>NC_035109.1:157472487-158724273 GCF_002204515.2 Aedes aegypti | reverse complement strand
TGACTTTTTCAAAACACTTCTAATATGTTTTAGAAATACATTTGAAAAATATAAATTCATGAAAATTTTCTCAAATTTAAGCATTTTTTAACATATTTTCATAAAATTTTCAAACCACCACAACGAAAAAGCCCCACGTGGCCCCACTTTTCTTTCTTCATGACAATAAAACTTATGTTCTTGGCAAGTCGTATACACAAAATTAGCTGCCGCCATCTGCCGCTCCATGAGTTATAATGGATTTTGTAAAACACTATTTTTTTACTGTTTTTACCAAAAACATAATTTAATCTGAAAGTTTTGCTAGTAAATGATGTAAATTTACTTTGTTATAGTTAAGCTTCTGATACTTGATGACAAAATATATTTTAACATTTTTTTTTGCATGAAAAAATAATCAAAATCGATTTTTTGACTGTTTTTACTAAATTGTCATATATCTTAATCCACGTCAGTGATAGAGTGTAGGGGGAGATCCCCCAGTGCCGGACAGCACCCAATACCGGACAAAGTCGAAACATTGAGAAATCATGGTCCAATCAAGAAGGTGTATTAGTAGAAAAGAAAGCTATTATGGAGACTAATGTTTGCGTAGAATAACACATCCTTGAAATATGCATGCCTTTTTAAAAAAGTAGAAAAGTTTGAAAATCTTTAAAAAATTGACGTATTCCCTTAATTTTGAGCCTATTTAGTAATTATTTTGAATAAGAAAAAAAACTTTGGATCACGCAAGCATGATCGAACATAATCCTAATTTGATAGTATGAATGTATTTTGTACCATAATCGAACTAAATATGGACAAATTACAATTTTCGTTAAGCACCTCTTGTCCCTCAGTTTCGGACAGCTTGATTTGTTATATGATATCTTTGTAATTATTGCGTCAGTGTCTCAAAATACTTTCATTTTTCATGGGTTCCGTCTATCATGGTATCAAACATGCAATAAAATTAGTAAGAATTAACATTCAAATTATTCTTGTAAATGATGCAAATGCATTGAATTGGTAATTATAAACTATTCCTATAGTGTACACATTCAATGATGTTCAAATTTTCAGATTTCGAGGCATTTCTAGATCGTGTCCGATATTGGGTGCCACCTTTCAAGATCGATCAATTTGGTACTAAAATACATCATCAAAATGTAATGTCAAAATTCATGTTTATATTTTCAAATTTATTTTTGTACACTATAAAAATGATAATATTTATCATAAATGGGTAACACGAGCCCATAAAATCAATATTTTTCGAACTATGAATTTAGTGGCTTAAGTGTCCGGTACTGGGGGATCTTCCCCTAAGTGTATTTCGAAGAAATGTCAAAAATACCTCAATGAACAACTTTGCAGAAGAAAGTTTTTTGCTGGGACGCTCCTATCAAAAGATAAAACTGATCTAGATCAGTTTTCACTTATCTAGATCAAATCTGAATGTGTCAAAATATAGTACAAGTTATTCCAAAACACTTTGTCGAAGACACCAAACCTCTAAGGTGCATATCTAGAGTACTAGAGGTTTTGGCCGTCGAAAACAGTGATCTGCCCCATTGTGCGCTAGCTAGAATTTCATATGCAATAATTTTGGTCATTTGAAATTTGGTCATCTTGTATTTCATCAGAAAAAAAAATCACCATTCATGCACCATTCGTTGTTAATTTTGTGGTCACCATCAAAAAGCTTACTAAGGTACAATTTTCTAAATTTATGAAAACAACATATTTCGTACAACAAAGTAATAAGTAATCTTAATCAATCGCTAGTACTTTCCTCGAGTTAACTGTAAAATGATATTAAAGTTTGGGTCTGGTGGTTATACTGTATTATGACGCCATCTTGATTTTAAGCAAAAGTATGAGTTATATAGTATGACGATGCTTATCATGTTGAAATGAAATAAAAATTGACTTGAAGCAAATACTCTCCATTTTGAGAATCTGTGTGAACTTTGATCATTCGTCTCTGGTTTTGAAGATATTCCGATATAGGGTAGATGAACCAATAGTGGAGGTACTAAGCACGATTGAACTTCATTTAACCGCCAAAATTCAAGAAATGCAATTAATGTACATGTTAATGTTGTAACGGGAAGTACTATCCATTGACTTAATGAGAAAAAAAGATTTCATCGCAGTAATCTACGGCGTGTCAGTGAAAAACAATACCTCCACTATTGGTACAGCGTTCCTTTAGTTGCGGTATATTTTTAGTTTGAGTTGCTATAGTTGCGGTATCCGCTGTTTTCTTACGGGACCCTCCACTATAGGAACACTTTACCGCAACTATTGGTACAAGTAAGAACACTTACCCTATCTAGAGGGCTCGACATTATCCATATATTTAAAAAAAAAAAATTATAGTTGTTTCTCCGTTTCACATTTTAATTGGAATGAGCATTGAACACAAACTAAACACATGCAAATGCATATTAGTTCTCATATGTTTGGAATATATATTAATTTGATATAATTTTCTTGTGAGACTCCCTCATTAACGCCTGGGAGAACTACCGCCCTCTGGGCTATAGCAACGCCCTCCTCAAAAGGGGATGACTAAGAAGCTAAAATTTTACGACGACAGGGCTGCATGTCATAGTTCACAGCGGTCGCTCAGACACCTGGGCATGGTAATAGACGATCGTGTAAATTTCAAAAGCCACGTAGACTATGCATGTGAGAAGACGGCAAAGGCGACCACTTACACTTACAAGGATCATGCTGAATGCTCATGGTCCAAGAAGCAGTAGGAGGCGTCTTCCGGCTAGCGTATCATCGTCGGTACTGAGATACGGAGTTTCAGTCTGGGGTACAGCACTGCAAACCAAGCTAGATCGGGACAAGATCAACAGCACGTTCCGGCTCATGGTCTTGAGAGTAGCAAGCGCATATAGAACAATATCGTCTGAGGTCTGATCACCGTGATGATTCTGATTTTCATCATCCTGGGAGTAGACATTGAGTGTTATCAGCGGAGGGACACTAGACAGGTGAGCATCGGCTCGCTGATCAAGTGGCAGCAAGAAAGGGATGCCTCTGAGAAAGGTAGGTGGACCGACAGACTCATCCAGAGTTAGGAATACGGTTTCTTAGTAGGGGTATGTGAGGTTCTCCAGAGCAAAACAACTTGTTGGGGTTTCCATGAGTTATCTTTTAAATTGACATTTTTTTTTAAATCGTATGTTGGGGATCTTTCCTATCAGCCCTTAACGAAGCATATCTTAGAAAATACTTTGATAAGGTACCGTGAGTTATTTTGCCTCAAGAGTGCGTATCACCCCAGATTCCATTAGTTCTCGTAAACCTGGAAAGGATGAAAGCTCCCGTTGGTAGTTGGACATAACATGTTTAGTTAGCTTCTCTATTATTTCAAATGGTCGTTTGATTTTTTTTTCTGTTAGATGGAGATGAAAATTCAACGATATTCCAAGAAGTGTTGCTTCATAACTATTGTGAAATATGAGCAACACCACAGTTAGAAATCACAAAAAAGTTTTTTCTGAAAAAAAAACACTAAAACGTATACTTCCACTGATACACCTTTCATTTGCCGCGCAGATAAATGGCTGCTGCAATGTTCTGATCCATGGTATAGACCACTTTGATACATCAGTAGGATTCTCCTTTCTTACTTTTAAATAGATCATGACAGGAAAACATAATGAATCAATTTTCAGAATAAAATATGATTGACATTTATTAATAGAAAAAGAAGCCTTTCAGCATCTTCCTCTACGAACGTAAGAACGACAACTTTGACAAATAAAGTTCTCAGTTAATTACTATGGAAGCACTCTCGGAACGCTAAGCTGAGAAGTAGGATCGGTCCCGATGGATATGTGATGCCAAGAAGAAAATTCTTCGTGCAATTGATTAATGGTTCTACGGCCTTCCTCGTAATATTTCTCTACAGCTGCGTCCCCTCTCAATAGTGCCGAGAAAAACGCCCTCCCATTTCATTCGCACAATTTAATAAATAATAACAGGAAGAGAAGCCGACAGCTCTCGCATTTAAAGTTTACAACGAGAAGCTTTCTGATATCATCAATCTGCAGATAAAAATTATTAATGCCATCAAGTTGTTCGGAAAGCAAAGTAAGATTAGCACTAGCCGTTCCGAGATTTACTTGCTCTGCTCGTTCGGAGGACGGAACTAGGCTTATCCCTTAATTCCATCTGTTCCATCCAATCAAGCGAAATGCAACTTTGGCTCTGTTTGCCATGGTGACAGGCCCAGACCGCTAACTAATCCTAAAAGTACGATCCAGAGAATCTTAAAACCACCAGATGCGCGCAACACCCCCGGCGGCAATAAAGTCGTTATATGGAAAGCAAATTTGCTGCAATAAAACTGCTAAATCGAGATCCGTTTTATGGTTTGTATTAGCATTATTTGATTTCGAAAGCGAATAAATTTAAGCCTGGAGGCGTCATCGCCTGTCTCCTGCCAACACATTTTTTTATATTTATTATCTTCACAGTGGATGGGTCGCATCGATACGGTCTACCAATAATAGCACGGGCGGAGTGGGATGTCTCGGCGGGAATAATAAAAGGGTGTTGGGGCAGGATCGTGGTTTCCGGCTGGGATTGGGCTCACACACGGACAGGGTTGGACACTACCGGGGGTGGTCACTATCGACGGAACTGGGCACCAAAATAATCACCACTCAAACAACTTTTAACTTTTCTGGCACTTCAACTCACTTTATTTGCGTTTAGAAAGGATAACTTTATTTCTCGAAGATTCGATTCTAACTGACAAATTTTTATTCTTCTACATCTACTTTTAACCCTACGTTGTGTGAAATAATTCAATTTGAACGAGCTATAAAATTTACTATAATTTTAAATATTTCATTAGGCTGCCAGTCTTACTGACAGCACGGCATACCTTCTTTCGGCAGACATCAGTTTTGAGAACTGTCAAAGGGCAAAGGCGAATTGCTTTTTAATAGTGAACCGTCGAAACCGAAAACATTCGCTACATTTTTCTTGGATTCCTTAAGAAGTGCCATACCTGACAATGTAGGGGGATTCTGTTGGGTATTGAAGAGGTTCTATCACATTTCTCTGAAAACTTTACTCCCGAATTTTGAATACCCGAATGACAAACGTCCGAAACCCAAAGTGGTTTCGAAATCATTAAATCATTACTGAGAGATAGGCTTTAAATTTTTCTTATTCTCGGGTTAGTTCGTGTTAGGTATAAGAGAGGGAGTGTACCCCAATTAGGCATAAAGACTAAAGGTATAAGGACGTTAGGCATAAGGATATTAGACATAATAAACATTAGGCATAAAGACATTTGGCATAATACACGTTTGGCGTAGAATGATATATAGAAGATATATAAGAAGAAGAATAGCAAAAGATGCTTCTCCCTTTTGTGCTCTTCGCTTTCTGGCCAATCTGGGAAATGGGTATGTGCCAATAATGTGTTGGGCTAAGAATTACTTGAAAATCTCAGAAAATGTTAATGCGTGAGAAAATTATTTTGACGTTAACTACGTCTTACGGCAATATACTGGGTGTCAATTGAAAATCTAAAATTTTGCGACCGTCACGAAATTATGTAAGATTTTGAACGCTAATAACTCAGTCATTTATCGATAGATTTTCGATATTTTTCCACCAATCAGTCGGAAATGTATACAACAATTTCCTCGAATGGAGAAAACTATTGATTATCGACAATAAAATTATAATTGGGAAAATATCGACCCCTTTCTTACACAACCAATCACGTGCAAGCAGTTTTCCACGCTTCTTTTGCGTTCCGCTTCACACTATAAGAGCAGACCGATTCCTGCTTCTTCGCTCATTCTTCTTTTTGCCGTCAGACTGTGAACATGGTTGACGAGCAAGTCTCGAGTGCCTTTCGCATTCTCAGCTCAGTTTTCAATGGGACGCGAATGGAACGACAACACGCCGACGCGACTGAAGCCGCTTGTTGAAGCGCCCATCGTCATAGCCATCGCAAACCTCATCGGGCGAGGAACATTTCTACCAGTACGCCGTCAGCTCCTCGCTACCAGAGGCAAGCTGTTGATCATCAAGCGGCGGCAACTCCAGCGTCCGGATTGTGAAATCGCTCAAGATTTCTTAATGGACTCGCGCTTCCAGAATTGGCGCTGCAGGAATCGGGGCGCAAAGGCAAGTTTGTACGAGATGGCTGAAGAAAAGAATTGGCCCTGCAGGATTTGGGGCGCAAAGGCAAGATTTGTACGAGATGGCTGAAGAAAATCGACCAAAGTCGCTTGTTGAAGCGCCCATCGTCATCGCCACCGCAAACCTCATCGGGCGAGGAGAATATCAACCTGTGCGCCGTCAAAATGTGTCCGTGTTACGAAAATTCAACAATTCAATCGGCCCTTTTCAGGGCCAGCAAATGTGTTTAAAAGAGTTATTTGTGTAATATTCTTGTATGTGTTTATCACATACTTGTAAAATAAAGTGGCATTTCAAACAGCGTCTTCGATTTCCCATATTTTATGGGAAAACTTCGATTACGAAAATTATCACATGTAACTAAATTTCACATTCGAGTCTAGTACACGACACTGAAGACGGCTTTACAGTTGAGGTCGAAATACGCGTATCTTTAAAAGGATACAAACTCTAGTGCAATTAAATGCCCAGGTAACCACCAAGCATTAAAATTCGCTGTAAACTAGCAGATGGTTCGCATGACATATGCTTTCTGTTATTTACCAGCCATTGACATGCTTGTTGATCATTAACTGACATCTGCAATGCACGTCAAATTTCAAGTGATTTTTTGCAGCATTTTGGAGGCTTGGTCGCCCTTTGTCAGCACTATTGATGCTGAATGATTCTTTTGTTTTGGTCCTAGAAAATGCTTGTTTACAGCTGATTAAAAGTTTCCAGAAATTTGCAATCGCTGAAAAGTTTATCAACATGGATAATATGAGCAAATGGAATAAGTTTATAAAAAGTGGTATTTATAATAGAAGTTTGAAGATATACAGTGACTTATCGTTACTTGAGTTAAACGTAAATAAATGTCCAACAGAAGCTGTGAGCAATGCGAAAGCTATTACAGTTAAAATTGATCCAAGTGTATCTTCACCGGAGTTTTGGAAAAATTCAAACGACGTGCATGATTCGTTTGAAGTCCAAGGTGATGAAGTGTCGGAATAAGTTAGCGACGAGGAAAAGTCTGCTGCCTTTGATGATTACTACAGCCCAGATGAAGATTTGAACGACAAAAATGTAATCCTTAACAGTGTCGAGTCAGATTTAACATCTTTTCTCCAAAAATGGAGCTTAGAACACAAAATATCTCATGCTGCACTTAAGCCTTTATTGACCCGTTTATCGCAATACGACAATACCTTGCCAGAAGATCCGCGGCGTTTGTTAGATACACCACGAAAGTCCGCTTATGTAATTGACATTGAAGGAGGCCAGTACTGGCATCAAGGTCTTGATAAGTCGGAATATATGTAACTCAAATTTAACTTAAATCTATCGTATAATATCAATTACAGAAAACTGTCTACGTTATGCATTCGAGACCTTACTTATGCGAGACATATTTCGATCAATATCAATATTGATGGCTTACCATTATTTAAAAATGGTACAGATCAGTTGTGGCCAATACTCTTCAATGTTCATGAAGAAACATGTCTAAAACCAATAATAATAGGAATATTTTATGGTAAATCAAAACCAAAGCGCGTGGAAGAATATCTGAATCCTTTCGTTGAAGAAGCTCTACCAATTTTGTCATCCGGAATAGTTATTAATGGAAATCTGTTAAAAGTAACAATACGTTGCTTTACATGCGATTCGCCAGCCAGAGCATTTATTAAAGGTAATATCTTTATCAAAGAACTCATTTCGTAATAGTTATTTTTAACATAATCTTCATCCAGGATCTGTGAACTTCAATGCTTTTCACGGATGCTTGAAATGCACTGTTGTCGGAGAGCGACAAAACGAACTACATACCAACGTTTTTCCTGCAACGGCTGCACCAAGGCGTACAGATACTGGATTTCGCAGCAAAGCTTACGACGGTCATCATCAGATGTACACAATTCGTGAAAATGGAAAATCTAAGAAGATTTATGTGGAAACTCCCCTCTTGCGACTGCCAATCGATTTAGGTAGAAGACGTGATAGTCAGTGACTCATTACATCTATTGCATCTTGGTATCACCAAGAAATTATTATCAATCTACAAAGATGGCCAAATGCACCATAAAAAGTGGTCATCAGATGTTGTAACCTCTATCGACAAAATTTTAAACACAATCAAACTTCCGATTGAGATACATCGGCAAGTTCGTGGATTACAATATCTCAGTCATTGGAAGGCCTCCGAATGTGGATCTTTTCTGAACTATATAGGTATAGCCATTTTGCCGAAATTTGTAGACAAACGCCAATTTGAAAATTTCATCAATTTGTTCTGTGCTGTGACAATTTGTTCGAACGATTGTTACAAACGGTTCCTACCTGTGGCTCAGCTGCTTTTTGAAAATTTCGTTGAAAATTATGCAAAATACTTTAAAGCAGTTACTAGCAACCAGCATAATCTTATACACGTAGTTGATGAAGTGCACCGATTCGGTGTCTTGGGCACTATTGCATCGTACCCGTTCGAAAATCAACTTTTTCAAATCAAAAACCTGGTTCGATCAGGCTGATTGCCTTTAAACCAAATTATCAATCGAATTACTGAGAACCAACGAAATGATCCGGATACGCAGCAGCACAAAAATTACCCAATCTTAAAATATCCTAGTAAGGAAGACAGTTCCTCTTTCTTACATATTGTCTTGAAAGATGGGTTTACATTGGCCAGTGACTTTTCTAATAAATGGTTTCTAAATTCGCAAAAATCTGTGGTGGCAATGATTCATACAACTGCTAACGGAGTATATGGGAAGGAACTCAAATATGTCGGAATTCATTTTAAAAGTCCACTCGAATCAATCAATTTAAATGTATTTAGCTCAAAAAACGATAATTGTTTTCTACCAGGGAAGTTATTTTCTACATGTGAAGTATTATGTTAACTAGTAGCAGTACCTGTACATGGAAAAACTGTATTCGTTCCTCTGCATCATACGTTACCGACAGGAAAAATATAAAACATGATTACGATTTTTTTTATATCTCTTATTCAGAAATCATATGAATAAATGTCAGTATTTTAGGATTTATTTACCGAAATTCATTTAAATTTCAAAGAAAGAAAAAAAAGAATCAATGAACGCAATAGGTCGATGAATTCAAACCATTTTTGGCGAAATAATCAATAAACACAGTTAAAATCAATGATGTAAGTCCCATCGCTCCGGAGCAACGATTTCCATAGTCCACACCGTTTCAGCTACTTCGCCTTCTCGATCAGGCTCATCATGATAATCTTGTTCGTTCAGCTCTCGATGTTGTCTGCGTTTTCGAGCTACTGACTTCCTGGTTCCTCCCAGTTCCTCCAGTCTTTGCTTTGCGTTCCGTAAGCATCGATGTAAGAAGTTCTTGCACTCATCCAAAGAAAACTCTGGATCAGAATGCAAAACGGCTTGATCACCTTTTCGTATCTCGAAAAGGGTATTTTTCTAGGAACTTGATCGTCCTCATTGCGACCAGTTCCAGTCCATGAGCACTGTACAAGAAACTGACGGTCGAAAAAGTAATCGACTATCTGCAAACAAACAGTTCCACCTCGTGTAGTGTACCGTTGTTTTCCGTGCAACTGACCTATCGACGCAACGGTCTCGTTGATGAACTCTTCTCTTTTGCAATTCTCCTGAAGCGCTTCAAGATCTTCGAGAGTTTTTACTGGATCCAAACTGATTTTACGAAGTGCAACAGACTCGAATTTGTGCTGGCATTCGGCGGAACTACCAGATCCGATTGCATCCAGCTTAGAATTTGCATGGGCCAAGAGAGTCAGTACCTTGTTGAGTTTGATGTCGATGTTGTTTGTTTCGGTTGTTGAGGGAACCTGGTCCGTTTGAGTGCTCGAATCGTTGAATTGTTTCTGTATTTGGACGTTTTCTATCTCGTCAGAGCTCTCCTGTTTCAGCTCATTGAATAAAGCAGCAGCAGAGCGCTTCTTCGCAGCATTTTTACGGGACATGTTTCCTAAAATGAAATCGTCATTCAAACAAATGTTTTCCCACTGGGAAATTAATACGGGTTTTGGTCAGACTCAACAAACGATGGCTAATAATACGATGAATGCGGCTTTAATGGATACGATTTAAGTTGGCAAAAATTCAACTCAATCCACACCGTTCTCGTGGGTCTTCGGCTAGAGGCACAAAAAAACACTTGGCGACACAAGGTAAGGATGAAAGGATCGAGTACCTCCGTTGGAAAATAAATGTGAAATTAAATGGACTGAATTGAATAGAAAGAGATGAACGACACTACACGACGAATGATCACGCAATATGAGTAAAAAAGATAAAAGCAAGTTATCTTTTTTATTATTTATGTAAACAACATTACAATAGCAGTTCTGTCGCTGACGCAATGCAGCCGTTACGCTTAAGCGTCACCAATATTTTAACAGCCAATTAACATTGGCGGCGTTGTGAAGTGGGATCAAGCATTGGGAGAGCACGTTATTTCGCCTAAAGTGGCATTGGGGTAGCATTTCAGGCTACTATAACGTTATGCTGCATTAAACCGGCAGTTCTATAAGTGCATATATTGCCATCTCTGTGCTTTTTCAAATGCTTGGTGGTTACTTGAGTGGTATTGTACTAAATTCGGTTTTATAAACTACTTCAAATTGCACAATTGTAATAATTTTGGCAATTGTAGTAATGGATCAGAAATTTACCTTCATAATAAATAAAACTAATGATTATCAACGGCTAAGTATTGAATATTAAGTAAATGTCAACAAATCAATAATTTTCTCACGCATTAACATTTTCTGAGAATTTCAAGTAATTCTTAGCCCAACACATTGAGGGAGAGTTTTGGCAGCACTGCCAAGTAGTGGTTGAATAGCTTTATCGTCTATTAATATTTGGCAAATTTTGGTGTCTTAAAGTGGTTTTTATTAATAAAAGTAGTAATAATAGGATTGGAGTGAAAATCTCCTTACAGACTAAGTGGAGTTCATGGTGCACAAATGATTGATCTCAAGAGATAACACAGCGTAACAAAAATGACATTTTTGCTTGTCTCAAGGATCAAATTAGGTGTCTCTAGTAGATTTGGGGTTGCTGAATCTGGTGCCATTCTCAGAAATGTTCCAGCACGTCACAATTTTTAGCTACAGGTCGCCAAAGTTGTATAAAACACTGGTTTTATTAATGTTTACATGAAATTTAAAGTACAACTTATCATACTTTTTTGTAATCTTATCCACCAAACATGCAAAGTAGAACTTGAACTTTCATTTCAGACATAATTTGATTGAAATTGCGCGATTAAATTTCGATTAAACCGATTTTTTCAACATGCTTGCAGTCTCCATACAAAATTTTTCGTTTCTTCTATATGGCATAATACAACAATTCTCTAAACCATCAAAAAATAACTTTTCCGTATCGAAAGTAATACAAACTTTGATGATAAGTATTGTTATACACATAAAGTTTGAATTCTGTGGCAAATTAAGCCAATATATTACCTTACAAGCTGGCAAACTTGCATGCAAGTTGGCTGAAATAGTCATTTTTTGCATTTTCAACAGTCAATATCTCAAAAACTAGACGTGCTATGATATTTCTGAAAACAGCAATGCATTCAGCAACCCTTAATTAAATGAATAGCGGTATTTTGGTGCTGAAGACAAAAACGTGTTCCGCAGTGTAAGTGATTTTCTTTCAATTGGTTGGTGGCTGAAAAGTCGACATGTTGGGCAGTACTTTTTTGGTCTCTGTAGTGGTAGTGATTACACGATGACGAGTGACGGAACATGCGAGCATTATAGTAGTGTTTTGTGTCTAAATGTTGGTCTGATGATGATCATAATGATTTGAAACGTTAGTGTGAGTGTCTGCAACATCTGAAGCATCATCATGCGACAACGCGGGGACACGATGGCATATTTTGCACAATCCATGATACGAAATGCAGATAAGTTTATTGTTTGAATAACTTATAATTACTTTTAGAGAATACAGTAAGATCTGCGGTGACACTACGCATTTCAGCCGGGTCAAGGATTTTATTCGGTTTGATAATTTTATTAACGGGAAACGCTTCCCACCTTGCCCCTCTCTCGTGTTTGAGTTCATCGACCTAGCGGGCTTGGTTCGCTTTTGGAGATGAAGTCAATTTTACTAATACTGTTAAAGGCTTATAATGCATACACGTGTCAGCAGTATCAGAGTTGGGTACCGTTTCACCCAACTGGTAGAAGTGCTGGTTTGTTGAGTCAACATTGCTATAGGATGTTGAACTGCCAACTCGTTTTGCGGATGCTGATTTTGATGACTGTTGCACACACTGATTATAGCACATTGTACGGTGACGTCATCAGAGAATCGCTCTCTTTATCTCCTTAGGAGGATCTGGAGGCAGCGGGCACAGAACAGATAGCCATCCTAGAACAATAAGCAGATTTCGGCTAGAGTACGAGAAAATATGTAGCAGAGTAGGCGAATAAAACATTGTTTACCCAATTGGAATTTACTGTACAGAATATTGACGTTAGTCTCGTCTAAAAAGATCTCCTTCGCTCGTATAAGTTGTTTGACGTTATGTAAACTTTGTTGATTCGCCGGCACAGTAAGCCTTGCAGTCAAGTAGGTAGGGTAGGTGTACCAGTATTCGTCACCCTAAGGAAAAATATGTTTTATAAATAAATCAAAAGACCCTTGATCACTGTTGATACAGTGAACGAAACCTTCCAATTCATGTTTAGAAGGAAAACTGAAAAGTATAAGCACTGCTCACATTTTTTTGGTTTTAAAAATTAAAAAATATAAGCACTGGTCAGATTGTTTTTTGAATTCGTCATTTACGTAGATTTTTTATTGATGGTGGTGAATTCAGGAACACTATGGTGCAAAGAAGCAAATATTTTGAGGATTTTTTTCAATTATTTTCTGAGAAGTTTGAGATTTCTAAGAATCTTTCTGTATAGTTGTAAAACGATTTGACTAACACGCTACGGTTTCTGCCTATATGTTTCGTACAACGGTATATAATTCGGGGTGGCAAATACTGATTCATCTTCCCTTCATAAATCAAAATATATGCCTACAAAAACCTGATAGGCTCTGAACGATTTTCCACTGATTATTGACTTAAGCATCCTTTTGGGTTTAAATTTAATTTGGAAATGTGTAAAAAATGGTGTGGTAAGTGGTAACATTTTTTATGGGCGACCGGAGTTTTCGACCTGAACCAACCATTATCAAGTTCCCCCCGTCCCCTTGCCCCTAAATATTTTATTTAACTTACCAAAAAATCGCTTATTTCAATTTTCTTCCATCCTGTAAAGAAAAAGATATCGAAAAAAAGTTTCCTTTCATGCAAAGTGTGCCGCAAACACTGTTTTTGCTTAACGTGTTTGATTTTTCTGTTCAAACACAAACTCGTGCCCCCAAACCTCTTCCAACGCATTATTTGTTTTGTTTATTATTTTCACCAAAGTTTTGCTATGATGCAAGAGAAGCAGGAAAAACAGCTGTCAGTATGATGTGGACATTTTTAGACGAGTGCAAGGTTGATTAATTTGGCGTGGTTTAATACTCTTTCCTTTCGTTGAAATAAATTTATACAAATCTACAAATCTCGATATGGCGCATCAGATCCGCTATCCAGAGTAAATGACTGACGTCTGGTTCATAGCCAGGGAAGAGAAATTATTAGAAATTCCGATATTCAACCAGTGTCGAGTTCTACAAAATCAGAAAAAAAACGAGTGAATTTCTAAGTTGTTGTTTGTTTTTCCAAAGGGATTTAAACTAAATTTTGATAAATTAAATAAATAAACTAAACATTTATCTCCCCGATCTTAAATAGTGTGGATCGTAGTACGGGATGTTGAATAAAAGTGTGGGAATAAGTCGGATCAATTAGGTGTCTTAGGGTCGATTTCTTTACTTTCGCTTAACCCGTAAGCCACGTTTACTAAACGGGGGTGAAGAAATCGGCCACTTGTAGCGTGAAACGACGAATAAGCGCGGTGTAGACAGCAACCTGATCCGACGTAATCCCGATACATGACTTCATAAGTGCACATTGTCAGAAATGCAATTATTGTTCAACTAAATTTATATTGCTTCATGAGTTAAAATAATACCAACGTGACTTAAGATGATGATAAATGACCATATCAAGGTTTTTTACTGAAATATGATCTGCGATTGATCATAATGGTCGCAAACTCTAAAAAAACTCCTTTCGACTTTTTTTTATTATTTATTAGAATCATTATTGTTTGTATGGTATTGTAATTTTGAATCTAATTCCATATTTTTTCACCGAAAGTACCATATTTTTTACCTAAAGCTGAGAGAGATCAGACAGCTCATTGACATTTGGTATGTTTGCTTGCCTTCTTTCTTTAATTCTTGGGTTGTGCACAACGGTCAGATGAACTTGTTTTGGTCAAAACCATATTCACTTCCTGTTGTTCACTATGAAAAAGAATATGAATATAAAAAAAATCAATAGCAGTTCGCCAACACACAACTATATTTAGGTATTCAACTTTTTGAAATGTGAAATCAATGAAAAACATCTAAACATTTAAATCACGTTGACTTTTTATTGAATTTTTACGGTATTTCACGCTCTGCCCTTCAAATGTGCGGTTTTTCGGTAACAATAGGTGACAGGTACCCTTGACTTTTGGGGGCTCACAATCTAAGCCAGCAGTCTCCTCTCTCTCTGACCAAAGTTACTGAATTTATCATGGATGACCATGAACCTAGTTCAAAAAACCAGTAAGCTGATGAAACGTCAAAATGTGTCTGAGGCAAAGTATCATTTTCATACATACAGTACTGCACAGAATAAAGTACGCGTTATCATCGCAGCCTGCCCAGTAATGTAAATTAAATTTCCGGTCATTAGTTATATTCCGGTCATTAAAGTCATTATTAATTAAGAATAATTGATTTCTAAAACATTTGATCACAAATCGCGTGGGTTCATTCTTACTCTTTCTCTATGAGGATATAAAAAAATACAAAACAACTAAAAAAACTATTTTTAATGAACTTTTACCATTCATATTCGAATTCAATTAATAAACTATTGTAGAATCTTATTACTAAAACAGAGAGAAAGTGCAAAACCATTTTTCGTCACCCTCAAAATAAATGAATTTATTCCACTCCCTCTGGAGATTACCTTCGTTTTGCAACAACCTTGGAGTAGAAATCCTAAAAAAGATTTAGACGAGTTTTCTTGTCTAATTCTGTACATTTTTCGAAAAATTTACCGTGTAAAAAGCTTGCCCGCCGCCACCAGGTGCGCTAGTGTTCGCGTTTATTTTGGCAGCTGTTTTTGCTGTCATCTTTCCTATCTGTTCTGTGCAGCGGGTGTCAGTACCTGTCCAAGTTGATGGGTGCTCGCACCAATGATTTCGAATTTTGTTGGGGAGCGAAAGAGAGAGAATTTCTCTGTGAAATTAACTATAGCCAACCACCAACAACAAAGGGTTGGTAGTAGTTAAGATAAATCAGCGTTTGTTGCAGTTTGTGTGAGAGGTGATCGCAATGAATAAATGTACATAGCAGGGCAAAAATATCAAAACATCGATGGATTTTGATTAAATCACTTCAAGTTGCTTCCTGAGGTTCTGGTGAGAAATGTGACGGTAGTCGAATCTTGATAATGTTTGATTCGTGCTTACAGGTCTCTACACAAACATCTCCCTCTGCTCACATAAAAATGATACACATCAATTTCATACAAAATCAAAACTGTTCAAAGCCCTTTGCTTGTACCGTATAAGGCCAGCATTAAATCGTATTTGATATCGTCTTTTTGGGACGCCACAAAACCAAATGGTGTACAACTTATTCGCGACATGTCTTTCGAAATTGTTTCATTTCTAGGTGAACGAAGCTTCCTCTGGCAGCTGCAACTGGTTTGCATTTTATGAAAACAAGCTAAAACAGTCGGTGAAAATGTTCCATTTATCTTTTACTACGCAATAATCATATAAATATGTTAAAATTTGATATGTAAAACGTATAAGTATTTCGACATTTTTTGACATCTTCATCATTTCATTTTGCATCATTTCGGAAGCAGATTTGGTTCCCTAAGTGAATGAATGGACTTTAACGATTCAAAAGCGGTGATATAAAAGGACGTGGTCAGGTATACAGAAATTGTAGACTTTAGCGCATTCAACTATAACAGTGGTCAACGTATTAAAATTTGCCATGCTTGTGAATTAAATACATAAATTATGAATGGTTCGTCACTCCGTGTGTCGGCAAAAACTTTTATCAAGAGCACTCATCTAATGAAAATAAAAATATTAATTTTTTACATGACCAATAATTTTTGAATAGTGTCGACATACATCTGTATACGTTTATAATGACGCCAAAAGAATAATTAGGTATATTAAAAATCAAAGTTTCATGAGTCGCATTACTTACCAAGGTGAATCCTGATCATGTAACTTTTTTACCCTTCCCACTAACAAAAGTCCTTCCTGTGACAACCGTGGAGATGCAGAGGTGATCTCGGTCTCTAGTAACAACGGTAGTCACACTAACATCCCTTCCCCTCCTCGATGACCGTAAGGACGTGGCCGGCGCTGTTATTGACTCATTAATTATGTTTTGAGCTCTCGAATTGTGCACATTGAGAATGGTTAGCTAAACCCAAGCCCCGTTCATTGGTTCTCTGTGCAATTTCGATTGTTCTAGTCAATCACGGAGTAGCAACTACGAATTGTACGGTCATCTATGCTTATGCTTATGCTTATGCTTAATTCTTAGCCCAACACATTATTGGCACATACCTATTTCCCAGATTGGTCAGAAAGCGAAGAGCACAAAAGAGAGGAGCATATTTTGCTATTCTTCTTCTTTTCTGGCGTTACGTCCCCATTGGGGCAGAGCCTGCTAATCAGCTTAGTGTTCTTATGAGCACTTCCACAGTTATTCACTGAGAGCTTACTATGTCAATGACCATTTTTGCATAAGTATATCGTGTGGCAGGTACGATGATACTTTATGCCCTGGGAAGTCGAGAAAATTTCCAACCCGAAAAGATCCTCGACCGGTGGGATTCGAACCCACGACCCACAGCTTGGTCCTGCTGAATAGCTGCGCGTTTACCGCTACGACTGTCTGAGCCCCAAGAGATATTTTACTATTCTAAAGTTATAAAACATGCTTTCTTCGTCGGATTTGGTTTCATTCCATTTTCGCTTTCGAGCTGGTAAGAGCTCCGAACCTGCGCAGCGAGGAGTACTTCGCTGTCAGAAGCCTGCTGAGCTGTAAATTTGCAGGCTGCCAATCCAGCGTCTGGTTTGTGAAATCGAACAAGATATCTAGATTGGCTCACGCTTCCATAATTGGCCCTGCAGGCATAAATGCGTTAACGCAAGACGCCTGAAGAAAATCAGCCGAAGCCGCCTGTAGAAGCGCTCATCGTCATCGCCACCGCAAACCTCATCGGGCGAGGTGAATTTCAGCCTGTGCGCCGTCAAATTGTGTCTGTGTTTCTAGAATCTAACAATTCAATCGGCCCTTTTCAGGACCAACAAATGTGTACTAAAGAGTTAATTGTGTAATATTTCCTAATACCACATACTTGATATACTCACTTAATGCTTCTCGTAACATCATACAATATCTGACTTGTAATGAATAATTGCCAATAGGTGCCTTCCTTAGCCGAGTGGTTACAGTCCGCGGCTACAATGCAAAGTCATGCTGAAGGTGTCTGGTTGTGATTCCTGGTAGGTAATTTCGTAATGGAAATTTCCTTGTCTTCCCTGGGCATAAGGTATCACCGTACCTGCCATACGATGTACGAATGCAAAAATTGCAACTTTGGAAAAGAAAGCTCTTAGTTAATGACTGTGGAAGTGCTCAGTGGACACTAAGCTGAGGAGCAGTTATTTACGGTAGCGATGACGATATCGATGACTGGAGCACTTCTCTGAACGGAGAGCTTCTCACTGTTTTTAAATTCACAAACTATCACATTCTGAATTATAACTAAAGGAAGGTTGCAAATATGACAATTGACTTAAATTTAAATGCATCGAATCACATGGCGTAGTTAACGTCATGCGGTCGTGTCTTGTACACAACCCTCACTGATCTATAAAACAAAAGATTCATGCTCACTAGCGCCGCCTAGTTGCAAAATCCAGAATTCCTGGGCTAAAATAATGATAGTCCTCGAGCTACTGAATAATTTTGCCAAAGATGTCATCTTTCTAAGTGGTCAGACTCCTGGGATATTTGCAAAACCAAGGGTGTTGTACAAAGTACAACGCGCGACTACTCGCTTTACAAAAATTCGCGCGGCAACCGAACGGTTAAGAAATATCTTTACTCTAAAAGCATGCATTCATCCAGATTTGATCCCGCAAGAATTAATTCACAGTTTATGCAAGGCTTTTCCAGAAAATTTATTTGGAACTTCTAAATTAACCCCAACAAACAATCCTAGTTAAGTTGCTGCCGCAATATCTCTTGGAGTTTATTATTTTTGCAGTTCTTTTAAATTTATCTTGAATGATTTCTTAGGTATGTGTTGATGGATTCTTTTAAATTTAATTTAATTCAATACTCCAGCAAATACTAAAGCAAATATTCCAGTGATTCCTCTGTTCTACTTATTTTTCTTCCAACTGGGACAGAGTCTGCTTCTCAGTTTAGTATTTTCATGATCACTTATCGACTTGTGTCCCCAATTACATTCATTCAAGTCACAAAGCATAAAGTATAGCATAAAAAAATGAATATCATTATTCCATGTTTTGTGGTATATATTAGCATAACATCACATCTACATGATTAAAAAAATGGTAAGGCGTTTCTAAAAATCAAATTAATTTTGGGTTCCTCTCAATATTTTTGAGATTGTTTTAAATGTATGTAACTGCTTTTCGACCCAATTCTTAGTTGTAACATTTGAATTAAACCCACTCATTGCCTTGTGTGAATGTCAGATATGTTGAAATGAAACCTTATAAAGTTATTAAGAAGATTTCAAACAAACAGAAAAGAGTATTACCAAAACAAGTAAGGATTCCGCTGAGCAACACTAAGGTTTCCATATGGTAGAGGATTTAAAAAGACATTTTTTATGCCCATTGTCAAAATTCCAGCTTTTGAAAAGAAAAAAAACTTAAACGTGTATTCCGCGAAACAAATTCAAAAATTTCGTTTCGTTTCGAAAAAATCCGTGAGATATTTGATTTCGTATCGAGTTACACGAAACATTTTTAAATTTCGTTTCGTTTCGTCATTATCAGCGCAAGATATTCCGCGTATCGTTTCGTTTCGTATCGACATGGAAAAAATCCATATCGCATACCCTTAGATCGTGGGATTCCTGTATCTTCAATGTGGATCCTAGTATTTAAGTATTTTTTGATTCCTGGGTGGATCTTGGAATTGTCGTGTAGATCGTAGGATTTCAATTTGAAACTTGGTATTCCAATGTGTTTTTCCTAGCATTCCAATGTTTATCCAGGAACTCCAATGTGGATCCTGGTATTTCAGTGAGGATTCTTTGATGATAGTGTAGGTCCTGCAAATGTAGTATGACTCGTAGAATATCAGTGAAGATCCTGGGATAGTAGTGTGAATCGGAAGATTTCAGTTTAGATCCCTGAATTCCAGTTTGGTTTCTGATATTTCAGTGTGGATTCATATATTCTAGTGTATATCCTTGAACTGTAGTGCAGATCGTAATATTTCAGTGTGGATCATGGGACTGTGATTTGGATCTTAGGGTGTCAGTGTGGATCTTGATACTCCAGTGTGGATCGTGGGATTGTGGGTCGTAGCATTTCGATGTGGATCCTGGGATTCCACGGTGAGTCCTGTTATTCCAGGGGGATTGTAATGCGAATCGCAAGATTTCAGTGCATTTCTTTGCGAATATTTCAATTTGTATTTAATTTCTTTGCAAAACTTAACTGTTTGCTGTACGGTGTGCCGATAATAATGTCGATTCAATTTATTTTCGTACTGTTTTTGCGTAAAAGTATGTAACAACATTCTAACTCAACTTCCAAAATCTGCGTTCATTTTGTCTCATATTCCAAACACCTTTATTCAAATTCCGAACAGCAGTTTTACTGGTCTCGAACTGGAGAATCATCACTACTCCCGAGGTATAAAATAGTTCGGAAGATGATTGAATAAAGTTGTAATAGACTACCATTTTATGGTAGTTTGATGATATATTTCAGCGAAACATTTCAACCTTATCGTCTTACAAAAACCGAGCGTTCGGAATATGAGACAAAACGGTAACGAACGGCATGTCAGTGAAAAATAATGCCTCTACTATTGATACAGTTCCTTTAGTTATATTATATTTGTGCTGTTACAGTTGTGGTAACCGTTGTTTTCTTATAGGATTCTCCATTATAGGTACACTTTACCGCAACTATTGATACAAGTGAGGAAAGTTTTAGCATTTTTGGTGGTTTTCATCAATTTTGAAGCAATTTGAACAATGTTTTCAACTATATCGTGTATCTACAAGCCAATACGTCGATTTGCGGTGTCGGTTTTGTGGCTAATTCAATAAAATCAGTATAAATGACACTACCGCAACTATAGGAACACCCGCAACTAACTTATCCTTTACCGTTAGTCTCAAATTCCAAACATGGCTCATATTCCGAACACTCGACCCCTATTCCTACGTCAAAATTGATGAGTCCTCTGCATTCATTTAAGTGATAACTTTGCTCTCCAATACATGAAACTGCGCATCAAATTACAAGGGAATCAAGTGCGGTTAGTGCGGTTAGTTTTTCATCTGAAAACGAATCAAACTTTATGGCCGTATATTAACACTCTCACGCCTTATCTCAGCACATAGGCACTTCTATTAATCATCAAATGTTTATAGATCGCATGGAAGAAAGATGACATCTTTTTAAGCTTGGCTAGCGTTTTTATACTAACCTAATTTTTTGCTTCAGAACCCAGAAAAACAAATGACAATGTACACCCTCAAGCGTTTGACAATGACATATTATATGACATATAGTCATACAACGACTTTTGCGTTTCCCGTTTTCAGTTCCGTATTGTATAGGTAAATAGAACACTGTGGGATGGTACGAAACTAGGTTGATGTGAAGTTGACACCACAATGATGAATGTCTTGAGCAAAGAAATGATCCACTCAATGGAACGCAAGTGCGTACATAAATTCTATCTGGTGAAGTAAGTTTTGATACTATCTAAAGCAATGAAACAGTACTTTTCAGCGCCAAAATTCATCACAACGAACATGCGAGGGTTCGTTGTCCTTACAAGGATAGAAAAGATAAACATTAATGAAAAAAGCACATAGGTTGATTTTTTCTCGATCATTGTCAAACCTTCGGATGTTTGTTGGGCAAACATTTTTAATGATCTTCCATTTGATTATGGTGGCTACTACGAGCAAAAGGCATATACTTAAAAAAAACAACTTCCTAGATGACACCATAATGGCTTGAAACATAATTGAAACGCTATAGTAGAGCAAAAGTTCGAGTGGGGAAGGAAGGAAGAACAATCTAGAATGTTAGTCGCATGGACAGTCGCGACAAAAGCTTAACTAATGCTTCCACGAATTCAACTCAACTTTAAACATCAGGTTCGATATTGATGAAACTCAATTTCGACCACTTCGACCATTCTGTAGCCGTGAAAGAAAATTTCGGGATTTTAGAAGGTAAAATTTATATCCCGGATTTTTTGAATCCATAAAACAAGACCCTCTAGCTGGAATATTTTTTTTTTTCTTGGAAGGCATTTATATCCTGACCTCTCCTCTCAAAGTCAGGTTGAAAGGCTGACAGCGAATGCCGAACAGATCGCATCGTGGTGTAATTTACACGGCAAAGATTCAGCTTTAATCCTCTCCCGTTCTCCCATTTCTTGCTAAAGCACATTTTATCATTTGCCCCACCACCATGCGAAAGGTGTGCCGCGTAAGCTGACGGTTTCGTTGATCAAAACATGAAAAATACATCACATTTGGCTCGTTTTTCACTCTCGTCTATCGTCAACGCACTCATACACGTACACTACTATGCAAAAGTTTGGGGTCGCCCCATAAAAATATGCAATATTGTTTTGTCCAGCAGTGCGCATCATACCTTCGTGCTGTGCGTACACGAATTCTCTCTGCTCTTGGAAGTTTTTCAAAAACTACCTAAAGCAATTAAACAGTACTTTTCAGTGCTTAAATAAAAAAACGATACTTTTCAGTAGGTGCTATTTTTTATTATTGATTTCTTTGCGATCCTTGTTTGGACCCGTGCCTTCGATTTTTCGTTGGACCCGTTGGCGAAAGCTAGCGGTGGTAATCCTTCTTGAACACCGTCTTGGGAAAAAACCTCTCGAAGGTCACGTCTTCTTATTCATTAAACATGGTTGCAACAACAAACAAAAGGAAGGATGAATCTCTGAATTCAAAACTTCCTTCCAAAAAGTGGGATTGAAAACTGTCACTAAACGTGGCAAGAATGGAAAAAGGACGTTTCTGCGCAATGCGGACTTTCTTCCAAGGCTGAAATGAATAATATTGATAATTGTATCGAAATGAGCAATCAGTTCAATGCTTTAGACAAATTTTCCGAACACCAAATCGAAGCAGCCTCTAGCCCAGGATCTTCGATTCAAGTGAGGAAGCAAAGAGTGCCGCCTATCGTGGTCAGTTATTCCGAATTTGGGGGATTTAGGTAGGACATCTTGAACTCCATTAGGGGAATCAAGTTTAACTTCCAAATCGCAAAGAAAACAGACTGTCGCGTTTTGCCGGAAACTCTTAAAGATCGCGAACTTCTTCTCAAACATCTTGAAGAGAAGAAGCACATTTTTTTTACTCGTGGCAGGCAGATGAAGGATAATATCCGTTTTGAAAACTTTCCGGAATTTGCCTGGTAGAGTATCAAACAATACCCACTTCAAGTGATATGTCTGCCTCTGATTTTAATTTTCTAACTGAACAATTGAATCTAATGATCGATGCAATGTTCAAAGCCTTCACTGTGACTGAAACAGTCCAAGTTGCTGTAAAATTTACTAATGAAATTGTTATTGGATTACGTTTTTCTAATAGATCCAATAAATAATAATTTGAATATTTTCAATTGGAATGCTCGTTCTTTGAATGGTTAAGAGGACGAGTTGTTAAATTTTCTTACAGCTAATAACGTGCATATTAGACTGATTCAAGATTTGAAGTTTTTGCTCCCCTTTGCTTAAACAATGTCAATTATGATGAAAATGATCCTCCCAAAATTTGAAATGATTCTGAAGGAATTTGGTTGTGCACACGCTCTTTGAAGTTTGTATGGAAATTACTATGAAAAAGGCAAACCTTTAGTGTTTAGTCCTCTAACTGCTCGTAATAATAATCTATGGAAAAGTGAACACACTCATCTCATGTGAAAACTGTCCAGCTACAACCTTGCCAAAGACCAAATTTTGATGGGGCGTAAGAATATTTTTTTATTACTGATAACAAAGTCTATATCATGCTGAGATGATCATTCAATTACTTTCAGAGCAACACTGCTTTTTTGCTGTAGAACATAGTAGTCTGGATTACTTTGATCTATTCTTCCCGCCAGGAATACCACTGTTGCCTGCCGAGCAGTTGGTTAAGCATGCAAAATGCAAACCCAATTTTTTTATTCTGAATAGCAATATATCCTGACATCCAATAAAAATGTGGTCTTCGGCAAAGTTATAGCTGAAAGGATTTCACATGAGAAGAGTTTGTTTACTTTTCCATAAAATATTATGACGAACAGATAATAGAGGGCTGAACACAAAAGGTTGGCGTTTTCCATAGTAATCTCCATATAAACTTCAAATGGCGTGTGCAGAGTCAAATGTCTTCCGAATCACTTCAAACTTTGGGAGGATGCTATTTACCATAATTAAAATCGTTTAAGCATAGGGGAGTTAAAATTTCAAAATTTGCATCACTCTAGTGCATATAGCAACTATTACTGAAACGTATTTAAAACCTGGATCCAAACTAAAAAAGATCCTAACTTTTTTGTTTATCGTAATGATTTTCTTGATGGGGCATGTGGGGGAGTTGCAATAGGCGTATAAATCATCAACTGTTTTCGTCATTTGAAACTAAACTTTTTGAAACTTTAAGTGTTTCAGTTGAAGCACAGCTTGCTAAATATACTTTCGTAGCTGCCTATTTGCCTTTTTAGTGCTCTGGACAGCAAGTTAATTTGCTCCAAACTGACTTGCGAAAATTGTCTCGCAATAAGTAAAAAAAATTTGTCATTGGTGGCTTTAATGTCAAACATTGGTCATGGAATAACTCTCAAAGTAATTCCAATGGCAGAATTTTATTTAATACTAGTGGTCCCGGCAAACTTTGTCTTGGCATCAAGTAGGCTGTTGAAAAATGGCATGAAATCTCCCATACAAATTCACACATTTGTTATCTCCCGTTTTTAAGGCTATCGCTGAAGATTTTCCTTAATTTTGTCTATTCACGAACACGAATGCAAGAGTGAAATAATTGTAAAAATTGATTGAATCGTTCTCTAGCCATTTCGTGACATACAAACACCATTCCATTGTTATTTATATAGATATGTTTCTCAATGCAATACCCTAATAGCCCTACGTGTTTTTCCTCCTCTCGAAATTCATCTACGATTGATTTGATCTTTGTCACTCTAGTCATCTTTGTAGCCAATTAGTTACTCATGCTGATTTTGATTCTGATCATGTCCCTGTTACATTTCAAATACGCCATGAAGCGATTTTCAATCCTATCAGCTCCACTTTCAATTATTTTCGAGCCGACCGGAATATGTATGAAACATATATTGACTCTAATCTTGATGTTGACGTTTCCTGACAAACAAAACTTGAAACTTTAACAAATTCCATTGTTGAAGCCAGGAGCATTGCAATTCCAAAAAGTGAAGTAAAATTTGAATCCGTGATTATAGACGATAATCTTAAACTCTTGATCCGTCTTAAAAACACGTTGAAATTGCTTTCTCCTCACTTGCGATTGTGGCTCTAAGCCCTTTTGGAAATTATGTAAAATTTTGAAAAAATCTCAGAAGCCAATACCGGCATTGAAAGAGGAAAACAGATTATTACTAACTAATTGCGAAAAAGTTCAAAAACTTGCTATGCAGTTTGAAAGCGCACACAATTTTAGTTTAGGACTTACTAGTCCAATTGAAAATCAAGTTACTCAGGAATTCGAAAATATTTTAAATCAAGAGAACATTTTCGAAAATGCCTGGGAGACTGATTTGGAAGAAGTAAGAACTATTATAAAAAAAAAAAAACAAATATATGAAAGCTCCTGGCGATGATGGAATTTTCTACATCATCATCAACAAAATTCATGAAAGTAGCTTATCATTTTAGTTGATATATTTAACAAATGTCTTCAATTAGCATATTTTCCTGACAAACGAAGAATGCTAAGGTTGTTCCAATTTGAAAACCATTCAAAAATCCTGCAGAAGCTTCTTGCTATCGTCCAATCAGTTTACTTTCCTCCATCAGTAAACTTTTTGAAAAGGTCATTTTGAACAAAATGATGGTCCACATAAATGAAAATTCAATTTTTGCCAATGAACAGTTCGGGTTCCGCCATAAACATTCGACCACTCATCAACTTTTGCGTGTAACAAATTTGATCCGTTCCAACAAATCTGAAGGCTATTCTACTGGTCTTGCTCTTCTAGATATATAAAAAGCGCTCGACAGTGTTTGGCATGAAGATTTGATCGAAAAATTAAAAAACTTTAATTTTCCAACTTACATTGTTAGAATAATTCAATGTTATCTGTCAAATCGTACACTTCAGGTTAATTATCAGAACTCCAAATCTCAAAGACTTCCTGTAAGAGCTGGTGTTCCTCATAGCAGCATTTTGGGATCAATATTACACAATATTTTCACATCTGACTTACCTGAGTTACCTCAGGGATGTCAAAAATCTTTGTTTGCAGATGACACAGGCCTCTCCGTCAAAGGACGAAGCCTGCGTGTCATCTATAGTCGATTGCAAAAAAGTTTGGATATGTTTTCTTCCTTCTTGCAAAAATGGAAGATTTCTCTGAATGCTTCCAAAACTCAACTAATAATATTCCCACATGAACCAAAAGCTCTTTATATAAAACCTTCAAGTAGACATGTTGTCTCGAAAAGGGGTTCCAATAAATTGGTCAGATGAAGTTAAGTATCTAGGGCTCATGCTAGATAAGAATTTAACTTTCAAAAATCACATGAGGGCATTCAAGCCAAATGTAACAAATATGTAAAATGTCTCTATCCCCTTATAAATAGAAAATCAAAACTTTGTCTTAAGAACAAGCTTTTGATATTCGAACAAATTTTCAGGCCAGCCATGTTGTATGCTGTACCAATATGGACTAGCTGTTGTAATACCAGAAAGAAAGCTCTGCAGAGAATTCAAAATAAAATTTTGAAAATGATTCTGGAGCTTCCTCCCTGGTTTAGTACCAATAAATTACACAGAATATTCAATGTTGAAACATTAGAACAAATGTCAAATAAAATAATTAATAATTTCAGGCAAAAATCGTTACAATCTTCTATTGCCACGATTAATTCGTTATATATTTAGGTTAAGTTAGGTTAAGTAAATTAAGAACGTGTTTTTTCATGTTTTATTTATTTTTTCTCTTATAAGCAGGTGAAATTAACTCACCTGTAAAAAATCTGAACTGCTACGGCAAATAAAGTGTAATAAAATCTTAAATTTGTTTTATCAAACTAGGATGATAGTATTGTCTAATAACACAGAAATCCTAGATATAAGAAATGATGTTATGTTTGGAATGATACTAATAAAGAAATTAAAAAAAAAAGAAATGAGGTAATGTTAAAAAGATACTTAGAAAAGAAATAAAAATACATATTTTAAATGTTTAATGGGGGTGGATCCAAACATTTGAACGGGAGTGTACATTTGAGATGAAGGGACCGTTTCAAGGTTCGTACCCCAGGTCGCGCGATAAGAAACTTGGATCCGTAATATTTCATACTTAGTTTCGATGGAAAATGATTTATGACTAAGACGAAATAAAGACTTTCCCAGGCAACTTTTTGAATCGATTTTACAATCGAGAGGGATCCCATTTTCTTCTTCGAAAAATAAATGCGCAAACGTGCTGTTCTAGTTTGCCTCTGCAGCAAAACCGCGAAATGTCAACCACTTGGAATTGGGCATTAGGGGAATCCGTACGAAGAGAGAACGCCACACATGGTCCGTCCTCAAATATGAGCTCGTCAGCATACATGACGAAGGTGCTTTCTCCGAGGGAACGTGGGTGAGTCGTGTCAGCTCATGTGTTTTATGTACGGGGGTACCTTTCTGCTTACACTGAAGTAAAGTCCTGTCTTATTTGGTAAACACACGTTACAAGCAGACGCCACTCAACGAATAGGACATGACGTAATAGGATAAAGACAGTCAAATCAAGTAAGCAAGATTTTCCTTCTGGGGCGATCCGCCATGTTCAGCATGGGTGGGTTCTTGTTGTTTTGGGTTAAATGTTGAAGCAAGAGGGTAGTCTACTTTTTACATATACTCTTCAGGGGTGGCGGATTACAAAATATATTGCTTACTAATTTAGTCTCTGTCAACCCTTATCAGAAGTAATGGATACAATGTTGTTGAACCGTGTACAAGGGAAACCCATAAAGTGTAACCGGGTGTGAGATATTTTGATTATGAATTCGAACGATACCTAGTTGTATTCAATTTCAAGTGGTTTATTGGTAAGCAGATCGTCTGATCTTAAACCAGTTATATTGACAATCGTGGATTACATCCCCGGTGAGTTTCATACAAACCTCCTGTTGAAAATCTTATCCATCCCTTGTGACTCTTTGAGAAAAATCTTGTAGGCGAGTTCCGGCGCGTATTTCCTTCGAAGAAAAAAAAATTCATGCTGGTGAGTAATGAATGAGCATTTTTTCTCTGCGAAGAAATTATTCGCCGGAATCAACCTACTGGTTCAATAATTTATTAGGCAAACTTGTGTCAAATAGTTCGAGAATATTTGTAATGATAAAACGAGATTTTTAAGAGGAAAATTCAAGGAGGGTCAAAATTACAAAATGTTAAAAAATTCAATCTCCTTGGTACACACTCCAACCTCTCTTTACGTTATTGGACGTGAAAGAATTCAATGTCGATTGAATCATTACGTAAATTGAATATTGTAACTTTAATGAAATTCAATTCCACGAAATAATTATGTACGAAATTTCCCAAATAAATATTTGAAAGACTTCCCAAATAAATATTTTACAAGACTTGTTTGCTAATTTGCCTTGGTGATCTCAACAATTCCATGGGGACTATTCCTTCAGATCTAGGGAAAGGCGGGGTAAGGACGAGCCGAAGCAATTTAATATATGTGTCAAGAACAAGAATTAATAAAAACAGTAAGAAGCAAATCCCTTCTGAGGTAATTTTGTTTGAGATTTTTGTTGATGATTACAGGGCTATGATCCCATATTAAGCTAAATAATAGTAAACAAACTCATGAATATCTCTTCATCTATCAATCGGATTGAATTGCTCTCTTCAGCAACTTTCTTCATTATGGTTTAAAGAATGAGTTTCACTGTGGGATGATAAATTTCCGCTTACATCTCAGTACTAACGTGTTTGGGACATTTTTCAAAACTTCTCAATAGTATTTTTTTTAAATTTATAAACCTATTACGCGTGGTAAAGATAGATAAATTATGGGTGAAATTATGTACAAAATCCACGTCCTCGGCTGGGATTCGAACCCAGGTCTCTTGTATGCTAGACGAGCGCTTTGCTAACTAAGTAGTGGATTATGAAAGGGATCTGCGTGATTTGTGGGAATTTGAACTCGAAACCTGTAACCGTCTAAGTTATTGGGCCACCAAGTGGATCGGTAGCTTAGTTGGTAAAGCACTCATCTAGCATACCAACTTCCTGGGTTCGAATCCCAGCCGAGCATGTTCATAATTTCACTCATAATTTATCCATCTCTACCACGAGTAATAAGTTAATTGATAAAAAAACAATCGGATTGGATCACCGAAAAGCTGTGGGCTTCGTAGCCGTGCGTTTAGTGTCACCAGGCATTTAGCCGCATCGTGCTAGGGAGTGTGGGTTCGATTCCCGCCTCAGGCCAGGTAAACTTTTCGTGAGGAATGTTTTCCGACTGTGCCACTGGGCGGTTGCATGCTAGTCCGTTGTCTAGTGTGGGGCTTACTTCAAAGGGCATAAATGTCCACTGGAAGCATTAACGTGTCAGTGTTCCTTTTAAATATAAGCATCAATTTTCTCCATTGTGATTTCCATATAAACATACATCGTCTTTGGGCCAGGTAGTGATTTAAAACTACCTAGGAAGCTGAAAATTTTATAGAGCACTAAAGCTATGGCAAGGATGGTAAGGAAGATATGGGAGATTGGAATTTTAAACATTTTTAAATTTTGATCCGCCCCAATCCACACAGGTTCATATAGTTAGGTTTATAAAGTTTTGAGGTCAGTAATTAATGAAGGTTATTCTAATACTCATTCAGGTTCAGGTTTTAAGATCTACAACCATAGCACTTTTGATTTACTTCGGTAGTGGGTTTTTTTGAAATCCGGTATAAAAGTATGCTTAAAAGCTGAGAGAGATTCGCGAAGAGGAAAAATATCAACGTCACATGCAGCCCAGATTTCGCTGTCACAAAACGTCAAATGCAGCCCGTCGTTTTTATGGCTAAAAAATTGAAAAGTATTGTATTCAAAATAAACTGTTATTAAAATCCTCAGTCAGCGGAGCAGTTTTTCCAAAGATGCTGATAAATATAATTACAAGGCTTGTTTTTTCTAATGTCTGTTACATTTGCTGGCATGAAATTTACTCAAAAGACTATTTATGCTTCGGTGTGATGCAGACGCAATCATTTTTCGCTGAGATGTTCATGTGAGAGTTTGAACGGCTTGCGCGTTAATGATGAAAACACCGAGTAGAATAAGAAAAAAAACTCAGCAATCATAGAAAAAGAAGACCGTCTTCTCGAGTCTCGTCTCAGCTTTAAAGGTTAGGAAGACCTGTTTTTAAATACAATTTTGAAAATCTGCAAACAGATCAATTGTTTCAAGTAACACAAATAGGTAAAATCACGGTAATAGTCGGTACGAAAGCCAGATATTATTTTTTTTTCAATGTGATCAACAGAAACAATCCACCAAGTTCTGGTGTCCCCTGAAATAGTTTTATTTTTTCGGATAACCGAGCCGTGAATAATAGAGTCCGTCCTGTGCATTGTTGAATATCAGTTGCAATTATGTTCCATGAATCTAAAACTCCTTGCATCTACTGGAAAGTATATTTTTCCGTACAACCGAATTTAGTACTATACTTAACTAGTGATTTCTCGAGATTTATGAATCAGTGGCGTGGGAAGTGGGTCCTTGTCCAACGCAAAAAAATACCAGTCAAGGGATTGTCCTACCAATGATTAAACACGAAGTGACTTAATGTTAAGAACCAGATGTAGATGTTCTAGTATTAAGTGCCATGAACATTCCTGGAAGTATTTCTTGACAAACAACTAGAATATGCAACGAGAACTTTCAAGAGATGGATACTGTACTGTAGAGATCGTTTAGTGTATATATGCACTTTAAATAGAGCACTTGTTATGCACTGCTGGCGATAGCCGATGATGCTCTTGTTTCCTCAAGGCATTGCTGGCAGAATCTGTTGACGAATCGTTCAACAATTCATACAGAGCTCCGAAGCACACTCTGCAGAAGTTATTGGTTGAATTGTCAAAAACATTTCTGCAAAATATTTCTTGATGAATTCCTATGTATGATTCAAAATATAGAGTATATTTTGGACAGCTGCTGAAAGAATTCTTATCACAAACAATAAAAATCCTTGCAGAATTGTTCATGAAAATGCAGTGAAAATACAGTTCCTGCACGTTGAGCCATTTATCAAGAATGTTCAGCTTCTTGAGTAATTCATTTTTTTGTATGTTACTATTCACAACAGTGCAGAAACTATCAGTTTCTTCCAGTAAGCTTTGCTAAGCTTACTCTGGAATTTTTGTTTTACAGTTCTGCGAGGAATCCAAAGAAAAAAAAGTAAACAGATTAACAGCTTTTTGATGTTTTAATAAGGAAATTATAGAACAATATAAGAGGCAAATAACACTAGTTAGACCCTTTATAATAAACAATAAATAAAATAGAACAATATAAAACTAGCTGTTAGGTTATTAAATTAAAAAATAGTTGTTTCGAACAAATTTTTAACCCAGGCCTACTCAACCGTTTTGAACCTCGGGCTGAATCTGCCATGAGTTTCAACATTGACAAATAATCGATTGCAGTGGAAAAAGGCTTGGAAAATCTGAGGCATCATGTTAAGAGTTTTGTAAAATCCTTCTCGATATTCAGCCATATTTTTTCCCAGAACTCTGTGAAAATTGTAAATATACTCTTAAATACATCCAAAATCGTTTGGAAATCCTGCTCTGGGTTATGTATGAAATACATCATTCTTTAAAAAAAAATATTAAAAAACTTTTCTTCAAGTTTTAAAGAAATTCAGATTTATTTATAAAATATTGAAGAAAGACATAGGAGATAAATTGCTGATGTATTTCTAAAAAAAAATCAATGATATCAATGAAATATTAACCTAAATCGCATAATTGATATGTGTATGACCTTCCTTAGCTGAGTGGTTAGAGTCCGCGGCTACAAAGCACAGCCATGCTGAAGGTATCTGGGTTTGATTCCCGATCGGTCCAGATCTATTCGTAATGAAAATGTCCTTGACTTCCCTGGGCAAAGAGTATGATCGTACCTGCCACACGGTATACGAATGCGAAAAAGGCAAGTTTGGCAAAGAAAGCTCTCAGTTAATAACTGTGGAAGTGCTCATAAGAACACTGATCTGAAAGGCTGGCTCTGTTCCAGTGTGGACGTAATGCCAAAAAGAAGAAGAAGAAAAAGATGACAATACCAATGGTTAGTTTGTATGATTGTATGTATGTTTCATGTACGTCGTTAAAACAATGTTATATTTATTCCGACTTAATAATAAATTTCAACAGGTGAGTGATAACAAAATAGGCGACCGATCACGACACGGTTCAAATCAACACTGTCCGCTCTCGACGTTTCCTTGTTTGTTTGAGATGATCGTTCGGTACTCAATTCGGACCGTAACAGTATCAATGAATCAAATATATAATGTTCAAAATTATAAGCTGAAATATTAGTTGGAAATTAAATCAAGGTAGTAGAATTAAAAATTGATAGAATATTCAACTGGCCAGATATGTGAAGTTTTTTGAAAATCATTGTGAGCCGCACAAAGTATAACCGCAGACCTTTGTTCGTTATGCGCATAGGGTGATGTGCTAGTATCCATCGTATTAAGCATTGATCAGTGAGAACTGCAATTTTCCCAGTACTGCATTGAATGATGCTGATACAATCTGATGCCAAACAATACTTTCTCGAAACGGCTTTAGCATTGTACAATAAGATTTTGATAAATCTCAAAATGTTTTACTAGAATATATAGATATACGGGCATCTTCCTCCATTCCTTCAGCATGATGGAATATACTAATTTCCTTTCAAATTCATTGTTCGTCATCAAAATGAAACACAATTCCTTTTGACCGTACAATTATGGAATTTGCTTACAGTGCAGCGAAAACAACACAATCAAAGGAACCGTATTTTTACGTCGAGCAACGCACACGCTTTTTTTTCTCAATACGACGGATTGAACTTTGTTTACATTCTCAATTTTACGCGGTCGTTGAGGAAATTTCATAAAATTTCGTGAATTATAGAACTTTTACGGCGTGTGATTGGGATGAAATCCTTCAGTGAAAAAGTACGAAGGTTTTCCATAATGAAAATAAGTGTCTGGCAAAGTAAATCACACAGGGGGCGGGAAGAAACATGTATCATAAAGCGGTGTGGCTGGTGTCGAACGTTAAGCATTTCTCTCAAATCGCGTCCGTCCATGCGATTTCGGTGAAAAAGTGCATAGTGGATAATTGAACTGAAGCTATTTAACGAAATACAGCAGTTTTATTACATTTTTGGTGTACAAATGTACAAATCATGTCAGCTTTCACAAAAATACACTTGGAAAATGATTCTATGTTGCAGGTAAGTTGGAATATCCGCCATAGTGGAACATTTTAAGTTTGATACGACGAAGTAGAATGAAACCCTATGCGGTCTATTTTTGTTCGCGTATTGAAAGTGTTTTTTTGTCTTTTGAATGCCGGCATTCAAAAGATTAAATTTACAACTCATAAACCACAAATGCTCTGCTTCCATAGCTAGCTCTTCAATCGAATTCTGACAGACCTCATACCTGTTTTAACCCCTCCTCCGTAGCACTTATGAGGGTGTCGCTGAGTCGGTGGCCTCTCGTTGAGTAAGTGCTACATCAACATTTCCTTCCCCTATCCCAAGTTACGGTAAAGATGGGCGTGGCCAGGAATAGCAATATTCATACTTCTGGTGATATTGTTCATGATTCAATAAAGGTTTACTCTCCAGCCTTGTTCCTGAAAGCAGTCTGGATGAGATTATCAAATGACACCTGAATGTTGCTAGTATCCAATCTACGAGGTATACCGTAACTACTCTTACACAAAATGAAACCGCAGGCCTTATGTTGGGCGGCCCTAATCTAACTCATGATCTTGAAGCTTTCTCAGTCTTTTGTTAATGGCTAGCATGAAAACAGTCTGCTGTTTGAGATTACATTAATTTGATTGTTTTTCTGGACAACCGTGTACAAAAAGATCATTCCAACGTTTGTCTTACCCAAAGTTTTGAATGTGGACGCGCCTCTGTGAACAACATTTATACACAAAAAGGCTCAACTTTCGAGTTCAACGACCTTTCAAGATTGTACATGAATTTCTTCGAATACAGGCGTTCAGATCTGCAAGCGTAAACAGTGATCTTTCATAATAAATTTGTAAAATTGAGCTTGATTGGCCGTTCGTGGTTGCAACTTCGGTAACATCAGATCAGCTGCACTAACACAAGGAACCAATCAGAAGAATGCTTGGGATAAACACGATTCCATGATTCCACGAAAATATCTCAAGTAATAGGTTTGCTTAGTTTCAAACTGGTAGCGATGATTCTTACAAATTTTGACATTGACGTCATCTCTATCATGAACGAATAGAACAGTTATCATAGATGTCGAATTATGTCAACATTCCTGCACTGTCCATTTTAGAAATGACGTCAGTAAAAGATACTATAACATACTAGAAGCACCAAATTTGTATACCAAATTATGAACCTTGAACCTTTAAATAGATCCTTACAAAACCCATACTATTCTTACACTCTCACCTCGAATTCAAGCTTGCCCCCCATGTATAATAAAAGAAGCAACAGGTTACTTATGTCATCAGTCCAATTGAAAACCACGTGGTATTACGTATGTATCTCTCTTCTGGCACGACATCCACTTAAATCGGTAATTTAAGGCTCAATTAGGCCGCGTGTATCGTGATGTAGGAAACAACCATGGAAGACACTTGATCTATTTAGAGATTCTCCTCATCCAACCGCGCGCTGTGACTGTGCAGCAGGCGTTAAGTGATGATAGTAATGGTTGTCAGTTTCCCGCTTGAAATTAAAATTCAACACATCACACGAACCTAACGCCCCCCACCACACCAGCTTCTTTGGTTTGGTTTTCCACCTGAAATGCTCTATCACAGCAACCAAAAGGCAGCAGGAAAGGTTATTATATGGCTATATCTAGTTTGTGTTTGTGTTTTGATGCCCGCAGTATCACAATGCTATTGTTGTCTCAGATAAGTGTGAATAAACATATCGTGTGAGAATGAAACATCTTGAATCTGTGGGAATTGAATTTTTCAACTTTAACGGTGTGGAAATCACTGTAGATATGTGGAAGTAATAAATTTTAATATATTTTTGTTGCTCATTAAGATGTAATTTTGAACAATATCCATTTTACTCTTGGAATGCAACACGCATTTCTTTGAAACGTACTTTTTTCTGTTTTTGCTATGTTTAGCGACAGTTTCGAACCCTCTTTCTAAGAAGGAGCTGTGAACTCTGGTTGTGTGCTTTCATTCGATGTAACAACCATATTCAGCAGAATCAATTCTTCAGTGCCCAAGATGGATCACCAGTGCCAACTAAATTTTGAAGTCACGAGTCCTAACGAAGATCAAAGAATTCAAGTTCGTGCCTTACCCCTTTTTGCTTCTGGTCCATTCACTTCTTCACATACATATAGTACTCTTCCCAGAAGCTTCGCATAAGCACCAAATGAAGAGGGTGCTATGAATCCACACAAATTTAAAGCTAACCGCACTTCTGAAGCGTATTAGCGTTGATACATTTGACCTGTTTGAAATACACGTAAAAGGATTTAACGTCCTCTCGAAAATGTGGCATGAGATGTAAAATCGCTTCTTGAAACCCGTGCCATACATACCATAAAAATGATTTAGTGGTCTCCGTGACAGTAATTCTTCATTAATTTAATATACTCGTACACTTTGCAAATTATGACGGCAAATTTCGTGAATATCGCTTATCCATGCTTTGCTGTGGTGATGAGATGGGACAAAACCGACGACGACGACGACGCTGACAAGGAAGACGATGCCACTCGGTCCCACTTCGTAGAAGTCAACGGGGCGAGTTTCGTCACATAATAAGCCAAGCCACGAGACTGAGGGAAAGCCGTGCAGTGCACAGTGGTTTCATTTGTTATATGAAGTGGTCATTTGCACAATCAAAACCATATTTAGGACAAACGTTGGTAGAACATTCATGCCCAGAAAAAAAAATGAAACTTTCTTCTTCTTGGCGTAACGTCCCTACTGGGACAGAGCCTGCTCGCAGTTCTCACTAAGAAGTTTTCATAAGATAAGTTAGGCTGCTTTTAGGGTTTCAAGGAACTTGCAAATGACATTTTTAGGACCCAATCCTCAGTCATTAGAAGATTTTTTTCTCCATGAACTTTTGTTGACCTTGCCAAATATACATAAAGAATCTTAGCAGTTATGTTGCTGAATTCTTGAGATTATAAGAACGTTTGGAAGGAAAATAGTAGACAATTTTTTTTTTTTGGTTTTCGACCTATCGGCATTACCACTGTGCGGTGGCCGCTTGCTTGCATATCATGTGGCCCCTCGTGACAAAGACACACTGCCGAAAGTAATGAAATTTTCGCTCATTGTTCTCCCTGACAGGGAAATGCCTTTCGGAGAGAGGACATCGTAAAAAACGACCCTCGTGGTGGGGGCTTATGATGCCATTTTTTTTTTTTTTTTTCCTTCTAAGCAATGGGGGGATAATCTGCTCAACAGACTCCGGACCGAGGTCCGGGAGTGTGGGGTTGGGGACCATTTACTACGTACAAGCAGTAAACAGGACTACACCCCCGACCCACTAAACCATTTCCATTGCCGCCAAACCCTTCGTCTCTCCGGGACCACCAAGAAGGCATTGCTTCGGAGAGGGGCTATTGCACATCGCATCCTCCAGGTTAGCTGCGTAGCCATGCAGCAACGAACATCGATGACACGCTTATGGGGGTCCACCAAGGTAGCATGCTGGCGCATTGCCAGCTTCCCGGGTGGTCCTCACCTCCCGTTGTCCGCTGAAGGCGGGCAGGGTCGACCACTAAGCCCGCGCCCAGCTGCACCGCAGGTATCAAGAACTGATACTGCGGGCTTCGCAATTTGACCTACTGAAGGCTCAGGCCCTATCAGCTAGCACGAGCTGGGATTGCTGACGAAGGGGCCTCCACCTGCCCCGAACAACCAGAGGCTCGTATCCACCCAGTAGGCCGGCGCCACGACAGCAGCGCTACCAGGATGTTCTCCCCGCGGCCACTTAATCGCTGTAAGGGTCGATTTCGACCGTAGGGCACCGGTATGACCTACGTAGCCGACTGCGAACCCTTGGACCACCTGTTGATTAGCGTCTGCACTAGTCACTCCTCGAGTCCACACGCCACCTCCTTTGGAGTTCCGAGACGATGTGGGTGATAGCCGATGAAACGGCATTCCAGCCAAACTCGTCTGCACACATCCTCTGGACCAAATTGTCCGGAGTCGTGTCCCGACCGCATGTGGCAAACATGCGGTCACGCATTGTGCGGAAACGCGGGCACACGAACAAAACGTGTTCCGCCGTTTCCTCTAAACCTGCACAAACTGGACATTCGGGAGAACCCGCATGACCGAAACGGTGTAGATATTGTCTAAAGCATCCATGACCCGAAAGGACCTGTGTTAGGTGGAATGTTAGTTCCCCATGGCGCCTATTGACCCAGATATCTAACCTCGGAATCAACCTGTGAGTCCACACTCCCTTGGTGGAACTGTCCCACGCACGCTGCCATTTGACCATGGAGGCCAGTCTGGCAGTCCTGCGTATGCCTCTTGTGCCGCGCATTTCGAAGCACTCTATGTCTTCCATGATAAGGATACCAATAGGCATCATACCGGTGATGACACAAAGTGCATCGTGTGACACGGTACGGTACGCGCTCGCAACCCTCAGGCACATTAGCCTATAAGTACTCTCTAGCTTGCTACGGTAGCTATCGGTACTCAAAGCCGTGCCCCAAGCCGGGCCACCATACCTCAGTATGGACGAGGCGACACTGGCCAGAAGCTTACGCTTGCTGGCGTACACCGCAGAGCTATTGGACATCATCCGGGACAGTGCCACAATAGCTGTGGAGGCTCTCTTGCAGGCATAATCGACATGGCTACCGAAGGTAAGCTTGTCGTCGATCATCACCCCCAAGTGTTTGACGGAGCGCTTCGAAGTGATTGTGCAGTCGCCTACACTGATCACCGCTTGCTGCGCCGACTTTCGGTTGTTGACAACAACAGCCTCCGTTTTGTGGTGAGCCAATTCCAGTTTCCTGGAGCTCATCCACTCCTCCACAATTGCGATCGAGTGGGCTGCAGTCAATTCCACTTCTTCGATCGATTCACCGTAGACCTCCAGCGTAATATCGTCGGCAAAGCCAACGATGACCACACCCGCCGGGAATTTCAATCTCAACACCTCGTCGTACATGACATTCCATAACACCGGACCCAGGATGGAACCTTGCGGGACTCCTGAGGTTATGTGAAAGCACTTCCGACCCACCTCTGTGTCATACCCGATTCTTTTAAAAAGACAATTTACACCGTCTTCAGCCAAAGGCTGCACAGACTGAACACAATCACGAACATTAGGCAACGGACAACACAGAACACCCAGTAGCCCAGTGATGGATTTTTCGTTTGACGAAAAGTTTCCACCGACTGGAGCGGGAATCGAACCCACGCTTCGTGGCACAATACGCCTAAACGACTGACGCCGCTAACCGCAAGGCCACGAAGCCCACTAAGTAACTTCCGAGAATCTTGTACAGGTACTCGGGTATCCCCAGACGCAGGAGCGCATCAGCAATAGCCGCCCAACTGGCACTATTAAATGCATTCCTTACATCCAGAGTCACTACTGCGCAGTAGCGAATACCCCTCCTCTTACGCTGGAGTGCTATCTCAGCGGTTTTCTTAACCGCCAGAATAGCGTCTACAGTGGACCTCCCTTTCCGGAAGCCGAACTGGTTGCCTGAGAGACCATTTACACCCTCGGTGTACCTCGACAGTCTGTTGAGGATGATCTTCTCGAGCACTTTCCCCACCGTGTCAATCAAGCATATTGGTCTATACGACGACGGGTCACCGGGTGGTTTCCCCGCCTTTGGCAATAGTACCAGGCTCTGCCTCTTCCACGCATCTGGAAATACTCCCTCGTCCAGGCATATCTGCATAGCAGATCTGAACATACCGGGAGCCTCCAAGATTGCGACTTTGAGGGCCAGGTTTGGAACTCCGTCCGGGCCTGGTGCCTTCCCCATGCTTAGGGATTTTGCAATCCCTACAAGTTCCTCATCAGTTACTCTATCCTCATCACCAGCCCCAATCCCCGGCTGTCCTACAAAAGGAGGCCATGGGCTAGGGTTGTGGCGCGGGAAGAGCCCCTCGATGATCCCCTCCAGCATCTGTGGAGACTGCTCCGTAGGAGCAATTGCACCTCTTGTCTTCGCCATTACGATCCTGTAGGCATCACCCCACGGGTTCGCGTTGGCACTCTGACAGAGTCCCTCGAAGCAGGCCTTTTTGCTTGCCCTTATCTCAGACTTCAGCGCGACTTTGGCAGCGGTGAACACCGCCCGTCGTTCTTCACGCTCCTGCTCGGTACGTGCTCGCTGCATCCGTCTCCTGGCCCGTAGGCAGGCACGGCGCAGGTTCGCAATAGCTTGAGTCCACCAGTATGTCGGTGGTCTCCCATTCCTAGGGTGGACTTTTCTAGGCATGGTCGCATCGCATGCACGCGTAAGCACCGCTACCAGTTCGTCCCCGCTTAGGCCGAGTAGGTTACGCTCACGGCGGAGCGCCTCCCTAAGTACTTCATCATTGAAGTACGATGTCTTCCACCTACGAGGGCTTGGCCTTGACCTAGCCGCTTCCTCAACCCGCTGCCTGCTGTTGTTGTAGTCGATACTGTAGCGAACCGCCAGGTGGTCGCTGTGAGTGTAGCCATCGTCTACCCTCCAGTTCGAACTACTCGTTAGGCCAGGACTACAAAAAGTAACGTCGATAATCGACTCCGCTCCGTTACGGCTGAAGGTACTTTTGGCACCAACATTAGCCAGATCGACATCTAGCACGGCCAGTGCCTCTAGCAGGATTTGACCTCGCTGATTCGTGTTACGGCTTCCCCATTCCACGGCCCAGGCATTGAAGTCGCCCGCTATTACAACTGGCCTTCGCCCTGTCAGCGCGGTCGTCATGCAGTCCAGCATCTGCGTGAACCGCTCGGTCGACCAACTCGGAGGCGCATAGCAGCTACAGAAGAGGACCCCGTTTACTTTGGCGATCACGAAGCCCTCGTAGGTAGTAGACACCAACTGCTGGACAGGGTATTTACCCGTTGTCCATATCGCCGCCATTTTTCCGGATCCATCCACGACCCAGTTGCCGTTGCCGGCGGGTACTCGGTATGGGTCCGATATGATGGCGATGTCCGTCCCCCACTCAGCAACTGACTGGTACAGCAGTTGCTGAGCTGCGTCACAGTGGTTCAGGTTCAGCTGCGTTACCTGCACTGTGATTTTTCGTTGATGGCTCGTTTGAAGGTCGGGCACCTTGAGCCTCCCGTTGGGTGATTGTTGTTCACGGACTTGCCGGAACAAATCAAGCACTTGGGAGGGTTCTTGCAGCCTAGTGCCTTATGACCTTCCTCACCACAACGCCTGCACAACTTAGTCCTATCAGGGCCTTTACAGCCCCAGGACTTGTGTCCAGGTTCCCTGCACCTAAAGCAGATCACTGGTTGCTCATGTATGTTCAGTGAACATACTGACCAACCAACCTTGATCTTACCTACCTTAGCGGACTTATTTGCGTCTGCCACAGGTAGGTGTACTAAGGCCACCTGAGTACCTGCCGGACCTTTCCGTAGCTGAACGGCGGTGGTGGGCACCTGCACTTCGCACTGTTGCCGCAGTGCCGTGACGAGCTCTTCTGCGTTAGTGATCTCGTCAAGGTTCATCACCTTCAGAGTCACTGACTGCGTCAGAGCCCTCACTTCAACACCAGCGCCAAGGACCTCTTCCGCCAAACTTTTGTAGGCGGCGCCCTTGCGCTCCTTGTCGCGCTTGAGCTCGAGGATCATTTCACCTGTACGAGTGCGTCTTACACTGCGTACGTCGGCTCCTAGATCCGCAAGCTTCGCGTCACTGCGCATCGCCTTCAGGACTTCCGAGTACTTGGACTCTTCCGTCTTGATGATGATCGCATCACCCTTTTCGCGCTTGGCACCTACCCTCCTACCTTTCTTAGGTCTGGTATCCCTGCGCTCCTGATTCTCCTGTTTCTTCTTCTTCTTCTTCCTCACTACGGTTGTCCAGGGGGCGTCCCCCCCCTGCTCCGCCCTGACCTGTGGTGATGGAGGACCTCTCAAAGGTCGCAACCCCCTGTTCCCATCACTCCGTGAGGGGCCAGCCTTTTCGGGCCCACCCTTCTCGGCTTTCCGGGACGCCTGGCTGGGGTCCGATTTTCCGGCACTTCTGCCGGTTTTCGGGGTCAGTATCCGCCTGGCCTTACGAGCGCCGCCGGGTAGCTCCTCCCCTGACGGCTGCCTCGCGCGCTTCTGCGATTGCTTGCTGTAAGCATTCGCTTCCACGCTTTTGGGGCTGCCCGCGAAAACGAAGGGTTCCGTCTGGGTAGACTTCGGCACCTTCAGTTCCACGGGTTCTGCCGCAGCCACAGTCACCATGGGTTCAACATGGTTCTGCTTGGCCGCCAACATTGACTTACGAAGTCTAAGCAAGGCCTGCTTGAGGTCCTTGCTGATGTTAGACTTCGAGGACGCAAAGTCAATTATGGAGTCGAGCTGCTGTGCAGCCACTTCCATCGCAGAGAGCCCATCTCTACTTTTATTGATGGCCCTCATCAACCACGCTCCATCCATAACTTCACCCGATGCGTTAGCCGGGGATGAAATATGGGTTCCAGCACTGGCACTACGTGCACTGCTGCCTCCTCCTGCTTCTACTCTCCTCAACGGAGATCTAGCTAGCCCACTTCTTGCGAAGGGGTTCGCTTCCCTACTACTGCAACTACCTGCACTACCACTACTAATCTGATTATTATTTGAATTTGTACTCATTTTGGATCCCACGAGTAGCACGGGAAAAGAGGTCAACCACGCCAGAGCCCTGCATTAACGCGGTAAGGGACAAATACTGTGAGGGGTGCATCTTTTTCACCCCTTCGACCATTCATTCCTCAGCACGGTTTTTCGCATCACACCTTGAATTGGGGTTACCCCGTTTGGTGGACTCTTACCACCGGAACGGGTTGTCCGTAGTTCTATTCTGGACGCCGGAACTACACGGCAATGATGCCATTTAACATACACATCCGTACTACACTGACTGCTGTTATGTCGGTCGGTCTGCATTCCGGGAAAAGCTCTGTCACTTTATTTCCTCCTACCAACCCTTGGGAAATATAACGATGCAAATATTTTTAAATACTTTTTAGTGAGTGGACCGCAATCCCGGGTGTTGTGATAAGGGACTGTTAAATGAGTCATTATTACCTTTTGAGGGCGATGATTGGAACAAAAAATGCAATCTTTTTGCGGTCAAGATAGTATTTTCAAAGGGTAGTTACATGCTAATCCATGTTTCAGAATCAGAAAACAGTTCCCTTTTTTTATTAAGTTAAAACCTAAACAGATAACAGTGAATCAACAATTTACGCCACAATACTTGGTTTGTGGCCGCATCTCTCCATCCATCAACCAGATCCGATACGAACACCATCTTTGCAGGGTTGCTGTCCGGCATTTTTGCAACATGCCCTGCCCATCGTATCCTTCCAGCTTTGGCCACCTTCTGGATACTGGGTTCGCCGTAGAGTTGGGCGAGCTAGTGGTTCATCCTTCGCCGCCACACACCGTTCTCCTGCACACCGCCAAAAAATGTCCTAAGCACCCGACGTTCGAACCCAGTAAACACAAACTCGTATACGATAGCGCATAAGAGTACAAATGTGGAGGCGATATACGTACATGCGCCATAAGGCTGCATGCAAGATGTACGTATATCGCCTCCACATTTGTACTCTTATATCCCATCATATACGATCGTGTGTTTACTGGGAAGTGCTTGCAAGTACTCCTCGAGCATCCTCCAGGTTTCATGCCCGTAGAAGACTACCGGCCTCATGAGCGTTTTGGTAATGGTACATTTGGTACAGGTGTGAATCTTTTTTGACCGCAGCTTCTTCTGGAGGCCATAGTAGTCCCGACTTCCACTGATGATGCGCCTCCGCATTTCACGGCTTACGTTATTGTCAGCTGTCAGCAAGGATCCAAGGTAGACGAGCTCGTCGACCCCCTCGAACGTATCCCAGTATATTGTAACACTGCTTCCTAGACGAGCCCTATCACGCTCGGTCGCACCAGCAAGCATTCATCACCAGTCCAACTTTTGCTGCCTTGCATTTCAGGCGGGTGTACAGGTCCGCCACCTTTTCGAATGTTCGGCCGACACTATCCATATCATCCGCGACTGACATGATCTCGTAAAAATCGTACGAAAGTCCATCACCTTGTCGTAGTCCCCGGCGGGATCCAAACAAACTGGAATGTTCGGAAGAAATCTTCACACAATTTTGAACACCTTCCATCGTCGCTCTTATCAGTCTCGTGAGCTTCCCGGGAAAGCTGTTCTCGTCCATGATTTTCCATAGCTCTACACGGTCGATACTATCATATGCTGCCTTGAAATCGATAAAGAGGTGATGCGTTGGGACCTGGTATTCACGACATTTTCTGGAGGATTTGCGGGACAGTATATCTGGTCCGTTGTTGATCGGCCGTCAACGAAGCCGATAACTTTGGGTGCACGACGTTAGGCATAAGGACGTTTGGCATAATGGGCGATTGGCATAATTCCCAAAATAAAAAAAAATTGAAATTGTTCGTTTGAAAAGTGAGTTGGCTTTTTTAGTAATTATGGAGGGCTTCAAAGATCAAAAATGTGTCTATTGACATACGATTGCCCTGCTGCCGTCCCATAGTTGTGAAGGTTCCGGGTCATTTGGCCGAATGCCGTTTTGCGGAAATTGGAAACAATAGTGAACAGCGTATAACCGCATATTTGTCACATTCGACATTTTTGACAATTTCGAGTTAATACCGAGGATAGTCATCAAATGATAAAAACTTTCGATCAACTTACTCAAATCTGTGAGATTGTTCTAGAAAATCTGAAAAAAATACCAAGTTGTTTTGTCACATTGGTAATTGTTGGGTATCGGGCGACTCAGGCGGCAATGGACAGGCAGGACATTACTTCCTTCTCACTGGAGAACCAATGGAAATCGGCAATCTTGGGCAACTAGCGAGGCGACTTCAATCACGTGGCATCAATTATCAAAGCAGGGGAATATGACTGGAACTCCAGGGGGCAATCAACACTTTTCGGGGCCAAATCTTCGTGAACTGGTGTAGTGTCACTCGCGGGGATTGACGTGATCAAATAGTGACTTATCACAAACAAATATCGTGCAAAAAACCAATAAAATCTTGGAATTTTCGGGAGAGCAGAATGAGCTTGTGATTCACGTGCGTTTGGGGATAATAATACTCTGTATTAGATGAAAAGAATGACAAAGGTATCGGGTGGCAAAGCGAATACATATGCATGGCACTATAGTGCAGAGCCGGTTCAGGTGAAACCGAATTTCATTTAAAACGGGTTAAGAGAGAGATAAATTGTACATTAATTTTAATTCTCATCAGTAATTATAACCGCATAACAGTCACATTGAGATTACACATGAGCCTCGTAATGTAGTAGTAATTAAATTTCTATCAGAATAATTTTCAAACTATTGACCCAGTAGGTGATATGAAATGTAAATTGGAAATACATATATTTCAGCCTCATATAAGCACTTTTGAGTTCTTGGTAATTTTTAGAAATTTTAGTTTCCTCCCATGCAGTAATAAAATGCACACTTGGAATCCCATTTAGTCAATGCCTACTTTTGTCGAATGTTGCAGATATGCAGTAATAGGTTGTGAACTACATGTAGCATGCATTTGTAATGAATTTTAAAGCTGAATTTCATAGATCAGTTTATTCTTACAGAAGGATGAATCATCATTGATTGACAGCCATTGACAGCTCTTAAGTGTTAGTTTAAGGAACAGTTAATGTTGAAAGAAGAACTTTCTGAAGGTAAGGCATTTATACACTTCTCTACTAGTAGTGATAGCTGTCAGCATAGGTTTTGTATTTGTAGGCAGCTTATGACGGTTTACGACTTATTCGTCTTTCTGTAGCATTGATTTGCTTCAGTCTTTATGGTAGTACTTAGTAAATTAATAAATTTATAGCAACCACAAGTTTGGCATCTTCTATTCACAACGGAGAAACAGTAAACTTTAACATTATGTTCACCGAGTCGTTCCGTTTAATTTTCAATAAGACTTTATGAACGTATGCCTCACAGTTCAATTTGTGTCGTCGGAAGAGGAAGACGGCAAGTTGATTTGTAGTGGCGATTCGTTGAATTCGGTTTCATTCTGTTTTCGCTTTCGAGCTGGTAAGAGCTCCTCCAAACCTGCTCAGCTCCTCGCTACCAGAGGCCAGCTGTTGAACATCCAGCGTCCGGATTGTGGAATCGCTCAAGATTACTGAATGGACTCGCGCTTCCAGAATTGGCCCTGCAGGAATCGGGGCGCAAAGGCAAGTACGAGATGGCTGAAGAAAATCGACCAAAGCCGCTTGTTGAAGCGCACATCGTCATTCGCACCGCAAACCTCATCGGGCGAGAAGGGTTTCAACCAGTGTGCCGACAAAATGTGTCCGTGTTACGTGAATGCAACAATTCAAGTTTTGAAAATACTTCTACCGTGAAGCGCAACATTATTGGCAATACTCACAGCATTAACAGAACTGTCGGTGAATTAAATAATAGTTTTGGTTAAATTATTAGTGATTTGCGGTAAACATTTTACCAAAATCAGTAAAATTCCACCAAAATTTACAATCATTAAGCTGCTGCCAATCCAGTGTCCGGTTTGTGAAATCGCTGGCTACGAGATGGCTGAAGAAAATCAGCCCAAGCCGCTTGTTCAAGCGCCCATCGTCATCGCCATCGTAAACCTTATCGGGCGAGGAGGATTTCAACCTGTTCGCTGGCGAAATGTGTCCGTGTTACTAGATTCTCACAGTTCAATCGGCCCTTTTCAGGACCAACAAATGTGTACTAAAGAGTTATTTGTGTAATATTTGCTAATGCCACCACATTCTTGCTATAATTCATCTCTTGGCATCATACAATATATGATAAGTTATGAATAATTGACAAAACGACAATTTGATAATGTTTCCGAGGACGCTGTTGCACTGCTGTCGGAATGCAATATATTTTCTATTGTTAAGGAATGATTCAAGTATTACGTTAACCAAAATCAATGGAAAAGAGTTATTTTGAATTAATTGCTCCAAATTAACAATGATTAAGTATACACTGAAAAATCAACTCTTCAATATAATGGCCTAGGCTTCTGAATACATGTAAAGTGATTGTTTTGTATTAACACAAAATAATAACACACTTACTTGATACTTGATGGGCTACAATTCGCTAAGATGAATCTGCGCCGAATGGATGAGTCTTCTCCACTGGGCTCGGTCCTGGGCCAATCGCTTCCAGTCGCCCCGAACGTTAAGTGCCCTTAAGTCCTCCTCAACCGCAAAAAGCCATCGTGTGCGCGGCCTGCCACGAAGTCGGTGGCCTCGTCCGGGTTCTCTGTTGAATATTATCTTTGCTTGTCGTTCTTCCGGCATACGGGCAACGTGACCAGCCCAACGCAGCCTGCCGTGTTTTATGCGCTTGACAATATCCACCTCTTTATACACTTGATACAACTCGTGATTCATGCGACGCCGCCAGATGCCGTTTTCTAGTTTACCGCCGAGTATTGTTCGCAGCACTTTTCGTTCAAACACCCCGAAAGCTCTCCGGTCGACTTCCTTCAATGTCCATGATTCATGGCCATATAGGACAACCAGAAGGATCAGTGTCTTGTATAACGCGAGTTTTGTTTTCGTTTGCAGGCTACGGGACTTCAGCTGGTTACGGAGCCCGTAGAAAGCCCGACTCGCAGCTGCAATACGTCTTTTCACCTCGCGGGTAACATCATTATCGCATGTCACTAGTGTTCCAAGATACACAAATTCTTCCACCACTTCAAACTTTTCACCACCTAGCACCATTTCGCTACCACTAACACGTCCGGACCCACGTTGACCACCAGCTATCATGTACTTCGTTTTTGTGGTGTTGATCGTGAGCCCAATCCTCGCTGTCTCCCTCTTGAAAGGCACGAACGTCTCTTCCACTGCCCGACTGTCAATCCCGATGATGTCGATATCGTCCGCAAAGCCAAGGAGCATATGAGAACGTGTGATAATGGTACCGCTTCTCTGCACACCGGCTCTCCTGATAGCACCTTCGAGCGCTATGTTAAACAGCAAGTTAGAAAGAGCGTCACCCTGTTTCAATCCATCTAAGGTTACGAACGATGACGAAATCTCGTCCACCACCCACACACTTGATTTCGATCCATCAAGCGTTGCACGAATCAGTCTAATCAGCTTTGCGGAAAGCCATGTTCGGACATAATTTGCCACAACTCGTTTCTCTTCACTGAATCGTACGCTGCTTTGAAATCTACAAACAGATGATGAGTCTGCAAGTTGTACTCCCGGAATTTATCTAGGATTCGACGCAGGATCCGTCGTTGATCGGCCCTCTCGAAAACCAGCTTGGTATTCGCCGACAAAGGACTCCTCATACGGTCTCAATCTGTTGAACAGAATTCCAGACATGATTTTGTACGCCGAATTAAGGAGTGTTATCCCTCGGTAATTGGCGCACTCCAGTCGATGCCCTTTCTTGAACAGAGGGGAAATGAGACCTTCCAACCAACTAGTAGGCATTTGTTCTTCCTCCCATATCCTCAATATGATACGGTGAAGGAGTTCGTGCAGCTGTCAACTTCCGTGTTTGAGAAGTTCGGCCGGGAGCTCGTCCTTCCCAGCAGCCTTGATGTTCTTCAGCCCATTGATAGCTTTTTTTACCTCATCTAGCGTTGGAGGTTCCACAGCCTGTCCATCGTCATCGATTTGAATTCAGCTACCAGATCCACTTCCATTATCTCCATTCTACAATGACTCGAAGTACTCTTTCCACCTGGCGGCCACCATTGTTTTATCCGTCAGCAAGTTTCCTTCACGGTCGTTGCACATGGCGGGAGACGGCGCTGTTTTTCTCCGCACACCATTTACGGACTCGTAGAACCGTCGCATGTTGTTCTGTTCCATAGCTTCTTGCGCCTGAGCAATTACTGCCTCTTCATGCTCCTTTTTCTTTCTGCGATGGATCCGTTTTTCGGCTGCCCTTGCTTCCTTGTACCGCTCTCTGCTTTGACGACACCAGCATCCGGCTTCTAGCCAAGTTCTTCTCGTTCGTCATTCTCTGGCACTCCTCGTCGAACCAACCGTTCTTTGGTCTCCGTTGAGCAGTACCTACCACTTCTCGCGCTACTGTGCTCACCGCTCCGTGGACTGACTCCCACAGATCGCTGAGGTTGACGCTTTCGTCGATTTCGCTAATCCGCTCGTCGAGCTTTTGATGGTAGTCCGCTGCTACACCAGCTGCTGACAGGCGTTGGATATTGAAACGCAACGATTGTCGATTTCTATAACTCGAAACGGTTGATAATCGCGCTCGATTTTTGCTTACAACGAGATAGTGGTCTGAGTCGATATTAGGACCCCTGAAAGTTCTAACATCGATGACATCGGAAAAATGTCGGCCGTCTACCAGAACATGGTCGATTTGGTTGCAAAGTTCGCCATTTGGGTGTTGCCAGGTGTGCTTGCGGATATCCTTGCGTGCAAAGTAAGTGCTGCTGATGGCCATCCCCCTGGTGGCAGCAAAGTTCACTAAACGTAGGCCGTTTTCGTTGGTAACAGAGTGAAGGCTCTCTTTACCAATGATAGGGCGGAAGAAGTCCTCTTTTCCGACCTGCGCATTAGCGTCGCCGATGACAATTTTCACGTCGTGTTTTGGGCATTCTCCATAGGTCTTGTCGAGACATTCGTAAAACGCGTCCTTCACGTCATCGGGTTTGTCGTTAGTCGGTGCATATACGTTGATCAGGCTGTAGTTGAAGAACTTGCCCCGAATCCTCAATACGCAGATCCGCTCGTTGATCGGCTTCCACCTAATAACGCGCTTCATCTGCTTCCCGATCACTATGAAACCGACTCCGTGTTCAGCTTTATCGCCACCGCTGTGGTAGATGTTGTATTTGAAAGCGATGTTAGCGATGGGGTCTACCGCTCGGAATTCACGTTCTCCAGATCTTAGCCAACGCACTTCCTGAATTGCAGCCACGCACACGCCAACTTTTCGCAATTCACGAGCCAAAAGGCTCACTCGTCCAGGTTCATTTAAGGTCCTGACGTTCCAGGTACCGAGTTTGCAATCATAGTCCTTATTTCGTTGCCAGGTCGGTTGCCGAAAATAACGTTCGTTTCTTCTTCTTTCTCCATTTTTCGTGGTGGATAATGAATTCGGTATGCTACCTTACCGGGGTCGCGCTACCTACATCACGTTGATGGGACTGCCATCTTAGGTGTAGCTGACGTGATACAGCGTTTCGTACTCAGCCGCTGGATGCCAGAACAGACGCTGTTTGAGCCGCACCTCCTGGTGTACAGACGCTCAAAACGCACCTCCTCACTCTAGCTGATGTCAGAAGGACAACAGTGCCCAGGCTGCACCACCAGCTATCAGGTATCAAAAGGCCGGCTCCAAAGGCACGTTCCCCACCAGTTGGGAGATTTGTGCCATCGCCATATTTGTGCCTATTTCGTCATCTACCCGATGGGAGAGGAAAGGGAAGGGAAAGATGGGAGGAAATAGGAGTGGGGTCCCTTGAAGAGGGAAGATCGCATAAGCGAAATGAGAGCATGTAGCTCCACACCACAATGGGTTCGAACAGCGCCCTAAAAAGGGCACTGCAAAACGCATGAGCGTAAAGAGAGCCTATAGCTCATTACCACAGCGGGTTAAGAATAACAGAATGTCCTGAAGATTCAGGCTTCTGAATTCAGTTTCACTTAATAAGTGTTTACCAAGTAATTGGAATCGCATTTGCACAAAAACTGGACAGTTACATATCAGGTGATACGAAGTTCCATAATCGGAGTCACAACTATCACACACAAATGAGTCAGCACGCTGAATATTTGCCATGTGATAGTTGAGTCGGCAGTGGCCTGTCAACGCTCTGACCAAGAGACTGCAATTCTGCTTTGACAGATTTGTTAAATACTTCGCCACCCTTGGAGATGGCTCAGTAATGTACAATTTTGTTTGACGACATGACTCCAAACTATTCCAATATTGCTTGTGCTGAGTTGCCGCCCAAGAATTTATCTGAAGCTTCACCCAGCACTTCGAAATTGGAGTAGCCGGCTCAGGGCCAATGAAGTCATGCGATGCTCCATCGCGAGCTAGCTCATCAGCCAATTCATTTCCAGCGATGGAAGAATGGCCAGGTACCCATACAAGGTTTACAGAGTTGACTGAATTCAGTTCCTCAATTTGAGTTCGACATGCGATAACAAGCTTTGACCTTGAGTTGGCCGAAGCGAGAGCTTTTATAGCAGCCTGACTATCTGAACAAAAGTATATTACTTTACCCATTACGCGTTGTTGAAGTGCTGATTGCACTAACATTAGAGCAAATATTTCCGCCTGAAAAACGGTGCAATTTCTACCAAGTGAGTAAAACTGATTCAGCCATAGCTCACGAGAATATACTCCTGCACCAGCTCTACCTTCATCAGTGTAATATACTATATTGTTTGAAATACTTCTTTCCAAATAGCCAGACGTCCACTCTTCCCGTGAAGGGAATTGTGTGGTAAATGTCCTGTAAGGAAAGTGTCAGGCAATTGTGAGATCACTTGGAGCAAGGACAATTTTGTCCCAATTCACCAAAAGTGGAAACAACGAAGTGTGTTTAGATCTACGATTCACTGGATTTTTCTCCAGTAGATCCAGTACCCATAAACGGTAAGAGCAAGAAAGTGCTTCTTGTTTAAGATATATGTGTAGTGGCGCAACGTCGAAAAGGGCCTCGAGCGCTGCTGTGGGAGTTGTAGATAACGCACCAGACATCGCCATCAATCCTTTGGAGATGGCCCAATTTTGATTGGATTGTTCTCACTTCGCCCTTTTGCCACCACATAAGACATCCATATGCCAATATTGGTCGAACAACTGTTGTGTAAATCCATTTGATATATTTGGGTTTGAGGCCCCAAGTTTTACCAAAGGTTCGCCGGCATTGACCGAAGGCCAAGCAAGCTTTTTTGACTCTGAAATCAATGTGAGGTATCCAAGAAAGTTTGGAATCTAGAATGACTCCGACATACTTTACTTGATCAGTCACATTAATCTCAGTGTCAAAAAGACGTAAAGGTCGAATTCTATTGCGGTTTCGTCTTTCCGTAAACAGAACAATAGATGTTTTATTCGGGTGAACCGAAAGGCCATATTGGCGACACCAACTCTCGACTACCTGAAGAGCACTTTGCATCAGGTCGAATAGGGTGCTTATGCACATACCAACTATCAGAGCTAGATAGTTGTCGGCAAATCCATATGTTGGAAAACCGCTATTATTGAGTTGCCTCAATAGCGTATCTGCTACGAGATTCCACAAAAGTGGTGACAAGACTCCCCCTTGGGGGCATCCGCAAACACTCAATTTTCGAATCGCTGCTTGACGCAATGTCGAGAAAAGATGTCGGTTTTTGAGCATTTGATGAATCCAATTGGTAATCATTGTAGGTAGCCCATGGTTTCGTGCGGCATCCAATATGGCATCGAAAGACACGTTATCAAAGGCCCCCTCAATATCCAAGAAAACACCCAAGCAGGATTGCTTCTGAGCGAATGCTTTCTCGATATCGTATACAACTTTGTGTAAAACAGTCACAGTGGACTTTCCAGATTGGTAAGCATGTTGATTCACATGAAGAGGCATGTTTGCCAAATAAACATCACGGATGTGATGATTGATAATGCGTTCCAGACATTTCAGAAGAAAAGAGGTCAGACTGATTGGTCTAAAACTCTTCGCTTCTTCATACGACGCACGTCCACCTTTCGGGATAAACTTTACAGTAATATAACGCCAGGATCTGGGAATATACCCGGTAGCAAAACTGCTTACAAGTAGCTTTTTCAAAACATGTTTGATAAACTCAAACCCCTTTTGGAGCAGAACAGGATAAATCCCATCCGCTCCTGGAGATTTGAAAGGAGCAAACCTATTAAGTGCCCATTGAATCGATTCAGTAGTTACGATACTGCGAGCCGAGGCCAGAGACTCGTAACTACATGAAAAAAATTTGGTTCATCCGTAGATGCTATGTCCACACATCCGGGGAAGTGTGTATTGAATAAACATTCTAAAACTTCTTCATCGGAAGGAGTAAAGTCACCATTAGGTAAGCGAATTTCGTTCACTTGGAAATCCTTAGATTTTGCAAGGATTTTGTTCAGCCGACTTACTTCACTCAAACTGGAAACATTTGTACAAAGGTTTTTCCAGCCGGATCGTTCAGCAGAACGAAGAGCCTTCTTGTAAGCCTTGCGAGCCGACTTGAACGACTCTGATCCAGCTAAACGGCGTCTGTTCCAACTCCTTCTACATTGTTTCCTGAGTCTAGTCAGATCGGAATTCCACCATGGGGTCCCTCTTGTAGTCTTTACAGACCGCAGAGGACATGCTTCTTCAAAAGCTTCCATAATGTAGGATGTTGTAGTATCAACGGCATCATCCAGATCACTTGGATTTTCAATGGACGGAGAATATCCATGAAATTTGGTCGCAACCAATTCAATATAGAGTTCCCAGTTTGTTGATCGGGGATTCCTAAAACGCAAAGTCTGCGCAGTTACATTTGAATGTTCAAAGAAGATGTAGCGATGATCAGATAATGATTCCTCATCTGATACATGCCAATTCGTCAACTCGTGACTGATTCTATTCGAGCAGAGCGTTATGTCTAACACTTCTTCTCTATTAGAAACCATGAAGGTTGGGCGATTGCCTATGTTAAGTAATCCAAGGTCTGTACTACTTAAGTATTCCATCAGACTGGAGCCTCTCAAATTAATATCCGAGCTGCCCCAGATGATGTGATGAGCATTGGCATCACTGCCCACAATCAGCGGAAGGCCTTTTGTTACGCAGTGTACGACAACTCGTTTGAAGTCATCCGTTGGGGATGGTTCATCATGTGGTAAATATACCGAACAATAGACGTATTTCCTGTTGAGGTCACCAACAGAAACATCGATTGTGACAGCACATACATCTCTGGTAGTTAACTCAGAAATGAGTGTAGCAACGATTGCTTTATTTACGAGCACGCATGCGCGGGGCATGGAGCGCGAGTTTGCCATTTCAAGTTTGCTAAAAGTAGCAAAAACTGGGTCCACAAGGTTACCTAGATAGAAGTTCCCTCTACGAAAGTAGGGTTCTTGAACTAGCGCCACTTGGGCTGCACCATTTTGCATGAGTCTGCAAAGATTGATCGTTGCTGTTCTTTTATGCTGAAGATTGATCTGAGCTAACCTAACCGTAGCCACTACCCAAACTAAGCAGGATTAAGCTTTTTGCAATCTCAGCATGAAAAAGACCAGCAACGAAAAAACAGATCGGTATCTATTCAAAGTCGCCAAAGGCGAAAGAGCACAGAATACACTTTGTAAAACGCATAATGCGAATCCATATAGGTGATAATTAAAATTGAATGTCAACATATTCATAATCCCACCCTTATTAAGCCTCAGGATAGAGACTGAAGAAGGGCAGCCGATTATCTCGGAGAAACACAAGGTCACCTGCACCATTGCTCCGGGTAGCACAGGAAGGACTCAATACTGTGGAGGGCGCCCTGGTGCCCCACAGGCTCCGTTAGCGGTTAGGTTTCATTTAGACCCCCCTAACCATTCATTCCTAGGCACGGTACGCATCACACCATAAATTAGGGGTCACCTGTGAGGTGGACTTTTACCACCGGAACAGGCAGTCCGTAGTGTTAATTCTTAGCCAGTTGAAAAAACCGCTACCGACACTACGCGGCTATCTAGGCTGCTCGGGAAAAGGAGGTTAATATTGATGATTAACTCCTGACGTGCCCAAGCAGCCATAAGCTAAGTACGCAACCCTTAGCTGGCGGTCTTTGTCATCATTTGACCCGTGGAAGCGCGAGGTAGGAACTTGTGAGGACCAGAGCTGTGTTGGTCGCTCCTTCCTGATTGTCGACTCACCATTTTGCAGCCCAATAACACACAATGTCTATAATAAATCAGAATTGATATGCAACAAATAGAGTGAAAATTAATTGGATTTTAAGCAGTAGAAATCTTCCATAAGTTTGTGACGGTCTCAAGCCAGGAAATAGAAGGGGCTAACGTTATCCAACGTCAACTTGGCGGTCGTATCTTGGAAAGAACCTCTTGCTTTTTTCATCGAGAAAATCGTTTTTTTCTTTCATTTCTTTCTGAAGATCTTGACATATAATTTTCATAGCAGGATCGCGTGTGCGTTTAAATTTCCTTCTCCTCTATTTTTAAGATGGATCAAGAGTTTAAGATCATCGTCAATAATCACGGATTCGAATTTTACTAAACCTAAGTAAATCATTTATTACATTTTTGATCTCTTCAAGTGAGTTATAGTCGCTTTAGAGATCGTTCAAGACAACCTTGATCAAACGCTCAGTTTTTTCGTCATAAGTTAAAAAATGGGCTTCCTTGTGTGCTTGAGCAGAAGTTCACGGTCTTCAATAGTTTCCGGCACAATGCGGCAGTCTCCTTTCTTTGCGATTTGAAAGGAAACCTTGATTCCACTAATGGAGATCAAGATCTCCTGCCTTATTCCTCCAAATTCTGAACAACTGTTCACGATAAGCGGCACTCTTTGAAATCGTAGAGCCTAGGCTAGAGGCTGCTTCAATTGGATGTTCAGAAAATTTGTCGAGAGCAACGAACTGATTGCTCGTTTTAATGTAATCTTCCTCATTCTAAGATTCATATATTATGTCCTATTATCAACAGTCAATATGGCAATTTGCCTCAATCATTAACCCAAGCATCAACAACATGGGCCGATTTTCTACCATCCCATTCAGTCCATCAGATGTGTCCCGTTCGAGCATATTGTACACCCGTGATGGAGCTGATACCTGTTCCCAATCATCAGATAACTTCGCCCGTGCAGATAAACAGCACGCAAATATCACCCACATCATTATTCGACACATGCCGTTATACACCAGTTAACGCCATCGTATCCCAGGGAATCCTTTGCGCTCTAAAAAGCAACCTCCGTATCCTTGGGACCTAATAAAACCCGAATGTGAGAAGATCCCGTCTTCTGAGGCTGCTGGTGTAGGACTTCGACTTTGATTGCCAAGAAGACGCTCAAAAGAGGGAACCGATTGATGGAAGCGAAATGTGCGATATAGGGTAACTGGGTGTAATACGCCCCAACAGGGCAATACGCCCCTCTTCATTTTCACGGGATTGAGGCTTCTTTCACACATAAATATGATTACATATCTTGAATATTCGCGAAAAAATGATGTTGCGCATATATGTTCTTTGAAAAGTATAAACAATCAATAGAAATTCTAAAAATATCGAAAATCAGGTTTTTGGTTTAAAAATTTGCTCTTTATAAGCGAGCCTCAGGGGGGATGAAGCTCATTCTTTACTATTGCACTTAATACAAAAACTTTTACCGGAAGACGACTGCTAATGGACCCTTTTAAGATTAGCAGGTGGTAGAATTCTCCTTGGAAACATTTCTATAACGCTGTGGACGTTTTTTCTACGGGAGGGGCATATTGCCCGGGTTGTTTTGAAACGTAAACATTGGGACCGTTTACAAAAAAAACATCTTATATACTTTTTTAAAGCAACGTGGAAGGAGAAAGTTGCGTGCAGAGCATGGCCAACTAAGTAAGCAACACATTGACATAGAAAACTATAGAAGTGATGCATTTGCTACTGCGATAGAGCAGTTTTTCCTTAAGGGGGGCGTATTACACCTTTTTACCTTACTTTTCTGTCCTCAAACAAGTGCTTCAGTCACGAAAGCGGCATCTTCGCTGTTCGTTTTACATTCCGTGTCATCCTTTCGGTAAAAAATATGGGTTTTGCATGATGATGTACCAGAAAAAATGATACTGATATTGAAGCGACAATTTGATCTCCTTAAAAATTGACGTTTTATGTGCGTGTTTTGCAAAGATAAGTTTTACGTTTTTGATGGAAATATTAGCGACGATATAAGAAGCTCATATTTACTATCAGCAGGGTATGGTTCAATGCAAACACAAATATTCGGCTCTGTAATCAATTTCATTTGATAGATTGATGAAAGAAGCTAAGAAGCAATGCATTTCTCGAAAAAGCTTTGTTTCAAAAACGTTCAGTCGAAAAATTTGTTGACATCTTGAAGCAAAGCATATCCTTGTGTTATCTCACCATATAAGAAGTCAAACGTGATAATATTATCAAAAAAAAGCTCTCGTTAGGGAATTATGGAAATGCTGATTGGACTTGGGATGCATTGCCATTAAACATAAGAATAAAATTGAAACTCCCTGAAACTAAAGCAATACGTCGTGTCTGCTCCGCTGAAAAGCTTTCCATATAAAATAGTTTCCGAAATGCGTAGCAAGAAAAACGCACCGTCATCAATCTAGTCGTAAGCAGCAAGGATATCATAGCCCACAAAACGGAACAGGGGCCACGACGGCGACCAATTGATAAGTTCCGGAAACGAATTTTATTACAAGTCACTTCGGTCCGCGCTCATGCTTGGAGGGGTTAATCGACCATTTGAAAGACTGATTGCCTTTGTTCGAACTCGATTTTCACCTTCGTAGCTCCGCACAATCCGATGCTTTTGTTGCCTTAATCGAACAAATGGACGGATGGAAGTGAAAAATCATCGCACCAATGCTCGCTGCTCGTCGAATGAACGAGCTGCTCTGGAAAGCATTCTGATTGGGTGTTCTATACAGGGATGCCAGGTTGGAAGACATGTCTTCCATTGGAAGACATCTGAGTAGTGTGGAAGACATTTGGAAGCCGGAAGATATTTGGAAGACTTTCCAGAATTTGTGAAGACATTTGGAAGACAATTTTAAATTATTACCTACCTTGATACCTTGATGGCTACAGCGTAGCATCACGCCATTGCCGGGCGTATTGTAGAGCTCCATCTTCGTCGGTCTTGGGCGAAACTTCTCCAGTTGCTCCGAACGTTTAGGGTCGCCAGGTCCTCTTCCACTGCGTACAGCCAGCGTATTCGTGGTCTTCCCCGAAGCCGCCGACCTCTACCTGGTTCCCTGCTGAATATTATTTTCGCAATTTTTTCTTCCGACATTCGCACTAAGTGACCAGCCCACTGAAGTCCGCCGTATTTTACACTGAAGTCTGACGTATTTTAAATTCTTAGCATTTTTAAAATTCCTAGATTTGGAAAAAGAACATATGAGTTGGAAATTACAGAAACTCTTCTAAAAGATTTTTGCACGTCTAAATCAAACTAAAGAGATCCCTCTGCGAATTCCGTTGAAAATTCTCCAAGGATTCTTTCAGATATTGATCTAAGAATTCTGACAAGGATTCTTCTAGAGTTTCTTCTAGGAACTCTTGCAGGGATTTATCAAGCCATTCTAATAATGTATTTAAGTATTATTCCAAAGAAACATCAAAGTATTTCAGGTTTTCCTACAAGCACTTTTTGAAATCTGTTTCAGTGTTTCTCGTCTGTTTATTTACGAATTCATAAAAAGGGGGGGGGGGAGGTGGTTGTGCCAAGCATGACAAGTCTTACAAAAATTACGAAGGGTTCATACAAAATGTGTGACAAAGGGGGTAAAAAAGTTGAAATTTAGCGTGACATAATTTGTGTACCATCCCTTACATGTCTTTTTCCTGAGATTGCTACAATTTTTGCTTCTGAAATTATCCCAGGGATTTTTGAGATATCTGTCAAGATTTTTTCATTAAGATGTTCCTGCGAGGATTTTCTACAGAAATTCATTCGGAGACTTTTTCAGAGACTTTATAATTTCTCCGAGATTTCATCCAAGGTTTCCTCTGCGTATTTCATTCAGTAATTCATTCCGGGGATTTTCTTCAGAAACTGTTTCGGCGATTTTTTCAGAGGAGATTTGGAATTCCTCAGTTCAGAAACTGTTTCGGCGATTTTTTCAGAGAATTTTTCAAAAGATTTTCTCCAGGAAGTTCTTTGGAGATTTGGAATTCCTCCGAGGATTTTAAGGATTACTCCGGGGATATCCCTCAACATTTATTCCAGGAATATATTTATTTATTCTCCAGGAATTCTTCAGAAGATTTTTAATAGCAATTCCTCCAGGGATTTACTTCAGGAATTCCTCCAGAAAATTTTCCGGAGATTTCCATCAGATTTTTTCCGGGGATTTGCTACAGGAATTCCTTCGGGGATTTCCACCAGGAATTTCACCGGTGATTTTTCCTTAGAATTCCTCCGGGAATTTTGGAGCTCCTTCATGATTCGTCCTGGATTCTTTTTATATTTCCAGGATTTCTCCAGAGTTCCACACGTACAGTCAAACCTCCCTGAGTTGATATCTGGAAGGACAACAGACTCATGGAAATACCGAGCCATAGAACAGAAATGCTTTGGAAAGCTGTATAAGGGGGCCATCTTAGTAACCATGTAATGATGAGTTTTTGTATGCTTTCTTGTGTCGATATCGAATAATGGAACATCGACTCATGGGAGTTTCACTATGATTCCTAGGAAATGCTCCACTGCTCCCTTAGGAGTTCTTCTGAAGTTGCTTCGAAAAAATTACTACACTCCCTCCGGGAGTTTCTCCAGAGTTCCTCAGGAAATTTCCAAAAAAAATTCTCCGGGAATTTCACTAGACTTCCTCCAGGAGTTCATCCAGCAATTCCTCGAAAGTTCCTCCGTAATTCCTGGATTTCCCGATGTTCCTTCCCAACAGTGGGAATTGCTTCGAATATCCTCCTTAGTTTCTCCAGGACTTTCTCCGGTGTTCAAGCAATTTCCCTGAAGTTGCTTTGGGAACTCCTGCGGAATTCCTCCAAGAATTGCTTCATAGTTCCTTCAGGATATTCTTTGGAGATTCTCTAGGATTTTTTTCCGGAGTTCTTCCAGCAATTCTTGTGGATTTTATCCAGAATATCCTCCGTAGTTCCTCCAGAGCTCCAGGAGGAATTGCTGAAGGAACTCCTGAAGAATTGCTGGAGGACTCGAAAAGGAATTCATGGGAGAAATACGAAAAAAAAAAATCCTGCGCAACAATTCCAAAAGAGCTAGGGAATTCAAAGTACTTCCCGGTGGAGCTTTGGAGAAACTTCGGAGGATATGCTGGATAAATTTATGGAGAAAATCCCTTTGAGGTGTCCGGGAATTATTTCTAAGGTAAATCTCCGAAAGAATTGCTATTTGAGATTCCCCGAGAAATGTCTGGAGAAAATCCCCGGAGGAATTCTATCAGGATTTTCCAAAGCAAATTGCCAGAGGATATCCTCGAAAGAATTCCTGGATGAATTCCCCAGAGCAATTTCTGGACGAAATCCACGGTAAAATTTCTGGAGGAGTTGCCAGAAGAAAGCTCAGGAGAAATTCTCTGAAAAATCCCCGAAGGAATTTCTCAGTGAATTTCTGGATGAAATCCTGGAGGAAATCTTAATGTAATGAAATCTTTGGAGGTACTTCTAAAGTTAAACCCCGGAAGAACTTCCGGATAAAATCCACAGAGGAATTCCTGGACAAAATCCTCGAATGATTTGCTGTTCTAAATCTCCTTGAGAATTCCTGGAGAAAATCCTGAAGGAGTTCTTGGGGGAAATCACCGGAACAATTCTTGGAAAAAATCTCCGGAGAAATTTCTGGAGAAAATCCCCGGAGGAACCTGGAGAAGTTTCTGAAGGAAATTGTCAGAGGAATTGCTTGGCGAAATCTCTGGATGAAATCCCCAGAAGAATTCCTGAAGAAATCCCAGGAGGAGTTTCGGGAGGAAATCTTCGTAAGAAAAAAAAACCTGGAGTAATAGCTTTTGAAAAGGAAACCCCGGAGGAATTCTTGGAGATAATAATCGGAGAAATTCCTGCAGGAAATCTCCTAAAAAAAATCTCTAGAAAAATCTCCGAAATAATTTTTGGGGAAAATCTTCAGAGTAAATCCTTAATGAATTTCTAGAAGTAATCCCCAGAGAAAGTCCTAGACCGAATCCCCGCAGAAATTGCTATCCGATATCTTCTGAGAAATGCACCAGGAATTCCTCCACCAAAATCGTGGACGAAATCCACGGAAGAATTGCTATTGGAAATCTCATGAAGAATTCCTGGAGAAAATCCCGGTGGAGTTCTTGGGGAATCTCCGGGGGAATTCTTGGAAAAAATCCTCCGAGGAATTTCTAGACGACTCAATCAGGAATTGCTTTGGACCTCCACCGGGAATACGATGAATTTAATCAGAGTTTCTCAAGGAATCCACCAGTATTTCCTTGGAAATCCTCCAGAGTTCCACTAGGAATCCTTCTGGAATTACTCTGAGTATTCATCTAGATTTCCTCGGGAAATCCTTCAGAGTTTTTCCAAGTATTTCTTTGAAATTCGTCCAGGAATTTCTTACGAGTTTCTCCTAGAATTCAGTCAGAGTTCCATCTGAAATCCCTACGGATTCCTTACTTTTCAAATATTCTTCCAGTAATTTCTTCGTACTTTCTCCAGAAATGCTTCCGGGGTTCCTCCAGGAATTCCTCTGGAGTTTCTCTGAATATTCCTTCAGTCTTCCTCCGGGACTTACTCCAGAGTTCCTCCGGAAATCCTTCACAGTTTCTTAAGGAATTCCTCCACAATTGATCTGGGAATTTCTCCAGAAATTCTTCCAAAGTTCATCTGGAGCTCCACCAGGAATTTATTGGCAGTTCTTCCGGAAAAGCGAGGTTTTTTCAACAGTGTTGTACAAAATACAACAGCGCGACGATTGAAGTGTAAAAAATATGAATAAAAGGAGTTCTAGGGTGACTTGTTCGAAAACTGTTTACGAAATTTTTAATATCGCTAGAAGATTTCATAGAGGAGCACATGAGATTGAGAAATTTGCTAAAGAGTCTGAAGAAAACCATGAAAAATTATTATATTTTTGCTAGAATTTATGGAGATTGATGGAGGAAAAGGTGGGCGTGCTTAAAAAATCTGTAAAAACATTTCTGGAGGAATTCCTGGAAAAATTCTTTGTTAAATTCCGGGATAAATTGTTGCAGAAATCCCTGATTAAACAATTGAAGAAATTCTTGAACGAAGAACAAAAAGTTTCTCGATGATTGGCTTGATATATCATAGTAAATTTCTGAAGGAACTCGTAAAGAAATATCCTGCTTAAAATTGTATTGATTGAATTGTTCATTCAATTTATCCTTTTTGCAATGCTTAGAGGTATACATTCATATGATCTTGGAAGAATCCTTCGCTATTCTTTTAGATACATTTCATGTAACATCACTGAAGAATTCCGTGAATAAATTATTGTTGATATATTTTAAGGGTTCATGTAGCAATCTGTGAAGGTATTCTTAGAAGAGTTTCTGGTTGAACTCCTGATGAATTCTCAAGAATAATTATTCATAACCAAGGAAACTTCCGATTAAATTGAAATCTGGTTGAAAATAAAATCATGCATAGGTCCACTATTGCCTGACAGGCATGGTTTTGAAACAATATGCTAGAGGAATAAGCTGTGGAGGATTTCTTTGAAGAAATTCATAAACGATTATGTCAAACATGATAAAGGAGAGCCTAATTTTCTGACTTACCAGGCTTAACTAAAAATGGAGCAAATGTCAAAACTGAAAAAGAAGTTTTCTGCATTAAACTCAAGAAATAAAAAAACACAGCAGTTTTAGTTTGAAAGTAAGACAGTTGTGTGTATTTATTTTTTTTAGAATTGGGGATTTAGAAGCAGAGAACTGATTTTTTCAGTTTTGACATTTGCTCCATTATTACTTGGGCCTTAACCCGAAAATTTGGACTTTCAGGTTTCCATGATAATTGAAAAGTTTTAAGTGGAAGACATTGGAAGACATTTTTCCAAGCAATTGGAAGACATTGAAAAAAATCACCTGGCATCCCTGGTTCTATAGCCAGTGCGGTTTTCTGAAAGAGGGACTTCGACGCGCAGCAGTGTGTGTGAATGATAACACATAGGGAAACTGGGTGTTAAATGCGCCGTTGGGGTGAAACGTGCCACCCTTGTTTTGAACGAACGACGTGCTTTGGGACGCTGTTTTTCACTTCCACAGATATTAACTGAGAGCTTTCTTTGCCAAAGTTGCCGTTTTTGCATTCGTATATCGTGTGGCAAGATGATACTTTATGCCCAGGGAAGTCAAGGAAATTTCCATTACGAAAAGATCCTGGACTGACCGGCAATCGAACCCAGACACCTTCAGCATGGCTTTGCTTTGTAGCCGCGGACTTTAACCGCTCGGCTAAGGAAGGCCCATGGGGTGGCCCATATAAAACAGTTTTTTTTTGGCTCCAGCGTTTTCAATTCTAATATCTCATCAAAGTGGTATATATACTAAATTAAGAGCTTTAAAATGCGTAGTTTGATGAATGAAGGAACTGTGCTCCTTTCCATTTAGGATTTATCGTTGTTTTTCGTACAAAAATATGCCTACTTCGATCGTGAATATCTCCGATTGAGGCAAAATTAAAAACATCTCATGAAAAGACAAAATGATTTCCTATATTATATAAAAAATTACAGATGTTTTCTTAACCCTATTATTATTCTTTTTAATGTATTCGAATCATCTGAGCTGAGCAGAATCGCAATAAAGAAATTAAAAAGTAGTTTGGAGTACCTTGTTCCTTTTGATTCCGCCCTAAATGCTTATCTTTTGAAGATAAGTGTATTTCGTTTACCACTTGCAGTCTTCTTCAGTGTCAGTTACCCGTTAAAAGATAAGCCTTTAGGGTGGAATTGAAAGGTACTCCAATCTACTTTTTAGTTTACCTATTATTATTAGTTTCAAAACAACCTTATTTTTTTGCTCAAATACATTTGAACTAAAATAGACATCAACAATCTCTTTGTATAAAAAATTGCGGATTCTCAAATTCTAAAAGTATTTCACAATAAAAAGCTATATGTTCAGAAACAATTTTGTAGTAGTCCGTTTCTGTCTAATAATATATTTTCATGCTCAAAATGCAAAGTTATATAAGAAAAAATAAAAATGCAAAATATTTCATTTTTATAACATTTTTATTGCACCTTTCTCGTCGAGATAGTCAATGAACGACATTCAAAACAGAAAAATGCACAAAATTTACATACATGCATTAATTTTTTTTTTAATTTCTTTATTAGTATCATTCCAAACATTACATTCATTATTTCTTATGTCTAGGTGTTCAGTGTTATTAGACAACACTATCATCCTAATTTGGTAAAACAAATCTAAGATTTTATTAACATTTTGTTAACAACATATTACATTTCATTTGCCGTAGCAGTTCAGATTTTTTTACAGGTGAGTTGATTTCACCTGCTTAAAAGAGAAAAAAAAACGCTTTTAATATACTTAACCTAACTTAACCTAAACATATAACGCAATAGAAGATTGTAACGATTTTTGCCTGAAATTATTTATTATTTTATTTGACATTTGTTCCAATGTTTCAACATTGGATATTCTATGTAACTCATTGGTACTATACCAGGGAGGAAGCCTCAGAATCGTTTTCAAAATTTTATTTTGAATTCTCTGCAGAGCTTTCTTCCTGGTATTACAACAGCTAGTCCATATTGGTACAGCATACAACATGGCTGGCCTGAAAATTTGTTTGAATATCAAAAGCTTGTTCTTAAGACAAAATTTTGATTTTCTATTAATAAGGGGATAGAGACATTTTACATATTTGTTACATTTGGCTTGAATGCCCTCAATGTGATTTTTGAAAATTAAATTCTTATCTAGCATGAGCCCTAGATACTTAACTTCATCTGACCAATTTATTGGAACCCCTATCATCGTGACAACATGTCTACTTGAAGGTTTCAAATAAAGAGCTTTTGGTTTATGTGGGAATATTATTAGTTGAGTTTTGGAAGCATTAGGAGAAATCTTCCATTTTTGCAAGTATGAAGAAAAAATATCCAAACTCTTTTGCAATCTACTACAGATGACACGCAGGCTTCGTCCTTTGGCGGAGAGGCCTGTGTCATCCGCAAACAAAGATTTTTGACATCCCTGAGGTAACTCAGGTAAGTCAGATGTGAAAATATTGCATAATATTGGTCCCAAAATGCTGCCTTGAGGAACACCAGCTCTTACAGGAAGTCTTTCAGATCTGGAGTTCTGATAATTAACCTGAAGTGTACGATTTGACAGATAACTTTGAATTATTCTAACAATGTATGTTGGAAAATTAAAGTTTTTTAATTTCACAATCAAACCTTCATGCCAAACACTACTTACTTACTTATTTGGCTTTACATCAATTATCTTGATAAAGCCTCGCCAACAATATTTCGCCAATTCCCTCGGTTCATGGCCGCTTCTCTCCATCCTCGACTGTGACCCACGCTCTCCAGGTCCTGGTGTACCTGGTCAATCCACCTAGCTCGCTGCGCCCCACGCCTTCTTGTTCCGACCGGATTCGTGGCGAACACCATCTTTACAGGGTTGTTGTCCGGCATTCTTGCAACATGCCCTGCCCAGCGTATCCTTCCAGCTTTAGCTACCTTCACGATACTGGGTTCGCCGTAGAGTTGAGCGAGCTCGTGGTTCATCCTTCGCCGCCACACGCCGTTCTCCTGCACGCCGCCGAAGATCGTCCTTAGCACTCGGCGTTCGAAAACCCCAAGAGCTTGCAAGTCCTCCTCGAGCATAGTCCACGCCTCATGCCCATAGAGGACTACCGGTCTTATGAGCGTTTTGTACATCGTGCATTTGGTGCGGGGGTGAATCTTTCTTGACCGCAGTTTCTTCTGGAGCCCATAGTAGGCACGACTTCCGCTGATGATGCGCCTTCGTATTTCCCGACTAACATTGTTGTCAGCCGTCAACAAGGATCCGAGGTAGACGAACTCGTCCACCACCTCGAAGGTATCCCCGTCTATCGTAACACTGCTTCCTAGGCGGGTCCTGTCACGCTCAGTTCCGCCAACCAGCATGTACTTTGTTTTCGACGCATTCACCATTAGCCCGACTCTTGTTGCTTCGCGTTTCAGGCGGGTGAACAAATCTGCCACCGTTTCAAATTTTCTCCCAATAATATCCATGTCGTCCGCGAAGCAAACAAATTGTCCGGATCTCGTGAAAATCGTGCCTCGACTGTTAAGTCCGGCTCTCCGCATGACACCTTCAAGCGCAATATTGAACAACAGGCACGAAAGTCCGTCGCCCTGTCGTAGTCCCCGCCGAGACTCGAACGAACTGGAGTGTTCGCCCGAGATCTTCACGCAGTTTTGCACACCGTCCATCGTTGCTCTGATCAATCTTGTGAGCTTCCCGGGAAAGCTGTTCTCGTCCATGATTTTCCATAGCTCTATGCGGTCGATACTATCGTATGCCGCCTTAAAATCGATGAACAAATGGTGCGTAGGGACCTGGTACTCACGGCATTTCTGGAGGATTTGCCGCACGGAAAAGATCTGGTCCGTTGTCGAGCGGCCGTCGATGAAACCTGCTTGATAACTTCCCACGAACTCGTTTGCTATAGGTGATAGACGACGGAATAGAATCTGGCATAGCACTTTATAGGCGGCGTTTAGGATGGTGATTGCACGATAATTTTCACACTCCAGTTTGTCGCCCTTTTTGTAGATAGGGCATATAACGCCTTGCTTCCACTCCTCCGGTAGCTGTTCCGTTTCCCAGATTCTGACTATCAGCCGATGCAGACAAGCGGCCAACCTGTCCGGGCCCATCTTGATGAGTTCGGCTCCGATACCATCCTTGCCAGCGGCTTTGTTGTTCTTGAGCTGTTGAATGGCATCCTTAACTTTCCCCATCGTGGGAGCTGGTTGATTTCCGCTGTCCGCTGTGCTGACGTAGCCATCGCCTTCGCTGTCCTGACCTTCTGTGCCTGTGTTCTCTGCGCCATTCAGGTGTTCATCGTAGTGCTGCTTCCACCTTTCGATCACCTCGCGTCCGTCCGTCAAGATGCTCCCATCCTTATCCCGGCACATCTCAGCTCTCGGCACGAAGCCTTTGCGGGATGTGTTGAGCTTCTGATAGAACTTCCGCGTTTCTCGAGAACGGTACAGCAACTCCATCTCTTGGCATTCCACCTCTTCCAGGCGGCGCTTTTTGTCCTGGAATAGGCGGGTTTGCTGTTTCCGCTTCAGTCTGTATCGTTCCACGTTTTGCCGCGTACCATGCTGCAGCATTGCAGCCCGCGCTGCATTCTTCTCCTCTAAAACCTCTTGGCACTCCTCGTCGAACCAATCGTTTCTTGAGCTCCGTTCCACATATCCGACAACGCTTTCGGCAGCGTCGTTAATGGCTGCTTTGACTGTCCTCCAGCAGTCCTCAAGAGGGGCCCTATCGAGCTCGCCCTCATCCGGCAACGCTGCCTCAAGATGCTGCGCGTACGCATTGGCGACATCCGGTTGTTTCAGCCGCTCGAGATTGTACCGGGGCGGGCGTCGGTACCGTACATTGTTGATGACGGATAGTTTTGGGCGCAGTTTCACCATCACCAGGTAGTGGTCGGAGTCAATGTTGGCGCCACGATAGGTTCTGACGTCGGTTATGTCGGAGAAGTGCCGTCCATCGATCAAAACGTGGTCGATTTGCGATTCTGTCTGCTGAGGTGATCTCCAGGTGTACCGATACGGGAGGCTGTGCTGGAAATAGGTGCTACGAATGGCCATATTCTTGGAGGCGGCAAAATCTATCAGTCGTAGGCCGTTCTCGTTCGTCAGCCGGTGGGCGCTGAACTTTCCAATCGTCGGTCTGAACTCCTCCTCCTGGCCAACCTGAGCGTTCAAATCTCCTATGATGATCTTGACGTCGTGGCTTGGGCAGCGGTCGTACTCGCGTTCGAGCTGCGCGTAAAATGCGTCCTTGTCATCATCAGTGCTTCCGGAGTGTGGGCTATGCACGTTAATTATGCTGAAGTTAAAGAATCGGCCTTTGATTCTTAACTTGCACATTCGTTCATTGATCGGCCACCACCCGATCACGCGCCTTTGCATATCACCCATCACTATAAAAGCTGTTCCCAGCTCGCGTGTGTTGCCGCAGCTCTGGTAGATGGTATGATTACCTCTAAACGTTCGCACCAATGCTCCTGTCCAGCACACCTCCTGCAGCGCTACGATGTCGAAACCGCGGGTCTTCAGTACATCGTAGAGTATGCGAGTACTTCCAATGAAGTTGAGAGATTTGCAGTTCCACGTACCGAGTTTCCAATCGCTAGTCCATTTTCGTCGCTGTGGTCTTTGCCGATTGTTCCGGTCCGTATTCTCTCGTTGACGTTCCTGTGCTGATGTATTTTTACGGCTGGCTCGCAGGGCCTGACACCAACCCCCTAGATTTCCGGAGGACCATTCCCCCTAAATGTTCGGAGGGCCATAGTGCGCAGTTTAGCTTAGAGTCCTTCTCTGGCACTCGGACGATGATCAGCCGCCCCTGACATGGGGAACAGACGCTGTTGTGAGCCGCTCCTAACGTGGAGTACAGACGCTCCAGGTTTGCAAAAGCAAACCCCCCCTTCCCTGTCAGCATACGACCAAAGTTCCCACCGGGGGTTGGTTACCCGATCTTCCCCAAGGTTACTCGTATCCCGGCCAGTACCACGAGGAGGTAGGGATAGGAGTTGCTGGGCAAGAGGCTAAGGACCGCACAAAGGGGTCTATTTTATTCCTGCAGGTACGCGAGGTACCAATGGTACGCCATGCCGCGCCTCATGCCAAACACTGTCGAATGCTTTTTCTATGTCTAGACGAGCAAGACCAGTAGAATAGCCTTCAGATTTGTTGGAACGGATCAAATTTGTTACACGTAAAAGTTGGTGAGTGGTCGAATGTCCATGGCGGAATCCGAACTGTTCATTGGCAAAAATTGAATTTTCGTTGATGTGGGCCATCATTCTGTTCAAAATAACCTTTTCAAAAAGTTTACTGATGGAGGAAAGCAAACTGATTGGACGATAGCTAGAAGCTTCTGCAGGATTTTTGTCTGGTTTTAAAATTGGAACAACCTTAGCATTTTTCCATTTGTCAGGAAAATATGCTCATTGAAAGCATTTGTTAAATATATCAACTAAAAATGATAAGCTACTTTCTGGAAGTTTTTTGATGAGGATGTAGAAAATTCCATCATCGCCAGGAGCTTTCATATTTTTGAATTTTTTAATAATAGTTCTCACTTTTTCCAAATCAGTCTCCCAGGCATTTTCGAAAACGTTCTATTGATTGAGAATATTATCGAAGTCCTGAGTAACTTGATTTTCAATTGGACAAATTGGCAAGTTTTTGAGCTTTTTCGCAATTAGTTAGTAATAATTTGTTTTCCTCTTTCAATGCCGGTATTGGCTTCTGAGGTTTTTTCGAGATTTTAGATAATTTCCAAAAGGGCTTAGAGCCGGGGTCCAATTGGGAAATTTTATTTTCAAAATTTTTGTTTCTTAAATCTGTAAAACGTTTCTTGATTTCTCTCTGCAAATCCTGCCATAAAATTTTCATAGCAGGATCACGAGTGCGTTGAAATTGCCTTCTCCTCACGTTTTTAAGACGGATCAAGAGTTTAAGATCATCGTCTATAATCACGGATTCAAATTTTACTTCACATTTTGGAATTGCAATGCTCCTGGCTTCAACAATAGAACTTGTTAAAGTTTCAAGAGCATTGTCAATATCAATTTTAGTTTCTAAAGAAATGTTAACATCAAGATTAGAGTCAACATACGTTTCATATATATTCCAGTCGGCTCGTAAATAATTGCAAGTGGAGCTGATAGGATTGAGAATCACTTTATGCGATATTTGAAATGTAACAGGGACATGATCAGAATCAAAATCAGCATGAGTAACTAATTGACTACAAAGATGACTAGAATCAGTTAAGACCAAGTCAATCGTAGATGGATTTCTAGAAGAGGAAACACATGTAGGGCTATCAGGGTATTGAATTGAGAAATATCCTGAAGAGCACTCATCAAATAAAATTCTGCCGTTGGAATTACTTTGAGAATTATTCCATGACCGATGTTTGGCATTAAAGTCACCAATGACAAAAAATTTTGACTTATTGCGAGTCAATTTTCGCAAGTCAGTTTGGAGCAAATTAACTTGCTTTCCAGAGCATTGAAAAGGCAAATAGGCAGTTATGAAAGTATATTTACCAAACTGTGTTTCAACAGAAACACCTAAAGTTTCAAAAACTTTAGTTTCAAATGACGAAAACAGTTGATGTTTTATACGCCTATGAATGATGATTGCAACTCCCCCACCTGCCCCATCAAGTCGATCATTACGATAAACAAAAAAGTAAGGATCTCTTTTGAGTTTAGATCCAGGTTTTAAATACGTTACGGTAATAACTGCTATATGCACGTTATTAACCGTAAGAAAATTAAACAGCTCGTCCTCTTTACCATTCAGAGAACGAGCATTCCAATTTAAAATATTTAAATTATTATTTGGATCCATTAGAAAAACGTAATCCAATAACAATTTGATTTGTAAATTTTACACCTACTTGGACTGCTTCAGTCATAGTGGTGGCTTTGAATATTGCATCAATCATTAGATTCAACTGTTCAGTTAGAAAATTAAAATCAGAGGCAGACATATCACTTGAAGTGGTTCCATTTGATGATTTCCCATTAGAATTTTCGGTAGACGAAGAAGCTGAGTAAGAGTTACCTGTGGCGGTAGGGTTTTTTTCCATTTGATTTGAAACAAGTAGAATGGGTACTCATGGAACGAATAGGGGAAGAGTTCAAATTACCTGCTATGATATCGGCAAAGGATTTACCGTGGGTAGATACATTCGAAATTGAAAGATTCGAACGGCTACCCGACGGATTAAAATTTGTTTGTGAATGAGCATGATTATGATCTTCCTGGTGGGTATGATTCCTAATCAGGCGATCGTTAACTGAAAAATGAGCATTGTTCGATACTCTACCAGGCAAATTTCGGAAACGACCGTTATCGTAACGGCTATTATCTTTCATCTGCCTGGCACGAGCCTCAATGACTCTTTTGCGTGAAATGCATTCCCAAAAGTTAGCTTTGAGAGGGCCCTTGCAATTGGCGCATTCAAACTTTCTGGTATCTTCTTTCACAGGACAGTCGTCCTTAGCGTGAGAAGAACCTCCGCAAATCATGCATTTAGCATCCAGGCGACAATTTTTTGTAGCATGACCCCACTTTTGGCACCGACGGCACTGAGTGGGGTTCTGGTAATTTCCTCCAGGTTTCTGGAAATGTTCCCACGTCACACGGACATTGAACATAAGTTTTGCTTTTTCTAAAGCTTTAATATTATTTAGTTCTTTTTTGTTAAAGTGAACTAAATAAAATTCTTGAGAAAGCCCTTTCCGAACAATGCCAGATTGGGTTCTCTTTTTCATAATGATTACTTGGACTGGGGAAAATCCAAGTAAATCATTTATTCCATTTTTGATCTCTTCAGGTGACTTATAGTCATTTGAGAGACCTTTCAAGACGACTTTGAACAAACGTTCAATTTTGTCGTCATAAGTAAAAAAATTGTGCTTCTTCTCTTCAAGATGTCTGAGAAAAAGTTCGCGATCTTTAAGAGTTTCCGGCAAAACGCGACAGTCTCCTTTCTTTGCGATTTGGAAAGAAACCTTGATTCCCCTAATGGAGTTCAAGATCTCCTACCTAAATTCCCCAAATTCGGAACAACTGACCACGATAGGCGGCACTCTTTGCTTCCTCACTTGAATCAAAGAGCCTGGGCTAGAGACTGCTTCGATTTGGTGTTCGGAAAATTTGTCTAGAGCATCGAACTGATTGCTCATTTCGATACAATTATTCATTTCACCCTTGGAAGAAAGTTCGCATTCCGGGAAACGTCCTTTCTTCCATTCTTGCCACGTGTAGTGACAGTTTTAAACCCCAGTTTTTTGGAAGGAAGTAGTGAATTCAGAGATTCACCCTTCCTTTTGTTTGTTGTTGATACCATGTTCAATTAATAAACGAAAGAAGACGTGACCTTCGAGAGGTTTTTTCCCAAGACGGTGTCCAAGAAGGATTACCACCGCTGGCTTTCGCCAACGGGTCCAACGAAAAATCGAAGGCACGGGTCCAAACAAGGATCGTAAAGGGATCAATAGTAGAAAAAATGGTACTGAAAAGTACTATTTTAGTAGCACTGAAAAGTACCGTTTTTAATTTTAGCACTGAAAAGTACTGTTTTATTGCTTTAGGTAGTTTTTAAGAAAACTTCCAAGAGCAGAGAGAATTCGTGTACGCACAGCACGAAGGTACGATGCGCACTGATGCATTATTTTCAATCTACTTTATTACAAAAGTCATTGGTGTTTTTCTGATAAAAGTTTTTGTTTTTCATGGCATTTTGTTGCAGAAAGAACTACGTATTTCCCAAATTTTTAAAAGTAGTTCACTGACTACTTTGATGCGATATTATATCTTTTTCAGGCCTGCCCAACCTGCTATATTTTAGCTTACAATGTATACCCATCCCATTGTTGTATCCTCTGTGTTCTTATATTGGCAAAACATGTATAAATATTTGAATCGATTAAGATAATAATTTGACCATCGGGAGAGATACAAATTGTTTTAAAAACTAAAAAATATTGAAATTTGAATCAGAAACTATTTTTTTTTAGAAAACATAACAACATAATATTGATCGGAAATATTTCAAACTTTCCAAACATTTCACCAGTGCACAGTGGTCCAGGAATCAGTTTTACGCGGAAAGATGCATTTTGAGCTTTAGAATGAAACATTAGACAAAAACGGTCTTCTACAAAGTTATTTGTATTAGTTAAGCCCTTTGTTTGGTATTATTGAAAATTAGGGTGGACCACATTTTCATAGAAATTGTGTAACTAACTTTCTTATTTATAGAAATTATATTATATATGCTTCAGCAAAGTTGTAGGCCATTCAATTTCAAGCAACTTTGCCAAAAAAGTTTTTTTGTATCTCTCAAATTGACCGATTTAGAGCTTTTTTCCTACGGTGACAAAGGGTGGTCCGAACAAAACTGGTTTTCTGGCTCTAGAGTTTTCAATTCAAATTTCTCATCAAAGTAGTCTATGAAACACTTTTAGAGCTTTAAAAAATGCGTAATTTGGTGAGTGAAGAAACTCGCTATCTCCTTTCGTTTAGGAGTTATTGTTGTTTTTCTCTCAAAAACATGCCTACTTTGATTGTGAATATCTCTGATTGGGGCAAACATATAAAATATCTTTTGAATGCATTCAAAAGACAAAATAAAATTGTATATTATATCAAAAAATTACAGATGTGTTATTTTTGTAACTCTAATAAAATGCTTTGAAAACAAAGGATTTTAAGCAGAAAAACTTTAATAACTTTTGAACTAAAATAGATATCATCAATATTTTTGCATGAAAATTTGCGTTTTGTTAAGTTCTTAAAGTCGTTCATAGACCGCGCTGACGAGAAATCCGAAATAAGAAAGATAGGGCTCTAAAACTATTTTGAAGATTTTCATAGTATGTATTTCTGTACTATTTTGCATTTTGAGCATGAAAATGAAATATGAGACAAAAATGATCTTCTACAAAATTGTTTCTTAAAATGTAAGCTTACATACTGTGTCATTTGAAACTAGGGTGGTCCACAATATCACACATATTATATAATCAACTTTTTTATATGCAAAAATACTGGTATATGCTCTTAGGCAAAGCGGTAGAACTTGAAATTTCGATCAACTTTGCCAAAAAAAAGTTTTTCTGTAGCTCAAAATTTGACCAATCTAGAGCATTTTTCCTAATCATCGCAGGGTGGTCCAACAAAAATAAGTTTTTCAACTCTAGTTTTTTTTAATATTATTTTATCGTCAAAGTCGTCTATGAACGACTTTTAGAACTTAACAAAACGCAAATTTTCATGCAAAAGTATTGATGATATCTATTTTAGTTCAAAAGTTATTTAAGTTTTTGTGATAAAAAATATTTGACTTTCAAGACGTTTTATTAGAGTTACAAAAATAACACATCTGTAATTTTTTGACATAATATACAATTTTATTTTGTCTTTTGAACGCCGTCAAAAGATATTTTTTATGTTTGCCCCAATCAGAGATATTCACAATCAAAGTAGGCATGTTTTTGAGAGAAAAACAACAATAACTCCCAAACGGAAGGAGATAGCGAGTTTCTTCACTCACCAAATTACGCATTTTTTAAAGCTCTAAAAGTGTTTCATAGACTACTTTGATGAGAATTTTGAATTGAAAACTCTAGAGCCAGAAAACCAGTTTTGTTCGGACCACCCTATGTCACCGTAGGAAAAAAGCTCTAAATCGGTCAATTTAAGAGAAACAAAAAAACTTTTTTTGGCAAAGTTGCTTGAAATTGAATGGCCTACAACTTTGCTGAAGCATGTATAATAAAATTTCTACAAATAAGAAAGTTAGTTACACAATTTCTATGAAAATGTGGACCACCCTAATTTTCAATAAAACCATACAAAGGGCTCAACTAATACAAACAACTTTGTAGAAGACCGTTTTTGTCTAATGTTTCATTCTAAAGCTCAAAATGCATCTTTCCGCGTAAAACTGATTCCTGGACCATAGTGCAGTGTGATCGAACAAGTTTTGGAAAAAGTTTCAAGAAAAATCTCATATTTACTCTAGTACGTTGTTATCAAGATTGTCCTACCAGTCTTACCGATTTTCGAGATTAGACATTTTTGTGATATCCAGTAACAAACAAACCCTTAACTTTTGCAATGCAGTTTTACTTCACGGAATAAGCCAAAAGTATATTGGAATATATTATAGCATAAATCGAATGAGTTTTGTTACTTGGAAAAAGTAGAAAATATAATCCCCTAACACCCCACTTATTTTCAAAAAGATTCTCTTTCCATAAGAAATATTAAAAGTCAAAATCTAGCTAAAATTTTCAAAAATGTTTGTCTGCGTTGTGATCTCAATTGAATAAACTTATGTTCTAAGTTACTCACATATTTTTCTCAATATTGTTTCATAGTTTTGTAGTTAAATGTGTTTTGCCTATAAAATTCGACCAAAAATGTTTTGAATCGTTTTCAATATCTAGACTCCACAATATTTTATTTTAATAGACATCGCCTATCACATGATGCAGCTCACAGTCCTCCGAACAAAACTAACATTTCAGATGACTGATATATCGACTTTCGACGTTTTTGTAATTTGTCAAACTTGATGGGAAAGTTCAATCCCTTAAAACCGGACCTGGTGTAGTGGTTAGAACACACGCCTCTCACGCCGAAGACCTGGGATCGAATCCCATCCCCGAGATAGTCACTAAAAGGGAAGTAAAGCCGTTGGTCCCGAGATGAACTAGCCCAGGGCTAAAAATCTCGTAAATAAAGATAAAAAAAAATCCCTTAAAACCCCACGAGTCTATAACACCCCATTTTACGGTATTTATTTTCATTTAAAAGTGATCCAACATAGCTTTGGGTAAAAAGCTGGTTTTATTTTATCTTTTGGAACGTTTTATATATTTTGCAATAATAAGAACAGTGAATGAAACAACTCTTCACCAAGGCGTCAATAGTTATTCAAAGTTCACAAACAAGTCCAGAAGATGATAATATTAGCACTGCATCACATAAGCGGAATAAACGCTGCCCGAGCATGCATTCCTAACGTTGCGTCATGAATTATTATCGTCGTCACTGAATTGATGGTCCAAGTGATTGGACAGCTGAGGCATTCGTTCTCCCAGACCGCACTGGTTGGTACCGTAGATTCGGGTGAAATTGATCACCGTGTTGTACGATTTCATTTATTGCTAATAGAGCATCAATAGGGCCTTCCTTAGCCGAGTGGTTAGAGTCCGTGGCTACAAAGCAAAGCCTTGCTGAAGGTGTCTGGGTTCGAATCCCGGTCGGTCCAGGATCTTTTCATAATGGAAATTTTCTTGACTTCCCTGGACATAGTGTATAATCGTACCTGTCACGCGATATACGAATGCGAAAATGGCAACTTTGGCAAAGAAAGCTCTCAGTTAATTACTGTGGAAGTGCTCATAAGAACACTAAGCTGTGAAGCAGGCTTTGTCCCAGTGAGGACGTTATGCCAACAAGAAGAGCAACAAAACTTATGTAACCTGTAGTAAATGCACGTTATCTGTCTTAACGTGTGTGTAGTGAAGTATTTTGGGTTAAAGAATATTTATTTCTATGAACATGATGAAAAATTCCAGAATCATTTTCAGTTTAGTATTTACATACATCCATCAACTTCAAGTTAAAAACAAGGATTTGAACACGATGTCAGCCTGAAAGTTTGTGAGGATGTTGAAAAAATGTTTTCAAACAGTTTTCATCATAAGTCATATTAATTTGCTCATTTTCCTAAAATAATTGAATAGGTATTTGCTAGATATGAAGAAATCAATTTTGAAGTTGCCATCATTTAGGCCTAGCAGCGATATTCTTACAATTTCAATACTTTAGTGTATTGTAGAAAAATAACCCAATATGTTCGGATTCATAAAGCTCATACCAAGTATAAAGACTTGTTTTCAAAACTAACAGTAATCACATTGACATTGACACATTGATCACATTCACCTCGAAATAAGTTCCCTCTTTTTTAAGTGATGATATTAAGCACTAAAATCACATTTATTTGTAAATATCGGTACATGAGTCAATAAGGCTCATCTTCGTGTTTGTTTTACTGCATTTAGTTGTTTGAACAACATCATAAAAACTGAACAGTAAAACCGTGGAAAATGATCAATTTAACCCAAAACTACGGTACTTAATACACTAGGCGCGCAGCTCACTAGATAGATAACCCACACGCTGCACATTCTCTGTGATGTGCACCGGAGTGAGTGGATTTCCGATTGCAATTTCCGATTCAATCGGAAGTCAATTTATGTGTTATTTGCTAACTAAACGCCTTCAGCCTCGGCGATTGTGAAACAATGTTCCACGCGGTTTGTGGTCATGAATGCGCTGAGTCTGCTCGCCAGACCACACACCGTATGCTCCAAGGCGATCGAGGCATCAAAGGGAATTTGACGATTAATTTGCTTTTGCATCTCTGTTCCGTTGATTGATTGGGTTTGAAAGTGGGGTTTTAGCACATGCATTGTGTCACAAATTACGCATATCTTACTGGAGGGGAAGTGTACCGATAGTGGAGCAACTATCTAAGTAACTGTTAAAATCCCATAACTAATCATAGAAACACTGTTTTTCAGTAAAGATACGTTTTTGATGTGATTATTTATTGAATTCTTACGGAACTATCCACTGTAGTTTCCGATGTATTCAACAAAAAAGCAAAATTCTTGTTTGCGATTGCTTGTATTATTTTCTTTTCATACATAAAAATATCACATAGTCATTAATTGGTGCGAAACATATCAAAATACATTACCTCCATTAGAGAAGCGTTCACCGTAGTTGGTTTGTTATGTGAATATTGTAGTTGTTTTGAAGCTTAAGATGTGGTCTGCGATAGTTGCTCTATTGAATGGGTATTTACAGGGCCATAACATCATTTAACTAATAAGTTTATATGAATCTCAGTATATTCCGCAAAATTGACGCAGAAATTAAGCATGGTTTCAAACATGCACATATAATAAAATGTTTTCAATCGGACAAGCGATTGGAAACTCGGTACGTGGAACTGCTAATCTCTCAACTTCATCGGAAGCACACGAATACTATCAGATGTACTGAAGATCCGCGGTGTCGGCATCGTAGCGCTGCAAGAGGTGTGAATTCAAAACTAGCGGTGCGCTAATGATGATGATATAGGCTGCCATCTATTGTAGCAAGGTATCCACCGGTAGCAATGGCCTATTCTAACAAAACAATTTGTTCAAGATTGTATGACTATTCGTATTCAATCATACTCCTGTCTGAAGGGCCAAAAACGAATGGCGGACCCGTAAGCAGAGACACTTACGCGAAACCCGCAAGGAAAAAGAATCTCCTTCCAAAAGTAAGTTCACACGAACAGTCGTACAATCAAGCCCTTGCTTGTCAGAAAGACCCAATAGATGGGAAGAAGAGCCCGCCCTTTTTCCACGAAATGTTAGCGATAGGAAGTTGACAGTTTCACTCTTCCTATCCATCTCGCTTCAATCGGGTGCCCTGATGGTCCCACCCAACCCAAAATGCATATAACATTGGAAATATAATCAAATAACACAAGTCATCATGAAAAGATCTCACCGGTTTTTTCATCCTTGTAGTATTTTGAAGCTGGTCGTCGCAACGATGTCGTCGAACTATTTCACCGTTAGCTATAAAGTATCATTTATGCTAAACGTTCAAAAACCGAGAAAAAAAAACAAACTTCCACTCCTCCGATAAAGCGATACGAAAATCAAATCCACTTGTTGGGCTTCTCAAACTGCACTGCCCGAAAACCGAAAAAAAAACTTCCATTCCGACGAAACGAAAGCCAAAAAACACTTCTGCTATGCGAAAACTGTACCCGCTTGCTGGGCTTCTCCAAATGAAGATCGAACGGTAGAGTTGCCAAAATCGAACGGGCACTGTATTAAATTTGCAACACTCCAATTGAACACCACTGTACATGCCCAGTTTTCTAATCGTACCGTCATCTTGATCATACCCGCTTCTCTTTCCAGCTTCCGAAAGATCACTTTAATCCGTTGGTGTGGGCAAGACTCGCAAGCAAAGATTCTCCACACGTTCACCTCTCTCACCACACCACATCCACCCGTCCTACCTTTCACTACCACTACTACTGAGACCGCGTTCACTCATACACTAATCGCTTCCCCCGCGAATGCTGTCACCAAGCATTTTTTTTTCACATCAATTCCACTTTTTTAAATTCTAAATTATTAACTTTTAATCCATTTTCCAACTGAAATTTCACTTGCACTCGCGACTTTGCTCTTTTCTACGTTTGGATATGTATTTTTCGTCGATTTTACTTTGATATTTCCACATTTTTTCACTATTTGAGTACCACGTTAAAAATGCACAACCTTCCCTCAGCCAGTGCTGCCAGGGTCCATCCAAAACTAGCGGTGCGCTAATGGTGAAAAACGATTTTTCTAACAAAATTCAAGATGACGGCCCAATTCAAAATGGCAGCCAAATTTTTTTTTTCAAGTTTACATGATAGCTATATCTTTTCTCTATACGATGCCACTATGTTTGATATGTGTTCCAAGCGAAATATGAGACATATCACGCGAAGAAATACCCAAGATTCATCAGAAAATGGGCTTTTCCACAAACTGTTCAGCTAGCTGGCGTACGAAGGGTCCACCAATTTGCGAAAAACAGAAAGGACCACCCTTAATTTTTATGGAAAACTAGCGATCAGTGACATAAAATTGGAATTCTAACGATGGATGCCGATGGCGGCCTGTTTTCAGCGAGAATTGCTCAAGTACTCTTAACCCTCTAATACCCAACCCCGCCTTTAGACGGGGTACACTTTGGAATTTTGTGTATTTTTTCGTAGCTCGGAAATCAAAATGATTTTATTTTTGGCTTATACCTTGACTCATAACACGCATACAAGAAAAGTTTTTTTATGAATTTTGAAACCTATTTTTATTTTTGGAAATTGTTTGAAAAATTGCATTCTTATATAACCTACAAATGCCTGAGCTTCATTTAACGTGTAATATAAAAAATCGTACCTTTTATACCTTTACCACAAAAGAAGAGCCTGGTGGTATTAAAATCATTTCAAACCTCTTTTTCCGTTAGTTACACGGAAAATAAAATACGCTCCGAAAAAAAAATAAAAATTTAATATTTTTAAAAATACCGTAACAATTTAAATTTTTATTATTGCCAAAAACAACAACTAGAAGACGCTTCAAGAAAAAATGAAAAAAGCTAGGGATGTTCAAAAATAAAAATTATAAAAATCAAAAACCAAAATTTAAAAATTTGCGAATAAAAATAAATAAATGCCCAAAACGTGTTTAGAACGATTTTAGATAACGAAAAATAATACTTAAATCGAAAATAAAAATTTGAGTATTAGAGGGTTAAGAGTGTTCTTCTATTTATATTCCAGCAGTTAAAAAATTCGTCTTTAAAAAGCCAAATCGTGGCGATATATTAACAAAGAAATGATAATAATAATTAATTATGTTACTTAGTTCATGCCAAACGAATCATCGTTACGCAACTGTTTCCCATAAATAGAAATTGCCGTCTCATAACAGCTTTAATCCAACAGGTCAATTACTCTAGTTTGAAGACATAACCTGCTCAAGTAAGTAATAATGCATGTCATCCAATATGTATGCAAATCGCCTTCAATCAAACTGTCTCGAAAGCACTCATCTTGGTAGGTACGTAACAAATCAAACAGATCATATTCTTTCCAAGACAGTTTCCCACGTCATCGGGCAGCTTGTGATTGTGTCAAGAAACAATAGATCCGTTTGCTAATATTTCAAGTCGACTATTGACATGGGAAACGGAAACTCAACAACTCAACCTTTCCCCACTCTTATCCCAAACAGAAGACAGAGAAAGAGGCCTCATCACGTACACTGTCGGTTACATCTCCTGCATCCTACACATGGACCGATTTCACCGCACCAGCATTGATTGTAAGGTTATGTGATATTTCGAATGATTCCGATGAGGTGAAATTTTTGTTTTCCGATTTTGATTCGTTCTGTCAAATTGAAGAAATATCAAGAAAAACTAAAAATTAAAACAATTACCTCAAATATAGTAGGAATAAGTTAAATTGCTATATATATATATATGTATATATATATATATATATATATATATATATATATATATATATATATATATATATATATATATATAATATATATATATATATATATATATATATATATATATATATATATATATATATATATATATATATATATATATATATATATATATATATATATATATATATATAACAGATTTGTACTATCCATTATGTCATGGCCCTTTCTTAGCCGAATGGTTAGAGCCGACCGAATTTATGAGATTTAATCGTATTAAGGAAACTCCTAGCTGAAAAATTCAAAAACTCCAAATTTTGAACTAATTCTTTAAGTCAGAATGATTTTCACATTCGATGACCTCGCAAATGTTTCACTGTGTTATTTATTGACCTCCCCTCCTTCTCGGCAGAATCATATTATGATAGAAAAAAATCATATCACATACCCTTAATAGACTGATCTGGGAATTAACTACACTCCTCTTCGTGCGTCTCTCCATTTCCGCCTCGGTATCAGCTCTAATCCACTCACATCCTTTTCTGCCACTGACTGTGGAATCGTTTGGTTTCTTAGCACGTCTGTGGGATTATTGTTACGTAAAATTTCAAATTGGTTTGATATATTTGATCCGTTCCGATCCGGCGTACGAGCTTTTCAAGCCTTCTATGGGGAGTCCTGCTGTCGGTCGGTGAGGTGCAAGGATGTTTGTCAGAGGTTGTGACGCAGCACCGATCACAAGTGGGTGGGATTGCGGCAGATTGCCTCCCGATTGAGCTCTCGGCATCACATGTCAAGGCAGGATACCATAGGTGTAGAAATAGCCTTCTACAGTTGGATGGGGAACAACGGCACCACGGACAAACATACGTAGCAATGATAAAACTTCCAACGACAAAGCTTTAAACAATCCTTTCATATTCCCTATGTTCTATATTTGACAACCAGAGGCACGCACGTGAGGCATTCTTTAGCCGAGTGGTTAGAGTCCGCGACTACCAAGCAAAGCCATGCTGAAGGTGTCTGGGTTCGATTCCCGGTCGGTCCAGGATCTTTTCGTAATACAAATTTCTTTGACTTCCCTGGGCATAAAGTACCATCGTACCTGCCACATAATATACGCTAAACACTAATTTCCTTAGTGTTACGTTTGTTTTTCTGTTACTGCACTGTGAAGGGAATACGTTTTTCTTCTTCTTTATGGCGTTACATCCCCACTGGGACAGAGCCTGCTTCTCAGCTTAGTGTTCTTATGAGCACTTCCACAGTTATTAACTGAGAACTTACTGTGCCAAAGACCATTTTTGCATGTGTATATCGTGTGGCAGGTACGAAGATACTCTATGCTATGCTATGATACTCTATGGGATGTCGAGAAAATTTCCAACCCGAAAAGATCCTCGACTGGTGGGATTCGAACCCACGACCCTCAGCTTGGTCTTGCTGAATAGCTGCGCGTTTACCGCCACGGCATTCTGGGCCCCTTCAAAGGGAATTCGTAGAGTAAGTTTTTGTTTCAACTCTAATGGACCACTAACATGGTAGAATCATTGAAACAAGTTTAAGCTTTGGGAAACTCGTCGACGTTGAAAGGGTCAGGAACCCACTGAAGCTGGCCTTCGCTACGCTTCATGGATGCTACTTAATTTTCACATATTTTTCGTCATATTTTGTTCTGTTGAACGTCTATTATTATGGATTGTAAATCGCTTTTCAAACGTCTTTGTCCACAGAATGGAACCGTCTTTTTTAACGAGCGATAATACTCACGAGTACGTTTCGATATTCTCCTCTCGTTCCAGTGCTCAACATCATCAGTGGCGAAGTGCAATCGTACTGGGAACAGCCCTTCGCCCAGCCTTACTTCGACAATAGCACCCGGCGGGAGATAACCGCAACCGTTGGTCAATCTGCGCTGCTGCACTGCCGGGTGCGGAATCTGGGCGACCGAGCGGTAAGTGCCTCATTTTCACCTCTTTAGCCCTTTCAGGACGGATGGGTCATATTGACCCAATGGGTGCCCACTTTCTTTGTCATAGTTGTTCTTTTCATTGTTATCTATGCACAGAGCCGAATTTACAAATGTGGGGGCCCGGGGGCCATTATCTTGTGGGGGCCCTTTTCCCAGAAAAATTAAACATTTCGATACTTTAGCATATATATTTGCAATGTTTTATAAGGTTTTCATTACCAGATTCAAACTATTTTATAACGTTAAAATATACTTCTAATCCCCAATTTGAAATTTAAATTAATGTAGGTAATGTTCTTTTATATATTTAATACAGCTAAGTAGATTGTATATGTTGACAGGTTAAATTAAATGATTTTGGGGCTTATTCGTCAACAACAAAATTCGTTTGATGATTATTTTCTTATAGGTACCTTAATTGTGCTTATTCTCTTCTATTCTATTCTGACTAGTCTCTATTTTTTATGTAAGATCTCTTAGGTATCTATTTTAATCAAATTGCTTTCTAGAGTCTATTTTTCCCTAATTAGGATTGCAGTAAGTCCTGATGCAAAATTCTACGGACTCCAGAGAAAAAAATCAAATACTTCAATGCAGCTTTTCAGCAGGTTCTTCAAGAATTTCCTCTCACATGTCTCATGAAAAAACTTCAAGAAATCTTCTAATGATTGTTCCCGAGATTTATCTTGAATACTTTTAGGGACTCATACTGGGATCTCCCTAGATTTTTTTTTTCTAGAGATTCCTCTACCGATACACCCAGAAATTTTTCCAGCAATTTTGCTAAGAATACTTAGAGGACTTTCTCCAAAAAAAAACCTTGAGCACTCCAACGATTCCCCTCCAGTTATTTCAACAGAAATTACCCAGAGCTTTTTTTCTAAAGACTAAAGAGTTGTTGCGGATGGCTGTCGAGGGGGGATAGAAGCCCTCGAGCAGTCCCGAAAAGCTCAATAAAGGGATGCGCTCACAAAACCAAAACTGAAATCCGAAGCACCAATTTTCATTATGAACAAAATTTATTCCTTTCCTTCCTCATGTCCTTTCCTTACAGATATCCAGGGTTCTGAATTTTCGTATCAATGATGCGAAATCTAGGATTTTTCGCACGTAAGGAGAATGCTTTTTTCGCTTCCTCGCGTGAACATCTTTTATCGCTCACACTAATTTTCCCTGGAGCTACGATGGAGGATAACCGAAAATCACTCCACTCTGTGGATAATTTGATTATCACTCCATCATATTTTCGCTCACCAACTGCTCCCGAGAATTATCACTATGTGGATAAACAAAAACTAGTGCCGGCGACGGGATTCGAACCTAGAACATTGCTAAAAACAACCGCGATGCGTGCACGCTAACCATGCTACCACACCAACTTGATGTAAGAAGTGGTTAATTTGGTGCATAAAAGCAACTGCTGCTCATGGCGATGGATACAGGAAAAATTCTCCATGGATCGGAGAAAGAGAAAACAAACTTCTCACAGCTGCGGAAATGTGCAATTATCTATTTTCGCTTTGTTTTGTGGACGGATAAAATCGCAAGGCAGCTGATCGCTGAAAATTGCTGTGAGGGATAAATCCATTATCGTGAGAGTGAGTGAGAATTCGGAAGCCTGCAGATATCCTAATCCGTCCTTCTTCCCATTCCTTATCTTCCCTACACATTTTCTTCCTTAAATTTACTTCCTTTCTTTGATTCAGTACTTACTGTCAACCCGAGTGCACCCTTTGACATGGCTGCCACGCCACATCCTGCTACTGGGCTGCAGTGCTCACAGCACCGGATTTTGATCGCCACATTCGGCCGTCCTCCGATCTTCCGGATCTCCGAATCGAACTTCGTTCTTCTTCTGTCGGATTGGCCACGCTTGCCGGTGGCCTTTTCTCCACGGGTTTGCCGCTTCTGTCACCGCGTCCACCTTTTCCCGTCTGCCGCAACTCTCACAATCCGGTGAACGGTCCTATTGGGTCGCCCAGATCCGAGACACCGTTGAATTGCCCGAATTGCGTGTTCCTAACCTCACTTCCTTGTGGGTTGCCCAACTTGAGCCACGTGCGGATGGTTGCAAAGTGTGTCTTCAGATTGATTTTTGATTTCCTCACCCGAGATTTCCGAAGGGTTGCGCCCCCTGGACGAAAGATGGCTTCCTTTTTCTGGTAACGTGGTCGATGCCACGTGCCGCCAGTCCGAACTCGTCCCTGCAGCCAGATAGTTTTTGCAACGGGGGTTTTTTGCACGCGAACACTGGAACGAGCCGACCCTTTCTACCTCTGGTGAGGTGGCCTGACGAACGTACAATGGTGTGCCGTCGTTTTTGTTTCTCGGAAGTATGACCGTGCGCGCAAGTGTGTGTGTGTGTGCCCGTTTGCAGTGTTTTGATCCTTTCAGCTGGCAGCTGCTGCTGTAGGTTCACTGCAGGGGTGTTTCCTCTTTGGCGTGCGTGGCGACCTCTGCTTGTCAGTTTATGTATTTACATATAATTGGGTTCTTAATTTTCAAGGCCTTATCTTGTTACGATACACAAATTAACTTAAACGTAACAGAGTTCCTCCAGATATTTTTTTCAGTGATCCTTCAACCGAATTATAAAGTTGTTACTAAGGAAATCGATGGAAGAATCACCTGATACAATCGTGAAGGACTTAGACATTCCTTGGAAAATATCTGAATGAATCCCTGGGTAATTTTTATAGTTATTCTTGTTAAAATTCAGGTAGAATATATGAGATATCCGGAACAAAATTCTTGGAAAAATTCCTTAGAAGAACTCTGGGAGGAATTGCACAGAAAATAATAACTTTATCTTCGGAATCATCTCTGAATCTTTGGAAAAATACCTCCACGAGGAGGTTCTGCTTCTACGTCCAGACTCTGTATCCTAGTCCAGGTTCTGTTTCCTTATGGTTTCACTTTGAACCAGCCTTAGCATCTCGTTAATATTTCAAGAGTATCCATTTCAAGTATCTGGACAGAAGCTTTAAAGTGATGCTGTTGGATAAACAATTTGTATTTCGTACTATACATCCGTATGTGACTAGAACCTCATATTGGTCCATGGCATTATAGCTGAGGTGTTCAGAAAAAAATAATCATGAATTTTGATTCGTTGCACGATATAATTGAAAAAAATACAAAAGTATCCCACAGGCCCTATCTGAACCGATTTTGGGGTATCCGGATATGACCAGAACCTCATATTGGTCCATGGCATTAAAGGTATGACGTTCAGGATGTAAAATTATAAATTTGAACAAAATGATACCTTGCCGGAACCGCTTCCGGGGTATCCGGATGTAGCCAGAACCTCATATTGGTCATTGGCATTATAGCTATGGTGATCAGGATAAAAAAATCATGAATTTTGAGCCGTCGCACTATATGAGTGAATAGGATTACAAAAGTGTCCCTCTTAGGCCCTGCCGGAACCGATTCCGGAATATCTGGATGTTGCCAGAACCTCATATTGGTCCTTGGCGTTATATCTATGATTTTCAGGATCAAAAATCATGAATTTTTCATGTATTCCGGACCACACTGCAGAACTGCATTGACGATAGCAGCTTCTGAAATTCCTGAAAGAGAGAAGAGTTGGTAATGCTACCAAACCCGTGCCAAAGTCTTCCGGAAAGGAAGGTGGCTGCCATCCAAACTGTTGTGCAATCCATGGAGACAGGTCGGAAGCAAAAAAGGAGAGGAAACCGTTATTGTGCGGTGATCACACTAGACGTAATGAACGCTTTCAACTGCGCTAGCTGGTAAGCAATCGCTGATTCGTTGCATAGCGAAACATGCAAAAGAGTAAAAAGTATTCCAATTACGGCGCGCGTTCATGAGAGCTCTATTCTCGGCCCGACTCTGTGGAATATTATGTACGATGTTGTCCTGAAATTGAATCTTCCCAGAGGCGTAAAGTTTGTGGGCTTTGCGGACGATGTAGTGCTATTGGTAGTCGGTGAATCAAGAGAGGATGTGGAGGTACTCGCCACCGAGACGATCGATACTGTAGAAGATTAGATGTGGGACAAGAAGCTGGCGATAGCCCACCACAAAACTGAAGTGGTTATGATCAGTGAGGCAGGAAAGAATCACGGTTGGTGGTTGCATCATCGACTCAAAGCGCGAAGTTAAGCATCTGGGAGTGATGATTGATGATCGGCTTAATTTCAACAGCTTATGTTAGCCACAACTTACACAGATGATGCGCCTTCGTATGGCTTGACTATCGTTGTGATCCAAAGTGTACGAAAGCATCCACCATCTCGATACTCTACTGTGACACTACTTCCTAGACGGTCTCTGTCGCGTTTCGCCTACCAGCATGCACTTTGTTTTTGGAGCATTCAACACTAGTGCGACTTCTGTTGCTTCTCGTTGCAGATAGGTGATCGAATCTCCCACCGTTGCCATGTCGTCCGCGAAGCATACAAATTGTTCGGATCTTGTGGAAAATTGTGCCTCGACTGTTAAACCCGGCAGTCCTCATGACATCTTCAGGAGTAATATTGAACAACAGGTATGAAAGTCCGTCTCCCTGTCGTGGTCCCCGCCGAGACTAAAACGAACTGGTGTGTTCGCCAGAGATCTTCACGCAGTTTTGCACACCATCCATTGTTGATCTAATCAATTTTGTGAACTTCCAGGGAGATTTTTTCTCGTCCATGATCTTCCATAGCTCTACACGGTCAAAACTGACAGATGCCACCTTGAAATCGATGAAAAGGATAGGGATTTGGTATTCATAGCATTTCTGAAGGATTTGCCGCACAAAAAAGATATGGTTCGTTGTCGAGTGGCCGTCCATGAAACCTGCTTGATTACTTCCCACGAACTGGTTTGCTGTAGGTAGGTTATAGACGACGGAAGATAATCTGCGGTAGAGCTTTGTTGGCGCTTAAGATAGGTATTGCACGATAGTTTTCACACTCCAGTTTGTCACCCATACCTTGCTTCCACTCCTCTGGTACCTATTTCGTTTCCCAGATTCTAACAGACGATGCAGGCAACTGGCCAACCTCTCCGGGCCCATCTTAACCAATTCGGGTCAAATAATCTCCTTGCCTTCCTTAGCCGAGTGGTTAGAGTCCGCGGCTACAAAGCAAAGCCATGCTGAAGGTGTCTGGTTCTATTGCTGGTCGGTCCAGGATCTTTTCGTAATGAAAATTTCCTTGACTTCCCTGGGCATAGTGTATCATTGTACTATCGTGTGACGAATGCAAACTTTGGCAAATAAAGCTCTCAGTTAATATCTGTGGAAGTGCTCATAAAGAACACTAAGCTGAGTAGCTGGCTCTGTCCCAGTGGGGACGTTAATGCCAAGAAAAAGAATTCTCCTTGCCTGCGACTTTGTTGTATTTTAGATGTTGAATGGCATTTTGGGAGCTGGTCGGTTTCCACTGTCTATTATGCTGATGTAGCCAGTATCTTCGCTATCCTGACTCTCTGTGTCTGTATTCTCTACGTCATTCAGGTGTTCATCGTAGTGCTTCTTCTACATTTCTATCATTTCACGTCTGTCAAGATTCTCCCATTCTCAACCCTGCACACTTCAGTTCACGGCATGAAACCATCTTGGGATACGTTGAGCTTCTGATAGAAAATTCGCAATTCTTGAGAACGGTCTTTTTGTGTTTAGGAATCAGCGGGTTTGCTATTTCCGCATCAGTCAGTATCGTTCCTTGTTCTATCGCGTATCATGCTGCAGCATTGCAGCCTGCGCTTCATTCTACGTCGAACAAATCGTATCTTGAACTTCGTTCCACGTATCTGACAATGCTTTCGGTAGCGACGTTATTGGCTACATTGACTGTCTCCCAACGTTCCTCAAAAGGGGCCCCATCGAGCTCACCCTCATCCGGAAACATTGCCTCAAAATGTTACGCTTACGCATTGGCGACATCTAGTTGTTTTGGTCGCGCTAGATTGTATCGAGGCGGGCGTCAGTACCGTACATCGTTGATGACCGACAGTTTCTGACGTCGATTATGTCGGAGAAGTGCCGTGCATCGGTCAAAACGAGGTCGATTTGCGATTCTGTCTGCTATAGTGATCTCCAGATGTATCACTACGGGATGCTGAGCTAGAAAATGGTACCACAAATGGCCATATTCCTCGGGGTGGTGAATTCTATCAGTCGTAAGCCGTTCTCGTCAGCCGGTAAGTGGTAAACTTTACAATAGTCGACCTGAACTCCTTCTCCTAAACAACTTGAGCGTTCAGATCTCCTATGGTAATTTTGACGCCTTGGCATGAGCCGTTGTCGTACTCGCGTTCGAGCTGCGTGCCAAATTCGTCCTTGTCATCATCATGGCTTCTGGAGTGTGGGCTATGCATGTTGATTATGCTAAAGTTAAAGAATCGGCATTTAATTCTCAACTTGCACTTTCTTTTGCGGATCGACTGTAACCCGTTACAGTTCTACGTATCGAGTTTCCGAGGTCTTTGCCAATTTTCGGCCCGTCTTCTTCCGTTGACGTTTCCTTGCTAATGTATTTTTAAGGTTGGCTAGCAGGGACAGACACCAAACCCTTCGATTTCCGGAGGATGGAGAGGGCCATAGTGTACAGTTTAGCTTAGAGTCCTCCTCTGGCACTCGGACGATGATCAGCTGTCCCTGACATAAGGAACAAATGCCACTCCTAACATGAAGCAGACACTCCAGGTTTGAAGAAGTACAGTTCTCACCGGGATTGCTTATCCGATCTTCCCTAAGGTTGCTCGTACCCCGGCCCGTACCACGAGGGGATAGGGATAGTAGTTGCTGGGCAGGCGGCTGAACCAACCAATTTTCATTTTCAGGTAAAGTGTTTTTTATTTGAATATTTTCATATTCGATTTATTACATTTTTTTGCGAAAGAGGAGATATTTTGCTGACTCATAGTATTGCTGAGAGGTTCGAAAATAAATCAATTCAAGTTTGCAAAACATTGCAGCCAAAACTCGAATTTTCAAGAGCACACATCTAGAGAACCCGACAACCGTGTATAGAGTAAGGTGGGGCAAAAGTTCGACCATAGTGGCATAATCAAAGTTTCCAGGAAAACAATAGCAGTTAAAACCAAACAAATACCATACAGTGAACCTTCAACATATTGGCTATAATTTTGCTGAACAAACTTGTGTCAAAATATTTACTCATTTTTAGTTATAACAGTTTCAAAATTGATTGTCTTATTCGAACTTTTGCCCCACCGGTGGGGCAAGAGTTCGAATCTAGTGTGGGGCAAAAGTTTGCAGGCTAAAACACAAAATATCGACCCTTTTATGACAGGCATACCTTACACCAGCCGTAAACTTAAGTTTAACGAAAAATACACACTAAATTTTCATCAAAAAATTGCCCAAAAGCGAGTTAATTGTAATATACTCAAAAATAGCAGTTTTTTGCAAAACTAAGTGGAAATATAAAATTTTGGTGACAATTTTCACACGATCAGACAAATTCAACTAAATTTGAAGATAATATGTGGATTTTAGGCAATTTGCAAATTTTTCCGTGATTTTATACATGGGTCGAACTTTTGCCCCGCTGATTCGAACTTTTGCCCCACTATGGGCCAAAATTTTTTTTCAAGCATTTATGCAAAAACTAATACACCTCAAAGCAACCCTATGATAGGCCTAGAAACGCCCTTACATAAAATATTGAAAAAGATTTTATCTTCAACTGGTTCCATGCAACGAAAATTAGACCAAAAATTACAATATTCACGTCGAAAAACAACAAATAGCCATAACTTTTCCAAATCTCAATCGATTTTTATGATATTTGGAGTGAAAGTCTCTTACTTGAATAGCATTCGAACCACCATGACATTTATAAGATTTGTTTTGAATTGAGCTAGAAATCTTAAAAAGAAACTTTTACCCCACTCGAACTTTTGCCCCACTTTACTCTACTATTTTTTTCAGCATGAACAATTGTCTGGTTTTTAGATTTGTTCTCTTGAAAATTTTAGGTTTGGATTCGATGCATCTTCACCTTAAGGTGAAACATCTCAGAATCCAAAGATGGCCGGCACAATGGCCGACATGTGCCCCTACTCACGATTCCAAAGGCACAAAACTGGAGAAATAGTTGGCAAACGTTTCTGATCTTCTTATTTTAAGCTTTCTGCTAGTGCACAAAGCCAAAATAAAAAGTGCATTGTCGTTGGATGCTTTCTTTGTGAGATTTGTGCCTTTGAAGTTTTAGTGCAATCTTAGAAGTTGATTCAAAACTGTTTCACCTTAAAACATCCAAAAACTTAATCAAATCCATACTTTGAATGGGTGTAGAAAAAAGTCGTCCTGAAAGGGTTAAACGCACAAGTTACAATTTGCCACCCTAAGATTGCCCAGCACAAATCACGTAAAGCAAAAAAAAAGAAGAAAAAGGGTTTCCGTTAGAAAGTTTAACTACACCTGCCTGTTTCCATTTGCAGGTGTCCTGGATACGGAAGCGGGATCTGCACATTCTCACGGTGGGCATCCTCACGTACACCAACGACCAGCGGTTTCAGTCGCTGCACACCGAAGGCAGTGACGAGTGGACACTGAGGATAACTTCGCCGCAGCCACGCGATTCCGGCACGTACGAGTGTCAAGTGTCAACCGAACCGAAAATTTCACAAGCCTTCCGGCTCAGCGTTGTGGGTAAGTTTAGGGTCGTAAACCGGGGCCCATTTCATTTCTGCGTGGGCAGTTTGGTCACGTGTCCAGCCTGTTTGGCTACTGGCACTGAATTCCCAATAGAATCCAATAGAATGGTCGGGATAGCTCCATTGGGTGGCTTCAAAGGTAGAATATAGTTGTAAACTGTTACAATGTTTCAATGGACGCTGTTCATGCTTAAACGAGTTCTACGTTTGAATGAATAAATAATTAATTTCAATGTAAATAGGATTACAACTTGTTGCGAATTGATCACCAGTGCAAGTTTGTAAATGTAAATATCGATCATTTTTTGTGCTTATTTCATTGTCAATGTCAATGATGTTTGTGGCGAGTCTGCTTTAAATCAGTGATTTTTAAACCATTGGTACCGCCTACAAATGAATTACAAATTGTTGAAATGCAGAATATGACTATTTCAGCCAACTAACATGCAAGTTTGCCAGCTTGTATGGCAAATGATTTGCTTCATTTGCCACAGAATTCAAACTTTATGTGTATATTAGACTGGCCCTATGTTTAAGCTGGAAATTCCATATTAACTTCAACTCAAATGCGCCAGCTCATGGAATGACCAAATGAGCTGAAATTTTAACCCACCGTCGGTCGCCCTAGTGTACTGAGTACACGCACTTTGCGAAAAGTCGAAAAACACGTTGAAAATCCCTTCAAATTGATCCGGGTGTTGGTCCTATTCCAAGATCTACTCTTCTTCTTGCTTGTAGAGAAGACATTTTTCGAAAAAATCAACGAAAAGTATTCGAAAACATCGTGTTTTTAACCTAAGTTTTTAGGCGTGTACTCAGTACACCAGTGCGACCGCTCGTGTAATTTTTTTTTTACCAGGCCCGTCACACGAGCGGTCGCATCGTGTACTGAGTACATGCGGAGCAATTTTGATTGTACATCCAAAGCTAGGCAAGATAGAATATGAATGTCTTCGACAAATTTCTTCAGTCCAACGGTACCAATTGGTCAGTGGACAGAAAACACTTTAGAAACATCCTCATCTTCCTGTGGCCATCGGATTGTGCCCCGGGGGAACCGATGTAGTGGACATTTCGCAATGCAACATCTCGTATCTCAGGATCTAGATTTTTTAGCAAGATGGTGTCTTGGGCAAAGTTGTTCAGTAGGTCAATGGCTAACATTTGATAGGCTGCTTGTTTCGAAATTCTGCCACCAGATGGTGCTAGTGAGCATTTAATTTTACAAACGCCGATATCTCAAGATCCTGATTACCTAGAAAGATGATGTCTTTGACAAAGTTGTTTAGTAGGTCAAGGACTAACATATGATAAGCTACCTAACAAGAAAAACTGCCACAAGATGGCGCTAGTGAGCATGCAATATTTCAATCACGAATATCTCAGGATCCCGATTGTTTAGAGAGATGGTGTTTTCAGTAAAGTTGTTCAGTAGTTCAAGGACTACCATGTGATGATCTTCTTGATTCGGAATTCTTTTAATAGATGGCGCTAGTGAGCATTATATTTTGCGAACACAGATATCTCAGGATCCAGGCTACCTACAAAGTTGACGTCTTCGACAAAAGTGTTGAATAGGTCAAGGTCTAGCATGTAATAGACCACCCAACTTGAAATTCTTCCAACAGATGATCGCGAATATCTCAGGATAACGATATTTTAGCAAGATGGTGTTTTCGGCAAAGATGTTTAGTAGATTAAGGATTAAACATGTGATGTGCCGTTTGATTCGGATTTCTTCCACAAAACGATGCTGAAGATGCAATTTTTTGAACGCAGATATATTTGGATCCTGGTCGCTTAAAAAAATGATCCTGAGATATTTTCATTACTGTTAAATATTACCCCTTCGGCAAGGTTGATCTAAGATGAAGGCCTGCAAGGAACCTCAAGTTTTAAAATTCTTTCAACTGGTGGCGCTATTCAGCATGCATATTTTGATTGCTAATATCTAAGGATCCCGATTACATCCAAATATAAACTTCTCGGCTCAAAAGTTCAGTGATGGCTTAATCATGAAAATGACGTCTTCAACTAAGTTGTTTATTCTGTCCAAGACTGATGCATGTTTACCGTGTAATAAAACGTGTGATTCGAAAACGGTGCTCTTCAGCATGAAAATCCCATCGGAATATACTTCAGAATTTCAAGGACAGTCAAATTTCCAGTCGATACTCAAAAGATCATCAACTCATGGAACAGATATTCTTTAGAAAGCTGATAAAAGGGAGCATTATAGTAATTATGATTTTATTTGTTTTAAGTATGGTTTCATGAGTCGATATCGAACTATGGAACATCGACTAATACAGGTTTGACTATATTTAAAAATATGACGATCAAAATCATTGCAGCCTGCAGTTGGTCGCATATATACGAATCGGTCGTTAAAAAAATGATCGATGGACACCTATGAGAGTGTGACGCCTTATCGTCTGTGCTGAAATCAAAGAACTGTCAATGGTGGTTACAATTGAGCAATAGGCCTTTTCACGAGACGTCTCAAATCAGCTGATTCGGAAGGTCTTTGACAGTTCTTCTATACAAATGCCGAACGTGTCGGTGGCTCTAAAAGGTAAACAATAATACAAAATAACAATGAAATAATTATGAAGGCGTTTTTCTAGAAAACATCTATTCTGTGAATTCAACTGAATTTTCTGATAAAATTGTCAATAGCATACTGCAGTAGCACGTGATATTTTTCTGCTATCAAGCAGTATATTTCAAGCACATTGGTTGGTTTTAATAATGCGAATAATAGCCTTAAAACTGGTGCTAGACTTAGTACACGATGCTTTTCATTTTTACTTCCATTTGAAAAAAAAATTGAAAAGGCCTATCAAATATCTAATGAGCCTTTGTACGTGCCATAAATTCTTTTGTTCTCATGACTTTACTGTGCGCCGTGTGTTGGTGCTGTCTCGCTCTCTTTGACGTTTGACTTTTTCTGTGCGCGCTGTTTTCGAGTAGCCCGTGAGAGAGAGCGAGACAGCACCAGCGCACGGGGCACAGTACAAGTTAAAAGAACAAAATAATTTATGGCACGTACAGAGGCTCATGGGCGGCAGAAAGCTGTTACACAAAAACAAAGATGGATGTGTTAGTGCAAAGTGATATGAGAAACTCGGTCCCTCATGGCGACTCACGGGATGGCACGCACACTACAACATTGTTCGAATGTGATAGATATTGCCTGTGATGTTTACAAATCAATTCAAAGTGCTCTTTGTGCTAGTATAACCATATTATGATTATACTAGCACAAAGAGCACTTTGAATTTATTTGTAAACAACCAGTAAGGGAAATTATCGGTCACGGCGCTAATCATAAGCCTATCTCTCAAGCTGATTTTCCGGAGGATAATGCCATAATATCAAACCAGACCAGTAATACGAGAGTGTGCTCTCACGAGATGTGCAGCAACGAATTTAGATTATCACCAGCAACGAGAAGTTTGCGTCCTACTTTTCTACTAAATATAAAAATAATATTGTTCAATTTGAATCTAGAATTTGAAGTAGAATGAACCCTATATGTTTAATTTTATTTTGTGCTTATCTATTAATTTACTGGTAGCGAAATGTTTGAACATTTGACAAAACGTGTATTGATGAGCCAAATGATCAGTATCAGAAGATGTTCAGAAAATTAAATGCTCACTGGCGCAGAGTTACTCAAAATATAATTGCCAAGAACATGTGAGCACTTTCTTACCTAATAAATTTGATGAAGACGTCAAGTTTTAAAATAATCAGGAACTTGAGATTCTGTATTTGAAAAAAATTAAACCAGGAGCTCTTTCTCTAGCCTGATGGAATTATTTGAAATCTAGCGGCCCATTGCATTTTGAATTGAATGTGGAAGAATTTTGAGTAGGTATATTTTACACTTAACACGTTGGTCCATGATATACAGAACAACTTCATCAAAGACACCATATTTGTAATCTAATTTTATTTTCCTAACCAGGATCCTGAAATAATTCAATTCGAAAATTTCGTTTTGTGGAAGAATTCTGAATCAAACTGCATATCACATGTTTAGTCCTTAACCTACTAAAAATCTTTGCTGAAAACACCATCTTGCTAAAATATCATTATCTTAAGATATTCGCAATCAAAATACAGCATGATCACTAGTGCCATATGGTGGTAGAATTTCAAGTTGGGTGATGTCCAAATGTCATTTTTTCTGTCGCTTGTATTTTTGTGTGGTGTAAAGTTTGATAGATGTTTGCAATTTTCCTAGAAACTAGAACTAAAAGGAAGTTGAATGCCACCGGACGCATTATGATTGGTTGGAAATCTTCAGAAATATGACCATTTCCGTAAAACTGGTTCCGGAAAGCATGGTCAGTCATGTTTGTATTTCCAATCATGTAAATATTATCCGGAGCTATATCCAAGCGGACACCAACCTTAAAAATGATGTTTCCTGCAGCATATTCAGAACCATTAGATGCACAGACCACTCTATAGAACGTTCCAGGTGCCCTGGGGGAAGTGGTCAATTAGGAACATATCCGGAACCATATCAATATGGGCATCAAACTTCATTATTTTCAAAGGTTATGCTTTCCGAAGCATTTCCAGCATCACCGGCTGCCATAACCACTTTATAGTAGGTTCCAGGTGCCCGGGGGATGTGGCCAATTCGGAACATGTCCGTTCATCTGTTTAGAAACACATTCTACCATAAACAGTAAGATCCATGTGACTTGGAAAATGGCGAGCATTTTCAGAACCACAAGATATAATAATCACTCTATAGTATATTCCAGGGGCTCCTAGAGATGTGGCCAACTCGAAACATGACCTCATCCCCCAGGGCCCATGGAACCTACTATACAGTGGTCATATAAATAAGTTGCGCTGTAATTACTTCTATTAGCATCACCTTCAAAAATCGTGATGTTTTTACCCATATTGATGTGTTTTCGGGCATGTTTTGAATTGGCCACATCCCCCGGGCACCTGGAACCTACTATAAAGTGGTTATGGCAGCCGGTGATGCTGGAAATGCTTCGGAAAGCATAACCTTTGAAAATAATGAAGTTTGATGCCCATATTGATATGGTTCCGGATATGTTCCTAATTGACCACTTCCCCCAGGGCACCTGGAACGTTCTATAGAGTGGTCTGTGCATCTAATGGTTCTGAATATGCTGCAGGAAACATCATTTTTAAGGTTGGTGTCCGCTTGGATATAGCTCCGGATAATATTTACATGATTGGAAATACAAACATGACTGACCTTGCTTTCCGGAACCAGTTTTACGGAAATGGTCATATTTCTGAAGATTTCCAACCAATCTTAATGCGTCCGGTGGCATTCAACTTCCTATTAGTTCTAGTTTCTAGGAAAATTGCAAACATATATCTAACTTTACACCGCACAAAAATACAAGCGACAGAAAAAATGACATTTGGACATGACCTCAGAAAATCCGGAACATCTCCGGTGTCCAGTGGCCAATATGCATGGCCAAGAAAGTTCCTAAAATTGGACCAAATTTGCTTCCAGATGCATCCAATTTCATTCATTTTTCATAAAGTTATAAGCATTTGAATTTGGGCAAAATTTTGCCTATCTCAATCATTTTGCCTATCCCCTGTACATACTAGACCTTGACATATTCAACACTTTTGTCGTCAACTTTATAGGTAGCCTGGATCCTGAGATATCTGTGTTCGCAAAATATCTTGCTCACTAGCGCCATCTATTAAAAGTATTCCGAATCAAGAAAATCATCACAAGGTAGCCCTTGAACTACTGAACAACTTTGCTGAAAACACCATCTTTCTAAATAATCGGGATCCTGAGATATTCGTGATTGAAATATTGCATGCTCACTAGTGCCATCTTGTGGCAGTTTTTCTTGTTAGGTAGCTTATCATATGTTAGTCCTTGACCTACTAAACAACTTTGTCGAAGACATCATCTTTCTAGGTAATCAGGATCTTGAGATATCGGCGTTTGTAAAATTAAGTGCTCACTAGCACCATCTGGTGGCAGAATTTCGAAACAAGCAGCCTATCAAATGTTAGCCATTGACCTACTGAACAACTTTGCCCAAGACACCATCTTGCTAAAAAATCTAGATCCTGAGATATAATTGTGTACGAGATGTTGCATTGCGAAATGTCCACTACATCGGTTCCCCCGGGGCACAATCCGATGGCCACAGGAAGATGAGGATGTTTCTAAAGTGTTTTTTGTCCACTGACCAATTGGTACCGTTGGACTGAAGAAATTTGTCGAAAACATTCATATTCTATCTTGCCTTGCTTTGGATGTACAATCAAAATTGCTCCGCTTGTACTCAGTACACGATGCGACCGCTGGTGTAACTTTTTTTTTGAGCGACTGACGGAAGGTTAAGTAAATCTTCCTCTAACCCTAAGAAATAATCCTGGGGGGGGGTTTGCCCCGTGGAATTACACAACTTAATTTTACTCCCATACTGAGCAAGGCCAGTATAGTGTTTTATAGTGTTTTATTATTATCAACGTAGTTCAGTTTCGATGCTCAAAAGTTATTTTTTTATGGTTTCGAAAAGTATTGTGTTTTACCATATTAGAGAAAGAATTTTGGAGTCAGCAAGTATGTTGAAAAATTGATTTAATCTAAATTTTATCGTGCAATTTCAACCAAATTATATTTGAAACGAAAGTTAACGTTATATTTTGATGATTGGTGGCTTGGATTACAAAAAGTTAAATTTCATGTAAACATCAATGAAAAAAGAGCTTTTAACGTTTTGTTAACAACATATTACATTTCATTTGCTGTAGCAGTTCAGATTTTTTTACAGGTGAGTGGATTTCACCTGCTTATAAGAGGAAAAAACGCTTTGAATATACTTAACCTAACTTTACCTAAATATATAACACATAGGTAATAGAAGATTATAACGATTGTTGCCTGAAATTATTAATTATTTTACTTGACATTTGTTCTAATGTTTCAACATTGGATATTCTATGTAACTCATTGGTACTATACCAGGGAGGAAGCTTCAGAATCATTTTCAAAATTTTATTTTGAATTCTCTGCAGAGCTTTCTTCCTGGTATTACAACAGCTAGTCCATATTGGTACAGCATACAACATGGCTGGCCTGAAAATTTGTTTGAATATTAAAAGCTTGTTCTTAAGACAAAGTTTTGATTTTCTATTAATAAGGGGATAGAGACATTTTACATATTTATTACATTTGGCTTGAATGCCCTCAATGTGATTTTTGAAAGTTAAATTCTTATCTAGCATGAGTCCTAGATACTTAACTTCATCTGACCAATTTGTTGGAACCCATCTCAACGTGACAACATGTCTACTTGAAGGTTTCAAAAAAGAGAGCCGTTGGTTTATGTGGGAATATTATTAGTTGAGTTTTGGAAGCATTAGGAGAAATCTTCCGCAAGTATGAAGAAAAAATATCCAAACTTTTTTGCAATCGACTACAGATGACACACAGGCTTCGTCCTTTGGCGGAGAGGCCTGTGTCATCCGCAAACAATAATTTTTGACATCCCTGAGGTAACTCAGGTAAGTCAAATGTGAAAATATTGTATAATATTGGTCCCAAAATGCTGTCTTCAGGTACACCAGCTCTTACATGATGTCTTTCAGACCTGGAGTTCTGATAATTAACCTGAAGTGTACGATTTGACAGATAACTTTGAATTATTCTAACAATGTATGTTGGAAAATTAAAGTTTTTCAATTTTACAATCAAACCTTCATGCCAAACACTGTCGAAGGCTTTTTCTATGTCTAGAAGAGCAAGACCAGTAGAATAGCCTTCAGATTTGTTGGAACGAATCAAATTTGTTACACGTAAAAGTTGATGAATGGTCGAATGTCCATGGCGGAATCCGAACTTTTCATTAGCAAAAAATGAATTTTCGTTGATGTGGACCATCATTCTGTTCAAAATGACCTTTTCGAAAAGTTTACTGATGGAGGAAAGCAAATTTATTGGACGATAGCTAGAAACTTCTGCAGGATTTCTGGATATCTGGTTTTAAAATTGGTACAACCTTAGCATTTTTCCATTTGTCAGGAAAATATGCTAATTGAAAACATTTGTTAAATATATCAACTAAGAATGCTAAGCTACTTTCTGGAAGTTTCTTGATGAGTATATAGAAAATTCCATCATGGCCAGGAGCTTTCATATTTTTGAATGTTTTGAAGATAGTTCTCACTCCTTCTAAATCAGTCTCACAGAAACGAAAACGTTCTCTTGATTGAGAATAGAAAACGATTTTTTTAGAAAACGTTCTCTTGATTGAGAATATTTTCGAACTCCTGAGTAACTTGATTTTCAATTGGACTAGTAAGTCCTGAATTAAAATTGTGCGCGCTTTCAAACTGCATAGCAAGTTTTTGAGCTTATTCGCAATTAGTTAGTAATAATTTGTTTTCCTCTTTCAATGCCGGTATTGGCTTCTAAGGTTTTGACGTTGGATAACGTCTTTCGGCAACATATGGGGGTACAATTCAGAAAAACGAAAAATTGAGCATGTAACGAAAAATGGTCAGGTTTTGACCGCTAATAACTCAGTCATTTATCGATAGATTTTCAATATTTATCAATGAATCGATTGGAAATTTATCTATGCGTCGATTCAAATGGAGGACGTTGACCCCTTTCTTATCTAACCAATCACGTCCAAGCACATTTTTGGATTCCGCTTCCCTCTATAAAAGCGCACCGCACCCTGCTTCTTCTCTCAGTCTTCTTTTTGCGGTCGGACTGTGAACACGGTTGCGCGAGGCATTTTCGCTTTGCGTTTTCACCCGCGTCATAGTTCAATTTGTGTCGTCGGAAGAGGAAGACGCAAGGTTGATTTGCGGCGGCGATTCGTTTAATTCGGTTTCATTCTGTTTTCGCTTTCGGGCTGGCAAGAGCTCCTCCAAACCTGCTCAGCTCCTCGCTACCAGAGGCCAGCTGTTGATTATCAGGTGGCGGCAAATCCAGCGTCCGAATTGTAAAATTGCTCAAGATTTCCTAATGGACTCGCGCTTCAAGAATTGGCCCTGCAGGAATCGGGACGCAAAGGCAAGTACGAGATGGCTGAAGAAAATTGACCAAAGCCGCTTGTTGAAGCGCCCATCGTCATCCCCACCGCAAACCTCATCGGGCGAGAAGGATTTCAACCAGTGTGCCGTCAAAATGTGTCCGTGTTACGTGAATTCAACAATTAGCTTGTTTAGAGGTATCTATTTTCTTACATATTCTGAATTTGCGTTAAAAATTGAACAAGAATCCAAAGTTTCACAATTTTCCGTGACCTGGAACTATTTTTAAAACACGTTTGAAATTAGTATGGAAATCACTTTTGAATCACCCCTCGGCATAATTTACTTCGGGACGAGCAGTCATTAGGGTAACTCGGTATAATATGCCCCCCCTTAAGCAAAAACGGATATATCTCTATCAAAAGCACTATTTCTTATGGAAAAACCACTTCAATTGGACTATTACCTTACCAGTTGTTTAAAAAATGTGAGCTTTTCCGCAACATCTACTTAATTGACTGAAAATAAAATCTTTTTTACAATCATCTGAATCACGCACTTCAAAAAGAGCCTGGACAATATGCCCCAGTAACAGTATAATATGCCCCACAATAAACGGATAGTACGCCCCATGACAATGGACAGTATGCCCCACAACACAGGGGTTATATGCCCCAGGACTGTCAGCTGCTTATGCACGCTGAAAATCTGCTAACGAGCTTGCTTGGAAATATATGGCATCAAGAATGGGGCATATCATCCGGCCCGTGATGGGGCATATTGCCCAGAGATGAGAAGTTGTTGGAAATTGAATATTTCATTGAATTTCCACTCTTTTTGGCCATTCTAACTAATGATATTCTTTCATTAGTTAAAGCGTCAACGTTTTACAATTGGTTGCTTTGATGTTGTGCTATTTGACTCAAAAAATGCTTGAACCCACTGCGTGAAAATTTACATCGAAATTCGACTTTTGATACATTTTCCATTATCTCTGTTTTGCTGCACGTTATAACAGTCAACTTTTCATAGTGAGACAGTCTCATGAACTGTAAGGATCCGCAGTCCTTTTCAATTTCATATTGTATCTGGTCCGTTAAATATTGAGGAGAGGCGTATTGCCCGGGTGGGGCGTATAATACCAAGTTACCCTATGTAAATCGAAATGTCATTGAGTCGACGAATTGAAATCTTTTTCAATCATTCATAATATCAACATTAAGATATTGAAGTGCAATTAAATCATGTTATTCTCAGAGAAATGTGCTCTTTCGATCAAACTACAAAAAACTGTGAATTTTTCTTCACTTAACAACCCAATTCAAATTTTGAAAATATTTCTACTGTGAAGCGCAACATTACTGGCATTACTCACAGCAACAACAGAACTGTCGGTGAATTAAATAATAGTTTTGGTGAAATTATTAGTGATTTGCGGTAAACATTTTACCAAAATCAGAAAAATTCCACCAAAATTTACAATCATCAAGCTGCTGCAAATCCAGTGTCCGGTTTGTGAAATCGCTGGCTACGAGATGGCTGAAGAAAATCAGCCCAAGCCGATTGTTCAAGCGCCCATCGTCATCGCCATCGTAAACCTTATCGGGCGAGGAGGATTTCAACCTGTTCGCTGGCAAAATGTGTCCGTGTTACTCGATTCTCACAGTTCAATTGGCCCTTTTCAGGGCCAACAAATGTGTACTAAAGAGTTATTTGTGTAATATTTGCTAATGTGTTTACCACATTCTTGCTATAATTTATCTCGTAGCATCATACAATATATGATTAGTTATGAATAATTGACAAAATTACAATTTTAGAATATTTCCGAGGACGCTGCTGCACTGCTGTCGGAATGCAACATATTTTCTATTGTTTAGGAATGATTCAAATATTACGTAGCCAAAAATCAATGGAAAAGAGTTATTTTGAATTAATTGCTCCAAATTAACAATGATTAAGTATACACTAAAAAATCAATTCTTCAATGTAATGGCCTTAGCTTCTAAATACATGTAAAGTGATTATTTTGTATTAACACAAAATAATAACACACAATGTGTATAATAAATCAGAATTTATATGCAACAAATAGTGTGAAAATTAATTGGATTTTTAGCAGTAGAAATCTTTCATAAGTTCGTGACGGTCTCAAGCCAGGAAGGAAATAGAAGAGGCTAACGTTATCCAACGTCAACTTGGCGGTCGTATCTTGGAAACAACATTTTACTTTTTTCAAAATTTTAGATAATTTCCAACAGGGCTTAAAGGATTTTTTCTTCCGCGCAACGCGAACCGGCCACAATGGATCCGGATTCCGTCGCTCGCCCACAAGGAGCATGCAACAGATTCAACGGATCCAACGCTACTCCTGCAGATTGATGCTGGTAATTAGTCCAATAAATCGACTAAAACAGATAGTTTCTGACCGTACCTTAGTAAGAAATATATTTTACCAGACTTTTGATAAACTTATACATAAACTAGACCAAGTATAACGTTTTTCAAAAGGTTGGAAGTTTTGTGCTACATAACATGCATAACAGTTTTTAGCGTGACTAAGTGGTGACCGCACACTCCCAGGCACACGGTATACACAACAAGGTAGGCTATTCCCACGTGTAAACAACGATTTTCCATCAAAACATATGTCGTCATTCCTATCGTCAAGCATGAGGCCTTAAGGATAGTAAAGGAGAGCGGGAATTGCTTTCTTTTGCACTCGTTCGAGTTTGCGATAGGAATGACGTCACTGCCAAATGTCATTTTCGGAGTAAAATACCTTGCTTCCTCTTACCGTGTCCCAGGCATACTTGAATCATTTTCATGAAAAATTTAGCTTGACAGCAGCCTGGCTGCTTTTTGATATCCTGTTCGCACCCCCCAGGTTTTTATAGCTGGAACATAAGTGCGTTAAAATTGCCTTCTCTTGACGTTTTGAAGACGGATCAAGAGTTTAAGATCATCGTCTATAATCATGCATTAGAATTTGATTTGACATTTTGGTATTGCAATGCCCCTAGCTTCAACAATGGAATTTGTTGGAGCTTCTAGTTTTGTTTGTAGAGAAATGAAAACATCAAGATTACTATCGATATATGTTTCAAATATATTCTAATCAGCTTGAAAATAATTCAAAATGGAGCTGATAGGATTAAGAATCGCTTCATGGGATATTTGAAATGTAACAGGGACATATGATCAGATTCAAAATCAGCATGAGTAACCTGTTGGCTACAAAGGTGACTAAAGTCGGTTAAGACCAAATCAATCGTAGATTGATTTCTAGAAGAGGAAAAACACGTAGGGCTATCAGGGTATTAAATTGAGAAATATCCTGAAGAGTATTCGTCAAATAAAATTCTGCCGTTGGATTTACTTTGAAAATTATTCCATGACCGATGTTTGGCATTAAAGTCACCAATGACAAAAAAATGACTTATTGCGTGTCAATTTTCGTAAGTCAGTTTGGAGCAATTCAATTTGCTGTCCAGAGCATTGAAAATGCAAATAGGCAGCTATGAAAGTATATTTACCAAGCTGTCTTTCAACAGAAACACCTAAAGTTTCAAAAAAATTGGTTTCAAATGACGAAAAAAGTTGATGTTTTATACGCCTATGAACGATGATTGCAACTCCCCCACATGCTCCATCAAGTCGATCATTACGATAAACAAAAAAGTTTGGATCTCTTTTGAATATGGATCCAGGTTTCAAATAACTTTCAGTAATAACTGTTATATGAATGTTATTAGCTGTAAGAAAATTAAACAAACATCTCGTCTTCTTTACCATTCAAAAAACGAGCATTCCAATTAAAAATATTTAAATTATTATTTGGATCCATTATAAAACGTAATTAAATAACAACTTGATTAGTAAATTTTACACCAACCTGGACTGCTTCAGTCATAGTGGTGGATTTCAACGTTGCATCAATCATTTGATTCAATTGTTCAGTTAGAAAAATAAAATCAGAAGGATGATTTTCCGATAGGATTTTCGGTAGACGAAGAGGCGGAATAGAAGTTTCCCGTAGCGGCAGAGTTTTTTTTCATTTGAAACAAATAGAACGGTTCACGTAGCATGAAAAGGGGAGGAGTTTAAATTACCTGCTACGATATCGGCATAAGATTTTTCATGGGTAGATCCATTCAAAACTAGAAGATTCGAAGGGCTACCCGATGTTATAAAATTAGTTTGTGAATGAGCATGATTATAATCTTCCTGATGGTTGTGATTCTTAATCAAGCCGTCGTTAACTGATAAATGAGCATTGTTCGATACTCTACCAGTGGAATTCCGGAAACGAAAAAGATGACCGTTCATCTGCCTGGCACGAGCCTACGCGAAGGGCAATCCCAATTTTTTTGACTAATGATGGCCCCCGTAATTCGCGCATATAAATTTTGTGGTATCATCTTTTACAGGACAGACGGCCTTTGCGTGAGAAGGACCTTCGCAAATCATGCATTTAGCATCCATGCGGCAATGTTTTGCTCTATGACCCCACTTTTGGCACCAACGGCACTGAGCGGGGTTCTGGTAATTTCCTCCAGGTTTATGGAAATGTTCCCACGTCACACGGACATCGAACATAGGACTTGATTTTTCTAAAGCTCTAATATTATTTATATCTTTTTTATTGAAGTTAACTAAATAATATTCTTGAGAATACCCTTTCCGAACAATGCCAGGCTAGATTATCTTTTTCTTAATGATTATTTGGACTAGGGAAAATCGAAGTAAAACATTCATTCCATTTTTGATATCTTCTGGTGACTTGTAGTCATTTAAGGACCTTCCAAGACAACTTTGAGCAAATGTTCAGTTTTGTCGTCATAAGTAAAAAACATGTGCATCTTATGTTCATGATGTTTGAGAAGAAGTTCGTGATCTTTAAGAGTTTTCGGCAAAACTCGACAATCTCCTTTCTTTGCGATTTGATTCCCCTAATGGAGTTCAAGATCTCCTGCCTAAATTTCCCAAATTCGGAACAACTGACCACGATAGGCGGTACTCTTTGCTCTCTCACTTATATCAAAGAGACTGTGCTAGAGGCTACTTCGATTTGGTGTTCGGAAAAATTGTCTAGAGCTTCGAACTGATTGCTCATTTCGATGCAATTATCAACATCAAATCCATTCAACCCTTGGAAGAAAATGCGCATTCCGGAGAAACGTCCTTTCTTCCATTCTTGCCACTTTTAGTGACAGTTTTAAACCCCACTTTTTTAATGAAGCAATAGTCGAAAAGAAAAATAGTTCTGAAAAGTACTGTTTTAGTAGCACTGAGAAGTACTGTTGTATTGCATTGGTTAGTTTTCAAAAAAACTTTCAAGAGCAGAGAGAATTCGTGTACGCACAACACGAAAGTACGATGCAGTGATGATAGTGATATACAAGTAATTTTAAGCTCCTAATAATGTGATTACCATGCCCACACAGTTACGGATCACCCACAGTGACGGATCACTTTGGCGTTCAACATCGGATAACTCGCTCAAAACATAAACGTTGACGTAAAACATATTTTTCCTATGTTATACTATTTGTCTTCTACCATTTGTAATGTTAAGCACAACATTCAACCGCTAAATAACGGTGTATTTGACAAATGTTTAGTTGGTAGCACACAGCTATCATTATATGGTCGTTTCCAGTAAGAAGTGCCGTCAGCATTCATAAGCTCCCACAGGTGGTAAAATTCAAATGTTATAGCATGTTTTATGCTCGTTCGCTTCGATTTAGTATGAATTCATCTTTGGAAAACATTTTACTTGAATTTTTATTCTAAATACCGATTTTTAGATCTTCTAACTAGTGATCCATAATATGGACCAGGAAATGATTGTTTACCACGGTTATGGATCACTTCCAAAGAATGTAGATTTCTGCTATTTTATGTATTGAATTCGACATTTTTAGACAATAGCACTAAGGATAAAACTAATAAAACATCAAGGTTTGTAAATATCATTTGTTAGCAGACAAAAATGGGTGGAAAACTTGGTGTGGAGCGCAAACAGTTTATGTCTCAGTTACTACAATGCAGTATTACAATAAAAAGGGCATTTTACCTTTGTTTCCAGCTCTAACACTGCTATTTTTGGCAGTAGTATATGACACATTGTTAACTTTCGCCAAATCAAGCAATACAGATGCATTGAGTTGAAAATCTTTTGGTTTTGCGCACTGATCCGTAATATGTCACAATTTGATCCATAATATGAAAATTGATCCATAATATGGTTTTTAGGAACCGATACAATTTTTCATTTTTATGAAATCCTAAGTAAATATTACACTCAAAACAGTTTACTAACCGAAGTTCCAATTTGAAACGATTCGATTCGTGCTTTTAAATTACAATTTTACGTTTTCCATGTCGTTTTATTGAATTTTATAGGTTGGACTCCACACTATTTGATCCATAACTGTGGGGTCATGGTAGTTCAATAAGCACATGATGGTGCATGTTTTGACCATTTCCATTTCTAGTAAAATCTGCCTATATACATTGGAAAGCAATAAAAATCTAGTTACAGCCCAATCAACTTTATTTCCGAAGGTCGTTGTCTCAAATACCCATAAACAAATATATGACTAACCTTCTCGCCGGTGTAAATCTGGCAGCAGCCATAAAACTTGCAGGCCTCCCAAAGGGCCAGATTTCCAAACAGTAAACAACAGCACCGTGCTTGCTTGCCAACAAACAATAAGCTTTATCACGCAATCGGCGCTAGCTTCAATACATCCCCATCACGCATTGTTACCGGGGCATGTATAATAAATCAATCCTCCAGAGTGAAATCAATATTGGTTCTCGTAAAAACATATTAACGCTAGCAACGATACCGGCCATACGATACCATCTGCTCCAATTAGAAACAACCAACGTTCGCAGGATTGAGTTAACTTCATTAGGGTAGAAGTACCAATTATGGCTATAGTACCAATTATGGCAATAGTGGGAACAAAAAGAGATTTTTCTTATTGTTTCACTAGACTATAATGGCTTATATTCACAGGAATGATAATAACTAAACTAAACTAAACAGGAATGATGGTAACTAAACCTTGAAAAGAACATTCGTGCAATTAGCTTCGAAAAATGAACATTTGAAAATTTTGCCTCACATATATGTCACCTTCTTAGCAGTTGGCTAAGGGACCTCCGTTACGAAATGTATGGTTTCATCCGGATAAACTGTTTCAACCGATGAATGTTTGTTACCTAGTGAGAACAAATAAATAAATTTAGCTGGTACGCAAAAAATTCTACTGTTTTAAGTTGGAAATCGTGTTATTTCCACTATATCGATAACTGGTACAAAGAGTGTATGAGAGCCCAATTATGGCAATACTTTGGAGGCGGTTTGTTTACATTTTTTGATCAGTAAAATAACAGAAGTAAAGCTATTTTACGGGTGACTTCCACGACGGGACGGTTCGGTAAGGCATTATCTTTATGTTTTGTACTCAATTACTAAGATTTTTCAATCACACGTTCGAAAACGTTCGCGAGCGGAAGATGCTAATTTCATGATAGAGAGGGGTTTTCAGCGACACTCGATTTTTGATTTTTTCCTCTTTTTTCGTTAAAAATTGGCACTGGAAAGGTAATGTGAGATCATTAATGCTGTTTTGTATCATTATTTGCATTTACAATACATTTTGACTTCTTTTTCGAAAATTAATTTTCTTCCATGAACCCATTGCAAAAAATTGATTTAACATCTATTTAACCCAAAATTTTTGGAAAATTTTATGAGCGATATCTTCATTACATATTAGCGTTGCATTATCATTCGCTCTTTATGGCGTTTGAGTTCATTTCGTGCAAATATTTGATAGTCCATAATTGGTACACTTTTATGTCGAATGCTAGGAACGCTATTGCCATAATTGGTACAAAGACAACGCTTTTTAAAATCCATTTTTAGAAGCTTAAAGTCAATTTAGTACTAAAACTGTTTAAATCAACAGATTCGCAAGGCTTTAAACAAGTAATTGACACCAACAAGTCATGCTTGCGTTTTAGAAACGTGGTTACAACTTGATTTTTATTACTACTGTTGACATATTGCATCCATAATTGGTACACCTACCCTAATTGTTTTTCGAATTTTCGCATCATTACTGAGTTTAACCGAATTATTCTAATTTTGCGGTAATGGCATATCGTCGTTCCAATATTTGGTTCCATATGTGGTAATATACTCGTTGCACATTGACGATGATTGGTTTCGTTACAGAAGTAGCCACACATTCCACCGCTCCCAACTCAGATGATCGATATCATTCGTGAAACCAGCAGCCATTCTTCACTTCGGGTGGTCATACCAATGAATGGCTGTTCTGCATCCGCGAGAGGCTAGCATTTCCAGCTCAAAACGCAAAAGAAAATGAAATTTTGCGAGCGAGTTTATTCTTATCTGAATGAAATTTAGTGCTAATGTTAGTAGCTAACTCATATAACATATCCCATTAAAATTTTTCAACATTTTTTAAACTATGTTTTAAAAATGTTATTGTTTTTTTCAATAGCCGTTGTTATTTTCTGAAACTTCATTATAATAATATTCATAGTTTTTGAGTTATCAATTTTAAAATCATAAAATGCCTTATATTTGATAGGCGTTATTCAAAATGTAGTCTAGGAAACTGAACAATATATTGATAGGAAGTGTTATACCAAATAACCACCAATACATGTGTAAAATATCATTCAATTTGATGAAGGAAGGTAGCGTCTACGCGAATGACGTTTTGAGCTGGAAATGCTCAGCCACATAAACAATATCTATTATTACAAGTCTATTTCGATCGGTTACATTGGTTTGCTTTTATGTGTTGTCACGGCCCCATACAGGAAGGAAGTGGGTAGAGGATGGTTTGTTCCGTGGATTAAATCGGTCCGTTGTGAAGCCGGTTTGAGCCGTACACGATGAGACAATAATTTATGTGTTTATTTTTCCACTTGTCCGAAAATTACCCTCCAATTACGGGTGGCATGTCCGCGTTCCGTTGTCTGTTGGATGGCTTGAATGGTTTGTCGATATAGCACACCACATTTAGCATGCCTATTACATATGGGAAGAAAAGGGAGGATGGTTCAAAATGCCCGAAACTGATCTCTTTATTGTCTTGTTCCTGTTAATTATGTACTTATGTTTGATGGCGCTACGTCCATCAGGACATGATCTATGTCACAATGTTACGCCAAAAATTTGGACCATGACTGCTTGCCTCCAGTTTCTCAATCATCCCACACTTCCAAGATACTTGATCAAACCACATAGCTCGTTGTGCCTCTCTTCGTCTTGTACCGGCCGGATTCCACGTCAACACAATTTTGTGAGATTCTTGTTCGGCATCCTCACGACGTGCTTTGCCCATCGTACCCTGCCATATTTGGCTACTTTCTAGATACTGGGTTCATCATAGAGTTGCGCAAGATCGTGGTTCATTCTTCTCTTCGTCGTTCAAAACTCAATCGTTCGAGCATTTTCCACGTCTTATGATTGAAAATGACAACCGATCGATCCTTTTAGCCTTTTGATCCGACGTGTTTCATCGCACCCGGTTCCTTCAGCCAACGTATAGTTCGTCTTAAACGTATTCCTTTTGCTTCACGTTCAAACCTGGTAAACTGATCAGCAATGCTTTCGACAGTTGAGCATTGTTACATTTGAAAGCACAACTACTCGCATACGCTCGTCATACACAGTTTGTTTTTGTCAAGATGTGTGCATTGTACTCTGTAGCCAGAGAATTGAACCCGCTTTGATTTTTGTTTTCCGCTGAGAAACTTGCACACGGTTGCACTAAGGCAGGAACGAACATCGTCTTGTCAAAGTATTTTGCATGCATCAAACGGATCCGACAACGCACCCAATATCTTCACGCAGCACTGCACTCTATCCATCGTTGTCTTAACCCGCTAACGCCCAATAAACAAAAAACATAAAGTCTATGATGAGAATTCAAAAAATATCTTAAAAATGTGTCGTCGATATCTGATAATTAATTTTGCATTTTTTTAAGACAAAATTTATGCGAGTTGATCCTTTAGAAAAGGTAAGCGTTGTAAAAATATTTTCGGTTGGAAACGTTCATTTATATTACTACCACGGGGAGAAAACTTACGCTACAGCAAAGGGTTCAGAAAAAGTTAAAAGTTCAAATCTTACAATGTATATCTCCGTCGTTTTCTAAGCGATTTTCAACTTTTTTTGCATCAGATGAATAAGACACTTTTCGAGATCAATATTCATTTGGAATGTATTTAGAAAGAAAGTAAACACAATTTATTTAAGAAAAGATACATCTTAGTATTATTTGTTACGGATATGTGGCACAAATTATACAATGTAACAATATTTAAGATGATCAATTGAGTGATATATAGTATTTAATTCTTGCTCGAAGATGTTCAACAGACATCTTAAACAAATTAATAACAAAAAACAACATACCATTGCTTTGCATTTTGATTTACAGTCTAACAGACTAAAACCTTGAGTTAAAGTAGTTCTTCAGGTAAAAAAAATAAGTGTAAACAAATAGCTTTATTTCTGATGCATCAATGCATTGTCGAAAAGAATACATATAATTAACATGAATTTGGATTTACAGGCAAACAATAAAAAACATATTTTGAGTTGTTGGGGTGGGTGGGTGTTCTGCTGGTGTTACGGCTCATACAAAATTTGTAGAATATTCATACAAAAAGCGTTACAATGGGGTGGGTGGGTATCAAAAATGGCAAATTCTAGCGTTATGAAATATGTGAATGAACCCTTATGGTGAAAATGTGAAAATCACCTGAATTTTAAGGTTTTTAATCTTGTTACGTCAAAATCGTAAAATGTTCCATTCCAAACATCATGCATCACTAAGATTCGACAACATGGATTCACTGTATGAAAAAAATCTTTTTATATAAAAAATTTTAATTTTTGATCAAATAACTATAAAAATATCACAATTTTTATCATAAATTTACTCAAAATTCTGTGAGTTTTTGCAAAAACCTATATATATTCCAAAATAGATGAAATATCAAATGTCAAGTTTTGATTTTGTCATATTTTGATTTATTTGGGATATCTGAATTCAAAATAACCAAAATTTTGCATATACAGCCATTCCATGGCCAAACGTTCTAGTGGGTCACCGAATTACGTGAAAATTTGCTCTTTTGTTCCTTATCCGAAGTAAGGATACACGTGTTTTTGGATTTTTTGATTAGGGTGACCATTTCTGAAATAGGGTGACCAGAAAAATTGCGACTTTGCAAAATTTTTATTTAAAAAATATCATAACTTTTGAACCGCTTGACCGATTTCTTGGACGAAATGAAAGCCAAAGATTTTGACTTTTCAAGAACAATATAAAATTTCACACAAATTGTTTTTTTACATGAAAAAATAATGAAAAATTTCCGTTTTTTCGTAATATGAAGGCCTAAAATTGAAATTTTATATTTTTCTTGAAAAGTCAAAATATTTAGCTCTTATTTCGTCCAAGAAAAATGAAATTAGGTCAAGCGGTTCAATAGTTATAATAAAAAAAAATGAAAATTGCGATTTTTTTGGTCACCCTATTTTCGAAATGGTCACCCTCATCAAAAAATCCAAAAATACGTGTATTCTTATTTCGGGTAAGGAACAAAATAGCAAATTTTCGAACATGCACTGTATTGCAAAATTTTCATTGGATTCTGTGTATTGTGATTTAGGTCAGAGAGAACTGTCTCGTCATGGTCATAACAGGTTGTAAAAAAGCGAAGTTCCAATTGGGCTGTAGCTGGGGAACCAACAAGAGCTACAAAACCATACGCAAATTTTTAGATACTTGAACACCTGACTAACAAAAAGTATTGGATCAACAATCCTGTAGATGTGCCAAAAATTTTGGAGTATAATGGTAAAATTAACAATAAATCTATTATTTATATAAAAAAGATGATAATTTTGAATTCAGATACAGGTATGTTTCGTTTTTATCAAAACGATCAATTTTCACTTGACAAAAACGGAACCGTGACAGAAACAGAGTCTATGACCTTCCGCTTATAAAGTGAACGTGTATATTATTTATTAGTATTTTTAGTAAAATAAATTTTGAGTGTAAAAACACTTTTTCTTGCAAAACGATTTCACTGCACTTTTACAAAAACTTTCATGTCGAAAAAAACTATATGTCATCGCTATGAATTTCATTTCTTTGTTGATGTATTTTCCATAATGATAGGAAGTGTCTATTGCTTAATAACTTTGGGCAGTCGCATTTATTTAGCACCAATTAAAATAAACGTTCATTTTGCACTGCTGAAAGAATTTTCGAAATCGCTTCGAAAACAACAAAGATATGCTTTGTCAAGGTTGGATTTTCATTTTTTCAGGAGGTTGGATGTGCTGAAGTAAGGTATATTTGATCATGCTGTGGCGCCACCTGGTGAGTGAATTTTGAAATATAATTACCACTGAGTGGAAGATATCAGGTATATGAACAAACATAAAATCATTATATTTTGAGTCAATTTCAAATTATTTGCGAACATCACTGTCCACAATTGAGAACGCTGGGCGTTCGGTGCAACTGTCCTCAAAATAGGACGCTGGGCGGTAACGAGTTAAGCATCTACCAGTCCTCTAAAAACCTCTAGCAATGCCGTTGAAAATTCCAAATATGTTCAAAACATTTGGCTTACCCATTGATAATTATTCCTATGGAAACCCATGTTAAAACCCACAAAAAAGTGTATATTTGTTCAGGGTTTTCTCGAAGTCAAATCCCAATATACATATACTACATAATACGAAGTCAAATACATAATACATTAGATCAAACCATTACAAAATATCCAGAAAGATGTCTATGCAATGATCGGGCAAAATTAATAGTGCGATCTCTTTTTATTTCCAAATAAAATCTCCTGAAGAATTTCTGAAATGAATTCTAGGATAATTCTTGAAGAGACCAGTGGAATAATTTCTTAATTTGAAGAACGGTAAATTTCCTGATGGATCTTAAAGACATTCATGGAGAACCTCATGAATAAACTGTTATTTTTACTGGAATGAATAATTCCTGAAAATAATCCCCGATGCTGAAAGCTATTCAAAATCTCTTGCAAAAGTCTAGTATTATTCATGATGGAATTAATTGAAGAAACTTAGAACGAAATTCTTAGCGACACTCAGTAAAAATTCTCGTAAGATTTTTTGGAAGCACTAGAAGTGTACAATATTTTTATGATTCCTGGAAGCTTTGTAGTTAATTCAATCAAAAAAAATTAGAGGAATTTTTATGAAATAGTATTTAATGAAATGTCTAATGGAATCTGCAGAAAAAATTGAAGAGCTCGTATAAAATATCAGCAGTAATAACTAGAATCATTCCTAAATGAATTCAAGGATAAATATCTAGGAACTGAAAATTTCGTGAAACTCATAATGTTTGGATAAATCTGCATGAGACCTCCTCGAATAGCTAATAGAAGTGTTCCTGACGATAGTTCCAAAAAATCACCGATGAAATTTTTGAAAATTTCTAGGAGCAGATTGAACTACATAGGTCCGGGCCGTGTCCAAAACGGGTAAAAAAATCCAAGAAGAAATCCTCAGAGCAATCCCATAAACACGAAAAAAAAAAACCCCGAAGAAAACCATGGAACGCGTTGTGAATTACTAGCTTCTCTAATAAATGACTTTGTTTTAAGGTCGCATACATTAGGTACCACAAGGAACCCAACGATATGTAACGTTGTTCTTATTTGTAACATTCTCCCCACACATGAAGAAGTAGCAGGTCCTTATGTCAAAACGAAACGTATAGAAACAAATGTTCCGTCTGGCCTTGGATGTCTAGTGGTTGCGTCAATCGGTGGTCGGTAGGAAATAGACGAGCAATGAAAAATGAGCTCGATTGGTTGAATTGCTCTACAACGTAGGTTTATCCGGTGGGCGTTATTGTAAGCTGTGAAACAGTGGGGATGGTCAATCTTTTTATACTTGGAGGGAAGCTAAAAGTAGAAATCAGTGTCGAATTTTCAATGACTTGATTCTGTTGTTCGCAAGGGTCAACGACATTGAAGTCCTTATTTGAGAGACGACGTGTCAGACTGACGGGTGTCAAATTAGTGCTTGAAGCTTCAAGTAAAGAACAGCTATAGAAATAGCAAGAGTGAATGAACTTTGACAAAGCATCACCTAACTGGAATTAGAGATGAAGTTTTAGGATGACCAATTAGGTCATTATCGGTTGATAAGGATGGCGTCAAAGCCAAGGTGTTGAAAGGCATTTGTCCGCACCCGGTGATAGGCACAATCTTAACACTTCAGTCGTCGCGCTGTTGTATTTTGTACAACACAGCTGAAAAAACCTCGCTTTTGGTTCATAACATCAGCGCGGTGGTTCTGTCGGTGGCAAACCGCGCGACGACTGAAGGGTTAAAAACGGAATAGTTACCGGAGTAGTGGAGAATGGGACAATACAGCGATCTGTTACCGGTCGTAATGAAGATTCAACCAGCGATATTGCTGGAAATGCTTCTGAACATGTTGCAAAATATTAGACGAGATGCTTCAAAAACGTTATCGCTATCCAGCACCTGTTTACTCTTCCTGAAAAGCTGTACGTTTACCACTACGACTATCTAGTCTACATCACTAACGAATAGAATTCAGTTATGAATGAACCATTTCATGCGTGCATTTATCTTCAATCCCTGTCGTTAGTCCTGATCTGGATGCGATAGTAAATATGTAGGGTATAGGTCTGTGCCATGACCCCATCCTTTAGCACCTGATGCGTACTTTAGACACACTTCCCGCTGCCGACAATGCAATTTAAACTCATTCCCTGTCCCAGCCAGCATATCCTTCTCTCGGTTGGAGCAAGTGTTAGAGAACGCAACGCAGGAAGTACTTCATCTGTTCGAATCGGAACAGAGGGACCACATGATGTGAGTGCTTCTTCCCAAGCATCTGTACGGTTACAAAAGTGGAGCTTGCTTGAGTGGCACTCGACTATAGCTTTCAGCCGGCGATATCTTCATCCTTAGCTGGATGACGTCATTGTTACGAGTAGTGTAGGTTAGGGTGTTCCGTAAAAAACATTGTTTGAAGAGTCATGATGCTGAACTGTAGAATGAAAGGTATGCTTAACCATAGTATTTTTTCTTTTTAATTATGATTTATCATCTGCTTCTCAGCTTATTTTTTTTTTTTATCTAGTTCGTTTATTTGAGGCTCAAATGCGTTTAACGCTTTACAGAGCCGAAATTCATTTTTTGTATTTTTATTACATACAATTAATTGGCTTTTTTAACATTAATATGGGATGGAGCCAGGGTACTCGTGGCAGCTCGAGGTTAGTGGTCACAATTTTTGAAGGAAGGACTTGGTAGGGATTGGAATCAGGGTTCTCAGCAGCTCATCCGGGAGGTATAACGTGGCATCTTGATTCTCGTTTCATGGCGTTGGTAGCGATTTCTTGCCGGTATTCGACTGCCGGATGGCCAGGATCCTCAATCCAACACAAAGTGGACAAAACACAAAAAAAAAACTGGGGAAGAGAACACAAGAGAATTAAACTTTTATACAAGACGAGCGAAGAAAATCGTAAATTGCGACCATATAAATAAGATCGCGGGTGCCCAACACATCTCTAACTGGAACATAGGGTTGTCTACCTCGGGCCGCAAGGGTATCCAAAAGTTGCGCTCTGGAGGCGTCCATATCCGGGCACTGCCAAACTACGTGATCGATGTCATCATAACCGGAACCACACCTATTACAAATATTGCTCAGCGCGAGGTTAATCCTGTGGAGATGTGCATCTAGCGAGTAATGGTTGGACATAAGTCTTGACATCACGCGAATGAAATCTCGACTTATGTCCAAACCTTTCCACCAGGCTCGCAAGGAAACTCTAGGAATTATGGAATGTAACCACCGTCCCAGTTGGCCATTTAGCCAATCGCTTTGCCAACCGCGAAGAGAACTTTGACGTACTAAATGAAAAAATTCATCGTGTGAAATTCGTCTATCATAAATCTCACCTTCCTCAGCGCCCACCTTTGCGAGAGAGTCCGCCTTCTCATTGCCATAAATTAGGCAATGTGAGGGGACCCATACAAAGGTAATCTTGTATGATCTTTCGACCAGTGCACACATCTGCTCTCTTATTTTTGTAAGAAAGTAAGATGCATGCTTTACGGGTTTCATCGATCGGAGTGCCTCGATTGAACTGAGACTATCCGAAAAGATGAAGAAGTGGTCTGCGGGCATGTTTGAGATCATCCCCAAAGCGAAGTTGATTGCTGCCAGCTCAGCAACATAAACCGTGCAAGGTTCCTGAAGTTTTCGGAAGGCGGAAGAATTTTCATTGAAGACACCGAAACCAGTGGATCCATTTATACGAGACCCGTCAGTGAAATATCTCCTGTAGGAATCAACATGCTGGAACTTTGCGTTGAAAATACGTGGAATAGTTATACATCGAAGTTGATCTGGAATTCCATGAATAGCTTGTTTCATGGACAGATCATATTCAACAGAGGAACTGTCATTGGCGAAGCGTACACGTGGAGGGTTATAACATGGAAGGCTAATGTCAGATGACATGTAGTAGAGATAAACTCTCTTGAATTTTGACTGAGTGTTCAGTTTGAGCAATTCTTCGAAGTTTTCGATGACGAGTGTGTTGCTCACTCCACACTTAATAAGTATTCTTAGCGAGAGCTCCCAGAATCGGTTCTGTAGCGGTAAAACCCCTGCCAGAACCTCTAGGCTCGCATTATGTGTTGAGTGCATACACCCTAAGGCGATACGCAAACAACGATATTGAATTCGTTCCAATTTAATCAAGTGGCAGTTTGCTGCTGAGAGAAAACAGAAAGAGCCATACTCTAGAACAGAGAGAATGGTTGTTTTATAGAGTTTTATGAGGTCTTCCGGGTGAGCACCCCACCATGTTCCGGTAATTGTTCGTAGAAAATTGATCCTTTGTTGACATTTTTCCGTTAAATACCTAATATGAGTTCGCCAAGTGCCTTTTCAATCAAACCAGACCCCAAGGTATTTTGAAGTCAAAGACTGGTCGATGTCTGTTCCCAAAAGCTTAAGCTTTAGTTGGGCAGGGTTCCGCTTCCTTGAAAATACGACCAGTTGAGTTTTTTGCGGAGCAAACTCGATCCCTAAATTTCTAGCCCAAGTGGATAGATTATCAAGGGAATTTTGCAATGGTCTTTGCAAGATTTCCGCTCGTGGGCCCTTCATAGAAACCACAGCATCATCTGCAAGTTGTCTTAGCGTGCATGGTTCTTCCAAACAGTTGTCAATATCTTTAACATAAAAATTATAAAGCAAGGGACTCAGACATGAGCCTTGGGGAAGGCCCATATAGCTAATTCTGGAAGTTGTCAGTTGACCGAGAGTGAAGCTCATGTGTTTTTCTGACAACAGATTGTACAAGAAATTATTCAATATTCCAGGTAGTCCACTATTGTGCAAATTTTCTGACAATATTTCTATGGAAACTGAATCAAAAGCGCCCTTAATATCCAAGAAAACCGAAGCCAATTGCTCCTTGTCCGCAAAGGCTAGTTGAATATCTGATGAAAGCAACGCTAGACAATCGTTTGTTCCTTTGCCCTTGCGAAAGCCAAATTGTGTACTGGAAAGCATGTTGTTTGATTCGACCCAGTGGTCGAGTCGCGATAGGATCATTTTTTCGAACAATTTCCTTAAACATGATAACATAGCGATCGGGCGGTATGAATTATGATCAGACGCTGGTTTCCCAGGCTTTTGAATTGCTATTACTTTGACCTGTCTCCATTCCGGTGGAACAATGTTGTGCTCCATGAATGAGTTGAACAGGTCAAGTAACCGTCTTTTAGCGATATCGGGGAGATTTTTAAGAAGATTGAACTTAATCATATCGCGTCCCGGAGAGGAGTTGTTTGATGAAAGAAGAGCCATAGAAAATTCCAGCATAGTGAATGGTCTGTCCAAAGAATCGTCTCTTGGAGTTTCCCAAAAAGGCGGATGAGCTGGAACTGAGTCAGGACAGACCTTTTTTGCGAAGTTGAATATCCATCGGTTGGAGTATTCGTCACTCTCATTTGAGGATGAGCGGTTTCGCATGTTGCGAGCCACTCTCCAAAGCGTCGTCATTGAAGTTTCTCGTGAGAGGCCATCGATAAAACGTCGCCAATAGCTACGCTTCTTCGCTTTAATAAGATTCTTCAGTCTTTTTTCGAGCTTCGAGTACTCTAAATAAAGTTCTGAGGTACCATATCTACGAAAAGCTTTGAAGGCATTAGATTTTTCTCGATACAGCTGAGTGCATTCATCATCCCAACCAGGCGTGCCTGGTCGTCTTTTGAAGGATGCACTTGGAACTCGTTGTTTTTGGGATTCTAATGCACTTTTATAAATCAATTCTGTTAGGAATCGATACTCATCCAACGGTGGGAGAGTGTTGAATGATTCGATACCGAAAGTTACCGCTGATGCAAATTTTTGCCAATCGATATTCCTAGTGAGGTCAAAAGGAACCTGAATTGACTGTTCTGACCTTTCAAGATTATTTCTGATAGAGGTTATTATGGGCAAGTGATCACTACCATGGGGGTCATCAATCACCTTCCACATGCAATCGAATGATAGTGAACTTGAACCCAAAGATAGGTCAATGCGGCTTTCTTTGCCGTCGGATGAAATACGTGTCGCTTCACCTGTGTTCAAAATGTTCAAGTTGAAATCGTCGCATAAGTCATAGAAAATAGCCGCTCTATAATCGTCATAAGATTCGCCCCATCCAGTACCATGTGAGTTCATATCACCCAGTATTAAAACTGGAGATGAGAGCATGGAGACTGCATTCCAAAGAAGACGGCGGTTTATTGAAACTCTTGGAGGAATGTAAACAGAAGCTACGCAAAGATCTTTACCCTTTACGTTTATTTGGCAAGCAACGATTTCTATGCCTGGATGAGTCGGGATGGGGATTCTGTAGAATGAATGGCACTTTTTGATCCCTAAAAGCACACCCCCGTAATTATCATCTCGATCCTGGCGTATAATGTTAAAATCGTAGAAGTTAAAATCATCTTCAGAAGAAAGCCATGTTTCACAGAGTGCAAATATATCACAATCGGAATTGTGAAGCAAAAACTTAAATGTGTCTAATTTAGGTTTTAGACTATGACAGTTCCACTGTAGCACAGTTATCATATCTTGTACCTCACTTGATGAATTAGCCATCGAAAGATATGATCGAAGCAAGGAGGGGCCACGAAATAGTTAATTCCCTGAGATACTCTTCTATTGCGGGGAGAAAAAGGTCGAGTATGCCTCTGAATGAGTCTGAAACTCCGAGAGCATTACATATGCGATCCACAAGGGCCGTAAAAGTTAACAGTCCTCGCTTAGCCCGGGGGGTTTTCGAGGAAGAGCGAGGGACTTCAGTAGCTTTTTTCTTGCTATCTTGTCTAGAGCTTCTTTTCGAAGTGTATTTAGTCGGTGGAGGCGGGGGCGGCAGATCTTTGCTGCAACACGGAACGGAAGCATCAAAGACCTGTTTCTTCGGGATTTTTAAATTTGCCCCACCTCCTTTGGGATTAGGCAAACTTCTGAGGGAAGATTTCAATACCTTACGGCGCAGTCCCGGAGAAGATGGAGACTTTCTTTTACCGGGTGCGTGTACCTCCGAAGAATCTCCCCCATCGGTTTCGTCGTCGTTCGCTTCATCGGAAGACAACTCTTGAAAAGAGTTACCAACTGGGATGGCTGATGAAGACTCTTCTGCGGATTTTTTTAAAGATTTTACCATTTCCGCATATGTCTTCTTGGAGCGCTTCACAATGGAGCGACTCTCATTTCGAATGCGCCTTTTGTATGCCGGGCACTTCTGCAAGTCATGAAGATCCTCACGACAGTAGCTGCATTTTACAGCTTCCTGTGTGCAAGCATCTTCCAAGTGAGCTTGGTTGCATTTGCCACAACGGGGCTTGTTGTCGCAAAAGCTAGCACTATGACCAAGCTGTTTGCAGTTGGTACAATTAAATACCTTCGGCACGTATAGGCGCACTGGGTAAAAAACACTATCGATGCAAACAAATTTCGGGAGAACGGAACCAGGAAAAGTTACACGAAACGAGGCTGACGGCGAAAACACTTTCTTATTTCCTTCCATGGAAACTGATTGCAATTGTTTACAATCCAGTATAGCCACATCAGGAATGGACCGGTTCTCAAAAATGCCTTTGCCAGTCTTAATGTCTTCACATGTCAGACTCGCGTCGATAATTTTCCCTTCCACCTCGACCTCTCTGGCGGGTATGTAGATAAAGTACTCCACAGTAAAAGCCTCATGCTGAGCAATCTCATTCGCTGCTTTGTAACTAGGTGCAGTTACACGCAGCTTGGATTGCTTCACTTGGTGAATAACGGTCCCAGGATATTTACGCGTCAGCTCTCTAGAGATCGAGAGCACATTCAAAATCTTATTTTTGCGCCGGAAATAGACAACCCAAGGCCCAGCCGAAGACGGTTGATAAAACCGCGTTCGAGCAACGAGATCTTTAGGAGGCGTATCGCCTCCATCCGATTCGTCCATGCGGAAAAGAATTCAACCGCAACCAAATAATAAAAAAAATAATAATAAAAATAAAACAAAAAAAATAATAATAAAAAAAAAACAAAAAAAAATGCAGAAAAAAAAATAACCTATCAGTGGACTATTTTGTACACACCTCCCCTAAATAGGCAAAATAAATTAACAAAAAAAAAAAAAAAAAATCGAGAAAAAAACTTAACCAATCAGTGGGCTATTTTGTACCCAACTCCCCTATACGGCCGAAATTGCACCGGGAGAGAGACAGAGGAGAAACAACAAACAACCTTGAACTCAACACTGTTTGTTCGGAGATGCGAAAGCAATTCAATAGATGTGGAGTAGGTATACAAATTGATACTTATCCGTTCCCGTTCGATGACCGCTGCTGGTCTGCTACACTGATGTATGCGGGGGACCAATCACCGGGGGATGATGGTGATAATATTAATCAAATGGTGGCACGATACCAGTTGACCTTTGCCAATCTGGTTCGCTTCCTTCACGGTGCGCGGTCTATAGCACTACAGAAGTAAACTGCACTGGTAAAAACCCACTCGGGCGGTGGGAGAAAAAACCAAAAAAAAAAAAAACTACCGACTGCCAAAGACTGAACTGTCTTGTTCAAGCGCACAGCAAGGAATGCTGCTTCTCAGCTTAGTGTTCTTATGAGCACTTCCACAGTTATTAACTGAGACCTTTCTCTGCCACAGTTGCCATTTTCGTATTCATATAACGTGTGGCAGGTACGATAATACTCTATACCCAGCGAAATCAAGGAATTTTCCATTACGATAAGATCCTTGACCGACCAGAAATCGATCTCAGACACCTTCAGCATGGCTCTTTTTCGTTGCCGTGGACTCTCGGACCACTCGGCTAAAGAAGACTCCTGTTTTGTAGATAAAAAAAATATTTTTTCCTAAAACAGTTACCAAACTTTTTTTCATAAATGGATCTGCTGAAACCCTGATCGATTTTTAGAAAATTGAAATGTTCTACAGAAATGTAATAATAAGTAAATCTTTCCTTTTTCTGGGCCACCCTAGTGTGGATACGTGTCTGACCGCAGCAGCAGAAGCGTTGAATGAACGAAAAATCGTACGAGCTGACAAAAAGATGGACATATGCGTGCGTTGTTACGGCCATTGCGTGTTGCAGGACCTCGGCATTGTACCCTTCTGAGCATTATCGAGAGCAACAAAAAGAAGGCAGTTTCCATTGTGATGATGGATAATGGTATACCACGCTCGGTTACTTTTTAATTCTGATCGGGCGAGGCTGGTGCAACGTTGTGAACTGTTTTGGGAAAGTTTCTTAGAGAGATTAGACGTCTGGATAGAGCAATGAGATTTTCAGTTAAATCGCAATTGTGTGTGGTTTTGAATCACGAAAATGATGAAATGTATTTCTTACAGTTTAACTCATTCCAAAGTTACGTTAGAGAAAATTAAAATTAATAAACTTAAGGCAGATAGGAATACTTTGTAGCATAAAAATATCACTGACTAATTACGAAAAACCTGAAAAAACTTGCTATGCAGTTTAGTAGCGCACCCAGTTAAATTAATGACTCACTAGTCCAATTGAAAATCGAGTTATTCAGGACTTCGAAAGCTTTTCCAATCATGATAACGTCATCTAATACCGTAATCCGGGGTAACATTGATCAGCGGGGTAACATTGATCGGTATGATCCTTCTCGTAAAAAGTTAAAATCATCATTTATTGATGAAATATTTTCAAAGCATGAATTATGCCTCTCTTTCTTACATTCATAAGCTAATAAAAATTGAGGTTTTGTGAAAATAGCATTTCATTCATGCGTAAATTTATCAACATTTTGAATCAATGATTTTTACCTTTACGGATTACACTACCAAAGATTCATGTCTCACACAAGTTCTGCAAATGGTATGAACAAGGAAAATGTGATTGTTACTAGAAATGGCATCGCCGAAAACGATTCCGTTGTCAAATCTTTCATAATTTTAGTCAATTAAGCAACATTAACGAACTACTACTGGGAATTCAGAATTTCCTTAGGAAATTGCCTATCTTTAGGCGTATTGCACGGTTCAAAGTTATTTTATTTTTGAAATACCGTAAATTCGGGTGAAATTGATCAGTAGGGTGAAATTGGCCACTGTGTCACTCAATTTTATTTCTTCCTAATGGAGCACAAATATCAATGTAACCTGCAGTGAATGAACGTTGTTTGTCGTAGGTATGTCCAAATAGTGTATTGTGAAGTTTTATGTGTTCAAAAATGTTCATTTCTATGAAAATAATGTTAAATTTCAAAATCTAGTACGGTGAAGTGTTGACAAACATCAATAAACTTCTAGTTCTAGACAAGGATTTGGACATGGTATAATCCTGAAAGTTTGTGAGGATACTTAAGATATATTCCCAAACTATATTTCATAACCAAAACTCGTACCAATTCGTTGATTTGGTTGAAATTTGAATTTCTGTTATATATCAGGAAATTCCTTAGGAAATTGCATACATTTAGGCGTCTTCTGCGTTATTCTTGAAATTTAAACATTCATTATTTCTATAAATATTGTATTGTTAAGAGTTTGACAAGCATATTCGGATTCAGGGAGCTCAAATTTATTATGTGAAGTTGTTTTGAAAACTAACAATAATGGCATTGATAAGTGATCAATTTCACCCCGAAATGAGATCTCCTGATTTTTTATTTTAGACATATTTTTTAGCACTAAAGTTACATTCGTTAGAAAATTTCGGTACTTGAGTCAATGAGGCTCACCTTCATACTTGTTTTCCTGCATTCAGTTGTTTGTCATTGTCAACATTATAGAAATCAGACAAGAAAAACCGTGAAAAGTGATCAATTTCACCCGAAATTACGGTAACTCATAAAGTAAATGACTTGTAAGAGTTTGGTCTTCATATTCGGCTTCAGGGGCCATGATTTAAGTAAGCAACGACATTTTCAATATTACCGAACGTTGTTTACATGGGTGATCAATGTTACCCCATATCAGCTAAATCAAAATATCACTTAAAACATTTATTTAAACATACTTAAATCTTTTGTAAATCAAAATGCAGTATATGGTCACGAGCGGTGGGTGCCAGTACTTGTTTTAAAAATATAAAACCTGCGACATTTGCATTTTCAAATGAAAAATTTAAAAAATATCCCAAAAACTGATCAATGTTACCCCGGATTACGGTACTTCTGGGAGACTGATTGGGAAGAAGTGAGAACTATTACCTACTGAACACTGTTTCATGCTTACTAGCGTCACCTGTTGGCAAAACTATGAATCAACAAACTCGATCAACTATAGACCTTGAGCCATTTTTCTAAGTAGTCGGACTCCTGGGATGTTCGTAAAACCAAGCGTGTTGTACAAAGTACAACACGTGACTACTCGCGTTACAAAAATGCGGGCGACAACCTGAAGGCTAATAACCATGGTGACGTTGTACAAATCAAAATTACCTTCCTGACACTGCAGAATGTGGTTGTTTTTGAGAATACACCTCAAAGTTAGCGGTTATTTACCAAAAAATGTCTATTTCAAAAGAAATTCCAAACTATGTCCACCCCACTTATGTGGATCAGTGGAAGAGGAGGTTCCTTATTATGAATCAAATCGACTCATATTATGGATCAAAACACTATAACAGCAAATTATCTGCGTGGTAAACGAATGGTGTGTTAGTGATAGCATACATTTTGGCGTTTCTTTCGGAGTCGTCTTATCTTTGATTCATAACTGTGCACAATGGTCGGGCTCCATATAAAGAGGCGGCCAAAACTACCAAAAACTTTTTTGAGATTTTTATGATTATTTTTGTTTTAAAATATACATCATGTGTTATATTATTATGATCCTTAATTGAAATTGAACTAAAATTCAAATTTATATGACTTTTATGACGGCAAACTGGCTGAAGTCAAAAAATTGAAAAATGTAACAATAAAATAAAGCACAAAATTTATAATTTCGGAATGCAATATTTCCCCAAAGTTACCCACTATCTGAAAGCTTATGGTTCAACACTTGTATCGAGCATGAGGATGGAAAAAATATTTGGTTGAAGTTTTAATACTATTCAATATTACACTTTAGTAATTTTGATGATTTTGAACATGAAAAACAACTCTTGTCGCGTCATGTTGCCGCCGTTTCGAATATTGCACATCATAAAGCATCCTTAGATCTTACAAAAAACCTTTAATTTTTTTGCAGAAATTTGCTGATTTGCAAGTTAGAGCCATTTGAATAATTAAATATTTTACTTATATTTTGACGATATTTTTCATACAAAGTTTATTTCAAAAAGATTTAACCACTATTCATACACATTTTGATCAAACTCGATCAAATATAAACAAAACATGTACTTTCAGCCCAGTTTGATAACAATTTTAATTTAAAAAAAATCTTTTTTTAAAGCTACGTAATTTGTGAATAAACCCTTGTGAAACAACAAAAACGCCAAATAACATATTCAGATTACGTATTTCATCGATTAAGGCGATAAAAATAGTTTTGGCCAAACTTCACTTTTTTCCGACCATTGTGCTGTGGTATGCATTTCAATGCTGCACAGAAATGGATCAACTTTTCCAGGCATAGGATTGACATTTTATTTCCTATGGACGGAAATCATGTGCTAAAGCAAGTTATTATTGATTACGATGATGTATAGATTTATGGTTCATCTCACGATGAGAAATTGAGCCTGTGAAGTTCTCCAAAAATGTGCGATTCCGGATGGAAGTTTACATGCCTGCGATGACTTATCCTTACCGACACCGAGGTTCTTCATACGTCGCCAAAGAGTTTTGGATGGACTTCTGCAGTTCAGATAATAGTCCAAGAAATGCTGCATGGCTTGAGTGATTTTTGAATAAGCACGGTTCCTTAGAATTTTGCCCCGTTGCCGTTTTCAACCTTCAAGTGCGCTGCTGCTTGAATCCAGTTTTTATAAGCAAGGTCTCGTTCAATTAGGGTCTGGCATACACTATCCGAAACCCACGGGTTGTGTCGCCGACGTCTGGTACTAACACGAAGAGGTATACACGTATCGTGCAACGTTTTAAAGTGAACATTGAAAAATTCCATGACTTCATTTGCGTAGCTTTTCTCAGCTTTATAGATTTATAGGAAATCTGAATTCCATTCGTTGTATCAGACTTGAGGATGACTAAGACGCGTGTTTATCTTTCATTTTCGACCAATTGGTTTTTCCATTCCAATTTTGTAATTTTAGATATTAAAAAGCAACCATACGTTGTTGCCCACTAACAATAGTAGCCATAGATCGCGTACCACGCTCCGGATAAATTTTCAAAAGGTACATTTGAAGAAATTCCAAGGTTTTAGAAATTTGCTTTGGGTATTAAAACATACACAAAGTACACAACCAATGGTTGTTGAACTGCTCGAATGATGGTGCTGACGCCAGTAGTCACCAGCTCGTGGTCGGCATAAATAAAAAACTTGTCATCTAAAAATATAATAAAACATCGATTATCGATTTTGCGAACCATTACGGTGACGAATAATGAAATGATTGAAGGGAAATCATCGAGATGCAGATTTTCATCGGTGTTCTGTGAAGAAATAAGATGAAAATAGTAACTCAGTATTTCTTATAAACTTATTCATTTACCTCTATTTTGTGTATGAGACATGAAAAGTCTTCGTGTAAAAGTTTGGCGACTCCTTCAAGAATCTCAAGATTATTTGCACAGGACGTAGGGTCGATGTACCAATAGCCGCATACAGTGGCTCAATTTCATTTTCGTACGGGGCACTGTTTTCATATCAAGTTGGTATAAAACTATTAAATGAAGCATGGACTTCGATATACTTTATCAATAATGAAGGTTATAAGTGTCATCTATTGTTTGGCAATGACAAACTGTATTCATTTGCTTAAATCTTTGGAATAATGGAAAAGTATTGAGATTGTGTCTATAATTGACCCAATTCCATATTCGTACACCTAACAAAAAAGAAATGTACAGCATTCAAAACTAATTTTTAATGGACTAGATGACTACTTAAGCTCTTCGTTGTGTTGGTCAGATGCAGTAGAATACATTTGGAAAATTTATAAACGGATATATTAGAAACTTAAGTAAATTTAAGAAAAATACCAGTTTTCTCATGTTTTTTGCTAAAATATTCGGTAAGTCGAACAATAAATTGCATTTTTTCAACATCACTTCCTTAAGAATGATAACTGCGAATATTGCACAAGTTTCAAAAAATTATAATCAGTTTTAAAGTAGCTAAGAGTGGATAGCGACAACTTATACTTTTGAATCTTAGGTAATATAATATTTATAACAAATCCAAAACCAAAAATTTTAGTCAATTTCTTTATGTTTGGCTCCTAAATGTATATACATAATCCATAGTTAATGTTCCTATCAAAACATTGCGTAATTATCATTTTTAATTTACATTTTACTACAAACATGATTATAGAGATTTAAAGAATAAATATTATTGCCATAACCGCAACACAAACGTGTTTTTAAAATGATGAAAACAACAGGATATATTCTATTAAATAGTGTATCAATGATCTCTGCTCATTCAAGTTATTTTGTATTTGTCTTATAATATCAATAAATTGCAAAATAGGGTGCTATTTTGAATATAATTTAAATATTATTTCAAAGATAATTGAATATTACGATGACATCAATTATGTGGAGGTATGTACAGCGTAGTTTAGGGTACTTTATTGTAAAACGAAGTTCGTAGTTCAAATTATTTTTACAGACAAATTCAAAATTAACATTTACCTGTTGTTTAGAATGAAAAATTGGTTTACATTGATTAAAAATATCATTTTAGAAGAGTTTTGAACTTATGGCACAACAATTTTCTGAACTCAAAAGGGATAAAAACTGTTTATGATTTCTGTAAAGTGTATATATTTCAACTAAATTTCTATCGGAGCTTACGAGTATAATCTATAGATTGGATCCAATGACAAAAATAAACGTTATTGTTCGAATTATTGGATTTTATAGCAAAAATCATTGGAAAACTGGCATTTCTCATAATTTTACCTAAATTTTATATATGTCCACTAATAAATTGTCCAAATGTATTTCACTACATCTGAACATCATAATAAAGCACTTCAGTAATCAAATAGAGCTTCTGAATTTAGTTTTGAACGTTGTGCGTTTGAATTTTGGTAGGTGTACGAATATGGAATTGTGTGAATTTTAGACATCAATTCAATACTTTTCTATTAATCCAAAGATGAATGTAAATGGAAACATTTTGTGATTGGCAAACAATAGATGACACCTATTACCTTCAATATGGATAAAGTATTTGTAGCTCAATACTTCATTTAATAGTTTTTTACTAACTTGATGTGGAATCAGTATCCTGTACGAATATGAAATTGGGCCACTGTAGCTAAGAACAAATATTCGTATAAAATCGAAAAATAACGCTAGCGTCATTATTTTTACATCATCTGAAAGCTTTTTATCTTGGTTTTGTGGGAAAAATATGAAAACTGCGAAAACTCATATGTTTGCATTTATTATCGGATGTGCCACTATAGGAATACATGTGCCTATAGTAGCACTATTTCTAATTTCTGTTCCTATAGTAGCACTAGCATCACGGCGTTGGCAAAATACTAATCAAAACCGTATTTTTACAAAGCTTTTATATTTTTCCTTGAAAGTGTGGATCAAAAGCTTTCGTTTGATGTAAAAAAAATACTTAATTCATTAATTATTTCGTGTAATTAAAAATAGTTTCTTTCAGTAGTGCTACTATAGGAACAATAGGTTAACTATAGGCGCAAGGGAGCTCAAATTTTAAGAAAAACTAATTATTTCGACCATTTTTTGAACAAAATCAAGCTGTGTATCAATGGTACTTAGATAAATAGCTCCTGACCTTCATGTCAAAAATATTTTGAAAAGATTCATAACAAAACGGCCGTAAAAAGCCACTAGTGCGACTATAGGGGACTGTCCACTAAGGGAACACTGACCCTAATACTATAACAAGATTTTTATACACTTTGTCCTTTTTTGCGAAGTTGGTGGTGAAGGTTTCTGCATCAACTTCTGCACCTTTGAAAAAATGGTAATTCAATAGCTCATTCCACCGAATCATTCATTGGTATTTCTTGGTTCAACTTTTCGATTGTCATCGAGCTGTCAATTTTATATCGGATGAAGGGTTCAGTACTAGTCATCGAATCGAACAAAATTGAATGAATAACGAACATTTGTAGGGCATTGCATACCTCTAGGCGTTTAACGTTATATGGAAATTTCTGACTGAGATTACAAAAATGGTCCCAGTTTGTGAAAATGCTATTCGCTAAGAGATTTGAGACCGTATTCAAGTTCTATGATAACTAGGCTGTCAAAGATAAGTGGCCAACTATTCAAAACTACATCAAATAGTGATCGTAGAACAGATTGTTTGTAAGCGTTTCGAAAATGCTAAAATTGTGTCAATTTTTAATATTCGTATAAAAAGCCTCAAATGCACTTGATTCCAATGAAAATAGCTTTGACATGAAGTGGCATACTAATACTCTTTACTTTTGCATTCGTTTTGCTTAACTGATTAACAGAAACTTCGTTATTTCGTTTAATATGTTGTGGGTCTCGCACTATCAAAGTTACCCGCATTATCAAAGTTACCCCGTTTTACGGTATCCATTCATAATAAATCTTTTGGAAATCTATCAACTGCAATCGATAGCTAGGGTGCCAGTACTTGTTTTAAAAATATAAATTATTATTCTTTGAAACAGCAAGCATAAATATTCAAGTTTTCTTCGAAAAAACTATCAAAGTTACCCCGTTTTACGGTATTCTTCCCTTATCCCTGTTTAACATTGACGGTTGGAACAACCCTGATTATGAGTATTTTGTTGCTGTTGCGGTGCTACCTATAGCGAACCGTATGTGCTTCCAGTCATCTTCAAAAAATGGCGGCGTCAAGCTGCTCTTCCGTTGGTAGGGCCTTTTCCAACTGCTGTGCGTAATCTGGGGCTACTTCTGAGACCCGTAGCCGCTCGATGTTGAGACGCGAGCGTTCGGCTTCGACGCGAATTGGCCACCGTCGAAAGTTTTGAGCGCGTACATACAGCAACTAGGTAATAATCCGAATCTCAATTCGCACTGCGGTATGTGCGAACATTGGTGTTGTCGGAGAAGAATTTCCCGTCGATTAGAACATGGTCGATTTGGTTATCGGGTGATCTCCATGTGGCTTTATGGATAGCTTTGCGCGGAAAGAAGGTGCTTCGGACTACCATACCACGAGAGGCTGCAAAGTTGACGTATCGTTGGCCGTTGTCGTTTGATACGGCGTGCAGGCTGTTCCGCCCGATCACCAGTCCGTACATCTACTCTCGTCCTACCTTGTGTTCATATCACCAAACGATTTTCACGTCACGCGGCGAGCATCCGTCATATATCTGCTCCAGCTGTGCGTAAAACGTCTCCTTCTCGTCGAGGGGTCTTCTTTCGTCTGGAATGTGTTCGTTGATTATACTGTAATTGAAGAAACGGCCTTTTACCCTCATCTTGCACATCCTTGGTTGATGAAGCCAGTTCCTAGCTCATTTGTGGTGCCACAGCTTTGGTAGAAGGTGGCCGCTCGATGTCCACTTTTCCACATTTTCTGTCTAGTTCAACAAAGTTCATGCAGCTACGATATCGAAGTAACGGGGATTTAGTTCGTCATAGATTATATTGTCGCAATCTGCGAAACCAAGTGACTTACAGTTCCATGTTCCATGTTTCCATTCGTAATCCCTATTTCGTCGAGTGGGTGTTTGCCGATTGTTCCAGGTAGTATTTTCTCCTATGGTATTCGCAATAAAATTTTACGGGTGGCTTATTGAGGCTACGCCAACACTTCTGTCTCGCAGGAGCGCCATCGTGCCTGCTCTGTTTAACGTTCCAACAAACAACTATAAGACCTGCTAGCAATTATTTCTGGAGAATATACGACCGTTTATCGTTCCGTCTTATCACTCTGACATATCCGAACGTCTCGACGACCAGGAATTCTGCATCACCGCATCTAAGAATTGTTTCGAATGCTTTTTTCGTTCATCCGTTTCTAATCTGCAAGTTGTGAACCTGTCCACATCATTAACGGCATCTCTTCAACGAACATTGCCGATAACGTCATCCCCATCGGTTTTAACGAACACCAATAGAGGCGTACGCGTGAGGTGAGATAGCTTTACACTGTTCACGTATATCTGTCATTGTTAGTGAACGGACATCTCTACGATTGCTTTGAGATAGACCATCTATCCGAACTTTAGTTGAAACAGTATTGGCAGAAGCCTAGATACTGGGACGACGGCAGGCACTGGCCGCTCTAGTGCAACATGCGAGGTGACCGATGGCGCGGGACTAATCAAGGCCATGAATCGCAATAGGGAGTACCTCCCTAAAATGCAACTTGATGTCATCATCGAGTTTGTTAAGAGCAAAAGCAATATCAGCAAAGACTTGAAAACAAGTTTTCTGAAATTGCGACAATCAGTCCTAGCTGCAAAACAGGACTACGAGAAAGCCAAGGAACAACTTGGCATGGTAGAATGCAAAAAAGACACTAAGTCGTGTCAGACCGAAGTGTTTTCCGTCACAGGCAACGCGAATATATATATATTATTTGATAAGCGCTTCGAAAGAGAGGACCTTCTGAGGATGAATACGTGGCGAAAAGACGTATGGTTGCTAAGGGAAAAGGGACCTACGCGGCCGTCCTCCAGAGCGGAAAAGCTGGCACGAGCCAAGCCCCGCGATCAAGAGGACTTGGGAACAAAGGAGAGGCCAACACCAAGCCTAAGGCCAAGAAAGCCAAGAAAAAGGAGCCACGGGATAAATCGAACCAGGCAGTACATCCACAGGAACCACGGGCGCAAGGCCACAGCAACCCGTGGATACGAGTTGGAAACAAGAAAAAACAGAAGAAACCGCAAATGGAGCCCAAGGAGAGCGCTAAACCGAAAACAGCGAAACGTAGGAATTTAGGCGAAGCCCTCGCGATGCAAAGCACGGAGAAGCTATCGCCATTGGGCGCAGACGAGCGGAGCATAAGGTGAACTAGGATTGGTGAAATGATTCTAGTGTTAAAGAAGGATGCCAAGGAAAAGGATGCAGTCTATTAGCAACGGGTACAAGAAGTACTTGGCGATGAGGTTGATGTTAGATCCCTTACTGCTGAAGCGACTTTCTAGTGTAAAAATCTGAATGAGGTTACCGACGCAGTGGAGGTCTCGGCTGCACTCAAAGAGCAGTGTGACATCGACGTAGCCGGCTTTAGGACATTTCGTCGAATGACATTTGGTCGAATGACCTTTGGTCGAATGACATTTGGTCGAATTGCTTTGCAACATTTATTATTGTCATTGGAAAGATTATTTGGTAAAATTGATTATTGTTTTCTAAGTTTTGCAAAGTTGGTAAGATAACGTATTCTTTTGAATAATCTGAATCATTGACTGTTGTTGAATTAAAAAGTAAAATGTTGTTTCCAAGATACGACCGCCAAGTTGACGTTGGATAACGTTAGCCTCTTCTATTTCCTGGCTTGAGACCGTCACGAACTTATGAAAGATTTCTACTGCTAAAAATCCAATTAATTTTCACACTATTTGTTGCATATCAATTCTGATTTATTATAGACATTGTGTGTTATTATTTTGTGTTAATACAAAATAATCACTTTACATGTATTTAGAAGCTTAGGCCATTACATTGAAGAATTGATTTTTTAGTGTATACTTAACCTTAGTTAGATACTGGGGTCATAATGACCCAAAATCGAATTTCAACCTGCAATATCTCTGTTGTTATCAAACGGATCTTTCTGAAATTCCCTGACTTTTAATATTTTGTGGAAACGAAGCGCAAGACCAAAAAAAAATTTTCTTAAGGTGATTCTAAGATGGCGCCACAAAAAAACAACTTAATAAGATACTGGGGTCATTATGACCCAGAAATGTATACCCCTATAAATCAGCGAAATATCAACCGAATAATGAAATTTATGCCGCATTCGAAAGATATACTCCTCAAGATTTTGATCACTACCTGGAATACCGGTTCCGGATCCAGTGGCCACCGGGAATCGGCTACGAAGGGGACCATGTTGGCCACGTGGAATTTCAGTACACTCAGTCCAGAAATCTGTAGTCATCACCAAATTGTATAAGATGCAGGCCATATTGGAATTTACTGTCTTCAGCAAACTTGCTTCGGGGACCAAGAACTTCCACATGGGATACATTTTAGTTCAGAACTCGACCACAGCGTGGCGCTAGCGTCGATACGAACTTCCGGTGGAGGCTAATTATGCGATAACTCGAGATTGCGAACACATAGAAGGATGCTGTCTTCGGCAAAGTTGCTCAGGAGGATAAGCACTTCCACATGAGATACAATTTAGTTCAGAACTCGACCACCGCGTGGCGCTAGCGTCAATACGAACTTCCGGTAGAGGCTAATTATGCGATAACTCGAGAATGCGAACACATAGAAGGATGCTGTCTTCGGCAAAGTTGCTCAGGAGGATAAGCACTTCCACATGAGATACAATTTAGTTCAGAACTCGACCACAGCGTGGCGCTAGCGTCGATACGAACTTCCGGTGGAGGCTAATTATGCGATAACTCGAGATTGCGAACACATAGAAGGATGCTGTCTTCGGCAAAGTTGCTCAGGAGGATAAGCACTTCCACATGAGATACAATTTAGTTCAGAACTCGACCACCGCGTGGCGCTAGCGTCAATACGAACTTCCGGTAGAGGCTAATTATGCGATAACTCGAGATTGCGAGCACATAGAAGGATGCTGTCTTCGGCAAAGTTGCTCAGGAGGATAAGCACTTCCACATAAGATACAATTTAGTTCAGAACTCGACCACAGCGTGGCGCTAGCGTCGATACGAACTTCCGGTAGAGGCTAATTATGCGATAACTGGAGAATGGAACACATAGAAGGATGCTGTCTTCGGCAAAGTTGCTCAGGAAGATAAGCACTTCCACATAAGATACAATTTAGTTCAGAACTCGACCACAGCGTGGCGCTAGCGTCGATACGAACTTCCGGTGGAGGCTTATTATGCGATTACTCGAGATTGCGAGCACATAGAAGGATGCTGTCTTCGGCAAAGTTGCTCAGGAGGATAAGCACTTCCACATGAGATACAATTTAGTTCAGAACTCGACCACCGCGTGGCGCTAGCGTCAATACGAACTTCCGGTAGAGGCTAATTATGCGATAACTCGAGATTGCGAGCACATAGAAGGATGCTGTCTTCGGCAAAGTTGCTCAGGAGGATAAGCACTTCCACATAAGATACAATTTAGTTCAGAACTCAACCACCGCGTGGCGCTAGCGTCGATACGAACTTCCGGTAGAGGCTAATTATGCGATACCTGGAGAATGGAACACATAGAAGGATGCTGTCTTCGGCAAAGTTGCTCAGGAGGATAAGCACTTCCACATGAGATACAATTTAGTTCAGAACTCGACCACCGCGTGGCGATAGCGTCAATACGAACTTCCGGTAGAGGCTAATTATGCGATAACTGGAGAATGGAACACATAGAAGGATGCTGTCTTCGGCAAAGTTGCTCAGGAGGATAAGCACTTCCACATAAGATACAATTTAGTTCAGAACTCGACCACAGCGTGGCGCTAGCGTCGATACGAACTTCCGGTAGAGGCTAATTATGCGATAACTGGAGAATGGAACACATAGAAGGATGCTGTCTTCGGCAAAGTTGCTCAGGAAGATAAGCACTTCCACATAAGATACAATTTAGTTCAGAACTCGACCACAGCGTGGCGCTAGCGTCGATACGAACTTCCGGTGGAGGCTTATTATGCGATTACTCGAGATTGCGAACACATAGAAGGATGCTGTCTTTGGCAAAGTTGCTCAGGAGGATAAGCACTTCCACATAAGATACAATTTAGTTCAGAACTCGACCACAGCGTGGCGCTAGCGTCGATACGAACTTCCGGTGGAGGCTTATTATGCGATTACTCGAGATTGCGAACACATAGAAGGATGCTGTTTTTGGCAAAGTTGCTCAGGAGGATAAGCACTTCCACATAAGATACAATTTAGTTCAGAACTCGACCACAGCGTGGCGCTAGCGTCGATACGAACTTCCGGTGGAGGCTTATTATGCGATTACTCGAGATTGCGAACACATAGAAGGATGCTGTCTTTGACAAAGTTGCTCAGGAGGATAAGGACTTCCACATAAGATACAATTTAGTTTAGAACTCGACCTCCGCGTGGCGCTAGCGTCGATACGAACTTCCGGTAGAGGCTAATTATGCGATAACTCGAGAATGCGAACACATAGAAGGATGCTGTCTTCGGCAAAGTTGCTCAGGAGGATAAGCACTTCCTCATGAGATACAATTTGGTTTAGAACTCGACCACCATGTGGCTTATTTTTAATGAAAACAAAGAAATAAATTGCTGAAAGAAATTCGTGAGAAATTCCAAAAAGACCTAAACAGTAATGTAAGGAGTTATTTTCAAAATCATTGGATAAATAAATAAATTGATAAACTTTCGCCTTTAGGAGCACTGGGGGTGTTTCTTCTAGGAAATAATTTATAAGGATGTCCCCAATAAAAAATTCTGTGGCGTATCCCTAGAAGAAATAAGAGATAGAATTGCGAAAGAAACTCTTGAGAACATTTCATAAGAAACTTCCTACATTTTCTTACCCCTACTTAAAAAAGAATCAGCTTCTGCAGAAATTTCAACAAGAATTTGCAAAAAAGTTTTGTATGATAACAATATTGGCAGGAAGAACTCAGAAAAACTTCGTCAGATTATCTTGAAAAAAGATTTGTAAAAAAATAAGCAATTTCGCAAACACCAATGAAAAAATCCCAAAAATCCAAATTTCTCGTAGAATTCTATAATAAAGGATAAGAAGAATCAAATTACCTGGAATCAAAATCATGTAGAACTTCGAGGAGACCTTCAGTAGATTTCTGGAACAATTGAATAAATGACCGTGGAAGAATTCATACATTAACTCAAACGAATGTTGGAAATATCTTATGGACTAATACTAGAAAGAACAGCTGGAGGAATTCCAAAAATAGCTTCATTGGGGCGCATAATTGAAAAGTACTCTGAAGTGTTTTTAAAAAATCCTCTTGAGAAAATTCAAAATTATCCTTTGGAAAAAAAATCAGACTATTATTCTGTCAAATCCAAAAATAATAACTTGAGAAATACCGAAAACAATTTTATAATCAGATCGTAGAAGTATTCAATAAAAAAAGAGCTGTGAGGGAATTGCAAAAACTCTGAAGAATCCACTCCAGATAAATTTCTCCGGGAATTAATCCATCCTCAGGGAACTTTTCCAGGAATTATTGCATAGATTACTTCAAGCACTTCTCCAGCGATTCTTCCAAAGATTCTTCAAGCGATTTCTCCTGACATTCCTCTAATAAAAAATAAGAGATTCCCCTAAGGATTCCTCCAAGAAGATCTCTACAGAGATTTTTGCAGAATGTCAGAGGTTTCTCTAAGTAACATTTCTTCAAGGATTACTTAAAATATTTCTACAGTGAATTCTCCAGACATTCCGCTGGTAGTCCTCTTAAGATTCCTCTAGGATTTATTTCTAAGATTTCCTCCAAGGATCGCTCCAGGAATTCTATAACGAATTATTCCAGAGATTCTACCATTCAATTGGGGATTTTACAGGAAATTATTTTATGAGTTCTTATAGGGAACGCTCGAGAAATTCTTGCAAGAGCCCAAGAAGGGATTCTCGAGGAAAGCTCTGGAGGAATTCCTTACAAAAATCCCCGGAACATCATTTATGCTTTTCAGTTACGCAGTCTTTACTTTTTTCAACGTTCTATTTATAATGAAGACTGCGTAGACGAAACTCATATTTCATTTATATATACAGTCAAATCTCTACCAGTTCATTCCTGAAACAATATCTACAGGAAACCATGTAGAGATTTTTCTGAAGCGATCCTTGGAGAAATTCCTGAAGAAAAAGCTGGAGAAATCTCTGCAGGAATTCCTGTAAAGATTTGCATGGAGAAATCTCTGTAGGAGTCTTTAGATAGACTCCTGTACTGCCCATAATTGCATATTTGTAACATTCGACAAAAGTAGGCATTAAGTAAATGGAATACCAAGAGAACATTTCATGGCAGTATGGTGTAGGAATAAGATGGTGTATAAGGAAAAATATTCGACTCAAATTTATCTATACAACTTGCATCAGTGTAGTTACCGCCTTAAAGAATAAAATGCGTACGGAAATCCTACTCCATCATTCGAAACGAATGGAACGAAAACAGAGCTTGACGAGAAGCGTGGCTTGCATGGGAGATGAATGACGAAGAGCGAAAGAGAAAAGAGATCGTGGACTTCCCGATGGATTGAGTGGGTAGTCAGTTTGAAGAATGACGAGTTAGAAGATAGTAGTGTTTTGTTGACGCGGTGATGTGAAAAAAAAAACCTAATATAATAAATGTGTTTTGGCTTTTGTGAAAATGTGTGGTTCGAGTTATTTGGAGACCGAGAAATAGGAAACTAAAATTTCTAAAAATTACCAGCAACTCAAAAGTGCTTATTTGAGGCTGATATTTTGTACAACTCATATCGCATACTAGGTGTATAGTCAGAAAATAATTCTGGTAGAAATTTCATTGCTGTTACATTACGAGGCTCATTTATAATCTCAATGTTACTGTTATGCAGTTATAATCAGTGCTGGAAATGGTAATAGTAGTAGGCTTGAAATTTCGCGAAAATCACGTGGCTCTCCCAGTACAGTAGTTCAAAAACATGAATCTCATCAAGTAGCCTATGTTGGGTGCACGAATTTTCTAAATCATGAGTGTCATTGAAGGCTCTAAATGCGGGAAATGCAGCAGGAAATAGAACATTTTTCTACAGTAGTTTTGGGTTGCCCTTAGCAACGGGTGTTTTGCTATTTTCGAGGCATTTTGCCTACAGCAGCGATGGGCGTGAGTTTCACTGGCCCTGCTGACTGTGATTGGCTTTGCTTGGCTACTGTAGAGTGAATTTCAGATTTTTTCCCAACCCTGGTTATAATTACCAATGTGACAAAACAACTTGGTATTTTTTTTCGAATTTTCTAGAACAATCTCACATATTTCAGTAAGTTGATCGAAAGTATTTATCATTTGATGACTCTCCATGGTATTAATTTCAATTTGTCAAAAATGTCGCATGTGACAAATATGCAATTATGGGCAGTGTAGGCATCTATGAAGGACTCTTGGAGACATCTTTGGAGAAATCACTGATGAATGGAGGTATCCCAGGAAGAATCGATGAAGAAATTTTGCTGGTGGAATCGCTAGAGAAATCCCTGGAAAAAAACCCCTGTAGATTTTTTGCTGGGAAAACCCCTGTAGATTTTTGTTGGATAAATCCCTGAAAGAATCCTTATAGGAATATTTAAATAGAGAAATTTCTCGAAAAATCTAAGGAGAAATATCTAAAGAAATCCATGCATATATTTTCTAAAAAAAAATTATAGAGATTTTATTGTAGGATATGTAGAGTTTTTTTTTAATGAAATCCATGGAGAAATTTTTAGCATAAGTTCTGATAATATTCTAGCAGGAATTAATGGGAGAATCTCTAGAGAAATTTCAAGAAGAACTCTTGGGGGAATCCATGGAGTATTATTGAAGACCCAGTTCGAATCCCTGGAGAAATTCTTGGGGAATCCCTGGAAGATTATCTTGAGAAATTCTTGAGGCGTTTCATGAAATTTCCTTGAGGAATTCGTGAGTTTTAGAACACCTGCATAAATTCCTTGTGGAATCCTTGTAGAATATCCTCGTAGAATGATCCCTGGAGGAATCCCGGAATAATTTCTGAACGAATCTCGAGAGAACTGCTTGGGAATATTTTTGTACGTATCCGTGGAAGAATCCTTGGAAAAAATTCTGAAGATAAAACGAATACTGGAATACTGGAGGAATCCTTGGAAAAAATCCTGAAAGAATCCCAATAAAGATTTTTCTGGAGGAATCTACGAAGGAATCACTTAAGACATTTCTGCTGGAAACCTTTACGAAATCTCTAAAGAAACCCTTATACATATTTTTTCTTGTAGGAATCCTTGTAAAAATTCCATGTCAACTCCCTGGAGGAAGCTATTCCATGCATGGCAAACAAAAGTTCTTCCTGAAAGAATCTCTTGCAAAAGTCCTAGGGAACCCCAGAAGAAATCATTGTAGAGATTAAGATACAGAATAGCTTGGATTATTTTCTGGTAAAATCCTTGGAGGGATATTCGAAAGATTTCCTGGAAAAATCTTTGGGAGAGTCTCTGGAGATATTTCGAGAGGATGAGGACAGAAGGGCATGGGTTTGTATTCCATCGGATGAGCTCTCGGTAAATAACTGTAGAATCCATCATACAAATCATTTAAGGTTACTGGACTATATCCTTTGAATAACTCCGATGTGAACTACGTCTTGAGATCCAGATAACTTTTTGGAGGAAATCCAGAAGGAAATACTGGTATAAAGTCATAAGATTCTTCCGGATCCAATTAAAAAATAAAGTGCACAGTTACTGCAATAACTTCTAAAGAAAACTAGAAGTAATTTTTTTTTGCAACTTCATGACGTTATTTGTATTTGAACTCTTGTTGGAATTTTAGAAGTGACTACAATATAGTTCATATCATATCATAGAGCTCATTTTATATTATATACAATCGACTCTCCACAACTCGATATTCTATAACCCGACATACTCTATAACTAGATGGATTTTCCTGTTCCTTCAAATTTCCATACATTGTGCTCTTCATAAGTCGATATTTCTGTAACTCGATATCTCCACAAGTTGTTGTTACGTGAGATGTGAATTTCTCTCCATAACTCGATATCTATTTTAATTTTTTTCTTTTTTGGGGAAACGTGATCTAATTTTTGTTTGAAGGTGAATAAATAATTACAAGTTGTAATGACATGAAAATGATAAAAATTATTGTCAGTAAAAATAACGTGATTTTTCGAGCACTTCGAAAAATGTTTTCAAATAATAGTTTGTAAAATGCTATCAATAAAATAATATTGCTTTCTTACAAAAATGATAATAAAAATATTGGAAATACAAAAATTTGTTCCTTCGATTTTGTGTCGGTATATTCTATTATACCATAATTCTATAAGTCGATGGTCCCTTGAATATTGAGTTATGGAGAGTCGACTGTAGTTTATATCTAACATATATTTCATGTCGGATCGTGTAGTTCATATCATATAAGAGCAATATAATGACGAACGTCACGCGGAATTTACTACACAGAATTTAAAAAAAACTGAACAACTTTGCCGAAGATAAAACCTTTAAAAAAGAGTTCCTTCTGGAAATACATATAGACGCCAGCACCACATGCTGGTTAAATTTTGAACATATGTTCAAGACTAATTCCTTATTCTCTCGAACAATTTTACCGCAGACAGCATCCTTCTATAAGTCGGGTCTCGGGTTTTGAAGGCAAGAAATTTTTTTTCGAGTACGTCGGAATCGGGCTTGTAAAAATTCGGATTTAGGTGGACTTTAGTAAGAGTTATGGTAAGAGTAACAACCAGAAAGCTTCCTTATGCATCAGAAACGATGAATTTATCTATTTTCAAAACTCGGTCTTTTCTTACAAAAAATGTTTAGGTTTCGAGTCAGATTCGGATTTGAACAGCGGATTTTTTTTTTTCAGGTTCGGGTCAGGTCTGAGTACGGGTCGGGTCCGGGTTCAAAAAAATAAAGTAAGTCGGGTACGGGTCGTGTTTGGGCTCAAAAAATGTGAAACCCCCTCTAATAATTAACCTCTATCGGAAATACAAATCGACGTCAAATCCACCGGGTGGTCGAGCAACTTTGTGGAAGACAGCATCCTTCTAAATGACCCATAACGCGGGTACGTCACAGTTTCGTGGTGCGTTATGGAGAAAATATATACCAGTGAACCCTAGTCCTAACTGCTTCAAACGAAGAGAACAGGATGTTTGAGTAATGAAAGGAACACTTATTAGTCCTTGTTACATTTTAAACCTTGTTGAAAGTGACAAGTCTCGGTTTTCCCAGTTGCAGAGAATGATCTGACAATGATCGAGACAAGGAAAAAAATGAAGGCGAATTGAACAATTTGTTTCATAATCCTTCATTCATTTGATTCTCTAGTTTGAAGAAGTAGGGACTATGATTCTAATGCATGGACAATATCTGTGTAATTTCTACCGAAAGTCCATATCGACGCTAACGCCACGCGGTGGTCGAGTTCTAAACTAAATTGTATCTCATTTGGAAGTCCTTAACCTCCTGAACAACTTTGCCGAAGACTGCTTCCTTCTATGTGCTCGCAATCTCGAGTTATCGCATAATTAGACTCCACCGGAAGTTCGTATCGACGCTAGCGCCACGCTGTGGTCGAGTTCTGAACTAAATTGTATCTTATGTGGAAGTGCTTATCCTCCTGAGCAACTTTGCCGAAGACTGCATCCTTCTATGTGCTCGCAATCTCGAGTTATCGCATAATTAGCCTCTACCGGAAGTTCGTATCGACGCTAGCGCCACGCTGTGGTCGAGTTCTGAACTAAATTGTATCTTATGTGGAAGTGCTTATCCTCCTGAGCAACTTTGCCGAAGACTGCATCCTTCTATGTGCTCGCAATCTCCAGTTATCGCATAATTAGCCTCCACCGGAAGTTCGTATCGACGCTAGCGCCACGCTGTGGTCGAGTTCTGAACTAAATTGTATCTTATGTGGAAGTGCTTATCCTCCTGAGCAACTTTGCCGAAGACAGCATCCTTCTATGTGCTCGCAATCTCGAGTTATCGCATAAATAGCCTCTACCGGAAGTTCATATCGACGCTAGCGCCACGCGGTGGTCGAGTTCTAAACTAAATTGTATCTTATAAGGAAGTTCTTATCTTCCTGAACAACTTTGCCGAAGACTGCATCCTTCTATGTGCTCGCAATCTCGAGTTATCGCATAATTAGCACCTACCGGAAGTTCGTATCGACGCTATCGCCACGCTGCGGTCGAGTTCTGAACTAAATTGTATCTTATGTGGAAGTTCTTATCCTCCTGAGCAACTTTGCTGAAGACTGCATCCTTCTATGTGCTCGCAATCTCGAGTTATCGCATAATTAGCACCTACCGGAAGTTCATATCGACGCTAGCGTCACGCTGTGGTTGAATTCTGAACTAAATTGTATCTTATGTGGAAGTGCTTATCCTCCTGAGCAACTTTGCCGAAGACAGCATCCTTCTATGTGTTCGCATTCTCGAGTTATCGCATAATTAGCCTCTACCGGAAGTTCGTATCGACGCTAGCGCCACGCTGTGGTCGAGTTCTGAACTAAATTGTATCTTATATGGAAGTGCTTATCCTCCTGAGCAACTTTGCCGAAGACAGCATCCTTCTATGTGCTCGCAATCTCGAGTTATCGCATAAATAGCCTCTACCGGAAGTTCATATCGACGCTAGCGCCACGCAGCGGTCGAGTTCTGAACTAAATTGTATCTCATGTGGAAGTGCTTATCCTCCTGAGCAACTTTGCCGAAGACAGCATCCTTCTATGTGTTCGCATTCTCGAGTTATCGCATAATTAGCCTCTACCGGAAGTTCGTATCGACGCTATCGCCACGCGGTGGTCGAGTTCTGAACTAAATTGTATCTTATGTGGAAGTTCTTATCCTCCTGAGCAACTTTGCTGAAGACTGCATCCTTCTATGTGCTCGCAATCTCGAGTTATCGCATAATTAGCCTCCACCGGAAGTTCGTATCGACGCTAGCGCCACGCTGTGGTCGAGTTCTGAACTAAAATGTATCCCATGTGGAAGTTCTTGGTCCCCGAAGCAAGTTTGCTGAAGACAGTAAATTCCAATATGGCCTGCATCTTATACAATTTGGTGATGACTACTAAGGGTATGCGATATGGATTTTTTCCATGTCGATACGAAACGAAACGATACGCGGAATATCTTGCGCTGATAATGACGAAACGAAACGAAATTTAAAAATGTTTCGTGTAACTCGATACGAAATCAAATATCTCACGGAATTTTTCGAAACGAAACGAAATTTTTGAATTTGTTTCGCGGAATACACGTTTAAGTTTTTTTTCTTGTCAAAAGCTGGAAATTTGACCATAGGCATAAAAAACGTATTTTTAAATCCTCTACCATATGGAAACCTTAGTGTTGCTCAGCGGAATCCTTACATGTTTTGGTAAGACTCTTTTCTGTTTGTTTGAAATTTTCTTAATAACTTTATAGGGTTTCATTTCAACATATCTGACATTAATTTAAGGCGAAGTAGGCCGTCATTGAAATTTGTACGCGTCGTTGATGATTGTTGCTGATTCATCACACGATTTCGAATCAAAGAAAACCAGTTGGTTTTGAACTGACACAGCTGAAAAAGTATCAGAATACTTTATAAATGTTAGCGCGTACAGTGATAGTTTTTCAAGTCGATATAAACTATCAAGACTTAGTTATATCACTTTAAAAGGCAAGCTGAAAAGGCATCATTGTTGCCAAAACGAATGACGGGCAACTAAGAAGTGGGTCGAAAAGCAGTTACAAACATTTAAAACAATCTCAAAAATATTGAGAGGAGCCCAAAGTTAATTTGATTTTTAGAAATGCCTTACAATTTTTTTAATCATGTGGATGTGATGTTATGCTAATATATACCATAAAACATGGAATAATGGTTTTCCTTTTTTTTCCTGTACTTTATGCTTTGTGGCATGAATGAATGAGATTGGGGACACAAGTCGGTAAGTGATCATGAAAACACTAAACTGAGAAGCAGACTCTGTCCCAGTTAGAACATAACGCCAGAAAGAAGAAGAAAAATAAGTAGAAAAGAGGCATAACTGGAATATTTGCTTTAGTATTTGCTGGAGTATTGAATTTAATTAAATTTTAAAGCATCCATCAACACATACCTAAGAAATCAATCAAGATAAATTTAAAAGAACTGCAAAAGTAATAAACTCCAAGAGATATTGCGGCTGCAACTTAACCAGGATTGCCTGTTGGGGTTAATTTAGAAGTTCCTAATAAATTTTCCGGAAAAGCCTTGCATAAACTGTGAATTAATTCTTAGAGGGATCAAATCTGGACGAAAGCAAACTTTTAGAGTGAACCTTGTAGAAAATACTGAAGGTATTTCTATTATTTTGAAGAGCAAATACTGGAGAAATGATCCTATTCCAAAATCTGTGAAGGAATTTCTGGACGATTTCTGGAAGAATTAAGGATTGTTGATATTGTCTCATTTTCAGATTCTTTGTTTAAAACTGACTACAAAATCACATTTTCACTAAATTTTGAGCCTCGAGAGTATTTTAAAAATATTTGAAAATTTCGAAAAAAAAGTTTTGAACCTGGACTTCATAGCACAGAGGAACCGCAAATAAGACTGACAAGTTCACCCATGTTCGTTCAGACAATACGTCTTTCAATGAGCTAAATTTAATGTTTGGCTCATTTTTTTTTCTCGGGATTTAGATGTCGAAAATCGAAAAAGAAGTTGCGCTTTTCCATTGTGAAATACCCTAGGTACCCCACCAAACTTGAATCTATATCCGGAACCAATTTTGATGCAATGCATGAATCAAATTTATAACTGATTTGTGATTTTTCCCGGAATAAATCATCAAAATCGATCGACAGATGGCGAAACTAGAAAATTTTGAAACTTGATGTCGGTATTGAAAAGGTTAACAATTTTGCTTTGCGGCATTTGGCTTCTAATACTTGTAATGATATATTATCAATATTCGCATTTTTTTTAATTGGGGGTCGTGAGGAAATTATGTCACGTTATAAGTGGAGAGAGGAGTTGGTGGTGTGGTACAGCGTGAATAAACCTAGATTCACTTATCGATAAAAAATAATGTATGCATCTTCCTTGTTTAAGGTGAATATAAATCGAAGGCATACCGTAAAATCGGGTGTAATTGATCAGAAGGGTGAAATTGATCATCGTATCACACGATTTTATTTATTCGTAATGGAGCACAAATATCAATGTAAGCTGCAGTAAATGAACGTTGTTTGTCGTAACTATTGTCGAATTGTGTGTTGTGAAGTTTTTTGCGTTAAAGAATGTTTATTACCGTAATCCGGGGTATCATTGATCAGCGGGGTAACATTGATCGGAATGACTCATCTCGTAAAAAGTCCGTATCATCATTTATTGAGGAAACATTTCCAAATCACGAACGGTGCTTCTCTTTCTTATATACATAAACTTATGTAAGGGAGGATTTTTGCGAAAATTGCGTTTACATTATGCGTAAATTTGACAAGTTTTCGAAACAATGATTTCAATGGGTAAGGATGATACTACCGAAGATTCATGTCTCACATAAGTTCTGCAAACGATATGAGCAAGGAAAATGCGGTTCTTACTAAAAAGGCATCGCCGAAAACGATTCCGTTGTCAAAACTTTCATAAGTATGCTCAATTAGGCAACATTAACGAATTACTGTAAAGAATATAGAATTCCCTTAGGAAATTGCCTACCTTTAGGCTTATTCCGTGGTTCGAGGTGTTTAAATTTTAAGATAACTCAAAAAATAAATGACTTGTAAGCGTTTGGCCTTCATATTCGGCTTCGGGGGCCATGATTTAAGTAAGTAATGACATTTTCAATATTACCAAACATTGTTTACACAGGTGATCAATGTTACCCCATATCAGCTAAATAAAAAAATCACTTAAAACATTTTTTAAACATGCTTAAAACTTTCAAAAAACAAAATGCAGTATATAGTCACGAGCTATGGGTGGCAGTACTTGTTTAAAAAATATAAAATTTGCAACATTTTCATTTTCAAACGAAATATTTAAGAAATATTCAAAAATATGATCAATGTTACCCCGGATTACGGTACTATGAAAATAATGTAAAATTTTAAAATCGTGCACGGTGCAGTATTAACAAACACCTCAGAACTTCTATTTCTAAGCAAGGATTTGAACATGGTATAAACCTGAAAGTTTGTGAGGATGCTTGAGATATATCCCCAAACCAGATTTCATCTTCTAAACTCGTACCAATTAGCTCATATGGTTGAAATAATTGAATTTCTGTTAGATATCATTGAATTCCTTAGGAAATTGCATACATTTAGGCGTTTTCCGCGTAATTCTTGGAATTTATATATTCGTTATTTATATAAATATTGCATTGTTAAGAATTTGTCAAGCATATTCGGATTCAGGGAGCTCAAATTTATCATGTAGATTTGTTTTGAAAACTAACAATGATGGCATTCACAAGTGATCAATTTCACCCCGAAATGAGATCCCCTGATTTTTTATTTTAGAGATATTTGTTAACTCTAAAATGACATTTGTTAGAAAATTTCGGTACATAAGTCGATGAGGCTCACCTTCGTACTTGTTTTCCTGCATTTAGTTGTTTGGCTTTGTTAACATTATAGAAAACAGACTAGAAAAAACGTGAAAAATGATCAATTTCACCCGAAATTACGGTACCTCAGAATTTCAAGAGCACAAATCTAACGAACCCGACAGCGGTTCAAGCTGAACACTTCTCGCATAACTTCTGTTCTCGCCCTAAAAGCCATTGGTAACCATGTGTGTAGCTCGTTGTTTCTGAGCATTTGAATGGATTTTATTGCTATTTAACAACGATATGGGGAAGAAAGGATCATTATCTACCTGCCCGTGATGTTGGTTTGGATCACCCAAATCAACGCGATTTTTTACGGCGACAGCGACAAACAATCGCTGTCATTTCGCTGCTACATGTAGAGTTTTATGACACAACAACGAAAACATGGCGATTTTTTGTAGCCATCGCGGAAAAAATCGCGTTGATTTGGGAGAGCTGCTCTTATGCTGTGTTAAAAGTGACGTCATAGCGGGAAAGCAAGAGAGAGAACTAATGCGCGCATCAATAATCTGCACCAACTGAGCAAATCCAGAACATCAGGGACTCACGCTCCGCAGCTTTTTTACATTTTTGTACAAACAGTTTTTGCGATATATTAACGGATTTGCTCAACAGGACACGCGATGTTTCCCGGAGGAAACCATGGTTTTGCTTTCTTCATTCTTATGGAAGATAACATTGCGGTAGTTCATCAAATGCAGTTGTTCCTTTCCTGGGCTATTCGCCGCGAGGAATTTAGGGCAAATGGGCGTTTTTGGAAACTTTACAACGGCAGTGCAGTTTATCACATCCTGCGGACCAGTCAATACTACAGTCATCCAACAGTTATGGATAGCACACAGATATGGATCAAAGTTGGATTAAACGGGGAATATCTCATCAAATAGAGTAGCAATTACGCAGAACCTGATTTACCTACGCGAACCATAAATCTATACAGCATCGCAATCAATAATAACATGCTTAAACACTTTTGTTCCATTCGTAGGATATAAAATGTCATACATATGCCTAGAAGCGTTCATTCATATTTGTGGGGCATTGAAACCCATACTAAAGTTGGTCGGTGTTCAGACAGACCGGACTAGATGATATTTTGGCGTTCTAAAGATACGTTAAGGACTCAATCAAATGTGATTTTTCCTATGCTATTTTTATACAGATGTATCATCAAATAGATAAGTTCCATTATTACAGCAAATAACACAAATATTTGGATATTTCGCATGCCTGGGGAACGTTTTTCTGGAACCATGAAAAAACACTTGGTTCAGTCTGTCTGAACACCGACCAGTTATGAATCTAAGATAAGACGATTCCTAAAGAAACGCCAAAACTTATGCATTCACTAGCACACCATTCGTTTGCCTCGCAGATAATTTGCTGTAATAGTGTTTTGATCCATGATATGAGTCGATTTGATCCGTAATACCAGGCTATCGACATGATGGAGACACCATCTTCTATGGTGACAGAGGGCTCGATTGGCTTGTCAGATAGATCGGGCCCGGGACATCCTGTCTACTGCAAATCGCTGCAGTTGATATAGGGCATGTCCATTGCCTGCGTAATACGGACCCATTTTTGACAGTAGCAGGAGTAGAAGCGAACGCTTTGCCTTTTTTTCGTTCGAAATTAAACTCGAATTTCGCGAAATTCCGTTTTATTCCGTTGGTTTTCAATTTTCCGTGGAAATATTTTAACAATTTGACGAAACGAAACGAAATAGCAAAATACAAATTTCGCCTGTGCGAGTTCCGTGGAATTCCGCGGAATTTCGTTTCGAAGCGTATTTGGCGGAATCATTCGGTATTTCGCATACCCTTAATGACTACAGATTTCTGGACTGAGTGTACTGAAATTCCACGTGGCCAACATGGTCCCCTTCGTAGCCGATTCCCGGTGGCCACTGGATCCGGAACCGGTATTACAGGTAGTGATCAGAATCTTGAGGAGTATATCTTTCGAATGCGGCATAAATTTCATTATTCGGTTGATATTTCGCTGATTTATAGGGGTATACATTTCTGGGTCATAATGACCCCAGTATCTTATTAAGTTGTTTTTCTTAACATCCGCGGAAGGTTAATCATTGTTAATTTGGAGCAATTAATTCAAAATAACTCTTTTCCATTGATTTTAGGCTACGTAATATTTGAATCATTCCTAAACAATAGAAAATATGTTGCATTCCGACAGCAGTGCAGCAGCGTCCTCGGAAATATTCTCAAATTGTAATTTTGTCAATTATTCATAACTAATCATATATTGTATGATGCTACGAGATAAATTATAGCAAGAATGTGGTAAACACATTAGCAAATATTACACAAATAACTCTTTAGTACACATTTGTTGGCCCTGAAAAGGGCCAATTGAACTGTGAGAATCGAGTAACACGGACACATTTTGCCAGCGAACAGGTTGAAATCCTCCTCGCCCGATAAGGTTTACGATGGCGATGACGATGGGCGCTTGAACAATCGGCTTGGGCTGATTTTCTTCAGCCATCTCGTAGCCAGCGATTTCACAAACCGGACACTGGATTTGCAGCAGCTTATTATTTATTTAGTTGGTGTTACATCAATTAATTTGATAAAACCTCGTTAACGATGTTACGCCAATTTACTCGGTCCAAGGCTGTGTCTCTCCAATCTCGATTTTGGCCCACGTTCTCCAGATCTTGTTGCACCTGATCAAGCCACCTCGCTCGCTGTGCTCCCCGCCTTCTTGTGCCAACCGGATTCGACGCGAACACCATCTTTGCAGGATTGTTGTCCGGTAGTCTTGCAACATGCCCTGCCCAGCGCACCCTTCCGGCTTTAGCAACCTTCTGGATACTTGGTTCGCCGTAGAGCCTAGCGAGCTCGTGGTTCATTCTCCGCCGCCACACACCGTCCTCCTGCACTCCGCCAAAGATCGTTCTAAGCACCCTTCGTTCGAACACTCCAAGTGCTTGCAGGTCCTCTTCCAGCATGGTCCATGCTTCATGTCCATAGAGGACCACCGGTCTTATAAGCGTTTTGTACATGGTACATTTGGTGCGGGGGTGAATCTTTCTCGACCGCAGCTTCTTCTGGAGCCCATACTGCCCATAACTGCATATTTGTAACATTCGACAAAAGTAGGCATTGAGTAAATGGGGTACCAAGTTTGTATTTTACTGCAGTATGGAAGGAAACTAAAATTTCAAAAAATCATTAAGAAATCAAAAGAGCTTATTTGAGGCTGAAATTTTGCACAACTCATACCGCAGATTGGGTGAATAGACAGAAAATTATTCTGACATAAGTTTCGTTGCTACTACATTATGAGGCTCATGTATAATCTCAATGTGACTGTTATGCGGTTACATTTGCCAGTGTGACAAAACAACTTGGTATTTTTTTCAAATTTTCTAGAACAAACTCACAGATTTTAGTAAGTTGATGGAAAGTATTTATCATTTGATGACTCTCCCCGGTATTAACTCCAATTTGTCAAAAATGTCGAATGTGACTGTTATGCAGTTATGGGCAGCATAGTAGGCGCGACTTCCACTGATGATGCGTCTCCGTATTTCACGACTAACGTTGTTATCAGCCGTTAACAAGGATCCGAGGTAGACGAACTCATCAACCACCTCAAAAGTATCCCCGTCTATCGTAACACTGCTTCCCAGGCGGGCTCTGTCGCGCTCGGTTCCGCCTATCAGCATGTACTTTGTTTTTGACGCATTCACCACCAGGCCGACTTTTGTTGCTTCACGTTTCAGGCGGGTGTAGAGGTCTGTCACCGTTCCAAATGTTCTGCCGACAACATCCATATCATCCGCGAAGCAAACAAATTGGCTGGATCTTGTGAAAATCGTACCTCGGTTATTGAACCCGGCTCTCCGCATGACACCTTCTAGCGCGATGTTGAACAGCAGGCACGAAAGTCCATCACCCTGTCGAAGTCCCCGGCGGGATTCGAACGAACTGGAATGTTCGCCCGAAATCTTCACGCTATTCTGCACACCGTCCATCGTTGCTCTTATTAGTCTTGTGAGCTTCCCGGGAAAGCTGTACTCGTCCATGATTTTCCAGCAGCTTAATGATTGTAAATTTTGGTGGAATTTTTCTGATTTTGGTAAAATGTTTACCGCAAATCACTAATAATTTCACCAAAACTATTATTTAATTCACCGACAGTTCTGTTGTTGCTGTGAGTAATGCCAGTAATGTTGCGCTTCACAGTAGAAATATTTTCAAAATTTGAATTGGGTTGTTAAGTGAAGAAAAATTCACAGTTTTTTGTAGTTTGATCGAAAGAGCACATTTCTCTGAGAATAACATGATTTTATTGCACTTCAATATCTTAATGTTGATATTATGAATGATTGAAAAAGATTTCAATTCGTCGACTCAATGACATTTCGATTTACATAGGGTAACTCGGTATTATACGCCCCACCCGGGCAATACGCCTCTTCTCAATATTTAACAGACCAGATTCAATATGAAATTGAAAAGGACTGCGGATCCTTACAGTTCATGAGACTGTCTCACTATGAAAAGTTGACTGTTATAACGTGCAGCAAAACAGAGATAATGGAAAATGTATCAAAAGTCGAATTTCGATGTAAATTTTCACGCAGTGGGTTCAAGCATTTTTTGAGTCAAATAGCACAACATCAAAGCAACCAATTGTAAAACGTTGACGCTTTAACTAATGAAAGAATATCATTAGTTAGAATGGCCAAAAAGAGTGGAAATTCAATGAAATATTCAATTTCCAACAACTTCTCATCTCTGGGCAATATGCCCCATCACGGGCCGGATGATATGCCCCATTCTTGATGCCATCTATTTCCAAGCAAGCTCGTTAGCAGATTTTCAGCGTGCATAAGCAGCTGACAGTCCTGGGGCATATAACCCCTGTGTTGTGGGGCATACTGTCCATTGTCATGGGGCGTACTATCCGTTTATTGTGGGGCATATTATACTGTTACTGGGGCATATTGTCCAGGCTCTTTTTGAAGTGATTCAGATGATTGTAAAAAAGATTTTATTTTCAGTCAATTAAGTAGATGTTGCGGAAAAGCTCACATTTTTTAAACAACTGGTAAGGTAATAGTCCAATTGAAGTGGTTTTTCCATAAGAAATAGTGCTTTTGATAGAGATATATCCGTTTTTGCTTAAGGGGGGGGCATATTATACCGAGTTACCCTAATGACTGCTCGTCCCGAAGTAAATTATGCCGAGGGGTGATTCAAAAGCGATTTCCATACTAATTTCAAACGTGTTTTAAAAAAAGTTCCAGGTCACGGAAAATTGTGAAACTTTGGATTCTTGTTCAATTTTTAACGCAAATTCAGAATATGTAAGAAAATAGATACCTCTAAACAAGCTAATTAGGGGCCCAGATAGCCGTAGCGGTAAACGCGCAGCTATTCAGCAAGACCAAGCTGAGGGTCGTGGGTTCGAATCCCACTGGTCGAGGATCTTTTCGGGTTGGAAATTTTCTCGACTTCCCAGGGCATAAAGTATCATCGTACCTGCCACACGATATACGCATGCAAAAATGGTCATTGGCATAGTAAGCTCTCAGTTAATAACTGTGGAAGTGCTCATAAGAACACTAAGCTGAGAAGCAGGCTCTGTCCCAGTGGGGACGTAACGCCAGAAAGAAGAAGAAACAAGCTAATTGTTGAATTCACGTAACACGGACACATTTTGACGGCACACTGGTTGAAATCCTTCTCGCCCGATGAGGTTTGCGGTGGGGATGACGATGGGCGCTTCAACAAGCGGCTTTGGTCAATTTTCTTCAGCCATCTCGTACTTGCCTTTGCGTCCCGATTCCTGCAGGGCCAGTTCTTGAAGCGCGAGTCCATTAGGAAATCTTGAGCAATTTTACAATTCGGACGCTGGATTTGCCGCCACCTGATAATCAACAGCTGGCCTCTGGTAGCGAGGAGCTGAGCTGGTTTGGAGGAGCTCTTGCCAGCCCGAAAGCGAAAACAGAATGAAACCGAATTAAACGAATCGCCGCCGCAAATCAACCAATCCTCTTCCGACGACACAAATTGAACTGTGACGCGGGTGAAAACGCAAAGCGAAAATGACTCGCCCGACCGTGTTCACAGTCCGACCGCAAAAAGAAGACTGTGGGAAGAAGCATTCATTCATTCATTAAATTCATTTTTATTTTTCATTTGGATTTTTGGTACAAAAGTATTTTTACATATTAAGAGTTTGACCCCGAAGGGGTCCTTCAACTTTGTTTGTCATAGTTTTTGTTTGGCTGGTTTAATTTTGTGGTGTTACCCTAGTTTTTCTTGGCCTTATGGGCTCTGGTAGTTTTAATAAAAAGAGAATTTGATAACCTAACTAACTATTTACACTACAAGAAAAATTTGATAACCTAGGGGGGAACGAGGTCCCGGATGACCTGCTGGTCCGATTGATGGCAACGAGCCCTAAATCTGCCGATCGAGTCACCAAAGCGCTCCTCTAGTGTTTTGATCTCAGCCAGACGGTGGACCTCGGTTGTCCTCGTTCTCGGAGGACTATTGAGGATCATCCGGAGGAACTTGTTTTGGGTCCTCTGGAGCCTCAGATGGTGGGTTTTAGCGCAACTCTCCCAGATTGGAACGCCATATTCAATTACTGGAAGAATGACCTGTTTGTAAACAGCAAGCTTATTCTTCAGAGACAGAGTTGACTTCCGGTTGATCAGGGGGTACAATGCTTTGAGCAAGATGTTGCTTTTAGTGACCGTTTTGTCAACCTGCTGTCTGAAGAGAAGCTTGCTGTCTAACGTTAGCCCAAGGTAGTCGGCTGCATCAGACCACTCCACCGTTGATCCACCGAGGGTGATTTTACAATCCTCAGCCGGAACAAGTCTGGGGGATTTGGAATAGGGGAAGAGGATGACCTGGGTCTTCGCTGCGTTGATACAGATCTTCCAGCTGTTCAAATAATCTGACAAGACGTTCAGGCCTCTCTGGAGTCGAGATGTTAGTGCTCTCGTGAATCTGCCGCTGTAGACGACTGATGTGTCGTCAGCGAACAGTGACAGAGAGCCGCCTTCAGGGAGCTGAGGCATGTCCGAGGTGAACAGGTTGTATAGTAGGGGACCTAAAATACTGCCCTGTGGAACACCTGCGGGGATGTTGTGAGGGTCTGAGTTGACTCCATTAAGGGAAACCCTGAACGTCCTGTTAAACAGATAGTTTTTGATGATTTTCACCAAATAGGTGGGAAGATTGTATCGGTGCAGCTTGTACACCAGGCCGTCGTGCCAGACGTTGTCGAATGCTTTTTCAACATCGAGCAACGCCATGGCGGAGGATTTGGCAAGGGACTTGTTCCGCCTGAGGATGTTGGTTACTCGAGTCAGTTGGTGCACGGTTGAACGACCGCGTCGAAAGCCAAACTGTTCCTCGAGCAAGATGTTGTTTTGATCGGCTGCCGAAAGCAGCCGTCTGTTGATCGCTTTTTCAAAGAGCTTTGATAACCCTGAGAGAAGGCTGATGGGTCGATAGCTTTTGGGGGAGGAAGGATCCTTCCCAGGTTTCTTAATGGGGATGACTTTTGCTGACTTCCACGACGAGGGGAAGTAGCTAAGTCGAAGGCACTGATTGAAAATCAGTGCCAGATGTTGGTAGAACTGGAGACTCAATTGCTTGAGCTCCAAGTTCAGGATGTTGTCGAAACCTGGGGCCTTCATGTTTTTGGATGTTTTGAGATAGGCCAGCAACTCGTCAGCAGTGATCTCCAACTCCTCCGAGAAGTCGTTGGGAGATCGGTGTAGGTTAGCTGCGTGTTCGGAAACAGCAGCGTCGTGTGGGCTAGGAATGTCTAGCCCTAGATTGTGGGAGCTGACGAAATGCCGACCTATCTCAGCAGCCTTCTCCGCAGGGGTTATCAAGCGATCCTTAGAGTCGGTGTTGTCTAATGGGATCAACGGTGGAATAGGTCTGGGTTCGGATTTCAAAAGTTTGGTCATCTTCCAGAATGGCCTAGCACAATCTGGGATAGAGCGGATCTTGTTGGAAAAATCATCGTTCCTGAGGTCCACCATTCTGGCCTTGATTATTTTGGATATGCGATTGACTTCGCTTTTCAACGCAGGCAGACCAGAGCGTTGGTACTGCCTGCGTTTGGTGTTCCTTAAACGAATGAGATCTTTGGTAACACGATCGATAAAAAGGGTGTTGCTCACCTGACCAGATGCTGGTACATGCTGTTCTCGGGCCACGGAGATGGCCTCTTCGACGCTCTGCAGGTGCCGGTCGATGTCTTCAGCGGACGCCAGGGGAGCCTCGTACTGGATGTTAGCATCGACACACCGCTGGAATTGGCCCCAGTCGACACGGTGGTAGTTGCGCCGGGTGATCCGATGCCGGTTGACCAGGGAACCAACTTCTGCCACCACCGGGTAGTGGTCCGAGCTCAGGTCCTGGTGAACGACCGGTTGGGAGATGTTGTCGGCCATGTTGGTCAGGAAGATATCAATGGTCGCATGGGCCCCGGACCGGCTCAGGCGGGTGGGTGAATCCGGGCTCAGAATGGTGTAGTGGCCTTCCTCCAGGTCCTGTTGTAGGATGAGGCCGTTCCTATTTCGCCGGGGGTTTCCCCAGATCTCGTGCCTTGCATTCAGATCGCCAGCCAGGATGAACTGCCCCTGCCGCCGTGTCAGTTTGACGATGTCTTGCTTTAGGGCCGCCGATGTTCCGTCGTTGATGTTGGTTTGCTTCGGGCAGTACGCCGCGATGATCGTGATTGGGCCGATGGAGGTTTCCACCCGAACACCTACGGCCTCGATGACTTTTAGTTGGAAGCTCGGCAGCAGGGTGCAGTTTACGTTCCTCCGCAGAGCAACCGCAACGCCTCCACCTTCGGATCCGCACCGGTCAAGCCGCACGAGCCGGAAGTCGGGGATGAAGATGTTAACTTCCGGCTTGAGGTGCGTCTCCGTGATCACGGCTATGTCGATGCCTTCTTGGTCCAGGAAGGCGGACAACTCTTGGTTTTTGCTCCGGAGGGAGCAAGCGTTCCAGTTGAGGATCTTGGTGGTGGCCTCACGGGCCATATTTGGCGAGAAAGGCGAATACCACCGAGTTGGCGGCGTTGATCTGCTCCGACTTGGAACGGCAGGCGCGCAGCCGTTGGAACAAGTCCCTGGTGTACTCCAACATTTGCTCCGGAGTGTACAGGGAGCCGTCGTCGGAGGGAGGAGTGCCGGGGACACTGCGTCCAGGATTCCCCCATCCAGGAGGGGGCGCATTCTGCACCGGAGGGGCGGCGGCGGCGGCCGCGAGGCGATGCTGAACGGAAGGGGCCGACTGGCGGGATGCCTGCCGGTGGGTTGGTTGGAGCGGTGGCAGATTGGGCACTTGGTAGCGGGGCGTCGGGAAGTGCTCCTCGGTCAGCGGTGGGGGTGGTTGGCGCTGGCGTTGCCGTCCCAGCTTCTTGGCGGACGCTTGCTGGCGGATTGCCAGAAACTCCGCACGTTTGGGGCAGTTGCGGCTGCTGCCCTCGTGGTTGGCGCCACAGTTGGCGCACTTCGGCTCGATGCCCTCCTCCATTGGCTGGCATGTTATCGTGGCGTGCGCGCCGGCACATTTGCCACAGCGAGGCTTCATGTGGCAGTTCCTCGTCCCGTGCCCGAACGCGAGGCAGTTGCCACACTGCGTCACATCACGTTTCTTCGGGCGGTAGCGCTCCCATTCAACGACGATGTTGAAGAGCGCTCTCACCCTCGTCAGTCCCGCCATGGTGGTGGACCCCTTCTCCAAGTGGGCCAGGTAGAGCTGGTCCCGGTGTCGTCCTCCTTGTGCTCTCCGGATGGGGAACACATTCGTCGGCTTGAGTCCAGCCGCCTGCATTTCGTCCACGATTGCCTCCGGGGTGAACTCCGGCATCCCTCGGACGAGAACTTTCAACGGCTTGCTGCCGGGGGCATCGTGGGTGTAGAATTCCACCCCTTTTGCCTTCAGCAGCTTGCCGGCCTTGTCGTAATCGACGCCGGAGGCGCACATGATCTTAGTGCCGGTATGGCACAGCTTGAACAGCGGCCGGATGTTGTTGGCCGCTAGCTCGGATCGCAGCGCCGAGAGGTCCTTTGACGCCGTGAAGAGGGGGGGAACTTTCGCGCCCGGGGGGGCTTGGTCCACAGGCAGGGAGGAAAACTTGTTATTTGCCAGCAGCCTGCTGTATGCCGCCGGGTTGGCATCCTCATTTCTTGCGCGTTTCGGCGCGCTGGTCTGCCCACTGTCGGCCAGCGGGGCGGGGGTCGAGGCGGAGTCCGCCTTTTGCTTCCTGTTGCGACCCATCGCTATGGGCCGCGGTTGCTCTGCTTGCAGAGATGCCTTTTGGCTAGCCACCCCAAGGAGGTAGGTCAGCGCCGGAGAGCAGTCGCGGGAGCGGGAAATCGCGAAAAGAGCACTTCGCACACGAACGGAGGAGAATTCGAACTTGTCTCGCAACTCAAAAAGACACGCAACCGTTCACAACGGCAGTTCGATTCGGAATGTGGGAAGAAGCAGGGTGCGGCGCGCTTTTATAGAGGGAAGCGGAATCCAAAAATGTGCTTGGACGTGATTGGTTAGATAAGAAAGGGGTCAACGTTTCACGATTTTTCAATAGTTTGTTGCTAATAATCAATAGTGTCCTCCATTTGAATCGACGCGTAGATAAATTTCCAATCGATTCATGGATAAATATTGAAAATCTATCGATAAATGACTGAGTTATTAGCGGTCAAAACCTGACCATTTTTCGTTACATGCTCACTTTTTCGTTTTTCTGAATTGTACCCCCATAGGTTGCCGAAAGACGTTATCCAACGTCAAAAAACATAAATTCAGTGACTGTGCTCGTGTTGGCCCGGCACGGACGGTCCTACAGCAGAGGCTAGCAGTGCTGATGAATGGAAGGAGGCGACCATTATTTGAAGACCTGATGAGACCGGCATTCCCGGGTGTAAGAAGAGAAATAAGAGTCAAGATGCTGAAAGGAAGCTGAACTGAACTTTCACCTAAATAAATCCAATTTTTTAAACATCAAATAAATCAATAATATGTAAAGGATACTAAGAGAGCATAATTTCTCGAAATAACAAAAAAAAAAAATTGTTTTACGGACAAAGCTGCCTCGTTTTACGCAATGATTCAATTTACGAATCAATTCAATTTAAGATCCACCGAACTAGTTTGTAAATTGAGGTTACAGTGTACATAGAAAAATTGCAATAACTGGTGTTCTTCAATGCAGCATGCAGTATCTAGGGCTCATGCTAGATAAAAATTTAACTTTCAAAAGTCACATTGAGGGCACTCAAGTTAAATGTGACAAATATATATAATGGCTTAATCCACTTATAATCAGAAAATCATAAGTTTGTCTTAAAATCTCAAACATTTGTAGAGCGGCCATGTTACATGCTGTAACAACATGGACATGGAATAATCAAAGTTGAAATAGGGAGTCGATGCCGGTTATGGACCCTTTGCGTATTATGGACCCCCTACAGAAAAACATAAAATTAACACTCAAAGCAACTTTATTTCTATGAAAATCCACCGGGAGAACTTTGATTACATTGTAAGTCAGCAGTTTCAGGCAAAATATTTGGTTTGAGACGCATGAATACAGATATTTGAACAGTTTTGTAAATGAAACCACACAAGAGGGTCCATAATACGCATTTCCAGGTGGGTCCATAATAGGCTCGTCGGCAGCGAGCCGGATTACATGGGAATCAAATGGAGGGTCCATAATACGCAACGTCAAATTTGTAAACAACCCTATTATGGACCCCGGGAGGGTCCATAATAGGCATTCGGACAACAGTTTGTTAAATGCATATTTCGCTGGAAAAATCGAATGATTTTGTATGTTTCAAAGACGTACTATGAAGTAAAGACATTGAATTTGTTGTGAGACTCCACAAAACGTATATGCGTCTGAGATATCATTGCGGAAAAGCGTCGCGAATGAATTTCAGCTACTAAGGGGTCCATTACTAGCATTGAAACCCTATTAGAACAAATGTCGAATAAAATTATTAATAAGTTTCAACAAATGTTGTAACAAAATGTTAAAAAAAAGCTTTTTTGAGTTTTGCCGAATAAGAATGATAATGGTATCTAACACAGAGTACTTAAATACAAAAAATGAACATTATATTTAAAATGATGCTAATCTTCTTCTTCTTCTTCTTGGAATTACGTCCTCACTAGGGAAGTCAAGAAAATTTCCGTTACGAAAAGATCTTGGACGGACCGGGAATCGAACCCAGACACCTTTAGCATGGCTTTGCTTCATAGCCGCGGACTCTAACCACTCGGCTAAAGAAGGCCCCTAAATGATATTAATGAAAAATTAAAAAAAAAAAAGAAATTTTGCAACTTTTTACATAAATAAGCATTTTGAATTCATCTACCAAAAAATGTTTCATTTAACTAACGAAACCAAAATTATTATTGTATCAATAATTGTTTGCAAGCAAACAATCAAGATCAGAAAAGTTCAGCCTTTCCACGTTTACTGATTCACATGTCGGATAAATGATACAAGAATACAGGGCTGCAAATTTCACACGAAACTTTTTCATGCTCCGACTTTCCCAGTTGCGGCGTTAAAATTACGTGTACGTTTCTCGGCATTGAAATAGCAACTTCATTGTTCAAGCTGTAATTTTGATTCGATTGGGGGTTTGAGGTTGGTGGGGAAAAATATAATAACCCTTTCCTGTCCGTATTGAAAAAAAAAAAATAATTCGTCTGTTTTTCTTCAGAAATTGATCAATTGGATAAATGTAAATGCTGTTAAATAACAATTAAAGTTATTGTTATTTAAAATGAGTTTTTTTATTGTGCAAATTCCAAATTTATCATATTCAATATGAAATAACATATATTTTATTCAAAAGACTTTGTGTATGATTAGTCCAACATAAATTATTTTAAAGTTTTGTTTCTGCATAATGAGCATAAACATGTTCTATTTAGATTGTACAAAAATTGTACTGTGACCGCAAAATATTGTTCTTGATGGAAGTTTTCGAGAAAATTCACAAAACTGAATCAATTTTACAGTAAATGGTTATTTTTATTTGTTTGTCAATACAGCATTGTTTTTAACAAACCGTGCATGATACTACTTTTTTCGCTTAGAAAGGTCAGTCAATTCGATTCCACTAAATCAAAAGTTCTAACGGAAATACAATACCTTTTCGACTGATAAAAAAACGCACCGCGGGTGAGAACAGAATGGAAAAGTTAACTGCAAATAGTAATTACATTTTGGCTACGGATTGGCAAGAGGTACAGAATTTCAACAACCAACTGACTGGCGGGAAATAACTCCCCCCAGATTGGCTCCCATACTACGGAGCGAGCAGGTTTATTAATGTCGGCAGGGATTACCTCGTCACGTTTCACAACGTGCCGAGTTGTGAAACTGTCTAGGGCAGCGACCGTGGTGGCTTACATGGTGAATACACCATCCAATTGTTGGCTGTATGATATTGTTGTTTGATATTTTTATGAAGAAGGATTGCTATTCCAAGGATTTGGTTGTTTGAGTTTGATCGAGCGTTGGGCAACTCAGTTTCGTGCATTCACTAGAATTTCAATCAGTGGATGTTCGAGGACATCGAGGAATTTAACTGATTTTTTGGCATTTCTCGCAGGCAAAGTGATTTGTAAGGGCACCTCTTTCGCATTGCATTTCCACTGAGAGGGAATTTACTTCTGCCTGTTGAATATAATTTGTGTAATTTGTAATTTCATAATGTGTGTAATTTCACGTCATTTGCACATCCATCAGTCCAATGGAAAATATGGTGTTCAATTTAGGTAACCCGGTGTAATAGACCCCACCTTGGTAATACGTCGCTCTTCGATATTTAGCGAACTAGAATTAATATAAAATTACAAACGACTGGGTCACTTACTTATCACCAGACTATCTACTTATTCTTTATTGCATTACTTCTCCACTCTGATTGAGCCTGCTTCTCAGCTTAGTGTTCAATGGACACTTCCATATTTATTAACTGAGAGAATTGTATGCCAAATGACAAAACTAGAAATTTCTTTAAGAATTTCTGTAGGAAATGATTCGCTGAAGACCTAGAATATCTCTACTGTTTTAAGGTTTTAAGGATTTTCAGTTACCTAAATTGTTTTGGTTTTAAAAATTTGAAATTAGAAATAATGATTATAACAGAACAAAATCCGAACGAAAAATGTCTACGTTTTGAAAATGTTGTACATCACAAACTAGTGGAAACTTCGAATTCTTCAACGTAAATACCGTCTGCCACCGGAGCAGAGGCTGTTGAGTTAATTTGGCCTCATTGAATGATTTACGAAGTATTTCCGTGCGGGCCTCTCGAGATCTTGTTTGCAGAAGTGTACAATGTGTGCCACCGGTGAAGGTGGTATGCTTGTGTGCTGTTGAGAGTCGTACACGATGCGGAAACAACGGATAGATCCAAAGAGCACGTTAAACCCCAAAGGGACAAGTTTCTCCGTGCTTCATATGACTTATACCCCCCCCCTCCCTCATTCACTCTCAGGTTCACACAGAATGGTACTCAATCCGTGAGAAAGTGTAATATCACAAGTTGTGTCCCTCCTTTTGTCGCAGCAAAACTGCAACCGGCCAAGGATCTTGCACTTATACCAGAAGCCCATCGTCCCACTACGTCTCCGTATTCACCTGTTCTACTATTTGGTGGGATGGTGTCTATTCTTGTGTGCCTTCAACTTAGTCACGGTTTACGACGGCGACGGAGCTCATAATGTATACTCGGACTCGGAACTTGTCGTTCCGGGATTGAATTATTTATAAGACTTGTTGTACCGTCGTTGTGACACGTAGTGGAAGTTTAATGATGTTCAACATTAGTGGTCGGAAGCTGGTGGTCTGCGCGGGACACACGGTTCGATGTACCAGAGGCTGAGGGTATGCGATATGCCCTTTTTTACACCCATCAACGCCCAAGGTATCCAACAAATGAACTAAAATCCCAATGGTTTTAGCAATAGTTATGTTACCATTTAATAAATACAGTTTAAGCAAAAAAAAAAACAAAAAGTCTATGGCGAGGAACAAAAAACATTCTTGAAAGGGCGTCATCGAAATCTTGGTATTATTTCAAATGATCATATTTTTGTCCTCCGGAAAATCCGGATCAGCCATAAAAGTGGTCAAATCGTTAAAAATGACTTAGAAAGCCGCGGTTTTTTTTCAATCTCACTTGTTTTCAACATACATGGAAACCCCGCAAGTGGCCATAGCTGATCATAAAACGTTCTATTTATTAGTTTCGTCCTTGAATGTAGAAAACTAGTGTTATAAAAAACAACGAGAATTTCCGAGACATCTTCTATAATAAGGCCAGTTTTACGGATGTTCCGGATCGTTCGGGGGACCAATCAGTAGCCAACTAGTGTCACATGGTGGCCTAAATACTGAAAACAATAAATTTTAAAAAAATTGTAGTGTTGTAGGGTAAGTCACGTTAATTGTCCACTTTTCCGGATATTTCGGATCTTCCGATGAGCCCCCCAATGGCCATACTGGGTTTTTGCACTCTTATGCACTCAAAGCATTGGTTATGTCCATGTATGTTAAAAACTAGTGAAATTGAAAAAAACCGCGGCTTTCCAAGTCATTTTTAATGATTTTATCACATTTACGGATGTTCCGGATCTTCCGGTGAGCCCCCAATGGCCATACAGGGTCTTATGCACTCAAAGCATCGTTTATGTCCATGTATGTTGAAAACTAGCGACATTGAAAAAAAAAACGCGGCTTTCCAAGTCATTTTTAACGATTTGACCACTTTACCGGATGTTCCGGATCTTCCGGTGAGCCCCCCAATGGCCATACAGGGTCTTATGCACTCAAAGCATCGTTTATGTCCATGTATGTTGAAAACTAGTGAGATTGAAAAAAAAACCGCGGCTTTCCAAGTCATTTTTACCGATCTGACCACTTTTACGGATGTTCCGGATCTTCCGGAAGGCATATTTCAGTTTTTCAAGGAAACTTCCATGAAAGTGACTCCTTAAATCACTTGAATATCTTTCATGTTGCACGATTGACTGTTCCTACAAAACTTAAGTAGTTAAATAACAATTTAGTATTATAAAACTGTTCAGGAAAGGAAGTTGATCATTTTTTCACCCGACTTGACCCAGGAGGACATCGGAATAACTCCAGCCACAGGCAAAATTTTGGACCACTTTCCCTAACATAGAAAAATAGAAGAGTTTGGATTTCATATAGTGAAAGAAGTTTGCGAATCGTATAGAAAATAGCTTCACGAGAATTTTTTGAATTTTTTTTCTTAACCCGGTCGGATACGGGTTAAGTTGACTCAGAGAGCTGCAATTTCTTTTAAACAATTTAAATTCGGGTTTAAGGAATCATATCAATGGCATTGCCATCCTTAAGGTGATTAAAAAACGAAGCCAAACTATGAATTATCAAGTGCACAAGACGAGAGTATCTGACACCAGTTCGCGTTGAAAACCAATAAAATTGCTTGCTTGCTGGTGGTGTCCAATGGGATAAATTTTCAACACGGAACGCTGTTTGGTTCTCAAGTCTTGTGCTTTTGAAAATTCGAGGTGTGGCTTTGTTTTATAATCACCTTAATAGTCACTGTATGGTCATGATAAAAATCTTATAAAATTTACATATGTTGACCATTAACCTAGAGACCTACAATTTATTCTTAAAAATTGAATTCGTAGTTTCAGTATCGTGTCAATGTCGTCACCATCGTCTGATTTTTAATGGCCGCCAAATGGTCCTAATCTTCCGCTTGGAAGAAATCGCAGCTCTGTTGGTCAATCGTTATATTTACGTATGTTTCGGATCTTCCAGAGGATCGGAGATGGTATACTAATTTGAAGTGCATCACCGCAAATCGTTTGAAAAATAATCCAGCTCTCTAGCTCAATTTTCTAGAAATCTTCACTATTACGGATGTTTCGGATCTTCCGGAGGGCCATAAATTGATCTTTCTGTTCAGAAATGGAAGTTGATCGATTTTTAACCCGACCTGACCCAGGGGGACGCCGAAATAGCTCCGGCCATAGGAAAACAAATGGTTCAAGTGTCCCGACCAAAGTTTTGTCAGGGAATTTCTCAAAAAACATTATGCAGGCAATGCTACAGACATTTTTTTTTCGAAAACTCTTCCAGGTAATGCAGCTGCAAACTCCTTGGAAGATTTCTCCTGGACATATAGTTCGAACATTTTCAAAAAATTTCTCCATGGATTCTTTCAGCGATCTCTCTGAGAACTCAACCTGGAATTTCTCCATAATTCCTCCAGGTATTCCTCTAGGAATACATTTTACAAATAACTCCACTAGGGATCCCTCATGAGAATCCTTCTGAGATTTTTTAAGGAATTGGTCCACCGATTCCCTCAGAAATTTCTCCAGAAGAAGGAATTTCTCATGGATTTTTTACAGGGACATATTTCCAGAATTCAGAGATATTTTTGAAAACTTCTTTAGGTATTACAGTGTTCTCATGAACGATTTCTTCAAAGATTTCACCAAGAATTGATTCAGATATTTTTTACAAGTTCCTCCAAAGATACATACAGAGACTTCTCCAGAAATTTCCCCACAAATTCAACCAGGAATTCTTCCAAGAATTCCCACAGAGATACCTCCAGGGTTCTAACAAAGATTTCTCTGGGGTTCTACCAAGAATTCGTCCAGGAACTCCTTCTGGAATCCCTCCAGGAGTTCCTCTAGAAAATTTTACTGGGATTTTTTTTATCAGGGACTTCACAAGAAATTTCCCTAGGAAAATTTCTCTGCCAAGTAAATCAGAGATTCTTTTTAAAACTCCTCCAAGGATTTCAGTAATTCTTTCAATGATTTTACCATGACATGATTCAGATACTTCCCAGAAATTTATCCAAGGATTCCACCAGAGTTTCTCTTAGGGTTTCTCCAAGAGTTCATTCTGCAATTTGTCTGTTTTACAATTACTCTCAAGAATTTCTCAAAATTTCTTCAAGAGCTCCTACAGATATTCCCAAACGTATTTCTATAGTAATATTTCCCAAGATAATAATACAGATATATTTTCAAAAACATCTCCAGGGACTCCCAAGGATTTTCTTTAAGTATTTCTCCGAGAAATATCTCAGATATTTTACAAAAATTCCTCTAAACTCCAGTAATTCTTCTAAAAATTTCTTCAAAGACTTTTAAAAGGGATTCCTCCACAGATTTCCATCAGAAACTCTCACAGGGATTTATCAAAATATTTTTATTATATTTTTTTAGTAATTACTCCAGAAACTCCTTTAGGGAGTTAGCAGAAAATTTCTTATAAAATATCTCAACAGGAGATAGTTGAATGATTTGTTTGAAAACTCGTTCAGAGAGTTTCTTCAAAAATTTCACCATTAAATATTTCAGATATTTTCGAAAAGGGTACACATGAAATTTCTCTAGAGATTCTTCAGAGATTCTTCAAAGAAATTCCAAAGGGTCTTCCTAGGGCTCCACCATTTTTTTTCAGGGATTCCTCCACAGTATTCCATCTTGTTTATGATTTTTCAAGGATTCCTCCTGAGACTTTTCCAGGGGTATCTTCTGAGAATTCTCTGGAATTTTTCCAGTGATTTCCTCAGAAATTTCTCTATCAGCTAATCAATGTTTTTTTCTCGTGGCAGTTCACCAAGATCATTTTGACAAGGATTAAGAGATATTTTCGAGAACTTCTACATTCTTTGCAGTATTTCTGTCAAGGATTTCTTCGAAGATTCCACCAAGAAAGAAATCCAGATATTTTCCAGGAATTCCTCCTGATATACCACCGAAGACTCCTCCGAGAATTATCCCTAGGATTTCTCCCGGAGTTTCACCAGTAATTTCGCCAGCGATCGCTCCAGGAAATTTCTGAGAAATTTCTGGTAAGTTTTCCAGAAACTAAATTCTTCAGAAACTTCTTAAAACTTTTTGAAAGAAGCCCATAAGAAATTTCTAGAGAAGTCTCTTGTGAAATTCATTGATAAATATGTCATAGTACCTGGAGAAATCACTTAATGAATTCCTGAGAAAATTGCTGTGAAAATATCTGAAGTAGTTTCTGGAAATACATGGAAGAATAGCTGGAGGAATTGTAAGAGGAATAACATTTTGAACGAATCCCTCGAGACATTCGGCACCTGGAGGAATCTCCCTGGAAACCCTGGAAAAATCTGTGACCTGGGGAAATTCCTGGAAGAATGAAGCTATGACGTAATTTCTAGAGAAATCCCTAGAGCAGTGATGCATTCTGAGATGAACGCGAGCCAGAAGTAAACGGAATACGAGCTAAATTTGCACTTGAACGCAGTAAGCAAGGAACTTTAGATTCCATTCAGCTCACAAATGTGATCTTAGGTCACACGCACGAAATGAATAAATTAATCAATCTCAAATTTAATTTAGGTAAACTTAATAGTGGCTTCAATATTCTGAAATGCATTAAATGCAACAAAGCATCAGGATGAACTTTTGCTGCGTAAACATTCATGAATTGAAGATGTTTCTGTGAAAAATAGTATGCTGGGGGGATGGGAAAAGGCTTAGTTCTAGGTACCGTAACCGAGGGATAATTTATTACTATTTTTATTTTATTTTATTTTGTGTTCTGTTATCCTTAGGAATTCAAATATCGTCAAATTAATTTCAGCATAATTAGTACTCCTTTATTCTTAGTCAGTTTTTGAAATCGATTTTTCATGAAATAACATTTAACATTTCATTAAGTTAGTTTTAATTTCAAAAACTGCTAGTGACACACTTAGGCGAAACTGAGCACCATACAACAAAGCAGGTTAAAAAATAAAAAAAAAACACCCTATCTACTGATTTTGGGACTCCTAAATTAACATCCAGTTGATCGATAACCATTCGCTCGTGATTCGCATCTGCCAGCTTCGTGCGCAACGTATCCAGCTTCGCAGTCGGCGAATACGTTTCAGAATAGTCGAATTCATGTCGCTGGGTGAACCCTCTGGTCACTAACCTCGCCTTGTAGTAATCTCCACGACCGTCGTCAGCACGCTTCACCTTAAAAATCCACTTGCAGGAAATGGGCATACGTCCCTCCGAAAGCTTCACAAAATCCCATGTGTGATTCCGACTAAAAGCGTCCATTTCTTCGCGAATCGCAACTTACCACTTTGGCCAGTCTTTGCGTTTCCGAATTTTCCGCTATGGAACATGGCAAATCTTCGACGAAGCTCGCCGCATTAAGGACGAATCCAGTCATATCTAACTCGTAATCACCATGCCACGCTGGCACCGAACGATTTCGCACTGGACGCGAATGCCCCACCGGCTCCGGTTCACTCTCTTCACGGTCTACGGTTGGTCAAATAAGCTGCTGTCTGGATTGCTGTACCCCAAAACTTTCGGTCGGCCTCGGAATCCTCTAACATGGCACGCGCCATCTGGACCAGCGTTTGGTTTTTGCGTTCTGTTCCGGCGTGTATGGAACCGTGAACTCGATCTGTATACCTTTCTGCTTACAGAAGTTCAAGAAGCCACCGTTCTTATACTCTCCACCGTTGTCGCATCGCAAACGAGAAATCTTGCGTCCTAACTTTGCAGACACCACCGCAACATAGTTTCGGAACGCACCGAGAACTTGGTCCTTTGAGCTAATCAGAAACACAACTGTGAATCGACTCCAGTCGTCGATGAAAGTAAAGAAATACTTCTCGCTGCCGACGCCCACCGGAGTAACGGGACCAAAGACATCAGAGTGGATAAGTTCCAATACTCTCCCTGACTGCCTACCTTCACTAGAAACGAATGGCCGCCGGGTCTGCTTCCCAGCAACACAAGACTTACAGACAATCTCTTCGCTACCCTTCCGAAATTGGATTTGAGCCCAACCACCATCTCGTTTCGCACTCAGATGACCAAAACGCCTGTGCCATGTTTCCAGTTCTTTCGGCACCCGGTCACACGAATAGAAGGACGAATCGTTTGCGCAGTCACTTTTGGAAAAGTTCAGTTCATATAGTTTGCCCCGTCGTTCACCAACCGCAACTACCTCTGATCCGCGCAAAACTACCACTTTCCTATCTGCAAATGTCACTTTTAACCCTGTCATTTCCATTTTCCGCACCGAAAGCAGATTCACTCGAGCGTCAGGAATGTAAAGTATATTTTTAGGCAAACTGCGATTGACTTACCATGAACGACGAAGAACAGGCTCACCTCACCTTGATGTTTCGCAACAATAGATTCGCCTTCTTTGGCCACAGCAATCGTCATCGGGTCCTGCATCGGAGTAAGCTGGTGGAACAGCGCACGATCGTTCGTGAAATGCTCCGACGATCCGGAGTCCGGATCCGGAGTCTTCTTCGGACACTCACTTATTTTGTGGCCCTCTTGTTGGCATCCAAAACACTTCCACTTATTCTTCTTCTGCTGCTGCCGCTGCCGTTGCTTCCCAATTGAACCTGCAAACGCTGCCGGCTCAGAGCTGGCCTTCACACCTACCTTGCTGCTTGTCTTCCTCGTCAAGCAATCTGCACTTGACAAATTCCAGCGTCAAGGTATCCTCCGGCATGGCTTTCAAAGCTGTTACGACAGTCGCAAAGGACGGCCCCAACGTCAAGAGGAGATGGCAAACCACATCGAGATCATCCAGCTGCGCACCGGTGCTTTTGTATTCCTGGACAATCTTATCGAAGATCAGGAAATGCTCACTTAGGGATCCACCTTCGTGGCGCAACGTAAGCATCTACCGTTTTAAATGCAGCCGGCTGGCCACACTCTTCCGCTCGACCACCCGTTGAAAAGCCAAGCAAATCGCTTTCGGTGTCTGATGATCTTGCACATATTCCAGCTGACTGTCGTGAATACTGGAGACCAACAAAGATTTGTAGCGCCTCTCCTGCTTCTTCCGCTTCTCAGCCTCTTTTGCCTTCGCTCGCTGAGCAGCATCGTTATCCTCCGGTTTAACTCCCAACTCGTCCACCTCGGCTATTTTCCGCTCGCTGCAGTCGATCAAATCGTGCTCCTCTAGCACCACCCGCATCCGGTACTTCCATGCCGGATAGTTGCTACCGTCAAACAAAGGCACTCGCACAAAATCTTTTTTCTCCATCGTTTTCACAACAATTCACACCCGGATTTCACGTTCCGCGTAGCACCACCTGAGGTCAACCTGAGCGTTTAGATCTCCTATGATGATTTTGAAGTCGTGGCTTGGGCAGCTGTCGTACTCGCGTTCGAGCTGCGCGTAAAAAGCGTCTTGATTATCATCAGTGCTTCCAGAGTGAGGGCTGTACACGTTTTTTATGCTGAAGTTGAAGAACCGGCCTTTAAGCCGCAACTTGCACATTCTCTCATAGATCGGTCACCACCCGATCACACGCCTCTACATGTCACACATCACTATTAAAGCTGTTTCCAGTTCGTGTGTGTTGCCGCAGCTCTGGTATATGGTATGCTTACCTCTAAACGTTCGCACCATTGACCCCTTCCAACACACTTGATGCAACGCTACGATGCCGAATCCACTGTCCTTCAGCTCGTCGGCGAGTATGCATGTGCTCGAGAGATTTACAGTTCCACGTACCGAGGTTTTAATCGCTAGTCCCTTTACGTCGCTGTGGTCTTCGCCGATTGTTCCGGTTCGTATTCTCTCGTTGATTGTTTTTTTTTACGGCTGGTTTGCAGGCCCTGCCACCAACCTCCTAGATTTCGGGGAACCATGCCCCCTAAATGTTCGGAGGGCCATACCCAGACAACCAGAAATCGCATGAAAGTTCATGTTACAACTTGTTTATTCATACTAATTACATCAAACTTGCAAAACACCGTTGATAAACTCGTCAGATTGATGAGCTTCCTCGCATAAAACACATCTTTTCTGAGTTCATTTGTACATTTAGTTTCGACTCGTACACTCGTACAAAGTAATTCGAATCAATCCGTAGCAGCTGTCAAATCGACATTTGTTATCATAAGTTAAGTTGCATAAGATCACAGGTTTGTTCGGTGGAATATTTATACACTCGCTTTGTATGTTATTATTCATCACATAATAAATGCACGCATATCGCCTCCACTTTTGTACGTAGAAGGCCTTTTCGCGACATCTTATAAGTAAAATGTTGCACATACAAAGCCTCCAGGTGATTTCGTTATACGTACATTTTGGTTGTCTGGGTAGTGCACAGTTTGGCTTAGAGTCCTTCTCTGGCACTCGGACGATGATCAGCCGCCCCTGACATGGGGAACAGTCGCTGTTGTAAGCCGCTCCTGGCATGGAGTACAGACGCTCCAGGTTTGCAGAAGCAACCCCCCTCCCCTTCCTTGTCAGCATATGACCAAAGTTGTCACCGGGGTTGGTTACCCGTTGCTGGGCAGGAGACTGAGGACCGCACAGAGGGATCTATTTTATCTATATTTTTCCGTTCGTTTGATGCTGCTAGTCCACTGCAAGCATAAAGGTTCCCCTTACAACAGCTGGTTAATATGTTGTAATATGAAATTTTCTCGACTTCCCAGGGCATAGAGTATAATCGTACCTGCCACACGATATACGCATGCATGTCATTGGCATAGTAAGCTCTCAGTTAAGGTGAAGATAAATCGAAGCCAAAGTTCAAATTTTCAAGAGCACGGATCCGGAAAACCAAACATCCGATTGAGCTGAAAACCTAATCGATTGGGCACTAGCTGGTGGTGACCAATCGATTAGGTTTTCAGCTCAAACAGATGTTTGGTTCTCTAGATCCGTACTCTTGAAAATTTGAACTTTGGCTTCGATTTATCTTCACCTTAATAACTGTGGAAGTGCTCATAAGAACACTAAGCTGAGAAGCAGGCTCTGTCCCAGTGTGGACGTAACGCCAGAAAGAAGAAGAAGAATGTCGTTTCAATTTTTATGGCCAATAATAGTCGAATGGTGCCGAAACCGTTATTTACCCTTTATAAATGTGACCAATTTTACAAAAAAAAACGCAATGACGAAGTATCGCGGGAGGTGTCCAATGAGTCCAAAGTCCTGGATTTTAGTTCGTTATGTCGCAAAATTCCGTATTGTTTCGTTTGTTACCAAAACATTGCTTCGATTTTTTTCAACGAAATGAAATCAGGAATAAATAAATTTCGGCTTATTGAAATTCGTAAAATTCTACGTAGTACCTTAATCCGGGGTATCATTGATCAGCGGGGTAACATTGATCGGAATGACCCATCTCATAAAAAGTTCGCATTAGCATTTATTGATGGAACATTTCTAAATCATGAATGGTGCTTCTTATATTCATCAGCTGATAAAAGTGAAGATTTTTGCTAAAATTGCGTTTACCTTGTGCGTAAATTTGGTAACTTTTCGAAACAATGATTTAAATGGTTAAGGATGACACTACCAAACATTCATGTCTCACATAAGTTCTGTAAATGATATGAGCAAGGAAAATGCGGTTCTTACCAAAAACGGCATCGCCGAAAACGATTCCGTTGTCAACACATTCATAAGTATGTTCAATTAGGCAACATTACCGAATCACTGTTAAGAATGTAAATTTCCCTTAGGAAATTGCCTACCTTCAGGCGTATTCCGTGGTTCGTGATGTTTTTAATTTTAAAATAACTCAAAAAGTAAATGACTTGTAAGCATTTGGCCTTCATATTCGGCTTCAGGGGCCATGATTTTAGTAGGTAACGACATTTTTATTATTACCGAACGTTGTTTACATAGGTGATCAATGTTACCCCATATCAGCTAATTAAGAAAATCACTTAAAACATTTATTTTTAACATGCCATAGTCACGAGCTATGGGTGAAAGTTCTTGTTTTAAAAATATAAAATTTTCAACTATTGCAGTTTCGAACCAAATATATAAGAAATATTTAAAAAAAAAATGATCAATGTTACCCCGGATTACAGTAATCATTCCAAATACCGCATATCCTTACCAGAGGCTCGGCTGCTCTATTGATAGCTCGGCAATAATATAATGATAATTGAGATTTCATCGTGTGCTTGTGTGTACAGAACCGGTGCTCCTTGCCTTGGTGATGTATTCCGTAGTTACAAGAAAGGGTTATCATCCTTGTCCCTGGACATTAAACCGGCAGTCGAGGTCAGATATCAGCATACCAAAGAGAAAGTTTTCCGACACACAAGAGGTTCGCTTTGTCGTCATCAGCAGCTGAAGTTGCTCATCGTCTATTCTGAGCTCATAGCACTTCTTCGAGTCGGGTAGGTTTAAACCACTTTCTAACAACACTCCTCCTTGTTAGGCTATTATTTATTCCTAGAAGATCAGCATGATGAATGGCTATGTTGAAACACCCGGGAGGCCACACAGAAGAAAACGAAAACCACTAATGTGGATAAGAAACAACCCACAAAGATACTGCATTCGAAAAGATGGAAACGGAAATAATCGACCAAGGGAACTACGAGCTAGTTCGTTAATGATCTATTCGAATTTCAACAAATAGTAATTGCAAAATGTGTTTCCTTGAAAAACCAGTACATGTTTGATGAGACTAGCAAAACAAGGTTTGTTTTACAACCTAACTATTTTTTTCGGTTGTGATTTGTTTAAATCTAAATCGCGACAATTTTTAAATTTATTTTTCCCTTTCCTGCTTTAGAGTTTTATTGGATTTAAGCGAAGTCAAAGCAAACCGAAGCATGTTTTACTGAGCTTGCATCAAAAAAGGCTTTTTTGTTCGAAAGCGGACCGTTTCTTTTGAATGTAAACGAAAATGAGCACATATCCATGCGAAAATAATATACAAGGAAACAATATTCATGTTTCGAAAATTAATACCTCAAATATGGTGCATGTGAATCAAAGATATCTACACATAAGTTTCAAGAAAATACGAAAACAAACTAAGACTTTAAACTGAGAGCAGAAATTACAATGAACCTACGTTTGAAATGGGCAAACTGTCTCAGATAAAAGAAACATTGTGTATACAGTGCTGGACAGGAAAAACTACGCATCATCCGTTTTTCATAGAAAATGGTAGTTTAAAAGTCTGGATGTCAGATTTAAGTAGTCTTCCTTTTCTTCTTCGCATTACGTCCTCACTGAGACAGAGCCTGCTTCTTGGCTTAGTGTTCTTATGAGCACTTCCACATTTATCAACTGAGAGCTTTCTTTACCAAAGTTGCCATTTTCGCATTGGTATATCGTGTGGCAGGTACGATTATATTCCATGCCCAGGGAAGTCAAGGAAATTTCCATTACGAAAAGATCCTGGACTGACCGGGAATTGAACAAAGAAAAGCCATGCTTTGTAGCCGCGGACTCTGACCACTCGGCTAAGGAAGGTCCTATTTGAGTAGTCCGATTGACTTGAATTTTAACTTAAATCAATTTCAAAATCACAATGCTTTAAATTAATTGATATACTCTCATTTTGTGAAAAGTGCCACAAATTCTTTTCGGAAATAATTTGGAAACAATCACTTTTACTAAGAAATCACATTCTTCAAAGTTATGTATTATCTAGGACAGTTTTGCAGAAGGGAATATTGAAGAGAATATTTGAGCTTATAAATAAAGAATATTAGAGCACGGTCACAACAGGTAATATTTTAATAACTCAACTCATTGCTGAACTGCAGTCCTTCAAACTTGTAGTGCATAGGGCCAAATATTTGACTTACATTGGAATATAGCACGAACATGGATTAAATTATCGATAAATTCTGCTTGCCTTAAACAGATGTTTGACTTTCTAACCCTTCCCAATCAAATATTTGATACGGTGAACTGTTGAGTTGGTCGGTGAACAGTGGAAGTACTATAGAATATGATGCATTCGGATGCATTAAATATTAAACCGAAAACGAAAACCAATCAATTTAACTTTACAACAGTAACGCTCGCTCCATGCCGAAAGGGTTCACACCCCACCATCGCACAATGGTTCGAAGGTGGACAAAACCTCAAAAATCAAAGTTGTTTTCTCCGAATGGTAATATTTTTCCCGACTTCCTTAACATATTTATGGTTGGAATCCAAAGTTTGAAGTAGATTCATTGCATTCTGAATTTTATACAGCTGTTTGGGTGGACCGTGAACATGATTTTTCAAGTAAATTAATGATTGCGATCCAAAATTCACAATTTATGTACGATTTTAAGGAGAGTTCAAATCCCAATGGTATATTCAGAGAAGTTGCTTGTATATACGTAAAGTAGGCCTGAGTTGAACCAGTCGATCCACCGAGTACTTCTGAAGGTATGGGAGGACAAAGAATTGCCCACCGGCTGGTTGGATGGCCTCATCCGCCCTATCTACAAGAAAGGGCACAGACTGGAGTGTGCCAATTACAGAGGAATTACCCTGCTGAATTCGGCGTACACAATTCTGTCGCGCATCCTGTTTAACAGACTGAGACCGCTCGAGGAGTCCTTCGTCGGCGAATACCAAGCTGGTTTTCGTGAGGGCCGTTCGACAACGGACCAGATGTTTAGCTTGCGAATGATCCTAGACAAATTCCGGGAGTATAACTTGCAGACTCACCATCTGTTCATTGATTTCAAGGCGGCGTAAGACTCAGTGAAAAGAAATGAGCTTTGGCAGATAATGTCTGAAAATGGTTTTCCGGCGAAACTAATTAGGCTGATATGTGCTACGCTGGATGGTTCGAAATCAAGTGTTCGGATCGCAGACGAGGTGTCAGAGGTTGAACGAGGTGTTCGTGACTTTAGACGGATAGAAGCAGGGAGACGCACTTTCGAATTTACTGTTCAACATTGCACTTGAGGGTGCTATTAGGAGATCTGGCGTGCAAAAAAATGGCACTATTATCACAAAGTCGCACATGCTCCTTGGCTTTGCGGACGATATAGACCTAATTGGAATCGATCGCAGGTCAGTGGAAGAGGCCTTCGTGCCTCTGAAGAGGGAGACAGCGAGGATAGGCCTGACCATCAATTCTACCAAGACGAAGTACATGGTTGCAGGTAGAGATAAAGTCAGGCATGGTGGTGTAAATGCTGAGGTAGTGTTTGTTGAAGTTGTTGAAGAATTTGTTAACCTTGGAACACTTGTGACATGTGACAACGACGTTTCCCGCGAAGTGAAAAGACGTGTTGCGGTTGCGAATAGGCCCTTTTACGGACTGCGTAACCAGCTTAGGTCCCGCAGCTTGCAAACCGAAACAAAATTCGCCCTGTATAAAACATTGATTCTTCCGGTGGCTCTCTACGGGCACGAAGCGTGGACGTTGAAAGTGTCAGACCGGAAAGCTCTCGGTGTTTTCGAGCGTAAAGTGCTGCGGACAATACTCGGTGGGAAACTCGAAAATGGTGTGTGGCGCAGACGCATGAATCACGAGTTGTATCAAGTGTACAAAGATGCGAATATTATCAATCGTGTAAAATACGGCAGACTTCAGTGGGCTGGTCATTTAGTGCGAATGTCGGAAGAAAGAATTGCGAAAATAATATTCAGCAGGGAACCAGGTAGAGGTCGGCGGCTTCGGGGAAGACCACGAATACGCTGGCTGTACGCAGTGGAAGAGGACCTGGCGACCCTAAACGTTCGGGGCAACTGGAGAAGTTTCGCCCAAGACCGACGAAGATGGAGCTCTACAATACGCCCGGCAATGGCGTGATGCTACGCGGTAGCCATCAAGGTATCAAGGTAGGTAGACCTGAGTTGAATAAATATTTTCATTAAATTTATACAAAGTAAGTTGAGGCAAAACATTCTTAAAAAAACGTATTATTTTTATAAAAGTGCCCTAAGGCATTAGTAGCCCGCGATGAGAAAAAGCTTATTCGAAAGCTTAAAACAAGAGCTTTCAAGTAGGGTACAAATTATTTTCCGAAAACTTGCGATAGACCACTTTCAACGCGGTTGAATGTTTACGAAGTGCAATTCTAGTTGAATAATAACAATTCTGTGATACGCTAGTACGTGCATTGCAATCATAGTAGCCATGAATAGCATCCCGAGAAGGAACTAATAACTTACACCTATCTACTTCTTCATCTTTTTGCTGGCGTTACATCCCAACTGGGACAAAGCATGCTTCTCAGATAAGCGTTTTATGAGCACTTTCGCAGTTATTAACTATATATCGTATGGCAGGTACGATGATACTTTATGCCCTGGAAAGTCGAGAAAAGTTACTTCACGAAAAGATCCTCGACCGGTGGAATTTGATCTCACGATTCTCAGCTTAGTCTTGCTGAATAGCTGCACTTTTAGCGCTACGGATTTCTGGGCCCCTATGCATTGAATATTTCCACACCTCCATTTGGTATTATTGTGGTATTGAAGTACCTACTTTTGATTAAAATTTGAACAGTTACGAAATAAATTCAACACACGAGTTATCTCGGCTTATTAAGAAAGTCGAACTATTTCCTTCGAAATGAAGCCTCCAGACATATTAGAAGAATCTCTGCTCAGCTGTGATTGGCTGGTTCAGCTATTTAGGGGAAGTGAGAAAGAGGGGCATGGTTTCACCGAATAAGAAAAGTGAAAAGAATGAGGAGTGGAGAGGCGAAATTTTGTCTTGGGAAAGGAAAGCCTACTAGGAAGCGTGGTTTTCTGAGTTTTAAAGAAATAATCAATCATCGATGCAGTAAAATAATTCTGTACCTCGATATCGAGCATTGTTAGAGATTTCAATTGAAATAAATTATTAAGCTACGTCGAAAGGAAATTTCTTGTCAACTCTTTTGAAGAATAATATGGGGCCCTTATAAGGGCCATTTTCCACAGTAATATAGTATTAAACACCAGTCAAAATATCGGGCTTCTCTAGACTAAAGATCAGCAACTGTCGTTTTGTTACTGATTGCACTGTGAGTCTTCCCAAACCAACGCAATTTGTTCACAACGACGAAGAATTGTCACTGTTTTGCTGCATGCACAATTTTAGTATCGTGTCTAAATCACGGCGGCGCGATTGCCGAAAGACGTTATCCAACGTCAAAAAACCGCTCTTGTACTCGTCCATGATTTTCCATAGCTCTTCGCGGTCGATGCAATCATAAGCCGCTTTGAAATCGATGAACAAGTGATGCGTTGGGACTTGGTATTCACGCATTTCTGGAGGATTTACCGTACAGTGAATATTTGGTCCGTCGTCGAGCGCCCGTTGATGAAACCAGCTTGATAACTTCCCATAAATTTAATTGCTTTTGGTGATAAACGACGGAACAGAATCTGGGATAGTACTTTGTAGGCGGCATTCAGGATAGTGATCGCTCGATAGTTTTCACATTTCTGTTTGTCACCTTTCTTGTAGATGAGGCATATGACCCCTTGCTTCCACTCTTCCGGCAGCTGTTCCGTTTCCCAAGTTCTGGCAATCAGCCGGTGCAGACAAATGGCCAGCCTCTCCGGGCCCATTTTGATCAGCTCAGCTCCAATACCATCCTTACCAGCGACCTTGTTATTCTTGAGCTGGTTGATGGCATCCTTCACTTCCCTCAATGTGGGGGCAGGTTGGTTTCCTTTATCCGCTGTGCTAACGTAGTCACTTCCTCCGCTGTCGTGACCCTCTGCACCTGAGTTCTCCGTGCCATTCAGGTGTGCATCGTAGTGCTGCTTCCACCTTTCAATCACCTCACGTCCGCCCGTCAAGATGCTTCCGTCCTTAGCCCTACACATTTCGGCTCGTGGCACGAAGCCTTTCTGGATACGTTAAGCTTCTCGTAGAACTTTCGCGTTTTTTTGTGAACGATGCAGCTGTTCCATTTCTACACATTCCGCTTCTTCCGAGCGGCGTTTTTTGTCCCAGAATAGGCGGGTTTGCTTTTATTTCGCCCCACGTTTTGTCGCGTTCCTTGCTACAGCATCGCGGCCCGCGCTGCATCCTTCTCTAACACCTGCCTGCATTCTTCGTATAACCAATCGTTACATGTCCCCCTTTCCACGTACCCGACTATTCTCTCGGCTGCGTTGTTGATGGCTGCTCGCCCTTAAGCCCTTAAGCCCTTCTTCCGGCAACGCTACCTCGTGATGCTGCGTGTATACGGCGGCAACGTTTGGTTGGGCCAATCGCGCTAGGTTATAGCGAGGTGGGCGCCGATACCGTACATTTTTGATGACGGATTGCTTTGGTCGAAGTTTCACCATCACAAGATAGTGATCAGAGTCAATGTTAGCGCCACGATTCGGACGTCGGTTATATCGGAGAGTGCTATAAATAATGAATGAATTTACTTCCGCTTGTTCACCGACTATGCTCAAACCATATATATTTTATTCTGCAAACGAGAATAATTTATGTGCCTATAGTCAAAAACTTATATCACACATTATGACTATTTTTTCTAACTATATTAAGGTAATATGCGTTCTGTGAGCATGAGTATTGATGATCTTCAATTCGTATCTGCTATTTATTGATTGACCAGTATAATCAATATTGCACAAGGAACCAACAGATGGGTCTTATTATCTTCAGTGTACAGTAGACTGATGCAAATTTTGAAGTTTTTGCTCCCCTATGCTTAAACGGTGTCAATTATGATGAAAATCATTCTCCCAAAATTTGAAGTGATTTGGAAGAAATTTGGTTGTGCACACGCCATTTGAAGTTTATATGGAAATTACTATGGGAAAGCCAAACCTTTTGTGTTCAATCCTCTATCTGCTCATCATAATAATATATGAAAAAGCGAACACACTCTTCCCATGTAAAATTTTCCCAGCTACAACTTTGCCGAAGACCACATTTTGTTTGGACGTAAGGATAAATTGTTATTCTTGATTTCAAAGTTCAAACCATGCTGAGATGATCATTCAATTACCTTCAGAGCAACACTGCTTTTTTGCTGTAGAACATAGTAGCCTGGATTACTTTGATCTATTCTTCCCGCCAGGAGACCACTGTTGCCTGCCGAATAGTTGGTGAAGCTTACTGAAGGCAAACCCACCTTATGATCATGAATAACAATTTTTCCTGACGTGCAATCAAAATGTGGTCTTCGGCAAAGTTGTAGCTGGAAGAATTTCACATGAGAAGAGTGTGTTCACTTTTCCATAAAATATTATGACAAAGAGATAGAGGGCTGAACACAAAAGGCTGGCGTTTTCCATAGTAATCTCCATATAAACTTCATATGGCGTGTGCACAGTCAAATTTCTTCCAAATCATTTCAAATTTTGGGAGGATGCTTTTTACCATAATTTAAATCGTTTAAGCATAGGGGAGCAAAAATTTTGAAATTTGCATCACTCTAGTGTACAGTTTCGAGAATTCCAAACATTACAGAGTCAAAAATGGCGCCGGCCACGTCACCAGAGAAAGGTAGGATTTTTAGTGTGATATTCTTTGTTACTAAAGACCGACTGTACCTGCATCTTCATGGTTGTCACGGGAAGGAGCAATTTTGCTAATGGGAAGGATTTCAAAATAATTTCGACTCAGAGTTTGAACCTGAATTGTTCGGGTGTTAAGATGTTATTCTGCTCCAGAACCACTCACGCTTTTATTTGAATCATCTGCGTCATTTTTGAACCACCTATCTGAGCGGACACTGTGGTGTGTACCCGCTATCCCAACTTCACAATATCAATTTCCGTCCCACTCGACGATATCGCTGTAATTAATGGAATAATTTTTGCTCTACTGTGACAACATAGTGCAGCTAAAACAGACTATCTTCATAAATCCAGTCCGCTTTCAGAAAGCATTACGATGTCATGCGAAAGTTTTGCCCGGTTTACAACATCTATTATGGATTAAATTAGATCCGCTGCGAAAAAAAACAAATCCTCAGCGCACCGAGTTGAACAGCAACTTACACTCACTGCAGGGAAACCTTCGTACGTCGCCGTTAGCTGTCCAAACACTCAAAGTTAATATTGATTTATGTACATAATGTGTACGCTCGTGTAGCCATGAGCAGCCCAACGAAGACGAGGACGACGATGCGAGTGAACATTTTCGAGAAAGAGAGCGAGAAGGAGCGTTTGTTGCAGGATGCAAGTTGCTGACGAAAATTGCCCTTTTTGAATGACGGCATACCCTTCGAGAAAAGAAGAAAGTTGCTACATACACCGTGGTGCAAAAGTTTTGAGTCTCTTATAAAACATACAAAAGTTCATTTATTTGTTTACTAAATAACACATATAACACTGAATCAACAATTTCACGCCACAATACTCGGTTCGTGGCCGCGTCTCTCCATCCTCGGTTCCGCCAAATCGATACGCACTCGATCCGCTCACCTAGCTCGCTGCGCTCCACGCCTTCTTGTACCAGCCGGGTCCGAATCGGATACCATCTTTGCAGGGTTGCTGTCCGGCATTCTTGAATATGCCCTGCCCATCGTATCCTTCCAGCTTTGGCCACCTTCTGGATACTGGGTTAGCAGTAGAGTTGAGCGAGCTCGTGGTTTATCCTTCGCCGCCACACACCGTTTTCCAGCACACCGCCAAAGATCGTCCTTAGCACCCGACGTACGAAGACTCCAAGTACCGTAATCCGGGGTAACATTGATCATTTTTTGGAATGTTTCATAAAAAAATTCATTTCAAAATGCATATGTCACAAGTTTTATATTTTTAAAACAAGTACTGGCACCCATTGCTCGTGTTTATATACTGTATTTTGTTTACTGAAAGTTTAATAAAATGTTTAAAGTGATTTTTTTTATTTAGCTGATATGGGGTAACATTGATCATCCTTGAAAACAAAGTTCGGTAATATTGAAAATATCATTACTTACTAAAATCATGGTCCCTGAGACCGAATATGAAGGCCAAACTCCTACAAGTCATTTACTTTTTGAGTTATTTCAAAATTAAAAACACCTCGTATTGTGGAATACGCCTACAAGTAGGCAATTTCCTAGGGAAATTCTGCATTCTTTAAATTAATTCGTGAATTATGCTGAGCTGAATAAGTTTATGAAAGTTTTGACAACGGAATCGTTTTCGACGATGTCAATTTTAGTAACAACTGCATTTCTCTTGCTCATATCATTTTCAGAACGCTTGTGACATATGATTCTTTGATCGCGTAATCTATAGTCATATAAAACATTGTTTCCAAAAGTTGAAAAATTTACGCATGAACACAACTTAATCTTCGCAAAAACCTTAATGTTTATTAGCTCATGAATAGAAGATTGCGCATTACCATTCAGGCATTGCAAATATTTCATCGATAAATGTTGATTCGAACTTTTTACGAGGAGGGTCATTGTGATCAATGTTACCCCGCTGATCAATGTTACCCCGGATTACGGTACCTACAGGTCCTCCTCGAGGACGAGAGCAAATGATTATCTTTCTAATGGCAACAACAGATTTAGCATCTGTTTGCGCCCTTCAGAGATATTGGCATTTGAAAACAATAACTTTTCAAAGAAAATATCTGATATCTCTGATAATTCAGGAGAGATAGTATAATAGTTTCTTCGACAAAAAGTTGCACAATCAAAAGTTCTAAAAGTGCTCGAAACAAAGTTTTGACGTGAATTTATAGTATAAAAAGTTAACAAAGTTATTATCAAGTTATTTTTCAGGACCACCCGAACTTATTTATTTAAAAAAAATCTTAACTCGCGAACCGTTAAAGATAGAAATTTGGGTCCTTCGGCAAAGTTGTTAAAAATATGGATTTGGGACCAATGTGCAATGGTATTCAATCGAGTCGAGAAAGAGCCCTAGTGATTTTCAGTTAAACGTGAAGTCATAGAGATATGGACAAAACACTTTTGCATATGTTTAGGTGGAGATCCTAAACTTTTGCACTGTGGTGTACCTTCTGCATACATACCTTTGGTCCTTACCTATGACGACGACGACGACGACGACTGGAAGTAGTGGATGCGTTGCGTACCCACCACTGCAAACAACCGGATCTGCAACAAACACAGCGCGCTGACAAGGTCTCTCTGTTTTTCCGGAGTCAACCAAGTCCAGCGGATAGTAGAGTACATGTTGATTTTCCAAAGTGGTAAGCCTGGCAGAGACAAACGGCGAAAACCAACGACCATAAACAGTTATGCATCGTTTGAAATTTTCTTCTGGTGGTGGAAAAGTTTTTCTGCCTCGAGCAAATTTGGACTTAACTGCTTGGAAGAATTGAAATGCTAGCCTGAGTGTGGCGGCGCCACTTGGGTAAGTAATTGAGCTTGGAGTTGAGTTATTTTCCTGCGATGATAAATTTTGATATTTTCTATCTTCTATTTGTTCAATTATTGTTCACATGGATTCAAATGAAAAATTAAAAAAAAGTAAGAGGTTGTTTCCGAGATACGACCGCCACGTTGACGTTGGATAACGTTAGCTTCTTCTATTGCCGTCACGAAATTATGAAAGAATTCTACTGCTAAAAATCTAATCAATTTTCACACAATTTATTGCATGTCAATTCTCACTTATTATGGACATTGTGTGTTATTATTTGGTTGGTCCGGTTAACACTTCAACACCGATAGAACTGGTCGATGGAAGAAGAAGCATGAGCATTAACACTTACTCTCCAAATAAATATTCCGGTTGAACGTTAGGTCCACGCATGATCCACTTAGATTGGTTGCTTTAGTGGGTTCCGAAGCTAGTTTGAGGTTGAGGTACTTCTCCAGTGCCTATTACAATGATTGGCATGGTCTCCTTTTGATACTCGAAGAATTTCCGTGCCATGAAGAACTTCGTCTGCTTCGTAGTGGTATCTGGGGACGGACGGCAATTTCAACATCAATTTGAGCAAAGAGGAGAACATGGAGTTGGTGGACTTCAAGGTGAAGTACCCCAACTTCAAACTGACTTCGGATCCCACTAAAACAAGACCATTACTACGAAGATGGCTCGTATCAATCAGACTGCCCATACACTGTAAGTCCACTGGAGGAAAGGCCCCTCGCAAGCAGCTGGCTACGAAACCCGCAAGAGCACCACAACCACCGGAGGAGGCGAGAAACCGCATTGCTATCTGCCGGGAACGGTTGCTCAGCGTTAGATCCGTCGTTACTAGAAATCGACGGGGCTGCTGATCCGCAAGATGCCATTCCAGCGCCTGGCCGTGGTTCAGGACTTCAAGACGGATCTGCGATTTCAGAGCTCGGCCGTTATGGCCCTGCAGGAAGCGAGCGAGGCATATCTGGTCGGTCTGTTTGTGGATACCTGTGCGCAATCCACGCCAAGCGTGCCGAAGGAGAACCAGCTTGCTCGTTGTATTCGTGGCGAAAGCGCTCAAATTGAATTGCAGCACGATTTCAAACAAAACGGCCCTTTTCAGTACCACAACAATGCATTCCACGTAAAAGAGTTACAACCAGAGACATTTCATTGAATTATCAATTATAATTTCGGTTGATTTGTTTTCAACGGAGAGAAATGGCAAACAAAGTTGTACCGTAAAACGGGGTAACTTTGATAATGCGGGTAACTTTGATAATGCGAGACTCTCAACATACTAAACGAAATAACAAAGTTCCTGTTAATCTGTTAAGCAAAACGAATGCAAAATTAAAGAGTATTAGTATGACACTTCATGTTAAAGCTATTTTTGTTGGAATCAAGTACATTTGAGGATTTATATACATATATGGAAAATTTATGAGATTTTAGCAATTTTGAAATGCTCTCAAACAATCTGTTCTACGATCACTATTTGATGAAGTCATAATGAATTCGTCACTTATACTTGATAGCCTAGTTATAGTAGAACTCGAATTCGGTCTCAAAACTCTTAGCGAATACTATTTTTACAAACTGGGACCATTTTTGTAATCTAAGTCAGAAATTTCCATATAGCGTTAAACGCCTAAAGACATGCAACGCCCTACAAATGTTCTGTAATTCATTCAATATTGTTCGCGTGATGCTCCATTATCAAAGTTACCCCAAAACAGAAAACCGACTTTCGATTATATGAAAAATTATATACCGTAAAACGGGGTAACTTTGATAGTTTTTTCGAAGAAAACATGAATATTTATGCATACTGTTTCAAAGAATTATAGTTTATATTTTTATAACAAGTACTGGCATCCTAGCTATCGATTGCAATTGATAGATTGCCAAAAGATTTATTTTGAATGGATTTATAATTTTTCATATAATCGAAAGTCGGGTTTATGTTTTGGGGTAACTTTGATAGTGGAGTATAAATCGAACAAAATAGAATGAATTACGTAACATTTGTAGGGCATTGCATACCTCTAGGCGTTTAATGTTATAAGGAAATTCCTGACTTAGATTACAAAAATGGTCCCAGTTTGTGAAAATGCTTTTCCCTAAGAGATTTGAGACCATATTCAAGTTCTATGATAACTAGGCTATCGAAGATAAGTGACCAACTATTCAAAACTACATCAAATAGTGATCGTAGAACAGATTGTTTGTAGGCGTTTCGAAAATGCTAAAATCGTATCAATTTTTAATATTCGTATATAAAGCCCCAAATGTTCTCGATTCAAATGAAAACAGCTCTTACATGAAGTTTCATACTAATATTCTTTAGTTTTGCATTCGTTTTGCTTAACAGATTAACAGAAATTATGATATTTCGTTTAGTATGTGGTGGGTCCCACACCATCAAAGTTACCCGCATTATCAAAGATACTCCGTTTTACGGTATCCATTAAGAATAAATCTTTTGGAAATCTATCAACTGGAATCGATAGTTAGGATACCAGTACTTGTTTTAAAAATATGAATTAAAATTCTTTGAAACAGCATGCATAAATATTCAAGTTTTCTTCGAAAAAACTATCAAAGTTACCCCGTTTTACGGTACCGTTTTGATTCATATTACGGACACTTAAGGACTGAGCACAGTATAACCGTTCGAAAATCATATAAATTGAAAAATAATATATGATACCTCTGCCTTATCATGCTTTCAAAACACTAATCTTTCGGATGGCGGTCGAAGATTCGGATTTCACAGCTTGAATTACCTGAAATAAATAGAAATTAGTAATCTTTCCATGATTCTTATTCCGGACGCAACCTCACTTTTGTTTCATATTGCGGACACTTTGTTTCGAATTCCGGAAAGCCCACGAAAAGCAAAACTAAAATGGTTAAATTATAAATTAAACTTTCTCATCCGTTATAGCAACGTCAAAGCTTCTCGCGAATTATAAAATTTCATGGATTGCTATGGTAAATTCATATTAAAACGTGTCTGAAAGTTGTGAACTTTTGAACGGGAAATTTTGAAACATTTCATGTGAAACGTTTCCCATACAAAGTAGAGTGTCTGGAATTTGAAGCTGTCCGGAATTTGAATCAGAACGGTACCTAGGTTTCCGTCACTCAGGTCGGGCGGCGGTAGCATTTTTGTAGTCATCTCTGTGTGCGTATTTCGATTTGATTAACACTTTCATACCAAATCAAAACATCAACAAATCTGTTGCTGATTAGTTTTAGCTCTTTGTTCGAAAAGTTGATACTGATCGCTCTTGCATGCATGTTAAAAGCGACGATGATAACGGAATTATTTAATCATCGCTAAATGCGAGGCAAACCAGGATGGATTCTTCATTCTAGTGGCGTCCACAATTTATCCGACTCATGCCCACAGGGGAATTTATTTCTTGGCGCTGTGATTCTCGAAAAGCATTATTTGGCCCTGATCACCAGTAATGTCGCTCTTCACTGTGGCAAATTCCCATAACTCTTCCAAAATGAAATTGTCGTCCTGAAAAGGACGGTTGGGGGTAGTCACCGTAGATCGAACTGGGTTTTCATTCCATTCTTAGACAGAAACACACCAAAAGATTACCGAAGACGATTCAATTAAAATGCGGTCGGTAATTGTGTGCTTCCTAGTCCATCCTTGTTCTCGATGGTTTGCTCACTTCTCCGACGGCAATTATCAAGGTTTCTGGACGCATTCTCCACGAATTCGATAGGCTAGCTAGATTATGAATAAACAGTAGAAGCAGCAGCAGTGACGAATATGTAAAATTTATTCTAATAGGAGTCCTTCTCCGGTTGCTGATGCACGCGTCGCTGATTGGAGTTTGGCTGGCTTCGACTGAACACGATAGAATAAAGAGGAGCAAGAAGCAGACCGAAAGGGGCGTTTCCCTTTGAATGACGAAAGTAGCAAAGATATCGCTCGATGATATCTGTGTCAGAAACACACAAGAAAATGTGCTTTTCTATGGAATATTAGACATACCTCAATATTTCCCAATTTTTCAATAGTTTAGTCATGAAAATCAGTAGTTTTCATTGTTGGAGTAGATTTGTAGAAAGATTTCCAATCGATTTATGCAAGATTCTGGAAAATCTATCCGGGCGTTAGTAAGTTATTAACAGTCAAAATCTAACCACTTTTCGTGACGCGATCGATTTTTCGTTTTTCGAAATTGTACCCCAGTATGTTGCCGTAAGACGTTATCCAACGTCCAAAAAAGAAAATGAGAACAGTATGTGGCGGCAGAGAGTGAACCATGAATTCGCCAGACTTTACGGCAAACTCAGTACTCAGTATCGAAAAGTTGACAATACCAAGAAGGGTGGGCTGGTCAGAGCATTTGGTTGGAATAAAGGGGCATGGAGCGCAGTATGCGAGATGGCTTGACCAGGTGCAACAGGATCTGGAGAGCATTGCTCGAAATCTAAGTTAAAGAGACACATCCATGAAGTCAAAACCTTTATCGTTATCTTCTTCTTCTTTCTGGCATTACGTCCTTACTGGGACAAAGCCTGCTTCTCAGCTTAGTGTTCTTATGAGCACTTCCACAGTTATTAACTGAGAGCTTACTGTGCCAATGACCATTTTTGCATGCGTATATCGTGTGGCAGGTACGAAGATACTCTATGCCCTGGGAAGTCGAGAAAATTTCCAACACGAAAAGATCCTCGACCGGTGAGATTCGAACCCACGGCCCTCAGCTTGGTCTTGCTGAATAGCTGCGCGTTTACCGCTATCTGGGCCCCATAGTTATATCATCATCAAATCATTTGATGTATTCGAAGTAAATAAGTAAAAAAAACTTCAAACACTATCTTCGCGACAAACACTCTAGAGTAACCTTAATTTCTAACAGTAACTATATCCTTCCTTTTTGATAGAACTAATTGTCAGGCACATTGACCTGTCTCCCATGAAATCCTCCTTCACTGCTTTGCGATCTATTTCAAAAAGAATGATATTTTCCACAGAGCCAACGAGCATATACGACAATAGCGACGTTTCTCGACACAACAGATCTCTTAAAACCATTTGGAAGCCACTGCCGTTTTATTGGTTAACAATCTTTCCTCTGGATAACCAGTAAAAATCATTGCCCTTTTAACGGTCAGAAAATTTACTTACAACCATTTCACGTGACAAGCTTTTGCTTTTCTTCTGCAAACATAGATCATCTGTACTCCATGTTAGGAGCGGCTAACAACAGCGTCTGTTCCCAATGTCAGGGGAGGCTGATCTTCGTCCGAGTGCCAGAGAAGAACTCTAAGCTAAACTGCGAACTATGGTCCTCCGAACATTTAGGGAGAATGGTTCTCAGGAAATCTAGGGAGTTGGTATCAGGCCCTGCAAGCCAGCCGTAAAAAAACCAAGCAACGAATAATCTACCAGAGAATACGAACCGGGACAATCGGCGAAGACCACAGCGACGTAAAGGGACTAGCGATTGGAAGCTCGGTACATGGAACTGTAAATCTCTCAATTTCATCGGAAGCACACGGGTACTCACCGATGTGCTGAAGGACCGCTGATTTGGCATCGTAGCATTGCAGGAAGTGTGTTGGAAGAGATCAATGGTGCAAACGTTTAGAGGTCACCATACCATCTTTATAGTGATGGGTGATATGCAGAGGCGCGTGATCGAGTGGTGACCGATCAATGATAGATTGTGCAAGTTGATGCTCAAAGGCCGGTTATTCAACTTCAGCATAATAAACGTGCACAGCCCTCACTCCGGAAGCAATGATGATGACAAAGATGCTTTCTACGCGCAGCTTGAACGCGAGTACGACAGCTGCCCAAGTCACGATGTCAAAATCATCATAGGAGATCTAAACGCTCAGGTAGGCCAGGAGGAGGCTGCCGAACGAAAACGGCCTACGTCAGGACCTATTGTGGCGCTAACATCGCCTCTGAACACTATCTGGTGAAGGTTAAAGTGCACTCAAAACTCGCCATCGTCAATAACGTACGGTACCGACGGCCGCCCCGGTATGACCTGGAGCAGCTTAAGCAACCGAATGTCGCAACTACGTACGCGCAGCACCTCGAGACTGCATTACCGGAAGAGGGTGAGCTGGATGAAGCCCCTGTTGAGGACTGCTGGAGAACAGTGAAAGCAGCCATCAACAATGCAGCTGAGAGCACCGACGGGTACGTGAAACGAAGTGGACGGAACGATTGGTTTCACGAGGAATGTAGGTAGATTCTGGAGGAGAATAATGCAGCGTGGCGGTTATGCTGCAGCAAGAGACGCGGCAGAACGTGGAACGTTATAGACGGAAACGTAAATAGCAGACCCGCCTCATTCGAAAAAAAAAACGCCGCCTGGAGGAGACATAGTGGGAGGAGATGGAACAGCTGTGATGGTCTCAAGAAACACGCAAGTTCTATAAGAAGCTCAACGCATTCCACAACGGCTTAGTGCCGCGAGCCGAGATGTGCAGGGATAAGGATGGAAGCATTTTAACGGATGAGCGTGAGGTGATCGAAAGGTAGAAGCAGCACTCCGACGAACACCTGAATGGCGTTCAAAGCACAGGCAATGAAGAACGGGACAATGGAGGAAATGCCTTCGTCAGTACTGCGGCCGATGGAAACCAACCAGCTCCCACTTTGAGGGAGGTTAAGGATGCCATTCACCAGCTCAAGAACAATAAAGCGGCTGGTTAGGATGGTATCGGAGCTGAACTTATAAAGACGGGCGCGGAGAGGCTGGCTATTTGTCTGCACCGGCTGATAGGCACAATCTGGGAAACAGAACAGCTACCGGATGAATGGTAGAAAGAGGTAATATGCCCCATCTACAAGAAAGGCGACAAGTTAGATTGTGAGAATGTGGCCTACAAAGTATTATCCCAGATCATCTTCCGTCGTCTGTCATCTGTAGTTAACAAGTTCGTGGAAAGTAATCAAGTTGGTTTCGTTGATGGCCGATCGACAACGGACCAAATCTTTACTGTACGGCAAATCCTCCAGAAATGCCGTGAATACCAACCTGTTCAATGATTTTAAAGCGGCTTATGATAGCATCGACTGCGAAGAGCTCTGGAAAATCTTGGACGTGCACAGCTTTCCCGGGAAAGCTCACAAGACTAATAAGAGCAACGATGGACGGTGTGCAGAATAGCGTGAATATTTTGTGCGAACATTCCAGTTCGTTCCGATCCTGCCGGGGACTTCGACAGGGTGATGGACTTTCGTGCCTGCTGTTCAACATCGTGCTAGAAGGTGTCATGCCGGGAGCCGGGTTCGTGAATGCGTCAAAAACAAAGTACATGCTGAAAGGTGGAACCGAGCGTGACAGAGCCCGCCTAGGAAGTAGTGTTACGATAGACGTGAATACTTTTGAGGTGGGTGATGAGTTCGTCTACCGATCCTTGTTAACGGCTGATAATAAAGTTTGTCGTGAAATACGGAGACACATCATCGGTAGAAGTCACCATGGGCTCCAGAAGAAGTTGCGATCAAGAAAGATTCACCCGCACCAAATGTACCATGTATAAAACGCTAATAAGACCGGTGGTCCTCTATGGACATGAAGCATTTGGAGTGGTCAAACGAAGGGTGCCTAGGACCATCTTTGGCGGTGTGCAGGAGAACGGTGTGTGGCGGCGGAGAATGAACCACGAGATCACTAGGCTCTGCGGCGAACCCGGTATCCAGAAGGTGGCGAAAGCCGGAAGGGTGCGCTGGGCAGGGCGTGTTGCAAGACTACCGGACAACAATCCTGCAAAGATGGTGTTCGCGTCGATTCCGGTTGGTGGTACAAGAAGGCGAGGAGCACAGCGACCGAAGTGGCTTGATCAGGTGCAACTAGATCTGGAGAGTGTGGGTCGAAATCGAAGTTGAAGGAACACAGCTATGGGCCGAGTAAATTGGCGTAACATCGTTAACGAGGTTTTATTAAACCAACTATATAAATAAATCCATAATCCTATCATTTCATTTGAATATGATCAAGTCGACATGCATGTTATCAGAAACTTATCATTTTTCCTTTATAAATGAGAATAAATACTTGAAGTGTAGATTCTACCACTTCTTTTCAATATTAGAAAGCATGTTTGGATGGAATCCATGAAATATGTTTAAGTAATCGCTTAAGCTCTCTGATTTTGATTTTTGACCAATTTAATATATCCGTTAGATGTGAAAAATAGGTAGTCACCAATTAAAAATCAGTTTGGGAACTAATAAACTAAGTCGTATGACAGTGTTGACCAGACTCATTTCCCCGAAATTCGAATTGTGAAGCCATGAACTGTTATAACTGTGCGTTGTATTCCTGAGATGGAGGGGGAGGTGGTTGGGCTTTAGTGTTGCACATGGGATCCGACAGTTTCGATCTCGGTGGGCTGCAATTCAAGTTTCGGTGAAATGATTCGCACTCACTCACTCACTCATTTCATTTCACCGAAACTTGAATTGTGGCTCTCTGGGATCAAAATTGATCGATTTTGTGTGCAGTACTCATGCTTAACCATCTGCTTTTCTATCTTAGGAGGATAGAGCATGGTTGTAGTGGTTCGTGGCTTCGTAGTTAGGAAAATGTTATTTTCGGGGAAATGAGTCTGAGCAACACTGTCGTATGAAACAAATATGCAACATGCTATAAAATAAAAGAAGGCAGTTGCAGGTGTTGCGTTTCATCTCAGTCTGTCATTACGTCGCAAGCTCATACTGTTTGTGCTCACATTTGGATTCCCTGCTCGCTAAACGATGTGTTCCCCCGACCGACTGCCTAACTCATAGGAAAACTTTCTGCCCTAGCAAGCAACTTTATCACTATCTTTTCCCATTCAATCTCGCCAAGTCTAATTTGAGGCTCAAACTCGTGGCACCAACTTTAAATCGTCGCTTTTGTGATTTTAAGCTACTTAATGGGGTTCATACGTCAATTCGCATTACGAGTGAAAGCAGGGGCCGGGATGAGGGAACATATCACATATGTTGTGCAGAGTAAACGGGATAAAATTTGACAGTCCCTAAGCCCTGATTAATCCCAAATCACTCCACCGACACCAGTTCAATCTGAGTCAGCAATTTTTGGAAGCGGTGAGGAATGATCTACTGTGTAAAGTTTACTCCAGGGGTTATGAGTTCTCCGGGTGAACTTTGTTTCGGGATTCCTGCTTGGGTAAACAGTTTGGTGGAAATTTTTCCTCTATGGGTTCCAGATGTTGGGATTTGGGATGATAAGTCAAACATTTGTCGCGTCATCATTAACCTACGCTATTACTACTAGGTACGTGTAAGAGTGGCGGTTTATTCATACTTATGGTAATAGGATAATTTATCGCTTCGGAAGCTCCTGACTCTATTTATTTTATCTTGTTTCGTTTTGATTATTTATAACATTGCCATTTTAATATTCTCCGCTCATCAACATCATCTATTTTTGAAAAGTTATAAGCATTTAAATTTAGCCAAAATTTTGCCTATCCCCTGTACATGACGTACATGACGTAAATTTATTCGCTGTGTATTTTCGCTTGAACAGTCTTGCTGTCTAGTGTGAACGATTTCACCGCTAAAAAAATTAGCGTAACCCTAAATGAATAGCTTGGCTTATTCGGTTAAACTGCTCGTGTCAATTGCCCAACAACACTTGACCAAGCGTGGTTTAAGCAATCATGTGGTAATGGGGGTGGTTTGGTCTCCGCGGCAGGAGGTTACCCATAAACGTGGAGAAGCACATTATAATAAAATCGTATAAAAGTATAAGCATGACCGCAACGCTAACCGTGGTTGTTTTGTGGTGTGAACCCTCGATAGGGATGTCCAGTGACAGAATGCGGAAACACTTCGTTGTTTTTTTTTTCTGTAGCAATTCTTACTTTGCTTTACTTATTCTTGTAACGGGTGGGCTTGATTATGTTCATGTGTGCAGGAACACTTAGCTGAGAAGCTGGCTCTGTCCCATTTGGGACGTAATACCATAAAGAAGGAGTCACCTTTTCAGTCGAAGAAACGTCACTATGGTAACACTTCGAAAGTGGTAAAACTTTTTCATAAGCCAAAACAAGGACAATGCGAAATGCTTCTAATCCGAAAAAGACTACCTGTACGAAAACCATAAACCGCGCCAGATTGGACCTGAAATGACTTCCGTCCTATCACCGCGGTCACTTGGGTTTTGGATTTCTACCGCAGGTCATTCCGATGGCCCAGCCAGCCGGGATAGGTAGGTGCACTGCACACATTCATGCAATAAGCAACAAGCTTCAAACAAATCACAGTCCTTTGCATTCATATGCTGTTTGTCATCGTCTTTTTGCGGTTCCGTCGCCAAATAGCCGGATGATAGGCCATTGTCAACTCTGGTCCCAACGCCCCTTTTGCCACATACCAGAGGGTAGCCAATTTCCGACCGAATCGATTGCGATTGCGATTGGCCACTCGATGACGGCAAAAATGAGGTCCGATTTGTTTGTTCCCGGAACGAAATAGCTTGATAAATGAAATTCTATTGGTTACGGTTCTGAGGTTTTAAAATGGTATTCAACAGAGCATTTGCTGAAGGTGCATTCGGTACCGCACGTGGAAGCAAAGGTTAATTTGTGCGGACTAGCGGTGAGCTGATGACAGACGACTGAAATCATATGTGGTGCTAACTCTGTCAGTGCGGTTCGTTTGGATACATACAATTTATGCTGTGCTTTGATCTTCCATTAGTTCAACTGGTAGAGCTAATTTGCAGATATCAATTTAACATCTGTGGGGGATGATCAATTGAATTTAATAAATAGTTTTCCTAGTAAGTCAAACATTTACATCAACCGCTGAATCAATGCAGTATCATATAATACAAACCAACGACGTAATTTTAAACACCCAGGATAACTTGCCGATAATTGGCACCTATGTGCTTCGAAAATAGAAATAGTTCTCGCTATCTCACTTACCTACCTTGATGACTTCTTGGATACAGTGTCGCACCACTTCATTCCTGGTCAAATAGTTGAGTCCGTCTTCGTAGGACTTGGTGGCGTTGAGTGCAGTTATGAACAATACATTCGTAACTACATTTCCCTTCTTCATTTCGTCTAATCGTACATACGACTTCGACAACTCGTCTGCAATCCAAGCACTTGGTTTAGAATTACCTAGCATTGCGTGAGTAAGCCAAAATAGTTTCACCGGAAAACTACGTTCAGGTATTACCTGCCATAGCTCATTTCTTCTCTGAATCTTACTGATTAAGTTGTTCAAATCTTGGATTACTTTTTGTGGGAAGTCGCCCAACCTTCATGGTATAGCTGCTACAGAAGAAGTGTTAGTTATAATGCTCTGCTAGAACAGAATCAGTCTCCAGTTGAAGAATTGGCATGTATCAGATGATGAATCAAACTGGGAATTGGTTATGACCAAATTCCATGGATTCTCTCCGTCCATTGAAAATCCTAGTGATTTGGATGTTTTCACTTCCGGTGAATTGGGACACAATTGCCCTGCTTCGAGTGATCTCACAATTGCTTGCAACTTGGCTTATAGGAAATGTTCCTCATAACTCCCTTTGTGAGACGAGATGACGTCTGGATATTTTTAAAGGAATATGTCAGATAGTCAGACTGCTTCTAAAGCTCTTGATTCGACCAACTCACCCAGTCAACATTTTTATTGGTATATCTATTGATATACATCATTCTATATGAATCAATTCAATCGTATATAATGCATGAAAAGGCTATATACCTACCAAAGTAGAGGCTATATGCGCATGACTTTTTCAGACTTTCTGCGACCAGATATATGATGCCTCAAAATTTGGATCAATATTAGAGTGATGCAAATTTTGAAATGTTTGCTCCCCTATGCTTAAACGATTTTAATTATGGTAAATACCATCCTCCCAAAGTTTGAAGTGATTCGGAAGGAATTTGACTGTGCACACGCCATTTGAAGTTTATATGGAGATTACTATGGAAAACGCCAATCTTTTGTGTTCAGCTCTCTATCTCTCCGTCATAATATTTTAGTGAAGAAATTTTTTTTTAGAAAAGTGAACAAATTCTTCTAATGTTAAATCCTCCCAGCTACAACTTTGCCGAAGACCACTTTTTGATTGAACGTCAGGATAAATTGTTGTTTATCATCATAAAGTTGGTTTGCATGTAGCATGCTTCACCAACTGTTCGGCAGGCAACAGTGGTGCTCCTGGCGGGAAGAATAGATCGAAGTAATCCAGGCTACTATGTTCTACAGCAAAAAAGCAGTGTTGCTCTGAATGTAATTGAATGATCATCTCAGCATGATTTAAACTTTGTTATCAATAATAACAAATTATCCTTACGTCCCATCGAAATGTGGTCTTCGGCAAAGTTGAAGCTGGAAAGTTTTCACATGAGATGAGTGTGTTCACTTTTCCATAGATTATTATGACGAGTAGCTAGAGGACTGAACACAAAAGGTTTGCCTTTCCCATAGTAATTTCCATATAAACTTCAAATAGCGTGTGCACAAACAAATTTCTTCCGAATCACTTCAAATTTTGGGAGGATCATTTTCATCCTAATTGACATCGTTTAAGCATAGGGGAGCAAAAACTTCAAAATTTGCATCATTCTAATGAATATAGAAAAAAAGTTATTAACAAGCTTCAAACACGGGACCTCTGGATTAGGAATCAGACACCTTACCACTGTACCACCAAGGGTTACACATAAAGAGTGATTATTTTTAAAATAATAATGCATGTTTCATGTACAGCGACACTTGCTTTGATGTTCTTTGAGGCCCATCGTCAGCAGATACCAAGTTTGGGTGGCAATTTTTGCTATGTTATTGCGATTTCATATGATGCTTTCTGGATTGATATATGATCTGTCAGTTTATAAAACTTAACGCGATTTTATGTTGCACTATTTACGACATTGTTTGCTTGACATGTCAACACAGATTCTCGTTTATGAATTGCATTGAGGATTTATATACAACTTGTATTGACATTGATAACGCTTAAATTGGCATCTTGTGCGGTTCTGATTGTTGACGTACGAATATGTGATTTTGGATGTACATTCTTATACGATAACTGGTTAACTGGGCAGGGTCTAAGCTTGTTATCGCACGTCGAACTCAATTTGAGGAGCTGATTTCAGTGAACTCTGTAAACCTTGCACCGTCAAGACACCATTCACCGTGCATTTAAAAAAAAAATCTGCACTTCAAAGAAAATATTTAATTTTTTCAAATAATTTGAAGCATGATAGAATACCACTATGAAGCGTGCAATCATACCATAGTTCAGGAAAAAATCTAAAATCAGTGATGCATAACAAAAAATTACTCAAAAAAATGTTTACAAATATCATGTTAGGGTCACCTTGTACCGTTCTATGTCACCATTCACCGTGCACGCTGGTGCAACATTTACCGTGCATATAGTTTTCATCTTGATTTAATTTAAGAAACGTTGTTGGTGGAGCAAAATTGTAGCTAGTAGTGTGTGCACTTATTTTTAAGGGCATTAAAATCTTATAAAGTTAAAAAAGTGGCTAAATCTTTATTTTTCATCAAAATCGTTATAGGAGGTTTGACTGTATTGTTTAAACCATTTTATATTTGCCTCAAAACTATATACAAGTAGTTAAATCATGACATAACAATATATCCAATATTACCCAATAATTTCAAGTCTTTTATACTAAAGCACGGTAATGGGAACCATAAATATGGAAAAGGATCCATTCACCGTGCATTTGTGTTTCGACAGAAACACCATAACCAAAGCATATTTGCATAAAATCTCATGATTCATTCGATGAAATACATCCTACTAAAAGTATCTTCAGTGTAAACTTGTTGAAATTATGAAAAACTTGATACTCTAACCTTAAAATGGAAAATGTGAATTTTTTTGCGTTTCTACTAAGAGTGTCAAAAAATCCTATTACTAAACAAAATTCACATTATTTTGACTACATAAACTAAATAATAATTTGTGTAAATTGTATGAATATTTTGTAGGAATTTGTGTATGTGCATGATGAATGAAGGCCGCACGGTAACTGGTAACTTAACGGTATGCGTCCTGGCTATTCTTCCATTGCTGGGAATGACTTGGCTAATGAATTAGCTCGCAACATAGCATCGCATGACTTCATTGGCTCTCAGGCAGCTATTCCAATTTCGAAGTGCTGGGTGAAGCTTCAGAAATTCTTGGGCGGCAACTCAGCACAAACATTACTGGAAATAATTATGAGTCATGTCGTCAAACAAAATTGAACATTACTGAGCCATTCCCAAACGTGGCTAAGTATTTAACAAATCTGTCAAAGCAGAATTGCAGTCTCTTGGTTACAATCTTGATTGGCCACTGCCGACTCAACTCTCACATGGCAAATATTCAGTATGTTGATACATTTGTATGTGATAGTTGTGATTCCGATTATGGAACTTCGTATCACCTGATATGTAACTGTCCAATTTTCGCGTAATTGCGATTCCAATTACTTAGTTAACACTTATTAAGTGAAACTGATTTCAGAAACCTGAATCTTCAGGACATTCGGTTATTCTTAACCCGCTGTGGTAATGAGCTATAGGCTCTCTTTACGCTCATGCGTTTTGCAGTGCCGTTTTAGGGTGCTGTTCGAACCCATTGTGGTATGGAGCTACATGCTCTCATCTCGCTTATGCGATCTTCCCTCTTCAAGGAACCCCACTCATATTTCCTCCCATTTTTCCCTTCCCTTTCCTCTCCCATCGGGTAGATGATGAAGCAGGCTCAAATATGGTGATGGCACAAATCTCCCAAATGGCGGGCAACGTGCCTCTGGAGCCGGCCTTTTGATACCTGATATCTGCCATAGCTCATCTCTTCATTGAATCTTACGCTACCTCGATTACAATGAACAGATGATAAGTTTGTACCGATGACAATCCACACTCCGTAGGCCTTATCAAGTCTTATGGTCATTCATAGCACCTATTCCCAGCACAATCATACACCGATACACCTGTAGATCACCATAGCAGATAGAATCACAAATCGACCACGTTCTGATCGATGGACAGCACTTTTCCGAGATTATCGACGTCAGGAACTATCGTGGCGCTAACATCGACTCTGACCACTAACTGGAGATGGTTGAACTGCACCCAAATCTCTCCGTCATCAACAACGTACGGTACCGAAGGCCGCCACGGTATGACCTAGAGCGGCTTAAGCAACCAGATGTCGCCACTGCATACGCACAGCATATCGAGGCTGCATTACCGGAAGAGGGTGAGCTGAATGAGGACTACTGGAGTACAGTGAAAGCAGCCATCAACGATGCAACTGAGAACAACGTCGATACGTGGGCAGAGATAAGGATGGGAGCATATTGACAGACAAACGTAAGGCAATCAAACAAGGAAGCACTACTACGAATACCTGATGAGAGCATATGTAAAGAATGTTGAGACCTGGGATACAGAACAGCTACCGACGAAGCTGCCGTCGTCTGTCCTCTGTAGTAAACGAATTCGTGAGAAGTTATCGAGCCCGCTTCATCAACAGCCGATCGACAATGGACCAAATCTTTACTGTACGGCAAATCCTCTAAAAATGTCTTGAACCTGGTCCAAACGCATAAACTTCTCGTCGATTTCAAGACGGTTTGCGATAGTATCGACCGCGTAGAGCTACGAAGAATCATGGACGAGAACAGTTTTCCCGAGAAGCTCACAAGACTAATAAGAGCATCGATGGAAGGTGTGCAAGATTTCAGGCGAACACTCCAGTTCATTTGAATTCCGCCGGGGATTGTGACAAGGTGTGCCTTGTCAAAAGTTACCTGTTACTCAATATCGCATTAGGAAGTGTTATGCAGAGAGCCGGGCTTGTCAGCCAGGGTACGATTTCCTCGAGATCCAGTCAATTTGTATGATTCGCGGATGATATGGACACTTTTAGCCGAACATTTGAAAAGAATCTATGACAATTGGTCGAATGACATTTGGTTGAATGACGTTTGGTCGAATGACATCTAATCGAAAGTACATTTGGTCGAATGGACATTTCGTCAAATGGACTTTTGGTCGGAAAGAATTGTTTTGCTTTAAGCAGCATTTGACATTTGGTCGAAAGGACATTTGGTGGAAAATTTAGTCGAATAGGAATTTTTCATACAGAGCGACATTTTGATGTTAATACACAGTGTTTGGGTCATTGATAAAGGGGAGTGCATATATGGTACGTGCTATTACTCGAGGTTACATTTGCTAAAACAACATGATAGAGTTCTAGCAATCCTCTTTGGAGTACTGATTAAATTACATGAACAAAATTCAAGCTTTCAATATCTGACGAGCGATATTTTGGGATTCATGTCGATTGACTTCCCCACCAAATTGTTTGACTCCTTGCAGTTTAGCGTTATTTGATGTTATTTTTCTCATTCAAGCTAATTCTGCGAATCAGATGAATCAGGCTGTGCTGATTTCAAATGTAAACAAGTCAACTTATGTCACCTCATGGTCATGGTTCATGGTCATGCCAGTGTCTTTAAGTCGTCTCACGTCACGTGATACGCAGAATAGATAGACTTTTCTTATTTGGGCGGCTACAAACCAAAGCCATGCTGAAGGTGTCTTGGTTCAATTCCCGGTCGGTCCAGGATCTTTTCGTAATGGAAATTTCCTTGACTTCCCTGAGCATAGAGTATCATCGTACCTTCGTACCACACGATATACGAATGCGAAAATGGCATCTAAGGCAAAGTAAGCTCTCAGTTTTTTTTTTCCATGCAACTAGGAGTTTAAAAATCTTCATAGACTGGCCTGTATATGTTCATGGTCATGCCAGTGTAATTTTTGGCGTGGTGTGGGATCCACAAAGTGCCTTCCCCATTAAAAAACACTCTCCTAGGTTTAGTACCATAACCCTCCGGAACCACCTTCCAGTATTACTTCGGAGGGAAGGCTAACGTGCTGAGCGCACATCTTCAATTTGTTATTCTACATGCTGAGCCCTTCGGCTCCTGTTAGCAGTTTTAAAACCGTTCAACGTTGTGCCTCATGCTGAGCCCTTCGGCTCCTCACGTTAGTAATTCGTTAGTATTTACTATTTTCGCCCATTGGCGACTCGTCAATTTGTTAGTACCTACATGCAACATTCTGAGCCCTTCGGCTCCAGTTTGTACACTACTCTGTACTCATTCAGAGCGCGTACTCACACAGTTACGACGACCTTCTGCTTTTCTTTGTTCAGCTGGTAGGATGCCGAGGTCGGTCCAACGATTCCTGTTGAGCATAATTTCCGGTTCGTAGGCGCATCGACTACCCATTACCAGCGTCCCGACGTACTCTACTCGACTAGTCCCCGATGGTGGACCTAGTCTACACCGACGAAGAATTCCCCGGCGATGGAAGTTCTCCCGAGACCGATTCTCCTGCTGCTGCTGCTGCTACTGCTGATCTTCACTTTTTTACGGGACGACCGGTAGGGTGCCGAAGTCAGTCCAGCGATTCTGGTGAAGCCTATCGTCCGGTACACTGGTGCTCCTACGACCCGGGACCGGTGCAACGCCGCGTCTACTCAGCTAGTCCCCGGCGGTGGATCTAGCCTACTCCGTCAGAGAGTTCCCCGGCAAAGGAATATCTCCCGAAACCGAGCAGCCATTCTTGGAATAAGACGGTAAGTCCACCTTCCCTTTTCCGCGTTGTTCCACTCTTGCTGCCCGTTAGCCAACGAGTCCGTTCTGACGATCCTTCTCACATTTCTGGTGCCTCTTCGCTCATAACACTCCACGTCCTCGGCCAGGGTGATGCAGATGGGCATCATGCCAGCGATAACGCATACTGCCTCCGATGAAATCGTCTTATAGGCGCTCGCTACTCGTATGGCCATGAGTCGGAATGTGCTGTTCAACATCCTCCGATTACGCTTGGTTTTTACCGCTGCGGCCCAGACTGGGACTCCATACCTGAGAATAGAGACCGCTACACTTGCTAGGAGACGCCTTTTACTACTTCTCGGTCCTCTGACGTTCGGCGTAGTCCACGTGAGCGTTGAAGTTTAGACGGTCATCTACCATCACCCCCAGATGCTTCAAAGCACGTTTTGATGAAATGTCTTGTCTACCGATGTTGATTTCAACCCTCTGAACAGCTTTGAGGTTGCTAACCAGCACTAGCTCCGTCTTGTGATGAGCCAGCTGCAGTTTTGCTCCAGTCATCTACGCTTCAACCGTGTCAATCGCTTCCGTCGTCAGAATTTTGACCTCTTCCAACGTCTCGCCAGTCACCGTTAAAACGACATCATCTGCGAATCCAACGATTTCCACTCCGTTAGGTAGCTCCAGCATCAATACTCCATCGTACATCGCGTTCCAAAGCGTTGGACCAAGGATTGAGCCTTGTGGCACTCCTGCCGTGATCCTGATCGACTTTTGACCCAACTCCGTTTTAAGCTCTCAGTTAATAACTGTGGAAGTGCTCATAGCTATACATAACTACACAGCTGAGAAGCAGGCTCTGTCCCAGCGAGAACGTAATGCCAAGAAGAAACAACATATTACATTTCATTTGCCGTAGCAGATCAGAATTTTAATAAGTGAGTTGATTTCACCTGCTTATAAGAAAAATAAAACGCTTTCAATTAACTTAACCTAACTTGACCTAGATATAGAACGCATTTATTATGGCAATAGAAGCTTAACAAGCAAACCTTCTGGCCAAACTTTCGCAGCTTCATTGTTGTGCTTGAGCTGCCTGTTAACATGTTTAGTGGGCTTCGTGGCCGTGCAGTTAGCATTCAGCCGCATCGATCTAAGGCTCGGACAACTTTCCGTCAGGAAAGTTTTCCGACTATGCCACTGGCCATTGCATGCTAGTCCGTTGTCTAGTGTGATATTTCTTTCAAAGGACACACCACTGGAAAGTATAGTGGGGGTCCAAAATCTATACAGGCTCAAAATCCGTACACTTCATTCAAATAGTAAGCCAGTTGTATGAAGTGGAAGGATTTAGATTCATTTCTTAGATGTACGGATTTCGATCCCTAGCGGTATAAACGTGTCAGTGTCTTTAAAAAAAAACCTTCACTACACTTAAAGTGGGATCTGGAGCATCGCCCTCGTTCACTGTGCCTATATCTTGGTGTTCTGCCTCCATGCCATTCCGATGTTAATCGTAGTGTGTCCTCTCATCTTTCAATCACAGAGCGATAAAAAAGCTCCATTTCATCACGCTTCACCTCAATGCGTTTGCAGCCTCCTCATATTTTTTAGGTCTAATTTTCGACCGTTTTAAAATCCCCTTCCAACCAAGTGATTCGTAGATGTGTTTCTACTAAGCCTAAGCTTTTACTGCTACTTAATGAGTGCTATAACGCTTCGCCAGCAGCCTTCAAGAGAGGCAACCATCAACTCTCTCTAGTTCGACAACAAGTGTGATATTATGATCTTCAGGTGTTACGACATGGAAGGCTATGTTGAAAATGAGTATACGTATCACGCTTATACGCTTCGAGGTTGTGATATAAGTAAGTTTGAGGCCGTTTTGGTTCATAAACCGTTTCGTATTTTATTAGCGTTATTTCGCATATTTGGTTTGAATTCATCCTTCTAGTCGAGCTGATCGTTAAAATCTTCAATATGGCTTGAGCTATCGTACTCTTGTTCTAGGTATACGTAAAAAGTGTCCCTCTTTTTCGTCATCGTTACTTGCTTGATGAAGAGGGTGAACCTATTTTATGCTAACATTGCGCAATTCGACTCATTACATTCCGTGGAATACTACGAAATTTCGTGTTGAATGATATTCGATGGAATTACTCAATATCGCATACGCTTATTGACGTGACATATCATCTATTTCAAATTTTGGCCTGTTATGTGTGCGTTAAAATTTTAGTCGTATTCAAATATATGTCTTTTCCAATCCCAATCAAACCCAAAAATGGATCGCTATATATATCATTGCGTTGTGTGTGCGTCAGCACGAGGCCCAACTGTTCCTGTTGACTTTGTCACCGAGGACTATTGATAAATGAACATTTGAACGGGCGGACGATGCGAAAAAAGTGCTGACGCAAATTACCCAAAACGGCGGAAAGGGACCAGCTGTGTCCGGCAAGATATCATTGTCTGCAGGGGTACACTGCTCACGGATTTTCATTTGCCATTAATATAGAAAAAAAATAGCCATTAGAACATTTAACGATATTTTGTTTTTATTTCTAGTTTTACCTCTGAAAAGATTGAAAAACATTGTTTAGTGTTCAATTACTCAGTGAAATTGGCTCCGTAATGTCTCAAAGTGCTTGAGCCTGCAAATAAATTATAAATTGTGGAAAGTTTTTACTGGACTTGAGTTTGAGGTATGTGAATTTGAAAACAATCAGAAATAATGTTCGCTGCATAGGTATAGGAAAAACTTCATAAACAAACAAGCATTGAAAGTAAAGGCTAATTTTATTTCAGGATAACAGTAAATGAAGCACCGTACTACGAAACAGGCACCTTCACATACGGTCATTTGAACTCCAGTTGCGAAAGGGATCGGAAGGCAGCAATGGGTCAAGGACGGACAGGGGGGGGACAGACCTATTTACATTTTGCCACTCGGTCGTTTTTCATTCCGGCAAACGAAAGCAATGTGTCACCCAGAGACATGCTAGGTACGTGTGCGGCCTGAAATCTATGTTTTTTTTCTCCTGGAAACGGCCACATAGTCCAAAATGACTGCTGCACCATGGCGATACGGTTATGAAAAGCCACTCTGGCCGTCACATACTAACGACGGCGTCCGAGAGTTTGAAGAATGCACACATATGTCGCGTAAAAATAACGATGTCTAGACAAAAAGAATATCCCGGAACCGGAATGGATTTTTATGAGCCTTTTTTGTGGCATAATGGGTGGAATAATTGCAGAAGTTGGTTGAGGATAGAGGACTTTGTCGTTGCTTTTATTAATTTAACAAGTTAGGTGTTCATGGGAAACTCGGCTGTTTATTCCATCGCTGTAGGATATCCCAGTTGATCCAAAGTAGCATTTTTAATTTTAAATATTATATTATATATGAGGTTTCCGTGGCTACTAATAATAAGTCTAATGGCTGCATGGGGTTTTGATTCAGCCACCTTCGGTATGATCTTGCTCTAAAGTTTCGCGTTTATTTCTTTCTAGTTTTCTACAATGTGCTACAGTTGTATACTAGTTATAGTTTTTACTCTTGAATGAACCACGACGACTTCCTTAAAGGCGAAGCAAGAGCTCCAGATTCAATGAAGACGTAACTATACTATATGCCATCAATATTAGTATAGTGGATTTAATGGAAATACACTGCCGTGCAAAAGTTTGGGTTCAGCCCCTTACAAACAGACAAAAGTTTTGGGTCCATATCTCTTTGATTGAATGTCTAATTAAAATTATTGATGGCTCTTTTGAAGAGTAATGAGTTATTTTTACTTCATAGGTATGTTGACAAGGGCCCAGATAGCCGTAGCGGTAAACGCGCAGCTATTCAGCAAGACCAAGCTGAGGGTCGTGGGTTCGAATCCCACCGGTCGAGGATCTTTTCGGGTTGGAAATTTTCTCGACTTCCCAGGGCATAGAGTATCATCGTACCTGCCACACGAAATACGCATGCAAAAATGGTCATTGGCATAGTAAGCTCTCAGTTAATAACTGTGGAAGTGCTCATAAGAACACTAAGCTGAGAAGTAGGCTCTGTCCCAGTGAGAACGTAATGCCAGAAAAAAGAAGAAGAGGAAGGTATGTTGACAACAACATTTTTTTTTTTTAATTTTGTGTACTCAATTTTTATTTAAAAATTTTGTTTTTTTTTTTTTTCGAAAATTACACTGAATAAGTATACGATACCGTAAGAGTAGCCTTCCTTAGCCGAGTGGTTAAAGTCCGCGGCTACAAAGCAAAGCTCAGCATGGTCTGGATTCGATTCCCAGTCGGTCCAGGATCTTTTTGTAATGGAAATTTCCTTGACTTCCCTGGGCATAAAGTATCGTCGTACCTGCCACACGACATATGAATGCGAAAATGGCAACATAGGGCAACTTCACCGGTGACCCAATTCACGGTTGGTTCCAAAGTTTTGGACCATGTTAAAAATTGGAGCTTGCACCGGTGTTGCAAATGATGTTCCAATTTTATTTTATACCAGTTTTCTGGTCTATTTTTTCGGAACAGGCTAACTGCCTGGTCCATTTTTGGTCGGATGTGGAACAAGATTTAAGCTGTTTCATATCAGATTTGACACACGTTTGTTTACCAGTTTGGGTTTTATCTCCTGAGCTTGGAAGTAGCTCAAAAGTTTTCTAGGTGTGACTTACAAGGTTTCCACCAGGAATTCCTCCTTGGATTTCCATCAGGAATCCATCCAGGGATTTCTTTCAGGAATTCATCCTGGGATTTGCTTCAGGAATTGCTCCGAGGATATTTCCTCCAGGAATCCCTCCCGGAAACCCTACAGGTATTTCCATCACAAATTTCTTCCCGGATTTTGTCCAGGTATTCCTCCGGGGATTCGATCCAAGAATTTTTCCAGGGTTTTCTTCCAGGAATTCCTCCGGAGATTTCGTCCAGGATTTTCTCTGGATATTTTCACCAGTAATTCCTCCGGGGATTTATATTAGAAATTCCTCCAGGCATTTTCTCCAGAAATTCCTTCGGGAATCTTATCACAGAATTCATCCGGGATTTTCCTTCAGGAATTTCTCTGGGCATTTGCACTAGTTTTTTTCCGGGAATTTTATCCAGGAATTCCTCCACGAATTCTTCCAGGGATTTACCCCAGGAATTCCTGCTGAAAGTTTGCTCTAGGAATTCCTCCGGGAGTTTCTCCAGAAATTTCTACGGAGAGTTTTTTCCAAGAATTCCTCCGGGAATTTTCTCCAGAAATGTTTCCGGAGTTTTTTTTTTCCAATAATTTCTCCCAAGAACTCCTCCGTGGATTTTAATGAAGAATTTTCGGGGGGATTTTTGAGAATTCCTTTGGAAATTTAGTCCAGAAATTCATTAAAAAAATGCTCTGCGGATTTTCTCCTTGATTTTTTTCGGGTTTTTTTCTAGAGAATTTATCCGGAAATTTTCTCCAGAATTTTTTTTTGAGAATTTGCACCAGATTTCCTAAAGGGATTCCTCTGAGGATATCAAGGATTCACCCGGGATATCCCACGAGAACTCCTCCTGGCAATTTCTTCAGGAATTTCTCAGGGGATTTCAAAAACCAATTCCTGTATTGATTTCGTCCAGAAATTCCTCCGGAGATTGTTTTTTTTTTTCATTCGGAGATTTCCTCCAGGATTTTCTCTGGGGATTTGCACAAGGAGTTTCTCCGGAGATTTCCTCCGAGGATTTGAAGGATTCCCTCCGGGGGTTTTCTCCAGAAATATCTCGAAGGATTTCTAAAAGCAAATCCTGCTGGGATTTTGTCCAGGAATTCTCCCGGGGATTTTTTTCAAAGTTTTCATCCAGAGATTTTCTCCAGGAATTTGTTTGGAAATTGCACCTGGAATTTCTCCGGGAATTTCCTCCAGGAATTTCTTACGAGATTTCCTCAAGGAATTCGTTCGAGCATTTCCTCTTGGAATTCTTCCGGGAACTTCAAGGATTCCCCGGCGATATCAAGAACTACTTTTTTCCAAGTTTTTTTAGGGGAACATCATAATAACCATGAAATGTTCACTTTTATATGGGTCCATACGTTGTTATTGAATAATGGAACAAAGAATCAAGGGGATTCACTGTTATTCCTCGGAAATGCTCCGGAGTTCCTCTAAGAGTTCTTCTAAAGTTGCTTCGAAAAATTCACTACATTCCCTCCGGGAGTTTGTCCAGAGTTCCTCAGGAAGTTTCTCAAAAGTTTCTCCGGGAATTTATCTATACACAGACAAAAATATTTAAATTTCATTGTAATGTAAACTGAAGACTACTTCAAAAATGAACCAAAAATATGAAGTGTAAACTTAAATGCATACACACTCAATTTTCAACTCAAAATGCTTGAATTTCACATGATCGTGTGAATTTCAATTTAATTTAAATGAAATATAAGGGATTGATCAATGAAATTTACGTTTGTTTTGATGCTCCAAATATGTGCATGAATATAAACTTAAACTTACAACATATTTTTAGCTGTATACTTCCTCCTGGAATTCCTCCAGAGTTCCACCAGGATTTTTTAATTATTCCGGATTTTGTCCGGCAACTCTTCTGGATTTCATCCACCAATTCCTCGGAACGTCCTCCGGATTTCCACCGGAAATTCTTCTAGATTTCTTCAGAAATTCCTCTGGATTTTCTACAGCGATTCCTTTGAAATTTCTTGAAAGTTCCGCCGGAGTTCCTTCTCAACGGAGGGAATTGCTTCAAATATTCTTCTTATTTTCTCAAGGAATTTCTCCGGAGTTCGTCAAGCAATTACCCTGGAGTTTCTCTAGAAACACATCCGGAGTTTCTCCAACAACGCCTCCTGAGTTCCTCTAGGAATTGCTTCGTAATTCCTCCAGGATTTCCTTTGGAGATTCTCTAGGATTTTGTTCAGAGTTCCTACAGGAATGCCTTCAGAGTTTCTCCTGAAATTCCTTCGAAGCTTCTCCGGTAATTATTTGTGAGTTGCTCTATAAATTCCTCCGGAGATTTTTCAACAATTGGATTGGATTTTATCCAGCAAAGCCTTCGAAGTTCCTCCAAAGCTTCAGGAGGAACTCCGGAGATATTGCTGAAGGAAATTCGAAACAATTGCTGAAGGACCTACAAAAGAATTCTGGACAAATTCCTGCTTAACCTCAGAAGGAAATTCTGGAGGAACTACGCATTTATTCATGGAGGATCTCTGGAGGTGTTTCTAGAGGATTTCTTGATGAAATCTGGAGAAACTATGGACTAATTTTGAAGGAATTCCAAAAGAATCCCCGGAGGAATTCTTGGAGAATATCTCCGGAGGAACTTCTGGAGGAAATCGATTAGGAAAATCCTCGGCCCCAGAGGAAATCCCTGTGAAAACTTCAAGAGGAACTCTTGGGAGAAATCCCCGGATTGATTCCTGGAGAAATCCCCGCAGAAATTTATGTATGAAATCCTCGGATTATTTCCTGAAGGAAATTCTCGAAGAAGTTCTTGGAACAAATTTCCGGAAGAATTTCTGGGTCAAATTCCCGGAGCAATTTCTGGGTAAAACCGCCGGAGAAATTCCTTGAGGAAATCTCCGGAGGAATTGCTATAGGAGAACTCCTGATGGATTTTTGAAGAAAATCGCCAGAAGAGTTCTTGGGAAAAATCCCCGAGGAACTCTTTGAAAAGAAATCCGGAGGATTTTTTAAAGCAAATCGCTAGAGGAGTTACTGGAGGATATTCTTGTAGAAATTCCTGTATGATATCCCTGGAAAAATTTCTGGACGAAATCCCCAGAATTATTTCTAATCCTTAGAAAAATTCTGGATCAAAATCTCCGGAGAAATTTCTGGAGAAAATCTCCGGAGGAATATCTGGAACAGATCGCCGGAGGAATTTCTGGACGAGATCCCCAGAAGAATTCCTGGAGGAAACCATAGGAGAAATCGTGGGAGAAAATCCTCGGAGGGGCTTCTTGAAGACATCCCCGGAACAATTACTGGAGGATATCCTTGGAATAGTTTTTGGACGAAATTCCCCGAGGAATTTATGGAAGAAATCTCTGGAGTAATAGCTATTGACAATCCCCTGTGAAATTTGTGGAGAAAATTCCCGGAGGAGTTTCTGAGGATTTAGTCGGAGGAATTGCTGCAGAAATTCAAGGAGAAATTCCTTGTTTAAATCCCAAGAGAAATTCGTGGAGGATATATATAAAACAGTTCTCAAAAAAAACACCCGAAAAAAATTTTGAAGAAATTTTTAAAGATTTTCTGGACGAAATCCCCAGAGAAAATCCTGGACCAAATCCCCGAAGAAAAATTCCTTGTGCAGATCCCCAGAGATATTCCTGGAAGAAATCTTCAGATAAATTCTCTGAAAAAGTCTACGAAGGAAATTCTGGAAAAAATCTTCGAAGGAACTTTGATCGGAATCCACCGACCATGGTTTAAAAAGAATTTCACTGTCTGTAAATATTGTATATAAAACTAACCCTAACATTAAGTTTATTGAATTGAAATCAGACTTACCCACAATTAATATTGAACCACCCTATCTGAACTTTATACGCTCACGAGAGCAAACTTGAGAGTAGAAATACTCAGCACCGGTCAAGCTAATGCTGACCATCTATCATTTATCGAAGAGCTATCAGTTAGAAATACATCTCGGTAGCGTGTACAACACAAGTACGGTCGTTCGGTCTTTTGTGTGCCTACGTTATATCTTGTCCATTGATCGGTTGGTGCAATAAATTAGTGTGGCGAGAACAGCAAAATCGAAATTCGTTATCGATCCGAATATTATATGCGGTGGTGGCCAAAGGGCAATTATTCAATCCTGAAGGTGGCCAAAGGGCAATTGTCCAATCAAGTCGTGTTGACGGTTAAGGCCACGTAACTCGTGCGTGAGTGAAATTCACTAGAAGAGTGATTAGTGAAATCGTTCTGTCTTCGGTGAAGAAGGAGAAGATCATCTTGAGGCCGTCATTGGTGCTAATTTGTGGTCTGTGATTCTTGTGCGCCGTTCGAAGCTCGAACGGGAAGCAAACCCTTCGATCCCGGCAAGTTACAGAGTCCCCGGCTCGTTCATTGGTCCTTCGAGCCGGATCGAAGGACAATCCAAGCCAGGAATCAGCGACGGAGGCAAGTTGGCGCCATCGTGGTAAGTGGTCAAAGGCGGTGACCACACAAAAGGTAGGCCATTCAATCCTTTTCTTTGTGGAGATAGTTTGGGCCTATTCTCTCACGGCCGTGCCAATATTTCGCGCCGATTACGGAGGCAAGGAATGGCGGCAAATTTTACATGCTAATCTGGGAGAGATCGCACACAGCGCAAGGCAGTACGGTGGAAGCCGAAAAGCGACGGCATATAAAGGCATTTTTTATCATTTCGCATGATCTTGGTGGCTAATTAGGCAAATTGATTGCCGTTTTTGACGATTTGCATTTGCGCCCAAGTCGCAAACTGAAATTAGTACACCGTGCTGGGTGGTGGAGATAAAAAGGCAGGGCTCAGTCAACAAGGCAAGGTGGCGTTATAGCGGACACGCGTAACGTAAAAAGGGTTCGTCGCGACGGGAAGGATTAATCGTATCGAATTATCGCACCCTTTTCGGTCGATCGCGTTCGTGTAGAGGTAGCAAGACGTGACGGGAAGGAGTATATCGTTCGATTGCTTGGTACCTCCGTCGTATATTCGCGTTTGGGTAGTGCATCGCGACGGGAAGGAGCAAATCGTTCGATCTTGTGCTACTCACGTTCGGTTCGCGTAGGAACGGCACACCGCGTCGGGAAGGAGATTTCGTATCGATTTGTGTCGTTTTTCGTTTTTCGCGCGTGGTTCGAGTGGTGTGAAAGATGTCGAACAAACAGCGGAAAAAGCTAGAAGAGGATCTTCTGAAGCTGAAGCGTGTGATTGCGGTTCGAGGTGTGGTGGAAAAGTTCGTTGCGGAGTACAATCATCAGCGGGATTCTAACCAAGTGGCGGTTCGGCTGGAAACGTTGGATAGGATCTATAAGGAGTTCCAGCATGTGCAAAGCGAAGTGGAGATGCTGGATAGCGAGAAGTTTGAGGAGCACATCGAAGTTCGAACTGTCTTCGAGAATAGATACTGTGTTCTGAAGGGATTTTTACTCTCAAAGGCAGCCAACAGTGGACCCGCAATGAATTCGACGATGATCAACAGTTTCGCTCACCACACAGCAGCTAGCTTCCACCATCGACTGCCGAAGATTGACCTTCCGAAGTTCAGTGGCGACGAATCAAGGTGGATATCGTTCAGAGACAATTTTCTGTCAATGATCCACAGCAACGACGACATTCCAACCGTCAACAAACTCCATTACCTGTTGCAGTCATTGGAGGGAGAGGCGAGAAAACCGTTTGAAAGTGTGGACATTCAAGCGGATAATTACGCGTCCACCTGGGATGCGTTGATGAAGCGGTATGACAACAAGCGGTACCTGAAGAAAGAACTGTTCCGAGGATTGTTTGATCTACCGGGGATGAGAAAGGAGTTTGCACAGGAGCTCAACACGTTGGTAGATGACTTTCAGCGACACGTGAAAGCTCTAGCCAAGTTAGGGGAGCCTGTCGACCACTGGGATACTCCACTCATCTTTATTCTCTCCAACAAACTCGACTCTGCAACACTCCGTGCCTGGGAACAAGAGACCCGACAGCAAGATGAAGTCACGTACTCCGAGCTGATTGAATTTCTCGGACAGCACGTCCGAATGCTGAAATCCGTTGCCAGCGATCTGCAACAACGCTCCCAACCGACTAGCAATAAGGTGGCCGGCCAGTTCATGAAGAAGATTTCCATCAAATCCGTAGCGAACGCCGTCACAGCCGAATCAAAGACGACCGTACAACAATGCACCGTTTGCAAGCAAGATCACCAGTTAGTCCAGTGTCCAACTTTCACCAAGCTGTCCATACCCCAACGACGAGAGTTGGTAGTCCAGCGAAGCTTGTGTTGGAACTGCTTCCGCCCTGGTCATCAAGCACGAGTTTGTAAATCGAAGTTCAGTTGCCGAACTTGTCGAGCCAGACACCACACTATGCTGCACGATCAAACAGCACCTCTGAAAAGGCCCAGCACCCCTGCCGCAACGTCGAATCCGTCTACACATCAACCGAATCCATCCGCAACAGCGATTGCGGGGACCTCCGGATCAGCGAATCCACCGGAAGTCAGCATGGCTGTCCATTCGAAATACAGCACGGTCCTACTGGAAACGGTTTCGCTTCTCATCGTCGACCACCGCGGCAGGGAAATACCTGTTAGAGCGCTCCTAGACTCCGCATCGATGTCCAATTTCATCACGAAGAAGTTAGCGAACGATCTTGGCATCCGCCGAGCTACCGTAGATGTCACCGTCTCCGGTCTAGGAGAATCCGTTAAGAAGGTGAAGCGACAGATCACCGCTACAATCAAATCGAAAACGAACCCATTTTCCACCACACTCGAATTTCTGGTACCGTAAAACGGGGTAACTTTGATAATGCGGGTAACTTTGATAGTGCGAGACCCACAACATACTAAACGAAATAACAAAGTTTATGTTAATCAGTTAAGCAAAACGAATGCAAAAATTAAGACTATTAGCATTACACTCCACGTAAAAGCTATTTTCGTTGGAATCAACTACATTTAAGGATTTATATGCAAATATTTAAAATTTATAAGATTTTGGCATTTTTTAAACGTTCACAAACAATCTGTTCTACGATCACTATTTAATGAAGCCATAAAGAGTTCGTCACCTATCCTTGATAGCCTAGTTATAGCAGAACATGAATTCGATCTCAAATCTCTTAGCGAAACCCATTTTCACAAACTGGGACCATTTTTGTAATTTAAGTCAGTAATTTCCATATAGCGTTAAACGCCTAGAGGTATGCAACGCCCTATAAATGTTCCATAATGCATTTAATTTTGTTCGATTTATACTCCATTATCAAAGTTACCCCAGAACAGAAAACCGACTTTCGATTATTTGAAAAATTATAAATCCATTCAGAATAAATCTTTTGGAAATCTATCAACTGCAATCGATAGTTAGAATACCAGTACTTGTTTTAAAAATATAATTTATAATTCCTTGAAACAGCATGCATAAATATTCAAGTTTTCTTCGAAAAAACTATCAAAGTTACCCCGTTTTACGGTAATGAAAAAGCCTACCGCACATCTTCCAACCATTACCATCGACACTTCGGCATGGAACATGCCAAACGTTCCATTGGCCGACCCGCACTTCCACATTCCGGGCATGATCGACATCGTTATCGGTGGAGAATGCTATCATGAACTCCACACAGGCAATCGCCTATCAATTGGCGACGGTCTTCCACTACTTGTCGACACGCACTTCGGGTGGACCGTTTCTGGGAAAACATCCACCATTCCCGCCGTAGCACCGCCAGTGTGTTACCTATCGACCGTCGACCAAACTCTTGAATCATCGCTTCAACGGTTCTGGAAACTAGAAGCAGTCGATCATGGCCCTACGCATTCCGCAGAAGAGAAAAAGTGCGAGGAAATCTACGCCAACACCACCACTCGAACTCACGATGGAAGGTACGTCGTACGCCTTCCCCGGTCCGATAATCCGCAAGTCACCCTCGGTGAATCACGACAAATTGCCACCCACCGATTCTACAGCCTTGAGAGACGCCTTGAAAGAGATGCCACCTTAAAGAGCTCGTACCACGAATTCGTCGAAGAGTACCTCCGCCTTGGACACATGCGCAAGCTCGATTCCGTCGACGATAATTCTCCTCACTGTTATCTGCCTCACCATCCCGTTTTCAAGGAGAGTAGCACCACCACAAAGGTGCGCGTGGTTTTCGATGCCTCCTGTAAGACCTCCTCCGGCAAGTCGCTCAATGATACACTGCTTGTCGGCCCCGTTGTACAACAGAACCTCGACTCCATCATCATCCGCTTTCGTTTTCACGCTGTTGCCATCGTCGCTGACGTGGAGAAAATGTACCGGCAAATCCTGCATTCTCCTGATGATCAGCGATTTCTCCGAGTGCTTTTTCGCCGACGACCGTCGGATCCTCTCGATACCTACGAACTACTCACAGTTATGTATGGTACAGCCTCAGCCCCTTTCTTGGCAACACGCACGCTACAGCAACTAGCGAAGGACGAAGGACATAACTACCCCGAAGCCGAGGAAGCTGTCGTCGAAGATTTCTACGTGGATGACGTCTTAACAGGAGCGAACAACCTGGAGTCTGCTTTGGAAAAACGTCGTCAACTATCCGCAATGCTGGCATCGGCCGGTTTCCCGTTGAAGAAGTGGGCTTCCAATGTTCCAGAAGCGTTAGCCGATATTCCACAAGAAGACTTGGCGATCAAACCCTTGCATGATCTGCAAGATGATCAGTCGGTATCAACCCTTGGACTAGTGTGGGATACAAGGACCGATATGTTACGGTTCAACGTCGACCTTCCACTACCGGCAGCCGTTCTCACGAAGAGGAAAGGCCAAGATCTTCGATCCTCTCGGCCTTGTTGGCCCCGCAATAGCAACGGCAAAGCTATTCATGCAACGCTTGTGGAAGCTGAAGCACGAAGATAAGTCGCCGTACGAATGGGACCGTCCACTACCGGATAAGCTGCAAGATGAATGGAAGCAGTTTCATGCAACACTTCCGATTCTAGCTGAAATCAAAATTTCCCGCTTCGTATCACTTCCTGATGTTTCCAAAACCGAGCTACATTTCTTCTCCGATGCCTCCGAAGTAGCATATGGAGCATGCTGCTACGTCCGTACGTTGAATGCAGAAGAGGTGAAGGTTCAACTGCTGACATCGAAGTCAAAGGTGGCTCCACTCGCAACGAAGCACACCATAGCGCGGCTCGAACTCTGCGCCGCCGTGTTATCTACGAAGTTGTATCACAAGGTGCAGCAGTCGATCAAAACCCCAGCAGAAGTCTTTTTCTGGACCGACTCCACCACCGTAATCCAATGGTTGAAATCTCCGCCAGGCCGGTGGAAAACATTTGTTGCAAATCGTGTTTCCACCATCCAATCTTCCACCGATATTTCTTCTTGGTACCACGTATCAGGGGTAGAAAACCCAGCTGACAAGCTGTCCCGTGGTCTGCTACCCACGGATCTCATCAACCAAACCAGATGGTGGAAGGGCCCGCAGTGGCTATCGGAATTCCCAAACCGTTGGCCGATTTTGAACGATCCAGTAGGAGAATCCGCCACAGTCATCGAAGAAGCTCGGAAGATAACACTCACCACGATCGTCGCCTCAGAAGATCAACTACCAGATCACCTGTTCGAACGTTATTCGACCTTCACCAAACTTCGCCGTGTTGTAGCGTACTGTGTGAAGTACATCAACGCCCTACGAGCAGCAGCACGAACATCAATCAAGCCAAGTAGCAGCATTCTGTCGACATCTGACCTTGAAGCCGCCGATCGTGCACTAGTTCGTCTTGCCCAATCACAACTCTACTCGGAAGAGCTAACCACTGGCAAGAATACGCTGAAGTCCTCCTCGCTCAAGCTGCTGAAGCCTCATGTCCACGATGACGGAATCCTCCGTGTCGGTGGACGCCTTTCGAATGCCGAAATTCCGGACAGCGTCAAGCATCCAATCGTCCTATCTGCAAAACATCCCTTGGCACAACTACTTGCCGAACACTACCACAAGGTTCTGCTCCACGCCGGACCGCAACTGATGCTGGCAACAATGCGCCAGAAATATTGGGTCATCGGAGGAAGGAATCTTGTTCGTCGTACGTATCACCGTTGTGTCAAGTGCTTCCGGAGCAAACCCATCCTCATTCAACAGAGCACAGCAGATCTTCCAAAATCTCGTGTCACTCCTGCACGTCCCTTCGCCATCTCCGGTGTCGATTATTGCGGGCCTGTGTTTATCAAGTCGCCCATCCGCAATCGAGCACCAACCAAGGCCTACATCGGCATCTTCGTTTGTTTCGCTACAAGAGCTGTACATATTGAGTTGATTACGGATCTCTCCACACCAGCCTTCTTATCGGCACTCCGCCGATTCGTTGCCCGTCGCGGCCTTGTTCGAGAAATTCACTCGGACAACGGGACCGCCTTCAAGGGAGCAGCTAACACTCTCCATCGAATTTACGAAATGCTGAAGTCCAGTGATGCAGACCGAAATCAGATCCAGACCTGGTGCGCTGAAAGGCAGATCCAGTGGAAGTTCATCCCTCCCCGCGCACCACACTTTGGTGGATTGTGGGAAGCCGCGGTGAAGTCAGCAAAGCACCATCTCCTGCGTGAAATCGGTAACATTAGTCTGCCGTATGAAGATATGGTTACGTTGCTGGCGCAGATAGAAATGTGCCTCAATTCGAGACCGTTGACTCCCATCCCGTCCGATCCCGCTGATTTAGAAGTGCTGACACCTGGTCACTTCCTGGTGGGATCAAACCTTCAAGCCGTTCCGGAACCAAGCTGCGTCGATACTCCAGACAACCGGTTGAACCACTGGCAGGTCACTCAGAAGCTGTTCCAGCGTATTTGGGCTCGTTGGTATCCCGAATACCTCGCACAACTCCAATCGCGTGCAATGAAAGGTTGCAAGTCACCAGTCCCAGTCCGGGTGGGCCAAATTGTAGTCATTAAGGACGAAAATCTGGCTCCTGTGCAGTGGCCGCTTGGAAGAATCACCCAGTTGCATCCAGGGAAGGACGGAGTTGTTCGCGTCGTTACCATGAAGACTGCCAATGCCGACGGCGTAGTGAGGCCAGTTGCGAAGGTCGCAATTCTGCCCATTCAAACGGAAGTTGAACAGGAGCAATCGACAAACAACAGTTCCTGATTCTTCAAAGACCGGTAGAGCTGTCCGGAACATGCTCAACGCGCTTTTGAAGCGCTATCAGGTGATTAGCGTTTCAATAAATTATCATGTATCCGTTCCATCTACCGGGTCTTCCGTTGTTTCTAGTTCGTTTATGCCCTCGTAATTCATCAACCAATCGCCGAGCCGCTGCAGTTCGTCATGCCAGTCTGATCACCATCAAAACCGTCCAGAAGTCCAGCAATCACTAACCCTGAAGTATCTCAAGTATGCTGTAGCTACAAAGACCGGTAGAGCAGTCCGAAACTGGCTCAACGCGCATAAAAGGCGCAATCAGGTGATTAGCGTTCCTTTACTTCTAGCCAGCTCCGTTCGATCTACCGGGTCTTTTGTTGTCCACAGATTATCCTCCATCAATCCTCATCTGTTAAATCGTCACTCGCTCATCTCTACAGTTCAGCAAATCTGGTCCGAAGCCTACAAAGATCGGTAGAGCAGTTCGAAACTGCTCAACGCGCAAATTGAGCGCAATCAGGTGATTGTCGCTCCAATATCCTTAGTTAACCCGTCCGATCTACCGGATCTTTCGTAGTTCCAGATCATCGCTCCATTCATCTCCATCGTATCTCGTTTTCAATCAGCCAGGCCGAATCCTCAATCAGTCATGTGGGAATGAATGGCTCCATTCACCAATGCCTTCGTTCGGTCAAGCACGTGAAGAGAAGTCGATCGTCGGAGCAGCCGATGAGAGAGCACGAGAAGGAGAGAGTAATCCAGAGAAGAGAGTAGGGATTGAAACAACCCGATTGTTTCAAGGTGGCCGGAATGATCGGAATCCACCGACCATGGTTTAAAAAGAATTTCACTGTCTGTAAATATTGTATATAAAACTAACCCTAACATTAAGTTTATTGAATTGAAATCAGACTAACCCACAATTAATATTGAACCACCCTATCTGAACTTTATACGCTCACGAGAGCAAACTTGAGAGTAGAAATACTCAGCACCGGTCAAGCTAATGCTGACCATCTATCATTTATCGAAGAGCTATCAGTTAGAAATACATCTCGGTAGCGTGTACAACACAAGTACGGTCGTTCGGTCTTTTGTGTGCCTACGTTATATCTTGTCCATTGATCGGTTGGTGCAATAAATTAGTGTGGCGAGAACAGCAAAATCGAAATTCGTTATCGATCCGAATATTATATGCGGTGGTGGCCAAAGGGCAATTATTCAATCCTGAAGGTGGCCAAAGGGCAATTGTCCAATCAAGTCGTGTTGACGGTTAAGGCCACGTAACTCGTGCGTGAGTGAAATTCACTAGAAGAGTGATTAGTGAAATCGTTCTGTCTTCGGTGAAGAAGGAGAAGATCATCTTGAGGCCGTCATTGGTGCTAATTTGTGGTCTGTGATTCTTGTGCGCCGTTCGAAGCTCGAACGGGAAGCAAACCCTTCGATCCCGGCAAGTTACAGAGTCCCCGGCTCGTTAATGAATTTCTAGATGAAATCTCCGGAGGAAATCCACGGAGGAATTTCTGGACGAAATCAACGGAGAAATATCTAAAGGAAATATATGCCCGAAGGAATTCCTGGAGCACATCCCCGGAGAAATTCTTGCAGTTAAACCCCGGATGAATGCCTGAAAGAAATACCTGTAGGAAATCCCCGGAGCAATTGTTGGGGGATATCGCTGGAGGAATGCTTGAAATCCCCAGAGGTTTTCCTGGAGGAAATCTCCGGAGAAATTCCTGATGTAATCTCCAAAGAGCTTCCCGGATTTTCCCCATTTATCAATGAAATCTATGGAGATGCTTCTAGAGTAAACCCCCGGAAGAATTTCTGGATGAAATCTCGGAAGAGCTTGTAACCTGCTCCTATAGCTTGATGGCTATAGCGGGTGATCATTACTCTCGTACATCAAGCCACTGATGGGCTTAAAGCCTTACCAACCAATACAGGAGTTTTGGGTAAATGATCATCATGTCAAACCATCACACTTTCACAACATTAACAACAGAACATTTTATCAAATTAATCGTAGTTAATTTTCGATCAATCGCGCCGCATGCCTCAAATGGATGCTCCGCTGGGCGCAAGCTGCTTTACTCTCACTTTTATTACCCGACATCATCCAATCCATGCCACCCAACTATCACCCCAGTAAGTTAAACCACGAAACATATACATCACCCCCATAAAGATCAAGGACCGGTATCAGAAACCCTTATAGCAGGCACTCATGCTCTGATAAGATCAACAAGATCTCCCGTTATCAATCAGGTCGATCGGCTTTGGGTACCACTTGCTCACACACCACTCGGTATCGCACACTCAATCGATACCAATAAAACCATATTGAAGATTGAAGAGAGCCATCAGTTGTTGGTTTTATATTCGCAAGACCAGTTGTGTGCCCAAGCAAGTGCAAGTGATACAGTTGATTAAGGTTTCTGGTCTGACCGATGTGTGTAGTGTAGTGCCAGTGCCTGATCTGATTGTATAAAAGAGCTATTATCTTCGCAGAACCATATCGTTAAGGATGTCTTCCAACGATCCTCCGATGCACCGACGGGAGTAAGAATCACGTATTGAGATCGGTAAGAGATATTTAACGGAGTTCTAACATCATCCCAAACTGTGGTTATTAGGAAGAAACTAATTTTGCGCTACGATGCCTCACAGGCCTTTCTTTATTTCCACCAAGCATGGTGATGGTTTTTTTCTCTGGATGAAGTGGTGATGTCGTGGTGGTGCAACGCCATAGGCGTGCAAAGCAGCGCACAGTGGGCAAAAACCGACCCAAAATCGCACTTATTTCGTGCCGCTGATTTCAGGAGGTGGGCAGTAGCTATTTTCATTGAAAAACATGCGAGGAATCGAATGGCGCCATTTTCATTCACCGCACGCCATCGGAAGTACCTCATTTTGCCCCATTTTCCCCTTTCTGATATGAAAACTAGAGTTTTAGGAGTTTGTTTGCTTCTGCTGATTAAAATCGATGAATTATATAATTGAAAACCCATCGGCAAACCAAATATGTATATGAAAAATAATATTTTTGGACAAACTTGACCAATGTACCAGTTTACCCCTTTTTCCCCTATAATTTAGACATTTTGATAGTTTCAATAAATTCCTCAAAACTGACACATGATTTACAATTCATAACTCGCAAACCCTTCCATTAAAAGTTTGAGAAATGGACTGAGGGATATATCGAACTATGCGGACCCCGACAAACAGCTCATTTACCCCTATTCCCCTAATATTTCTTCATATATGGCAGTTTTACGATATTTCATATTACTGCCGCCAGATTTTCAACTCAAACTACCAAATCCTTCCGCAATACAGTAAGTAAAAGCAACATATGCGTGAATCATGATTTACGAACCATGGTAAATAGCTCATTTTGCTCCTTTTCCCCTATAATTAGCTATATACGAAGGTTTTACGGTTTTTCTGAATACTGCAGTTAGATTTTAAACTTTGAACATATAATTTATTTTGTAAAATAGTATGGGAATTTGACAGATGCATATATCAAGCTTAGCATACCATGGTGAATAGCCCATTTTACCCCTTTTCCCCTACACTTCGATACATATGGAAGTTTAACGATATTTCACATTACTGCCGCTAGATTTTCAACTCAAACTACAAAATCCTTTCGTAATAAAATATGTGTACAGCAATCTAGCCACGGCTAAGGCCCAATCTTTTAAAATTCTAAGACTCAATCTTTTAAAATTCTCAATGTACAATTATAAACAATGAAAAAAACGAAAGGTCATAATGTGTTTGAACGTCTAAAAATATATCGGTTTAGCATTCGGTTGCAGTTTTCGAAATGACGCCGAAAGAACATCAAGTGCGTAAAAATATTTTGCACAAACGCGTGAAAAAACTAATGATGATGGATGTTCGATGACGTTGAAGCACACTTCAAACGACTTTCTGGTCTAACTTTTTATACTGCAATTCAACGAGGGAAATTTGACGATTATTTTAAAATTAAAAATTGTCAAAGTTTGCTGACAAGTACAAGAGTTGGCCAGTTCTATTTAGTTCAGTGTGGAGTGCTTGATTTTGCGGTGCTCAGGAGTGGTACCTTTAAAATTGCTGTAAATTTCACGAAATTGCCTCAAAAGACTACAGTCCCCCAAACACTCTAAAGTTATGACTAATTCACATTTTTTGACCATATTGTAGCGAAACCTAGTAAAATCGAAAGGAGTAGCGAATAATGATCAAAATATTTTTACAATTAGGAAAAATCTCCTAATGAAATTTTTATTGCAATGTCAACATAAAGAAATTCTTTTCCGTTTAGGCCTACCCAAGTAATACTTTTAGCAGAATATTCGGTGAAAGTTTGCTTGATGCTATGTTCATACTACCCTCTTTATTAAGAAATATAAGCTTTCTTGACATGGGAGATCATGTATCTAATTTTCACAGGAAATAACTAGTATGATGTTTGATATCAAGTTTGCCTATTGCGGCGCTTATAATAAATCCACATTCAGTGGCGGCGATAACATACAGAGGAGATAGGCGCAATTCAATCGCAATGTCAAAATTCCAGTAGACTTGGATTTATTTGTTCTGCAAAGACATAAATGATTCATGTTTCACGAATTTGGTAAACTTTTAGACATTTATTATCACTGCGACTATCCATGAACATTTTAAGATAAACGCGTTTCGTGGTTATTTCTTGCAGAGCACAATATATTACTTGATATAGAGCTTAGTGTGAACGTAGCGTTAAGCTATTATTCGACAAAAATATTTGTTGGGAGCATACTATTTATTTCTCTCAAGAAATTACTTAAGGAATTTCCAGTTTAGATTTCATGGAGCGAATTTTGTAACTCGAGTCGACCAAAACGACTCGACTGGATTAACCGTCGAAAAATCACTCGACACGGCTCTGTCACTCGAGGTTTTGTTAATAAAAGTGACGGGATTACTATGGGAGTCGACGGATGACTTCTGAAATATGCAGCCTTCTTTGCATAACTTGTCATATTCTCAGAAATTAGCTTGGAGTAAAATGTAGCGTCAGTTTTGAGGATTATGAGGGGAAAAGGTCAAAATGAGCTATTTTCCTTTACTGGTTAAATAGGATATACGTATATGTCACTTTTACTTACTGTGTTGCGAAAGGATTTGGTAGTTTGAGTTGTAAATCTAGCGGCAACAATGTAAAATATCGTAAAACTTTCATATATACCGAAGTATAGGGGAAAAGGGGAAAATGGACTATTCACCATGGCACGCTAAGCTTTATATATGCATCTGTCTATTTGCCATACTAGTTTACAAAATAAATTATATGTTCAAAGTTTAAAATCGAACTGCAGTGTTTAGAAAAACCGTAAAACCTTCGTATATAGCTAATTATAGGGGAGAAGGGAAAAAATGAGCTATATACCATGGTTCGTAAACCATGATTTACGCATATGTTGCTTCTACTTACTGTATTGCGAAAGGATTTGGTAGTTTGAGTTGAAAATCTAGCGGCAGTAATGTGAAATATCGTTAAACTTCCATATGTATCGAAGTGTAGGGGAAAAGGGGTAAAATGGGCTATTCACCATGGTATGCTAAGCTTGATATATGCATCTGTCAAATTCCCATACTATTTTACAAAATAAATTATATGTTCAAAGTTTAAAATCTAACTGCAGTATTCAGAAAAACTGTAAAACCTTCGTATATAGCTAATTATAGGGGAAAAGGGGCAAAATGAGCTATTTACCATGGTTCGTAAATCATGATTCACGCATATGTTGTTTTTACTTACTGTATTGCGAAAGGATTTGGTAGTTTGAGTTGAAAATCTGGCGGCAGTAGGGGGAGATCCCCCAGTACCGGACACTTAAGCCACTAAATTCATAATTCGAAAAATGGCCTCGTGTTACCCATGTATGATAAATATCATCATTTTTATAGAGTGCAAAAATAAATTTGAAAATATAAATATGAATTTTGACATTGCATTTTGATGATGTATTTTAGTACCAAATTGATCGATCTTGAAAGGTGGCACCCTATACCGGACACGGTCTGGAAATGCCTCGAGTTCTGTAAATTTGAACATCATTGAATGTGTACATTATAGGAATAGTTTATAATTACCAATTCAATGCATTTGCAACATTTACAAGAATTATTTGAGTTTTTGTTAGTTTGCAAGATGTCTATGAAAAACCTCTCTCATATATGATGAAAAATATCACATTTTACGATGTTGTTCTGAATGTTCATTCTTCTTAATATTATTGCATGTTTGATACCATGATCGACGAAACCCATGGAAAATGAAAGTATTTTGAGACACTGATGCAATAATTACAAAGACATCATATAACACATCAAGCTGTCCGAAACTGAGGGACAGGAGGTGCTTAACCAAAATTGTAATTTATCCATATTTAGTTCAATTATGGTACAAAATACATTCATACTATCAAATTAGGATTATGTTAGATCATGCTTGCGGGATCCAAAGTATTTTTTCATATTCAAAATAATTACTAAATAGGCTCAAAATTAAGGAGATACGTCAATTTTTTAAAGATTTTCAAACATTTCTACTTTTTTAAAAAGGCATGCATAATTCAAGGATGTGTTATTCTACGCAAACATTAGTCTACATAATAGCTTTCTTTTCTACTAATACACCATCTTGATTGGACCATGATATCTCAATCTTTCGACTTTGTCCGGTATTGGGTGCTGTCCGGCACTGGGGGATCTCCCCCTAATATGAAATATCGTAAAACTGCCATATATGAAGAAATATTAGGGGAAAAGGGGTAAAATGAGCTGTTTGTCGTGGCCTGCATAATTCGATATATCCCTCAGTCCATTTCGCAAACTTTTAATGGAAGGGTTTGCGAGTTATGAATTGTAAATCATGTGTCAGTTTTGAGGAATTTATTGAAACTATCAAAATGTCTAAATTATAGGAGAAAAAGGGGTAAACTGGTACATTAGTCAAGTTTGTCCAAAAATATTATTTTTCATATACATATTTGGTTTGCCGATGGTTTTTCAATTATATAATTCATCGATTTTAATCAGCAGAAGCAAACAAACTCCTAAAACTCTAGTTTTCATATCAGAAAGATGAAAATGGGGTAAAATGAGGTACTTCCGATGGCGTGCGGTGAATGAAAATGGCGCCATTCGATTCCTCGCATGTTTTTCAATGAAAATAGCTACTGTCCACCTCCTGAAATCAGCGGCACGAAATAAGTGCGATTTTGGGTCGGTTTTTGCCCACTGTGCAGCGGGGCTCGCCGGCATGGCGCCGGTAGTCTTCTTCCCAACTGTCCGGACAGGATAATCCCAAGAAGTCGCCGTGGGATACACAGCCACACTTCCACCACACTCAACAGAACCCTAGACTTAAGAGTAGGATAAGTTCAACAATAAACGTAAGTACTCCTCATTTGATCACTCCATTTTTATATGTACAGCTGAAATTTCATTCTTGGTTTGGGATGGCTCGTGGTAGTCAGCGTTGTGGTTCCGCTTTTGATCGAACCAGATTGCTGCTAAGGGTCAAGTTTTAGGGTCGGGGGACCAATGCTTTTCACCCTTCTATCTTATTATCTTTTGTCTCCAAGTCTCATGCGCCCTCTGCGGAGTGGTGACAAGCTCTTGGGGGAAATCCCCGGAAGAATTCTTGAAAAAAATCTCTGTAAAAATTTCTGGAGAAAATCTCCGGAGGAATACCTGGAGCAAATCGCCAGTTGCCGGTTTCTGTAAGAAATTCTATGAGAAATTCCTGGACGAAATCCCCAAAAGAATTGGAGGAGAAAATCCCCTCAAAAATTTCTGGTTTAAATCCCAAAAGAAATTCCTGTAGGAAATCTCCGTAAAAACTATAAATTCCTTAGAGGATTTTTTTTAAATAATTTTTTGAACTAAATCTCCAGAGAAAATCTTTATCCAAATCGCCGGAGGAAATGCTGTTAAAAATTCCATGAGAAATTCTTGGAAAAAATCCCAGAGGAGTTCTTTGGGGAAATCTTCGGTGAAATTCTTGGAAAAAATCCTCCGAGGAATTCATGGACGGCTCCACCGGGAATTCCTTTCGAGCTCCACCGCGAGTACCTTCGGATTTTTTTTCCATAGATCCTCCAAGAATGTAATCGGAATTTCTTCAGGAATCCTCCAATTGCTCCTCAGAAATCCTCCAATAGTTTCTCGGAAATCCTCCGGAGTTCCACTAGGAATCCTTCTGGAGTAAATCGGATAATTTCCCTAGATTTCCTCCGAGTTTCTCCAAGAAATCCTTCAAAAGTCCTTCGGGAATTTTTCACGAGTTTCTCCTAGAATTTCTTCAGAGTTCTCTGGAATTCTCCAGAAATTCCTTACTTCCAAAAATTGCTCCAGAGTTCCATCAACAATTCCTCTGGATTTCATACAGCAATTCCTCGGAAGTTCCTCCGGATTTCCACCAGAAATTTCTGCAAAGTTCTTCCATAATTTCCTACGAAGTTCCTTGGGATTTGCTTTATGAAGTTACTCTAGAATATTTATTAGATGGTCGGCGTTAAGTCAGAGTGGACCAAGTGACATTTTTCATATTTTGGGAAAAATGGGTTTAAAGTCTAACGCTCTGTAATTTTTGAACTTGTTTAAATTTTTGTTCAATATTTCTACACGTCTTTGTGTTACTTTCAAACAATATGATGTGAAGCAATAATCATGAAAAATCATTATACAATCCTCTAATAGAACGATTTTTTGAAGGACTATGTGCACTTGGTCCACTCTGACTGAACTAAAGACCACCGTTCAGTGAGTTGGTTCACTCTGACTGAACAATTTCTAGGAAAATAACAATCATTGGTTGCTTGCATGGTCAAACTGGATGCATAACTCTAAGATAAGCAGATTATCAAGACCCTTCGACACCAGTATTGTCAATTCTTCAATGATTCATTCGTATATACCGAAAACAGTGGCATTACGATAGCTTGAAAATTAAGGTTTTGCAGGGTCAGGGCATTGAAGACCATAAATATTCAAATATATATTCGGTCAGAGTGGACCAAGTGAAAATCTTGAGTACCGACCAAACTATATTGGTCCAATAAGCGGGTTTTAGCTCATTCCATACATACACCATAGAACTACCATAAACTTCTATCGGGCTCTGAAATTGACTCGAAAAATGCAATAATCAATCAGTTTATTGCTTTTCAACACTTGGTCCACTCTGTCTGCACAGAATTTGTTGCGATTTCTGACCACCCATCCAAATATGGTCAATAATGGTCAAAAATCAAAATCAAATGCATCGTATTAAGTAATATTTTTAAATTTCTATTGATAGATAAGTAGAAGGATCATTCGATGTCGAAAAATCTGACAAATCTCTTGATATGTTTTCCATTTTCTCGCATTCCTCAGCGCGCTGATCATTTTCGCTTTTATTGTAATAAGCACTTGGTCTACTCTGACTGCACACTTTTATCGATTTTTATTGATCATCCAGAGTGAATTTGTTCCATATCTATCGCAGTTTACAGCATTTATCAAATCTGATTAAAGTGAAACGGAGGTAAGGTAATTTCGCATCTAATGAAAAAATAATCCAATTTTCCCAAGTTTTGTACTTGGTCCCCTCTGACTTAACACCGACCAGATATCCTCCAGAAATTCCTCCATTCCTCCAATTTCTTGGCAATTCTTCCGGAAAAAGTCTACGGAGCTTCACCAAAAATACGTTCGGAGCTCTGTCGGAAATTATTTCGAAGCTCCGCCGCAAATTCCATCGAGATTCAGCCGGGAATTCCTTTGCAGTTCATCCGTGTACTCCTTCAGAGTTCCTTCGGAATTCTTCAGGTTTCATCAATTCTGCTGTTCAATTCACTATTTGTTTGTTTTGTTGATCACATTCAAAATGGATCGAAAAAATACAACAACCGATGCATGCGCGTGCGGTTTGGTCTGATTTTGCTGGTCTATTTAATTTTGACAGGTCCATTTTTGGTAATAATTTGTAACAAAAAATGGACCACAGGCGAAGAAAGCTCTCAGTTAATAACTGTGGAAGTGCTCATTGAACACTAAGCTGAGTAGCCGGCTCTATTCCAGTGGGGACGTTAAGCCCAAGAAGAAGAAGATGAAGAAGAATAGTAGAATGTTGCTAATACAACGAAACTGTTCCCCAAGTTCGATTAATTCAAACAGGATCAGCCAATATGGGAAAAAATAAATATAATGATTCATACTCGGAAAGTGTTAAAACCACTGATAAACAGTACATTATTCCTGCAGCCACATACAATTATAGGCGCAAATACAACTTGCAATCTCACACTAGGTCAAAACAAATGAACTCAACAATTAATGAATAGGTACCTTCTCTACCAAAACTTTTTTTGTGGTGGCACAAATTACACATTCTAGAACACTACCGCCTAGCTGTTTCGAATCCTGCTTCCGTCAACTAACAATGATTTCCAACTTACAAGGCTGTCAATAACGGTCCTGATGTGCGGAGTTTCCCTCAATGTGCCCAGCAATTAACGTCATGCGATGCAAGCAAAACAAGCTCAACGCTTTTTATCATTACAAATTATTAAATCAATACGTCGTTAGTCGTCCTGGCCAAACTGGACATGGCGTGTTGCATTCTGCTGTTGAGCTGCACGTGGTGCTTTTGTCCGACACATGTCTATTTAGTTGTAATTACGATTCGTGGGATTTGTGTTTTCGCCCGGATTGCATGATTCATCATACCAACTTGGAAGCATTTAAAGTGACTTGATTTGGCACCACGGTGGGAAACTTCAACCATTGCATCGCATCGGATGCAAAACTTTACGGACTGACTTCTCCAAGTCACGTCGTAAACGATTTGGACATGCCAAAGCGAATCCGCGCACCGATAGGACTTGACTGGCGAAGAAAATCGCATTGAAAAAGTTCAAATAAATAGATTGCTAAACATTGACCACGAGAGTGTAAACGTGAAAATGAAAAAGACATGAGTTCGGAATACCAAAAGAAGGACAAACACCGAAACTTGCTCCGCTTGCAAAGCCTTGTTCTGTAGGGTGGAATTGTTTGCTTTCCGGGTGCAACTTCACCAGAGCATAGAGGTAGTGGTAGACCTGTGCGCCGAAATATTTTAAATGGTGAAGAACACACTAAAATGTGCACAATTTTTTTTGTTTCGCGCTGGATGTTGTTGAATTTCTATAGCTTCCGGTAAAGCTTAGCTTAGCTTAGACTTACAACACATATCAATGGTTGCTTTTCCGTGATTGGCAGAAATCAGCGAAGATGCACAAAGAATCAACTAGAAGTTTGCATCTCCACAAAGTTTACTGGACGGAATGTTTTTTGATGGGAAGGATCGTTGGGTCACATGATTCACTTTGATAAGCGATTAGACCATGATAAGCAATTATTTGTCAGATATAAACATGTTTATAATGTAATATTTTCAATTGATATAAAACATTTTGAAGTAGAAGAAAATAATCGACACTAGACGTGACGAACCATTAAAAGTTTGTTGAACAAATAGCTAAACACAACATTCCAACAGCTGTCATGACGAAAGAATGTATTATCATATTTTACTCATATGAAAAGAAAAAAAAAACTCGATTGGTTGGACCATCACAGAACACTATTGTGGCGAACCATTCAAAGTTTGTTGAATAAAGTGAAGCTTTTGCAAGTCTACACATATAGTGTCAAACCATTCGAAGTATTTTTTTAAATTGAGGGGGTTAGAAGCAAAGGAATGTAAGTGACAAAAAGCTCATTTTGAGAAAATCGACTTAAAAGTTTTTTCAGCAATGTTCCATTCCATACAATATGTATGGGAGCCAAAAAATCGAAATTGTTTTCAGTGAATTATGTTGTTTTTTTTTTCTGATTGACGGAAAACTCACATAAAAATACCGTTAGAAAGCTTGGAAACAGTAGATTAAGCAGCTCTTAACGCATACAAACTAACTGAGAAAGAAATCACTCTGAGAATGCGTGAATAATAACACTTCTGCTTTTCGTGCAAAAGATCGTTCTGATGACACAAAACAAAAACACTAATACTTGTGTTTCTACGAAGCACTGCCCAGCAAAATGCGCGTATACCGAAAGAAAAACGAGGAGAAAAAAACAACACCAACGAGACACAAAACCGACTAGTTTTCTCGAGCTTAAAAAACACTAAAAAACATAAAAACGCGCTATCCAAGAGGAAAAAAACTGGGATTGCTAGGCCATATCAAAGCACTCAAAAACAAAAAGAGAACGCGCAACCCGAGAGAAAAAAAATGACTTTCCCGACGCACCACAGTGGTACGGAATCAAAAAAAGTGGGACATGTGTGTTTGTGCTAAAACTATTGGGCTTAGCGTTTTGACATGTTCCACAAAGTTCCTTCATTTATTGAGTACTTCATTTAGACACTAGAAAAAAGTTGAAGGGGTTGTATGCAAGACACGACCGCAGTGTTGACGTTGGATAACCTTAGGCTGCTTGAAAATTGTCTGAATATGAACCTGCTCTTGAAAACAATTTCGATAAAGGGCCAATTGTTTTGGAGCGGTTGTTCACATAGTTTAGTTTCACGTATCATATTCCGATTATACCAAAATTTATTAGATTGAAATAGATCATCATAAGATATATTTTTCAAAACAACTCATATGCTAAATTTCACTTGTACCGATTTCACAAATCACTGCACGTGCAGAAACTTTCACTTCAGGAATTCCTCCAAGAGAATCTTACAGGAACTCCACCAGAAGTTTGTTCAAGAATTCTTCCAGGAATTCATTCATGAGATCCTCCAAGTGTTCATTTAGGAATTCCTACTGGAATTGCTCCAGGCATTCATTCTGGAGTTTATTCAGGAATTTCTTCACAAATTGCTCCAAGATTACCTTCAGGAATTTCTCAAGAAGTTGTTCCATGGAGTTCCTGTAGGAATTCCACCAAGAGTTCCTTCAAAAATTCCTTCAGGAGTACCTCCATGGATTTTTTCAAGAGTTCCTCCAGGGATTCTTCCAGGAGTTCCTATAGGAATTCCTTCAAGACTTCCTGCAGGATTTCCTCCATGAGTTTATTCAGGAATTGTTTCAGGAGTTCCTTCAGGAACCTCTCAAGGAGTTGCTCCAGTAGCTCCTCTAGGAATTCCACCAGGAATTCTTCCAAGAGTTCCTTCACGAATTCCTTCATGAATGCCTCCAGGAATTCCTCCAAAAACTGTTCCGAAATTTTTCTTTAGGAATTCCTCCAGGAGTATCTTCTGAAAATCCTGCAGAAGTTTGTTCAGGAACTCGTCCAAGAGTTTTCTCAGAACTTCAGGATTTTTTAAGGTATTCCTCCAGGAGTTCCTTCATATTTTTTGCCAGAAGTTCCTTCGGAAATTCCTCCAGTATTTTCTTCAAGAATTCTTCCGGGAATCCCCCAGGGATTCCTTGAAAAATTCCTCCAGAAAATCCTTCGGGAATTGCTCCAGGAGTGCATTCAGGCATTTCTTCATTAGTTTCCTCAGGAATTCTTCCAGGAATTCTTTTAGAAATTGCCCCAGAAGTGTCTTTAGAAATTCGTTCATGAATCTCTCCAGAAGTTCGTTCAGGCATTCCTTCAAGGATTCTTTCAGGACTTTCTCCAGTGATATTTTCAGAAGTTCCTTCTTGAGTTTTCTAAGGGATTCCTTCAATAGTTCCTTCAGCGGTTCCATCTTCAGATCCAACAGTAATTCATTCTGAATAGTTCCAATATGAATTCATTCGGAAACCTCTTAAATGAATCATTCAAGAATTCTCTTTCAGAAACACTGGAGAAATCGCTTAAATAAACTCCATTAGAAATTCTTCAAGGAATACTTCCAGTAACTCAAACAAGAGTCCTTCCAGAAATTCTACAAGATATACCTCAGGGAACTCTCCTAGAAACTTCTCCAATTAGTTCTCCAAAAAATCCTCCAGATATTTTTTCATGAATTTCTGTAAGGAATCCTGGAGGGCTTCTTGATTGAATCCTTGGATAAAATCCTGAATGAATCCATTGAGAAAACTCTTGCATTTCCGGAGGAAAATCTAGTGAAATTCTTGGATAAATTTCCGGAAGGAATAATAAGAGGAATATTTGAATGAAAAAGCAGAAAAAAATCTAAACGAATTACTGAAAAACCCCTAGAGAAATTCTAAAGAAACTCCAGAAGGAATCCTTGGAAGAATTTATGAATGAAACCCTGGAAACGAATACTGAAAAATACTCCTGGACATTTTAGTAGAAAATCTCTGGGAAAAAATGTATGTATCCTTGGATGATTGCTTGGAAGAATTTCTTGATCCTAGAATACCATGGAATAATCACTGGAGGAATTCTTGGAGGAGAAAATCCCTAAAAATAATACTGTAGGAGTTTCTGGAGGAGGAAATCTCTGGAGAATGTCCTGGAAGTATCTTTGAAGGAATTACTTTTTAGAGAATAACTTTACCCTGGGAATTTGTCTTATATTTTCATCTGAAATAATTTCGATTTTCATCTTACAAATCAATAAATTTTTATTTTCATCTTACGAATCTTCAAGAGATTCGCCTTAAATATCTTCAGTATTATCAGGATACCTTGAAGAACCTAACTAGGAATGCTTCCAAGGACACAACCAGAAATCAATTCATGTAATCCTACACAAGTTTATCCACTTCAAGATTCAATACAAATGCAGACAGATTGAAAATGTTTTAAACTAGTTCGGTTTTTGCGTCGCCGGTGAGACGTCTATTTTTCTGCCACGCGTTTTGTCTGCTGGGTAGTGCATTTCAAGACCCAAGCAAGCTAGTTCGGTTTTCGCGTCGCCGTGTGTATAGCAAGTATGCTGATAGAGTTGCATATGGCTGCTTAGTCAGGGAATAAGGATCAATTTGGTGAGCTCGTTTCATGCTTTCATTTTAATGTATATTTTATTGTGAAACACGTTTTAATCATGACAACAATAGAAAAGTCACTTTTTTGTATTTTTTTTAACAAAACATGAATGTTTTTTCACAATAAGTGTCGGCAAAGACTCTTGTAATTGTTTAAAAAGCATCCAAATACACATACCTTACCTCTTATCCAACATTTTTCATTACCGAAATCGTTTTGAATGGTTCGACACTGAAAGTGTAGACTTACTTTAGGAACACGTTGTCTGTAGTGACTAATAGGTGACTGTTTGAACTAAGGCTGCATGGATCGCATCACTTACCAAGGTGAACCCTGATTATGTAGCTTTTTAACCCTCCCCACTAAGGCGGCATCCACAAATTACGTAACGCTCTAGGGGGAGGGGGGGAGTAGGCTACAGCGTTATGGCTCATACAAAAATTTGGAATTTTTCATACAAAAAGCGTTACGGAGGGGGGGAGGGGGTCAAGAATTTCCAATTTTAGCGTTACGTAATAAATGGATGCCGCCTAACAAATTCCTCCCTGTGACAACCATGGAGATGCAGAGGTGATCTCGGTCTCTAGTAACAATGGATGTCACATTCATAATCCCACCTTTCCCCGATGACCGTAAGGACGTAGCCGGCGCCGTTATTGACTTTATAATGTTTCGAGTTCTCGAAAGTGTACATTGAAGATGGAAAGCTATTCCCAAGCTACATCTGTTGGTTCCTTGTGCAACTTCGATTATTCTGGTCAATCACGGAGTAGCAACTACGAATTGTACGGTTATCAATGCTTATGCTTATGCTTATGCTTAAATGCAGACAGATTGAAAAAATCATAATTGAAAGATTGCATAACCTGAAAAAATGTTTGAAAGAAAGTTTTAATTCCACAAGCAGTTATTGCAAGCATTTAATTATAAAGATTTTTTGAAAATATTCTTTCTGGGATCATTCTATTCTATCATATCACCAGAACTGCTTTAGATTGTTCGATAGAAATTCCAACAAGAATTTCAGAAAGAAAAAAACAACGGAGACACTGACAGCAGAAGAAATAGTGAAGTAACTTGAGAAATTATTTAATATATATGTAATAGTCTATGGATGAATTATTCAAGTTAATCCTTAATTCACCTTAAACAAAGTAAACCTTTGGTAAACTTTTATTAAAAAATACATTGAAGTCATTCTTAATGTCAAGTTTATCTAGAATAATTCCGGAAAGTCAGTATGTATTTAATAAATAAACCACTGATGGAATTTCTTGGTGTATTTTTAAAGTCAGTCATGTCGGTATTATTTCTTAGATACATAATTGGAAAAGCACTGGAAAATTTACTTTGATAATACCTTTGGTTTGTTTAAGGTGGAATCTTTGCAAATATTTTCGGATCGATTTATAAAGCTGTGATTTATATTCAATGCCTACGAAAAAAATGTCTCGTAGAATTAAATGTATTAAAAAAATACTGGCAGCTTATCTACTGGTATCCATAAAAATGTTTAGAATTTTTAGGGCTTCGGCTTCGTTTAGAAATTCCCAGCAAATCCCCACTTGGAATACCGGCAAAAAGCGCGAGACAAATTTCTAGAAGTTTCATTGGAGAATCGTACTACATGCTACATGCTTATGTAATATATAGGGCCTTCCTTAGTCGAGTGGTTACAGTCCGCCGCTACAATTAAAAGCCATGCTGAAGGTGTCTGGGTTCGATACCCGGTCGGTCCAGGATCTTTTTGTAATAGAAATTTCCTTGACTTCCCTGGGCATAGAGTATTATCGTACCTGCCACACGATATACGAATGCGAAAATGGCAACTAAGGCAAAAAAAAAGCTCTTAGCTAATAACTGTGGAAGTGCTCTTAAAACACTACGCTGAGTACCCGGCTATGTCCCAGTGCGGACGATAATGCCAAGAAGAAGAAGCTTATATAACCCAGCAGTTGCATACCGTGAGGAACTCAGATTGATTTCGGAATTCTTATTGGCCTGGGCGTAAATTGTAACTTGTAGTTTTGGTGAGAAATGTATGGAATAATTTTTGAGGTCGTTCAACAACTCCAAACCTCTAACCAATTCGAAAATTTACACTTTTGCTCGCCACTTTGCAGTGCATTACCAAAGAACAGACAACATGCTACGGAATTCTATAAAACCCTGACGCAATTCTGTAATTTTCAAATGTGCTCAATATTATTCATACCAAAACTTCAAAATCAATATCAATTATTGATTAGAACATAAACAGAATCATCTGACAGTTGCGTCGTAGTGTGCGTGCTATCTCGCATCATCAAAAGCCGGTGCATGCCCGGTGAGCACAGCCGCAGTGTGAACTAAGCGATCAGGTATTTCTGTGCAGTCCAAGTTCTTGCACAGTTACTTACTTACTTATTTGGCTTTACATCAATTATCTTGATAAAGCCTCGCCAACAATAATTCGCCAATACACTCGGTTCATGGTCGCTTCTCTCCATCCTCGACTGTGACCCACGCTCTCCAGATCCTGGTGCACCTGGTCAATCCACCTAGCTCGCTGCGCCCCACGCCTTCTTGTTCCGACCGGATTCGTAGCGAACACCATCTTTACAGGGTTGTTGTCCGGCATTCTCGCAACATGCCCTGCCCAGCGTATCCTTCCAGCTTTAGCTCCCTTCACGATACTGGGTTCACCGTAGAGTTGAGCGAGCCGCCGAAGATCGTCCTTAGCACTCGGCGTTCGAAAACCCCAAGAGCTTGCAAGTCCTCCTCGAGCATAGTCCACGCCTCATGCCCGTAGAGGACTACCGGTCTTATGAGCGTTTTGTACATCGTACATTTGGTGCGGGGGTGAATCTTTCTTGACCGCAGTTTCTTCTGGAGCCCATAGTAGGCACAACTTCCGCTGATGATGCGCCTTCGTATTTCCCGACTAACATTGTTGTCAGCCGTCAACAAGGATACGAGGTAGACGAACTCGTCCACCACCTTGACGGTATCTCCGTCTATCGTAACACTGCTTCCTAGGCGGGTCCTGTCGCGCTCACTTCCGCCAACCAGCATGTACTTTGTTTTCGACGCATTCACCATTAGTCCAACTCTTGTTGCTTCGCGTTTCAGGCGGGTGAACAAATCTGCCACCGTTTCAAATTTTCTCCCAATAATATCCATGTCGTCCGCAAAGCAAACAAATTGTCCGGATCTCGTGAAAATCGTGCCTCGACTGTTAAGTCCGGCTCTCCGCATAACACTTTCAAGCGCAATATTGAACAACAGGCACGAAAGTCCATCGCCCTGTCGTAGTCTCCGCCGAGACTCGAACGAACTGGAGTGTTCGCCCGAGATCTTCACGCAGTTTTGCATACCGTTCATTGTTGCTCTGATCAATCTTGTGAGCTTCCCGGGAAAGCTGTTCTCGTCCATGATTTTCCATAGCTCTATGCGGTCGATACTATCGTATGCCGCCTTGAAATCGATGAACAAATGGTGCGTAGGGACCTGGTACTCACGGCATTTCTGGAGGATTTGCCGCACGGAAAAGATCTGGTCCGTTGTCGAGCGGCCCTCGATGAAACCTGCTTGATAACTTCCCACGAACTCTTTTGCTTTTGGTGATAGACGATGGAAAAGTATCTGGGATAGCAATTTGTAGGCGGCGTTAAGGATGATTGCACGATAATTTTCACACTTTAGTTAACGCCTTACTTCCACTCCTCGGGTAGCTGTTCCGTTTCCCAGATTCTGACTATCAGCCGATGCAGACAAGCGGCCAACCTGTCCGGGCCCATCTTGATGAGTTCGGCTCCGATACCATCCTTGCCAGCGGCCTTGTTGTTCTTGAGCTGTTGAATGGCATCCTTAACTTCCCCCATCGTGGGAGCTGGTTGGTTTCCGCTGTCCGCTGTGCTGACGTAGCCATCGCCTTCGTTGTCCTGACCTTCTGTGCCTGTGTTCTCTGCGCCATTCAGGTGTTCATCGTAATGCTGCTTCCACCTTTCGATCACCTCGCGTCCGTCCATCAAGATGCTCCCATCCTTATCCCGGCACATCTCAGCTCGCGGCACGAAGCCTTTGCGGGATGTGTTGAGCTTCTGATAGAACTTCCGCGTTTCTTGAGAACGGTACAGCAACTCCATCTCTTGGCATTCTACCTCTTCCAGGCGGCGCTTTTTGTCCCACAATAAGCGGGTTTGCTGTTTCCGCTTCAGTCTGTATCGTTCCACGTTTTTCCGCGTGCCATGCTGCAGCATTGCAGCCCGCGCTGCATTCTTCTCCTCTAAAACCTCCTGGCACTCCTCGTCGAACCAATCGTTTCTTCGGCTCCGTTCCACATATCCGACAATGCTTTCGGCAGCGTCGTTAATGGCTGCTTTGACTGTCCTCCAGCAGTGATGAACTATGATGATGAACTATCGAGCTCGCCCTCATCCGGCAACGCTGCCTCAAGATGCTGCGCGTACGCATTGGCAAAGTCCGGTTGATTCAGCCGCTCGAGATTGTACCGGGGCGGGCGTCGGTACCGTACATCATTGATGACGGATAGTTTTGGGCGCAGTTTCACCATCACCAGGTAGTGGTCGGAGTCAATGTTAGCGCCACGATAGGTTCTGACGTCGGTTATGTCGGAGAAGTGCCGTCCATCGATCAAAACGTGGTCGATTTGCGATTCTGTTTGCTGAGGTGATCTCCAGGTGTACCGATACGGGAGGCTGTGCTGGAAATAGGTGCTACGAATGGCCATATTCTTGGAGGCGGCAAAATCTATCAGTCGTAGGCCGTAGCCGTAGCTGAACTCCTCCTCCTGGCCGACCTGAGCGTTCAAATCTCCTATGATGATCTTGACGTCTTTGATTCTTAACTTGCACATTCGTTAATTGATCGGCCACCACCCGATCACGCACCTTTGCATATCACCCATCACTATGAAAGCTGTTCCCAGCTCGCGTGTGTTGCCGCAGCTCTGGTAGATGGTATGATTACCTCTAAACGTTCGCACCAATGCTCCTGTCCAGCACACCTCCTGCAGCGCTACGATGTCGAAACCGCGGGTCTTCAGTACATCGTAGAGTATGCGAGTACTTCCAATGAAGTTGAGAGATTTCCAGTTCCACGTACCGAGTTTCCAATCGCTAGTCCTGTTTCGTCGCTGTGGTCTTTGCCGATTGTTCCGGTCCGTATTCTCTCGTTGACGTTCCTGTGCTGATGTGTTTTTACGGCTGGCTTGCAGGGCCTGACACCAACCCCGTAGATTTCCGGAGGACCATTCCCCCTAAATGTTCTGAGGGACATAGTGCGCAGTTTAGCTTAGAGTCCTTCTCTGGCACTCGGACGATGATCAGCCGCCCCTGACATGGGGAACAGACGCTGTTGTGAGCCGCTCCTAACATGGAGTACAGACGCTCAAGGTTTGCAGAAGCAAAAGCAAAAGCAAAAGCAAACCCCCCCCTCCCTGTCAGCATACGACCAAAGTTCCCACCGGGGGTTGGTTACCCTATCTTCCCCAAGGTTACTCGTACCCCGGCCAGTACCACGAGGAGGTAGGGATAGGAGTTGCTGGGCAAGAGGCTAAGGACCGCACAAAGGGGTCTATTTTATTCCTGCAGGTACGCGAGGGACCAATGGTACGCCATGCCCAGCCATTTACCGCGCCACAGTTATCTATTTGGAATTGTAACTGAGTTCGGCTAACGTGAACATTTGTCGACACTGAGTACCGTTTTGACTCATATTCCGAACACTTGAGGCCAACAGTGACTTCAAATGCATCTGATTGTCATAAATTAGCTGATATTTGTCTACATTTTAGTTTCTTCGCAAAGTCTAACTGTTAGCTATTGGGTGTACCGATAATAATGATAATTTGATTAGTTTTAGTATTGTTTTCACGGGTTGTGGGACATTTCCCAGAAAGTCAAACAAATTTACAAATTTCAAAAAGTTTGTACGGTTAAAAAAACAGGAGGGGGAAAGAGGTGGTTTTGTGGCTAAGTGGTTCATCGGCAGCCCCAACCATAATCTTAGGAGGAAAATGCTGTTTAAAAATTATCTTAATTGTGTCTTAATTAATTTCATAATTGTGCTACTGTCGTTTCCCTGAATGCCACCTCTCCGAATGACCCGTTTCCCCGAATAGTGATGCAGTTCAAACAGGTGCAAGAATAGTCTTTAAGGATTGGGTGCTGAACTAGAATGAATGATTAGCAATTAAAAGAAGAAGATAATATAGATTCGAACGTCATCCTCGACTAAATATATCTTGTCAAAAATGCCAATGATGGTGAAACTCGAAAGAACCGCCAATCAAGTGAAGATGACCGCTTCGTTACCACCTCGAAACACAAAAGTTATGATAATTATAAGAGCTAAAAACTTTTCGGAAACTAGGCTATTCGGGGAAACGGGTTGTTCGGGGCACTGGCATTCTGGGAACTGGCGTTTGGGGAAACGAAATTTGGGAAACCGACATTCGAGGAAAAGTAGCTCAACCGTTTAACATAAGCTGTTCCTACATATGCCATACAGTGTTTCATGATCAAACTTGATCCAAGCTATTGTGTTTTTTGTTTACATAGTTATTCTTCCTTCTTTTAAAATTGGCTTTTCTTTCTTAGGCTGATACAAATATTAATTTTCTTTTTTTAAATTTCTTCAAAAATCCGAAAATTTTGAAGGAGAGAAAAAAAAGAGTGTTCATTTTATTGACAACAGTCAGTCAAAAAATATAAAAATCGTCCAAATGGTTCGAATTACATTTCCGACCATAGGTGGTTAATTTTAAAGAATTTTTGATTTAAAGATTCTCCATTCAATAAATGAAAGACTGCAACAAACCGAAAGTCCTACCGTTAAAAATAAAAAAAAAAAATAATACGAAAATGTTTTACCTATGAAAATTATGGTTTTCCTCGAATTTTCCAGTTAGATGCATTCACTATTTACTATTTACCATTTTCCTGGGTTTGAACACCTCAAAGATCTCTTGTTATTTTTTTTTCTGGGGAATGTCCCATTCTGGGGAATGGTTTTCTGGGGAATGTCCCATTCTGGGGAATGGATTTCTGGGGAATGGATTTCTGGGGAATGGATTTCTGGGGAATGTCCAATTCTGGGGAATGGCGTTCTGGGAAATGTCGTACAATCGTTTTCAAGTAAAAGTATGGAACAACATTTTGATTGAAATGCCGAACACTGTGTTCATTCTGTCTCATATTCCGAACACCTTGATTCAAATTCTGAACAGCACGAATAAATCGTATTCAAATAAATAATTTCGCAAATAAATTTATCTGAGCTTGTTCTTCTGGTTTCAAACTAGATAATCATCCCTTCTCCTGCGATATAAATTATATTGGAGACGTTAAAATTGAATTGCAATTGACTGCCATTTCCTTGTTATTTGGTGACATATTTCAACGAAACATTTCAACCAAATTGCCATACAAAAACCGAGTGTTCTGAATATGAGTCTGTTCGGAATTTGAGACGAAACGGTACACCATGAATACGTTTGATGGTGGCATGGACATGATGCCCTCATTCGATTTATATGGACGTGTATCCTAATCCTGTTCCAACTTGTTCGGATAAGCTGAGTTTTTCTTGGAAATTTATTATTTCGGTTATATAAACCAAATTCTTGCAGGAAATCCTGTTGAAGTTCAAGGAGAAATACTAGTTGGTATTCTAAGATAAACCCCTGAAGTCACTGCAGAAATTTCAGGAGGTACCCCTGGAAGAACCTTCTTCTATAGAAGAACACCAGGAGGATCCCCTGGAGTAATCCATAAACTTAGGCGTGATGCAAATTTAATCGTCGATGGCGCAAAGGTCTAGTCTTGTATTCGGTTTAGAACTAGCTCCTCCAATTTCCTCTTTGCATTGTTTGTGCGGCCGAGTGGCAACTTGCTTCTGCTCCTTCTCCCCCTGAATGTTTTTTTTTTGTTCGAGCTCCTCACTAATGGAGGGGGAATTCCCATCACGGTAGGACCAAGTTTGTTTACAGCTGCCTTTTGCAGTTTTCCGTTTCCGTGAAACTCATTCTGCATGCATGCTATGCACCATCAGCACACCATGCTATGCAAGTGGAAAGCAGGCCGATTGAGCTCTTACGTAGAATGGCCATAAGCTCTGAGCCAAACTGAGAAGAATGACTGTCCCAATCGCCAATCATAATGGGGCCACTGGCGAAGGATAATTTTTAGGGCAGAAGAACAGTTTTGAATCCTTGTGGAAGGGTTAATTACCATTAGCGAGAAAGTAAGTCGTCATAAGAACTCATTGCAGCTGTAGACTATTGACCTAGTTTAAATTCACTGGTGAATTCGTCGAATGAGATTATTTGATTTGATGTACGAATAAAGTTTGTTCGTTCGTTTAGGGCTGCAAAACGGAGTGTAGACAACTGTGTGGATTTCACCTGCTTATAAAACAAACAAAAAACATTTGCTTAACCTTCATATATAATGCATTCATTGTGGCAATAGAAGATTGCAACGATTTTTGCCTGAAATAATTATTAATTTTATTCGACATTTGTTCCAATGTTTCAACATTGGATATTCTTTGTAACTCGTTAATACTATACCAGGAAGGAAGCTACAGAATCATTTTCAAAATTTTATTTTGAATCCTCTGTAGAGCTTTCTTCCTGGTATTACAACAGCTAGTCCATATTGGTACAGCATACAACATGGCTGGCCTGAAAATTTGTTTGAATATCAAAAGCTTGTTCTTAAGACAAAGTTTTGATTTTCTATTGATAGGGGGATAGAGACATTTTACATATTTGTTAAATTTGGCTTGAATGCCTTCAATGTGATTTTTGAAAGTTAAATTATTATCTAGCATGAGCCTTAGATACTTAACTTAATCTGACCAATTTTTTTTTTCGAAGTCCTGAGTAGTTTCATTTTCTATTGGACTGGTAAGTCCTAAATTAAAATTGTGCGCGCTTTCAAACTGCATAGCAAGTTTTTGAGCTTTTTCGCAATTGGTTAGTAATAATATGTTTTCCTCTTTCAATGCTGGTATTGAATTCGGAGGTTTTTTTTTTCAAAATTTTAGATAATTTCCAAAAGGGTTTAGAGCCAGGGTCCAATTGAGAAATTTTATTTTTAAAATTTTTGTTTCCTAATTGTGAAAAAAGTTTTTTGATTTCTTTCTGCAAATTCTGTCATATAATTATCATAGCAGGATCGCGAGAGCGTTGAAATTGCCTTCTCCTCACGTTTTTAAGACGGATCAAGAGTTTAAGATCATCGTCTATAATCACGGATTCAAATTTTACTTCAAATTTTGGAATTGTAATGCTCCTGGCGTCAACAATGGAATTTGTTAAAGTTTCAAGAGCATTGTCAATATCAAGCTTAGTTTGTAAAGAAATGTTGACATCAAGATAAGAGTCAACATACGTTTCACATGTATTCCAGTCGGCTCGAAAATAATTGAAAGTGGAGCTGATAGGATTAAGAATCGCTTAACGGGATATTTGAATTGTAACAAGGACATGATCAGAACCAAAATCAGCATGAGGAATCAGTTGGCTAAAAAGCTGACAAGAGTCGGTTAAGACCAAATCAATTGTAGATGGATTTCTAGAAGAGGAAAAACATGTAGGGCTATCAAGGTATTGAGTTGAGAAATATCCTGAAGAGCACTCATCAAATAGAATTCTGCTGTTGGAATTACTTTCCATGACCGATATTTGGCATCAAAGTCAACAATGACAAAAAATTTTGACTTATTGCGAGTCAATTTTCGCAAGTCAGTTTGGAGCAAATTAACTTGTTGTCTAGAGCATTGAAAAAGAAAATAGGCAGCTTTGAAAGAATATTTACCAAGCTTTATTTCAACTGAAACACCTAAAGTTTCAAAAACTTCAGTTTCAAATGACTAAACAGTTGATGTTTTGTACACCTATGAATGATGATTGCAACTCCCCCACATGCGCCATCAAGTCGATCATTACGACAAACAAAATAGTTTGGATCTCTTGTGAGTTTGCATCCAGGTTTCAAATATGTTTCAGTAATAACTGCTATATGCACGTTATAAGCTGTAAGAAAATCAAACAGCTCGCCCTCTTTACCATTCAAAGAACGAGCATTCCAATTTGAAATATTTTAAGTATTATTTGTATCCATCAGAAAAAAACGTAATCCAATAACAATTTGGTTAGTAAACTTGTACTGCTTCAGTAATAGTGGTTGTTTTTAATATTGCATCAATCATTTGATTCAACTATTCAGTTAAACAAATAAAATCAGAGGGAGACGTATCATTTGAAGTGGGTACTTTATCTGATGATTTTCCGTTGGAACTTTCGGTAGGCGAAGAGGCGGAGTAGATGTTTCCTGTGGTGGCAGGGTCTTTTGCATTTGATTTGAGACCATTAGAATGGCTTATCGTAGTATGAAAGTTCAAATTACCTGCTACGATATCGGCAAAGGATTTTCCGTGGGTAGATACATTCGAAATTAAAAGATTCGAACGGCTTCTCAACAGATTAAACTTAGTTTGTGAATGAGCATGATCATAATCTTCCTTATGGGTATGATTCTTAACTAAGCGGTCGTTAACTGAAAAATGAGTATTGTTCGATGCTCTACCACGGAAATTCCGGAGATGACCGTTATCGTAACGGACATCATCGTCATCTGCGCGAAGGTTAAGCCCACAATTTTGACTTATGATTGCCCCCGCAATTGGCGCATATGAACTTATCGGTATCTTTCTTCACTGGACAGACGTCCTTAGCGTGAGAAGAACCTCTGCAAATCATGCATTTAGCATCTATGTGGCAATGTTTTGTACCATAACCCCACTTTTGGCAACGACGGCACTGTGTGGGGTTCTGGTAATTTCCTTCAGGTTTCTAGAAATGTTCCCATGTCACACGGACATCGCACATAAGTCTTACTTTTTCTAAAGCGCCAATATTATTTAGTTCTTTTTTGTTAAAGTGAACTTAATAATATTCTTGAGAAAACCCTTTCCGAAGAATGCCAGATTGGGTTCTCTTTTTCATAATGATTGCTTGGACTGGGGAGAATCCAAGTAAATCATTAATTCCAGTTGTCTTTCAAGACAACTATTCATGATGTTTGAGAAGAAGTTTGTGATCCTTAAGAGCTTCCGGAAAAATGCGACAGTCTCCTTTCTTTGCGATTTGGAGCGAGACCTTGACTCCCCAAATGGAGTTCAAGATCTCCTCTCTAAATCCCCCAAATTCGGAAAAACTGATAACAATAGGCGGCACTCTTTTCTTTCTCACTTGAATCAAAGAGCCAGGGCTAGAGACTGCTTCAATTGGGCTTCGAAAAATTTGTCTAGAACATCGAATTGATTGCTCATTTTGATGCAAATATGAACATTATTAATTTCACCCTTGGAAGAAGACGCCCATTCCACTCATTCCACTCATGCCGTGTTTAGTGACTGTTTCAATCCCACTTTTTTGGAAGGAAGTTGTGAATTCAGAGATTCACCCTTCCTTTTGTTTGTAGTTGCAACCATGTTTAGTGAATAAAGAGTATTGTTTGATCCTTGGACCTGGTTCGGCGTTCAATGCGTTTACTGAGTAATATCGCGAATCCGGTCAGGCGCATTAATTTCAAATTATATACTTATCGTTTACCAAAACGAATCCTTTATCCAACCCTTTCCCATATCCAAACTCCCAGTGTCTGCTTGTGGAAGTGCAGAGGACTCCTCGGCTTCTATAAAGCAAGTAACACGTCAACATTTCCCTCCCATCCCCGAATTGACCTGCATTCGGACGCAGCCGGCGTCGTTATTGTTTGTTATAATAATGAGAGCACCAGTACTTACACATTGAGGATGCTACTGATCCCGAGTAGTGTCTGTTGGTTCCCTGTATAAGTACAGCTGTTCTTGCAATAACGGAGTAGCATCTGCGGGCGGTCAATCATGCTCATGCAACCATGTTTAGTGAATAAACAAAAGAAGACGTGACCTTCGAGAGGTTTTTTGCCCAAGACGGTGTCCAAGAAGGCTTACCACTGCTAGCTTTCGCTAACGGGTTCAACAAAAAATCGAAGGTACGGGTCTAAACAAGGATAGTAAAGGGATCAATAGTAGAAAAAATAGTACTGAAAAGTACTGTTTTGGTTGCACTCAAAAGTACAGTTTTTTTTAATTTCAACACTGACTCTATTTTTTGTTTCTCTGTACCATTCAGGTGTTCTTAATAGTGCTGCTACCACCTTTTGATAACTTCGCGTTCGTTCGTCAAGATGCTCCCGTCGTTGGTTTGCTGGACTACTGATACAATACAAAATCAGGTTTTCTAGTTGACAAATTGATGCCTTTACCTTTTGACATATGCTTACTTGCAAGAGATTTAAAACATGACGTTTAAATTATCACGCACTATCGATAGGTCAGTTAAACCGTTACCGAAGTGGACCGAAATCGTAAGTGACGAGAAATTGGAGATTTCCAACAAGAACCACAAGTTACAAAGGTCCATTAGGAGGTGTGGATGTTTGGCGGTAGTTGCTTCTTTCCTATTCTTCCGTCATACCGAATGCATTGCATTATTTCGATTGCAGTGCAACGACATCATGTGAGGCGCACTGGCTGGTGAATGCAACAAATGCCAGGAAAAAAAACTTTTGCCACCTCTGGGACGGAGAATCCATTTGGCAAATCGACAGCCAGATTGAACCGTGAAAGACAAATGCTGATGAAGGGGTCGAACTCGGATTCGTACAGAACATGGATTATTTTGGAAACAAGAGAAATCCATTCCCATCGGTTCTTCGATTTCTGGAGTTGACTCCAATGGGCGGGTAAATCGAAAGCCGATACTTCAGGATGCTCATGCAGTTGTTGAGTTATTTTGTAGAGTAACTGAAAATTGAGGCGAAAATAGATCGAATCTTTCGACGCCATGTTTTGGAAGATACGAAGTGAAGAGAGCAGGCGATAAAAAAGTTTTTATTGGCAGGACATTCCCACCCGAGCCGCCAGGAAGGGCAAAGTCTGATCGATATTGCGTGTTTGATGAGGATATGCAAATGAAATGAAGGGGGTGGATACGTAGTTTTCACTATCCGCAAAGTTTATCAGCACGGAAGACATGTGGTCGGAGGGTGGAGCGATGTTGTCGGTTCATGAAAACTTTTGTAGTTTGCTTCACACTTTGCGGTTTCATGTGTTTGAGAAAAAGTTTCTATATTATGAATGCGAAGAAACTTTGCACTTTCACTGCAGGACACTCTGGATCATGTAATTCAACGAATGACTGAACATGTACAGGGGTGTAATGTACTGGTTTCTACTCGAACCCGAGAATTAATTTGATGTTGTTTGGCTTGTTTCTCTTGCTCATATGCTCTTTTGGCTTCTAAAAAATCAATAAAAGAGGGTGAACCAGGGAGATTATTTACAGTTTAGAATTGTTACCGACAAGGTTTTTTACTTCACAATTTTCTTCACTAATTAAATACTACTTTATTTTTGAATGAATAGTAAAACATGCATCGGTTCCAACGATGTTTACTTGTCCAGCGATATGTTTCCATTTCGTTTGCAGGTTTGGCAGGTGAATGTTTGCGATTGTTATTCTTGTTTCACAAGGAAGTTCTCATACTTCCATATTGAAATTACACAATAACATCAAAAAACCTACAAAAATGATCATATGCTTAGACATTTCAAATAGCATATAATTGTTATCGTTGTTATAATTGAAAATATTCACAGATTTCTTAAGCCAGTTTAATAGCCTCAAAGTGATGAAAAAAGTCACACCTCAAATTTTCAAGGGAACCAAACAGCGCTCCATGTTGAAAATTTATCTCATTGGTCAGCACCAGCAAGCAGGCAATTAAATCGATTTTCATAGCGAATTCTTGTAAGATTCTCCAGACTTGTGCACTTGAAAATTCAAAGTTTGGCTTTGTTTCATAATCACCTTAAATAAGTTTTTTCCATGTCTTAAACCAGCAAACTAATGAATGAAGGTGAACAAAAAATTAAAAAAAAAAGTTAATATTATGTTGAATAAAAGTGAATCATTGACTAGGGAATATTATTTTCTTATGCTTAACTTCCGTACTAGGAGACTAGCCCACTGCAGTTTTCCGTATTTATTTTGCTAAAGCTTGTTTGTACATATGATACTAATCATGATGTATACGTCATCGAAGGTGAGTGGGGTGGATCGTAAGGGATATGGCCGATTGTGACAAACCTCATAAAATTTTAGAGGTCTCATACAAAAAAAAAGTTTAAATGATAAGGAGGGAAGAGTTCAAAAAAGTTAAATTTTAGCGTGAAATAATTTGTGTACTATTCTCCAATATCAACATCACTAGGACTCCCACTCTCTATATCTGCAACCATGTACTTTGAAAATGTAGATATGGCTAGTAGTGTCTTAACATGATTAGCCAGATAACTGGAAAGTGGGAAGCGATTTATATAGACACACGACCACGAAGCTTATGTAGAAAACATTCGAAGACTATCTTGTAAATATTTCTGGGAAAATCATCGCAGACATTCTGAAGAAACTCTAAAACACTAAAGAAATGAATTGACTTGTTCGATTTTTGATAAATTCCGGCAGTAATTTTTGGCCGGACTCTTCAAGTAATAACTTGGAGGAAAACTTTTAGAAAAATATCTAGAGGAAGACTCACAGGCACCTTAAGGTCTAACTATCTATCAAATTTGATAGAATCAATGTGTAGTAATTTATGAATTATCATAGTTCATTGTGATTACTTAGGACAATTTCACATATGCTAACGTAGGTAATATTTTTCTTATGAAAAGTGAATGGAATTTTTGATTTTCGCAACATTTTGGGAGAAGAGCTAGGAAGTTCATAAGACAGTTTTGGGACAATCATTCTAAAATTTCGATAAATCCATTGAAAATTTCATAATATTACTTGAACGATTTTTCGTGGAAAAAGTGAAGAGGCAGAATACTGGAAGCAATTTGTGAAATTTAACAGTTTCTTGGAAGTAATTCTGAAGAAATATTAGTAAAAATAAAGAATAAAGAAACTCCTGGAAGAATCTACTTGTTATTTTCTGAAGATTCCTGGAGAGCGATTTCTTTCAATGATTAATATTATCGTTTCTGTAGCGTACAAAAATAAATTTAAAAATATAAGTATCAATTTTAAAACTACATTTCGATTCTGTATTCTAGTACCAAATTGGCCAATCAAAAAAAGGGCTACCAACACCAGACACAATCTGGAGATGGCACGATTTCTGTAATTTTGTACATCATCGAATTTTTTTACTCCAATTTAATGCATTTTCAACTTTTGCTAGAGCAATTTGAGTTTTACTTTGTTTGCAAGTTGTCCATCCAAAACCTCTTTCATATATGATGACAAATAACACATTTTACGATGTTGACCTAAATATTCATTCATCTTATTTTTATTGCATGTTTGATACCATGATCGACGAAATATATGAAAAATAAATGTATTCGTATTTGCTTTTGCGTCTGCAAACCTGGAGCGTCTGTACTCCATGTTAGGAGCGGCTCACAACAGCGTCTGTTCCCGAGGTCAGGGGCGGCTAATCATTGTCCGAGTGCCAGAGAAGGACTCTAAGCTAAACTGTGCACTATGGCCCTCCGAACATTCAGGGAGAATGGTTCTCCGGAATTCAAGGGGGTTGGTGTCAGGCCCTGCAAGACAGCCGTAAAAAAATAAAGCATCGAATAATCAACGAGGGAATACGAACCGGGACAATCGGCGAAGACCACAGCGACGTTAAGAAACGAGCGATTGGAAGCTCAGTACGTGGAACCGTTAATCTCTCAGCTTCATCGGGAGCACACGCATACTCGCCGACGTGCTGAAGGACCGCGGATTCAGCATCGTAGCTTTGCCAGAAGTGTGTTGAAAGGGAGCAATGGTGTGAACGTTTAGAGGTAACCATACCATCTACCAGAGGTGCGGCAACACACACGAGCTGGGAACAGCTGTTATAGTGATGGGTGAAATGCAGAGGCGCGTGATTGGGCGATAGCCGATCAATGAGAGAATGTGCAAGTTAAGGTTCAAAAGCCGGTTCTTCGACTTAAGCATAAACAACGTGCACAGCCCTCACTCCGGAAGCAATGATGATGACAAGGACGCTTTTCACGCGCAGCTCGAACGCGAGTACGACAGCTGCCCAAACCACGACGTCAAAATCATCATTGGAGATCTAAACGCTCAAGTTGGCCAGGAGGAGGAGTTCAAACCGACTATTGGAAACTTCAGCGCCCTCCGGCTGACGAACGAAAACGGCCTACGACTAATTGATTTCGCCGCCTCCAAGAATATGGCCATTTGTAGCACCTACTTCCAGCACAGCCTTCCGTACTGATACACCTGGAGATCACCACAGCAGACCGAATCGCAAATCGACCACGTTCTGATTGATGGTCGGCACTTCTCCGACATTATCGACGTCAGGACCAATCGTGGCGCTAACATCGACTCTGACCACTATCTGGTGATGAACAAACTGCGCCCAAAACTCTCCGTCGTTTACAACGTACGGTACCGACTGCCGCCCCGGTATGACCTAGAGCGGCTTAAGCAACCTGATGTCGCAGCTGCATACGCGCAGCATCTCGAGGCTGCATTACTAGAAGAGGGTGAGCTGGATGAAGCCCCTTTTTAGGGCTGCTGGAGAACAGTTGAAAGCAGCCATCAACGATGCAGCTGAGAGCAACGTCGGGTACGTGAGACGGAACGATTGGTTCGATGAGATATGTAGGCAGATTCTGGAGGAGAAGAATGCAGCGCGAACGGTCATGCTGCAGCAAAAGACCCGGCAGAACGTAGAACATTAAATACGGAAACAGTAACAGCAGACACGCCTCATTCGGGAGAAAAAACGACGCTTGAAGGAGACGGAGTGCGAGGAGATGAAACAGCTCTGCTGGTTAAGTGTAGAACTAGCCCTCGTGCGTTAAAATACACTCAAATAAAGATTTAAAAAAAAAAAAAAAGCTCTGCTGGTCTCAAGAAACACGTAAGTTCTATCAGAAGCTCAACGCATCCCGCAACGGATTCGTGTCGCGAGCCGAGATGTGCAGGGATAAAGATGGGAGCATTTTGACGGACGAGCGTGAGGTGATGGAAGGATGGAAGCAGCACTTCGACGAACACCTGAATGGTGCTGAGAGCACAGGCAATGAAGGTCGGGACAACGGAGGAAATGCCTTCGTCGGTACTGCGGAGGATGGAAACCAACCAGCCCCCACTTTGAGGGAGATTAAGGATACCATTCACCAGCTCAAGAACAATAAAGCTGCTGGTAAGGATGGTATCGGAACTGAACTTATAAAGATGGGCCCGGAGAGGCTGGCCATTTGTTTGCACCAGCTGATAGGTGCAATCTGGGAAACAGAACAGCTACCGGAGGAGTGGAAGGAAGGGGTGATATGCCCCATCTACAAGAAAGGCGACAAGTTAGATTGTGAGAACTTTCGAGCGATCACCATTCTAAATGCGGCCTACAAAGTATTATCTCAGATCATCTTCCGTCGTCTGTCACCTATAGTAAGCGAGTTCGTGGAAAGTTATCAAGCCGGCTTCGTTGACGGCCGATCTACAACGGACCAGATCTTTACTGTACGGCAAATCCTCCAAAAATGTCGTGAATAACAGGTCCCAACGCATCACCTTTTCATTGATTTCAAGGTGGCATACGATAGTATCGACCGCATAGTGCTATGGAAAATCATGGACGAGAATAGCTTTTTCGGGAAGCTCATGAGACTGATAAGAGCGACGATGGAAGGTGTGCAAAATAGTGTGCAGGTTTCAGTCGAACATTCCAGTTCGTTTGGATTCCGCCGAGGACTACGACAAGGTGATGGACTTTCATGCCTGTTTATTGCGCTAGAAGGTGTTATGCGGAGAGCCGGGCTCAACAGATGGGGTACGATTTTTACGAGATCCAGTCAATTTGTTTGCTTTTCTGATGATATGGACATTGTCGGCCGAACACTTGAAAAGGTGACAGACCTGTACACCCGCCTGAAACGCGAGGCAGCAAAAGTTGGACTGGTGGTGAATGCGACCAAGACAAAGTACATGCTATCTGGTGGGGCCGAGCGCGACAGGGCTCGCCTAGGTAGCAGTGTTACGATAGACGGGGATACTTTCGAAGTGGTCGACGAGTTCGTCTACCTTGGATCCTTGCTGATGGCTGACAATAACGTTAGCCGTGAAATACGGAGGCGCATCATCAGTGGAAGTCGGGCCTACTATGGCCTCCACTAGAAGCTGCGGTCAAAAAAAGCCGCACGCACGAAATGTATCATGTACAAAACCCTCATAAGACCGGTAGTCCTCTACGGGCATGAAACGTGGACGATGCTCGACGAGGACTTGCAAGCACTTGGAGTCTTCGAACGTCGGGTGCTTAGGACGATCTTTGGCGGTGTGCAGGAAAACGGTGAGAGGCGGCGAAGGATGAACCACTAGCTCGCCCAACTCTACGGCGAACTCATCGATGCGCATCGATTTGGTGAGCGTGGGCCGAACCGAGAATGGAGAGATGCGGCCACGAACCGAGTATTGTGACATTAAATTGTTGATTCAGTGTTATCTATTTAGACGTTAACTAAATAAATGCAATGAGGTTATTCATGTAATTAACTCACGAAAAAAAAAGCGAATTATTTTAGATAAATTTTGCTATAATTGCAGGAGAATATCAAGAACTAACATTTGAGTACTTGAATGTTGAAAATTTACAATTTTTTGTTAGCATTGTTAGAAACTATTTAAGAAAACCTGAAAAGAATTTTAAGGATATTCTCTGGTGGATTTGTACATTTCTTATTAGTCTCAGGTCGCATTTCATCATGAATTTCCAGAGAAAAAAAAAACAAAAAGGTATTTTTAAGGAACCCTAACTGAGTTTATGGAGTGTTTAATAAGAGATAAAATAAGAGTCATTAATAAGTTTTAAGAGAAACAATTGACAAATTATTAAAAGAATATAATAAAAAATATGAACAATTGATTTGCTAAAGGGGAATTCCGCGTGTAATTTATGACCGATCTTAAGAGGAAGTGCATGTAGAAACTATTAATAAAAATATAAAGAATAGTTCCAGAAGGAATTATCAGAGACGAGAACTTGGAGGAATACATATTAACTTTCCAATATGTTTCTTTCTAGAATCCCTAAAACAATTCACAAATCATTTTTTAAGCGTTGCTGAGATGAATTCTTGTCTTGGAGGTGCCTCAAGAGTAATTTCTGCAGAGATTTCATATTGATTCTTGGAAAAAAAACTTCCGGAAACATTCAAAACAATGCCCTAAAAAATTATAATTAAAGCCCTTTTCTGATGACTCGCTATGATACATGATAGGTACTCATAGGAACGTTTTCTGGAATAAATTCTGAGCTGATAATTGAAGAAATTCTCCTTGAAGAATGTAAAGAAAAACATCTAGAGAAGCATAAAGGGCTACACTAAAAAGAGTTCCCGGGTGAATATATGGAGCAGTGCCTTACCAGAATACATAACGAATATTTCGAAGCATTCCTTGATGAGATCATCTTGAGCCAGATCGAGTTCCATGACAGATTTTTAGCAGATTTCTAGCATGTTCCATTGCGGACTATTTATTGCACTTTCTTATTATTTATGGTAAGTTCTTTAGTAGCTCAGTATACCTAAGGACCTCATTGCCCATTACTAAGTAGAATTGATGTAGGTTGTTCATGTTTCACATTTATTAGGCTGTTGCTCATATTTTTCATCAAATCTTAACTGAGATTAAGGAAATTTCACGAAATTCCTTTATGAGCACTTACTCGGGTGAATGTTTCAAATTCCATTGGCAGGCTCGATGGAGAATATACATCTTGAACCGATCCTACGTCGATTGAATGTTTTTATCCATCAATAAATAGATAAACCTTTGCAATCCTCTCAAAACGATAAACGATAAATTTACTCCTCAGATCGGCATTTATCTGCCTGCATCATTACTCTTGGTAATCTCATTAGCACCATTATTAAAACTTTCTCGACACATAGATTGTATCCGAGCAGCACAAAAGAAGATCTGCAGGAGAACCGTTTTCGGTGGTATCACGTTTATTAACAACATAAACCTTTGTAAAATATGTCCATTGTGTTGGTCGGGGCGCAGAGCACGCAGCGCCATTCAAATGCTCCACTCCGCACACACAAAGACCAAATATGCCATATAAAATCCGATAAGAATCGTCATTTTTCATTCGCACACGCCACCATCCATTCCGTGCTGCACAGTGGGATGAAACAAAAAAAAAATACAGTAACAATCTCTTAGAGGCATTTTGACCCAGAATACTTTTTTGAAGCAAGAATAACAAATGATAAAAAATAAGGTGAAATTTTATAAGGTACGTATGGAACCTTTTTTTAATTACATCTCACGAAATAAAAAAAAATAAAAAATTGAAAACATGGGCAATTAAAACTGTCACATATATTCAATAAAATTGTTCAAAATATAAAGTTTAAGATCTTTCCTGAAGTGTTTTCTCGATTTTATTTGGGTGTCTCAATTGCTTTAAATTATTGTTTTGTTATTTATTACTCAGGTTGGTAAAAAAGCTAAATCATTACGTTTGCTTTTTTTTCTATTGTCTACCCTGAAAATTTATTTGTTGCAATCTCTCATCGTAATAGGCTGCTTTTCATCACGTGAATCTGTCGTGAAACAGCCTACTTTCCTGCAGTATTGTAGAAGTCAGCTCTGATTTCAGCTCTGTAATGACTATTCCGCAACGCTTTTTCTTACGTTTCTGTTCTGAGTTGCATAATGAATTATGACACAATAATTTTCAGAAACTTTAAAGTGGTGGTCTTATACGAAGTTGCAAAATAGTTGTTTTCGCAATAAGTTGCAGAATGAAGATTTTTACAGCACTCCAAGTATCCAACTTAGTAAGCCTAAATGTACAAATGCTGTAAAAATCTTAATTCTTCAACTTATTGCGTTAAATAGTATATCATTATTATTCGGGATGTTATTTCAAAAAATCTTTTGAAAACAACTTTGGGCTAAACTGCCTACTTCCTAGAGGTTTTGACCATCTACGTCCAGTTACGTCCCACTGTGCGCCAAGCCGAACAGAACACCCAACTCATAGATGATTTTTCGATTTTCTCCGGTTTCCTTTTTCTTTCCAGTGTCCAGAGCGAAAATCCTCGGCAACTCGGAGCTGTTTATCAAGAGCGGAAGCGACATCAACCTCACATGTGTGGCGTTGCAATCTCCGGCGCCGCCCTCCTTCATCTACTGGTACAAGGGGGGTCGCGTGGTTAATTACTCCCAGCGGGGCGGAATCAGCGTGCTAACCGAGCGGCAAACCAAAACAAGCAAACTGGTCATCGCCCGGGCCGTGGCGTCGGACTCCGGGAACTACACCTGCTCGCCCAGCAGCTCTGGTAAGTAGCTAACCTAGCAGTGGTTTTTAGAACGTGCCTCTCGGAGCACTTGGTTTTCTGCAAAGCCTTGACAGCAGGGTTGCCATTATGCCATATTAATCTGGAACTGACAGATTTTTTATCGAGAAAAAGACAAAAAGATAATCTGCTAATTTTGATAGACTTTTTTAAGTTCAGCCAGACTTGAAAGCATTGACTAAAATATTTAAAAATCAAAGACAAACTTTGTCCTTGAATAAAGTCACGACAGCTGCACAAGCTGTCCTAAAAGTGGTCATTTGATCCCCTTTCGGAAATTTGGAATGGAATGGATTTTGAAAATGTTCCGTTAGGGTTCATAGGCCTACCGAAAAATATATCCGGTGCCCATGTTTCCGGAACGACCACAATAGTCTCCAAATCAAAACATTCTGTCAAGTAAATCAATGTTATATTGATTTTTAAAAGTTTTCAAAAGGTTTCTTGCATTTCCCTCGTAATTTTCATTATGAAATACCCTGGGGTACTTAGGGACCTACATATTTGGACCAAAATCGAAACTCTTAAGCGAATTCGAAATTATATCTCATTTGTGATTTTCTCTGAAAATTTCATCAAAATGGATCTAACGATTACAAGGTTATAGAATTTTGAAACTACGATGTCGGTCATCGTAAAGGTTGAATATGTTGTGTCCTGGCTAGTTTAGTTTAGAAAACTTCAAATCACACCTATCTTAAAAGTTCGCATACTGTTTCACGCATTTTTTGCTCTTAGCTGAGTAAGTCATAATTCTAGTGGAGCGCAGTTTTCGATCGTAAAGCTTGTAAAGATTGTTCTGTGTTTCCTTCACGGAGATCGTAAATTGCAACAATTTAATAACAAAAAGTGCTCCGCGAGCCATAAAGAGTGAAATCCCCTGTGCAAATATTTTGGTATAGGGACCACGATGAAGATGATGTTAATGGTAATCGCAAGCACAATGAGGATCCCACGACATGGCAGTCGGACGACGGTCAAGGCGATGATGGCGTTCGCCAGAGTGCTGATAATGGTCATTGCAGTTGAGTGTCGTGCAGGGCACCTACAGCGATAGGAAGGAAATGGCAAACATTTGGCGATTTTCATACAGGATTTTCATATTTGGATGCTTCTATCTCTATAGAAGGGAAGCGCGAGTGATTTGAACTTTAAATTTTCTTGTACTGAACTTGAATGTGAATTGAGAAATGAATTAAACACTCAGATAGGCTTTTAACTTATATAAAAAAATGAATAGTTACGAATGAAGTTACCGAAGAAAACATATTTCAGAGGTCTATCCATAACTGGTTGATATTAAGGCACACACTTAAGGAATCTATTTTCATTAACGTGAATTTCTACAAATTGAAATTAACGACCAATGTGTATTTTTAATCTTGATCTAACCAAATCTTTTAAGCATACTTACCAAATGGGTTCAATCCGTACGCAATTCGCAGAATTAATTTAAAGTCATCTGTACTGTATTGTATCCATGTATGAAGAGATAGGAGAAATTGTGGAAGAATGAACAGGAGTGTTAAAATGAACACCGTATCCATTACTGAAGAAAGGCAAATTTCAACGACTTGTTTATAATGTAGGGAGAGATCCCCTAATATCAGACAGCACCCAATAACAGACAAAGTCGAAAATTTGAGAAACCATGGTCCAATCAAGATGGTGTATTACAAGAAAAGAGAGCTATTATAGAGAGTAATGTTTGCGTAGAACAACACAACCTTGAAACATGCAAGCCTTCTTGAAAAAGTAGAGATGTTTGAAAATCGTTAAAAAGGTTACGTATCGTCTTAAATTTGAGCCTAAACAGTAATTATTTTGAAAGTGGAAAAATAGTTTGGATGACGTAGGCATGATTATAATCAAGTATTGATGTTTAGCGGCTTAGAGCGAATCGCCTCTCTTCCCTCTGATCGATATATCATTTTTACGGATAGTCTCAGCTTCATTGGAGCTATTCGTTCAATGAGGCCGGTAAAGCACTCCCCGTATTTCCTCCGTGAAATACGATCTACCATGAGTGCTTTGTCGAATCATATCATCACCTTGGTTTGGCTCCCGTCGCATTGCTCGATTCTGGATTGCGAGATTTATGACCGACAAATCGTCTTCAATGAATTTTTCGCAATTGGCCTTCAGCAGTCCTTGCTCAGTTGACAACTAAAATGGAATAAAGGGGATTTGGGCAGGTTACATTCCATTCTCCCGCAGGTATCAAGGAAGTCGTGGTTTAAAGGGATGAACATGAGTCGTGACTTTATTAAGATGATGTGTCGGCTGATGTCCAACCACTACTCGTTAGGCTCGCATCTCTATCGAATAAGGCTCGCAGATAATAATCGATGTGGTTGTGGAGCAGGTTACCAAGACATCAACCATGTTGTCTGGTGCTGTCCCGAATACGGAATAAGGCAGTCCATGAGACAGCTGCGATCATCTGGTTTATTTGTTTACCATGTGCTTTTGACATTTCGCGATCGAAGTGACTTTTCGATTACAAAGGAAAATGTAAAGCTCCGATAACACTGGCATGATATGTTTACTCTTTCATTTCGGTTGCATTAACAATTTAAGCTGTCAGTCCTATCACGAAAAGTCCTCATGGATAGCCTTATTGCCAGATCAAATCTATACACATCCATCAGGGCCCGAGGAAAACCAGACAAGGAAGACATTAGAGATGTGTTGGGTAGACTGGACTTTGACTACATGTTCCTTGTTTACAAATTTTTGAAGCAAATCGACATTTCGGTTTGATGACACGATGTTTTGTTCTGCTTGTCCACCGATTCTATACCATTACCCGGAATGTACCATTACCCGGAAAAACCATTTACCGGAATGCACCATTACCCGGAAAGCCAAATCTTCCATTTTCGACGACCTTTTTCAGTACATTTGTATACATTTTTTTCTCCATAATTGATTCTCAGCACAAATTAGGGTTTCAATGCTAGTAATGGACCCCTTAGTAGCTGAAATTCATTCTCGACGCTTTTCCGCAATTATATCTCAGACGGATATACGTTTTGTGGAGTCTAACAACAAGTTCATTGTTTTTACTTCATAGTACGCCTATGAAACACACAAAATCATTCGATTTTTCCAGCGAAATATACATTTGGAAAACTGTTGTCCGAATGCCTATTATGGACCCTCCCGGAGTCCATAATAGGAATGTTTACAAATTTGACGTTTCCTATTATGGACCCTGCATTTGATTCCCATGTTATTCGACTCGCTGCCGACGAGCCTATTATGGACCCACCTGGAAGTGCGTATTATGGACCCTCTTGTGTGATTTCATTTACAAAACTGTTCAAATATCTGTATTTATGCGTCTCAAACCAAATATTTTGCCTGAAACTGTTGACTAACAATGAAATCGAAGGTGGATTTTCATAGGAATAAAGTTGCTTTGATTGTTAATTTTATGTTTTTCTGTAGGGGGTCCATAATACGCAAAGGGTTCATAACCGGCATCGACTCCCTATGTTTCGCTAACCACTTGACTCCCTCGATTTCCATAAACACTTTCTAAAAAGATATCTTCAAACAGCTATGGACCCAATATGTTTTTCTTCTAGCCGACATTACGAATCAACTGGGACAAAGCTATTCTAGTAGCATTTCTACAGTTCATAGATAAGAGCCTATGTCAATCAAAAACTTTTGCATTCGTTCATAAGTTTGACAAGGATGTAAGTGCTCTAGCTCTGAAACGTCGTCAAATTTGCCAACCAGAAATAATTTTGAACCGGCGGTATTCAATTCTACCAACCTCAGCTTGATCTTTCTGAATAGCTTAACTTTGCCGCAACGAATATTAGGATACCAATATATAATTGCACATGTCATTTATTTGCGATTTAATAAGAAAATAATCGCCTGATAGGGTGCAGAACTACTTGGGCACTTCCACAGGTTCTTCTCGGCCGAATTATCTGAAATTTTGAAAAAAAAGAGGCACTACAGTACGACGCAAATTGTGGCCAAATATGAACAAAGTAGGTCAACATAAATCGAAAAAATCGCCTAACAAATAAGGTAGGTTGCATTTGAGTAAATGGAACATCTCAGCATTTAAAAATGTTTGGAATATGATGGTTTCCTTATTCCTTTACGTTAAAACATATCAGAATCCAATTTCAATATTGTATCAAAATTAAAAAAAAAAAACTTATCTTGCGAGGGAATCTCATGTCAGTTTTATGGTTTGGCGAAAGCTTAAAAAAATCAAGACGAAAACTAAGAGTGGCTTGGTGATTGAGAGTAAGGACACTATTTGCCATTGTAACGCCCATCTTTAGAACCTCAATAATTTTTTTTTTCCTTTGAATTTGATTGATTGTGTTATTTTTCTCCAAATGTCATAACTCTGAATGTCTGTACCCCAAATTCAATGCCAGTGTAATAAACAAGAAAGAACAATAAGCATTCAAAACAATAAGATATTTGGTCATTTTCGACTAAACACATTTTGGCAAAAATGCCGAGATCGGCGGAACTCGAAAGAACCGCCAACCAAATAAAGATGGGTGAATATCAGATGACCCGAAATGGGTCATTCTAAAAGAAAGAATACACTAAGGATTTACAATCGGTTGATTGACGTTTGCGAAAACGACATTCGGCGAATTGCCACTCGGCGAAAACTATTAGTTCAGCCAAGAAAAGCTGAAAAGATAGGTTAAAAGAACAGCTTATTTTTAAAAGAAGGGTGAATCATTTATGAAATGCAAATATATCAAGATGGTGCATATTGACATGATCAAGTATAAAGATATCTTAGACTCCTCTTTGGTGCTTATGTATTTTGAACAAAGAACCTTATCCTTGGTGGTCATTTTAAATATGTTTAAGTCAACATACTGACATGAATGACCATAAAACGGTTTAAAGCACGTGAATGAAAAAAGTCGAGAAATGGAGATGTAATTTTCCGGTAAATAGTTATTTCCGGTAAATGGTTTTCCGGGTAATGGTTTCCGGTAAATTGCATTCCGGGTAATGGTTTACCGGGTAATGTTGGAGAACCTGTCCACCTCGTATACCCCTTCCCGTTTTTGGATGTCCACCTTGTTTCCCTCGAAACCCGTTTGTTTGTACCGTTACAGGTTTTCGTTATGTCCACTCTGCGTTGATCAGCACCAATAACGCCACTACAATATGCTGCTGTTGAAGATCAACGAGTAAGCCTAAAATTCCCATCCCTTCCAAAAATGATTGTAATCCTTAACCTCGGCCAAACAGCGAGTTTTACGGTTCCTCAAAATTAACCTAGTTTCATAAGAAGCAATTATGATTTTTTAAATTAAATACATATAATCCGGCTCCGTAATGCCTAAGAGCGCTTGAGTCTGCTAAATAAATGATAAGATAAAAAGTTTCTCGAAGTATTGCCTCAGTTATCTTTGCAAGGATGCAATCTTATTATTGAAGGGTTTCTCAAAGTTATTCTTCGATGGATTCTTTAAAGCGTGCCTGTTAGGTTTCATCCAGAGATTTATTCAAGAATTTCTACAGAAATTCCGTCAAAAAATCCTCCAGGGATTCTTTGAGAAATTCCATAAGGATTTTTTTTAGAACTCATTCCAGGGCTTCATTCAGAAATGCCTCCATCGTGCCTCCAGGGGTTCTTCCTTAAATTCCTACAGGATTTCCTCCAGTGATTACTTTGGAACTTTCTTCAGGAATTTCGCCAGAAAGGATGTTTTAGAAATTCCAGAAACTACTCCAGGGATTTCTCCCAAAAATGCTCAATAGCATGCTGTAGAAATCGCTTAAGAATGGTTTAAAAAATTCCTATAGAGAATCGTTAAGATATTACGCCAGGGTTTGATTTAGAATTTTCTACAGTCATCCATTCAGAATAACCTCCAAAGGTCTCTCAAAAATTCATGTGGGAATTCATTCAGGACTTCCTCTAAGTATATAGGGATTTATCAAGTGATTCCTTTAGAGATCGCTCAAAAAATTACTCCAGATATTTGTACAATAGTCATTCAGCCATTCATCATACCTCCAGGCATATCTTTAGGGATTCTTATAGGATTCCTCCTGGAATTATTTTTAGGGTCCTTCCAGAGCAACCCTGCAATTCGTTCCTTGATACATCTGCTGAGGAACTCCTGGCTGTGTTATACCTGGGGGAATCCTTTAGTGAGTTTTCAAGATGTTTCTGGAGCAATTCCTTTTTAAAAATCATGAACAAAATTTAGCAAATTCTTCCAGATATTCAGGAAGAGTTCCTGCATTATTCTAAGAAAACAATATTAAAGATATCCTTGCTGAAACCATGAAGTAATTACTGGAGGAATTGTTGTAGAAATGTGTAGTGGAATCCACGAGGAATAACTGGAAAAATGACTGGAATAATATTTCTGGGCGTATACCTGGCTAAACAGAAATTTCTGAAGCAAATCGTAGAGGAGGTCATAGAAAAAGTCTGAAGCAGCTCGTTATAAATATTCTAGAGATATAATTGAATGAATTTCTGCTTAAGGAATTTCTATTGAAAGCTCTAGAGTACTCTATGGAAGAAGAATCGTAGAGGTATCTCTGTAGGATTGGAGGGGTCCAGCGCATGAATTGCTGAAAAAATCCTAAGCAGAATTCCTAGAGGAATTTCTGACGGATTCCCTGTAGGATTTTGTAGAAAAATTCTTAGAAAAAAGCCTTGAAGAGTTCCTGGATACAATCCCAGAGGAATTTTAAAACGAATCCGAGGAGGAATATGTCTGAATATATGATGAAGAGTTCTTAAAAAAAATCAGCGGTTAGCTTTGTAGTCATTTATGAAGAAGCTCTGTAGTCAATTTACACAGAATTTTCTGGATTTTTTTCTGTTGTTAATCTTTGGAGAAATTTATTTTTTTATAGTTATTTCTCAAGTAAACTCTCAAAGAATCTTTGGAGTATTTTCAGCATGAGCTCTCAATGAAATTTCTGGAAGTATCTCTTAAGGTTATTTCTTTCAGAATTCCTGGCGTAATTTCTGCAGAAAATTCTGGGTAAATCACTGAAGAAATTTCTGGTGGAAACCGGAACATTTCAAGAAGCAATCCCTGGAGGATTATGTTTAAGTGGAGTCTCTTTAGGAATCACTAAGAAACTTCTGGTAAAACCATTGAAAAAATTGAAGATGAATTGTCTGGAACGTTTTCTGGAGAAATCCCTGAAGTAAATATATGGTGAATAGTGTTGGTGCAACAAAATCTGACAGATCGTCAAGCAGTCGTACGAACATAAATTGGTTTGACTAACTTGGGGGCGGAACCAATGTTGATTAAACAGACTGAGCGTGTGTGAGGTGCATTATGGAGCCCACAGACGACTCAGACCGTTTGGCCAACATTGACTCCACCCCCAGTTTGGTGCTCATTTTGGTGCTTTGTTTGACGGTGTGTGATGCTGCTTGACGAACTAATTTGACGGTTCTGCCGAATGCCGTTAGGCCGAAAATGGCCTTTAGTTCTTTTAAACCGTAAGGTCGAGTGGATAATTAACAGGGATTGGTCAAGAAAATTTGCATCACCTAAAAGCCACCGAATGATTTTCAGGTCGAATGAATTGTTAGTTGTTAGATCAGGATAATTACCTAGAGGCCCACAATAATCGCTGTGAAATAGAGAAAAAACACTGATGAATGTGTAAGCCATTTGAAAAAGTAGTAAATGATAAAAATGTTTTGGCCTAATAACCCTCTTGGCCTAGCGGTCCTTTCGTCCTAACGGCATTTGGCCTAATGGCCTTTGGCCTAACAGCATTCGGACCTTACGACCTGCACCAAATTTGACAGTTTGCGAAACCGCTTTGACGGTTGGCGAATCAGTTGGCCAAAATCAAACGAGTTTGATTTAGCTCAAACCACCGAAGGGCGGAGCCGTATATTTTACAAATTGATCGTACTGTCTGTAGGGATGTGGCACGAACATCGACGTCAGCATGCCAACTTCGGCGGCTCGTGAAATGGCAATGCAAATGAGGGACAAGTAAAAAAGAATGAATTAACGCAGCGTAGACGCCAGTGTGAATTGGCATGTGTTCGCCTTTGAGTTGTTTCTGTATATTCTTAAAGTGTTTTTCCACAATCTTACAACTATTTCTTTTTAGTATATCCAACAGCAGTTATACCTATGATACCTTCAAAAGTTTAAAAAGAAATTCCTCCAGGAATTCCTACAAGAATTCCTTTACGAATTTCACCTGGAATGTTTCCAGATAATGCTGTAGGAATTTCTTCAGAAATTCATCCAAAATTGCTTCATGGGTTTAAACGTTAATTCCTTCTTGATTACACTAGGTGTTCCTCCAGAAATTCAATCAAGATTTTGTCTTTTAGAAAATCCTTTCGAAATTTCTAATGGAATTCTCTGCAGGATTCCATCCTCAAGAGATTCTACAAGGATTTCCTCTAGGGAATCCTATTAAAGTTCTTCCTGGGATTCCATCAGAAGAACTTTAAAAGTTTCCATCAAAAGTTATTGTAAGAATTCCAGGGGTTTAGGGAACAAAATGTTGAAAGGACAAACCGTCGAAAGCAGTAAAATTTCAACAGCTATTCTGAATCGTTTACCAGATTTATTCCTTCATATTGTGCCCAATGAAACGTGCGTTTAGCACATAGTGAATTATTTATTCTTTCAAAATCGAATCATTCTTCAAGGAAATTTTCATTTTCTTCCTATTTTACCGTTTTGGCTCGTATTCCGAACACTTAAGGTCAACAGTGACTTCAAATGCATCTGATTGGCATAAATTGGTTGATATTTGTGTAAATTTTAATTTTTTCGCTAAGTCCAACTTTTAGCTGTTGGGTGCACCAATAATAATGTTGATTTAATTAGTTTATGTATTGTTTTTACGTAAAAGTATGGAACAATATTTTGATTCAAATGCCGAACACTGTCTCATATTCCGAACACATTGATTCAAATTCCGAACAGCACGAATAAATTGGAATCAAATGAATAATTTCACAAATAAATTTATCTGAGCTTGTTCTACTGGTCTCAAACACGAGAGTCATCACTACTCCCGCGTTAAAAAATATATTGGAAACGTTAAAATTGAATTGCAATTGACTGCCATTTCCTTGTTATTTGGTGAAATATTTCAGCGAAACATTTCAACCAAATCGCCATACAAAAACCGAGTGTTCGGAATATGAGTCTGTTCGGAATTTGAGACAAAACGGTATATTTTCATCGTTTTGTCCTTTCGTTGTTCTTACGTCTTAATGTCGTTTGTGTTGTTCTTACGTTAGCACAAATCACATACATTTATAGTGTCCTTTCGAAGTTTTTGCTTTCGACGTTTTGTCACCCAACCTTCACCAGGAACTCCATCAGAATTCCTTCCAGAGATTCCATCAGTAGTTCCTCTAGGGATCTGGAGTTATTTTAGGGATTTAGTAAAACACGAGTTCGTTTAGGAATTCCATCAAGATTACTTCTAAAGCTCTATTATTAATTTGGCGAAGAATTGAATCAGGAGTTCATGCAGGGTTTCCATCAGAAGTTCCTCTAGAGATTCCATCGGAAGTTCCTATAGAAATTCCATCAAGAGTTCTTTCAGGGATTCCATTACGAGTTCCACTAGCAATTCCATCAGAAGTTTCTCCATGGATTCCATCTGGAGTTCCTTCACATAATTCATCTTGAATTCCTCCAGGAATCCTACCAGAAGTTCCACTTGGGATTTCATCAGGAGTTCCTTCAAAGATTCCACTTGGAATTCCTCCAAGGATTCTACCCGGAGTAGCTTTAGAGCTTCCATCAGAGTTATTCTAGGGTTTTCATCATACGTTCCTCCAGGAATTCCTTCAGAGATTATATTGGGAGTTCTTCCAGAGATTATATCAGGAGTTCATCGAGGAATCCCATCAGGATTTCTTTTAGCGATATCATAAGGAGTTTCTTTAGAAATTCTATATCGAGTTCCATCAGCAATTTCTTGAGAGGATCACCAAATAAATCACGGAGGATTAAATGGAGAAATTTTTCTATACATCTCTGGAAGAACTTTTTAAGCAATCGCTGAAAAAATAAAAATAAATACTGAAAGAAATTGGTGGAAAAATTTCTTTAGGAATCCTCGGAGGAATTTATGGTAGATTCTTGAAGTAATTCTTGAAGAAATCACGTACAAAAAATGGGTCCCCTCTGAAATATGTTGGAACCACTGATGAAGTAAGCTGGAACCCGCGGACCACTTTTGGCTATACTTACGAACCGAACACTACTGTCGGACCGTGGACCTTATTCACTAATTGGCAGTGATATAGATTAAAAACCATTTGGTTGGCATTGGTCCGAAGTCCTGATGGAACTGCCTTCCTGCTGGTGCAGAAGGCGCTTTTATTAATTGTCACCAGTCATGACTATCATGAATGATGATACATTTACGAATTTGCCTAGACCTTATGGGCCAAGACCTTTGGATTCGGTTACGATCGATGATGGTTGGCACCGCGCGAAATGCCACCGAACAGTCGCCAACAGGTGCCTGCAATTCGGCCGGACATTTCGCGTGTGTAATCAAAACAATTTCGTCGATGCTCCAAGTGAGCACCGGATTAATTAAATTTGCATGGGCACGTCTTTGATTGTGCACCACACTTCAGGGATATCAACACGTATAGTGTTGCTGCAACGAACTTTGACAGTCGTACAGCGGCGCATGGCCGGACAAAACCTTAAAAATTCATGTTCTCAAAATCACGATGTCTCTAAATTTGAGATTAATCTGTTTTGTTTTCGATTTTTGGCAGCATCATAAGTGCGGGAAAGTCAGCCAAATTGGGGTGCTTAAAATTCATCAACTATGGTTTACCTATCAAACTTGAAACATCTGTATCTCAACAAAATCATAACGGATTTAAGCTCAATAGGCTTCATTTGAAAGCGTAGTCTTAAGCCTGCGGTTTGGCTATAGCTACATAATTTTTAACACATTGTATTGTTATTTGTAGCAAAAAAATCTTTTTCCAAATTTTTGATAAATTTACAAAACTTTGACCGTTTTATGTGAAGTGTTTCTGGAAAATGAGTCATTCAATATGAAGCAGCAAATCATCCATACTTTCTGACGTGCAATAGTTTTTCGTGCCCCTCTTTGCCTCTAGAGGTGAAAACTCCATTTTTATTTTAATAATAATTTATCTATTCCATCATTAAAGCTGTATAATGTGCCACAACTCGCTTAAAACTTTACTGAATTTACTTAGAGGAACTTAAATATGTATCTCTAGTTCACATTCATACAAAAGTTTCTGCATTGCAGTTTTTTTTAAATATCCATTTCTCATTAAAAGCAAAGGACGACTTTTTAAATTTGGTAATACGCAAACTTTCATGCAAACATATTGTTAATATCTTTTGTGAAATTGTTTCTGTTCATATTTGTGGATATCTGATCTCCATACAGTGTTGCCAGGTTACTGTTGTGTGAGCGCACTTTGAACTTTTGCCTAGAATTACTCTAACCAATTGGCTGCATTTTCATGGTTCAAAAATTTTATTTTTTTTTTTTGATTAATGAATATCGATTTAAACTAATTATTAAATGTCTGTAGATTTATTTAGAAGAAAAATCTTTGGAACAATTTTCAAATGTGTTGCCAAAATTGAACCGTGCCAAAAACAAACGTGCTAAAACCGAACGGGCACTGTTTGTTAAAACAATCATTCCTATTGGAAAAATGTGAAACAAATATCCGTTCTCATTGTTTTTGCGTGCATTGTGCATAACAGCACGCCGAAAACACAGACAAACAGACGTTTCACTGTCGATACTTTCATCGGCCATCCTTTAAATGTTCAATCATACTTATACACTAGGTTTCATATGTCAATATTCTAGGTTTCATGTTTCACAACAAGAGGCGCGCGCACCATTTTCCATCGTGTTTGACGTTTCTCACTAACGATAACAACATGGCCGCCAGGTGATGATTGTGTGAAGTGGGTGATGCATTTTAATGGAAATAGTTCTAAGTGTTACGCCTGTTAGTCTCTGCTCAAACTATCAAACTTAGATGAATGCTGATTGCCATTAAAAACGATAAAAGCTGAATAATCTTCAATCAGCATTTATTAAGAAATTTTACTTTCAACTAAGCTGAACCACAATATTATGCTCATATTTGTTTGTTTATGATTACAAACAATATGTGTCAATGATACCATATTAATTTCACTCAGGTTGTTACAATTTAACTTATTTCAAATTAAATTATCTCCATTATTTGTGTATAAAATGCAAACTGACGGAATAGTAAAAGTTGGTTTTCATGGCTACCTTGAAGATACTTGAATCGCATTTTCACTGGTTTTGTGTTCTGTTGTTTCGTGTTTCGTGTGTTCTTCATCGAGTTATTGAGAGTTTCATCACATTTCATAGTTAATTCCTCCCGACGTTAAATATTTAAACACTTTGTCAAAACAAATCACTACAAATAACAAACACTATGAAAAAAACTATCAAAGCCATGTTTTCAATTTTATTTTGTTTTGTTTACCTTGCAATGTATTATGAAAGATCAATTTCATTTCATCCAAGAACGTTATGATAAAATCATTTTAATGATGAAGCGACATTCACCTAGAAAGTTTTGTATGTATGTATGTATGTAGATAGCCACCATCCCTAGCTTGAGTCTTGCTCTGCATGCGGTTCCACAGGATAGCACAGTCAATTTTTATTATTAATTTGATTTCATAATACCGTTGTATGAAGGGCCAAAAGGGGGTGTGGTGGACCCGTAAGCAGAGACACTTACGCGAAACCCGCGGGAAAAAGAGAATCTCCTTCCAACAGTATAATCCAACAAATATAATAATGAGAATCGCAGTGCTTGTCCAGCTTTCCACGAGATGGTTTGTTATAAGAAGGGCGCGTCAAATCCATTGCAACTGTTAGAGATATGCACCCATCTACAAGGATGTTACGGCGCATTCTCCTAGACTCCGGTTGGCACTCCACTCCATCATCCAGCTGCAACTTCAATGATGCCCTGATGCACCCTCCAAATTCCCAACATGTGAAATAAATACAATGGAATATATAAATATGGTAATTATGTTCATATATTAATAATATAGATGATCAAATTGAATTAATTAAATGGATGTGATGATTTCAATCTCATGAAGTACACTCCAAAATGTGGACGAAATACATTGAGATGCTGAAAGATAAATAGCAGTGATTAAGTTAGTATCTCAGGTATGTAGACTCCATGATGCTCCTGAAAGTTGAACTAATGGAATATGATAATAATCCAAATATAAGTAAGGAATTTGCGCGCCTTAAACAAAATAGTTGCAGGATATAAACATTGAGGCAGTGTAATGTATGTTGTTATTGATTATAAATATATTTGTCATACATAAAGGAATCAATTCCACTGGTACTGTTGGAGGTAAGGGAATAAAAGCGATTAGCCAACAAACTCTCTCCTGATTTCGATTGTCACTCCACGTCATTGTCTGGTTGCCATTTCATGCCATGATGCTGTCTTTCTTCCTATTATATGTTATATAGAATTGTGGTTAAAGTTTATATGTATAGTAGAACATAATACTGTAAATTATGTTATAGTAAGGCATTATACAAAATATGGTGAACACAATGCAATTTTCTGTTCTTTATAAAAAATGGAATCATATATAAAAACCATAATTTGGTCTCAGAATCCTGCAAGAGGATTTCACTGCTGCTTTCTTCCAGGGTTTCAAGCTCGTATGGTAAATAAATTAAGTGTCCTGTAAAATATAATTGACAACTTCACTTACAGGGTGATTACTATTTCCTGTCAGCAAAATAAGTAATCATAGAAAAAAGATGCCTGCATGAACCCCGATTACCAGTGCACATCCAGTTTTGGACATCTATAACATTTATCTTCGCTAAACATAGATGACATATTTATTTTGTTACCTTAATTTCCAGCCACATGCATTGTTTTAGTAGCATTTCAGTTAACACGAACGTTATTCAAAAGCATATATTTTAATCAAAAAAAGACATATATTTTCGCTGAAATTTTCCATTATCAATCTTATGCTATTCCCTTGTATGTCTGAAACATTGTGGTAACATACTGTTTTAATCAGGCAAATTTTTCAGCGGAGGTTAGTCAAAAATATATATATCTATGGCAAACGTGCGTGCCAGGTGTTATACCTATAGAACAACACATATGACTAAAAACTAAAGTAAATAAAAAAAGATTTAATCTTTACTTTGTCAAAACAAACTTTATAGATGTACAAAACAGGATGTACACTGGGAATCAAAATTCATACATACATCTTCCATCTACGATCAGTCACTTCACTGACAGGAATTAGTAATCACCCTGTATAGATTATGTACAGGATCGCTTCTTGGAACAGACGAAAAAGCAAGTCAATCAAATGCTGAAAGCGATGTTGAATATCTGGTTCAGCTTGCACACTATGTAAATTGAATTTGATAATAAAATATAAAGTACAATACAATACATAAAAAACAACAATTTAATACGATATAATATGATACGATGTAGTGTAATCATGAAGAGTATTATGCAATTAAATAAAATAATACATGTATACATGTTTTTTCTTTTTGTTCCATCGACCTGCGGAAATCTCAAAAAAGGAAGAAAACAAGAGGTAAATTGCTCTGAGCTTATATAACTCCATTATCATAAAATATGAAACCGAAGATCATAATTATTGTTGTTGCTTTAGTCCAGGATTCCAATCGGCCTGTGTTTATCAAATGAATGTTAAGGAAATATAGAATGACTTATCACATTATGTTCGCGATTACAGAGCATCAAATTCAACAAATGCATAATTATATATAACATAATAATACAATATAATATGGTATAATATAACATAATATAATATAATATAACATAATATAATATAATATAATATAATATAATAATAATATAATATAATATAATATAATATAAAATAATATAATACAATATAATATGATATAATATAATACAATATAATACAATATAATATAGTATAATATAATATAATATAATATAATATAATATAATATAATACAATATAATATAATATAATATAATATATATAATATAAAATATATACATATAATATAATATAATATAATATAATATAATATAATATAATATAATAATATATATATAATATAATATAATATAAATAATAATATAATATAAATATAATATATATATATAATATATATAATATAATATAATATAATATAATATAATATAATATAATATAATATAATATAATTAATATAATATAATATAATATAATATAATATAATATAATATATAATATAATATAATATAATATAATATAATATAATATAATATAATATAATATAATATAATATAATATAATATAATATAATATAATATAATATAATATAATATAATATAATATAATATAATATAATATAATATAATATAATATAATATAATATAATATAATATAATATAATATAATATAATATAATATAATATAATATAATATAATATAATATAATATAATATAATATAATATAATATAATATAATATAATATAATATAATATAATATAATATAATATAATATATATAATATAATATAATATAATATAATATAATATAATATATAATATATATAATATAATATAATATAATATAATATAATATAATATAATATAATATAATATAATATAATATAATATAATATAATATAATATAATATAATATAATATAATATAATATAATATAATATAATATAATATAATATAATATAATATATAATATAATATAATAATATAATATAATATAATATAATATAATATAATATAATATAATATAATATAACACAATATAATATAACATAACATAACATAATATAATATAATTGATTACCGTTTACATTCACCTAGAAAGTTTTCCTCAAAAAAGCTACCATTCATGATTTTTGCTTTTATTTGTATGACATACCTGATCATTTTGTAGCCTCTTTTAGAGTGGGCAGGTTCTACTCTACAAGATGTTTAGGGGAATGCGGTGAAGGCAAAATTACCTTGACCTTGGTTTTATAGACGTTTATTTATAGCACCTTGGAAGTAATTCGTAAAACTAAAATTATTACTAGAGATGACTGTGAGATTGTATTATACCATATGGCCTGAATGTTGAAGGACTCACATCTACCTTTCTACTTGTGGTGTTTGTTTTGGCGTTTAGTTTTCCTAGAGTAGGAAATAAATTTATATGAATCAACAAAAATTTTAAAGTTATTCTCAATATAATTAACTGGGAGAAAAATCATTATCTCTGGTCATTTCATGAAGCATCTAAAGTAGTACGGTAAGAATAAGATGCTTTTTGATTACACTCAGCTGTAGTGTTTGAAATTCATTCAATATTCAAGCACTTAGAAGAGCTCAATAAGCTGCCAAGAACTTGAAAATCAGCCTGCAGAAAAGTTTCATTATCTCTGTATGGTTGCAAAGTATTCAAGTTTTCCTCTCAGCGCTTATATGAAAATAGCCGCGTTTTTTCATTTTCGCATTACTTTTGCTTTTAGTGCACTACTTTGTTCCCCTTTTTCTATGCAAATCCCCGCATCAAGCTCTAATTAAATATGAACCACCATTCGAGTACTTCCTGCTGATGGCTAAGCCATGTGCTAATACCACAGCTGCTCTACAATTTCGCTGCCCTTCTTTTTTCTGGGGCCTGTGAGTTTGAGTGGGTAATTTTCATGACCCGAACCACACGTTGCACTCGAGGTGACAGATAAACCGTTCGTCCGTGGAGGAGCCCTTCGTCGTCGTCGTCATCCTGCTTAATTATTCCACGACCGAGATGAAAACGACCTTCTTTTCACCCTAATCCTTTCAATCGTTCAGCAACCACTGTCCAAATCCTTTTTTCGCTCCGTTAGCTGTACAGTAGACACGGTGCTCCCCGAACCTCTATTATCAGGAGGAAAAATCTCCATCAAAACTGAACCAGACAATCAGACATCGCATAAGAATTTACGTAAAAAGTCGTTTAACAGTATGAATTATATTACACATGTACAACGAGCTCATTAGTGCATTTTGCTTCGTCTCTCATACACGTACAAAGTGCAACGAATCAATTCATGTAGATGTCGAATCAACAATACTGTACAACAGATTAACCCGCAGTTCTGCGAAGAAGATGTGTCTGCCGACAAAAACCACACTGACAAAAGTAGTTCGATGTTGTTAAAATGTTCCCAATATGTTTTCAACAACGCCATTTGTTTGCATATATTCTATGAAATTATAAATGAAACGCGTCGTTGGCTGCTAAGAATACGTAAATTTCCCTGAGCGCATTTTACTGCAAAATTTCAGAATATTTTGTAGAAAAAAAAACGCCAATGACGAAAAGAACAAAACAGCCAAAAATAAGTAAGTTCCCTTATCTAAAAGTAGAGTAACGCAGAATATTGTCGATCTTTCATTTTAAAAATCCTCCCATAAATAAAAGATACTTATGAAAACAAACTTTGATCCAAGTTTGATAGTATTTTTCTGTAAATACCAATGCTTTTTTTATAGAATTTGTTAAATAATACCATGAACAGGACGTACCATTCGGGCCTTCCTTAGCCGAATGGTTAGAGTCCGCGGCTACAAAGCAAATCAATGCTGAAGGTGTCTGGGTTCGATTCCCGGTCGGTCCAGGATCTTTTCGTAATGGAAATTTTCTTGACTTCTCTGGGCATAGATTATAATCGTACCTGCCACACGATATACGAATCCCAAGTAACACCGAAAACATAAATTCAAATTTAAAAATACACAGTTTGTCCTACAATGATTGCTAGAAAGTTTTTGAAACATGTCATGTCTCACGTAAGTCGCTATTTTGTTTTGTTAAACCTTTCAATATTGAACTTGAATGGAGATGTTCTACTAAGGCATATAATTTGTTTTGCAATACAAATCTACCATTTTGCTGAAAATGTTCTAATTACGTTTACTATGTTTCAACCATAGTATGTTTTATATTTGTCTTCTCATGTTTATCAAAACATGTGTTTGGTTATATGTCTTATTTCGGTAGTTTTAGACATGTACGATAAATAAACAGTCTCAATATGTCATATGCATGTTACATATATGTCATAATATATACTCTTTTCAAACATGTTTTGAATAAACAAATTATGTTTATTTTCAGTCAAATATAAGTTTTTCTAGTTGTCTATAAAACAAATGCAACAAAAGAGACATTTAATTCTTTTGATAGCATGGATAATACACTGCCGGCTAAGAAATTCGCCATATGGTGTTCACTGAATACTTTTAAGCAAATGTTTTGAGTAAATTATTATTTTTAAGGTATGCTCTAAATACCGTTTTATCAATTTATATGAATAAAAAGAGTGTGGTGGTTGTTTGCCACTGTTTAGTACGAAAAAGGTTCAATGGAATTACCTAACTCGCTTACAGTTGTGTTCATGCAGGGCTTACGTGTTTTTGTGAAAAATTGTAGGAAAAGATATATAAATACTTAGAAAACACTTCATAGTCATTTGGTATAGGAGTTTTCCGTGAACAAAATTGTAACATAAAGTTTGCCGGAATAGTTTTTGGTAATAACCCGGTCAACCAGTCAGTGGTTTTCGATAGCGATCGATATAGATTCATTTTGAACCGTTAGCGATCGCCATCGTTGGTCAAAGATCTAAAAAGAAATATGAAGACTGGTTGGTCGGGAACCTGATTAGACTATTTTATTTCGGGTACAAATGAACAACGGTTTGTGAGACTTGAGAAGCAACTTCCATGCTACAACTTCAATTTATGCTGTCATAGTCAAGTGATTTATCAAACTTATATCACACTGTAAATTTATGATCACACTAGTTGTCCCTGAAAATTTTTCACTGCCTTGAATGAAACAATGGCAAATGATTGGCAATAAAATTTTTGTCATTTCCCAAAACACTCGTCATGCAGTGTGTCTAAGGGGACCATCTTTAATTTTTGAATTTAATTTTGAATATTTACCATAACGATGAGATTTTTGTTCTGAAGCTTTGAAAAAAGTAATAATAGTTCAGTAAAAGTTCAGTGTATTGGTAGAAAACAAAATAATGAACTAATTTGCAAATTGTGTTGATTCTTTTTTGGAAATACCCACTTGGCTTGATGTCGAAAAATGTGTATTGAACGATTTATAAGGGCGAATTGATTTTTTCGAAGCAAAAGTGCATATTTCACCATAATTAATTTAATATTAAATTTAAGTTAAATAACAGTAATCAATCAATAACAGTTATGCAATCAAAAATGAAGGCTTGTCAATGTTTGCACTGACATTTTTCATTGTCGACCATCCAATGCATTTCCACTACCAAATGTTCTCAGTATTTTGTTGCGTTAATGGTTTGTTGGATAAAGTATAATACATCATTATGTATACCTAAACCCATATGATATATAATTTTGACAACAAAAATATGTTGCACAAGCTCCACCTTCTGCGCTTTTCCAGTCATATATAAGTATGAATTCCAGTTTTTTCGCTATGAAACAGAACATTCTCATTAGTCACATTGAAGTCATTGTGATTTATATGAGACATGTTGTGTTACTTGGGATGCGAAAATGGCAACTTTGGCAAAGAAAGCTCTCAGTTAATAACTGTGGAAGTGCTCATAAGAACACTAAGCTGAGAAGCAGGCTCAGTCCCAGTGAGGAAGTTAATGCCAAGAAGAAGAAGGACGTACCATTCAAACTGGCCTGTTAATTTTGCTCAGACAAGAACTGAAGCTTTAGCTTTCGACTGGTGAGCACAGATTGCATAGAGATTTTTTCTTATAATAATGGTTTTTGGAGCACCGTAGCAGAGTGAGTACCCTAGCCCTGGCCGTGACCAGCTTCTCATCACATTATACCGTGCTTAGTCTCGAATGTATGAATTTGAAATCGTTTTGTATGCATGAGTGTCCTTCTCCTGTTCAGCTCATCGCTGATGTTAGTTGTCTAGCGAGCTCCAGTTCTGGTGCTCGTTCGTGAACGAAGGCGATGAAGCAGTAGCGCAGGCAACAGACCATCCAACTGATGAGTGAAGCAGCTGAGAGCCGCAGACGAAAAAAGCGCAAAAAATAAAGATTAAATTAATATTCATCGTTTATACCCGGAGTTTTAAATTATGCAACAGCACTGCCATAATAGTCCTACACTGCTACGGAACATGCAACGAAGATTCAAACCCCTGTCTGATGAGCGATGAAATTCAGGTTGGCGAATCGTACGAGGTGACGATTGCCTACAAATTGAGGTTTGTGAAACGAAATTAACCATGTCGAAGGGGATTACAGGAAAAGTTTTTCTCGGAAATACACAGCGAAAAACGGAAGAAATCTTTGAAAATTATCTTGTTAAACTGATTCTAAAAGCATTTCCGTAACGGTTGGTGTGGTTCATTTAAAATATATCCTACCTTAGATCAATATTGTTCAATTCAACATTTAAGAAAAAAAATAAAACTTTTTAATTGTTTGTTTTCTTGTTTTATTAACAACACTTTACACCAAACTGGTGCATTTGTGTCAGAATAAAAATAAGTACTACATTCCATTTGCATACATTATTTAAATATTGACGTAGGACTACGTCATTACATCATATTAAAAAAAATAGAACATAGGGTAAATTTCTCGCATACTCTGAGATAACGCCCTAAAAGCCATTGGTAACCACGAGCGTAGCTCGTTGTTTCTGAGCAAATGAAGGAATAAGCATCCAAACCAACATCACGGGCAGGTAGATATTGATCCTTTCTTCCCCACAGCGTTATTAAATAACATGAAAATCCATTGAGATGCTCAGTAACAACGAGCTTCACACATGGTTACCAATGGCTTTTAGGGCGAGATCAGAAGTTATGCGAGATTTGTGCTAAATATATAAAAATCCTCAGCGCAAAAATTTGTTTCAATAGCGAAAATCAAAAGAAGAATTAATATTTGAAAGAAGGGTAATTTCTGGATAAATAATAAAATACTATTGGCAATAACTTTTATATATGCTTATATGTCACTCTTGCGATCACCGTAAACAAATGTTTGATTCGTACATTTTGTAGTACTGAAAATTCTGAACATATTATCAGAAGAAACTATGGCTCTAAATACAATAAATCTTGACGAAAACCTCATGTCCGCCTAAATTAGTTTCCGGGACCAGTGTGCAATGAGTATCACAACAGCTTGCAGTGCTCATTCTAAGCAAACTCGAAGTGGTTGGTAGCAGTCGTAACACACAATGGCTTTACATACGACAGCCTGCCGTGCTACTCTGTAATGGACTCCACTTGGTTTATATTAGCCACAGTGCCTTCACTGGATGGCAGACTCGTCATCCAGTTTTACCGCAGATGAGGGATTCCACGGAGGCATGCAAGTCGATTCTGATCGACCATTTCAAAAATATCTGAAACTTTGCACAATTTTTCAGTTCCATCTAAATCGTCATTTTCCGATATCAAATCTTCAAGTTGAGTCACGACTAACTTTTCAATGGTTCAAAAATATTCAAAAAGCTGCACAGCAAAAACGGTTCGTTCGATTGTTAGACAACTAAAGAAACAAAGTTAGACAACTAAATAAAGATTCCAAAAAAAAAAAAAAAATACACACAGTAAAAAAAAAATTTTTTGCATTAAAAAACATCATTTTTGTCACAAAAACTCAAATATCTCTAAACCCTATCGGAATACCAACGTAATTTTTTGAGGGAAAACGGTCCATTATATTAGCTATCTACCATAAAAATGGTGATGGTAAGCCAATAAACAAAAAAGTTATGACATTTCAAATATTTCACAAATTTGACACTTAGTGAAATTTTTTTTTTCATTGTTAATTTATTTTAGAACCGCAGTTTGTTGCTGAATTTTTTGTTAAGGGTACCACATGAGGTTAACAAGTTGTTTTCATGATATTTTATTTAATTATTCATAACTATTATAGCATCTATTAGAAAGTTAGACGCGATCCAGTGTTGTGATCTAAAGTCTTGATAGTGTCATATTTTGTATTGTACGTAACTGAAGAAAAATTCTCTCAATAGTGTTGAAACCTTTTGATAAAAGAAACCTATAAGAAATCTAATATTGAAGACAAAAGCTACAAAAAAAGTTTTCTATACAGGTATACGACTAGTTTACCTGCAAAAAGTTTACCTCGTAGAGAACAAGGCGGGTCTATACCCAGGTGATCTAGTATACGTAAAGCAGGTCGGTTTTCTCGGCGCTGGTTTTCTCCACAAAGTTAAAATCTGGTTACACCTGGGTATAGACCCGCCTTGGTAGAGAATAGACTTTGTTAATCATATTTGGGAGAAGGCGAGTAACTTCAACAACATCAAAAACATGATAGGTACATACCATGAACATACTCACGAAAAAGCTAAAAATATACTACCACTATGGTTATAAAAGATTTAATTGTAAAATTTTTCTTCAGTCAAGCAAACGACACCAAACTAGTCAGTAAAAACTTAAAAGTGATTTTGTTTATTAAAATCTAACGAGCCGTTTGCAGAAAAAAAGTGTTCGAAAGAGCTACGAAATCTCACCGAAAGCACCATAGATAAACTGAAAGCGGCTGGTTATGCTCCAATGTCTACATTGAATACAAATTTACGCATTTGTACGTCCTGCCGTTTAAACGTTGACAAACGGGCAATCTGTACATCATCGGTGGATCAGGTTGCAGGAAGTTCGAAAACAACAACAACTGAGGAATTACTAGATGCACCGACAACAACTGAGGAGTTACCAGAAGTACCAAGTGCAGATAGTCTTGCCACGGTACCATCAGCGACATCTGTTTCAACAAATCAATCAGAAGACGAGTGCATCCAGAAGGTCAACATCGAACGCTTCAACGAAGGGATAGCTGGGATAAAAGTGACTCCGATTAAATGGACGAAGATGGGTTACGTCAATTATCCCGAGAAAAAATACCGTGAAATCGACGAAGCTGTACGAAGAAACCTCTTCAAATTAGGACCTGAGGATGTCGATGAGGTAATTATGAATATGAAGGAAAGGTTCTCGAATCTAGCCACGACAAGGAAAGAAAAATTATTGATTTTGTCGATGCTGCCAAGCTCGTGGTCTATTCAAGACGCCATTGATGAGTTCAAAACCAATAGAAATACAGCAAAAGAGGCAAAACAATTCAAAAATAACTGTCTTGCAACCAAAAATGCTAGGTCGAGTACTTCATTAACAGATGAGACAAAAGAAAAAATAATTCAATATTTTGAAGACGATGAAGTAAGTAGAGCTATGCCTGGCCAAAAAGATTATGTATCTGTAAAAAAAAGATGGAAAGCGTCAAGCAATCCAAAAACGATTAATGATGACTACTTTGAAAGAAGCGTATACACGCTTCAAGGAAATTAACGAAAATATTAAGGTAGGTTTTTCTCATTTGCAAGCCTTCGTCCAAGGCAATGCAAGCTTCTATCCATTTCAGGAACACATAATGTTTGTGTGTGCACAACACACGAAAATATTAACCTCTTACATAGTTTGAAAATAATCAATTTATCAAAGGATATTAAAATGTTAACTGGTAGTCTTTTGTGTGAAAATACAACATCAAATTGCTATCTACGATCTTGTTCGGATTGTCCAGATTCTTCATCATTGGAAAATACTTTATTCGCTGAGTTTGAAGAAAATTATATTGATCAGTTATCATTTGAGCAATGGGTGACCACGGATAGGTGTGACCTAGAAACTATTGTAAAACCTGTAGATGAGTTTGTGTCATTTTTTTGCTTGAATTCCTCACGACTTTATTAAAACAGAGCAATCCCGCTTTTTGAAAAATACGAAAAATACATTACAAGATGGTGATTTTTTAGTCATTTGTGATTTTTCTGAAAACTATAGCTTTGTATTGCAAGATGAAGTGCAGTCCCATCACTGGAACGTACAACAAGCTACAATTCATCCATTCGTTATTTATTTCAATGGAAGTACGCAAATTGAACATTTTAGTTTTATTGTAATTTCCGAAGATTTAAGACACGACTCAGTATCTGTAAATTTGTTCATTGCCAAAATGATTAACTTTTTACGCGTTGATAAGGATAAAGAAATCAGAAAGATATATTTCATGTCTGATGGAGCAGCATCGCAGTACAAAACCCGTAAGAATTTTTCGAGCCTATGTCAATTTAAATCAAAGTACGGAATTGATGCAGAATGGCATTTCTTTGCTACGTCACATGGCACAAGGACCTTTCTTGTGATGCTATTGGAGGAACCATAAAGCGCATGGCCACAAGAGCAAGTTTAGCCAAAGAACGTGAGCATCCAATTAAAACTGCAAAAGAACTATTTGATTGGGCGAATCGCAGAAAAGAAGAAGATTTAACAAAATTATCATTTTGTTTTACTACTACTGAAGAGTACGAATTAACGGCATCAGAGCTCAGCGAGCAATATAATAACGCGAAAACGATCCAAGGAACCCAACAATTTCACTGTTTCATTCCATTGTCAGAAAATAAAATTAAAGCAAAACTATACTCGAACTGTACTGATAATGATGCAAAAGTGTTCGATATTGTAAAAAAAATGAATAACAATAAATAAATAAATAAGTATTAATAAAATGTTTTCATGATCTCATAACGCATACCCAAATCCAAAACTTTTAAAGTTTATATATGACATTTAGAAACTCATCGATCATACTCTAAAAAAAATATCCTGATAAAAATAAAAAATTATTTTCGTGTAATCTGTTAATTCATTTTAATTTATACATATATACATATACATATAATATTTATACATATACATAATATTTATGCATATAATATACATAATACTAATGAATACATGAAAACGACTTGTTTAATTCACGCAAGGCCCTTAACAATAAAATTAGCAACAAACTGCGGTTCCCGTGATAATTTACACCGAAAAAAATTTTTTTTTCTACTATTGTGAAAATTGTGACATGTTTGAAATGTCATAACTTTTTTGTTTATTGGTTTACCGTCACCAAATTTTTATGGTAGATAGCTAATATAATGGACCGTTTTCCCTCAAAAAATTACGTTGGTATTCCGATAGGGTTTTGAGATATTTGAGTTTTTGTGTCAAAAATTATGTTTTTTAATGCAAAAAAAATTTTTTTTTTACTGTGTGTATTTTTTTGGACTCTTTATTTAGTTGTCTAACAATCGAACGAACCGTTTTTGCTGTGCAGCTTTTTGAATATTTTTGAACCATTTTCACATTCACCCTTTTGAAAAGTTAGTCGTGACTCAACTTGAAGATTTGATATCGGAAAATGACGATTTAGATGGAACTGGAAAACTGTGCAAAGTTTCAGCTCAATAGAAAAAAATGAATTAAAAGATTTACCAAATTTTGGTGCTGTTGCTTGGAATCACTCAAATGTCTCCTTGGGAAGAAGTTGGGTAGTAGAGGATCCCACTTGGTCGGCACATGTCACTCCACCGATCGATTAATCCATACCTGGCTGTTTAGATGCCTTCTCACGAGTCGACTCCTGACGGTGTTCAAAGCAATCACTTCGCTGATGTGCTCTCATTGCTGGCTTGTTGAACGTCACAGTGCGTTTCGGTGACTCTACTCTGGGCGAATCGGAGAATACTTACTCCTCTTGAGCATTCTTCAGTTCAATGTGGGTCGGGATGCGTTCAAAGAGACCTCTTCTTCGGTGGGCACTTGCAAAAGATGAATCCTGGATGCCTTTGGAAGTCGGGATACTTCACTAGCATGGGACTCCGCAACTCGAGCAGGTGCCATTGTTTTACTCAGCACATCTGCGCAAGACGTGTTTGAGCACTCTCTCTGAGCACAGTCCGCCTGGTAACAATTACGAATCCCATCCGGAAATCATTCTTGACTTGACGAACGTACGCACTCTGGACGGCTTGACGAGTCGCTGCGGATTATACTCCGACAGGATCTGAGGTTTCACAGCAATGTACGGCGTCGTTGCTCTTGGTGTGTGAGCGGACTCTGACAGCAGTCTAACTCGCGTTTCTGCTGGTGGCTTACAAGGGATTCTAGTGCAGTATAGTTGATTTCTGCTGGATGAATGAGAGTGTCTGCTTTTTGGTTGTCGCAACATGATGTAGCGTTTCCACACCGGACATGTCAGAGCGCTTCTCCTGGCCGTACTCTACCGCTACCTATTTTGGAAGCTTTCCAAAACTAGGCGTTCATTCTCACCTACACTGAGCCATAAATTGCGTACGAATTTCATAAGAGAACGCTTGTGAATTGATTTCTTTACTGGTTTTCTCTCTTTCATAAGAGTCTTATGAATAAGAGTCTTATGAAATAACGTCCGATATTCACAAGAAATTCTTGTCATTATCATTAGAAATCTTATGAATATCTTCATTTTCCTAAATTCAAAGAGCGATTCTCTAAATACATAATGGTCGAAAAGAATTCCATAACTAATATCTATGATCCTTCATAAGAGTATCTTATGATATTATACCCATTTATATTATGCACGCAATGATCGATGGAAGTTTACAAGTTTTTCTTATGAGTCTCATTAGATGCTTCTTATGTCTTTATTCCATAAGAAATTCGTATGAAATTCTTACGTATTTTTCGATAGGAAGTCGACTGTTTTTCACAAGTGTTAATAATAATTGTCATACGCGCGCTTATGAATCTCTATCGTGAATATTATGTTATTACCATCGCTCCACGTAATTCATAAGATTTTCGTATGAAATTGTTAAGAAAATCGTACTCCTTTAGATTGTCTTATGAAAGCCAATGATCAATGCGTATGATAACCAAAAAGAGTTTCTTATGAAATTATATCTGTCTATGTAATGACTAATGTTTCATAAGTCTGCAATGGAATTTTACAAGATTCTCGAATGAAACACATAATACTTCTTATGTCGTTATTCCATAAGAAAATCTTATGTACCTCATACGTTCTGTTTTCTAAGTGTATGGGTGCACTGACTGCCACTTACGCTGTCCTGTCCATTGCGCGCGATGGCGGTGATGATGATGATGACGTTGAGCTCACTCGACGGTGGTTGCGTGCGCGCGCGTCACTCATGAGAGATTGTTTACAACAGTGAGTGACCGCGCACTGTAAGGGTATGCGAAATACCGAATGATTCCGTCAAACACGATTCGAAGCGAAATTCCGCGGAATTCCACGAAACTCATACAGGCGGAATTTTTATTTTACGATTTCGTTCCGAATTGTAAAAATATCTCCGCGGAAAATGGAAAACAAACGGAATAAAACGGAATTTCTAGAAATTTCGAGTTTTGTTTCGAACAAAACCAGCATAGCACACGCTTCTACTCCTAGTCTATCGCCCATAGAAATGTAAAATCACCTTTTAGATATATTATCGCGGGTCAAGAGTTCTCAATGTTGAGCATGCGCATGAGCACAGATGACTTTACAATTCGTAGTTGCTACTCCGTGATTGACTAGAACAATCAAAGTTGCACAGAAATTGAATGAATGGGGCTTGGGATTAGCTAACCATTCAAAAATGCATATATCGAGAACTCAAATTTTAAAGTCAATAACGGCGCCGACCACTTGGGGCCTTCCTAAGCCGAGTGGTTATAGTATGCGGCTACAAAGCAAAGCCATGCGAAAGGTGTCTGGGTTCAATTCCCGGTCGGTCCAGGATCTTTTCGTAATGGAAATTTCCTTGACTTCCCTGGGCATAGAGTGGAAATACTCATAAGAACACTAAGCTGAGAAGCAGGCTCTGTCCCAGAGGGGACGTTAATGCCAAGAAGAAGAACGGCGCCGGCCATGTCCTTACAGCTATCCGGGAAGGGAAGTATTGTTAGTTAGACAACCATTGTTACTTAAGATCGAAGAATCTTCCGCATCTTCACAGCTGTCATGGAAAGGATATTGCGCTAGTGGGATAAGGATCTGGGAGTCACCTATGGTTGGTAATGCGATCCATGATATATTCACGCCTGACCAAATCAGTGGTATAAATAGATAGCAGCATTGTACGACAAACCACTGTCTGTTTCTTTAGATATGTGTTCATGATATTTTGAGGTATGCCTTCGATTCATTTTTACTTTAAACGAGGAGGAACTCTTCTATGGAGGAATGTCTTAACAATTTTTTGAAATAGTCTTGCAGGAATTTTATGAAGGATTTCTAGAGTGATTATTACTAAATTTTCTTAATGAATTTTGGAAAAAAAAATCTTCAATAATCTTTGAATAAAGTTTTGAAACAGTACCTGGAAAGTTCATGGATATCATAGATAACCTGTAGGAAGCTATGGAAGATTTACTGAAGATTTTTTTTTAAAGTTAAAAGTTCTCAAAGCGCGAGCACATTAAGAAATCAAGAACGATTTATTGTGTATTTTTTGATGGTATACACCACCGAAGCCTTAAGAATCCGTAATGAATCATAATAGTACTTCAATATTTATAAATGGTTTTAAACATAAGGGTTATCAAATTATTTGGAAAAAGTATACAACTTTGCAGATTTAAATTACGTTTCAGTGAAAACGTAAAGCAAACGTACAAAAACCAAACCAAACTGCTTCATACATACAAGCAAACCGATTGCGTTGCGCCGAACCAAAAGAGCAACTTTCAGCTTACCCAGATCCGTATCATGGATTGCTCTATCATAACGATAACATGACCCCCAAGAACCAATAGAGTGATAATCCAACCGAACATGAGCAAACTGTGGTCGAACCACTGCCACTGAAATTCAGTCGGCTGCTGCCGGGTTGCATGCAAAAACTTTTCCAATCAATCGATTGAAATTATCTCGCCTTGGTTCGGCGCAAAGGGAAAGATTCTCGCTGGAGTTGCAGTTTTGTTCGTTCACGCCTCGGAACATGCATAATAAAACTTGCTAATTAACTTTGCACATTCCTTGGCAATTACGCCCCACCACAATCCCAGCTGTTGGTCGAATTTTGAAACTAATTTTCTGGTTCCGAGTGTATCAGTGGTTCGATGATTTTTACCACCCCATTCCATTTTTTCAGTTTGATACTCTTAGGCGAGCCTTAGGGGTAGACGGATCAAAATGAGCACTCTTAGAGTAACCTTGAATTAAGACTTCTCAAGAAAATTTTTTCCTCACACTTAGTTTTTAAATTTATGGAGGGATTATCAGAGTATGTTTAAGACTTCAATGTAATTTTGACAACATTTACGTACTTGTGTTGAATTTTCAGTTAAACTCTGTGTTTGTTTCTACTTACAAAAGAAACCTTACAAACATAGTGTGATCATCTTAGCCCGTCCACCCCTAATGGGAAGATTGAGTCGAAACTGGCATTGAGGATAAAACTACTCTTGTCTCGAGTGATAGGGTGTGCAAGGGTCAACTAGTTATGGCGATCGTTCGGTGGAAAACAGAACTAATTCCAACAGATAATTATGAATCTTAACTGCCACGGAATCCCGTTTTAAAGCATAAAATTGCTTCACTTTGAGTTGATCAATTAAGGGCCGATAGCAGATCCCCAAAGTCCTCTCGTACTTTTATCTGGTTTTCCGGATGGGTGACTTTTTTACTTGCCTAAAGCGGTGTCTCGCTTCACCATTAAGTTTTGCTCTGAATTTCAATTAAAAAGAATTTTATGGTGCTACAAACCGGAAAATGGCTTCCTAGTTTAGGGAGCGGTGCGATGACACCGAATGGCAGCGAGTGCACTTTCCGAAAGCAAAAGAAACGACTGCCAATTTTATGTGCGGAGCATAAAGACACTTTGTTGATTGTAACGATTGGCTGAGTTTTGGGAATGAGCATGTACCGTGTGGATCATGTTCTGGAAAAAAAGTTGCACTTGTGGTGCTCGTTTCTAACAAAAGAGCACGAGAGCAAAAAAATACGTCAATGATAAATGATAAACATGAACAAGCTTGTTCCAGTTCAAGCATTTCAATTTAAATAGCTTGAATTGAATTTGGAACGCCCATGGCACGTTTGATTTTGCAAATAAAAGATTTTTTCATCAGCAAATATTTTATTCGTTTTGTGCGCAGCGAACAAATACGTTTTATTCATGAAGACGTATATAATTGTGAAAGACATGCGAATAAAATAAAATTTTAAAGCGGTTCTAATGTTATAAATTTAGTATTGTGGGATAAGTGTAAATTATTATGAAGAATTAGTTTTGGGATCTGTGCTTTAAGTTTGAAACAAATTTGAACTGATAATAACTCAAAGAGAGTGGTAACATTCAACAGAATCATGTCATGTCAGAATTCATGTCAGAATCTAAGCTGTTGATTGGCAAAAAATTAAATTTCGTTGATGTGAACCATCAATCTGTTCTAAAAGTTTACTGATAGAGGAAAGCAAAATAATTGTATGATAGAATGCAAACTGCAAATATTTATTTAACTTATCAACTTGAAGTGATAAGTTACTCTCCGGATGTTTCTTGAGGTGTAATAAATCCCATCATCGCGAAGGGCTTTCAAATGTTTGAAGTTAATGGTTCTCACTTCTTCCAAATCAGTCAATTATCGAAAATGTACTGGCCGGGGTACGAGTAACCTTAGGGAAGATCGGGTAACCGGTGGGAACTCTGGTCATATGCTGTCAGGAAAGGAGGGGGGGGGGGTTTGCTTTTGCTTTTGCTTCTGCAAACCTGTAGCGTCTGTTCTTCATATCAGGGGCGGCTGATCATCGTCCGCGTGCCAGAGAAGGAGCTAAACTGTGCACTATGGCCCTCAAAACATTTAGGGGGGATGGTCCTCCGGAAATCTAGGGAGTTGGTGTCAGGCCCTGCAAGCCAGCCGTAAAAAAATCAAGCAATGAATAATCAACGAGAAAATACGAACCGGGACAATCGACGAAGACCACAGCGACGTAAAGGGACTAGCGATTGGAAGCTCGGTACGTGGAACTGTAAATCTCTCAACTTCATCGGGAGCACACCCATACTCGCCGACGTTCTGAAGGACCGCGGATTCGGCATCGTAGCGTTGCAGGAAGTGTGTTGGAAGGGATCAATGGTGCGAACGTTTAGAGGTAACCATACCATCTATCAGAGCTGCGGCAACACACACGAGCTGGGAACAGCTTTTATAGTGATGGGTGATATGCAGAGGCGCGTGATCGGGTGGTGGCCGATCAATGAGAGAATGTACAAGTTCAGGCTCAAAGGCTGGTTCTTCAACCTCAGCATAATAAACGTGCACAGTCCTCACTCCAGAAGCACTGATGATGATAAACACGTTTTTTACGCGTAGCTCGAACGCGAGTATGACAGCTGCCCAAGCCACGAAGTCAAGATCATTGGAAGACTATTGGAAAGTTCAGCGCCCACTGGCTGGCGAACGAAAACGGCCTACGACTCATTGATTTCGCCACCTCCGAGAATATGGCCATTCGTAGCACCTACTGCCTTCCATACCGATACACTTGGAAATCACCACAGCACACAGAATCATAAATCGACCACGTTCTGATTGATGGACGGCACTTCTCCGACATTATCGACTTCAGAACCTATCGACTCTGATCACTATCTAGTGATGGTCAAACTGCGGCCAAAATCATCCGTCGTTAACAACGTACGATACCGACGGCCGCCCCGGTATGACCTAGAGCGGCTTAAGCAACCGGATGTCGCAGCTGCATACGCGTAGCACCTCGAGGCTGCATTACCGGAAGAGGGTGAGCTGGATGAAGCCCCTCTTGAGGAATTCTGGAGAACAGTAACGATCAACGATACAGCTGAGCGCAACGTTGAGTACGTGGGACGGAGTCGACGGAACGAGTCGACGAGGAATGTAGGCAGATTCTGGTGGAGAAGAATGCAGCACGGGCGGTCATGCTGCAACAAGGGACCCGACAGAACGTGGAACGTTATAGACAGAAACGGCAAAAGCAGACCCGCCTCATTCGGGAGAAAAAATGCCGCCTGGAGGAGACTGTGCCGGTCTCAAGATATGTGTAAGTTCTATCAGAAGCTCAACGCATCCCGCAACGGCTTCGGGATAAGGGATAAGAATGGGAGCATTTTGACGGACGAGCGTGAGGTGATCGAAAGGAAGAAACAGCACTTCGACGAGCACCTGAATTGTGCTGAGAGTACAGGAAATGAAGGACGAGATAACGGAGAAAAGCCTTCGTCAGTACTGCGGGCGATGGAAACCAACCAGCCCCCACTTTGAAGAAAGTTAAGTATGCCATTCAACAACTCAAGAACAACAAAGCCGCTGGCAAGGATGGTATCGGAGCCGAACTCATCAAGATGGGCCCGGACAGGTTGGCCGCTTGTCTGCATCGGCTGATAGTCAGAATCTGGGAAACGGAACAGCTACCGGAGGAGTGGAAGCAAGGCGTTATATGCCCTATCTACAAAAAGGGCGACAAACTGGAGTGTGAAAATTATCGTGCAATCACCATCCTAAGCGCCGCCTATAAAGTGCTATCCCAGATTCTCTTCCGTCGTCTATCACCTATAGCAAACGAGTTCGTGGGAAGTTATCAAGCAGGTTTCATCGACGGCCGCTCGACAACGGACCAGATCTTTTCCGTGCGGCAAATCCTCCAGGAATGCCGTGAGTACCAGGTCCCTACGCACCATTTGTTCATCGATTTCAAGGCGGCATACGATAGTATCGACCGCATAGAGCTATGGAAAATCATGGACGAGAACAGCTTTCCCGGGAAGCTCACAAGATTGATCAGAGCAACGATGGACGGTGTGCAAAACTGCGTGAAGATCTCGGGCGAACACTCCAGTTCGTTCGAGTCTCGGCGGGGACTACGACAGGGCGACGGACTTTCGTGCCTGTTGTTCAATATTGCGCTTGAAGGTGTCATTCGGAGAGCCGAACTTAACAGTCGAGGCACGATTTTCACGAGATCCGGACAATTTGTTTGCTTCGCGGACGACATGGATATTATTGGGAGAAAATTTGAAACGGTGGCAGATTTGTTCACCCACCTGAAACGCGAAGCAACAAGAGTCGGGCTAATGGTGAATGCGTCGAAAACAAAGTACATGCTGGTTGGCGGAACTGAGCGCGACAGGGCCCGCCTAGGAAGCAGTGTTGCGATAGACGGGGATACCTTCGAGGTGGTGGACGAGTTCGTCTACCTCGGATCCTTGTTGACGGCTGACAACAATGTTAGTCGGGAAATACGAAGGCGCATCATCAGCGGAAGTCGTGCCTACTATGGGCTCCAGAAGAAACTGCGGTCAAGAAAGATTCACCCCCGCACCAAATGCACGATGTACAAAACGCTCATAAGACCGGTAGTCCTCTATGGGCATGAGGCGTGGACTATGCTCGAGGAGGACTTGCAAGCTCTTGGGGTTTTCGAACGCCGAGTGCTAAGGACGATCTTCGGCGGCGTGCAGGAGAACGGCGTGTGGCGGCGAAGGATGAACCACGAGCTCGCTCAACTCTACGGCGAACCCAGTATCGTGAAGGTAGCTAAAGCTGGAAGGATACGCTGGGCAGGGCATGTTGCAAGAATGCCGGACAACAACCCTGTAAAGATGGTGTTCGCCACGAATCCGGTCGGAACAAGAAGGCGTGGGGCGCAGCGAGCTAGGTGGATTGACCAGGTACACCAGGACCTGGAGAGCGTGGGTCACAGTCGAGGATGGAGAGAAGCGGCCATGAACCGAGGGAATTGGCGAAATATTGTTGGCGAGGCTTTATCAAGATAATTGATGTAAAGCCAAGTAAGTAAGTAAGTAACATTATTATAAACCTTCTTTTATTCATTATCTCATAGACAAACATGTTTTCTATCAAATAGTAGAAACAGTCATCCATTTTCTTTCATCTGGAATCAATTAGTTGTTTTTTATAAAATGCTTGCTTATCTGCATTTTTTTTTTCGGGGTAAAACGCGCCACCTGATCTCGGCGTTAGTCGTTCGCGCGCACGCATGCGCAATCATGCTTGCAAATACGTTGCATACATAAGGGCGTTTGATCAGATGTTATTGTTCGATTATAGTATACATGCTGATTCGAAAAATGTGCATTTGTAAGGTTCAAATTGGCCCGTAACTTCAGCTTGGCATTACGTTTGTTGTAATTTGAATTCAAACGGCTGTGTTGGTGTTATGAAATAAGAGTGGTCGTTTTGCCCCACGAGTTGATTAAAGTTTAAGGCCTTCAATACGCTTTTTAAGGATAAATTCAACACTTTTTTCGCATGGAATACGAACTATGGGAGTGCACAAGTCGATTCTCGGTGATAGTTTCAAAAGTTTTGTTGTTTATTGGCCTGAAAAATGGCCTAGAAAATAGCACAAAATTACAACGAAAACAGCGTAAAACGTTTTTTCGAGTTTTTCACGATTTTTTCCAGGAAAACACTCAAAAATATATATAGAGAAGCATTTTAATACATTTTTCATTATCTCGAGTTAAAAACAGCGTTCCAAAGCACGTCGTTCGTTCAAAACAAGGGTGGTGCGTTTTACCCCAACGGCGCATTTTACACCCAGTTCCTCTACCTACCAGGCATCTTGGTTTGCTTCGTCTCAGTCGTACTAGATTGAATACACTACTCAATGGGCGAATAACGCATGATGATATTGAAGAAGAATATCCGATTGATCGGTGATCAACGACTGGGTCGAGACGACACAAACACACTGTTGCCGTCTCGCCCCACACAGGCCGGAATCTAAAACGTGCTTTTGCAACCTTCCCTTTTCGGAAATGGCGCTTAAGGTGGAACAGTTTAGAATCAACTTCTAAGATTGCATTTAAAACATCAAAGGCACAAATCTCATGAAGAAGCATCCATTTTCACAGGATGTTACTTTGGGACCGAAGCTCATTTTCCACTTTGTAAATTTTGTCCACAAAAGTTTTTTTGATGCATGTTTCAAAAAAGTTTCAATAATATCTGCAAGATGTACGCTATACAATTGTGTTTTATTAAACAACGTGTATTATCCTCTTTTTAGTATGATTTCCGTCAGCTCGTCATGACTCAGTGCCGTTCAAAAAGTTGCAGTGCTCATCATCATTATTTCTAGCTTCAGTTTCGTCTGCACAGTTAGCTGCAGCTCATCGGATACACTACAACTATGCTTTTTAGCACTTTTAAATTAAGCATGGAAAAAGATAATGGGCATTAAGTAGAAACCAGTGATGCGTTTCTGAGTTAAAAAAAAAGCTCGCCTTGCAATAATGTGGAAAAACGTTGAGTAAGCCTTGTCAAACCGCGAATCGTAGAAAACTGGTATGGAAGTTTTTTCTTGAATGAGTAGCTTTCAGCAGTAATTCTGGCGAAGTAAAAAGCATATTGAACCTATCAGGCAGCCGTCGTCGAATATGCTGTGAGGATTGTGAAGACAATTTTAAGAGAATACCAAAGAAATAAAAAGAAGACTGAGAGAGGTCATCGTACAATAGTAATCGAATGAGGTGCAGAAAATAGATTACGATTTCATTGATAAATTTAAATGATATAGCATGCACAAGGTATACACTTTAGAAAATGTACAGTTCTTACTGTCAACATTTTTGGTTCTAGTTAATTCAGCTCATCGGTGGAAAAGTCAACAGACATTCTATTATCCTTCCGTACCGGTACTTAAAATATCGATTAGATTAGATTCTGTGGCAAGCTTTTTTTTGGGTTTTCGATTCCACTGGGACAGAGTTTTTTTTGAATTCGTATATCATTTGGCATAGAGTATAAATGCCCAGGAAAGCCAAGGAATTTTACATTACGAAGAGGTCCTGTACCGAACGGGAATCTAACCCAGATAGCTGGAACGTTGCTTTGCTTTACAGTCGCAAACATTACCAGTAGGCTATGGAAGGGACAAACTCCTACTATTGTCCCGAATCACGGGACAAACAAAATGATGCAGAACTGATCACTGTACCGTGGTGAATCAAAATCCGGACGGTACCAATATCCGGACACTCTGATTATATAAGTCAATTAGAGTTAAATTAAATGACAATATGTTGGGTTTTTATTCACTCCGTTGATTATTAACAATGCTTATAACTTTACATTTATGTTTAATCTAGTAACCATCGTCAAACAAAAAATAAAAATAAAAACAAATAATTTGTTCGTGTTGAACGTCATTTTTCCGCGTTCTGACTCCAACTCAAGTTTAACGATCGATGACCGCGCGAATATTGTTTGATTGAAGGAACAGTTTGTGAACTATATTTTATAGCAAGTTTTAACCATAAGTGTTTAGGAAAAGCTATTTCAAAAGCTTGGTGACTCCAATGTTGGTGAATAAGTCGGGAATACATATTTATCGGTGCTTCTAGAGACTGTCCGGGATTTCGAGCCAGTGTTTTAAGATCCGGACATCTTCTAAAAGACCCTTTTATAATTAGTGTAAGTGAGTTTTGTGCAAGAAAAAATAAGAGAATAACTATTGGAAGCTTTGTGAGTATTCAACATTTAACTCGATCTGAAATAAATAGTGTTAAACTTTCATAATAACAGTTTGATCTGCACCGACTGCAGTTCAAGCCACACGCACCTCGGCTCAGGTAGTCAAATCACTAATATTATAAACGTGTTATTCTTTTTGACATTATAGGGCAAACGCAGACATCAAGCTTATTAAATATTTATATTTTATTGTGTTTTGATATGATTTTCATTAAAATTAAACGAATATTATGTGCAATTACACAGTGTCCGGATTTTGATTCATAAGTGTCCGGATTTAAATACACCGTTTGCATCAGTTGTCCGGATTTATGGACAAGACATGCTTAAGTATTTGAATGATTTTCATGTTGAAATCATGATTTTTACCAAAAAGTTCATCAGAAGCGTAAAGATCTTGAGTTAAACAAGGTTCGAAACAATATTACATTAAAGGTTTTCTGAAACAACACCAAAATTACATTAAAGGTTTTCTGAAACAAAACCAGCATTTGAACATTTGTGTCGACTTAAGCTTCCGGGTATTGATGCACCACGGTATTTGCTATCAAAAACAAATTTGAGATTTTGCGGTTCAATGCGCGAATTTTCAAAATCGCAATAGATGTCTACCGATTTTATGAGCTAGATTCAGGAAACAAGACTTTCTGGGAAACACTATCCTAATGTGCCGTTTGCCGTCGATTCCAGTAAAAGAATATTGCGGTCCCCATATCCCGGAGCAAATCAAACCAACTTCTCCGTCGTCAGTGGGTTCCGTGTTCGATTCCCATTAGGGTGCCGAGCGAAAATCTTTCTCCTTTACATTCGTTTCGCTCCATAAAAGTTTATTTCCCTCTGGTGGCAAACTAGCGCCGTCGTCGTCGTCATCAGCCGGTTACCGTGCGAAAGCCATAAGGTGACGCTATTTTCCTTCCTTAGTTCCTGCCGTTTAGGGCCGGGCGTGCTTTCGTCCTGCCTAACTGGGCTATTTCCACTACCAGCATCTATGATAGCACAAATTAGGCCAGTTGAGTGCGATATGCCAGGTTGAAGAAATGCGTCAATGACCGTAAATTTTACGACCCGTCAAGAGACTTTCGGATATTGCTGCAGGTTTACAGTGCCATTTACTAATTAATGCTGCTATCCGTGCTGGTTGATTACCTGAATGCTTGTTTTCAATTTAGCTCACTTTAATGATGGAACAAGAGCAGAAACAAACTCGCACCTATCTGTGCAAAATATATTTTGATATCACACCATAATTAGGTATTGATCAGTAATCCAGATATTTTCCAAACCTCTATTAAGTGTTATAAGACACATTCAAGCGTAACGCGACACCACGAGGAACCGACTTTCATTATCAAATTAGGCATGTTCTCGGAAATATGCCTTGTGACCATGTGATAAAACAGGTTTTATATCATGCATATTAAATGTACTTGATGTTGTGACATTCATTTTGAAACATAACACTGCATATATGGTAATTAAAAGCAGTTGCATTTCGTAACGCGACACCATCGCTGAAATGCACTTTTTTAAACGTCACTCTATAATCACTTATATCTGCTCTGCTTTAATTTTTACAATCCGGGTTTGTTCTAGGCAATCCTTCTATCTATTCATAAGAATCAGAGTGTGACTTCAAACTGGATGGAAATAGTGAATAATTTCAGAAATCATTGATTTCATTTTATGAACACCGCGTTACGTTTATCTTCCAACAGGGTTCTGCAAATGGTGTCGCGTTACGCAAAAAGCATTTTTTATTTTTATTGATAAAATCGGTAATGTTGCTTTCGGGTTTCAGAAAAAATGTATATCTGGTATTGTTATTTGTTTAATACATTCGACATTCTGCCTCACAGTGGGGTAATTTGATCCGACACTGGTTGAAATTGATTTAATGTTTCTGTGGAACCTTTTGAGAATGTCGTGCTTTGTAAAAGCGTAGATGGCACTTGTGGTCACCATATAAATTTGACTAAATTCTTTGCAATAATGTTAAGATATTTCTTTGATTTTTGAAGAATGTTTCCGGTACAGTGCTTTCAGAAGGCGGCGCGAATAATCTTGAGCTTTGATACATGTTAGAATGATTTAATTTGATTGTAAAATAAAATTATGTAAACCTTTCAACGATGTACTTTTAAAAGTATGCCTTAGGCAAAGTCGACAAGCAGACATTTATGACTGTCGGAATTATCCAAAATTCAATAACACAGTGGAGTTAATGGATCTGATAAATGGGTAAAATTATTAAAAAGATTCTGTTAACGCCGTACGTAGAAATCGACCTTACTCAGGGCCCTAAGGTGCAGCAAACATCAACGACGACAGGATATGCACGTTATGTCCACTCGATAGCGTAAATAGGATCTTCGTAAGATTTGCGAGAACACTTGTTAAGATTACGATTGTAATGCAGTTCAAAACTTTACTTTTTACACTATATACATTCAATTGATTTATGACACAATTCGCTGCACCTGTCCCGGTCTGTGGGCGCGCGCGTTTTGAAGACTTTTGTGCATGTCAAATGCCGAACAAGTGAAGATTGCACAATTATGGAAAATCTATCTGCTATGTGTAATCAGTTACGTGAAAAAAGGAATGTTCTCCAGATCGGATATTCGGTTCCATTAGTTTACGCATCATCACGACAAAATGCTCTATGCCTCGAAGCCCGTACTTGTCGCAGATAACGTATCAAGAATCGCCCTGTATAATGACATCATGCCACCATTGTTCTTCGAGTGACCTTCACCATGCTCTCCATATCAACCCTCCGACAAGTTCATTGCGTGCATCTTCCAAAGTTGCACCATAGGGCTGTATTGCCTTCTATATAGGTACGATTCTCCTCCGATTGTAAGATTCTTCCCGCAACGCACTCCTCGTGGTTGGGCTGGGAGTTTCGTTTGCGTGTCGTTTACATTAGACGGCACCATAGGACTGATCGTACCTACAACAAACGCAGCATTAGTCAGCCTTCCGTTGTGGATTCTGATCCTCAGAACAGCGTGATCGGACCGGAGGAATCCAAATATGCGTGCAATTTCCATAAACTGCACCACAAGGCTGGCTACACATTCACAGGCCAACAAGTACTTTCCAAACAAGCGACACCCAGGCAACTCCATCAGGATTACAACAGTTCATCTACACGTAATCAAGCAAGACTATGATACTACAGGGCGACATGTATGCAAGCAACCATCTCTTCGAAATCATCACCATCGAGCGCATTTTGTCCCATCTTCCCCTATGTACCCATCATCAGTAAACCGTTCAAGAAGAGATCGACATCTCTATTTCGCCAGTCGAGCGGACTCCTGGCCCAAGCTCGGGGGAATCGAGTATGTTCCTGGAGCAACTGTAAAGAGGAACAAGGCTCTCCGTGTGATTCCTCGGACCCCACGGATGGGACTTGGCCACAGGCAAGTACCCTTCATTTTTTCATTTATTTAGTTAACATCTACACAGATAACATTGAATCAACAATTTCACGCCACAATACTCGGTTCGTGGCCGCATCTCTCCATCCTCGGTTCTGCCCCACGCTCGCCAAATCGATACGCACTTGATCCGCCCACCTAGCTCGCTGCGCTCCACGCCTTCTTGTACCAACCGGATCCGAAGCGAACACCATCTTTGCAGGGTTGCTGTCCGGCATTCTTGCAACATGCCCTGCCCATCGTATCCTTCCAGCTTTGGCTACCTTCTGGATACTGGGTTCGCCGTAGAGTTGGGCCAGCTCGTGGTTTATCCTTCGCCGCCACACACCGTTCTCCTGCACACCGCCGAAGATCGTCCTAAGCACCCGACGTTTGAAGACTCCAAGTGCTTGCAGGTCCTCCTCGAGCATCGTCCACGTTTCATGCCCGTAGAGGACTACCGGCCTTATGAGCGTTTTGTACATGGTACATTTGGTGCGGGCGTGAATCTTTTTGACCGCAGCTTCTTCTGGAGGCCATAGAAGGCCCGACTTCCACTGATGATGCGCCTCCGTATTTCACGGCTAACGTTATTGTCAGCCGTCAGCAAGGATCCAAGGTAGACGAACTCGTCGACCACCTCGAACGTATCCCCGTCTATCGTAACACTGCTACCTAGGCGAGCCCTGTCGCGCTCGGCCCCACCAGCTAGCATGTACTTTGTCTTGGCCGCATTCACCACCAGTCCAACTTTTGCAGCCTCGCGTTTCAGGCGGGTGTACAGGTCTGCCACCTTTTCAAATGTTCGGCCGACGATGTCCATATCATCCGCGAAGCAAACAAATTGACTGGATCTCGTAAAAATCGTACCCCGGCTGTTAAGCCCGGCTCTCCGCATAACACCTTCTAGCGCAATATTGAACAACAGGCACGAAAGTCCATCACCTTGTCGTAGTCCCCGGTGGGATCCAAACGAACTGGAGTGTTCGCCTGAAACCTTCACACAATTTTGCACACCTTCCATCGTCGCTCTTATCAGTCTCGTGAGCTTCCCGGGAAAGCTGTTCTCGTCCATGATTTTCCATAGCTCTACGCGGTCGATACTGTCGTATGCCGCCTTGAAATCGATGAAAAGGTGATGCGTTGGGACCTGGTATTCACGACATTTTTGGAGGATTTGCCGTACAGTAAAGATCTGGTCCGTTGTCGATCGGCCGTCAACGAAGCCGGCTTGATAACTTTCCACGAACTCGTTTACTACGGGTGACAAACGACGGAAGATGATCTGGGATAATACTTTGTAGGCCGCATTTAGAATGGTGATCGCTCGAAAGTTCTCACAATCTAACTTGCCGTCTTTCTTGTAGATGGGGCATATAACCCCTTCCTTCCACTCCTCCGGTAGCTGTTCTGTTTCCCAGATTGTACCTATCAGCCGGTGCAGACAAATGGCCAGCCTTTCCGGACCCATCTTTATGAGTTCAGCTCCGATACCATCCTTACCAGCAGCTTTATTGTTCTTGAGCTGATGAATGGCATCCTTAACCTCCCTCAAAGTGGGGGCTGGTTGGTTTCCATCTTCCGCAGTACTGACGAAGGCATTTCCTCCGTTGTCCCGTCCTTCATTGCCTGTGCTCTCAGCACCATTCAGGTGCTCGTCGAAGTGCTGCTTCCACCTTTCGATCACCTCACGCTCGTCCGTCAGAATGCTCCGTCAGAATGCAGAAAGGCGGGTCTGCTGTTGCCGTTTCCGTTTATAGCGTTCCACGTTCTGCCGGGTCCCTTGCTGCAGCATGACCACCCGCGCTGCATTCTTCTCCTTCAAAACCTCCTGGCACTCCTCGTCGAACCAATCGTTCCGTCGACTCCGTCCCACGTACCCGACGTTGCTCTCAGCTGCATCGTTGATGGCTGCTTTTACTGTTCTCCAGCAGTCCTCAAGAGGGGCTTCGTCCAGCTCATCCTCTTCCGGTAATGCAGCCTCGAGTTGCTGCGCGTATGCCGCTGCGACATCCGGTTGCTTGAGCTGCTCTAGGTCATACCGGGGCGGCCGTCGGTACCGTACGTTGTTAACGACGGAGAGTTTTGTGCGCAGTTTGACCATCACCAGATAGTGGTCAGAGTCGATGTTAGCGCCACGATAGGTCCTGACGTCGATAATGTCGGAGAAGTGCCGACCATCAATCAGAACGTGGTCGATTTGCGATTCTGTCTACTGTGGTGATCTCCAGGTGTATCGGTACGGAAGGCTGTGCTGGAAGTAGGTGCTACGAATGGCCATATTCTTGGAGGCGGCAATATCAATTAGTCGTAGGCCGTTTTCGTTCGTCAGCCGGTGGGCGCTGAACTTTCCAATCGTCGGTCTGAATTCCTCCTCCTGGCCAACCTGAGCGTTTAGATCTCCTATGATGATTTTGACGTCGTGGCTTGGGCAACTGTCATACTCGCGTTCAAGCTGCGCGTAAAAAGCGTCTTTATCATCATCAGTGCCTTCGGAGTGAGGGCTGTGCACGTTTATTATGCTGAAGTTGAAGAACCGGCCTTTGATCCTCAACTTGCACATTCTCTCATTGATCGGCCACCACCCGATCACGCGCCTCTGCATATCACCCATCACTTTAAAAGCTGTTCCCAGCTCATGTGTATTGCCGCAGCTCTGGTAGATGGTATGGTTACTTCTAAACGTTCGCACTATTGATCCCTTCCAACACACTTCCTGCAACGCTACGATGCCGAATCCACGGTCCTTCAGCACGTTGGCGAGTATGCGTGTGCTCCCGATGAAGTTGAGAGATTTACAGTTCCACGTACCGAGCTTCCAATCGCTAGTCCCTTTACGTCGCTGTGGTCTTCGCCGATTGTCCCGGTTCGTATTCTCTCGTTGATTATTCGTTGCTTGATTTTTTTACGGCTGGCTTGCAGGGCCTGACACCAACCCCCTAGATTTCCTAGAGGACCATTCCCCCTAAATGTTCGGAGGACCATAGTGCGCAGTTTAGCTTAGAGTCCTTCTCTGGCACTCGGACGATGATCAGCCGCCCCTGACATGGGGAACAGACGCTGTTGTGAGCCGCTCCTAACATGGAGTACAGACGCTCAAGGTTTGCAGAAGCAAAAGCAAAAGCAAACCCCCCTTCCCTGTCAGCATACGACCAAAGTTCCCACCGGGGGTTGGTTACCCGATCTTCCCTAAGGTTAGCAAGTACCCTTATGTTCCTTTGGTTTAGAGTCATTTAGCCGTTTATCCCTTTTAGTGCCGTACAGCTTCCTGCGTCAACGAAGTTTTCCACAACATTCTTCGAGCCTGCATCAGTCGACAATCAATCGAGTCACATTAGTCCAACGTAATTTGCGACCTTGCGTTCACCACTCCGGTGTTTGTCCGGACCGCTTCGGTTATGCGTGATCATTCGTCGCCTTCAAGTTATGTCACCAAATTGATCATGATCATAAAGTACAGCAGCGTTCACAAGAATCTATCATCTAATATGGAACGTCGAATACCATATCTTCTTCTGTCGTCATCGTTAGACTTCGTCATCAGATATTGCTACACCTGCTGACCATAGCAGCCACCAATCACCAAGTATTAGTCCATACTAATTAGGCCCCAACGTTCATCCGAGCAAGGAGGTCCCGGAAAAATGATCCCGAAATAGCAACACTGTTTCAGAAAAGTATATTGAATCCTAACGGAGTTCTAGGCGGGGAGTATGTTCACGCCAATGTGAACAATGTGTGAAAAGTTACCTATTTTATGACGATCAATCAGTTGAGCCCACTGTGTATAAAGACGTCCCCTGCGTGCTAAAGAAGTAGACCGCAATCCAAACGCACAGATTTGGGAAACAAACTTTCTCATTCTCGATGAATTCCACACTGGTTCGTAACATAACATCACTCGCCAAGTTTGCAGAACCAGACAGCATTGTTAGAACAATACAGCTACGTCTAGCCAGTCGTATCAAACAATATACGAGGCAGAGTAGTGTATTTCTGAATACTTTATCAACACCCCTCCCCCCCCCCTTTCCGACAGTATCTACAACGCCATCAACGGCAGTAGAATACGATCAGTATTGTAGTTGATCGCCGACCGATCAGTACGGTCCACAGCACATTTCTGTTGTGCCCCGCGCGCGCTTGTCGCCGTAGCACCCTTTGCCCACAGACTGGGCGAGTGGGGTGTAGTGATCTGATTGGAGTTAATTACCAGTGTACATATGTAAATAAAGTAAAGTGTTCTCGGTGATTGATTTATCTCACTACATCTTCGGCCATGAGTACGGCCAGTCTATCACGGCGTCAACATTGGTCCTTCGAGCCGGATTCACGCTCAGGGCTGGCGTTCCATCACTTCATAAGGAATTTAGAAACCGTTGGTACATATTGTGAGCGATCGCCATCGCGAATACCTTCAGACGCCATCACCAGCCGGTCAGTGGGTTCATATGAACGGGATGCTGCCTCACCATTTTTTGCAAAAGCACCAACTTTAGTGCGAGAAAGATGCCGATAAGTTTTGTCGCAAGAATTACCATCCGTTGGTGCTTTCCACTTCAACTGGAATCGGGTGAGTGCAGTTCCTTTCGCAAACCTCGTTAAGATTGGCACTGTGGTTTCTGCTATCCACAATACAATTAGATCCAACACACCGATGATTTCAACCCTCCGAATGTTGATTGCGTGCATCTGCCACAGTTGCACCACAGGGTTGGGTCACATTCAAGCTATGACTATCCTCCGATCGTCGATTCTTCCCGCAACGCACTCCTTGTGGTTGGGCTAGGGGATCATTGCGTGCTGTCTACATTAGACTGCACCATAGGACCAGTCGCTCTCTCATCACAAGCAACACTAGTCAGTCTTCTGTTTGAATTCTGATCCTCGACACTTCAGCGTGATCGGACCGGAGGAATTCTTTTCTGCGTGCAATCCACCATGGAATGCACCACAAGGCTGACTAGACATTCGAATATCCTGTACGAATATGAAATTGGACCACTGTAAATAGCAACTTTAACTCAAGTTCCACAAGAAACCACATCAGAATAACAGTGCCTATCATCGTAACAACGATTACCAATCTTCTGAGCTCGGAGATCACCTTTACGAGTAAACCACCAGGGAATACTCCACAAGCCAGCGAGTCACCCATCCATGTTCAGATGATCACCACTCCAGACGCCGTTTGGACCGTACGATACTGCGTGATAATCACCATCATCGAGTGCATTTTGTACCGTTTTCCCCTCTGCGTTTTTCGATGTCATCATTGCTCCATCAAATCCGCCAGTCGAGCGGACTCCTGGCCCAAGCTCGGGGGAATCGAGCAAGTTCCAGGAGCATCTTTATTCAGCCGTTCATCTGTTCTAGTGTCATCTAGCTTCCTGCATCAACAATCATCGACGCATTAACATCCACGACATTCTATGGAAAGTCCTCCATCGATTGGATCACATTATCAGTACACGTAACCAGTCTCACATTGGAAAATCCACAATCACGTCGTCACCCCTCCGGTGTCTATTTGGACCGAATACTTCTTGCGTGGCTGCTCCTCAGCATCGTTGACCACCGCCTCCAGATCGTATAACCGCTGCATAACCGAATCATCAATCGATTGCGTCCAGCTTAGTATCAGTCAAGTAAACTTACCAATTTGATCGGCTGTACCCGAATAACGCCTAAGGCACGAAAGATTTCCGCCAGAACTCGTATCAAAGATGACATGCAGAATCTCAATACTTTGAATCCTCACCGTATTCAAGGCGGGGAGTATGTTCACGCCAAAGGTGAACAACGTTCAGAAATTTAAATTTTGACCACCATGCTTAACCATCCAATCCACCATGCAAGCAGATGTCGCCTGTAGACGAATCCACGCATTCGTTGTAGCTATTTCTGTGATCAGCCTCACTATTAAGCACCCGATCGCAGCCAGACAGCATTGTAGTGTGATGTTGAGGAAAGCAATACCTACATCTAGCCTGCCGCACGGCGTGTCTGGTAGAACAATATTATCACAAAAAAATAAGCATCGCTAAATCTTTCAGCATTCGAAAATATAGGTTTTTAGCTTTCATTTAACGGGTTCCCCAAAAAAATCCACCGAGTGATCCTGAACATTTTTTTTTATTTTAAATTTTTGTTCCTTGAAGTACAATATTTTCAAATATAATCATGGTAAAAGACAGTTTTGTTTTTCTTTCAAGCTCGATGAAAGCAAATGAAAGTTGATATTTCATAGATATATAAGATTACATATTGTAATAGACATAACTGTCCTATGTGATCTTGGGGATACGACACTTACTCGTACAGTGGAGGACACACTCAGTTGAGTTCAACTAATTTTCATTCTTTTACCAAGATCCGCACAGCTGAGCGGTAAGCAAATTAATTTTAACTGATATGTCAGCCTAATATCAAAACAGCACCTTTGGGTGCCGTTACCAAACGTCACTTTTACCAAGATGTCAACAAATGACATTTTACCGAGATTTGCACAGCTGAGATCGGCATTCGGATTTAAGTGTGTATTTGATTCTAGTGTATAACTGTTTCTGTTCATATTAGGAAAAGATTAATTTTCTTTTCCTTCTTTCTGGAATTAAACCCCTATTGAGACAAAGCCAGGTTCTCAAATAAGAGTTCTTCGGTTACTCATTAACTGAGAATTTGATTCGCCTATCATGATTGTTTTTTTTATATTGTGTGTAAGAAAAATATACTCGACCGATGAGATCTAATCAACCATCCTGTAAGTTCCACAAACTACGTAACGCTCTAGGGGGAGGGGAGGAATAGCGTTTAATTTTTCCATACAAAAAATGTTACGGAGGGGGATAGGGTGAGGTGGTCAAAAATTTCCGATTTTAGCGTTGCGTAATAAATGGACGCTGCCAAACGATTGATACGAAATAGAGCTCTTTTGAACCATTTTTACAAATCAATATCACTTGCTGCTGGGTTAATATTGCCATATTTTCCACAATTAATATGATATAAAAACAACATGCCAAAATAGTGACTCTTTGAATAAAAAATAGTCTTGCAGTCAACTGCTATATCCTTGAAAATATCGTGGTCAAAAGGCACAATTTGGCTTCATGAATAAGCAAAAATGCCACATTTGAGGAACAGAAAATCTATTCAAGATTCAAGAAACGCCATTCCATGACCAAGTAAGTACTAACAGTTTGGTCTAGAACAAAAGAATCATTGAGTCATTTTTTTTTTTCAAACTGTACGAAACAGTCGATAAATTCGATATCTTTGGAAGTTTGTTCATTATGTCTCTGCAACGGAAATTCCATGGACATCTGACATAAAAAAGGGACACATGATTTGAATTTGGAGATTCTAATTTGACTCCTCCTGACTTAAGTTTATGGAGCTACTGTAAAAACAGAGGCAGAGCTCAAGGCAGACTCTTGAGTCGCTATCATCGCAAAACTCCCCAAAAAGCTCCAAAAGGTAATGTAAAATGCATGCTCATTTTGCTACGACCAATAAATACAGCCACTTGATTGATGTTGCTTTCATGAAAATGCCCAAAAATTTGCAAAAGTTACACCCTGTATTCGCTGATGTCCGCACGAATGGGAAGGTATCTTTTCGAGATATTGAAACCCTTAGAATAAAGTTATAAAAATCTACTATACAGGGTGTCCGCAAATTATCCGTACAAACTTTGAAGACAGGGTTCTATACAATCAAGCATAATAAATTCAATATTATTGCATGGTTTCAAACATTGACTTATTATATTCTTAAAAAGTAAGTTTGACACATTTCCGATTTCAAATAATTGCAAAACCAACCCAAATGTAATGAGGTGTCTAAAAGGGAGCTGTTTTCCGAGCTTTATGACGGAAGAAAAATGTCTTTAGAACTCACTAACTTGAAGCAACTAACCTGTAGATTACTTAAAATAATAATAGGACATTTGGATTCATCTCTTTTAGGTTTAAGAGATAACACATCTCCAGTATGACTAGCGGCCCTCAGGAAAAACGTCTCCGAAAAATTAAAATTTGTCTGTCTCAGTAACAAGCTATCATTTCGAAATTTTGTAAAGTTGTATTTTGTGTTAACATATAGATGTGTTATAAAAGGAACATGGACATTGATTTTTCATTGTTTTTATTTCGAGATTATCTTTCCAATATTTTGCTGTTCGGATAATTTGCGGACACCCTGTAAATTGCAGTTACTCAACTCTACGGGGCAAGTGGGCACATGAAATTTAACTTTTTATTCTTCCTCATAATACTTACCGTTGCCAATAATCACATAATTAAACATATTTCATGTTGAAAACATATATTATATGAATATGATATCAATCTAAAAGGAGTATAAAATGGTAAAACTTTCTTGTTTGTAAGCTACTTACGTGTTTTAATTACTGCAGTAATTGTGAAAATTGTATTATTGTTGTTCTGCTTGTCAGTAAACCACTTTCACGGTGGAATTATTTTTATGATTTGATTTAACAGGAAATATTTTCCACTATGATATTACTAAATTTTGAAATTCCAAGCTAAAAACATCAAAATAACTTCAATACTATTAAAAAAGTCTGTGTAGTGTCACTTACTCCGGGAGCCTGGATAATATTGTTAATGAGGATTTTTTAAGCTTTTTGCTAAGGCTTGGGTAACAGGGCGTTTAAGCATATTCCATTTACTTTCGTAGGCCGTTGTAATGTTGATCCATTCTACTTTTAATCTTTAACGGTTGATTGGCAAAGAAAATTCACAATCAATAACTAAGTACTCAACGAACTCTAAGCTGGAAAGCAGGCTATGTCCCAGCAGAGGTGTAATGCCAGACAGAAGAAGAATAAATTTTATGTATTCTAACCATGAAAAGAAACCGTGCTCGGTTAGATATACTTCCACAGTATGAATAAGTGAACAGTCGAACTTACAACATATCTAATCGAATAAGTGTCCTATAATTCAATAAATCCTCAAAATCACATAGGACAGTTTTGGTTTTTACAAAATGAAAAACTCAATAGATATGTATATATATTTATTTTATGAACTTTTATATGGAAATAAAACTTTTATCCAACGAAGCTGTCTTCTGCAATGATTACATTGAAAAATAATGTACTCTAAAGAACAAAAATTTTAAATAAAAAAAAATGTTCGGGATCCCTCGGTGGATTTTTTTGGGGAACACGTCAAATGAAAGCTAAAACCCTTTATTTTCGAATGGTGAAAGATTTAGCGATGCCTATTTTTTGTTATAAACCTTTCCCATATACACGCCGTGAAATGTATATAGTGTAAAAAGTAAAGTTTTGAACTGCATTACAATCGTAATCTTAGCAAGTGTTCTCGCAAATCTTACGAAGATCCTATTTACGCTATCGAGTGGACATAACGTGCATATCCTGTCGTCGTTGATGTTTGCTGCACCTTAGGGCCCTGAGTAAGGTCGATTTCTACGTACGGCGTTAACAGATTCAATAAATTATTTTGAGAATATTGTTTCAGAAATTTGTAGACGACCATAAAAGCTTCCCAATGATGGGACGAAAAATATGTAGAGCTGCTGTACAGTGGGGTAATTGCACTTTTTTTGGTTTAAATTTTTTAACCGTTCCTTTGATCTCTTTTGAAGATGATGAGAATATCCGATGTACATTCGATTTTTATAATCTGCTGGTTCAGACGTAGCGTGTGCAAGTGTTTATGATTTACTAATGGTGGTCTGAAGGATACAGAATTTTGTGGCACAGGGGTGTAATTGAATCAGATATTGGGCCAATAAAATTTCAACGTAGTCATGTAGTATTCTGAGGATCATGTTTTAGCAAAATTGTTAAGGACGTTTATGGTCTTATAATAGTGATCTGAATATCATGGAATTCTACCGCACAGAAGAGTTATTAAATCAGATTATTAGGCGAACTGTGAATACATTTTAACTCATAAAATTCATTTCCTCAATTATTCAACCGATTGTTTGAGCTTTCATTGAAAGGAAATAGTTGTACCGGATTTAAGCGTTGGCGCAATTCTTCTGAAACCTTCCACGTTTTAGTGAGAGGTAAATAGGGTAAGTGTCCAGTTATGGATATAGTGAGTCCCTATTTCGCCATACGTGATTACTTTAATGTCTTCAAACTTTGAAAATGTTTGTGTGTTGTAGTAGTTAGATTTAACATATATCTTGATGTAAAAACATCAAAAAAGATTTAAAATGTGATAGTAATTAAAATTTTACATATGGTCAAATAGGGAACTTCTATGGCCATAACTGGTACACTTTCCCTATGTTTCTTTTCTCTTTTTTGCACAAAGCTCTGGTTTTATGTCTCACTTTAAGAATGGTTGGTTAATATTCAAAATTATAAATTTATAAAATCATCCAATCAGGGCTGCCATGGGCCACTACAACTCCCTTTGTAAAATCCACAAAACTGGTCGTAAAAATCATGTAGACCACTGCGCGTTTTTTAACACGTAAAAAATCATAATTATAGAACATATAAAATTTGTAATACACGTATAATTGGGGGCATTCCTTAGCCGAGTGGTTAGAGTCCGCGGCTACAAAGCAAAGTTTTGTCTGGGTTCGATTCCCGGTCGGTCCAGGATCTTTTCGTAAAGGAAATTTCCTTGACTTCCCTGTGCATAGAGTATAATCGTACCTGCCACACGATATACGAATGTGAAAATTACAACTTTGGCATAGAAAGCTATCAGTTAACAACTGTGGAAGTATCATAAGAACACTAAACTGAGAAGCAGGCTCTGTCCCAGTGAGGACGTAACGCCAGGAAGAAGAAGAAGTATAATTTGTATTGACACCACCTTGATCATCGAAGTTTATTGCAAAATTAATCAAATGAATTATTATACAACGTAAAGGATGAATGTAAACATAGATAAATGTCATGACAAGACATCCAGAAGATTTGAAAAAAAAAAAAAACTACGTGTCTAAGTTGATTTTTACGAGATGATAATTTTTACGGTTGCTGCAGATCCCCTCAAGAGCTTTATAATGGTCACCTATATCCAAGAACAATCTCAATCATCCGTTATGTTTAGTAATTGATTTCTGATATGTTTTGAAAAAAAAGCTCAGTGATCCAGGATAATTTTCACGAAATGACCATGTTTACGGATGTTCCGGATCTTCCGGAAGTCATTATTGTGACCACCTAGGTCCATGGACAATTCATATAATTTTTGGATTATTTTCATGAATTGACCATTTTTACCATTTTTTACGGATATTCCGGATTATCCGCTGGAGAACCACGTTGTTTACCATCGAAGCCAAGTATTCCACAACATGTAAGAGACTATTCCTGCACTAAACGGCACCTGTCTGATAAGATTTGAGTCACAAGCCATTAAAAACCAGAGCTACTTGATCAGATTTGAGTGAAAAACAAAAAAAACCAGACATACCCACATTTTACAAAAACGGGGAGGGTTTTAGTGGGGTGGCACCAACGCTGAAAGCTAGTATAACTATTTCCATTTACTAAAAATCAAAAATTTTGAAAATCGGTTGTAGCATTGCTGAGAACGAGCATTTTGAAGTTTGTAGTTTCATCCTGAAAATTTATGGTGAAAATTAACGAAACGCGACACCAAAACTTTGCACCTAGTGTAACTTTTCGAAGAATGGTCCGATTTTAAATCTTTTTTTTATGGAAACACGTATCGAGTAGGAAGAAGATCCAAAATATAAGAGTTCTATAAGAAGTATTTATTTTACAATGTCAAAAATAAGGCTATTTTCGTAACGCGACACCATCATAATGTGACTATTTGAAAAAATACGTTTTCAAAGAACCAATAATTTGTTTGAAAAAAACAATGTCATGTAATACCCTTCTAGTTAACAGATAAGATAATCATATTACACTTGATAAACTATGATACAGGGCTATTATGAAAAAGTTGTTTAATGTCTCAATTTCTCACCAATAAATTATATAAACTTTATATAACTTTGCAGGTATGTTTTTCACTGTATTTTCAATCAAATTTATTATTTTTTATACAATTCAACATATTGTCTTTCATGTTCTGCATAGTTTTGAAAATATTTCAGAGTTTGAATTTTTGATATCCTGGCGTAGATGTGCGTGGAATGTGTCATAAGATCACTTCTACATAACAAAATATCACCTATTATTGAGGAGTTACAATGCATGAGCTAAATATCAGTTGGGTGTTTGTAGATTATTCATGGAACATTATTTGAGGTATGATATCTCTTATGCAGGAAATATTATTTTATTTATTTGGTTCTACATCAATCAACTTGATAAAAATCTCGCCAACAATATTTCGCCAATTCACTCGGGTCATGGCCGCTTCTCTCCATCCTCGACTGCGACCCACGCTCTCCAGGTCATGGTGCACCTGGTCAATCCACCTAACTCGCTGCGCCCCACGCCTTCTTGTTCCGACCGGATTCGTAGCGAACACCATCTTTACAGGGTTATTGTCCGGCATTCTTGAAACATGCACTGCCCAGTGTATTCTTCCAGCTTTAGCTACCTTCACGATACTGGGTTCACCGTAGAGGTGAGCGAGCTCGTGGTTCATCCTTCGCCGCCACACGCTGTTCTCCTGCTCGCCGCTTAAGATCGTCCTTTGCACTCGGCGTTCGAAAAACCCAAGAGCTTGCAAGTCCTTCTCGAGCATAGTCCACGTCTCATGCTCTTAGAGGACTACCGGTGTTATAAGCGTTTTGTACATCGTGCATTTGGTGTGGAGTGAATCATTCTTGGCCGCAGTTTCTTCTGAAGTCCATAGTAGGCACGACTTCCGCTGATGATGCACCTTCGTATTTGCCATATAACATTGTTGTCAACCGTCAACAAGGATCCGAGGTATACGAAATCGTCCACCACCTAGAAGCTATCCCAGTCAATCGTGACACTGCTTCCTAGGCAGGCCCTGTCGACGCATTCACCACCATGGTGTATCAGTGCACCAGTGCACCAGTCCGATAATATTCATGTCGTCCGCGAAGCAAATAAATTGTCCGGATCTCTTAAAAATCGTGCCTCGACTGTTAAGTCCGGCTCTCCGCATGACACCTTCAAGCGCAATATTGAGCAACAGGCACGAAAGTCCATCACCTTGTCGTAGTCCCCGCCGAGACTCGAACGAACTGAAATGTTCGCCCGAGATCTTTACGCAAATTTGCACACCGTCCATGGTTTCTCTTATCAATCTTGTGAGCTTTCCGGAAAAGCTGTTCTCGTCCATAATTTTCCACACGGTCAATAATTCCGTATTGAAGTCGATAAATACAGATGGTTCGTAGGGACCTGGTACTCACGGCATTTCTGGAGAATTTGTCGCACGGAAAAGATCTGGTCCGTTGTCGAGCTGGCGTCGATAAAACCACGAACTCGTTTGCTCTAGGTGATAGACGACGAAATAGATAGCACTTTGTAGGCGGCGTTTAGGATAGTTATTGGACGATAATTTTCACATTTCAGTTAGTCGCCCTTTTTGTAGATTAGGCATATCATGCCTCCAGTCCTCCGATTGCTCCAGAGTCTGACGGGCCCATCTTGATGAGTTCAGCTCCGATACCATCCTTGCCACCGGCCTTATTGTTCTTGACCTGTTGAATGGCATCCTTAACTTCACCCATCGTTGTAGCTTGATGGTTTTCACTGTCCGCTGTGCTGACTTAGCCATCGCCTTCACTGTCCTGACCTTCTGTGCTTGTGTCATTCAGGTGTCCATCGTAGTACTGCTTCCATCTTTCGATAACCTCGCGTCCGTCCGTCAAGATGCTCCTATCATTATCCCTGTGCATTTCAGCTCACAGCATGAAATCTTTGCGGGATACGTTGAGCTTCTGATAGAACTTACGTGTTTCTGAGGGGCGGTGCAACAGCTCCATTTCTTCACATTCCATCTCCTCCATGCGGCGCTTTTTCTCCTGGAATGGACGTGTCTGCTGCTTCCGCTTCTGTCTGTAACATTCCACGTTCTGTCGAGCATTACTGCCCGCGTTCTACTCCTCCAGAATCATTCCTCACTCCTCGTCGAACCAATCGTTCCTACTACTCCGTTCAACGTACCCAACAATGAACTCGCCTGAAGGCCGACGTTGAAGGTTGTTTTTATTGTACTCTAGCAGTCTTCGAGAGGGGTTTTGGCGAGCGAATCTTCCTCCGGCAACGTTTGTTCGAGGTGCTGGGTGTATGCTGTAGCAACAGCCGGCTGCTTCAATCGCACAAGTTCATACCAAGACGGGCGTCGGTAACGTACGTTGTTATCGACGGAGAGTTTTGAGCGCAGTTGTACCATTTCCAGGTAGTGGCTAGAGCCGATGTTAGCGCCACGATGAGTCCTGACGACGATAATGTCGGAGAAGTGCCGTCCATCAATAAAAACGTAGTCGATTGCTCGATTGCTGTTTGCTGTGGTGATCTCCAGGTTTATCGATACGGAAGGCTATGTTGAAAATAGATGCTATGAATGGCCATATTCTTAGAGGCGGCGAAATTAATTAGCTGGAGGCGATGGGCGCTGAACTTTCCGAAAGTCGGTCTGAACTCCTCCTCCTGGCCAACCTGAGCGTTCAAATCTTCTATGATGATCTTGATGTAATGACTTGGGCAATGATCGTATTCACGTTCAAGCGTGCGAGTAAAATGCGACCTAGTCATCATCAGTGCTTCTGGAGTGCAACTTTATTATGCTGGAGTTCTTTCGGCCTTTAATTTTCAACACCCGATCATGCGCCCCTGTATATCATCCAGATCACGTGTGTTGCCGCAGCTCTGGTAGATGGTATGATTACCTCTAAACGTTCGCACCATTGATCCTATCTAGCACACCTCCTGCAGCGCTACGATGCCGAAACCGCGGACCTTTAGTACATCGGAAAGTGTGCGTGTGCTTTGGATGAAGTTGAGAGATTTGCAGTTTCACGTACCGAGTTTCCAATCGCAAGTCCATTTCCGTCGCTGTGGTCTTTGCCGATTGTTTCGGTCCGTATTCCCTCATTGACGTTTCTGTGCTGATGTATTTTTACGGTTGGCTTGCAGGGCCTAATACCAACTCCCTAGATTTCCGGAGAACCATTCCCCTGTAGTGCGCAGTGCAGCTTAGACTTTTTCTCTGGCCCTCTGGCAATGATCAGCTGCCCCTGATATGGAGAACAAATGCTGTTGTAAGCCGCTGCCGTTCCGAACAAGAAGTACAGACGCCGCAGGTTTGCAGAAACAATCCCCCTTCCCTGTCAGCATACGACCAAAGTTTTCACCGGGGTTGGTTACCCGATCTTCTCCAAGGTTGGTGTTACCCCGGCCAGTACCGTGAGGAGGTAGGGATAGGAATTTCTGGGCATAAGGCTAAGGATCGCAAAGGGGTCAGTTTTATCCCAGCATGTACGTAAGGTATTATAAGTCAACTGCGGCTTGTTGAGATCGTCAGTACGCTATGAGCTTTCGACTCGGTCGCAAGTCTCTCGATGGACCGCTGTTGCGATAGGGAGATCGCCATAGTTGGTGAACGCGCCCTGTCTAGCGATAACTCGACCTAGATTCTGTGACCAGTCGATTTACTTCGCCCAGTGCTTGTGTGACATCTGGGTCCATGAAGGGTAAATAATACGAAAAAACTTTTAGAGGTTAAACTACACAAGTACAACACAGCTAGTAGGGAAATATAGACTTTAAGGGGATTGTTTAATATACAGTAGGTAACACTACACATAATGTCAGCACTGGTTGACAGTGTGAACGAGACTGAATAGTGATGGCTAAATTTTTTCCGTTTGGGAGGTTCCCGGTGCATTAAGTCTCACTGGAACGCCTTCGAATGGGCGATCGATGGTCCCAGAGCCAGCGAATTGTAATCGACTCATTCACTTAGTTTGAAAAAGCGAAGTGAGCAGGAATCGCAACCGTAGAACTGGTTGTAGAAGTATTCCCGGTGTTCTGTCACAATTCCGGATTACTCCTTCAAGGCCGGACACCTCGTGTACCGGGAAGACGCCACACTTCACCACGAAGACGGATATGTAAGCCGAAGCAAGAAGCCTGCTGTACCGGACACGCACGAGTTTAACCCAAGACCAACGACGTGTGCAAGCCCGTTTGGGAGAGGGTTCCGAGCCCGAAGCCTAAGACCGACCCCTAGTTCCGAGAAATCCCTGAAGCGATTGGAGATTCAGCCGGAATCCGAAGATTCGTACCATCCAAGGCCGCACGAGGGAGTACAGGAGTCCGGACTGATCGACGACCCGTCGGAGTGCAGCGTACGGGCCCACCCACTTGGACTACACCCACACACACTGGTACCTGTGAGGATATAGCTAGCGAATTAGGTGGTTAGAGCCGATAGAGCAATTATTTCAATAAACGTGTAATCACCTCAATTCCTATGGTTTTCCCTCTTATCCGTGTCTCTTCAAAGGCAAGGAATTGAGCCGACCTTGAGTATTCCTTAAGTTTCATGCGAGCTAGCGGGCCGTGTAAATTGGCTGTTACAATTCCCCTTCAGCAGCGGTATTCGCTCGTCCATCAACAGATCCATGGTTCCGATGATGATGTTGTCTCGTTGTCGAATCCATTTTGTCCGGTTGAGCAAATTGGACAGGTAGAGTGTGCTCAACTTCTTCCAGAGTTTCTGGCTGTAGCTCTGAGACCTTTACCAGACGCTTAGGCGGTTAACTGGAATACTCTCCAGATCAGGCAATCGCTGTCAGTGTAAATTGAACAAGAAAATGTCCGGGCATGAGTGCTTCGAAATCACCAGGATCGTTACTTAATAAAGTGAAAGGCCTGGGGTTTAACACTTCTTCGTTTTGTGAAAGCGCTGTCTGCATTTCATCATCCAGCTACGTCTGACTACCGACGATTTTCTCAAAGCTGTTTTCGAAGCATTTCACGGCAGCTTGTGGGCTTCGTGGCCTTAGTGTTACCAAGCGTTTAGCTGCATCGAATCAAGGAGTGAGGGTTCGATTCCCGATTCAGTCCGGATAACCTATCTTCAGGAACGTATTTCGACTGTGCCATTGGGCGTTGCATGCTAGTCCGTTGTCTACTGTGGTGCTTCCTTCAAAGGACACAATCGTCCACTGGAAGCATTAACGTGTCCCTGTCTGTCTTCTTCTCTGGTACTTGCGATTGTCCGAAGTGGAGCATCTTCAGATGGTAATGGCGGGTTACCAACGTGGCGAGGGGATGACGGTGATCGGAAACGGCTGCGCTTCGGAGCCATCATCAGCTGAATTCTCACAGAACCGTCAGCGTATGAGTATCGAAGGTATAGGCAAGCACCGTATGCGCTATCGGAAGCGTCGAAAAATCCGTGCCTTTCGGTCGAGACTCACTCCTTGGTATATCCGAACTATCGAAGAATACTAATAGACTCTAGGGAACTAAGATTCCTGCGATTCTCCAACCAGAAAGTTTGCAGGCTCTCCGGGAGCGGATCATCACGATTTGCATGCAACTTCCACAAAGTCTGGATGAAGATTTTGAAGATTTTTTTGCAAGTATGAAGAATTATATTCATTTTTTTTTACAATCTTCTTCGAATGACACGCAGGCTTCTATCGGTGAATATCAAACCTTGTTAAATCGCGTAGCTTGTTTACTATTGTTTGCAATATTGATAAGTACTTTATTGAAGCGAAAAGTTTAGTAACATGCACTTACCCAACATTGAAACAAAGAGGTTGTGTATATAGTACCCAATAGCATTAACCTCTGCAATGGCTTCAAAAAGACACCCTCCCAAAAATTGACGACCCATAATGGTAGTAAAATTTTTCGAAAATGGCTCAGGGATGAGTGGAGTTCACATGACCACCAACCATTACGAACCAATAAATTTTAAGTGCACTCATCGAGCAAAATGACGCCGCTTCCGGCAACCGTCAGACTCGTTATGGATCAAAGCATTGCTCCCCGTTGAGTGGGGGCGGAAGTTATTGGTTCATAAAATTAGTTACAATATCCATTCTCTAAGCTGAACGACGTGTTTCGGTTCCTCCCACCCCACACAACGGGCAAGGGTGGGAAAATAATTGCTAGCTAATCCTTTTGCAGCGAACATGTTGAAGGGATTGTTTGGCTACGGGTGGATTGCACTGGTAACGAAGGATGCATGTCACCCCATACATCAGCAGCAAAGGATACTCTTGTCGCCCATAATCTGCCATTTATGTAAAAGAAAGCACTTCCCGCGAGAGCTCGTTTACCGCCTCATAAATCCTGCCGTACAAGCGTAATTGGAGCGTGAGAAAGAATGAGCTAGAACCGAGCTTCCATCTCTTCGCTATGTTTGCCCAAACTTTCATTAGCAGGCAACATTGAGGTTAAGTGAATACTTCAGTGCAATATGGTGAGAGAAATAAATCTGCCTTTGGTTCGTTATGTTTGTTGGAATTTTGAGAACATAAGTGCACTTTCTAGGTCTTCCTGGCTCAGTCGGTAATAAATGTACTTGGACAGTTTTTGCAGTACGATTTCAGAAATTAAGTTATAACATTCAAAGAAAGTACCAATTGAATTTTGAATCGAGTTGGTTTCTTGGCTTCTACTTGGTCACTGGATTTGTAACCTTTGGACCATCTTAAAAAAATGCGATAAATATGAAAATTAAAACGTACTCGCTATTATTCTAGGGCAGAATCTGCAAAAAGTAAAATGCTTTACGTAATTGAACAATGAAAAAAAAATGAAATTAGCTATTATATAAACTTTTTAAGGGAGAATACAACAAAACATAATTGAATTATGTTGAAAAGTCCACTTGAACAGCATTTTAAGAGCATACACATTTTTAATTCAAGACTCACTAGTCCAACTGAAAATTAAGTTGCTCAGAGTTTTGAAAGAACTTTCAACTCAGACAACGTTTTTGACAATTGGATTTTTAGGGGTATCCAATTAATAACATAACTCTGAATTTACGAAAAATTGTGTGTGTCCGTGTTTCTTCTTCTTCTTGGCATAATCGTCTTCACTGGTACAGAGCCTGCTTCTCAGTTTAGAGCTCAATGAGCACTTCCACAGTTATTAACTGAGAGCTTTCTTTGCCAAAGTTGCCATTTTCGCATTCGTATATCGTGTGGCAGGTACGATTATACTCTATGCCCAGAGAAGTCTTTCCGTAATGAAAATTTCCTTAACCGACCGGGAATTGAACCCAGACACCTTGAGCATGGCTTTGCTTTGTAGTCGCGGACTCTAACTACTCGGCTAAGGAAGGCCACAAAACTGTTTTTTTTTTCGTAGAATAAATCAAAGTTAATTGCCATATCTTACACTTCAGGTTAACCATCAGTCTGATAGATTTCCTGAATGGACTTTGGTTCCTCAAGATAATATTCTTGACCCAATATTATAGAATGATTACACTCTGAGTTACCTGAGTTACCTCAGGGATGCCAACAATTTTTGTTTCTGGGTAACACAGGCCTAATAAATAACAGAAGTCTGTGTGTCATCAGAAGTAGATTGGAAAAAAAAGTTTGGATATTTTTACTTCTTTCTTGCAAAAATGGAAGATTTCTCCTAATCCCAAACTCAACTTCTGAAAACCAAATGTATGAAATATTTGATATATCTGTATCCATTTGAAGAAAACCAAAACTTTGTCTCACCAAATAGCATTTGGTCTGCCACAGTTTAAACATGTTATATGAATGACTTTTTTTCGGAGAATGCAATATTTCCTAACGTGAAAGAGCACACAACAAGTGTGTGGAAACATTTATTCTATGGTTGTAAATCAATAATTCACAAAATGACGTTGGTCAAAGGTTTTGAATCAAAACTGCTCTGAAACTTCATATCTGATCCGACAAACTGATAACTAAAGTAAAATTGAAGTTTTGAAAAATATTTCAACAGTGGAAATCCAAAGCAAACTTACGAAGCGTGAAACACCCGACACTCTCAGATCCCGTGGCATGAAATCCACAGCCTATGCCCATTGAACCGCCAAACGTGCGTATAAACGGCTGTTCCGATGCCTCAACCCACATACATTTCGACGAACATATTTCATAGATTTCCGACCACTTGAAATGCCAATGAACTCGGATTGGGTTTGGTTCGGTTGGACCAAATCATGCTGAACTGTGGCGGTAAGCCATTTATGTCAAATGGATGATATTACGATTTTGTCGTTGCTCGGGGAAACGCTCGAAATTAATTCTGTAGTCTTTCATTGTGAATGATAGTCACAGAACTGGAGCTACTTGCCCCTTACTGTGGACCAACACAAAACCTTGAGTTAATTTACTTTCCATTGCGCAAAATAACAAATAAGTTTAGTGTGCATTTTACTTAATCAAGACCTGTGTCTGTGTGAAATTTTTGGTTTTTTAAATCCAATCACACATTTTAAAAAATATTCAGAGTTCTGATAATTTTGAGCCATTTTTTTCCATACGCATTAAACGTTTAAATGGAAATGAAAAATCTAAAATAATAATTCCAATAATAGTAGTACAGTCGACTCTTCACATCTCGATATCTCTCCCTATGTCGATGATTGATTCGGTCCCTTCATTCTGCATACGATTTCTCTCACTATCTCGATATCTCCCAATGTTTTGTCCATATGTCGATATGAACATTATCAAAGGTTATTATAGGTTATATGTATCCTTTACTTTAATGAGTCAAAACATTTCAGCTAAACAAACTACCGTAATTTCGGGTGAAATTGATCATTTTTCTCGGTTTTCTGGTCTGTTTTCTATAATGTTGACAATGACAAACAACTAAATGCAGGAAAACAAGTACGAAGGTGAGCCTCATCAAGTCATGTACCGAAATTTTCTATCAAATGTCATTTTAGTGTTAACAAATATCTCTAAAATAAAAAAAACAGAGGATATTATTTCGGGGTGAAATTGATCACTTGTCAATGCCATTATTGTTAGTTTTCAAAACAACTCTACATGATAAATTTGAGCCCCCTGAATCCGAATATGCTTGTCAAATTCTTAACAATGCAATATTTATATAAATAACGAATAGTTAAATTTCAAGAATTACGCGGAAAACGCCTAAATGTATGCAATTTCCAAAAGAATTCAATGATATCTAACAGAAATTTAATTATTTCAACCATATGAGCTAATTGATATGAGTTTTGGTGATGAATTCTGGTTTGGAGATATATCTCAAGCATCCTCACAAACTTTCAGGTTTATACCATGTTCAAATCCTTGCTTATAAATAGAAGTTTATAGGTGTTTGTCAATACTGCACCGTGCATGATTTTGAAGTTTTACATTATTCTCATAGTAATAAACATTTTTTAACGCAAAAAACTTCACAACACGCAATTCGACAATAGTTACGACAAACAACGTTCATTTACTGCAGCTTACATTGATATTTGTAATGGAGGAATAAATGAAATCGTGTGATACGATGATCAATTTCACCCTTCTGATCATTTACACCCGATTTTATGGTATTTAAGCAAAAAATTAATACCATTCCATTGAATTTCAAAGGATACAAACTCTAGTGGAATTAAATGGTATAGAGTGTTTTATGTATTTTGGACAGAGCGTTACGCGTATATTATTTGGCCACCTCAATTTGATTTTTCTGTAAATGGCCAAATTATATTCGCGTAACGATCTGTCCAAAATACTTTGATCACCCTAGTACTAAATTCGGTTTTTCATCCATTTATAGGTATTCCACTAAACAGCTCCAAGATTTATTATCAATTTATTAATGTTTTAAAAAGTATGCACATCTTTCAAAAGTTTCACTGATTTCTACATATAGATAGAAATTACGGCATTAAACTACCAATGATGTGTTAATGAATGCACTGTCCGGTTATTTTTGGAACCGTGCCAAAAGCGAACGTGGTTCTGCAAAAGTAGTTATGGTTCTATAGTTGATCACTATAAAGTCAACAATGTTTTAATTTTTATTAAAATTATGTTAAATGAGGACTTGATAATTCAATTCACGATAAACACTATTAAAAAAAGCATAACAAATACACCATTGGATATTGATTTTTATACTTGTTTAACTTCCGAAGTTGTGTTTCCATCTGAAGTAAAGTAATATTTATTATCCACGTAGAATAACAAATCGCATACATAATTGAATAATTAATTTCAAATGAAAATAAAAAATCTTGCTAATGGAATAGTTTGCATAACAGCCAGCGGCCGTCCCTTTGATTACGCATCATTAATATAATGAACTAACCCTAAAACCCAGGAAAAATGGTTTTCACGGTTGATTTCAGCCACCGCTTCACGGGGATAAATCAAACGAGTACGCTGTTGTCATTAGTGAAAATTATTGCAAACATTTACCACAATTGTGTTCCACCAGCACCGAAGAGCACGTTTCGGGTGGGTCACAATCATAACCAGCCAACCCATTTTGTCGATTTCCACCATAGATGAATTCCATGCCGAATCGGTCAGTCTCAGAACTCGATCATGTTTGGTTTGAATTCAATTTTATACATATTTTTGTATGGTAGAATAAGTGTTTTCCAAAGATGAATCGATCATTTTGACTCAAGAATAACTTCTTAAAATGGCGCTAGAATATTTCGAATAAATTGCATGCAAAAACTTATACGCAATTTTCATTCACTTTTATTCTCAAGTCAAAAATATCGATTAATCTATGGAAAACACTTATTCTGAAAACATGTCTGAAAATTAATCCAAATCATAATTTATCGGACACGATTTCTAATAATTTCGATTTATTCTGGATGGAATTCGTCCATAGCAGACCAACAATGACAGATGCCTGAAATGAACTTTTATGCCAACCCATTTCCAGTGATGCGAAACTTCGGTTTTTTCGGACACCACCCCCCACCCCTTTCAGATCCCATCATAATTATTGCACAAGGCAATTAAAGAGAATTCTCGCGACTCATTTTAGGTCGAACCTAATAACGAGCCGTACAGTCTGAACGGATGCCCTTCGATTCCACGTAGCGTGGCCCTAACCAGCACAATAAAATTAACCGTTCCGAATAATAACCGAAATTAGAGATCCCCGAACGAGTTATCTGGGGATCGCAGTGCGAATGCAATCGAAAACTCAAATCATTCCGTAGGATTTGATTGTCTGTGCCAGTGATTCTCCTGTGGTTTACCGGTGACAGTTCATTTTGTTGTGTTCGTGGAAAAATGGAATGGATATTTGTTTCAAATTCCTATATAATTAAATATTGCTACAATGAGCTATAAATTTGCTGATTTATTTCTCTTGGGCATGAATCATACAAAATGTGTATATTTTCTAGCATATCTCGTTCATTTGATACGCTCTGATGCCATAGGGCTTCCGTAATCAATCATCAATTCTCTTCGCTCACTCTACACCGGTATAATTTGTTATTTTGTAGCTGTACTTTTAAACTGATAAAAGCAACTTAGGCTACTTTTATATGATAGGCATAAATCGGTTGTAGTCAATGTGGTATAAGCACATTGGGTTGAAGTGTCTTTCATCGGTGAAATTAGGATAATTTCAGGGAGGAGCCAGATGTTCTCCTTCCGCTTGTTCAGTTAACATCTACACTACCAAAGGGCCTTCCTTAGCCGAGTGGTTAGAGTCCACGGCTACAAAGCAGAGCCATGGTGAAGGTTTCTGGGTTTGAATCCCGGTCGGTCCAGGATCTTTTCGTAATGGACATTCCATTGACTACCCTGGGCATAGATTATAATCTTACCTGCCACACGATATACGAATGCGAAAATGGCAACTAAGGCAAAGATAGCTCTCAGTTCATAACTGTGGAAGTGCTCTTAGAACACTACGCTGAGTTGCCGGCTCTGTCCCACACAGCAAAAAAATCTTAAATTTACATGACACGTAAACTTTTATGATAATCATGTATAACGAGTTATAACTGAATATTCAACGATACATAATGTAAACTATCTCATTGCATTCAAAAACGCTTGCAATCTTGAGTGAAACTGAAACATTTCATGATCTTCTATCCAACATTCGCCAATATTGCATGCTTTCTTGCATCTAGAAAGTGAAATTGCAAACAAGATTGCTCTGTTTACATGATTCTACGCTGAATATTCTGTCATATATAATGCACATGGATGAATCGACGACTAGTCATTTGATGTGCATTATTTATGATTGAATTTTCAGCGTGAAAATCATGTAAACCGAGCCGTTTTGCATGCAACGTTCTTTAAGAAAAGACGTTTCGTGTTCAATATTAAGGATTTTGCTAGCAATGTTGGATATAATAGATGTGTTTGTAGGTTTTATCATTGAATAATACATGAGAAATGGCTTTGCATGATTGAAGCTTGAATTACGTTACGAGTAAATCTAAGATTTTTTTGGTGTGCAGTGCGGACTTTAATGCCAAGAAGAAAAAGTAGAAGATACCCTAAGCGAGAAATACAAATTGAAAAAAAAAATAGAAGCACTAATCTCGGAAAAACGCAAGTAAGCGTCCCTCTCGTACGATTTTGCAATGATCAGAATGAGGCAACAAGCAATTGAAAATTGAACGGTGGCCGAAACATAAAAATAATAATGTTGGGAGCGTCTGTACTAACATCGTCTCGATTGGCTGCGTGCAGGGGCAAAAAGACCAATGTCCTTCTCCATCCCGGATAAACGCGTACCAGCTGTTACCGGCGAGGTTTTGTCGACCAAATGCGGTTCGAACACACGTTCATAAGGGCACGCCTGGGATTCATAATTTATCTGCTTTAAACAGCCTGTGCTAGCATTCGAGGGGTCTTCCAGTGGGTGCACCATCTGTAAAATTATATTTACCAATAATATTTTGCCAAACCGAAAAACAACCCATCGCATCGCATCGACACACGCACAATCGCTAATTTCGAGCACAAATATCAGACAGTGTTGTCCATCGACCCCGAAACCGTCCTATCATGACGATACTCAGTGGCGGGCCTCCATACGAATGTTGGACAAAACTTAAACAGTTATCAAAAATGGCTCAACATTAGAGTATATTGATAATTTTGTATGCTGATTCCATTTTGGCTTTTAAATTAATATATCATGTTTTTTTCAGTCATAGGGCTAAGTTTAATTATCAAATTCTAAATTTCATATGAAAACATGAGCATGAGTATTATTGACCGCCTGCAGTTGCTACTCCGTTATTGCAAGAACAGCTGTACTTACACAGGGAACCAACAGATGCTTCTCGGGATCAGTAGCATCTTCAATGTGTAAGTACTGGTGCTCTCATTATTATAACAAACAATAACAGCGCCGGCTGCGTCCGAATGCAGGTCAATTTAGGGATGGGAGGGAAATGTTGACGTGTGACTTGCTTTACAGAAGCCGCACTTCTACAAGAAAACACTGGGAGTTTGGATATGGGAAAAAATTCGTTTTGGTGAACGATACAGATAAATTTTGAAACGAATACGTGAGCATATACATGGGTGACCGCTACCGATAGTGCGATTATCACGCAAACCGGACACAATTGATCCGGATTCCGTCCCTCGCCCACAAAGGAACAAGCAACAGATTCAACGGACCAAACACTCTCTAAATTTCATATGAAAACATAAAACTCCCAAAGTAGTTATCAATATTAACGTTACATTCTCCATAGTTTTCTAAGCGATTTCTCAAAAAAAAAAAAAAAAACAGAAGGATATATCTCTGGAATTGACACTATTCAAGATCGACATCAACTTTAAAACTCTTCAGATTAGGCACAAATAAAACAAAGTAATAAAATTAAGAGCGATGAAGTATAAATTTCAAGATAAAATATAAGCTTAAATATAATTTTATTATATGCTTTTTTGAGGTTCTGTCTTGTTTTCTGGATGATGGGCGGGTATGCGATGTAAAAAAATTAAGACGAAAGGTATAAGTTTCAAGATAGAAAAGTTAAAATATAAATTTTGATATGATTTTTTAAGTTTTTTCACTGGCTTTACGCCACTGTGTACTGTTGTGATGATGATAGTAGGCTCGCGAACGCATTGAGGTTGGGAAACATGCAATTTGTATCGTTGCAGAGTCGTTTGTTGCCAATTTAATGGCGCTTTGGAGTGACTAGGTATGCAATAAAGAAGAGCAGTATGTGTGGGCGTGTGAATTCAACTTGTGGATGTCCACCCCGGATGGAGGTGCGGATGTATTAATTGATTTTATCGATTTTCGGAACAGTTGTTTCATGTTTCGATAACTATATTACATCGAAGTGGACAATATCATAGGCGTGGGTGGCTTATTAATACTCAACTCTACCAGTTACAACAAAAAAAATAAAATTAAAATTAGGTGTCGCAAAACAAAGTTTTGGAGCATCACTCTGTACAATTGGCTACGACTATCAAAGATTCATTCAGAAATGCTTTTATTTATTTTTTTTAAATTTCTTTATTAGTATTATTCCAAACATTACATTCATTATTTCTTATATCTAGGTGTTCTGTGTTATTTGACAACACTATCATCCTAATTTGGTAAAACAAATCTAAGGTTTTATTAACATTTTGTTAATAACATATTACATTTCATTTGCCGTAGCAGTTCAGATTTTTTACAGGTGAGTTGATTTCACCTGCTTATAAGAGAATTGTGGAATGCTTTTAGTTATTTGACCGAAGCTTTCTCTAGTAACAATAGCTGCCTAACTAACATTCCTTCCGTTCCCTGATATTCGCATTGGATGTGCCTGGCGCCGTTATTGACTTTTTAACTGAAATTTCGCTTTATTCGCTTTGAAAATGGTTACCTAGCTAATCCAAAGCCCCATCCATTAAATCTCAGTGCAACTTCGATTGTTCTGGTTGATCACGAAGCGGTCATTTATGCTCATGCTCAATAATACATATGTTCGATCATCATGGAGAATAAAGTTATCTAATGTTTCATTGACTTTACACAAACTTTAACATTCCAATTTGTTAAAACAAGTATGTGCTAATAAAATGCTGCGTACCCTTAAATGCGTACAAATAATGTTACTTAGATGGAAATATGTAATTGGGATTCATGGTATTCGGATTTACGTTGATGGAGAAATCAGTGTATCTAATAGCTTTTCCATACTCGTGCACTGGAAGGGTTTGATAATCTCAGTTGATTGACAGTCTGATGCATTACCGATACCTTCAGCTAATCGTGGAGTATTATTTACAGATTGTGCGATTACCACAGCTACTGCATCAGTTTAGCGTCAATTGTTCCGTTAACCAATCTAGGTTCATCTGTTCCATTGCGTAGAGTTCAAAGTTCCTCTCATGCCTCACAAGCCGAAGTCCGTTCGGTTCGGACAGAGCTGAGTAGCATAATCAGTTTATCGTTCCATTCAAGCTGGAAATAATGGATCGTAAAAAAAGTTTTCAGTCAGCTGCATGATCTCAACCGAGGTGGCTTTCCACCGTGGGTTTCTCCAAGCTCGTGCACATTAGGGTGCGACTTAAATTTTGAACATTTTTAATGCTCACAATTCGTGTGCTCTTCTGAATTTAAATTACTTAAATAGAGAAACCACGAAGTTTGAGGCAAAAATATTAACATTTAGAGATGAATCAAGCGATTTGAAATTTAAATTTCAAGTTGTAAAGTATGGCCTTTGATTGAATATTATTTTTATTTTCAACACATTTTGGAACTTTTAGCACTATTCTTTTGATAATTAAAAGATTTTTAGGTGCTTCCTTCTCCGTCCACTAGAAGCGCTCAACTTGTCGAGTCTAGTACACGACACTGAGACGGCCTTACTGTTGAGGTCAAGATACGCGTATCTGTCAAAGAATACAAACTATAGTAGAATTAAATGGTATAGTACTAAATTGGGTTTTTCATTTACTCATTGGTATTCCACTAGATAGCGCGAAGATTTATTATCATTTAAAACATAAGCCGTACCCTAGCCACATTTTTCCTCCATTACCGAGGAGAGTAAAAAGTTTAAACTGTTTCCAAAAACTAATGCCCGCTTTTAAACTAACCCCGCGATTTCTCTCTCTCTCCGTCTCGTTCCAGATTCCGCCAGTGTGGTCGTCCATGTCATAAACGGCGAACAGCCAGCCGCAATGCAGCACGGGAATAGCAGCGCCAATGGCATTTTAATAAATAAACATAGTTTTAGTTTAGCGTACATAGCAGCCGTTCCGGTCGGTACAAATTTAATAATATCATTAACATCGTCATCCATCGGTTTTGTGCTGAAATCGTTTCTCCTGCACGGTGCCTACAGGTGACTCGTGCTGTAAACGTTTGGGGTAGTTAAACTATGCTAGGGTGTATAAATGGGCGCCACTGATTTGGTGTTTCATTGGGTCGTTGAATTGTTTCATCGTATGTACCTACTTCTTTTAGTTTTGATGCAAATGCTTCGATTTATATCGCCATTGGATACATTTATACCGAATTGCAAGGATGCTGGAGAATAGAAAAATATTATGTAACTGTGGGAAAAAGCTGATCACGGCGTGAATACGACAAAGGATTATCACAAAAAATAGGCATCGTCAAATCTCTTACTGTTCGAATGTATAGGGTTTCTTTGGCATTTTCCTCCTCTTTTTTATTATTTTATTAACACAACAGTTGTTATAATTCTGTTCTGTACTACTAATCCGAGTGGCTTCAGCTATAGTCAACATACGACACATTTAACCCCAAATTGTCTCGACATCATCCCAACTGCCTTATTTCACCGACCCGCTTTCTTACTAGGGGGAAATCTGTAATGAGACCCCTGAGAAAGTAACACAAGGACTTTCATCTTACCTTACTATCTGGGGAGCACATGGGCTTCATTCTCACTCAACGGTCCATTACGATCTATTACTCAACGGTCTACTGCGGATGCACGTCTCGAGTGCGGTAACAGCGAAAAAAAGGGAAAACAACTCTGTACCACGCCACCTTTCTTTGGTTTGGGCTACAAGTCCGATGTCCGCCTGGAACTACCTCAGGAGGCGGAGGGCTTGTTGATGCCTCTACGCCTTTTTGTCACCTCTTGCTCTATTCGATCTGGCTGCGATTTGTCTCTCGTCACTCACATTTTGGGGCCGAGCAGACGCCTGGGTCATGTGAGACTTTTTTTTTTCGATAGATGATACTGTGTTTGTTGGTGCGCTTGACTTCTTCTTTCTGCTCGTCATGCTCTCTGGGCCGACCGATTGGATGCCGAGATTGGTCTTGCAATTCCGGTTCAGGGGTTCGCAGGCGCCCTGACTACCCAAAGGTGGCGGTTCGTCGTGATCGATACTTCTCGGCTTAGTTCCCGACGATGCAACGAGCTTACTTTTTTTATGACCGATAGAGTGCCGAAGTCGGCTCAGAGATTTCGGATGGCTTCGGGTTCACTGGCGCTCCGACGACTCAAGCTGGTGATACGGTCGTACTACTCAAAATAGCCTCCGACGAAGATCTTCTAAACCGATGCTATCCGGGCAGATGCCGAGGTCGGTAATGCGATTCCGGTGGAAGGAAACTTCCGGTTAACAGGTACCCCGACGACCATTTGCCGGTGCTCTTTCGATCTACTCAGCTAGTTCCCAGCGAAGGATCTAGCTTACTCCGATTCGATGGTGGTCGACCAAGTGTCAGGGTTGGTTCTGCAATTCCGGTCGGGAGGGTGACTTCTGGTTCACAGACGCCTCGACGACTTACCGACACTATGATACGCTCGTTCTACTCAGTCTAGTCCCCGACGGAGGATGTAGCCTACTCCGATCGCGCCCGTTGGTCTCCTCTCTTCAACAGACTGACTTTTCAAGTGCCGAGGTCGTTCCGATAATTCCGGCGGGAGGTTGGCATCCGGTTCAACAACGCCCTGACGACCCGACGTCAAATGCTGCTCTGCTCTGCTCGCCAGTTGCGCTGTAAGCCAAACATTATTTGCACCTCCATATTTGTCATCATATTCCATTATATTAGGTCGAATGCCGTTAGGCCGAATGTCGTTAGGCCGAAGGCCTTTGGGCCGAATGTCGTTAGACCGAAAGGTTCATAAGGCCGAAAATGGCCGATAGTTCTTGTGAACCTAGAAGACCACAATAACCGCTGTGAAATATAACTAGAAAGAACAGCTTTCGATTAAAAGAAGAAAAAACACTGATGAATGTTTGATTCATTTATTTAGTTAACATCTAGACAGAATCAACAATTTCACGCCACAAAACTCGGTTCGTGGCCGCATCTCTCCATCCTCGGTTCTGCCCCACACTCGCCAAATCGATACGCACTTGATCCGCCCACCTAGCTCGCTGCGCTCCACGCCTTCTTGTACCAACCGGATCCGAAGCGAACACCATCTTTGCAGGGTTGTTGTCCGGCATTCTTGCAACATGCCCTGTCCATCGTATCCTTCCAGCTTTGGCCACCTTCTGGATACTAGGTTCGCCGTAGAGTTGGGCGAGCTCGTGTTTTATTCTTCGCTGCCACACACCGTTTTCCTTCACACCGCCGAAGAGCGTCCAAAGCACCCGACGTTCGAAGACTCCAAGTGCTTGCAGGTCCTCTTCGAGCATCGTCCACGATTCATGCCCGTAGAGGACTGCCGGCCTTATGAGCGTTTTGTACATGGTACATTTGGTGCGGGTGTGAATCTTGTTCACCGCAGCTTCTTGTGGATGCCATAGTAGGCCCGACTTGCACTGATGATGCGTTTGCGTATTTCAGGCTTACGTTATTGTCAGCCGTCAGCAAAGATCCAAAGTAGATGAAATCGTCGACCACCTCGAACATATCCCCGTCTATCGTAACACTGCTACCTAGGCGAGCCCTGTCGCGCTCGGCCCCACCAGCTAGCATGCACTTTGTCTTGGTCGCATTCACCACCAGCTCAACTTATGCTGCCTCGCATTTCGGGTGTACTCGTCTGCCACCTTTGCAAATGTTCAGCCGACAATGTCCATATCATCCGCGAAGCAAACAAATTGACTGCATCTCGTAAAAATCGTATCCCACCTGTTCAGACTGGTTCTCCGCATAACACCTTGTAGCGCAATATTGAACAACAGGCGCGAGAGTCCATCACCTTGTCGTAGTCTCCGGCGGAACCCAATCGAACTGGAGTGTTCGCCTGTAACCTTCACACAATTTTGCTCACCTTCCATGGTCATACTTATCAGTCTCGTGAGCTTCCCGGGAAAGCTGTTCTCGTCCATGATTTTCCATAGCTCTAGGGTCTAGGTGGTCGATACTAACGTATGCCGCCTTGAAATCATGGAAAGGTGATGCGTTGCGACCTGGTATTCACGACATTTTTAGAGGATTTAGTGTACAGTAAAAATCAGGTCCGAAGTTATTCGGCCGCCAACAAAACCGGCTTGATAACTTCTCACGAACTTGATTACTACAGGTAACAGACGACGAAAGATGATCTGGGATAATACTTTGTTGTTCGCATTTTGAATGGTGATCGCCTTTCTTGTAGATGGGACATATCACCCCTTCCTTTCACTCCTTCGTAAGGGTATGCGAAATGGATTTTTTCTATGTCGATACGAAACGAAACGATACGCGGAATATATTGCGCTGATAATGACGAAACGAAACGAGATTTAAAAATGTTTCGTGTAACTCGATACGAAATCAAATATCTCACGGAATTTTTCGAAACGAAACGAAATTTTTGAATTTGTTTCGCGGAATACACGTTTAAGTTAATTTTTTCTTGTCAAAAGCTGGAAATTTGACAATAGGCATAAAAAACATCTTTTTAAATCCTCTATCATATGGAAACCTGAGCGTTGCTCAGCGAAATCCTTACATGTTTTGGTAAGACTCTTTTCTGTTTGGTTGAAATCTTATGAATAACATTATGAGGTTTCATTTCAATATATCTGACACACACACAAGGCAATGACTGCGTTTAATTTAAATGTTACAACTAAGAAGTGGGTCGAAAAGCAGTTACAAACATTTAAAACAATCTCAAAAATATTGAGAGGAGCCCAAAATTAATTTGATTTTTAGAAATGCCTTACAATTCTTTTAATCATGTGGATGTGATGTTATGCTAATATATACCGTAAAACGGGGTAACTTTGATAATGCGGGTAACTTCGATAGTGCGAGACCCACAACATATTAAACGAAATAACGAAGTTTCTGTTAATCAGTTAAGCAAACGAATGCCAAAGTAAAGAGTATTAGTATGACACTTCATGTCAAAGCTATATACGTTGGAATCAAGTGCATTTGAGGATGTATATGCAAATATTAAAAATTTATAAGATTTTAGCATTTTTGCAACACTTACAAACAATCTGTTCTACGATCACTATTTGATGAAGTCATAATGAGTTCGTCACTTATTCTTGACAGCCTAGTTATAGTAGAACACGAATTCAGTCTCAAATCTCTTAACGAAAAGCATTTTTATAAACAGGGACCATTTTTGTAATCTAAGTCAGAAATTTTCGTATAGCGTTAAACGCCTAGAGGTATGTAACGCCCTATAAATGTTCCGTAATTCATTCATTTTTGTTTGATTTATACTCCATTAACAAAGTTACCCCAAAACAGAAAATCAACTTTCGATTATATGAAAAATAATATATCTATTCAAAATAAATCTTTTGACTATCTATCAAGTGCAATCGATAACTAGGATGTCAGTACTTGTTTTAAAAATATAAATTGTAATTCTTTGAAACAGAATGCATAAATATTGAAGATTTCTTCGAAAAAACTATCAAAGTTACCCCGTTTTACGGTACCATAAAACATGGAATAGAGCGGTTCCACGCCAAATCGGTATACGATGAAACTCGACTACCTTGGATTCAAATGGAATTTTGCACATAGTTTCGATATAATAGAATAAGTTTTTTCCACTGGTGGAGAGACCATTTAAAATCAAGAGTAATTTCTGATAAGGGCGTAAGTATTTTTAGCATCACCATTGTACCTCGGAAACCGTTTGTTATAGAGAAAAAGTGTCTGAGGAGGGATGGTAGACAATCAAATAAGCTTTGTAAAAAAAATATACACTGAAAAAAAAATACTTTTATTTTCATGAACAAATCGAAATTAAACCTTAAAACACAAATTGCAAAAAATAGGTATCTTCGATTTTTTTCAAATTTTTTCTGTAAAATTTCAATGTAAAACCAGATGTTTTAAGCACAGTTTCAACATGGTGCAATCTAAAATAAAAAAGTTTTTCTAAGAGCAACTTTTGGTGTATTTCTGAAAATTCAATTTCTGGTTATAGAAAAGGCGTTTTGATGCTGCAATATGATTCTTTATCCAAAAACAATTCAAAATTCTAATATCAATGATCTTCCTATAAGTAACCGCTTCAAGATATTTGGGATTGAATTATATTGGTATCATAAAACTTAAGAAAATACGCCCGTTTCTTGCATTATTCCAGATGCTCCATCAACAATGTTACGTTAATCTCTTCCCACATTATTGGGTATTTCGTTCACCACTGGACTGCGCAGTCAGTTTTCATAAGTGCGAGAATGTAAATAAAAGTGCGATCCTGCATCAAATCTTGTTGGTGTCTTCAGCGCACTTATTCTACGATTTATAATGAATGAGTGCGCTGAAGACATCAACAAGATTGGATGCAGAATCGCACTTTTATTTTCCTTCCCTCACTTATAAAAACTAACTGCGAGCTAAAAACTAAAGAAAAAGTAGATGGGATATTGATGTGAGAAGAGATTAACGTAACATTGTTGGTGGAGCATCTGGAGTAACTTATGAAACGGGCGTATTTTCTTAAGTTTTATGATATTAATATAATTCAATCCCAAATATCTTGAAGCGGTAACTTATAGGAAGATCATTGATATTAGAATTTTGAATTGTTTTTGGATAAAAAATCATATTGCAGTATCAAAACGCCTTTTCTATAACCAGAAATTGAATTTTCAGAAATACACCAAAAGTTGCCCTTAGAAAAACTTTTTCATTTTAAATTGCACCATGTTGAAACTGCCCTCAAAACATGGGATATTAATGTGGAAAGAGATAAACGTAACATTGTTGGTGGAGCATCTGGAGTAACTTATGAAACGGGCGTATTTTCTTAAGTTTTATGATATTAATATAATTGAATCCTAAATATCTAGAAAACGGCTAGTTTTAGGAATATCATTGTTATTAACATTTTGAATTGTTTTTGGATGAAGAATCATATTACAGCATCAAAACGTCTTTTCTACGGCCAGAAATTGAATTTTCAGAAATGCACCAAAAGTTGCTCTTAGAAAAACTTTTTTTTATTTTAGATTGCACCATGTTGAAACTGTGCTTGAAACATCTGGTTTTACATTGAAATTTAACGGAAAAAATTGGAAAAAAAATCGAAGATAACTATTTTTTGCAATTTGTGTTTTAAGGTTTAATTTCGATTTTTTCATGAAAATAAAAGTTTTTTTTTTCAGTGTACCGTTTTGACCCATATCCCTTTCGGGACGAACCAGCACAATTGTGCTGTTCGGCACCCATTACATTGAATGATTTTTTAAACCAGTAAATCATTGTTTTACCAAACTTTTTTTATTTAGATTATTGCATTATTATTGATACTTGTAATTGAGCGCAAAAAGTTTTGTTTACATCGTGTTTAGAAAACACCAGCTCAGGGTAAACAAAATGTAAACAAACACCGTAAGAATTGAAAAAGTTTTATCTGTCGCAAATTTTCAACTATTCGTTTTTTCTAGGTATGCACAGATACGAATCGAAAGTGAAAGAGTCATTCTTTGAAGTGGTGAAGACCAGATGTGAATTGATTAACTCAGCAAAGATTTCTGGAGGGACAAAGTGGGACCAGCACAATTGTGCTGGTGCCGGCACTTACCCGGTCGATGTTCGTTGTGGACTAACAATTTTCATTTTCAGTATTTTGATCAAGATAAGTGGTTGAATCTGGTTCTAATGTCAACAATAGTGCATAATATTGTATTGGAACATGAATGAGTGATTACATACGAATAATAAAAATTATGTACCGTACAAAAACTATGTAACAGAAAACCATATAGCTTTGGTTTAAAACCTTTTTTTTTATAAGTCCATATTTGAAACAGATTGGGAATCACATTTATTGTCTTACACCGCGTATATCAAAGTTTAAGGAGCAGTTAAATTTTTAGGGAACGTTCAAAAATTACTCCAATTAGTTAAGAGAGTGGGGGTGTACGAAAGTTTGACAGTGCATGTACTAGGGGCTTGGGAAAAAGCGTGATAGTGAGCATAGGAAGGATTTAGATAGATTTAAAAACAATGGACGTAATATTTGAATGTCCCCTTGCTTTGATAATCTGTCAATACCATGTTGAATCGATAATCCATTTTGGTGTTCTACAATGCATGCTGGTTCAATATCTGCGAAAATCTTTACTTACTATTTGCTTCTGAACTGCAGAGTCTTTTAAATGGCGTACTGTTAATGTATGCAGCCCATGCTGGTATTACTTGCAAAAATATTGTCTATTATGTTGATCTACGAAATGCGCTTTAAACTAGGAAACTTTAAACTTTTGCAGTACTATGAACTATTAAGCAATGTATGACATTCTGAAGTTTAGATTATCCTCTCATATACAAAAATATCGGTTTGTTTCTTTTACCTTAAAAAATATATTGTCCATATCTTGAATTTTGAGACTAACATATTAAAAAATCAAATCTGGACTTCATTGCCGTGCGGATAGTGTTGCAAAGTAACTAGCTGCATTGATCAAAGAAATGCGGGCTCAATTCCCGCTTCAGCTCGTTTTTTTGTCAGGAACGTATTACGACTGTGCCATTTGGCGTTGGATGCTAGTCCGTTGATTCGTGTGATGCTCCCTTCAAAGGTCATAATTCTACATGATGCTTTCCAGGAAAATTTTCATGATAGGGTTGACAACTAAAAGTGCCCATGCAACCGAAACGAAAGGGAAAACAAAACTTACGAGTATGGTCAGGGGTGAAATTCCGAAAAACAATAGACGTCATATTTGAATCGTCCCTCAGAGCTTTACATTTTCCTTTGTAATCTAACATACAGGTCACACCGATTGCGAAACTTTAAAAACTCGTGGCAAACCAAAAAGCCTGCTGATCGCAGCTGTCTTATGGATTGTCTTATTAGAAGCATTATCAGCTTCTTTATTTTCGAATCTGATAATTAATAAATAATTGAAAACATTCGAAAAAAATTTGTTTGTTTCATGTAATTTTTCAAATAGCTTTAATATATACAACAATTGCAAAAAGCAAATTCATGCTTTAATCTGGTTAATGAGCTGATTTTGACAATGCGTATTTAAAAGGGTTTTTGAATTCCCTGTTATATGTTAGCTATCCGTCTTAGTTCTTTCAGTCGTACAATGTACTTAAAACTAATATTATAATGACGTAAATTCAATTTTAAGCAAAATACTCTAGCATGAGCATGAGCATGATTGACCGCCCGCAGTTGCTACTTCATTATTGCAAGAACTTCTGTACTTACACAGGGAATTAACAGACGCTACTTGGGATCAGTATCATCCTCAATGTGTAAATACTGGTGCTCTTATTATTATAATAAACAATACCGGCGCCGGCTGCGTCCGAATGCAGGTCAATTTGGGAATGGGAGGGAAATGTTGACGTGTTACTTGCTTTACAGAAGCCGAGAAATCCTCTGCACTTCCACAAGAAAACACTGGGAGTTTGGATATGGGAAAGGATTCGTTTTGGTAAATGATAAATATATAATTCGAAATGAATACGTGAGCATATACACGAATGACCGCACTATCCAAGCCAGACACGATACTGATTTCCTTGCTCGCTCGACAGGAGCATGCAACAGGTTCAACGTATCCAACTCTACTGACGCGTTTTTTTTTTCACCGGCGCATTCCGTTTTTTACTTCCGTGCAACGCGAACCGGACACAATGGATCCGGATTCCGTCGCTCGCCCACAAGGAGCATGGAACAGATTCAGCGGAACCAACACTACTCTCAATTTTAAGCAAAATACTCGATTTAAAAAATGAAATAAAGTTAATTTGATATTGGGGGCAAGATAGCCATAACAGTAAACTCAGCAAGACCATGCTGAGAAAAAAGAAGAAGAAATTTGATGGTAATTACTTGCACTAAAAATTGCGTCATTCTTGGTAATCAACGTCCAAGCTGTCGGGAAAGGGTCCAAGGGTCTCTAAAAAATAAAATTACTTTTCGAGTCTAGTACATGACTCTGATAACGGCTTTATAGTGATGTCAAATAACGCGTATCTGTCAAAAGATACAAACTCTAGTGTAATTAAATGGTACAGTATTTATTTATAAGTATTCCACTAAACAATTCGAAGGTTTATTATTATTTTCAATTTTGATTTTTATTCCATAAATTATTTTTGAGAAAAAAATCTTATAAAATTTCTGAGCATATATACAAACCAAGATGGTTTGGTTGAGACAATTAGTTTTCACACATGTATGTTTACCCGTTTTTCTATGACGTAGGCTAGTTCTTGAATTATAGCGATAAACGTCATCGTCACCTGATGATTTGAATCTTAGAGAAAATATGAAGTATTTTTATAACTCGTACATTGTTTTCGATTCATTTATAAAAAAAATCATATGTATCAATCATATATAATTAAAGTATTTTTTTTAAATTTTAGTGTACATAAAAAAAAAACAAAATTATTTCTGAATTTTTGGGTCACCCTATTCCACGAAAGAGCACCCTAATGACGAAATAAAAAAATACGGGTCCAAAATTTTTTAAAAAGGCATGATTGGAACAATTTTTTACAGAAATAAATAGAATTTTTTTTTCGAACATCGACCGCCTTGGGGACGGACCAGCACAATTGTGCTGGTCTGAACTTGACCCTAAAAAGTTCATGGATTGCTAGAATAGCCAAAATAGAGAAAGTTTTGTTCTACGAGATGATGAGTTTATAAGGTAAATTTTGAAATAATCACTCAAATATGGTCCGTCCCGAAAGGGATATTCCGAACACTTAAGAACAACGGTGACTTCAAATGCATCTGATTGGCATAAATTGGCTGATATTTGGGTAAATTTTAATTTCTTCGCAAAGTCTAACTGTTAGGTGTTGGGTGTACCAATAATAATGTTGATTTGATTATTTTTTGTATTGTTTTAACGTAAAAGTATGGAACAACATTTTGATTCAAATGCCGAACACTGTGTTTATTCTGTCTCATATTCCGAACACCTTGAATAAAATCCCGAACAGCACTATTAAATCGTATTCAAATAAATAATTTCTCAAATAAATTTATCTGAGCTTGTTTTATTGGTCTCAAACTAGAGAATCACCACTACTCCCATGGTAAAAATTATATTGGAAACGTTAAAATTGAATTGCAATTGACTGCCATTTCCTTGTTATTTGGTGACATATTTCAGCGAAACATTTCAACCGAATCGCCATACAAAAACCGAGTGTTCGGAATATGAGTCTGTTCGGAATTTGAGACAAAACGGTATATTTTTTTTACAAAGCCTATTTGATTGTCTACCATCCCTCCTCAGACACTATTTCTCTAAAACAAACGGTTTCCGAGGTACAATTTTTTTTTAAACGGTGGTGCCAAAAGTACATACGCCCTTATCAGAAGTTACTCTAGATTCTAAACGATCCCCAATTATATGAGATAATTTTCGTCTCATATACTCAATACATCTGCGCAGTTTCATCCAAATCGGAATGGTACATGTCAGATTTCAGCATTTTATGGACGATTTCGCGTGGAACCGCTCAATAATGATATTCATTTTTTTTTGCTGTACTTTATGCTTTGTGGCTTGAATGAATGTGATTGGGGACACAAGTCGATAAGTGATCATGAAAACACTGAACTGAGAAGCAGACTCTGTCCCAGTTGGAACATAACGTCAGAAAGAAGAAGAAAAATAAGTAGAACAGAGGAATCACTGGAATATTTGCTTTAGTTTTTGCTGGAGTATTGAATTAAATTAAATTTTAAAAAATCCATCAACACATACCTAAGAAATCAATCAAGATAAATTTAAAAGAACTGCAAAAGTAACAAACTTCAAGAGATATTGCGACAGCAACTTAACCAAGATTGCCTATTGGGGTTAATTTAGAAGTTCCTAATAAATTTTCTGGAAAGCCTTGAATAAACTGTGAATTAATTTTTGGAGGGATCAAATCTGGATGAATGCAAACTTTGAGAGTAAACCTTGTAGAAAATACTGAAGGTATTTCTATTATGTTGTAGAGCAAATACTGGAGAAATGATCCTATTCCAAAATCTGTGAAGGAGTTTCTGGACGATTTCTGGAAGAATTAAGAATTGATGACATTATCTCATTTTCAGATTCTTTGTTTAAAACTAACTACAAAATCACATTTTCACTAAATTTTGAGCCTCGAGAGTACTTAAAAAAATATTTGAAAATTTCAAAAAAAAGGTTTGAACCTGGACTACATAGCATAGAGGAAACGCAAATAAGATTCACAAGTTCACCCATGTTCGTTTAGACAATCCTTCTTTCAATGAGCTAAATTTAATGTTTGGCTTTTTTTTTTCTCGAGATTTAGATGTGCGAAAATCGAAAAAAAATGGTTGCGCTTTTCCATTGTGAAATACCCTAGGTACCCCACCAAACTTGAATCTAAATCCGGAACCAATTTCGATGGTGCATGCACTGATACTGATTTGTGATTTTTATGACACTACAACGAAATCGCAGAGAGCCTCTACTCATTGATGCGTGCTATTAGTTTTCTCTTCTATGCTCCCGCTGTTCTTATGCAGAGTTAAAAGTGACGTCATAGCGGGAAAGCAAGAGAGAGAACTAATGCGCGCATCAATAATCTGCACCACCTGCACGCTCAAAAAAGCGTTCTGGAAAACGTGAACTGTCAAAAATACACCGTGAACTACCATGATTGGTCTCGTATACATGAGCTGTGATGTTAAAGTCACCAAAATAGCTTTGGTGAGCGAATTTGACGGATAGCGCCGACAATTTTTGTCGCATAGGATTCATCGAATGTAGCGCGGTTGTTGCACCATGGCCAGATTCATTTCCCGAGCGCGTGCACAGAAAGAAATAACAATTGTGATTTAAAAAAAAACAGTAGCGGAAAATCAACTGATGATCATTGTCGTTCTACTATTATCGAACATTTTAATAAAAATAAAATGCTTTTAGAAGTGCGCAGCAATGCTAAATCGGTCTGATGTATTCTGCGCAGTTCATATGTATTTTCCACACGTTCTCCTATAATTGTTTTTAATCCACTTCGATACCGTCAATCCGCCCCCAAACTGGATGGCGTACACTCAGCTTAAGGTGATTATAAAACGAAGCCAAACAAGGGTACAAGACTGGAGAATCTGACAACAGTTTGCGTTGAAAACCAATCAATCTGCTTGCTTGCTGGTGGTGACTAATGGGATAAATTTTCAACGGTGAGAGCTGTTTGGTTCTCAAGTCTTGTGCTTTTGAAAATTTGAGGTGTGGCTTTGTTCTATAATCACCTTAACGCAATTTATAATTAAGTATTGAGTTGTAAATATTAGTATATATTAGTTGTGTTGCTAGAGGACATCTTGAAAATTCACTGAGATTCTTTCAGAAACCCTTCTGAAATTATTATATATAGTTATTTCTTTGATCGCTCTGATTTTTCCAATAACCTCCTTGAGACTTCCTATTGGACTATCCCAGAAACCCATCTTGGGTTATTATGGAAATCCTTTCAGGATTCTGCTGTAAAATTCTGGAATTCTGCCGTAAAATTCTGGAATTCTGCCGAAAATGATTTAATGATTGCTTTCCAGTGTAATGCCCTGGCCACGATCACAGGGTTTGACGGTGCCAAAGTAGAAGGTGCACCATAATAATACCCGTCTGTGAAACATATCACCTTCCCAATACTTTGGCACACCTCTAACGGTTCATGATTTATCATGAAACGGCTGCATTCAGGCGGAGGATCTGTTAATATGTTTCGGCATATTATCAGGTCCTCTTCGAACGGAGGGACCGCCAGGGCTCATTAGTTACTTATAAACCAGTACTGGTTGTTGATGGGTCAGTTCGTTTACCACGAGCTGTAGCATCCTTTGTACTAATCAGTAATGGTTGTTAAGTTTCGAAGCTAACGTGTGATCAATCGTTTTATAATGCAACATAAGAATGGGTGTTTGGTGGAACTGCGCGTAACACTTGTTGTTATTAAATTTAGTGATTGTGTTGGTGCTAATAGTATGTTTATAATAAAATATATGGTGATGAAAATTTGAAAATGAAATTGGAAGTGATTCTGATAGCTTTGTTAGAAATATAATAATGATGATGTATAATTATGTGAACTCTACTAATTTAATAAAGGACATAATACATTTTGCAATCATTTCTCTGAATATAACATTATTGCCTAGTTCTTCAAACATGCATGATAAAAGTGTTAATAATGACAGCGAGTGAAAAATGGATCGAAGTGATTTTGTTTTACTGTAACTTTGTTGATAGTGCTAAATTGTAGTTTGAATAGTAATGATTCTACAGCAAGAAAAATAATGAAACATTTAAATTGAAATTCTTTTAATTACTTGGTAATGCTCACAGATGGTAAATGCTAATAACAATGAATTTATATGAAAATGGTGTGACGTGAAAAGTGATATAATGGAAAGTATATCTGAAGTGTATTACGAAAGTTGATGAGTGGTAATCGGTGATAAACGTGATAGTGTCGAAAATAAAAATGACGATAGTGAGTGATGAAATGAAATGGGGAATGAGGACCTTTTAATAAAACTATTTCGTTCTTCACTTTAACCACTCTAGTAGCATTTCAGGCCTTATCATAGTTTGATAGTAGTCTAAAGTACTAGACTACAAAACTACGGTAAGGGCTGATTGCTGCTAGGGTACACAGTGACCATTTGAGCAACATTGCTTAGGAACGTCTGTGTGATGAACGCAATAGAGGCTTATAAAAGCAAATGCTGGGAAGGAGCTTAGGGCAGATTAAGAGTGCCAGTACTACCCCTATCGCTACCGACAAAAAAAAAATGATTGCTTTCCAGTGTAATGGAATCTATTTTAAAAATCTGGGTTCGGGGATTTTCACAAAATTTCTCGGGATTTCTTCTGGAAATATAAACGAAATTATTATTTAAATTCTGATATTTTCCTCGTAATTCTTCAGTATTTCTTCCGTAAAACTCTTTGAAAGTTCTTCAAAATCCCTTTGAGATTCTTTCCGAAAAATGTCTTAGATTATACCTATTATTCTAGAATACTCTCGGAAAGACGCCTGAGACTATAATCAAAAAAATCTATTATTTCATTTCACTTTCTTCCGTGTAAATTCTTGGGATTCTTTCGGAAATTCCTCTGGAATTCTTTTGTAAATCCCAATGGAATTCTCCCAGAAATCCCTGTGGAATACTTCCGAAAATCCTGCTAAGAATCTTCCAGATGACGGGGATTTTTTTAAATCTTTATTTATGGAAATCATCCGAAAATTCCTCTGTAATTGTTTGTAAATCCTCCTTATAAATCCTTCTTATATTCTTACAGATTTATTGCTATTGATTTTATTGTTTCTGCCTGAGATAATTTTGTATATCCAGAATTATTCCGAAAATTCCTTCGTGATTCTTTAGAATTTTTTTCTAAGATATTTTGAGAAAAAAAAACTCTGTGATTCTTCTGGAAATTCATAAGGAAGTGTTTTTGATTTTTTTTCGTGATTTATCATTGATTTTCCTTGAAAATTTTCTTAAATCCTTGGCATAATTTTCTGAAAATCCCTCTTGACTTCAAATGGAAATCCTCCAAGAAAACTACCGGACAGTCACTGGGACTTTAAAAAAATACCTATGAGATTCTTTGATTACTGATTTCTTTTTCTGAGCATCTTTTGAAAGTGACTTTTAAATGGTTCTGGAAATTCAATTTGAAATTATTCCGTAAATCTTTCTGGAGCTCTTCTGGACATCGTAATTATTCTGGAAAATATTCATGAAATCGTCTGGATGTCTGTGACTTTTCATTGAATCTTCAGGGGTTCTTGCGAAATAACTTCTGGGATTCTTTTGGATATCACTGTAAAAAACATTCAAAATCCATTCGAAATTCTCCTGAGATTATTTCAGGAATTTACGAGAATCCTTAAAATAATTCCTTTAGAAATCTCCCTGATAATATTTTAGTGATTTCTCTGTGGTTCTTCTGTAAATCGACCTGGGATTCTTCCGGAAATCCTCCTTTAATTCCAAAGCAATTTCCAGAAGAATTTTCAGAAGGATATTTTTAAGAATCCTGTATATTTTTCCCTAAGAATCTCAATGTATTTAAACAAAATACCAGGACAATTTACGGTTCAATCCCACAAAAACTTCCGGTGGAATTCTTGAATGCTTATCATTCAAGCAGAATTCCAGTCGTATTTCCGAATGAATTTCGGCAGGTTTTACGGAAGAATCCCAGCAGAATTTCTTGAAAAATTCCAGTAAAATTTCTGGAAAAATCATTGAAAGATGTTTTGAAGTCCTCCAGGAGGATAACAGAAAGAAATCTGGGGGTATTGTAGAAGAATTTCCGAAATAATCCTAGAGAGATAGTCGAAATAATAACAGTTTTCTTGAAAAATTTAGGAAACTCCCAGAGTCTAGAGGTAGAAGAATTTCTGCAAGAATCCTTAACAGAAGGATTTGAAGGATCCTCAGAAAGATTTTCGAAAGTATCCCAGAAGGCTTCCCAAAAGAATACTAGAAAGATATCTGGAAGATTTCCTACAGAATTTTTGGAAGAGTCCCAGACAAATTTCAAGAATATGGACGTAAAAATCTCAGTGGCATTTTTAGAATAATTTCAGAAAGATTTTCGGAAGCATCCTCGAAAGTATTCTAAAGGGATTCCGAAAGCATCTCAGGTGATTTCCGGAAGAATACCAGAGGTATTCTCATAATAATCCCAGAAGTATTTCCGGAAAAAGACCAGAGTTATTTTCGGAGGAATTCTCGACGAATTTGTAGTAGAGTCGTAGTACATTTTTTGGAAAAATCCTCTAAAAATATCCAGAAGAATTGCATCAGGATTTTTATTAGAATCTTCCATTGAATTTCCGAAAGAATCTTCGAGAATTTCGATTCGAATTTGATTTCCATTATTTGAATCACAAAGGATATCCGAAAGAATCTCAGATATAGTACCGGAATGCTAACGATTTTTTTAGATGAGTTCAAAAGCGATATCTGTAAGTATTCTGTGATTTCCAGAAGAACTTAGAGAAAAATCAGAAATAATCTTTAGATTTCCAGAACAATCCCAGAGAGGTTTTAAAGGATTCATAAGTGATTTAAGGAAGAATCCCAGGAGGGAAATTCCATAGAATTCTTAAGTAATTTCTGGACCAATGTCTTTTTATATGCTGTATCAATATTTACAAGTAATTATAATAAACAAGTATTTATTTCATTTTCATTTTCATTTTCATTTTGCAGCGTTTGGTGGGGCAATGAGAGCGCAAGTCAGTCCAAAGCCGGGGGAAGGGATAGGTAATGGCCGTAATAGTCTATGCGGACCACTTGAACACCATCGGAAAGGATAAGAAGGGTTGGGGTAGGGTATAGGGAATTGGAGAAGACTTGACACAGTAATGCGATTAATGCTGCAAAATGTAAATGTGCTGAAAGCAATTTAATTTGAGTTTTGAAGTTTGATTTGACTTATTAAAATTCCAAATAGATCGGCCATTGTACAAGTAAGAAAGAATATGCTGATCGCTTTCTAGAAATTTTATAAACAACAAAATAGTAACAATATGAGAGTGATGCTAAGGGCTGCTGATGGCACGATGCGACGCTTTAGGAGATTTTGATACTGATTGCACATTACTATAAAGAGCGCAATTCAATCGATGGTGATAACTTTACAAACTTTATCTGTTTTTGCACTGATTGACGATGCTGATTTATATAAAAATATTTGATATTATTAGTTCATTTGTTTGAGTGATCTATGAGTTAATGGAAAAATTTTACATACCCTTGATGATGATACTTCCCTGACCAGAAATATTCTATGTTGAGCATCTTTTTCGAAGCTATTCTATCCAGGTATCCATGTACTGCTTTCAATCCTGAAATTATTCTTATTGTGCATGCTCATGCATTATATTAGTGATGCTCATAATCATGCAACAGACAAGAAGGAGAGAAAAAGAGAATATAGGAACAGTGATTAGTAATGAGTTAATTATGTAGTTTTGTTAGAATTATAAACAATTAAGCAGTAATAATGAATAGCTTACAAAATGACTTTGCAGCATAGCTGAGCCTTTCGGATCGTAAGACCGATGTATAAACATAATTTGTTTCGAAATTGTCCGCGTGGTCTTCTAGTGCCCCTATTAGATAAGAATCATTCATAGACATACATACCGAATGCTCGCCATGACCCTATGACCAACATTTGTATATGTATAGCCTTAGCTGATGTGGCTTTTCTAATAGGTAGTTCTTTCACTCATTTATTGTCTTCAAAACCTTGCAAAGTATAGAAAATTGATTTTATTTCATTTATTACTATATTGAAGCTACATTGTACTTATTAAGTATTAGGTATTATTTTATGTTTTTATCACTATTGATATTATCAAGGCCAGAATTCCCAGTGAGTGAAGAATTTTATAGTACTAGAACACCATAGAAGATCGCTAAACATTACCTAATCATGGAACGGCTTTTTGCTCTATTATTTTAAGTAGATGCTATTGATCTCCCTTTGCTCCTATCCGCAACCCGGTGCACGCGCCCTGTTGGTTTTCGAAAACCTCGTAGAAGATTACAAACCGTCAATGGCATTCCCAATTACTACCCCACATTGCACATTCTAGGGTCTAATTGTGCTCCTAACCCACCCTCAGTATGTAATCTTCTCGCCAGTTTAGAATTATATTTTCCCGAAGTGAAAGCAATTTTGATGAGTGATAGCGCAGTGCAGCCCAACTGCATAGTACAGTAGTTTAACCAGAATCTTTAGGTCAGAAGATAAAATCTAAATTTTGTAATAAAAAGGTTGCCATTGCTTTGAAATTTACCCAACATCTAATCAAAACTACTGACAACAGCGATCAATTATCAAAATTCATCGCTCCCTGGAAAATATAATTCCAAGCCCAGGGAAGTAATTATAATAAACAAGTATTTATGGAACAATAACAATTTTAATTTATCGCTATAATTGAACGACAATTTTAATTAGAATGTGCATCCACCACATCATCCCTCTCAGAAGGATTATGATTCTAAATATTTTTTTTTGCGGTGATTCAGAATTGTAATCACATACTAGTTTAATTGTATGTGGTGTCATTCAATATTTAAAATAAGATTCGTTAAGCCGAACATGTTGATCCTTCGACATGAACCAACGAGCATTGCTTGAAATAATGAGATGTTTTCGATTACTTTGATTACTGATTTCTTTTTTCTGAGGATCTTCTAAAAGTTACTTTCAAATGATTCCGAAAATCCCGTTTGAAATTATTCCATGAATCTTTCTGCAGTTCATCTGGACATCGGAATTATTCTGGAAAATATTCATGAAATCTTCTGGATGTCTGTGAATATCCTTTAAATCTTTCAGGGATTCTGGCGAAATAACTTCTGGGATTCTTTTGAATATCACTGTAATTTGGATTTAGAATTCTCATGGGATTATTTCAGTTATTAACGATAATCCTTCATACAGAAGTTATGTTTCTGTGAATCGCCTTGGAATTCTTCTGGAAATCCTTCTATAATCCCAAAACAATTCTCAGAAAATTTTTCAGAAGGATATTTTTAAGAATCTCAATGGAATTTCTGAAAAATACCAGAACGATTTACGGTTGAATCTCACGAAAACTTCCGGTGGAATTCTTGAATGATATCCGGAAGAATGACAGTCGTATTTTTGGATGAATCTTAGCAGGTTTTACAGCACAATCCCAGCAAAATTTATTGAAAAATTTAGAATAGAAAGATATCCGAAAAAAAACTCCAACAGGATTTTTGTACGAGTCCCAGGAGTATTTCAAAGATATTGGCGTAAAAATCTCAGTGGAATTTCTTGAAGAATTTCAGAAAGATTTCCGAAAGCATCTCAAGTCATTTTTGGAAGAATACCAGAGGCATTCTCATAAGAATACAAGAAGTATTTCCGGATAAAAATCTAGAGTTATTTTCGGAGGAATTCTCGAAGAATTTCTAGTAGAGTCGTACATTTTTTGATAAAATCCTCTTTAAATATCCAAATGGATTGCATCAGGATTTATGGTAAAATCTTCCATAGTATTGCGAAAACAATTTTCAAGAATTTCAAAGAATTTAATTTCCTGGATTTCAAAAGTAATCCTTAAGGAGATAAACGCAAAATCACATACAGAGTTCTGCAAAAAAATCCAAAAAGATGTCCAGAATAATCGCAATGGGATATCCGAAAGAATCTCAGAAGTAATATCGGAATGGTAACGTTTTTTTTGGATGAATCCCAAAGCGATATCTGGAAAAAAAATTCAGAAATAATCTCAAGATTTTCAGCAGAACAATCCCAGAGAGGATTTGAAGGATTCATGAATGATTTAAGGAAGAATCCCGGGAGACGCTCCCAAAGAATTCTAGAGTACTTTCTGGAACATTTTTTTTCATATGATTTATATATAAAAATACTTTGATTCAAATATATTTCTTGTGTAGCATTAAGTTTAACTACAGACATAGCTCGTAACATCAATAATAAATTAAATTTATAAATCTTTTAAACACATCCCAGACAACCAGAAATCGCATGAATGTTCACGTTATAACTCGTTTATTCATACTAATTACATCAAACCCGCAAAACACCGTGGATAAACTCGTCAAATTGATGTGTTTCCTCGCATAAAACCATTTTTTCTGAGTTCGTTTGTACATTTTGTTTCGTCCCGTACACTCGTACAAAGTAAGTCGAATCAATCCGTAGCAGCTGTCAAATCAACATTTGTTATCATAAGTTAAGTCGCATAGGATAACAGGTTAGTTCGGGAGAAAATATATACACTCGCATTGTATGTTATTAATCATCACATAATATATGCACGCATATCGCCTCCACTTTTGTCCGTAGAAGGCCTTTTCGCGACATCTTATAAGTGAAATTATGCACATACAAAGCCTCCAGGTAATTTCGTTATGCGTACATTTTGGTTGTCTGGGATCCAAATTAAGTAACAGCTCAAAGAGTAAAATACCATTCTCATGAGTTTTTGAGAATCATATGGTCGGTGTTTAGACAGACCAGACTAGATGAATTTTGGAGCTCTAAGGATACGTAAAGAACTCCATCAATTTTAAATCTTCCATGTTATTTTGATACAAATGTATCATCAAATAGATAAGTTCCATTATTACAGTAAATATCTATAATATTTTGATGTTTCACATGTTTGGGGTACATTTTTCTTACTCGATTGAAAAAAAAAAACACTTGGTTCAGTCTGTCTGAACACCGACCATATCTATGTTTGCTATTTGATATTTAAATACTTGAATTGTGCTGTATCAATATTTACAGGTAATTATAATAAATAAGTATGTATAGAACAATAACAATTTTAATTTATCCCCATAATTGAACGACAATATTAATTAGAATGAGCCTCCCCCACATCATCCCTCTCAGGAGAATTTTGATTCCCCATATTTTTTTTTTTTTTGCGGTGGTTCAGAATTGAAAATATCAAAAGTCTATTGTAATCACATCCTTTTTGTTCAATTGCATGTGGTGTTATTCGATATTTAAAATAAGATTCGTTAAGCCGAACATGTTGATCCTTCCACAAGAACCAACAACAAGCATTGCTTATGTTAAGAGATTTTATCGTAATGCACAACCAGCCTAAACGTTCTTCCCCTTTTGTATATGTACTAATTATAATTTCAAATTATTTTAATTAAATTAGTTGTGTTGTCTACTATTGTACACGGCAATATGTTTCAAAATAAGTGGAGCTGCTTTTAAAACAAACTTTAACATCGATCAACCAAACCATAGAATATCCAATAGCGAAAAAATAATAATAACAACCGATCATTGCAAATCGAGCCGAACTGGCGCTCTTTCCGTGCGCACGCGCTTTCTGCAGAGCTGTCAAACAGACTTTTGTGCCTTCCTTCTTTCGCTCTCCTTCAACTCAACAACTCAGCACGATCCACCTCGCGGTGGATTGGTGAGCTGTCTGGTTGTTGCAGATGAACACTTATCGTGTAGCGTGACATCATCATTGACAGTAAGCGTGCAACTCACCAGACAAACGATAGGTGTAATTAACAACTGCGCTATGATCTAGTTCACGGTGTATTTTTGCTTGTTGACGAGTTCACGCCTGCCTGCTTTTCACGGATACGAGAACGGATTTTTTTCTGTGTGAGTAAATCCAGAACATCAGAACATCATTGTGTACAAACAATGTTTGCGATATATTAACGGATTTGCTCAAAAGGACACGCGATGTTCCCCGGAGGGAACCGTGGTTTTGCTCTCTTCATTCTTATGGAAGATAACATTGCGGTAGTTCATCAAACGCAGTTGTTCCTTTCGTGGGCTATTCGCCGCGAGGAATTTAGGGCAAATGGGCGTTTTTGGAAACTTTACAACGGCAGTGCAGTTTATCATATCCTGCGGACCAGTCAATACTACAGTCATCCCAAAGTTATGTTTAGCACACAGATATGGATCAAAGTTAGATTGAACGGAGAATATCTCATCAAATAGAGTAGCAATTACGCAGAACCCATTTAACCTAAGCGAACCATAAATCTATACAGCATCGCAATCAACAATAACATGCTTAAGGTGATTATAGAACGAAGCCACACCTCAAATTTTCAAGAACACAAGACTTGAGAACCAATTAGCGCTCCGTAGTTGAAAATCTATCCCATTGGTCATCACCAGCAAGCAAGCATTTTGATTAATTTTCAAAGCGAACTGTTGTCAGATTTTCTCGTCTTGTGCACTTGAAAATTCGAAGTTTGGCTTCGTTTTTTAATCACCTTAAAGACATTTGTTCCATTCGTAGGAAATAAAATGTCATACATATGCCTAGAAGCGTTGATTTATATTTGTGGGGCATTGAAACCCATACCACAGTTATGAATCTAAGATAAGACGATTCCTAAAGAAACGCCAAAACGTACACGGAGAAATATTTTTACCTAATTTTTGAGTTTACTTTACCCAAAATTAAGTATATCGATTATAGTTTCAACCCAAAATCTCTCGGTTTTCTCTTTCTCCCACACGAATGTTGTCAAAAATAGAGAGAGCTGCATCTACCCAATGGGGGTACTTTGTCCCAATAAGCCAAATTTGGGTAAATGCATCTTTTCTTATGTTTGGGTCGAAAAAACTCAATTTTGCGTTAAATCAACCCAAAATTGAGTATATTTTTCTAATGGAATTAAAGCCAAACAACCTAGTGGGGACCTTGGAAATTTAGCCAAAATTGAGTTATTGGGCTCAACTACGGAATTGCGTTGAAACAACCCAAAATTGAGTTGAATTCCGTCTCCGTGTATGCTTTCACTAGCACACCCAGTCTTCTAAGATCATCTTTCTAATCTGAGATTCAAACAAGCATGCTTTGAATTCATCTCAAATTTTAGGATCGTTTTGAATCCTGCTTTTTCCAATCTCAGTGAGCGGGATTTGTTCTGGAATTCAATCCTAGGATGAAATCCTTACGAATCAATTGCCATTTACTTTCATATAAAGCGAGAGTATCAGAACGGTTGTAAAAAAGAATGCATGAGTTTACTCTAGTGGTTAACGATACCCGAGTTACACACATGTTATAATTGTGTATTATCAACATATATATGACTTATTTTGGTCATATATCAGTTGATAATACACAATTATAACTTGTGTGTTGCTGGGGTAATTGTTTCATTTTTGTTTTGTTTTTTAACTAAAGAAAATATTCTCCGTAGGTTTTTCCTCCTTCTCATTAACACGGATTCGCTTCCATTGTGACAGGAACAGATAATCCCGGAGGATTCCTTCTGGTGGATAACCGATGTTGAAAAAGGTAAACCCAAAAGTATCCAAGTAAACGAACTGTCCAGAAGCGATATCCTCTTATCAACCAATGATATTCGGAATGTTTGCCAGAGAATTCGTATCAACATTTCTTAAAATAACTTGAAATACTAGACTGTCACTTTTCCCTATTTTAAGGGGCTAAAGTAGCACAATTGTGCTGTACATATTTTTAATGTGTCAATGAGCGGTTGGCGTTGAACATAGTATATTTTCGTACTCAAAGAAATATATTAACAGAAATTAAATCAAAAAATGCAAAAAAAAACAACTTCCCGAAAGATTTACCCCAGTATAGCAATAATGTTGCACAAGCTAGTAGTGTGTTCTAGTTTTTTGATAATTCAGGATAATTCAGACGCAAACTCTCCTCTCCCCGTAGTAAGATTTGTATTTGTAGAAAAACTAAATAAATATCAAATGGTGCATATGAAGTTCTAAACAATCCTCCCCTATAATCTCCTATGAGAAGGATCAAGTCTTAACATTTGATTTCAAGATATGATGTAAAGGAATTTGATCAAACCGTTGATTAAAAATATTATTTTCACGCACATTTTATTTATTTATAATCAATAATCACGTTCATAACTAAATTTATAAATATGCGAAAGCTTGCGGGGATGTAATCCTTGTAATGTTTGTCTTAGGCAAAGTCTTCATAGGTCTAGGCTTGTGTGATTGTCTCCTGCACCACAAACTTATCTCCGTGAGCATTTTCGGGTAGACAAAGGGAGCAGAATCCACTGAAATAAAACGATTTAAAGTGAGTTGACGTGTGTGTGATGATCACGAAAGAAACAAAATTCTTCACCAAACTAGTACAAATACCGATAGAAATTTCCGCAGTTATAGCTACGTGAATAAAGATAAAAATGTGTGAAGATCTTTGAGGACAAATATATCAACAGCATTCCGTGTGTGCTGTCAAAGACAATTTTCACTAATTTTCAAGGTTAACTCGATTTTTTCTAATAACACTCATCAATCAAGGATTGAATCCTGGGATTCAATCATCTCATACTAGACGCATGATTCAGTGCATACCTAGATTAGAATATAACGAGCACTCGCAATCGATCTTGATCTGTGCGTTTAAATCTCAGTAGCTCTTGGAGTGCGATTTTTTGAAGACTGAGCACACCATTCGTTTGCCTCGCAGATAATTTGCTGTTATAGTGTTCTGATCCATGATATGAGTCGATTTGATCCATGATGCGGACCCATTTTTGACTGTAGCTAGGAGTAGAAACGAACGCTTTGCTATTTTTTGTTCGAAATTAAACTCGAATATCGCAAAATTCCGTTTTATTCCGTTTGTTTTCAATTTTCCGTGGAAATATTTTAACAATTTGGCGAAACGAAACGAAATAGCAAAATACAAATTTCGCCTGTGCGAGTTCCGTGGAATTCCGCGGAATTTCGTTTCGAAGCGTATTTGACGGAATCATTCGGTATTTCGCATACCCTTACTCCTTCGATAGCTGTTATGTATCTCAGATTGTGCCTATCAGCCGATGCAGATAATTGGCTAGCCTCTCAAGGCTCATCCTTATGAGTTCACCTCATGTTCTTGAGCAGATGAATGGCATCCTGACCTCCCTCAAAGTGGGGGCTGGTTGGCTTCCATCGACCGCAGTACTGACGTAGGCATTTCCTCCGTTGTCCCGTCCTTCATTGCCTGTGCTCTCAGCGCCATTCAGGGGTTCGTCAAAGTGCTGCTTCCACCTTTCGATCACCTTACGCTCGTCCGTCAAGATGCTTCCATCTTTATCCCTGCACATCTCGACTCGCGGCACGAAGCCAATGCGGGATGCGATGAGCTTCTGATGGAACTGACCTGTTTCTTGAGACTGGTACTGCTGTTCCATTTCCTCGCACTTCGTCTCCTCCAGGCGGCGTTTTATCTCCTGAAAGAGGCGGGTCTGCTGTTGCAGTTTCCGTCTATAACGTTCCACAATCTGTAGAGTCACTTGCTGCAGCATGACCGCCCGCGTTGCACTCTTCTCCACCGAAATCTGCATACATTCCTCGCCGAACCAATCATTTCATCGACTCCGGCCCACGTACCCAACGCTGCACTCAGCTGCATTTTTGAAAGCTGCTTTTACTGTTCTCCAACAGTCCTCAAGAGGGACTTCGTCCAGCTCACCTTCTTCCAGTGATGCAGCCTCGAGGTGCTGCGCGTACGCGGTTGCGACATCCGGTTGCTTAAGCCGCTCTAGGTCACATCGGGGCGGCCTTCGGTACCGTACGTTGTTAACGACGGGGAGTTTTGGGCGCAGTTTCACCATTACCAGAAAGTGGTCAGAGTCGATGTTAGCGCCACGATAGGTCCTGACGTCGATAATGTCGGAGAAGTGTCGTCCATCAATCAGAACGTGGCCGATTTGTGATTCTGTCTGATGATCTCCAGGTGTATCGGTATGGAAAACTGTACTGGAAATAAGTGCTACGAATGGCCATATTCTTGGAGGCGGCGATATCAATTGGGCGAAGGCCGTTTTCGCTCGACAGCCAATGGGCGTTGAATTTCCAAATGGTCGGTCTGAATTCCTCCTCCTGGCCCACCTGAGCGTTTAGATCACTTATGACGATTTGAGGCCGTGGCTTGGGCAGCTGTCACACTCGCGTTCGAGCTGCGCGTAAAACGCGTTTTTATCATCATCAGTGCTTCCGGAGTGAGGGCTGTGCATGCTTATTATGCTGAAGTTGGAGAACCGGCCTATGAGCCTCAACTCTCATTGATCGGCCACCCGATCACGCGCCTTTGCATCACCCATCACTATGAAAGCTGTTCCCAGCTCACGTGTGTTGCTGCAGCTTTGGTAGATGGTAACCTCTAAACTTTCGCACCATTGATCCCTTCCAACACATTTCTTGCAACGCTACGATGCCGAATCCACGATCTTTCAGCACGTTGGCGTGCTCTAGATGAAGTTGGGAGATTTACAGTTCCACGTACCAAGCTTCCAATCACTAGTCCCTTTACGTCACACTGTTCTTCGCCGATTGTCCCGGTTCGTATCGTCCCAATCCAAGGCTATCAACCAGAGGAACTGCATTATAATTTTCGACTGTACGACGACGGTTGATATTATGCTGAGAGGGTCGTAAAGCTGAGCGATGGCGGAGAGAATGGTGCGTTTGGTCGGAGGTCCATCTTCCACGATGATGGAAACGTCGAAAGACATCAGCCACGGGTTCCCATATTATTCCGAGGGTTTTGATGCTATCTTCGGGATCGATTTTCAATGATGATTGCGTCCCGAGTAAATCGGGAGAAAGACCAGCAAGTACTGGAAGCGAATTTGAGCACCACTTGTGGACACGAAACATCCTTCTGTAGAAGTGGACGATCAGCTGGATTAGTCAAAACTTGGAGGTACATTCCCTGAATATCCGCCACTAGAGCAATCGGGAATGTTCGAAAATGAAGACCAAGATTGAGAAGCTCGTCTTGCACTACTGATCTGACAAGTAGGGAATCGTTGAACGAGTAACCAGAGCTGGTCTTTGCAGACCCGTTGATCACCTCTCTCACCTGTGGTGCTCGATTCTATGATGACGAGTTGGTGTGGAAGATAACAAGCTTTCAAACTCTTATCCTCAGCTTCCTAGACAGAATACATGTGGCCTAGAGTGGCATACTCCCTGAGAAAATCGTGATATTGGGTCCTCACGTTGGCATCATTCGATAATCTCAGATGCAGCCACTTCAGCCTGCGAATAGCATACAGTTTCCATGCTCCTATTAATTGATCGTGCTCTTCATTCATGCCGAAGGAACGAAAAAAATGAGCAGCTCCGATAATCATGGCAACTCTTCTAGAAGTGTTGAAATCGGAATTGGCGAGAGAGAAGTTTTCGGGAATGATGCATCGGGTGTAGGAGAACGACGCTGCAGGTGTGTCACTGGTGACTTTGCGCAGTACCAGAGACTCCATGAATTCGTTGAAGTCCACCACTCTAGAACGTATGTCAGCTCGAACTTCATGCTTTGCGTTCGTGATTGTGCTTCTTCTTGGCATTAACGACAGAGCCTGCTTCTCAGCTTAGTGTTCTTATGGGCACTTCCACAGTTATTAACTGAGAGCTTTCTTTGCCTAAGTTGTCATTTTCGCATTCGTATATCGTGTGGCAGGTACGATGATACTCTATGCCCAGGGAAGACAAGGAAATTTCCATTACAAAAAGATCTTGGACCGACCGGGATTCAAACCCAGACACCTTTAACATGGCTTTGCTTTGTAGCCACAGACTCTAACCACTCGGCTAAGAAAGCCCCGTGATTGTGCTATCGACATCAGCTATTGGGATATTGGCAGCTTTGTGAGGAAGGTTGGAGTAACTGGCAAAGTCACTTGCTGATTACGTTGGGCTGGGAACCTGTATCCAGCAAAGCAAGGGCGATGTGTTCTTGGTCGTAATCACACTGGAAGGTCCAGTTTCAGCGCTGGTGGTGCGCTTATCCATTTCAGACGACTCTAGATGGATCATCGAATGATGTCGTCTCGAGCAGTGCTTGCAGTTGTACTTCGAATGAAAATTACGAGCAAAGTGGTCACTGCGGTCGTGCTTCGTAGGGGATTCTGGCGGCATTTGAGCTCGATCGATGCGGGTTGTACTTCTTCTGGGCGTGGACTTGGCTAGTTGATTTGGAAGAAGAGTACGGAGGACGGTTGATCGGAATATTTTCCAGAATACGGGTTCAAGTCAACTAGCCAAGTCCCAGCCCAGAAAAAGTACAACCCGTCACGATTGAGTTCGAATGACTTGTTTCGAGAACGTTTATGGAAACGTTACGGCAGTTCACGGTGTATTTTTGACAGTTCACGTTTTCTGGAACTTATTTCGGGAGTGAAAAACTTAGAGTAAAAATTTTCGGGATGCCTCAGTACAATTGTTTTGGATAACAAGTCAAATGATAGTGAAAAATCCGTATTTTCGAATAGTGAAAGATTTGGCAATGTATTTTTTTTTTGTGATAATATTGTTGTACCAGCCACGCCGTGTATATAGAAATATGCATAGAAATATGAAGGACAATGAAATTGCAAATAATGAGTGGATTTCGAAACATCTGGTGAGCAAAAAATATAAAACGATATCAAATCCATTTGAATAAAAAAAATAAGTCCTTGTTCGTTACTACAATCAGTACAGACAATGCAAAAACGAAACATGTACATATGTGGTGATTGAATTCCCTGCTCAGAGGCATGGTCCCGTTCGTTAGGATAGTCAAATGATAGCAGAAAAAAAAAATAGTAAATTTACATTCGATAATCAAGCGTCGCACATCCAATTTGTACATTCATATTTCAGAGTTCATTGTATAACTTATCGGATAGATGGGATCAGAAGAGAATGGGTGCACTATGTGTACATCAGCCAGATGAAAAAGTTAATTGAAATTTTCCGACACGGACCTGTTTGATCTCTTCCTATAGGCTGGATACTGGGCGCAGTATCTGGATGCTATTTTACGCAGAAACGTTCGCTCAAATGAAGTCCCCTTAAATCCAATCGAACGAGAAGATGAGAGCTTTTATTGAAAGGGAAATGAAATCGGGACATCGAACGGGAAAATAAGTACGCACGCTTTGAAGTTCGATGCCATTGACCGTATGAATTTTGAAATATGGTTACAGAATTGGCATTTCCTGTAGGTTTGAAGGTTTGGGATTACTTTCGGTGCTTCAGGCGTTCATTAGTTACCAGGTATAGCCTTTTATGGACACATTACGTATATTAAATGATACATACGTTTTTAGAAGCATTGAAAGTTGATGAATTTCACTTCATAGTATTCAACAACTTACTACTATTTGCCATTTTGGCATTGGACTGCGTCAAAGGTTTTTAGGTCGTAGTCTCTGTCCAGGAATGCAATGCACAGTGATCCAGATAGCAAGTTTAGACGGACATGAACTTTTCGACGTTATTTTGTGGTTTTAGAGTATAGGTTGCTTCCCAGAAGTGTCTCGAAATTAGTTGTGCTACAATTCGTACGAAAGGGATTTTTTTTTGCACTAATCGCAATAGTGTCCTATTCCCAACTTTTTTATGTTAATAGATAGCAAGTTGGTATATTCAGCAAAGTTGTAGCATATTTCAATACAAAAAACTACCCAGACAACCAGAAATCGCATGAAAGTTCACGTTATAACTCGTTTATTCATACTAATTATATCAAACTCGCAAAACACCGTGGATAAACTCGTCAAAATGATGAGTTTCCTCGCATAAAACACTTTTTTTCTGAGTTCATTTGCACATTTTGTTTCGCTTCGTACACTCGTACAAAGTAAGTCGAATCAATTCGTAGCAGCTGTCATATCAACATTTGTTATCATAAGTTAAGTCGCATAAGATCACAGGTTAGTTCGGTGGAATATTTAAACACTCGCATTGTATGTTATTATTCATCACATAATATATGCACGCATATCGCCTCCACTTTTGTACGTAGAAAGCCTTTTCGCGACATCTTATAAGTGAAATTTTGCACATACAAAGCCTCCAGGTGATTTCGTTATGCGTACATTTTGGTTGTCTGGGTATGTAGAACAAACTTTTTCTCTATGTCTTATACTTTCTGAGATAATTGACTTTTTATATAAAAAAAATGAAGAAAATCATTTTTCCACTCATAAGTCATTTATTTCCAAATTTAAGCAGCCTACTATGTTCTACAAAGTTTTTGGTACAATTATATTCTACAACTTTGGTGAATATACCACAGTTGTGTTTCTTCTGGTTTTCTTATTGTAGGAGATATTAATTTAAAATCATACCGTATTACAGGCCAAATAACTCGCAAAGATGCACTTGAAAATGAACCTACCTGTTACACCGTGGCTCTACACCCCTTACAGAGTATTTGAGTGAAATTTGGTGAATATATTATGTTTATATATATTTTTAAGACTATTTTCAATGGGGGCGGACCTGGTGTAGTGGTTAGAACACTCGCCTCTCACGCCGAGGACCTGGGATCGAATCCCATCCCCGACATAGTCACTAAAAAATTTTCAGTGATTCAGTGATGACTTCCTTCGGAAGGGAAGTAAAGCCGTTGGTCTCGAGATAAACTAGCCCAGGGCTAAAAATCTCGTTAATAAAGATAGAAAAAAAAATAACTATTTTCAATGACGGGTGATTTGCAATTAAAACACATTAATTAGTCATTTTTTTTTATAAAACACACAAAAGGCATGGCCGCCGCGATTCAGCATGAAATAATCAACACCTGTTTGATTGTAGAGTGTACTTTATTTGTTAAAAAGCATAATTTTCAAAACTTTTTCAATAATTCTTGCGCTTCTTCGTGCAATTCCGAATGCTTCTGTGCAATTCGACGATTTGTCAGTGAGATCACTGCCCAAGTAACCATAAGCACTAATAATAAGCCCTTAATCAGCATCATAGATGCGTACATGCATTATAATAGCACCACAAATGCTTACACACCTTAAAACAGCACTTCCGCTGCATAGAAACCCTATTACAGCATCATTAATGCTTCTAAGCCTGATGCATACAGGCATTAAATAAGCACTATATTGGCTTACTATTCGAATACAGGGCATGTTTAAATGCCATCCAGTGTTTTGACAGATATATCACGTGCTTTGTGTTTGCATATCAAACATAAATCTTCTCACTACTACGATTGCAGGTTTTATGACGGGGAAAAGTGACGGTTTAAATTGGTCACTTTTCTTTCCAATACTATTTATCTTATGTGGCCGTAGGAGCAAAGGAGCAGGACAACAACTCAACAATACGGGTGTCACAGGTTCGAGACGCAGAATGAGGAATTTCATCATCATAAAACGACGATCAAAATGTGGCGATTGCAAGTCCTCAGAAGGATGAAAACTACCAAAACGAATATGTCTGATACGGAGAAGTACTATCTGTATCACTTAATTACATTTTTCGCATACTATTAGAGGTTTCCGTTTCCATTCATTCATTTATTTACCTCGTGTACCAGTTGCTTGGCCGCATACGCGAAAGCTCTCTGGCTGCGTACGCGAAAGCACAAAATATTCGCCCTTGAAACCTGGCGAAAACAACTGACGTTGCTCACGTGGTCTTATATCAGCATTACTGGTACAAAGAAGCACGGTTATATCTTGGCACGTTATTTCGCCTTTTCTGGCATTATAATAGCATTATATGCGTGTTTAAAACTGACATGCATCAAATGATTACCCTATATGCGCATATAATGCTATTACCGTGCCGCATTATCGTGTTTACTGGTTACTTGGGTGGATCTGATGTGAGTAGCAATCGCAATTGTATTTTTTGACATGGTTACTATGACTGATTTCAATACGACTTTAACTACTGTAATAATTACTGCTATACATAAATCAAAGACTCAAGATAAATAAATTGAACGCCTCTCAACTCTTGCAACATATTACCATTTATGACTTTTAATACAGCATGATTTTAAATTAAAATCTTCTTTGGGACGTTACGTCAGGAAGAAGAAGAAGAAGAAGACGACAATAAGAAAACGAGAAGAAATACAACTGTGGTTTATTCACCAAAGTTGTAGAATATAGCAGTACCAAAAACTTTGTAGAACATAGTAGGCTGCTAAAATTTGTAAATAAATGACATATGACTGAAAAAATGATTTTCTTCATTTTTTCATATATAAAGTCAATTATCTGAGAAACTATAAGAGATAGAGAAAGTTTTTGGTATTGAAATATGCTACAACTTTGCTGAACATGCAAACTTGCTATCTATTAACATAAAAAAGTTGGCGTATAGGACTTTATTGCGATTAGTGAAGAGAAAAAATCCCTTTCGTACGAATTGTAGTACAACTAATTTCGAGACACTTCTGGGAAGCAACCTTTACTTTAAAACCACAAAATGACGTCGAAAAATTCATGTCCGCCTAAACTTGCTATCTGGACCATTGTGCAATGTGGAATATATATTGTGAAAAATAGCTTGTCCACAAAATAAGGATTTTAACAGCGTGGAGTTCTAGTAGGTCCGTGTTTGAAAGTTTGAAATGAACAGGCAGTTGCATTGTTTGAGAAAGAAAGAAATTATACTCGTTTTTTTTGTTTTGATATTTTAAGGTGAAACATCTAGGAATCAAAAGATAGTGGTTGGATGCTTCATTTGCAAGAATGATACCTTTAAAGTTTTGGAGAAATATCGGAAGTATGATTCTGAGCTGTTTCACCTTAGTATAAAACTACACTGTATTGCATCTTGATTCGTCCTTATGGCAGAACTCTGTATGCTGTAACAATGACTATAACTCATACATTATAACGTGAAATGAATGAAGAAAAAAAAATATTTTGTACGACAGTTGGTTTCCATACAGACATGCATAGGTAAATTTTGGTTTCAGGAACAAACAGCGATCAAGTCATACATACTAGTTCTAAATATATGATCACTTGTTTTGTATTTCCCATAAAATAATAAATAATCACGGAACGAACATTGGGTGTAAAATGGAAGCCAATAAAACTGTTTTTTATTAAATCCACCAAATTATTTTTCATCCTATTGGATGTGATGACAGCCAAAGCTTTTTGTAATGATTTTGCAGTACGAATTATTTGAATCATTTCTTGTCCATCTACCGTGTATGACAGGCGCAGGTTCTCGTTTGTCCAGGTTTTCCCTCCTATATTAGTTTGAGGGTTTTTCGATGCTTAGTACAGAGCTGTTTTTATTGTCGTAAAAAGCTTGCAAGCTTCTGCAAATACTATAAATCGACTTGGAGTAGCTTTAAATTGTTGTGTTACATTTGTATTCAATCTCAACAGATATGCAAGCGTAACTCATTTACAGCATTTTTCAATTGGTTGCAGGTTTGATAAGTTTACGAAACTTAGAAGTGTTGTTTTGTTTCAAAACATTGTACAGTCCAAAACACCCCCATATTTATTTTCTCAAATAGTACTATTAAAAAGTCAGCGTGGTAGGAAGTTTCAAATCCCCCGTCATAGAACATCACAAAACGGGAGCTCATTTTTTGTAAGAGGCATACATTTCTGGAATGAGCTACCTTCTGGTATTCAAACCATTAATTCCACATGGGGTTTCAAAAAGGCGTGTCGTGAGCATTTTAATTAGTTAGTTGGAAGCTGTGTTAATTTTTAATATGTTTCTCAGCGTTTTTTTGTAATCATGTTATTCTTATCCTCAGCACTTAAACATAAAAGACAACAGTCTTAAGTTTAAAGAGATCAATAAATAAATAAATAAATAAATAATTACGTTTGGGCTTCCAATACTTCACTTTCGCCACAACACCTTCAATATAACTACGGACAAACGAAAATTCAGTAGAAGTTCAACACATCGCTCTACACCTGTATTTGAAATAAATGTATATAAACAACAGCAGAAGGAAAAAATCGGTACTCAAAATTCAAATTGGAGCACGAACTTCTATAGGGTGCAAGAGATAAAGCACTTTAGGTTGAAAACCTCTCGAATAAAACCAAAATTAAGTCTTCACAGTTCTGAAACATGTTTTAAGGAATTGCGACAGAGTTACATGGAGGAATTTTCACAGGATGTCCCATGTATATATAAATGCTTATTTTATTTTGTTATGAATTTAATAAATACTGCGTGAGGCTAAATTTCCAGGATGTATACTTTGCAACGAAAACAACCGAACGATTATTGAACTAAAGCAGTAAAGTGTATTTATGGACATGCATTTATCTATATCTATCAGGAGAATAATGTTGAAGCTTCGCATGGAGTTGAGGACATTTTAGCCGTTACTGCAATTTTTCCATAAAGAGTAATCCAAAATCGTATGCATGGGTCGAAAACTAGAAATGGGTTAAAAATTGGCGCTCTTCCCCTACTTGAAGAAAAAAATATTTCAAAAGTAGGTAATATTAAAAAGAAGTGAATATAATCATCGTTTTCTACTGGATCTTTTCTCCATTGCGTATTCTTTGTTTTTTCTCTCATTTTTCTTTGCTCTTTGTACCATTCTACTAGCATAGGCAACCCGAGCAGAAGAAAAAAACTACTGAATACCTGAAAAATTAAGTAGTTTTAATCGTTTCAAACATTTTTTTCCAATACCATTATAATACCAAAATGAGGTATTGACAACTGAACAATACCTAATTATGGTATGATACCAGAATACCCGAGCAACACACATGTTATAATTGTGTAATATCAACTTAAATATGACTAATTTTGGTCATATATCAGTCGATAATACACAATTATAACATGTGTGTTTCTGGGGTATGGTATGCATAAGTTATTGCAAGTTATTTTATCCTCATCGGGAAGGGAGCAACAAGATTGAAATTTTAATTAGGTGGTGAAAATTAAGCAAACCATTTTAAAGCCAGTAAGCATCGAAGCGTCCTGTATTCTACCTAGCTTCTCTACTGGAGAAGGGTTGGCTCAAAGCTTCGAGCTTTGCTATCAACACAGGCCAGTGTTGATAGCAAAGTTCGAAGCAACGTAAAGGGACTAGCGATTGGAAGCTCGGTTCGTGGAACTGTAAATCTCTCAACTTCATCGGGAGCACACGCATACTCGCCGACGTGCTCAAGGACCGCGGATTCGGTATCGTAGCGTTGCAGGAAGTGTGTTGAAAGGGATCAATGGTGCGAACGTTTAGAGGTAACCATACCATCTACCAGAGCTGCGGCAACACACATGAGCTGGGAACAGCTTTCAAAGTGGTGGGTGATATGCAGAGGCGAGTAATCGGGTGGTGGCCGATCAATGAGAGAATGTTCAAGTTGAGGCTCAAAGGCCGGTTCTAAAACTTCAGCATAATAAGCGTGCACAGCCCTCACTCCGGAAGCACTGATGATGATGAGGACGGTTTTTACGCGCAGCTCGAACGCGAGTACGACAGCTGTCCAAGCCATGACGTCAATATCATCATAGGATATCTAAACGCTCAGGTTGGCCAGGAGGAGGAATCCAGACCGACTATTGGAAAGTTCAGCGCCCACCGACTGACGAACGAAAACGGCTTATGACTAATTGATTTCACCGCCTCCAAGAATATGGCAATCCAGCACAGCCTTCCATACCGATACACCTGGAGATCACCACAGCAGGCAGAATCACAAATCGATCACATTCTGATTGATGGACGGCACTTCTTCGACATTATCGACGTCAGGACCTATTGTGGCGCTAACATCAACTCCGACCACTTTCTGGTGATGGTGAAATTGTGCCCAAAACTCTCCGTCGTTAACAACGTATGGTAGCGACGGCCGCCCCGGTATGACCTATAGTGGCTTAAGCAACCGGATGTGTCAACTGCATACGCGCAGCACCTCGAGGCTACATTACCGTAAGGGATGAGCTGGATGAAGCCCCTCCTGAGGAATGCCGGAGAACAGTGAAAGCAGCCATCAACAATGCAGCTGAGGGCAACATCGGTACGTGGGAAGGAGTCGACGGAACGATTGGTTCGACAAGGAATGTAGGCAGATTCTGGAGGAAAAGAATGCAGCGTGGGCGGTCATGCTGCAGCAAGGGACCCGGTAGAACGTGAAACGTTATAAACGGAAACGGCAACAGCAGACCCGCCTCTTTTGGGGGAAAAACACTGCCTGGAGGAGATGGAGTGCGAGGAGATGGAACAGCTGTGCCGGTCTCAAGAAACACGTAAGTTCCATCAGAAGCAACGGCTTCGTGCCGCGAGCCGAGATGTGAGGGATAAAGATGGAAGCATTTTGACGGACGAGCGTGAGGTGATCGAAAGGTGGAAGCAGTACTTCGACGAACACCTGAATGGTGCTGAGAGCACAGGCAATCGTCCTTCAACGGACAACGGACGAAATGCCTTCGTCAGTACTGCGGGCGATGGAAACCAAGCAGCCCCCACTTTGAGGGAGATTAAGGATGCCATTCACCAGCTAAAGAACAATAAAGCTGCTGATAAGGATGGTATCGGAGCTGAACTCATAAGGATGGGCCCGGAGAGGCTGGCCATTTGTCTGCAGCACAATCTGGGAAACAGAACAGCTACCGGAGGAGTGGAAGGAAGGGGTAATATGCCCCATCTACAAGAAAGGCGATCACCATTCTAAATACGGCCTACAAAGTATTATCACAGATCATCTTCCGTCGTCTGTCACCTGTAGTAAACGAGTTCGTGAGAAGTTATCAAGCCGGCTTCGTAAACGGCCGATCGACAACGGACCAGATCTTTACTGTATGGCAAATCCTTAAAAATGTCGTGAATACCAAGTCCCAACGCATCACCTTTTCATCAATTTTAAAGCGGCATACTACAGTATTGACCGATTAGAGCTATGGAAAATCCTGGACGAGAACAGCTTTCCCAGGAAGCTCACGAGACTGATAAGAGCGACGATGGAAGGCGTGCAAAATTGTGTGAAGGTTTCAGGCGAACACTCCAGTTCGTTTGGATCCCACCGGGAACTACGACAAGGTGATGGACTTTCATTCAATATTGCGCTAGAAGGTGTTTTGCGGAGAGCCGGTGTACAATTTCTACGAGATCCAGTCAATTTGTTTGCTTCGCAGATGATATGGACATTGTCGGCCGAACATTGAAAAGGTGGCAGACCTGTACAGTGTCTGAAACGCGAGGCAGCAAATGTAGGATTGGGGGTGAATGCGTCGAAGACAAAGTACATGCTAGCTGTGCCAAGCGCGACAGGGCTCGCCTAGGTAGCAGTGTTACAATAGACGGGGATACGTTCGAGGTGGTCGACGAGTTCGTCTACCTTGGATCTTTGACAATAACGTTAGCCGTGAAATACGGAGGCGCATCATCAGTGGAAGTTGGGCCTACCATGGCCTTCACAAGAAGCTGCGGTCAAAAAAGATTCACACCCGCACCAAATGTATGAAACGCGCATAAGGTAGTCCTCTACGGGCATGAAACGTGGACGATACTCGAGGAGGACCTGCAAGCACTTGGAGTCTTCGAACGTCGGGTGCTTAGGACGATCTTTGGCGGTTTGCAGGAGAACTGTGTGTGGCAGCGAAGGATAAACCACGAGCTCGCCCAACTCTACGGCGAACCTAGTATCCAGAAGGTGGCCAAAGCTGGAAGGATACGATGGACAGGGCATGTTGCAAGAATGCCGGACAACAACCCTGCAAAGATGGTGCTCGCTTCGGATCCGGTTGGTACAAGAAGGCGTGGCGCGCAGCGAGCTAGGTGGGCGAATCAAGTGCGTATCAATTTGGCGAGCGTGGAGCATAATCGAGGATGGAGAGATGCGGCCACGAACCGAGTATTGTGGCGTGAAATTGTTGATTCAGTGTAATCTGTGTAGATGTGAACTAAATAAATGAAAAATTAAACATTTACCCCACTATCGTTTTGCCCATGAAAAATTCTTTACTTTATCGGTCACGGCGACAATTATAAGCCTATCGCTCAAGCCGATTTTCCGGAGGAAGGAGACGTGCGATAATATCCTACCCGTCCAGCACTGCGAGAGTATGCTCTCACGAGATCTGCAGCAGCGAATTTGATGGACTTTTTCACACCAGGTTAACCTTAAGTTGTGCCATCTTTTTGAGCAAGGTTGAAATTCCTTGAAAATTGTAAATTGAGCATTTTTTGCCAACAATCCTGCTTTTGTCTGAGAAATTCCTTTAGTAATTTTGCCTATTTTTTCAATTGATTTCATTTTAAAAGAATCATGTTAATCGATTCAGAAAAAAGTTTTCGCTTTTGAATCATGTATCCATTTTGTTTATTATCCGAAATTCTTGGGGGGCGTGGATGATTCTGGAGGGGCCTGGCTCTCTTGGCCACCCTGTTCCTATGCCAATGTCTATACTCAATTGCGCAACAAGCAGCTGCCCAATGAAACTAAACAAATATTTTCAGTTGGACTATTTTCCTGACAAATAGAAAAATGGCAAAATTGTACCAATTTTAAAACCAGAAAAAAATCCTGCAGAAGCTTCTAGCTATGGTCCAATCAATTTGCTTTCCTCCATCAGTAAACTTTTTGAAAAAGTAGTTTTGAACCGAATGATGGTCCACATCAATGAAGATTCAATTTTTGCCAATGAACAGTTCGGATTCCGACATGGATATTCGACCACTCACCAACTTTTACGTTTGACAAATTTGATTCTTCAACAAATCTGAAGAATATTCTAATGGTCTTGTGGATATTTTACTGGTCAGATGAAATTAAATATTTCATGCTAGATGAAAATTAAAACTTTCAAGAATCATATTGAGGGCATTCAAGCCAAATGTAACAAATATATAAAATGGCTGTATCCACTCATTAGCAGAAAATTGAAACTCTGTCTCTAGAACAAGCTTTTGATCTTCAAACAAATTTTCAGGCCAGCCATGTTATATGTTGTACAAATATCGACAAGCTGTTGTCATACCAAGAAGAAAGCTCTACAGGGGTTTCAAAATAAAGTTTTGAAAATGATTCTTAAGCTCCCTCCCTGGTACTACAGTTTCAAAGAATATCCAAGGTCGAAACATTGGAACAAAAGTCATATAAAATCATTTATAATTTTGGACAAATATCGTTACAATCTTCTATTGCCACGAATAATGCGTTATATATTTAGGTTACATGTATGTAATTTGTTCTCATACGAGTTACACATCTCAAAAATAATCTTTTGTCACACTTTACTCTACATACGCTCCTTATACTGTAGTTAAAGAACGTCTAACATGCAATGAATCAATTATCCTATTAAATTTGGAGGACCTGACTCAATACCTAACATGATTTTCATTGCATTGACAATACATTGTTGTCGTTTCCAACGTAGTCACAAATTCTACCTGACTGAATTCAAATGTTCTGCTGATTTTATATGAAAAAGGACACCCATTGATAGTGTCAGTCGTTATTTAATTTTAGCGTTCTGATATTCACATGCTTTGCAGCTACCAAAAACGCAGACCTAATTAGATGACGACATAAGTCAAACAGTGCCATTGAATATTATCATCGTAATTCAACCGGGTTCCCATAATTCGATCAGGCAAGAGTTGAATAAGATTTATTTATCCTCTCGTTCTGTTAACGAAATGGAAATAAAACAAACGTTACATTGATAATCAACATAATTTACTTTTCGATGGAATAATTAAACCGGCTGATTATGTGGCAAAAAAATGATAAACTTCGAAGGGCAGAGGCAATCAGATCGCTCAGCGTGTGCAGTGATTTATTCGACAGTGGATGTTTTTTCGGTAGGATTTGAAAACTTGGGCTTAAAGTGACACTTCTGGATGACAGATGGGTCCAACGTTTTTGGTTGACGAGAAATCCGACCCCAGAGAGTGAATTAATTGAAATTAAATCTCATTAAATCAAGAGGAAATGGTCATGTTCACTTACAGATGATAGGATTTTGTCCATTAATGGGGCTGACTATTGAATTGCACATTGAGAATTGCGTTATTTGAGATTATGTATGATATGATATTGTTAATTTAAAATCAAATTCACACTATCAAATGAACAATACGAAATGTGTCATTGTATCAAATCCGAAAGCTGTCAGTACTTGATTCAGCAATTAACGATGTCTCGATTCATAATTGAACGAATATCGACAATCTCACTTACTTTAGCTCCTGGTCTTGGGTGTTCTTCTTCTGCTTGGTATTATGTCCTCACTGGAACAGAGCTTGTTTCTCAGCTTAGGGTTCTATGAGCACTTCCACAGTTATTAAATGAGAGCTTTCTTTGCCAAAGTTGCCATTTATGCTTACGTATATCGTGTGGCAGGTACGGTGATACTATATGCCCAGGGAAGTCAAGAAAATTACTATTACGAAAAGATCCTGAACCGACCGGGAATCGAACCCAGACACCTTTAACATGTCTTTGCTTTGTAGCCGCAGACTCTAACCACTCGGCTGAAAAAGGTCCCATAAGCACCTTACATAATTATTGGTAATTCCAAACAATTTTCCAAAATCACCTAATCAAATGTCTGCTAATACTGTACCGCGAACCAATATGCTCCGACCCGGAAAAAGCGGTGATCCGCGTCTATTTCAATAATCAGCAAATATTTTTCCTGAACGGTTTGAATGTACGCATCAGGTTTATTTTTCAATGAACTGAATCGGATTTGCATTTGATCATCATCCAGCAGCTCCGGTTTTCAATTATGTGTATTATGGTGATATCAATTGACATTTCCGTGTTTTACAGACTCGTAGGTAGACCGAGTGGATCCATTATTTTTATATTCCCTCAAAATGCGGTGATGTGATTTACCAACACTTTTTTTGCCTTCTGCTCGTTATCTCCGTAAGGGAAAACTCATTATGAAAACGACACCATTGCATTGGTAGGTTTAGTACCAAGCCACCTAGAGTGCTGTTTGAATAAATTATGATGAATTGATTCCCGCGAAATTGTTGTTAGATCCTGTTTATTGGTATATTCCAAAGCAAGCAAAAACCTAGTCGGAAAATTCTGTTGTTGAACATGATATACACTGGATAATATTTTGGTTAATTAAAGCAAACTGTTTATTGAATTACGCAGCTCCGTACGGGATCACAGAAACCACTATTTACTATGCTGTAATTGATGCACTTTTTGAGTCACTGTCAAAACAATTTACTGAAGCACAAATGACACTTCCGTCATCCTGTTTCCCAGCAATAGTTACCGAATGATTTTGATTGAACTATAATTTACTTTAGACTATCCATAACATTTACACATACACATATAAACACTGAACATCTATAAGGCATTTGATTGATGGCACAGTTCAGTTTTAGGAAACATTCAGACATTGAACATTTGATGAACAATAATCAATTGCAATAATCGGGAATCGATGAATATATCAGCACAGAAAGATGTATGTTAGGACAAGCGATGAAGGGATGATATCCTAGTGGGAATTCATTTGTTTATCATTCTTTTTCGAAAAGCATTTTTTTCGCTTTTTTAGTCCCAATTATAATCCCAACTAATCGTAGATGCATACAATTTGTTTTATAAGCCATCTGCGACTGTGTCATCGCTGTAGAGCGCCAACGACAACGACAATTCCACCACCATCCAACGTAAGCACGCTAGATAAATCATAGTGGAATGATATGTGCGAGAATTTGCGCGGCAGAGTGGGAGATATGCAGATATGTACGTCGCTGCGAGCAAGTTAAATTAGATTAAAGCATTTAGCATACGAAGCAGCGATATCATACATCTCTTGGACGATGAAGAAGACAGTGATGTGAGGGTTTGCTGTGGAATGATGCCATTCTCGCTATTCAGAAACTAGGATTTGACTAGAATGAGTACGCTAGCGTGCTCTTTTAATTGGTTCATTTTTCATTTTGATGCATGTCTGCATATTTCAGTGTTGTTTTAAGATTGTTAAATTAATGATAATCCTTGCTTGCTTTTAGATTGAAGATAAAGAAACTAAAGGTTTCGTACATCTTGATGTTATGAACAAGTCTTATACTTTTTAATGTAACGTGAATGAAATTATAGTTTGTATTGAGCTTCATAGATTCCTAGAGTCTATCAGATAGACTAAACGTCAAATTGCTCAGTCACAGAACTCGACTATCTTAGATTGTGAGTGATTTTTGCACATGTTTTCGTATGGACGAATATTTTTTTCTGTAGGTTGAAAATACCATCGAAACAATTGAATTCGATCCAAGGGGGTGGTCACTCCACACACTTCGTCGGCACATATTTTTTTGAGGTTTGCCTTCAGAGCGCCAAAGTGTGCCAAGCGCCCCTTGATTCGATCACAATATTATTAACCCGAACTTGGTGGTGCGTCCGTCGATGTTCAACTGAGAAGAACTTGCATTGCGAAGAAATTATGTCTGTCTGGAACGGCTTTAAGACATTTGGTCGAAAGTACATATGGTCGAAGGAACATTTAGTCGAATGTACGTTTGTTCGAAAGACTAAAAAATTTCGCCGAAAAATTATTTAGTTATAGTTGATCGAAAAATCGTTCGGTTCATCAGCTATAAAAGCGAACAAGAATTTTTGGATGAGCTTAAAGATTATTTTGGAAAAACAACAGAACCAAAAAAGAATCTATTTGCATAATAATTATTCCCTATGCTGGTTATAATAGGTACTAGAATTTATTTGGGATAAGTTTTTCCTATTTTTTTTTTATTTTTCAACCATTTTTGGATTGGAAGACGGGACGTTTTATTTTACCAAAATTTTGTAGAAGTTTATGAATCATTCATTGCTAAACTTTGGCAACATAATGATCTGTTGAATTTATTATTCATTCAAAATATCATAATTCTTTGGTTTTTTTTTGTTCCTAAATATTTTCGTCGCTCTATTATGGGTATATTAAACATTGATGAATTTATTATTCTTTCAAAATTTCATCATTCTTTATATAAATCTGCTGATTTTTATCCAAAGTTTCCAATGAAATCTTCCAAAGCAAGTGTTCGAAACCTTTATTACTTATCAAGTTTTACAGCATGACCGTGGGTAAGAATTTGATATACGATGATCAGTTGGGCATAGAACAATTGGATGACCTTGAAGTGTCTAAAGGGTGTCCACTATGAAATTGCCACACTATGAAATTGCTCTAACTTTTTAACCGTTGGGTAGAATGTAATGAAAATTTGGGTGGATTTAGTTCATAGTGCATTATTGACATCCTGCAGATTTAAAGTCCTATGATCAAAACTCGCGGAAATGGAGTCAAAAGAACAGCTCGTGCTCGATAAAATCTTGTGCATTCATCACGAGAACAAGGATCTCTCGCATCGTTCCATCGCTAAAACGTTGGTAATCGTGAATTCAACGATGTCGCGAGTGAGGAACGCGGTTTGAAGAACGATTGACCACCGATCGGAAGCCATACATCAAAAATCACAACCGCGTAGTTGGGGCCTTCAACCGAAACCCGAAGGCTGAATCCGTTCGGGATGTGGCTAAGAACCTGCACCTAAGCCAAAGTATTGTCCAGAAGGCCAAAACTAAGGCTGGGCTTCGAACGTTCAAGGCCCCTAATCGCGACGAGAAGCAGAACAAATCTGCCAAAACCCGTGCCAGAAAGGTGTACCTCAACATGTTGACGAAAGTTGAATGCTGCATCATAGACGACGAAACATATGTGAAGGCCGACTTCAAACAAATCTCCGGCAACCTGTTTTTCATGGCCAAGGATTAGTTCAGCGTTCCGGAGCATGTCAGCACTCAGAAGATGTCCAAATTTGCGAAGAAATTCCTGGTTTGGCAAACCATCTGCACGTGCGGGAAGCGGAGTGCACCTTTCGCGCCCCAGGACACGATGAACGGACAGTTGTACATGAAAGAGTGCCTCCAGAAGCGGCTGCTTCCTCTCCTGAAGGCTCACAACGTCCCAACAATCTTCTGGCCGGACAATAAGGTCAATTTCGTGCCGAAAATGTTCAACCCTCCCAACACTCCGGAGCTCCGCCCCATCGAGAAGTACTGGGCGATTATGAAGCAGCACATTCTTAAACGACTTAAAGTAGTGAAGACAGTCGAGAAACTGAAGAAAGTATGGGTTTACATGCAAAAAACGGTTGATTCACAGGTTGTGCAGAATATTATGGCCGGGGTTAAGGCCAAGGTGCGGGCATTTGCGTACCCAGACAACCAGAAATCGCATGAAAGTTCACGTTATAACTCGTTTATTCATACTAATTATATCAAACTCGCAAAATACCGTGGATAAACTCGTCAAATTGATGAGTTTCCTCGCATAAAACACTTTTTTTCTGAGTTCATTTGCACATTTTGTTTCGCCTCGTACACTCGTACAAAGTAAGCCGAATCAATTCGTAGCAGCTGTTAAATCAACATTTGTTATCATAAGTTAAGTCGCATAAGATCACAGGTTAGTTCGGTGGAATATTTAAACACTCGCATTGTATGTTATTATTCATCACATAATATATGCACGCATATCGCCTCCACTTTTGTACGTAGAAAGCCTTTTCGCGACATCTTATAAGTAAAATTTTGCACATACAAAGCCTCCAGGTGGTTTCGTTATGCGTACATTTTGGTTGTCTGGGTATGGACTGTAAATAAAATACGAGTAAAATGGTAAAATGAAGTTTAATAGTTATTTTTCAATCCCTGAAAATTTGATGGCAATCGGATGAAAACTCGAATTTTGCGAATCAATTTTGTGTGTGGCAATTTCATCGTGGACACCCTTTAATTTTGAATCGATGGTATTCAATTCTACCAACCTCAGCTTGATCCCTCTGAATATCTTCACTTCACGTAGGCCTTACGTTATGAATTTGATTTACCATGATAATCGACTGACAAAGATCGGAAAACTATGTCTTCGAATTTAGGACATAAAACTAAACATTACACTAAAAAATAGAAACAATGAAAAGATTTTTTGTTATACATATTTGATGCTAATTATTAACGAAGTCAATATATATCGAAAAAATCGTCTAACAAATAAGGTAGGGTGCATTTGGGTGAATGGAACATCTCAGCATTTATACATGTTTGAAGTTATGATGGTTTTCATATTCCCTTAAGTGAAAACAGCATAGCATCCAATATTAATATTGTATAAAAAACACTAATTTTACAAGGGAAGCGACATACAACAGTGCAATTCTCATTGCAAGCACTCTTATATGGAATCATCTAGACCAGTGATTCCCAAAGTGGGCAAATTCGCCCCCCTGGGGGTGATTTTCAGGCTAAAGGGGGGCGAAAATTTGTAAAACAGAATTTGGGGGGTGAAAAATCCAGAAAGGGGACGAAAAAGCTAACATGGGAGCAATTGAAAATAATTACTCATAACCTTTGGAGGACACACATCTGAAGGTTAATCAATTCCAAACTTAAATATTTCCAGGACTATTTTATCTTAGATCGTTATATCTCTAATTATAATCATTTAAAGTTATTATAGACAACATTACATGATTGTCAAACGCAAAATATTTGAGTTATTCATTGAGCTTTTTTTATGGAATTTTCAAAAGCAGTTTTTTCGTTCAATATCAGAAAATTTACAGGAAAATGTGTTCACTGTTTTCTATTTTCCAACCGAAACACAGTGTACAAATTTTCATCGATTTTTTTTTGGTTTTGAGCAGAAAACCTGCTTTTGAAATTTTAATGATGATGATGGTTACGATGACGGAGCGTTGAACGTTAATCCACAGACAAAGTTAATCATTTTATACACAAATTTCGGAAAATTTAGCCTACAAAAATCGCGTTCCAGCGATGCCAAAGACAAAAAAAAACTCTATTCTTAAATAGATTTGAAGAAATTTCAAGATGCGTTGGATTAATACCTCCAGAACGTTCGAAAAAATTGAGTTTTTCTTGGTGTTAGAAAAACACTTTTTTGATAAATTGAATTGATTAATGAGTTGAAAAACATTCTGGATTTTCATAGACATTTCAGAGTTTTTGGATTGGATGAAGAAAAGCGTTATAAACGCTCACAATTTCTGAAAATTATTCCAGTAATTTTAGAAATAGCAGATAAATCACAATTCACGGGGTCAGATCTTTCAAAAACGAACAATTGCGAACAGAATCATTGCAGTTCACCCAAATATGACATATTGATATAAAAATAAATGCGTTGGAAAACATTGCATTTTGGTTCAGATTTGGATAACTTTGCCCCAAATTACATCACAAGGCGCCTATGAATACATTACATTTGTTAATTTGAAACTGGACCAAACTTTTACCGACTAAATTAGTAGCCTGTAATGTACGCAAGATATTTTTAAAATCGATATTATAATTTACAGCCCAGGTTACCGATATTTAAGAAAATAAGTTTAAATGTGCATAATAGTTATTGTATTATGATTCTTTGGATATGCAAGTCGAAGACATTTTTGTCCTTATTAAAATATTTGAATCATTTATCAGGGGGGCGATTCAAGATCAATATTGGCCTCACGGGGGCGAAAGTTGAAAAAATTTGGGAAGCACTGATCTAGACCGATGCGATGAAAATCGCTGTGGCTTAGACGCACGTTTGTTTGAAAGAACCGCCAACCAAATAAAGAAGGATGAATAACAGATGACCCCAAATGGGTCATTCAAGAAAAAGGGATTTACGGGGGATTTGCATTCAGTTGATTGACGTTTGCGGAAACGGCATTCGGTGAATTGACACTCGGCGAAAAGTAGCACATCCAATCGTATTGAAAATTCTAATCATTGCTTATTCATAAGAAGTAAAGTAACATACTTATAGCCAAATTTAGCCAAATTAGCCAAGACAAGCTGCAAAGATAAGTTGAAAGAACAACTTATTTTTAAAAGAAGGGTGAATCATCTATGAAATGCAAATATATGAAGATGGTGCATATTGACATGATCAAGTATGAAGATATCTTAGACTCCTCTTCGATATTTAAGTATTTTGAAGGAAGAATCTCCCCTGTCCATCGTTGGTGGTCATTCTAAATATTTTTAAGCCAACATACTGACCTGAATGACCGTAAAACGATCAAAAGGACATAAATGTAAAAAATCTAGAAATGGATACATAATTTTCCGGTAAATGGTTCTTCCGGTAAATGGTTTTCCGGTAAATGGTCTTCCGGTAAATTGCATTCCGGGTAATGGTTTTCCAGGTAATTTCGGAGAACCAAAAAATCAGGTAAAAATTTGAAGTTCGTACGTGCGTACTATCCGGTTCTCCTGACCTGAGAGAGAGAAGACAGCTGGCTTAGATTTCGAGTTCCCAAAAGTCAAGGGAACCTGTCATCAACTGTCACTGGAAAACCGCACATTCGAAGGGCAGAGCGTGAAAAATCGTCAAAATTTGGCCAAACTAAAACTGGATGTGATTGAAAATTCAGGTTGTTTTCCTGTGCTACCGCATATACAATAGTTGATTATTTAAATATTGTCGATTCGACTCAAATTGCCATTGGTTTTTTTTTTTAAATTTTGTGATCTTCTTGATAACAAATGAAATGTGAAAATGGTTTTGACCCAGTTTGTGCTCCCGAACCATTGTGCACAACCAAAACATGAGAAGAAGAAATCAAAGAAGCCAAGAAAACAAGCCAGTTGTCAGCAGAGTCTATGAATGAAGAGTTGCGTGAAGACTGAAACCAAGTCTACCTATTGAACCGTCAAATCGTCAACCTATCGAGCAAAATAAACAAACACGTTTTGGGGCGAGAGAAGTATTGTTATCGTGACGAAATAAAAAAAAAATTGCCACGGTTTAAGTTGCGGTGTGATATGATGATGTCACAAAATAGTTGTTCTTTGGGGCCTATAATTTGTGAATGAACCCCTTTTTTGTTGCATGTAATGTAACGGTAATGTAAGTAATCTCCCTCCATCAGTGGAAATATATAACTCCATTTCATAGTTGAAAAGCAACTGAAATTTAATAAACTAAATACAAAATTGGATAGTTTGAAAACTATATAATAGTTTTCAAACTATTATATAGTTTTCAAACGACTAAGAGAAATTCACTGTTTTACAGTTGCTCGTCGTGCAGAAACCGAAAAAGATAATGTTTTTGACTTCATGCTGTTTGTCGTATGTGTTGTTGCAATTTGCTACTAAACGTTTCATTGTTATTACTTTATAATTACAAAACCAGAGCTCAATTTTAATTTTGTTCTTTGCGACTTTGTAAAAAAAAACATTCGAATTGAGAGTACATTTGAGTGAAGTCACGGGAAAGCGCACACAATGAAATAGGTGGCCAGAATAATTAAATGATTTGTGATTGGGAAACGTGTTGCCAGTTCTCTTTGCGCAACTCTCCATTCATAGACTCTGGTTGTCAGTGAGCTGTCTCCTCTCTCTCAGCTCCTGACCTGCGCTCCCGAAAATCTGAGGTCCGGCTTCGATGCGTCTTCATCTTTTGCTTGGGCCTCAACGATGCACTGCCGAATAGAACGCATGCGAAATAAACCAACTAATTTCCGTAATAGACACTTTTTTCAAGAACTGCACCAGCCGTTTCACCAGCTGAATTTGCGAAGACGATAAAAACGGTACAGATCAATTTTCATCACAACCGTTCGCGCGCGCTGCCTACTGCGATCTTTGGGGCTGTCCATTAATTACGTAAGGGTTTACGGGAGGAGGGGGGGTTTCAGATTTCTTACGCGTCATACAATTTATTTTTAATTTTCATACAAAAAATCTTACCATGGGGGGAGGGGGGGTTGAAAAATCGCGAAAATTGTCTTACGTAATTAATGGAACACCCCTTTCTGTGAGGCTCGCTCCCATGGACTTATCCACGGTCTTCTTTTATTGTCGGCTTTCTTTTTCTTTTCCGCAGTAAATGCGGGCCGTGTTCACATAAAATGACATCCGGACCAACATCCAGTGAATGAATGTTCACCGGATGAACACTGAGTGGATGAATGTGCAGCGAAACTGTTCATTTTTTGTAAACACGGCCCGCAGTAAAGGTTTTCTTCTCGCTGGAAGTTGCAGCGTGACGTCATCGTAGATTAGTTCATTACCCCGAACGCCACTGTAGTAAATTAGGTAACGTCTTCTCGAGCCAAGATTAGACTAATAGCTGACATTACGTTTGTTATTTTGTTTCCATATAATTTCGATATTTTCTCTAGGCCTGCTTGATAATTTGAATTCTATTCATTACTTCCCCACATTACTCCCTATTTCTACTCTTTTCTGAATTAGGACAAGTGTTTAGTTTCCATTTTTTATAGTATGGATCAATGCACGAGTTCATTATTTGACGTTTTAGTGGTGCCGTGTTATTTACGTGACCATGGTAACGAATGAATTCGGCACCGCTCAAACGTCAAATTGGTGAACTCGTGCATTGATCCATACGCAATATAGTTTATTTAAGTAATAACTTTTTCAATGATTTTTTTAAACTTTGCTCGACTCACGATTCGTTATTCCAATAGAACTTTATCACTTTGGATGGCATTGAATATCCACGTAAATCAAATGTTCACCTCCAATCTAAATTCTAAGCATTGGTATACCTTTTAAGAAAAGCTTCGTGTCTCATGTGAAGAAATTTGGTTAGACATTGGCGGATTTTACGCGATAATAGAACGCATGTTCGTACTATTTGATTTACTTGCTACTGGTTTGGTGACCTCTTACCATAAATAATTACGAAGAATGGCTCTGATTCCGAAAAAAAAATACACATGAGCACGTAATGATTTTAATTCGAATAAATGTACTGTAATCTGTAATACTCACGCTGTTGAACCTCCGATGCTAGTTGAGGTAATGTGAGCTATTACTAGGGTGAAGAACAACAAGGCTGCTGGAAAGGACGATCTCCGGACTAAGCTTTTTAAACTCGTCAATGAAAATCTGCACGAATTTCTTCATCATATAATTTCAAGGAAATGCGAGAAAGAACAAATCATTACAGTACCAGAATAACGGCCTAACTTACAAATGTAAACAAACTGAGTTTTATTCACCTAACAGTATATTTGGTAAATTATAATCATATAATGCACATCTGTTAGTAACGTTTTTCACGAAATAAGTGAGAAAAACATAAAGGCGCATTTGATATTCTCTTTCGATACAAACTCTGATGTCAATTTCGCCCATCTGCCTCCCCTGTGGTAACCGGGCGCATTTGAGATTGAGTGTAGCAGCAGGGCGCATTTCAAACTGAGTGTGCAAAAGGGCTATAGTGATAGAGGTTCGTGTGAGAGAGCGTAGCAAAACGGCGAAGCTGATGATAGTCAAACTATAAGGACGAGGTCAAAAGGCGAATCGCTGTTGTCAAATTGAAGAAGACGAAAAACCGAGGGGCGCAACAGCTCTACATTTTGATGAATGGCGCATGATGGATTTTTTTTTTTTCATTTGAACATATTATTCCTAATATGTAAATAAATTAAATGTTTTGCTACTAAAGTAATATTGTAATGGATCCTACAAAAATGAATCATGCGATTATATCGATCGGAAACATAATATAGAATTAAAATTACATTCCCCAAAGTTCAAACCGATTTTTACTGACAATGTATTAGTTTTCACATTCGCCCTAATTCTGACTCTGTATTGAAATGTCTTCTAGTTGGTTGGATTGTCTCATTTGCCCTTTATACAAAAAAGTACAGCAACTAGCGGATGCAATTACCGAGGAATAAATAGATTGAGACTGCTGGAGGAGTCCTTCGTTGGTGAATAACAAGCTGGTTTTCGAGAGGGCCGATCAACGCCGGATCAAATGTTTACTCTACGTTAAAAACTAGATAAATTCTGAAAGTACAACTTATACACTCATCATCTGTTTGTGGATTTAGAAGCTGCGTATGAATCAGTGAAGAACAACGAGTTGTAGCAAATTATGTCTGAACATTTCCGGAAAAGCTGATTGTGATTCGTACAACACTTGAAGAATCGAAATCATATGTACGAGTGATGGACAAGATTTCATAATCGTTCGTAACTTTAAATGTTTTAAAGCAGGAAGACATTGGAACAAAGCGCTCGAAGGAGCGTTTGTGAAAAACGGTACCATCATCACTCGTCCTTGTATACTCCTTGGATTTGCGGACGATATCGATTTATTGGGATTGACAGCCGAGGAGTAGATGAAATATTCGTGCCTTTCAGGAGGGAAACAGCGGACTGACGATCAACACCACAAATACGATGTATATGATTGCTGATGGTCAGCGCGGATATGGAGCACGGCAGGCTGCGATGGGTCGGTTGCGTTGCCGGTCAACAGAGAATCCGGACGAGGACGCAGACTTCGTTGTAGGTCGCGTACACGATGGATTCTTGCAGTTGAGTTGAACTTAAGGGTGAGTTACTGGATTTCACCCACTGTGTAGAATTACTCCGTCAGCACTGAACGATCATTTAATAAAAGCATATTCGCATCTTATCAGTGGCAGATTCCATATCATAAATATTACATTACATGTACATTACGCGTTTTGCAGTGTTTCGCTTTCTTGTGATTTTTGCAACTTCCAACATCTTGCAAAATGAAATCAACAGCAGGAATTAGCGTTCCGATCATAAAACTCATATTACTTTTATTTTGTTTCCAGCATTTTAGGCTGGCATGCTTTACATTTGGAATCACCCCCTTCTGCCATGTTGTGCCCGCACTATAATTTTATTATAGCTTAATCGAAGCAAGATTTGTGTTAAGGTTTAATGTTGACGATTTATTTATTGTCACAATTTTTCTTTTTGTAAGTATAAGACGATCCACATTAGAAAAAAAAATTATTTTTTTAAGACATGACAAAATCGAATCACTCCTTGTTGTTTTATAGCTAGCGTAAATGCTTGGATCTTAGTGATTTTAATACATTCTGGGCTATTTCTTTTATCGCCTCTAGCGAAATCAACGTCCTTTTTTAACAGGTAGGTAAACTCTGCCTAATCGGAGACCAGCTGTATTTTAGATATCTGCCCATTTCCGTCAGAATCTATACTTTTGGTTCTCTGCCTTTGTTCATCAGAGACCTTTTACACGGATTTCTGCCTATTTCCATCAGAATCCGTCAACCGTCATCTCCGCCCATGTCCATCGGAGACAACTATATTAATAATTCCTCAAAATTACTTGTTATCCTCACCTTTATTCTACAACTACTAAATTAGGTAGCGTCTTCTCGAGCTAAGATTAGACTAATAACTGACATTACGTTTGTTATTCTGTTACCATATATTTTCCATACTTTCTGTAGGCCTGCTTGATAATTTGAATTCTATTCATTACTTCCCCACAGCCACTACCCCGAATACCACTACCTCGAATGAGCCAGTATTTTATTTTGCGGGCAAAAATGTAAATCATACTTTTAAAAAAATAATTTGGCTTTTGGATGCATGCGTCTCTAATGGTAGTAAGTGATGCGTGGAATTCGTCGGTAAATGATCATCATACATTTTCCCTTCTTTGATATGTCTGCTATTCTTTGGAAATATCTTGTTGGCAACTGTCTTCTTCTTTTTCATTATGAGACAGTGCATGCTTCTTAGCTCAGTGGGTACTTTCACAGTTCAAGGGTTCATTCACCAATTTCATAACTCTAATAACAATCCACGAACTTCCAATAGCAATAGTGTCCTCCAGGTTTGGAGCATGTTTAGAGGGTTTTTATCATGCACTTCTTCTTCTTCTTCTTGGCATTAACGTTCCCACTGGGACATAGCCGGCTTCTCAGCTTAGTGTTCTTTATGTGCACTTCCACAGTTATTAACTGAGAGGTTCTTTGCCAAAGTTGCCATTTTCGCATTCGTATATCGTGTAGCAGGTACGATGATACTCTATGCCCAGGGAAGTCAAGGAAATCTACATTACGAAAAGATCCTGGACCGACCGGGAATTGACCCCAGACACTTTCAGCATGGCTCTGCTTTGTAGCCGCGGACTCTAACCACTCGGCTAAGGAAGGCCCAATGCACTACTATCCCCCAATCTGGTCAAAGTTGTAGCAGTATACGATAAACAGTCTCTCATAATGTGCAGCATATTATGATTGTTACAGAGAGCGATACGCGAGAGATTCTCTCAATTTTATCAGGATCCAATCCCTGTATACAACCAATTCAAGCTATGCTTTCTCATCTAATATTGTATTAAATAAATGTTTTTCACCAACTTAAATTAAAATAAACCCTCAAGAACATTCAAAAAGGATTTACTATTATTTAGATAGCTAAATTAAAAATAAAATTGAAATAGAGCTGAGGTGCTTCAAAAACATATAAATTTCGCGTACGTAATATTACGTCATTGGAGTTCACGCTTATTGAACTTACCTAAATCGAGTTAAGAAGGATCATCTAGTTGCTGAAGATATTGGGACAGTTTCGGATCAATGAACCATTGTGCTCTTCAAAGTATGGTTGAAATTTTATTTTCCAGGAAAGATAAATTTACCATTTTATTGTGTCTTTTTTAACATTCTACGCTTGCTATCTTTGGCATGTTTTTTTATTCCATTCCGTGGAATGTAGGATTGAGCAAAAATGGACTTGCTTCTAGATAATGTTCCATTTAACTAGTAGTTGCTAGAGCAGAGTATGATTCTATGTTTTTTTATTTGTTTTCTTGTTACTTCAATTGGGCAAATTGTTTATCATTATTTTGATCAAATGTAAAATAGGATTTCAAGAACTATGTTTGTTATTTGTAAAATTGATTGTTTTGTTTGAAGTGCTTAGCGCAGCGATGGTGGATTTGCTCTGTATTGTTGGTATTGACGCTTCGAAAGAGTTTGCTTTTTTTTACTTTATACACATTTTTTCTAAGTTACATTGTGTTCTTATTTCTGATTGGCTTTGCTCTTTTCGTGCTTGCTTATATCGAACGTTATTGACTTATGTTCATTCGATTAGGATTTCATGTTTTATCAACTATCAATAAAATATTTATTTGCCTTAACTACAAATGGCTTCATATCAACATTTCAACAGACAGTTAACAGGTAAAAGGGACCCTCTTGGTACTTATGCTAAGGATTGTTCTCAATCAGTCCAGCAGATTTGATACACTTGATGAATAAGATCTTTTCGGTTTAATTTTTGTTTGTTTGTGAGTTGTTAATCTTGTAAGATATAGAAACGTTATGTTGAATAGGTAAAAGGTAATACATCACAATTTGTTTCCGCATTCGACGTTCGGCTAAGCTCTTGGAAATTCAAATCTAATTGTTTCCAATTCTGTCCTTTCTGTAATAGTAGCCAACATCAAAAGAATACACCCTACCAATCGGAGATCCAACGATAACACCAAGTCTAATGGGCTATCGCATTAATGAATTGGCCACATTTCTTTTTTCCAACAATCGAATAATATCAATCTGATTTATTAAACTCTTCTCTCTTAATTTTCTACCGCAAAGTGCCGATCAAATGACTAAGATATGGAAAACAGTTTTCTTTTGCTCCTTACATCTAACTCTACTCCTGCGATGTTTGCTCATGCAGGTGGCAGCCCGACGTGCCAGGTTTGATTTTTATTGTGCTCATAAGAAGATTTGAGGAATGTTAGTAAATCCATCGGGAAGTTTATTTTTCCCGTCCGACTGACGTTTTTCTGACGAAAAAACTAACAAAGAGGTTAACATTGAGTTTCGTTTCTAGAGTTGGTTTATAAATTGAGTCATTTGCTAGATATGTAGAATTGTTTTTGTGTCTCACTTTTCTCAGTAGAAAATAACTCCCATGTCGTCCTCTACAGGTGCTATCCAGGTCGGAACAAGACAAACATTAGATGCTCTATCATTTTATTTTCTGGGTCACTCGACTACTCTTTATTGTTTATACCTAGTACACGTATTCATAAGTCCAATATTGAGTTATGGCCAGCATAACACTCTATATATAGTTGAATCTAAACCTACAAATTTGATGCAATGCATTTTTATTGAAGAATTATGTCCATACAGTTGTTATAACCAGATCAAGGCAAAAGAGTCTAATATACTGGATTTCTTATTTCGTTTTATGAAATTTGAAAAGCTAAAGTAGAATATGAGTAGGAAAAAGGATTTTTTTTCTATTTTAAGATGTTGTTAAAAATTTTTGACTTGGAATCGGAAAGCTGATTGATGTTGTAACATTTTATGTGAATAGAATTTGGACTTGTGTAATCTGAAAAGAAAGAAGAAATGAAATTTATTAGTGTGTTTTATTCAACCAATCAAAACGATCAGCGGCGTGAACGGTATAAGGAGCGGTCGAAAGGGTTGTTGGAATATAATTTCGATACAGCTTTTTATTAAGTATAAAGAATCGAAGTAAAATTTGCTAATAAACCCAGCTCATAAAAGGTCTTGAAACGCTTTCAAGCTACCAAAAATGTTGGAGTTCAAAATAATAATAAGCATAAATTCTAATTATGAGGCAAAAACTTGGACTTGCAGAATTGTGGTTTCTCATGAACTATAAAACATAGCAGCTTTATGGTAAACCTTGAACTTGAAACCTTGAGCCATTATTAAGCGTCATTTTGATGAAGGATTTGGATTATAGTTATACCCAAAAAAACAGAAAATCGGTATATGTAATTTCTAACTTTAGTAGAAATGGAATAAGTACCTTTTACGATTAGCCACAAACGTCTGCCACGTCCGCGGGGGGGCTTTCAACCACTGAATAACGATTGTTGAGTCCGACCAGAAGAAGCTCCTAGAGAACTTCATATCTAACGCAGAGATGACCTTTTCATATAAGCGGGCGGCGAGCAGAGCGGCACACAGTTCCAAACGAGGGATGCTCAACGGTTTTAGAGGGGCTACCTTCGATTTGGAAGCGAGCAAGCTCACATGTACACGTCCTTCATGGTCCTCGGAGCGGATGTACATGCAGGCGCCATAACCGACTTCCGACGCATCAGCAAAACAGTGCAGTTCCGCAGAGCAATAGCCGTGAACAAACGCAAATCTGTCGATGCTGAAGTTGGAGAGATGTGGAAGTTGCTCGCAGAATTGGTGCCATTTTCGTTGCAAGTCAGGCGATACTTCGTCGTCCCAATCAAGCGGGTCAAATAATTGCGCAATTGCTGATAAAATATTGCGCTTGGTAGCAGGTTGGTTCTTCACCATGGGAGACATATCGAAACGAAATACATCTGCTTCAAGATCCCAGCGTATTCCCAAGGTCTTGATTATTTCACCGGCATCGAACCTCACAGACGATTGTGTCCCAAGCAGCTCAGAGGGAAGTCCGGATAGGACCGGGAGCGAATTCGAACACCATTTACATAGACGAAAACCTCCCTTTTGTAGCAGATTAGAGAGTTCAACACGGAGCTGAATTGCGTCATCAATACTGTCGGCTCCAGCGAGTAGATCGTCGATGTAAGTGTTTTTCTTGATGGCTGTGCTTGCATGCGGGAACGGGGTGCCTTCGTCCTCGACAAGTTGCAGGAGCGTTCGTGTAGCGAGGAACGAAGATGGAGCCAAACCGTAAGTAACGGTGCTCAATTCAAACTCTTGAACCGGAAGCGTACTGTCGAAGCGCCACAAAATTCTTTGCAACGGACGATCTTGTTCGTGCATCACAATCTGGCGGTACATCTTCTCGATGTCAGCCACGAAAGCGATCGCAAATTTCCGAAATCGGATGACCAGACTAAACAAATCGTCTTGGACGACGGGTCCGACAAGCAAGGAGTCGTTCAGAGAGTGTCCTGAACTCGTCTTCGCAGACCCATCAAAAACGACTCTCACCTTCGTAGTGGAGCTGGAATCTTTCAGAACCGGATGGTGCGGAAGGTAGCAAGCCTTCGGATCGTCCTTGGCGTGCAGCGGAACTGGTTTCATGTGCCCAAGGGATGCGTACTCCCTGATGAAGTCGTGGTATTGCGCCCTCAGAGTATTATCCTTGGAGAGTCTTCGCTCTAATAGCAGGAAACGGCGGAGCGCAGCCAGCTTGGAGTTACCAATCATTTGGTCGTGGTCGGGGTGTTTTGGCATGCGCACGATGTACCGACCGGTTGGATCGCGAGAAACGGTCTCTCGGTAATAATCTTCGCAGTGTTGTTCGTCGATGGAGTAATTTGATCCGTACAGCTCCTCCACTTGCCAAAACCTTTCTAACTGATCGCTTATAGAAATTACGGTCGCCGCATGACACGTAACTGTAGGTTGAGAATTGCTATCACTAATAGCCTCAAATTTCCCGGATACTATCCAACCAAATACCGTTTCGACGAGTAACGGACCATTGTTGTGCAAGCGGAACCTTCCATCCCGCAGGAACGAGTAAAAATGACCGGCGCCAATAATCATGTCCACCTTTCGGGAAGTATGAAAGTCGGGATCAGCTAGCGGAAGATTATCGGGAAGTCTCCATTGTGACGTGGAAAACGACATGGATGGCGAATCATGGGTCACTTTTCGCAGAACAAGGAAATCTAGAGATTCGTTGAAATTAGCAATTCGAGAGCGAATTTCTGCCCGAACTTCGTGTTTCGCATTAGTGACGATACTGTCCACTCCAGCAATCGGCACGTTGACAACCTTTCGGGGGAGATGAAGCTGCTGACACAATCGCTCACTGATTGCATTGGGTTGCGAGCCTGTGTCCAACAAAGCGCGAGCGATATGCTCTTGGCCGTAGACATCAACGATGATCAGCACGACGGTCGTGAGGAGAACATTAGTGCTGGATGATTTAGCCGTGGTCACAATCTCTGGTACGGGTGCTGCTACCACTGCGGTGGTAACACTGGAAGTGCTGGGCAGCGTAGCGTCGATATTGGGCGAAAAATTTCCTTCGGAAGCAATCTCGAATGGTCCCGGGTGGATCATGGAATGGTGTCGCTTGGAGCAGTGTTTGCAGGAATATTTGGAGCGACAGTTGCGGGCAAAATGGTCGCTGCGGAAGCAATTGCTGCAAAGCTTTTTGTCGGTAACCACCTTTAAACGGCCTTTGGTGTCCAAGCCGTTGAAGACAGAGCAGTCGAATATTGAGTGCTTTTGCTTGTCACATGCTGGGCAAATCGGGAACGTCTTCGGTGGGATTTCAGCCGCTGCCATAGTGCTTATACGGGGTTGATTTGGCTTTTTCGATGCGGAATTATGAGCCGCCGGCTTGGCGACAGAATGCTGCGGACGATTTATGGCGATTGTCTCCAAAATGCGGGCTCGTTTTAGCAGAAAGTCGACCATCTTGTCATAGGTGGGATGTGCATCATTGGCAATCGACTCCTCCCAAGCTGTGAGCGAAGCATCATCCAATTTATCCTCCAGCAACTCGATCAAAATAGAGCTGAAATGGTCCACTGGCTCACCTAGCTGCTCTAGCACTTTGGTGTGGCGCTGAAACTCATCGACGACCTTGTGAAGCGCCTCCACATTGTTGTTTGGGATCTTGGGGTACTTGAGCAAGGCCCTTATATGTTTCTTTCGTAGAATGGCCTTGTTGGAGTACCGGTTGACCAACGTGTCCCAAGCAATGGCGTAATTGTTGGCTGTGATCGTGATCGACTGGATCGAACTGGCCGCTTCACCCTTTAGAGCAGCACGCAGATAATGAAATTTCTGCACCTGGGAAATTTCTGTCGATGAATGAATCATTGACAAAAAGGTGTCGTGGAAAGTCAGCCAGGTATTGCGATATGGTAGGTAACTTGACGTTGGCGAGTGGCGACGGAGTAATCGGCGCCGATGAAGGTCCTGGTACTGCTGGAACAGGTGCTGGTGGCAGTTTTGCAACAAGACCAGCTTTAACGCGAAAGTATAATGCCTCTACTTGACCACGTAATTCCAAATTCTTCTGCACGGATTCTTCCGCTTCATCCAGCTCTTCACATTCGTCCTGCACGGCTTCAAAAATCTCCCATACCTTTTCCAAGCGGTCCAAACGAGGAGCAATCTCACGCTGGTGTTGCTCAGGAACATAGCTGGCGAGAAATATGTCCATCCGCCTGAAGACATCGATCGCGTTCCGCCGCTTAACCTCCTTGACCTTCAAGCGCTTTTCGTCGACCATTGCTGAGCCTCGTTCCGACGTCGCTGATCGATAGACGGGCTAAAAGATCAAAAAGATCCAGGAAGTACCGCACAACTGGGGGTAAACAGGTTGGAGAGGTACTCACCTGGTACCTCTCTATTAGAGGCCTTGTATATTTATAATCAGGAACCAGCTACAGCCTCCGGAGAGATTTATGACGGAGAGCGAAATCGAAAGGAGGTTATGTTGTGCACGTGTTCGGGAACGGGAGGACCAGAAATCCTGGTCACGGCACCAGATGATGGCACTGGACGGGTGGTTAATTGACTTTGATGTTTTGGGGGCCACAGCGAGGACGGGAACGGGTTCTTACGGGGTGTGATGCGGCCGTTTGCTCGATACAGGTTCACATCAACCTCAGCGACAATGGGTCGTGGAAAGGCAAACGGTTGGGAGAATATCGCTTCAATCTAGCAGATCGACGTATTTTGGCACTATCACATAAACCGACAACGAGAATTACATTCGGCCGTGGTAATCTTCGGGATGGGAGAATTGCTGGCAAAATGACGATTTTCGGATAAACCACGGAGACTTTGCACATGTGATCAGTACTCTGTTCTAAACTAAAACTGTATTTCAATGGCATAAGTGAATAATAGAAAGAAGTGCGAGGCTGAAATGTTTCAGTCTGGGTAAGATTTCAGATACAGTGGTAGTTCAATTTAATATCTAACAATCCCTATCCAAAGTCGATCAAAGGTGTCAAGAGAAGATTGAATCTAGTTCATTGTACATCGTACCTTCGTGCTGTGCGTACAGAAATTCTCTCTGTTCTTGTTTTTTTTAAACTACCTAAAGCAATAGAACAGTACTTATTAGTACTACAAAAATAGCACTTTTCAGTACTATTTTTCTACTATTGATCCCTTTACGATCCTTGTTAGGACCCGTGCCTTCGATTTTTCGTTGGATCCGTTAGTGAAAGCTAGTGGTGGTAATGCTTCATGGACACCGTCTTGGGAAAAACCTCTTAGATGATCACGTCTCCGATCATTTATTCACAAAACATGGTTGCATCCACAAACAAAAGCAAGGGTGAATCTGTGAAATCAAAACTTCCTCTAAAGTGGGATTTAAAACAAGGGTGAAATGGTTAATGTTGATAATTGCATCAAAATGAGCATTCAGTCCTATTGTTCGAAGCTTTAGACAAAATTTCCGAACATCAAATCGAAGCAGCCTCTAGCCAAGACTCTTTGATTCAAGTGAGGAAGCAAAGAGTGTCCCATATCATAGTCAGTTGTTCCGAATTTGGGGGATTTAGGCAGGAGATCTTGTACTCCATTAGGGAAATCAAGGTTTCCTTCCAAATCGATAAGAAAGGAGACTGTCGCGTTTTGATGGAAACTTTTAATGATCGCGAAATTCTTCTCAAACATCTTGAAGAGAAGAAGCACAATTTTTTTACTTTTTTTTACTTGAACGTTTGTTCAAAGTCGTCTTGAAAGGTCTATCAACTGATTTTAATTCACCTGAAGAGATCAAAAATGGAATAAATGGTTTACTTGGATTTTTCCCAGTCTAAGTAATCATTATGAAAAAGTGAATCCAATCTGGAATTGAATATTATTTAATTCACTTTAACAAAAAAGATCTGAATAATATCAACGCTTTAGAAAAAGCTTATGTTCGATGTCCGTGTGACATGGAAACATTTAAAGAAACCTGGAGGAAATTACCAGAACCCTACACAGTGTCGTCGGTTCCAAAAGTGGGGTCATGGTACAAAAAATTGTCGCATGGATGCTAAATGCATGATTTGCAGAGGTTCATCTCACGCTAAGGACGTCTGTCCAGTTAAGGAAGATACCGATAAGTTCATATGCGCCAATTGCGGGGGCAATCATAAGTCAATTTCTTGGGCATGCCCTTCGCGCAGGCGAGTCATCGAGGCTCGTGCCAGGCAGATAAAAGAAAATATCAGTTACGATAACGGTCGTTTCCGGAATTTCCCTGGTAGAGTTTCGAACAATGCTCATTTTTCAGTTAACGATCGCTTGATTAGGAATCGTACCCATCGGGAAGATAATAATCATGCTCATACACAAACTAATGTAAATCCATCGGGTACCGTTTGAATCGTTCATTTTCGAATGTATCTACTCAAGGAAAGTCCTTTGCCGATATCATAGCAGGTAATTGAAACATCTTCCCTATTCATACTATGAGTACCCATTCCTATTGTTCCAAATCAAATGGAAAAACCCTGCCGCCACAGGAAACTGCTACTCCGCTTCTTCGTCTACCAACAATTCTAATGGAAAATCATCAGATAAAGTACCCACTTCAAGTGATATGTCTGCCTCTTATTTTAATTTGCTAACTGAACAATTGAATCTAATGATTGATGAAATGTTCAAAGCCACCACTATGACTGAAGCAGTCCAAGTAGGTGTAAAATTGGGAGACTGATTTAAAAGAAGTGATGACTGTTATTAAAAAAATCATAATATGAAAGCTCCTGGCAATGATGGAATTTTCTACATCCTCATCAAGAAAGTAGCTTATCATTCTTAGGTGATATATTTAACAAAAGTATCCAGCTGGCATATTTTCCTGACAAAAGGAAAAATGCTAATGTTGTTCCAATTTTAACACCAGACAAAAATCCTGCAGAAGCTTCTAGCTATCAACCAATCAGTTTGCTTTCCTCCATCAGTAAACTTTTTGAACTGGTCATTTTGTACAGAATGATGGCCCACATCAACAAAAATTCAATTTTTGCCAATGTACAGTTCGGTTTCCGCCATGGACATTCGACCACTCATTAACTTCTACGTGTGAAAAATTTGATCCGTTCCAACAAATCTAAAGGCTATTCTACTGGTCTTGCTCTTCTAGACATAGACAAAGCATTCGACAGTGTTTGGCATGAAGGTTTGAACGTAAAATTAAAAAACTTTAATTTTCCAACAAACATTGTTAGAATAATCCAAAGTTATCTGTCAAATCTTACACTTCAGGTTAATTATCAGTACTCCAGATCTGAAAGACTTCCTGTTAGAGCTGGTGTTCCTCAAGGCAGCATTTTGGGACCAATACTATACAATATTTTCACATCTGACTCACATGAGTTACCTCAGGGATGTCAAAAATCCTTGTTTGCGGATGACACAGACCTCTCCGCCAAAGGACAAAGCCTGCGTGTCATCTGTAGTCGATTGCAAAAAAGTTTGGATATTTTTTCTTCATACTTGCAAAAATGGAAGATTTCTCCTAATGCTTCCAAAACTCAACTAATAATATTCCCACATAAACCAAAAGCTCTTTATTTGAAACCTTCAAGTAGACATGTTGTCACGATGAGAGGGGTTCCAATAAATTGGTCAGATGAAATTAAGTATCTAGGGCTCATGCTAGATAAGAATTTAACTTTCAAAAATCACATTGAGGGCATTCAAGTCACATGTAACAAATATGTATAATGTCTCTATCCCCTTATTAACAGAAAATTGAAACAAGTTTTTGATCTTCAAACAAATTTTCAGGCCAGCCATGTTGTATGCTGTACCAATATGGACTAGCTGTTGTAATGCCAGGAAGAACGCTCTGCAGATGTTTCAAAATAAAATTTTGAAAATTATTCTGAAGCTTCCTCCCTGGTATGAGTTACATAGAATATCCAATGTTGAAACATTGGAACAAATGTCGAATAAAATAATTAATAATTTCAGGCAAAAATCGTTACAATCTTCTATTGCCACGATTAATGCGTTATATATGCAGATTAAGTTAAGTAAATTGAAAGCGTTTTTTTTTTCTTGAATAAGCAGGTGAAACCAACTCAACTGTAAAAAATCTAAACTGCTACGGTAAACGAAATGTTGTTTGTTGTTTAAAAATGTTAATAAAATATTAAATTTGTTTTACCAAACTAGGATGAAAGTGTTGTCTAATAACATATAAGAAATAACATATAAGAAATGAATTTAATGTTTGGAATTATACTTATAAAGAAATAAAAACATATTACTTATGTCCCATTCATTCTGAAGGTCACCAATTAATGGCATCTTGTGCTATTTCATGCAACTTAATCTTTCATTTTCTCAACGATATAATGTATCTTAGTAATTAGAAGTCCAACTTTCTCACCAACAACAACATCATGTGATTAGTGTTGTGATTTTTTGGTAAGCCAGTACTCGGCAATAGCTCCAGGCTACATCATGCTCCATGACCGTTCCGTAGTTAGTCTTAGTCTTTTGCAAAGTGCCAAATCAACAACCGCCATCCAGTCAGTCCGACAGTCAGCTGCAGGGCTACAATCGTTCATTGGAATTGCTTTCAGTACGTGATTCGACTAGCCAAATTGTGTGGAACCAACGCGCAACATTTACACTTACTCGCTGAACCATGTCTAGGAGGGAGAACAGCCAAAATCACGCCAACAACGATGGAGTGCAACAACACACATTAGATCGTAAGCGATGCCGTGTTTCGTCGCAGAAAGCTAATGAACGTTGCTCGATTGCAAATGACTGTTAAGGGCAGAATGACTATATCCTCCTTCTCGGCACTCGTTCTTATTGCGATCAAATCTCGACTAACAAATGTGAAAATTGCTTCTTGAAAATATGGGAGACTCATGGTTCAGGTTGTGAGAGCAGCGCTCATAGATCTGAATTAGCCAATTAATTTACAAAGGAGAAAACGCGAAACCTTGAGATGTTCCTAATTTGCACTTCAGACTGAAACATTGCCATCAAAAAATTCCATCGAAACGATTGCGAGTGTTGCCAGGGCAGCACTAAGGTATGAAGACCGGTGGAACAAAAGTTTGCAGAATGTAACACAAAATCTCAATACAAAACAGTGTTAATTATAAACTACCCATATAAAGCAAATTGTCGCAAAAGTAGAATAAAATATTTAATAAGAGCGTATTCCGCATAATTTGAAAGTAATATATGGATTTCAAGCAATTTGCAAACTTTTGCCCCGCTGATTCGAACTTTGCCCCTTTTTAGGATTGGTCTGGCAACGCCTTTATATTGAAATTGAATAATATATTGTTTTTGTATAGGTAGGGGAATTAGGGGCATAATGGACACGTTAAGCAAATGTTCGTTTTGAGACCATAAAATGGCAATATATTTAATTTACCCGTCGCTATTTTTAAGTTTGATGTTAGTATGACGTGCTACATTCATTCATGATGATAAAAATCATATCATATGTCAGAAAAGCGAGATAGAAAATTTGGTCGAAAACAAGGCTGGTAAAAAGGTATCGGGGCGAAATGAACACCTGCATGAAATTTAGTGATTCCAATATATTTAATGACTGTCAATCGTTCCAATATGTAAAAGGGCTCTTCATCAAACATAATAACTAAAAAGAACCTTTCTGGGTTCGTTACTTTGCTCAAAAATTGGATTTTTCCTTGGCCTTGCTTATGTGTCAATTTGAAACTGAGAAAAACTTTAAGTCAAATTTTGAAGGACAATTGAAGCAAAAAATAATCTTTTATACCGTCAAACCCTTCAAATGCAATACAGATTTCATGCGGTGTATGAACTTTTGATGAAGTATGCATATTCTCAGATTTTAAGGGGGTGTCCATTTCGCCCCGTATGTTCATTATGCCCCTAATCCCCCTACAGTTTCTTGCAATGTTAATTTAGAAACCAACAAATAGAAATAACTTTCCCAAATCTCATTCTTTTTCTTTTATATTTGTAAAGAAAAACTTTAACTTGAACAACATTCGAACCAACATGAAATTTATAACATTTTTTAAAGTATCATATAAATCTTTAGAAGAAACTTTTGCATGGCTCACTGAGTGATAAATTTTGCTTCGATTAGATAAGAACTAAGAAGCCAAGGCTTCAAAATGAAACTACAAACGCCCAAATGAATCCATTCAAGTCCGACCCTGGCTACTTGGCTCCCAAGAAACACCTTCCACTTTAATTGAAGTCATAAATTTTCAGGAATCAACACTCGATCTGTCTTCATTCGACTTTCGATTCAAAGGACAACAAGCAATGCTGCTGCCTTTTCTGCTACAATTAGAAAAATGTAAATCAAGATAGCAATTCTCAAGGGTAGCACAATCCAGTGCTAATGAAATAATCAGTGGAATTTGTTCTTTCATTCCTTTTCTTTGTCGATGTCATTGGTTTTTGTACTTCGGAATCTTTGGGAAGATATTCTATGCAACTCATTAATTCTATATCAGGGAGGAAGCTTCAGAATCATTTTCAGAATTTTATTTTGAATTCTCTGCAGTGCTTTCTTCCTGGTATGACAATAGCGAATCCATATCGGTAGAGCATAGAAAATGGTTGAAAAATTTACAACGAGGGAGGGGGTTTGAAAATTCCGAGAAAATGACCAGAAAATATGATCTTACCGACGTTAATACATACAAAGTGCTTTCGGTATCAAACAAAAATAGTCATCAAAGCTTTGAACACTAGATGATTTTTATACCTATACTTCACCTCTGGGCAGATTTTTAGAAAAAAAATTCTACACGATCATTTTTAGCTACGCCCTTTTAAAGACATAACTGTCAAAAATGTTGATTTTCAATTCAATAACAATGTTTTTCAACACTAGCAGCCGGTTTGAAATGTTTTCAATTATATAAACTCATTCATTCAGTTTTACAATAACTAATCATATTTAACTGATATTGGGCAGGCTCAAGTGCTGTAAGGCATTACGGAGCCGATTTGATTTTGTAATTACTTACAAACTTCATTAATCAACATAATATGCGCAAAAGTTCGAAGATCACAAGTCCTGGGGCTATTATCTGACCAATGTACACCATGATTATATAGGATTGTAATTTTAACTCAAGTTTTTCTACATTTATATACGGTATACGGAGATTAGCAAACAAGTTTATAGTTCATTCCATATCACATTTTTGTCGCATACGAAAATCGCGCCGATTGGTAATGAGGTACGCGTCTGTCCAGTTTTTTTTTAAACTCCAACACGTTAGTTCATCCAGTTGACGAATCGGAACTGTCCTTTGAAGAAAGTACCACACTAGACGACGGATTTACATGCAACGCTCATTGGCACAGTCGAATATTACTTGACATAAGGTTTTCCTGGCTGAAGCGGGAAATGTTATTCTATGAACTTGTATGTCTTGTCAAATTAAACAATTTTATACAAGGGTGTATTGCTCTTAGAATTTCAATTAAAAAAGCGTATTGAAATATTTGTTTTGATATGTGCTAAAATTGCTGATATGCGATTTCGGAAAGTTTCTTGATGCAAGGCTCTGAATTTTTAACTTAGATAATTTGAAGTTTCTTTCAAGCAGTAGTGAAGATTGGAGATCAATCTGAGCCCTTTCAGCAGGAATCCAAGCTTCCAAACATGACCATTTGCTAGCTAGTATGATGACATCTAATCAAAACGAATGATAAAACTGGAAAAAGCAATTCACGATTACTTTAGATTCAGTGTGTTTTTTCATTACGTAAAATAATGACTTTTTATGTGGCCTAGTTGGTCCATAGGATGGACTAACATACACGGTGTCTTGTATTTTAGTAGCACAAATACCATGACAAATACTGTCTACTTCATGGGAAATTTAAATTTAAAATTGGTAACCAATCACACACTAAGCCTTTTGATTTTAATGTTTTGTTCAAGGCGTGAAAGCCGATATGAAGAGCCAATATGTCCAAATAACAGCTTGGAAATACGACTAAAGGACAGTAGAAGTAATCAATAGCATGCCAGAAATTATTGTATTTATTGTGTGTAGTCTGCTTATGCATGAAGAAATAAATAAGTTAACAAAAAACAACAAATTATTGTCTGAACAGGAACACTATGGATATTGCATATCAGAAGGAAGTTGTCGGTAAACCTTCTTTGGGTTGTGAATAAACACACTAAAAAAATATGCGAAATGGAGGTTTCTAAGAAAGCGTTCGCACTACGAAAACTGTAGGACCGTAGGAATTATTTAAAACAAACATACGCTCTCTAAGATAACTTGCACTTGATGAGCACAAATAAAAATTATGTTTCAAATGCCAGAGCTTAATTTCTTCAAATTATCAAGATTGTTATGTTGAAAAAGAAGTTTGTAGGTATTTAAAAAAAAAATTGGCTTGTAGCATCATAGCAATTGAGCTTGAACATAATCAGTTTCTTCTTTTTCTTCTTTCTGGCGTTACGTCCCCACTGGGACAGAGCCTGCTCCTCAGCTTAGTGTTCTTATGAGCACTTCCACAGTTATTAACTGAGAGCTTACTATGCCAATGACCATTTTTGCATGTGTATATCGTGTGGCAGGTACGAAGATACTCTATGCCCTGGGAAGTCGATAAAATTTCCAACCCGAAAAGATTTTCTACCGGTGGGATTCGAACCCACGACCCTCAGCTTGGTCTTGCTGAGCATAATCTGTTAATAATGGTAATTTCTTACAAAATTGAATTATTTTATATACCGTTAAACGGGATAACATGCAACAATTTTCAACTTCAAAGCTATATGGATAACAAAATTTGAGGATTCAGATGAGACAAAGGCCATCTGGTACCCCAATCGCAACGTAAAGAAAAACACGCGGTTTTAATTTGATCAGTATTTGGTTTTCTGGGGGTTGGTAAATGGCTGGGCATGGCGTACCATTGGTACCTCGCGTACCTGAAGGAATAAAATAGACCCCTTTGTGCGGTCCTTAGCCTCTTGCCCAGCAACTCCTATCCCTACCTCCTCGCGGTACTGGCCGGGGTACGAGTAACCTTAGGGAAGATCGGGTAACCAACCCCCGGTGGGAACTTTGGTCGTATGCTGACAGGGAGGGGGGGGTTTGCTTTTGCTTTTGCTTTTGCTTCTGCAAACCTTGAGCGTCTGTACTCCATGTTAGGAGCGGCTCACAACAGCGTCTGTTCCCCATGTCAGGGGCGGCTGATCATCGTCCGAGTGCCAGAGAAGGACTCTAAGCTAAACTGCGCACTATGGTCCTCCGAACATTTAGGGGGAATGGTCCTCCGGAAATCTAGGGGGTTGGTGTCAGACCCTGCAAGCCAGCCGTAAAAAAATCAAGCAACGAATAATCAACGAGAGAATACGAACCGGGACAATCGGCGAAGACCACAGCGACGTAAAGGGACTAGCGATTGGAAGCTCGGTACGTGGAACTGTAAATCTCTCAACTTCATCGGGAGCACACGCATACTCGCCGACGTGCTGAAGGACCGTGGATTCGGCATCGTAGCGTTGCAGGAAGTGTGTTGGAAGGGATCAATGGTGCGAACGTTTAGAGGTAACCATACCATCTACCAGAGCTGCGGCAATACACATGAGCTGGGAACAGCTTTTATAGTGATGGGTGATATGCAGAGGCGCGTGATCGGGTGGTGGCCGATCAATGAAAGAATGTGCATGTTGAGGATCAAAGGCCGGTTCTTCAACTTCAGCATAATAAACGTGCACAGCCCTCACTCCGGAAGCACTGATGATGATAAAGACGCTTTTTACGCGCAGCTTGAACGCGAGTACGACAGTTGCCCAAGCCACGACGTCAAAATCATCATAGGAGATCTAAACGCTCAGGTTGGCCAGGAGGAGGAATTCAGACCGACGATTGGAAAGTTCAGCGCCCACCGGCTGACGAACGAAAACGGCCTACGACTAATTGATTTTGCCGTCTCCAAGAATATGGCCATTCGTAGCACCCACTTCCAGCACAGCCTTCCGTACCGATACACCTGGAGATCACCACAGCAGACAGAATCGCAAATCGACCACGTTCTGATTGATGGTCGGCACTTCTCCGACATTATCGACGTCAGGACCTATCGTGGCGCTAACATCGACTCTGACCACTATCTGGTGATGGTCAAACTGCGCCCAAAACTCTCCGTCGTTAACAACGTACGGTACCGACGGCCGCCCCGGTATGACCTAGAGCGGCTCAAGCAACCGGATGTCGCAGCGGCATACGCGCAGCAACTCGAGGCTGCATTACCGGAAGAGGGTGAGCTGGACGAAGCCCCTCTTGAGGACTGCTGGAGAACAGTAAAAGCAGCCATCAACGATGCAGCTGAGAGCAACGTCGGGTACGTGGGACGGAGTCGACGGAACGATTGGTTCGACGAGGAGTGCCAGGAGGTTTTGGAGGAGAAGAATGCAGCGCGGGCGGTCATGCTGCAGCAAGGGACCCGGCAGAACGTGGAACGCTATAAACGGAAACGGCAACAGCAGACCCGCCTTTCTGCATTCTGACGGAGCATTCTGACGGACGAGCGTGAGGTGATCGAAAGGTGGAAGCAGCACTTCGACGAGCACCTGAATGGTGCTGAGAGCACAGGCAATGAAGGACGGGACAACGGAGGAAATGCCTTCGTCAGTACTGCGGAAGATGGAAACCAACCAGCCCCCACTTTGAGGGAGGTTAAGGATGCCATTCACCAGCTCAAGAACAATAAAGCTGCTGGTAAGGATGGTATCGGAGCTGAACTCATAAAGATGGGTCCGGAAAGGCTGGCCATTTGTCTGCACCGGCTGACAGGCACAATCTGGGAAACAGAACAGCTACCGGAGGAGTGGAAGGAAGGGGTAATCTGCCCCATCTACAAGAAAGGCGACAAGTTGGACTGTGAGAACTTTCGAGCGATCACCATTTTAAATGCGGCCTACAAAGTACTATCCCAGATCATCTTCCGTCGTTTGTCACCCGTAGTAAACGAGTTCGTGGGAAGTTATCAAGCCGGCTTCGTTGACGGCCGATCGACAACGGACCAGATCTTTACTGTACGGCAAATCCTCCAAAAATGTCGTGAATACCAGGTCCCAACGCATCACCTTTTCATCGATTTCAAGGCGGCATACGACAGTATCGACCGCGTAGAGCTATGGAAAATCATGGACGAGAACAGCTTTCCCGGGAAGCTCACGAGACTGAAAAGAGCGACGATGGAAGGTGTGCAAAATTGTGTGAAGGTTTCATGCGAACACTCCAGTTCGTTTGGATCCCACCGGGGACTACGACAAGGTGATGGACTTTCGTGCCTGTTGTTCAATATTGCACTAGAAGGTGTTATGCGGAGAGCCGGGCTTAACAGCCGGGGTACGATTTTTACGAGATCCAGTCAATTTGTTTGCTTCGCGGATGATATGGACATCGTCGGCCGAACATTTGAAAAGGTGGCAGACCTGTACACCCGCCTGAAACGCGAGGCAGCAAAAGTTGGACTGGTGGTGAATGCGGCCAAGACAAAGTACATGCTAGCTGGTGGGGCCGAGCGCGACAGGGCTCGCCTAGGTAGCAGTGTTACGATAGACGGGGATACGTTCGAGGTGGTCGTTAGCCGTGAAATACGGAGGCGCATCATCAGTGGAAGTCGGGCCTACTATGGCCTCCAGAAGAAGCTGCGGTCAAAAAATATTCACGCCCGCACCAAATGTACCATGTACAAAACGCTCATAAGGCCGGTAGTCCTCTACGGGCATGAAACGTGGACGATGCTCGAGGAGGACCTGCAAGCACTTGGAGTCTTCGAACGTCGGGTGCTTAGGACGATCTTCGGCGGTGTGCAGGAGAACGGTGTGTGGCGGCGAAGGATGAACCACGAGCTCGCCCAACTCTACGGCGAACCCAGTATCCAGAAGGTGGCCAAAGCTGGAAGGATACGATGGGCAGGGCATGTTGCAAGAATGCCGGACAGCAACCCTGCAAAGATGGTGTTCGCTTCGGATCCGGTTGGTACAAGAAGGCGTGGAGCGCAGCGAGCTAGGTGGGCGGATCAAGTGCGTATCGATTTGGCGAGCGTGGGGCAGAACCGAGGATGGAGAGATGCGGCCACGAACCGAGTATTGTGGCGTGAAATTGTTGATTCAGTGTTATCTGTGTAGATGTTAACTAAATAAATGAAATTGGTTTTCTGGGATCAAGAGCGACGAAAAATATACATTTTTAATGCTACCCCTGATGTGGGGTAATATGCAACACACAGTACTACCTAAATACACTATTGAAAACTTAACCACAATTGAGATCAAAATTTCCGTTGCAAGTTACCCCACAAGGGTAGTAAAAACGTTTTTGATTTCTTATAGGGTTTAAACATCAAATTATCAAAACTTTTATGTTGTCAATTTGTACACTAATAAGTACTATAATTGATAGCAAATGCCTTAAATGACATATTTCTACCGTTTTTGTGGTACGAGGAACGTTTTTCAGCATTAATTTCATACAATCAAACGTGTAATATGATTTTCACCATCAGCAAACCAACCATAAAAAAAACAATACTCAAACATCTTCCGTTGTATACCTAAGGTCAAAAAATGGCGGAATATATTATAAAAATTAAACTCAATGCTGAACAAAATGACAATTCGGTTACATGTCGAAGTGATGCAAGCTACCCCGTTTGACGGTAATTTAAAACATTTCATAATGACTTGTGCTTTCTTCCTGGTATTGAAATATATTGTTAACCCGTATAGAACAAAGTGAAAGCAAAAATACTAGAACCCCTACACTCAGCATTTTTTTTGTTTTTCTTGGCGTTTCGTCCGCACTAGACAGCTTAGTGTTCTTATGAGCACTTCCACAGTTTTTTAATTGCGATCTTTCTTCGCCAAAGTTGCCATTTTCACATTCGTATATCATGTGGCAGGTACAATGATACTCTATGCTCAGGGAAGTCAAGGAAATTTCCATTACGAAAAGTTTCTGGACCGATCGGGAAACGAACCGAGACACCTTCACCATGGCTTTGCGTTGTAGCAAATACTTAACGGATTCAAATATTTTTGTCAGAATACTGGTACACGTATCTAGTATCAAGAAGGCGCCAGAGGGACTCAGGATTATTCCTGTGGGCGTAATTATTTCGGTGGGTCACTGAGAAAAGTCGGGTAAAAGGGGAAATTTTATGGGACATGTCAAATTATATTCATTTATTTCCAATGGCAATCATTTTAATTTGCATAAATTATAAAAAAAAACTGGTATTCAACATTATATACGAAGAGTTTAGCACCATTTAGCCCACCATTACCGGATGTGGCCATTTTTATTGAATGTTCTGAAGAAACAGCAAGGGGAAAAGCACTAATTAGTGACCTACAAGAATTCGGTGCCAATTCAAAATTGTCGAAATTAAAAAAAAAAAAATAAAAATAAATGCTGATAGCACCCTTGCATGCAAAATATCGCATAAGCAAATGTTGGCAACCGATAGTTATTCAGAAAAGGTCACCGGGAAAAACATTTTCCGATGACTTTTTCCACTAGGAACGATGATATTTGCAATGTTCAGATGTGTTTCCTAGTCACGTGAAATTCATGGCATTTAACAGCTCTGGGCCAAAATCGTATGAACGGGTCGAAAATTAGTGCTGGGTCTAAAATTGGTGCCTTTCACCTATAGCTCAAGCTGTTGTTTACTAAACCGTTTCAATTCTCTAGAAGAGGAGTTTTCAGCCTTTTTGGCTCGCGGAGCACTTTTTCAAATAAAATTGTTGCGCGGAGCACCTGTTCTTCATCGTCACTACGTTTGAAATCTGCAGTTTTACATACATACCTTCAAAAATCACACTTTATTGTTAAAAATTTTAGTTTGTTTGGTATCAGATGATGCAGTAGTTCTTAGAGAATGTGTTCTTCATGATCACAATAAAATATTTTGTCAGGATCATAGTTTTTGAGGCATTTGCGTCTTATAGGTTTGATATGCCTTTATTTTTTTTAATGTTGAATAAAAAATAAATACGGAGGCCTACAACAGATTTTTGGGGATACAATTTGTTCCTTCGGTTAGAGACAATTTATATCAATACTAGCTCATAGGTTTTGAGCAAAACGGAGCCGCTTATCACACTTATATGAAGGTTCACTCAAAGCTCTCCAAAATGAGCCGTTTTTTCGAAAATATGTTTAAGTCTCCAATTACCCAGGTATGAACCGATTCTTTCATTTGATATGGGCGTATGCTGGAGACAAGGCTTGTGAAGAATCTCACGCCATCGTTGATGTTTTAGAAGCTTCCATCACACAGATATTAAACTCGACGTCGGCATGATTAAATTTAAAGGTATGCTTCCAGTTCCTTTCCGCTAAGGTGAAAGTAACAGATTAAAATCATGTCCAAAGCGAAAAACTGAGTTTAAATAGATTAAACAATACAAGTGACGAGTAACATTTATGTTTCATTCACATTTTCCATGTAAAAACTACCATAAAACATGAAATGGCGATTTTCGCATTTTTTTATGGGCCATACTGTACATCGACCCACCCAACTTTATTCTTTTATAAAAAGATTTTTCATCTAATTGAAAAAGGGTTGGGTTTTTCGTAGAATACTTCAAAATGCATGGCTTGAATATGGCAGATTTGCTATGGTTAGAAAATTTTGCGGCTTTTGCTGTTAGTCCGAACAATTGAGCGTGTTTTGTTAGTGAAAAATTACTTTTCAGGTATCTGTCTAAATGGGTTAGGCACAAGATTAACGCTCTCGAAAATATTCAGAAAATTTATGAAATTCGTGATAAATTACCCATTTTAAATTTCTTATCAAAATTCTTGCAGTTTTGCAGCCAAAACTGTCACATACAAAATGTAAGAGGAAATGTTCACCAATAGAATTCTTTGACCTATCAATTGCAAAATTTTAGCCCAAGTGCTGAACGTTTTCGTTATATATCCAAGGTTCATAAAAGTTCAGTAATTTTCCGTATTTTGATACTATGTGTGTAAGATTCATAAAAATTAGTGTTTAATGATCCACAATTACGTCAAACTGTCGCGGAGCACCTGCCGAGGCCACGCGGAGCATCAAGTGCTCCGCGGAGCACGATATGAAAACCGCTGCTCTAGAAGTAGAGATCAGTGGCGCGGGAAGTGGGTAGGACAGGAAGGACATGTAGGGTAACTCGGTGTAATACGCCCCTCTACTTTTTCACGGGATTGAGGCTTTTTATACACGTGAACATGATTGGATATCTTAAATATTCGCAAAAAAATGATGTTGCGCATATATGTTCTTAGAGAAGTATAAACAATAAATAGAAATTGTAAAAATATCGAAAATCAAGTATTTGGTTTAAAATTTTGCTTATTATTACTACCGTAAGGACGCCATTCACCATTCATTTAACAGCATTTCAACATATCAAATTCTGTCAAAATTAGGTTTTTCATAATTTTTCAAAGCTTTTTTCGCTAGACGCAAGATAAAACAATATTTTTTGTAGAACAAAGGTGAAATTATGAAAAATGTATTATGGTATCGAAAAATATGTATGATAAGGATATAGGTTTAGGGCGCCATTCACCGCTCATCCTAAGTATGGGGCCTCATAAGAAGCACTAGCTAGAATTAATTTACACTCATTTGCTGGCAGTTATCTTTGTACTATAATACGACAACATAATGAACCATAGCAGCTAAGAAGCAATTTGAGATCTGCCATAATAAAATAATTGATGAACTCTCGTTAACCACCTGAAATAGCATACAATTATTTATTATCAAAAATATATAATATAAAATCAGTATAGTTTCACTCTAATACAGTCCATTTTAATATTCTAATACATGTTAATAACTTTTATTGTGAAAAATTGTTTAGTTTTTTCAAAATAATTCGATGAGCGGTGAATGGCGTCCTTACGGTATTATACTTATAACAAAAACTTTTACCGGAAGACGAAAGCTAATGGACCCTTTAAAGCTTAGCTGGTGGTGGAATTCTTCTTGGGAACATTTCTACAACGCTGTGGACCGTTTTTCTATGGGAGGTGCATATTGCCCGGGTTGTTTTGAATTGTAAACATTGGGACGGTTTAAAAAAAAACATCTTGTACACTTTTTTGAAGCAACCCGGAAAGAGAAAGTTGCATGCAGAGCATGACCAACTAATTAAGCAACAACTTGACATAAGAAACTTTAGAAGTAACGCATTTGATACTGCCATAGAGCAGTTTTCCTTAAGGGGGGCGTATTATACCTTTTTACCTTACTACGCACAAAAACACCTGAGTAGGACAGTCAAAGTATTGTCCTACCAACGATTCAGAAAAAAAACAAGATAAGCAAGTAGCTTGGAAAATAAATTAAATTATTTATAATCTGTTCAATATACCTACAATATACTACTTAGGGTCAATTTCTTCACCTTCGCTTAAGCCGTAAACCACGTTTACCCATACGATTAAACCAGGTTTAATAAGGTTTAAGTCTTAGTCAATTCCTGAAAAAAAAAATTGATCCTACTAAATTTTTGTGCCATCATAAAAAACAAAAAAAAAACCTTTTGACACTATAAAGGGTTCAACAGGCTCTTCAAGAACTTCGTCTCAGATTTCCTGAGGAAAAACTTCAGCAATTATCATAGTGATTTATTTAGAACATTGTCAGGGTCTCAAACTGTGATTTATCTGTAAATTCTTCTAGAGATTATTCTACCAATTCACCCAAAAAATCTTCCTGAGATTTTTTGAAGAATGCTTTTAAAAATATGCTCCAAGGTGCAGGGTGTCGAGCCTTACAAAAATTTTGGAGGACTAATTTAAAAAGAGTGACATGATTTGTGTACCATCCTTTTGATCTTTTTTCGACCTATTTAAGGTTATTTTTTATACTGAGAGGTTTCTTATTTCCTATTTTAAGACCAACCCTGTAAAACTTTCTTAGCTTCACTGTTTAAGAATATTTGCTAACGTTTGTCCTACCCATGGTTTTGAACGTGGACACGCCTCTGGTAGAGATCAAACATGAAAGTTCACTGAAATGCGTTCCCATAAGCTTGACAGATGTTAAGATACAAATTGATTACTTTATCGTAAATTTGAGTCGTCTTCGGGACCCGAAAATGATAATTTGTAGGATCAATCAAATACAGGACACATGGTTATCCAATTAAATCGTTTCTCAAAAGGTTTCCGCAGCTGTGGGTTTTTTTTAATTCCTTGATGTAGTGGCCACATCATAACCGGCCGAGTGACCCACCTGAATAACACCGGCTACAGGAAAATTTTCTTGACCACTTTTAGAAACTAGGTTTGTGTACCAGTATATCTAGCAGTAAACTGACAAAACATAATTTAAATCCGGTAAGTATTCGCTGAACGGTGAAAGTTTTAGTTTTTTTTTCTTTCATTCAGGCCTATACGGGTGAATGAATTGAAAATCAACGTTTTTGGCAGTTACGCCTTTAAAAGCGCGTAACTCAAAATTTCGTCTAAAGATTTTTTGAAAATCCACCCCAAGGTGTAGAATAGGTATATTTGTATCTGGAGTTTAATGTTTTGTTGGTTATTTTTGATTGATAATAACGGTAAATGAAGCAACGTGTTTGTTTTTTTTTATCTCGAGCTCGGCTTCGAAAATTTTGGTTTTTATTTTTTTACGAGATCACCTAATAAGCTGCCAGTTTGTTTAATAACAGTACATAATTTACTGATACTCATGAGCTGCAGCTTTTGCATCCTGAAAACTCATGATATTCGCTTGCCGACTGCTAGGCTGTACAAATCTCAGTAAAAAAATAAGTGTTAAAAAAAAATCTGTAACAAAAACGATCAGAAGAAAATCGTGATATTGAGATATACAGATAAGGACGAACTAGATAAATGGAGAGTAGACTGTGTATCCTGAGATGCTTTATGAGCTTCTGAAACGAATCCATCACGTATTTATAATTACAGTGAAATCTCCAAAAGTCGATGTTTCATGATTCGATATCGACTCATGAAATCATATTAGAATTTTAATGACATTCGCTTCAACGGCTTTCCTAACAATTCAGGGCCATGGCCCCGGTCCCCCACATTTTAGGGGCCCCAACAAATCTCGACGAAATTATTTCTAGTTAAAATTTCACGAATAATTAGAGCCATTGTAATAGTACATACTTTTCGGAAAAGCATCGTATGATAATAATTGTTTTTAATAAATTTGGTAAAAAGGGCGAAATTTTTGGAAATAAACTCTAATATGTAAAATTAGTAGAACAAAATATTCAAACATTCAGAATGGTATTTTGTTGACTCTACTAGAAACAAAAAGATCAAGGAAGATTCAAAAACGATTTGGATAAACAAGTGGAGTGCCATCCTTTTGCTTAAATTCTTAACGATTCTCTAACATGACTTATCCAATTACAACGAAAGCTTTCTCAACTAGGTTCGAATGCAATTCATACATCTGCAGATCAAGTAATAGGATTTAATGATTTATTTGAAAAATTACTATATCGATCACTTTACAAACCTGGTAGCGTTTAAGTGCCTTGAATTTAGGAACTTAAAAACTTTAGCTTGAAAAAATGGACCAAAAAAAAAGACCAGACAGGAAACAAAAAGAGACCGAAAATGGATCAAACAGGAAACAAAAAAACAAAACGTAACCTAAAACGAATCAGAAGAAAAGAGAATCAGGCCAGACATTTCTGTTTTCTCTTGGAATTCTTCATTACGACATTACGACAGTGTTACTGCTCTTATTACTGTATGTGTTTTTTCATGATTTTTTTTCTATGAATTTCATGAGAATTTAGATATTTCCTAAAGATTCAGTTATTATTTCCTGTGGAATTCCTCCAAGAATTGTTTACAGAATTTCTCCATGAATTTTGTTTCGGATATCTCAAGAATATAAACTGGATTTCAACAAGGATATCAATAGAAATTACCCAGGAATTTCTCCAAAGATTCTTTTAGATATTTTTCAAGGAAGGCCCAAGTCCATGATTATATCGGGTGATTCTACCATTGCTTTCCTTTCGGTTGAAGGATGAGTGAAAAAAAAATACATGGAGGAACTCCTAGTAAACTCCTTGAAAAAGAAACTCGGGATAAGGATAAGGAAATAACTGGAGGTAAATCGTTGGAGTGCTCAAGGCTTTCTTGAAGAAAGTTCTATGCATCCTTTGCAAAATCACTGGAAGAATTTCTGGGAGTATTGGTCAAGAAAGCACTAGAAAAAATTCTGAAGGGATTGTTGAGTATGATTCCCTGAAAGTATTTTTCACTAGATCACTAGATCATTTTAGAGATCTTCCAATAAAAATTGAGAAAATGGAGAGAATAAGCATAATTTGAATTAAGGTACTTATAAAAAGAGAATCGCCAAACGAATTATGTTGTTGACATTGACAAAAAATATCGAATTTAACCTGTAAACATATAAAATCTACTAAGATGTATCAAATTTAAAAAATGCATTACCCACATTAATTTGAATTTCAAATTGGTTTACGTTCATAGGATATTTGAAGTATTATATAACGTTATAAAACTGTTTGATTCTGGTAATGCAAACCTTATAAAAACATTACAAATATCTGGTTTATGCTGAATTCAAGATTTATTTCTGGGAAAAGGGCCCCCACAAGATAATGGCCCCCGGGAAACCCACATTTGAAAAACCGGCCCTGCCAAACAATATATGAAAGGTTAACTGTACGATTTTGAGAAAAAACTCAACATTAATTTGGAAAAGAATCTTATTAGGTATTATATCGATTAAAAAAAAAAACAGAAGAATTTTTTAGCAATGACATGAAGAGATTCCGTATTCGATTTCAAACTTTCATGAAGAGAAAAATCAGCAGAGTGATTCCTTACAAAATTCTGCAAGGGTACTGAATATAATCCCTTTAAAATTCAAACAAAACTTTCATTAACATTTAATATATACCTTAAGAATAATTTAATGATGCTAAGAATGCTTATTTTCAATAAGAATTTTAAATTTTGATACAAACCAGAATCTTTATACAAAAAAAAATGATCGTAACCCTCTAACTAAAAAAATACTTATACTATAATGGCAGACAATTAATCGTTCCATAAACAAATATAAAATTTCCATAAAAAATGCAAAATTTGCCAGTAAAGAAACAAGGGTAAAATCAACAGAAAAGTTAAAAATTTCCATAAAAAAATAAAGAAGTGCATAGAAAAAACAAAATTTTCCATAAATTAAAAAATTTTGAGCAACTAATAGATTCAAAAGTGCAGTAGAATCGACAATAATCTCACTAAAAAATATCGAATTTTCCATTTGAAAACCTCAAAATGTCCCTATTTTCATCACAAAAAGCAAGAAATAATTATAAATTTTCCACAAAAAAAGCCAAAATTTGCAATAAATAAATAATAATTCGCCTACAATAAATCAAAAATTTCCATTCAAAAAATAAAAGATAGCAATAGCAGTAAATGCAAAGTTGCAATAAACAAACCCAACTGAGCAATTCAAAATGACAACCAATACATGAAAATGTTGTAGAAAATTCCAATATTTAAGTAAAATTTTCCATAACAATAACGTAATTTTACAATAATCAGTAATAATGTGTATAATGGATTTCATAAATTTTCAGTCAAACTGAAGCATTGTTTTCACAATTGGAGCTAGTTAGTCGTCGTACATATAGTATTGGACAAAACATTTGCAACTTTTTCGATTTTCCATACAAAATGACCAACTTTGATAAACTATATCTCAGTTATTTATGATCCGATTTGAATGAAATTTTTACCGAATATCAGACATAACTTGAACTTTAACATATATTTTTGAGTGATTTTTCCAATCACAAGTTGAAAAGCAGTAACGGTTATACTAAAGTGAATTTTTTGACGATTTTTCATAATTGACATAACTTAACATATTGAAGGAATAGCTTCATCGTATGTTCAGCAATGTTGTAGATTTTGACGAGATGAATAAGTTTGCTGAAGACAGTTTTTGTGTAAGGCTATCAGATTTTGAGATAAAAAGTTTTGAATTTTTCGTCGAAAATTACACTTTAGTCAAATCGTTATTACTTATAAACTCGTGATTGGAAAAATTATTCAAAAATATATGTTAAAATTCAAGTTACATCTGATGTTCTGTAAAAGTTTCATCCGAATCGGTCCATAAATAACTGAGATCTAACTTACCAAAGTTGGTCTTTTTGTATGGAAAATCGAAAAAGTTGCAATTGTTTTGTCCAATACTGTATGTAAATGTAGAAATTGCATTTTAGAGTTCGATAATTAATTACGTTAGAATTTAGGGGAGGGGAGAGCGTGGAAATTGGCCGGGTTTGAAAAAATATTTCTTGCCATATAGATAAAATCAATGTTTCATACAAAAAATCATACATGGAGGGGAGGCGAGGTTTCGAAAAATCACAAAAAAAGGTTTTTTAATACACCCCATCGTTAGGCGCTACAATTTTACTTATTTCGGCAAAGTTGAAATGAAACATGGAACATGGAATATCTAATCTTCCAATATTAGGAACACTTATGTCACTGCTTGGGTTATGTCCAACTACATTGATGGTAGAAGCTTATGCTCTCATGCCCAACCAGCCAGGGAACTGGTGTTTACAAACTAAGCATCAGTAAAGTAACTGCCCACAGCAGTTGCAGAAATATGTATACATCGATTAATGAGTTTTTTCCTAGATATTTTTTTTTATTTGCATACGAACATAACGCTTTTTAAAGTATTTTCTAATAGGTTCATTTTTAGATCTAGTGGGTTGTCTCAGTACTACAAATATGGTTAAGCATGCTGTAACGCTACTTTTGTACCTCATCACCCACTTCATGTTTCATTTCAACTTTGCCGAAATAATTAAAATTGTAGCGCCTAACGATGGGGTGTATTAAAAAACATTTTTCTGAGATTTTTCAAAACCTCGCCTCTTCTCCATGTATGATTTTTTGTATGAAACATTATTTTTTTCTAAATGGCAAGAATTTTTTTTTTCAAACCCGGCCAATCTCCCCACTCTCTCCTCCCCTAAATTCTTACGTAATTAATTATCGAACTCTAAAATGCAATTACTACATCTACATACGACGACTAATTAGCTCCAATTGTGAAAACAATGCTTCAGTTTGACTAAAAATTTATGAAATCCATTACACACATTATTACTCATTATTGGAAAATTACGTTATTTTAATGGAAAGTTTTACTTAAATATTGGAATTTTCTACAACATTTTCATGTATTGATTATCATTTTGAATTGCTCAGTTGGGTTTGTTTATTGCAACTTTGCATTTAATGCTATTGCTATCTTTGATTTTTTGAATGGAAATTTTTGGTTTATTGTAGGCGAATTATTATTTATTTATTGCAAATTTTGGCTTTTTTTGTGGAAAATTTATAATTATTTCTTGCTTTTTGTGAAGAAAATAGGGACATTTTGAGGTTTTTAAATGGAAAATTCGACATTTTTTAGTGAGATTATTGTCGATTCTACTGAACTTTTGAATCTATTTATTGCTCAACATTTTTTTATTTATGGAAAATTTTGTTTTTTTCTATGCACTTCTTTATTTATTTATGGAAATTTTTAACTTTTCTGTTGATTTTACCCTTGTTTCTTTACTGGCAAATTTTGCATTTTTTATGGAAATTTTATATATTTTTATGGGACGTTAATATTTTAGCCATACTTTAATGTTAATCTAAAATATTTCAAAATTCAAAACAGTTCTGTTTTAACAGTTTTTGACTCGAATCAGAACTTTGTGAGAAATTTATTGCGGGGAAATTTAAAAATTTGGATTGCTTCGCGGAAATAACGCGCAGCGAGCAATCTCCGCATAGAGGAAATTAACCATAGCAAGCACTGCAACTCTTCAGAAGAAAAATATCATACCCATTGACAGTAAACAAGCAGAATAACAATAGTAAAATTACAGCAACGTTTTCTTGTGAGCTACTACTTGAAAATTGGAATTGTTTCCTTTAGTTTGGTTTGCCGTTTCCAAAAGGAGATCGGAATCGATGATCAGCTGATTCACAAAAATAGGGCATGATTAGCCTTAGAACTGAAAGGGCGTACTAGCGAATTTGAAATCTGATCCGGAATCTTACAAAAATGGATCATTAAAGTGAACAAGCGAATCGAGATCTTTTACGGTCCACTCATCCAGAATTCTCTCTATGACTAAGAAAGGAATCAATGCTAGTTTTCCCGCATTTTTTGTTGTCTGTGGTTGGTGCTTTTGGATCAGCCCTTTCCCCCCTCACAATGCTTAGAATAACTGTCGTTCTACGCATATTTGTCTCGCCGTCCAGATGAGGTATTAAAACAAAAAAAAAATACAACAAAATTAATTTGGTACAGCTGACAGAAGCAATATTTCTGGTCACGGGTGGCTACGATTAAAATGGTGAGAAATTTTCCCATAGACTACCCTGAATTTTCCAGGAATCCAAATTTTTCTCGCAACGCGTAATAGTATACAGCATATATATCAACATTCTGAGAAACATTATGATCTTATGAGAATTAAGGTAAGAATTCTGTTTAAATCCATGCTGAATATCAGAACGATTAGAAAATTTGAATAGAACTTCAAAAGAATTTCGATCATAGTAACCAAGTCATTGCCATATTTTGTTTCATGGAATTTTACTAATTTCATAATTCAAGCTCACATTCGATAAATCTTAAACACCTATCCAACTCAGGATGTTCTCTGGGATATTTGGTTATGCGGAACAGGTTGTTTGAATCCGAGACTATCTTGCACATTCCGGGACGTTTATCTTGACATAACGTCCCCACTGGGACAGAGCCTGCTTCAAAACATAGTGTGCGATGAGCACTTCCACAGTTACTATCTAAGAGCTTTCTATCCCAAAGTTTCCATTTTCGCATTCGTACATCGCATGTACTCTAACCAGTAGGCTAATGCAAGCCCCTTGCGGGACGTCTGGTTACTTTATATAATCGGAGGCGGTATTGGGATGATGATATTGAGGTTAAAATTTTTCTGACCATCACCTATTTGGCTGAGAAATAACATTTTCCAACGATGTGGGAGACCTGCATTCAGCATTTGCCTGTAAACAATAAATGGCAGGAAAAACCTAAAACTTGTCTTAACCCAAAGGGTTAAAATCCATGTCGAGCAAAATAAAAAAGCACATAGACTTCTCAGAAACAATCTTCATCTATTTAACGGGGAAAACTCCCTTTTCGTCAACATGCCAATTGAGCTAGCTCAACTGCAAACTTGGCCTATTTTGAGGCGAAGGCACAAGTTGAAAATAAACAACCGAACCGTCTCAGTCCCGAATTACACAAAAGCATTGTACATTTTCCGTTTTTTTCCAAGGAACCAACTTTCCAATTGCGAGAATTGATTATGTTGTCGTGGAAAACTCTCATAACGATCAAAGTGAAGCCGCAGCCATCAACAAGAGCCCTTCTGATTCGAAGTACTGTCGGCCTACAGTTATGGGTACCGCACAGATATGGGTCAGAGTTGGATTAAATGGAGAATATCTCATCAAATAGAATTGAAACACAGCAGAACACAATTAACCTACATGAACAATAACTTAATAAAGCATATCAGTCAATTATAATATGATTAAGTATGTTTTTTTTTCTGTCCGTCAACCATATCAACCATAATTCTAGAAGGGACCATGAAACCCATGCAATCGGAGATTCAGAGAGAAACGCCAAAACTTTTGCTTTCACTAACACACTTTTGGTTCACCTCGCAGATAAATTAATGTTATTGTTTTCTGATCCATAATTTGACTCAGTTTGATCCATGATCATCTTCTTTACAACTGTAGGATCAAATAACGTTTTAAAAATACCCTTAGTTGATCCAGAACTGTGGTTTGACCGTAGAAAAAAGTAGAAAAGGTCTCGCTGTTTGCCGAAATAAGAGAATTTCTTTATTTCTCTACCCCTTCATCCAACCGCACAGATCCAAGGGACATTCGTGAAGCAAACTAATGGCGATAAACAGCGATAGCTTCCTCACGCGCCATTGGCGGCAGTTTGACCCTAACTTGTGCGGAAAGCAGCCGGAAACGTGGAAAGGATCCGGGAAACGCTTTTAGGGAAATCAAAGAGGCAGAAGGTCCAGATAGCCGTAGCGGTAAACGCGCAGCTATTCAGCATGACCATACTGAGGGTCGTGGGTTCGAATCCCACTGGTCGAGGATCTTTTCGTAAAGGAAATTTTCTCGATGCCCAGGGCATAGAAGTATTTTCGTACCTGCCACACGATATACACATGCAAAAATGGTCAATCGGCATAGAAAGCTCTCAGTTAATAACTGTGGAAGTGCTCATAAGAACACTAATCTGAGAAGCAGGCTTTGTCCCAGTTGGGACGTAACGCCAGAAAGAAGAAAGAAAGAGGCAGAAGTGAAACCAAATTTAAATGTAAATTTGCAAACAGCTCCTCCGTTCTTATCTTGAATATTCAACGCTGATGATAAGGGCTGCTGAGAATCAAGCATCTTTCGGAAAACAATTCTACTGATGACAATGCTCGTCGGACGGAACTAGTGGATTTCACAGCCTGATTACGGAATCAAGCCAGTTTTCTTATTTGGAAGATTCATGCAAGGCACAATTCGAAAAATTGTTTTTCATTTTTGTTAAGTATTGTTGTTCATTATGATATTTTTATAACGTGCGATACGCACGAAGATACTTTTAGCTATGGAAAGTCGAGAAAATTTATTACCCGAAAATATTCGCAACTGGCGGAATTTAAAACCATTTTGAGGGCCAATGGTCTTGCTGTGGACCACTATGGAACTCGAGTTAACCCCATAGAAGCGTAGTTGAAATGAAAATGAGGTGCAACATAATTGTATGAGCCTGCATGAGTGTAATCCTTGTTATTTTTATTTGATTGAATTTAAAGAAGATTGGTTATACTTTATAATCTGAAGTTTTTTTTTTTTTTTTTTTTTCAAAATCTTTATTTGAGTGTATTTTAACGCACGAGGGCTAGTTCTGCACTTAAATAATCTGAAGTCCTGTACTCAACAGGGTACTTGAACAACCCTAGACAGCCGGTACACCCCAATGATGATAGATTATGGTTGTTCGGTTATGTCTGATTACAAACCTCATTTCTAAATTTACGAGAAAATTTTGATTACGCCTGTAGATTTGAAGGCCCTTACTCAAAAGAGACAATCGTTAACTATCTTTAACTCAGAACTTTGTTAAATACATTTTATTGGGCCTAAACGGGTGAAACCTCATTCTTCTTCTTCTTTTTATTCTCAGAGCGCCTCTCAGCTTAGTGTTCAATGAGCACTTTCGCAGTTATTAACTGAGGTTGCAACCAGGAAGAAGCGTTCAACATAGCTCTGGTCCTCACAAGCCCCTACCTCACGTTTCCACGAGTCTAACGATGAGAAAGACCGCCAGCCAAGAGTTTCAACCTTAGCTGGTAGTGCATCCTGGGCACTGTTGTCCTTCTGACATCAGCTAAAGTGAGGGGGTGCCAGGTGGGAGCATGGGATTATTGTCTTTCCCAAGCGAAATTCATCTATACAGCTAAACCATCTTTAGTGCTTCATCCGGAAGGCGGCCGAGCGTCGGGTCCATCTGACCAGGGTGACCTGGTACCACTTTCAAAGTTCCTTAGTCCTCTGGAGTGCCAACTGGTATATCAAGATGGATGCCAGTAAAATCCTGATCATGATATACTGGTCGCAGCGCAGAACCATGGACAGGACACGGATTACGGATTGGATACGTGACCAACAGTCCTGAGTTGGCAGTGTACACTACTGTTCACTGAGTAAGAAAGGGTGATACCAACTTGAAACGGTGAATTGGACTATGAAGAGACTGCCTCCGTCCTGATAAAAACCTTGGCAGGTCTTCGTGTATGTTGAAAACTCGTCACCATCCTCGGTGAGTAGTTGGCTCAGATGCAACATTCCTGACTTACGCCGATCTGGCTCTGAACACAACCCCCATGAAGGATTGTGCAACCCTAGCATGGCCTCTCTGCTTGCATAGACAACCATGGGATCACGAGAGGCGACTATATACGACGAGAGGAGTAAGCGGTCCGAAGGGAGCGGAAAGATGCAGAAATCGCCAGTGATATCACAGGCGGTAGCAGCCAGCACTAGCAGATGCAACACGCCGAGTAAGCCACCGGGAAACCAGCGGGATGCAGGCTTCCTGAGTCTAGTGTTCACACCAAAGTCGGGCAGTAGCACCGTTCAAGACGACTGGCAGAATGAGAAGTCAGAGTTGTCGGAATGTCCACCTTAGGATCAAGCAGCTGGTCACGAGCGTCAAGTCCGCCGTTACAGCCAAAGAACACGAACAGAAGGCATTACGGATTAGAGCGGAAAAAGCCGAAAAGGCAATGATCTCGGTGAATGCAACAGCCGTTTCACAGGAGACGCCTAGGTGCAATACGCCCACCCGCCCGGATAAACCAGGAGAACAGGAAGATCCTACAAAGCAGCGAAGCAACATTGAGAGCATCAGCGAGCAGAATAACGGTAGTGAATTGCGCACCGTGAAAAGCCAGAATTAGAAGAACGCAGCACGTAAGGAGAAGAATGAAAAGAGAAAGGAACCGAAAAAGAAAGAAAATCGACGATCACCTCGTGAGAGATTCAAGGGCGATGCTCTTGTCATTGAAGCAAGTGACAAGACAACCTATGCGGCGATCCTCAGCAGAGTGAGGGAGGATCCAGATCTGAAGGAGCTGGGTGAAACGTGATGAGAACCAGGCGCACCCAGAAAGGAGTTATGCTCTTTGAGCTCCAAAAAAAATCCGTAGATCATGGGTTCGGCCTGCCGGGCGCTTGTCGTGAAGTCGCTGGGCAACGAGGAAAGTGTCAGTGTTTTATCCCAGGATTCAATGATCGAATGTAGAGAACTGGACGAGATCGCAACAGAAGGCAACGTTAGGAGTGCACTATTTTCTCAATGCAACCTGGAAGAAGCACCGTAGTCCATCCGGCAGAGGAGAGCGTACGAGGGTATGCAAATAGTGACGATCCGATTACCAGTCGCAGCAGCCAAAAAACTCTTCGAGGCTGGTAAGGTCAAGGTGTGATAGTCGGTCTGTCCACTGATACTGATCCCTCGGGAGACACATTTGGTGGAGAAATGCTTCAGATGCATAGATTTCGGCCACCGGGCATTAAACTGCAGGAAATGTGGTTAAAAAGGTCACGTTGGCAGAGACTGTCTGAAGACACCTAGGTGCATGCTGTGCAAGGTGAAGGATGGTAACGCCCATACGACGGGTGCCATCAAATGCCCCAAACATCAGAAGGCGAAGGCAAATGATGATGAAGATAGCGCAGATGAACCTCAATCATTGCGACGCCGCACAAGAACAGTTGTGGCAGTCGACAACGGAAACAAAGTGCGACATTGCGATCATTGCAGAACCGTACCGGGTTCCTCCCGATAACGGAAATGGGTAGCAGACAGAGCAGAGACGAGGCAATCCAAGTGATGGGACGATTCCCTATCCAAGAATTAGTCGAACGCTCATACGAGGGTTCCGTGATCGTTAAAATTAACGGAATCTTCGTGTGTACCTGTGGAGCTTTTCGACAAGGATCTCTTTGTCGAAGCACCCCGGGCAATAAGCGACGCTCAAATTGTGGATGCAGGAGAGCTGACAGAAGCGTTGGCGAGAGCGTGTGACTCAACTATGCCGAGAAAATTGGAGCCAAGGAATTAGCAGCGTCCTGCATACTGGTAGAACGACCGACTCTGCACCCTCCGTGCAGCCTGCTTAAGAGCCAGAAGACGCGTGCAGAGAGCTAGTTCGGAAGCCAGCATGGAAGAGTGTATGGTGACCTACCGGCTGGCCAAACCCGCGTTGCACCGGGAGGCTGTCGCAAGTCCCTGGGGTGCCTATTGAGTAGTGATGGCGAATATCAAGGACCCAGTAACACCAGCTGAAATGGGCTATGAAGTTGATGGGGGACGGTCTCTTTCCTTCGCATGCTCCCACCGCGTGGCCGCCCACACTGTACGCTGACGTAGATGAAAAAAAAACACCGGTATCCGAGTTTCTAACGCTGAACTGATAACGGTTGCGAAAGGATTGAAGCTGAATTAAACTTCCGGACCAGATGATATCCCTAACGTGGGGCTAAGGGCAGTAATCTTGGCGTTCCCAGATACAAATATTTAGGACAGTGTTGCAGAAGTGTCTAGCGGAAGGCTGCTTCCCAGATAGATTGAAGGTGCTGAAGCTGTTGTTGCTGCCAAAACCGGGAAAACTGCCAGGAGATCCTGCTTCATTTAGACCAATACCACAGACAAACAGACGTAACACTTCGAACAAATCTCGATCAAAATCATAGTCATGAAGACATGTACGCCCAATGCTAAAATCGGTCTGTTTGGCCGACAGGCCAACAGATGGCGGCAGTGTGTAAACGTCAAACACGAGCAAAAACGATGCCAACGCTGCGGGTGATGGATTGGCCACCTACCATATTTTTGAATCGACAGTTTAAAAGGTGGTCGATCAACAATGATGGGAGTGTGACGTCTGTTTGTCTGCGCCAATACGCTTGCTGGATACTCTTGGTATACTTCTGGAGAACGTCATCCTCGGCTGGCTGACGATCTACACAAGAGACAAGAACGGATTGTCGAAAAGGCAGTTCAGATTCCGTAAAAAGACTTTTACTCTGAATGCTATTCGGACGGTCATCGCGTGCGCGAAGAAAGCGTCCAAGCAGAAGAGAAAAGGGTATCGATACTGCGCAGTGGTAACGATAGATGTCTAGAACGCGTTCAACAGTGCCAGTTGGGAGGCTATCGCCGCAGGTACGGATGTCATCCATAGTAACGACAGGAGTTCCATAGGGATCCATACTTTGTACAACACTGTGAAATATGATGTACGATGAAGTGCTAACCTTGACACTGCCGTATGAAGTCGAGATTGTCTAGTTCGCAGATGACGTCGTTTTTGCGATAACTGGCCATACTGTGGATGAGGTGGATCCCCATCTGCATCATTCTGGCTGAGAACATAATATGCTACCAGCAAAGGGACACAAGGAATGTGAGGAATACCATCTGATTGGATACAATTTCCAGGTGGCAACAGGAGTGGAATAACTCGGAGAGATGGAGCTGGATCCACAGGTGGTCGGTGTGGATGACCAAAAAAATAGAGAAGTAAACATCTTCCTGACACAGTTTATGTCAGACCATAGATACTTCCGGAAATATCTGCACAGACTCGGTCCCGTAGAGTACTAAATGTCGAGAAGGCACCGGAGCATGCTATATTCGACTGCCCTCGATTCAGGGATATACGGAACGAGATGATGTCAGAAACCGCAAGTGCCCCAAATCTGGACAACATCGTGCAGAACATATGCCAGCATGTAAGCACACTCGAAATGCGGTGAACAGAGGGATAACGCAGGTTAAATCGTCGCTGCAAAAAAGATGGCGTAAAGACCAAAGAGCTCCGAGCTGTGATCGGAGTAGGCTAGATCCGCCGGAGACTAGATAGAGTAGAGCGGGCGTAGTGTAATATCGGTAAAAAGTCATTGATGCGCCTGCAAAACGGAAGTCATCTTCCAATCGGAATTGCAGAATCGTCTCTGACACTTGACCGAACACCACCGGGGTTTAGCAAAGTATTTCGCGAAACAGCACCAGCAAATGGTCGTTGGGGTGCCTGGGAACTGGAAGCTGCCTTCCACCGGAATCGCAGGACCGACCTAGGCATCAGCCCGGATAGCATCGGTTTGGGAGATCTTCGGCTGCCAGGGAAATCTACGTCGGAGTGGGATAAATCCACCGCCGGGGACTACTCTAACGTATCACCGGCTAGAGTCGTCGGAGCGCCATTAAACCGGACGTCATCCTCCATCGGAATCGCTGGACCGACCTCGGCACTCCACGGACCAATATCGAAGCATGAAGAAATGCGTATCCGGAGTAGGCTAGCTTCACCGTTGAGGACTAGGTCGAGTAGCACCGATCGTCACAAACCAGCTTTGGGTCATAGAGGCGCCAGTGAACCGGAAGTCATACTGCAATCGGAATCACTGGACCGATCCCGGCATTCAACTGGTCAACCAGAGGAGAGCTCGAATAGCAGCAGCGGAGAACAAGCCGTCATAGAGTAGCGAAGTGCACATGAGCGTCCAGTAGAAGTTCAGCAGGACTCTGGCGTGAGGCCAGTTCAAGAGTACTATGCGTCGTCGCACAGAAAGCTGTACAAAGCCCCGGCGAGATTTTCAACCGCCAATTAGGCAAAACAAGTAGTCGCCGAGACACCGTAGAAATGTCATAGTGATCAGCGTTTTTGACAATATAAAGCTCCAACAGCGAACTAGCAGAATGCAGAACAGCTAGAGGCTGAGACTGGCGAAGTGCATGAGCATAGTACTCCCTCGACGAAGTTGACGTGATGTAGTTCCGGGGAAGATCGAGGCACATGAGCAATATGAAAAGTTTTTTTTACTGATTAAGGTATTCGCCACTAGCATGTGACCAATCGATTAAGTTTTCAGCTTAAACGGATGTTAGGTTCTCCAGATTTGTGCTCTTGAAAATTTGAGGTTTGACTTCGATTCATCTTCACCTTTAGCACGCCTAACGTGTGTCCCACACACCGTGCCAACACACAACAGGCCAGGTTTTGAAAAAAAAAAAAAAAAAGCAGTTATTAATTGAGAGCTTTTTACCTAAGTTGCCATTTTAGCATTCGTACATCGTGTAGCAGGCAAGATGATACCCTATGCCAAGGGAAGTCAAGGAAGCTTCCATTGCGAAAAGATCCTGGACAGAGCTGGAATCGAACCCAGACACCTACAGCATGGCTTTGCTTAGTAGCTGTAGACTTCCACCACTAGACTATTGATAAATAACATTCTGTCAAAAGTGCCCCTAGTTAAACACGCAATAAGTCTTTGGAAACAGTAGCACAATAAATCAGAATATAATGTCAAATAAACAAATAAAGACTTAAGCATATCGTCAGAGATGCCATTTATATTGGTTGAATAATTATCATAAATCAATTGAACCCCTGATTAGGGCATTGAGCTCTATCAAACATCAATCGACTTATCATAAATTATGCTCAGTAAGACGAAACATATTCCATCATGAAGCAGCTTTTAAAAAGGAAAATCTCTTTTCCCCAATGAATTGAAGCTGCTCACCGTGTTCGCAGTGTCAAGTTTCTGGGAAAATTTACGCCCATCCGGGCGTCCTGTAATGGCCGTCAGAGTGTATTATTTTTCTAGAGCAAAATGGATGGATGGACGGGCGTTCCACACTTGAGTAACAGGATCCATTTTATGGACAAAATGTTGAAAGACGGATAAACATTTAAAATCTATATTTTTCCTCCTTATCCATGGATCGCATCACTGACCAAAGGTGACTACTAAATCTTTTTCTTCCTTCACTTATCAAAAACGTTCCCCTAGTGATTCTATAGATGCATAGGTATTCTCAGCTTCTAGAAGCAACCATCTCTACACACTAACATTCCTTCCCCATCCCCATCATGACTGTGAGGACTTCGTTGGCGCCGTTATTGATCACTAATATAAGAGCTGTTAAAATGTGAACTGTGAATGTGAAAGAGTAAGTGGAAAGTCTCATCACTTATTAATTTGGATCGAATTGTATTTTTTACCAGCTCCGATCAATCACGGAATAGCCAGGCTTGATAATTCTACTCAACATCATCAGAGTCTGGTGACATATTCTAGGGCAGCAGCCTTTGCCTCTTTGCAAGGGAGCGAAAAAAATGCTAAGCTGGGAGGCAACGAAAAATGAGCGAGAAAGATGCAGCACAAAACACAACAGAGTAAAATTCCATTAAAAAAGGGTGCTCTCACAACTCCCGGAGGACTGTGTTGTTCGGACGGCAGACTCAAGAATTCCTTTGAAGTGTGAGTAAAGGTGAGCATCGCTACATGAGAGAGAGAGTACCTGAAAAAATCCTCATATTTGTTGCACTCTCACTCGAATCGCTTGAGGATCTGTGTTGTAAATTTTGAGTTCAATTTTCACTCCTCAGAAAACCGGTAAAATCGCCTCCTCTTTGCATCGCAGCGGAGTTTCTATCAAGCCTGGGAGTAGCAACCATTGATATGTACAGCCAGTCTATGCTAAACTATGATTGAGCAGGAAAAGAATCCGTTTGATTGTATTGAAAGTTTGCAAATTTCAACTTTTGGCCAAGAACTTGGCCAAATTACTCCTATTTGCGCCCGTCTGTCCATCCGTCTACCCATCTTCCATGACAACCGACGACCAGCAATGATGGGAGCCGTCGCGACGATGAAGATATCCAATGCAAGAAGACGGAGAAAAGTTTATTATGAATCTGCGACCGCAAGACGGTAATCGGATTAAATCGCCGAGATAGCGAAAATATGGCAGCTAATAGGATCAGTGGCGACCGAAATTTTACATTCTATTGGACTTGGGGCCAGGATTGCAGCATGCTCTTCTTACTCAGAAGGGCGGTTTCTTTGCTTATTATCTTTATGGTGTAGTGTGCAGCTATGTTTTTGTTCCGATTGGTAGATAATGAAACTTGTTTTCAGAATGGTGGAATAAATTCCTTGAAACGCCTTTTTATTTTTTAAATTGCTTCCGGTGAACTTTGTATGTCTTCTTAAGAAAGCACCACACTAGACAACATGCTAGTATGCAACGCCTAATAGAACAGTCGGTGAACCGTTTCTCGCGTCTCGGGGTTTCCTGACTGAAGTTAGAATCAAACCTACACCTACTCCTTAACAAGTTGCACCTGATAATGCCTGAGAGCACTAACTGCACGTGAGGAATTAAGAACACGTTCAACAGTGCAATTCGGGTGGCCAACGTTGTAATCCTACACAGAATGCGGGTAACGGACTATCTGCGTGCATTTCTTTAAAGCTACTTTTATAACCGAGTCCTGGTTTACAATAAAAAATTGGCGGATGTCAACCAAAGTAATGGTGGGAGCTCCACCAAAACTAAACATTGTGAAATATGATGTACGACGAAGCATTAAAACTGTCGAATGTACTCGAAATTGTCGGGTTCGCGGATGACGTTGTTGTGCAACCACTATCCTAAACGCCGACTACGACGTGCTATCCCAGATTCTCTTCCGTTGTCTTTCACCTACAAAAAACGGGTTCTTTGGAAGTTATCAAACAGTTTTCATCGACAACGGACCAGATCTTTTCCGTGCGGAAAATCCTCCAAAAATGCCGTGGGTACCAGGTCCCTAAGCATAATCTGTTAATCGATTTCAAAGCGCATACGACAGTATTGACCGTGTAGTAAGGGTATGCGATATGATTTTTTTCCATGTCGATACGAAACGAAACGATACGCGGAATATCTTGCGCTGATAATGACGAAACGAAACGAAATTTTTAAATGTTTCGTGTAACTCGATACGAAATCAAATATCTCACGGAATTTTTCGAAACGAAACGGAATTTTTAAATTTGTTTCGAGGAATACACGTTTAAGTTTTTTTTCTTGTCAAAAGCTGGAAATTTGACCATAGGCATAAAAAACGTATTTTTAAATCCTCTACTATATGGAAACCTTAGTGTTGCTCAGCGGAATCCTTACATGTTTTGGTAAGACTCTTTACTGTTTACATTTACATACATACTGTTTGTTTGAATTTCTTTTAATAACTTTATATGGTTTCATTTCAACATATCTGACATTCACACAAGGCAATGAGTGGGTTTAATTTAAATGTTACAACTAAGAAGTGGGTCGAAAAGCAGTTACAAACATTTAAAACAATCTCAAAAATATTAAGAGTAGCCCAAAATTAATTTGATTTTTAGAAATGCCTTACAATTTTTTTAATCATGTGGATGTGATGTTATGCTAATATATACCGTAAAACGGGGTAACTTTGATAGTTTTTCGAAGAAAATTTGAATATTCATGCATGCTGTTTCAAAGAATTTTAATTCATATTTTTAAAACAAGTACTGGTATCCTAACTATCGATTCCAGTTGATAGATTTCCAAAAGATTTATTCTTAATGGATGTATAATTTTTCATATAATCGAAAGTCGGTTTTCTGTTTTGGGGTAACTTTGATAATAGAGCATCACTCGAACAAAATTGAATGAATTACAGAACATTTATAGGGCGTTGCATATCTTTAGGCGTTTAACGCTATATGGAAATTTCTGACTTAGATTACAAAAATGGTCCCAGTTTGTAAAAATTGTATTCGCTAAGAGTTTTGAGACTGAATTCGAGTTCTGCTAAAACTAGGCTATTAAGTATAAGTGACGAATTCATTATGACTTCATCAAATAGTGATCGTAGAACAGATTGTTTGAGAGTATTTCAAAATTGCTAAAATCTTATAAATTTTCCATATATGCATATAAAACCTCAAATGTACTTAATTCCAACGGAAATAGCTTTAACATGGAGTGTCATAATTATACTCTTTACTTTTGCATTTGTTTTGCTTAACAGATTAACAGGAACTTTGTAATTTCGTTTAGTATGTTGAGAGTCTCGCATTATCAAAGTTACCCGCATTAGCAAAGTTACCCCGTTTTACGGTACCATAAAACATGGAATAATGATATTCATTTTTTTACTGTACTGTATGCTTTGTGGCATGAATGAATGAGATAGGGGACACAAATCGATAAGTGATCATGAAAACACTAAACTGAGAAGCAGACTCTGTCCCAGTTGGAACATAACGCCAGAAAGAAGAAGAAAAATAAGTAGAACAGAGGAGTCATTGGAATATTTGCTTTAGTATTTGCTGGATTATTGAATTAAATTAAATTTTAAAGAATCCATCAACACATACCGTAATCCGGAGTATCATTGATCAGCGGGGTAAGATTGATCGGAATGACCCATCTCATAAAAAGTTCGCATTATCATTTATTGATGAAAGATTTCCAAATCATGAATGGTGCTTCTCTTTCTTATATTCATGAGCTGATAAAAGTGAAGATTTTTGCGAAAATTGCTTTTACATTATGCGTAAATTTGGCAACTTTTCGAAACAAAGATTTCAATGGTTAAGGATGACACTACCAAACATTCATGTCTCACATAAGTTCTGCAAATGATATGAGCAGGGGAAATGCGGTTCTTACTAAAAACAGCATCGATGAAAACGATTCCGTTGTCAAAACTTTCATTAGTATGTTCAATTAGGCAACATCACCGAATTACTGTTAAGAATGTAACTTTCCCTTAGGAAATTGCCTACCTTTAGGCGTATTCCGTGGTTCGAGATGTTTTTAATTTTAAAATAACTCAAAAAGTAAATGACTTGTAACCATTTGACCTTCAAATTCGACTTCAGAGGCCATGATTTTGTAGGTAACGACATTTTCAATATTACCGAACGTTGTATACATAGGTGATCAATGTTACCCCATATCAGCCAAATAAAAAAATCACTTTAAACATTTTTTTTTAACATGCTCAAACTTTTCAAAAAGCAAAATAAAGTATATAGTCACGAGCTATGGGTGGCAGTACTTGTTTTAAAAATATAAAATTTGCAACTATTGCATTTTCGAACCAAATATTTAAGAAATATTCAAAAAAAGTAAGAGGTTGTTTCCCAGATACAACCGCCAAATTGACGTTGGATAACGTTAGCTTCTTCTATTTCCTGGCTTGAGACAGTCACGAACTCATGAAAGATTTCTACTGACAAAAACCTCAATTTTCATACTATTTGTTGCATGTCAATTCTGACCTATTATGGATATTGTGTGTTATTTGGTTGGTTCGGTTAACACTTCAACACCGATAGAATCGGTCGATGGAAGAAGGACCATGAGCGGTAACTCTTGCTCCACGCATGATCTTCTAAGATTGGTTGCTTTAGTGGATTCCGAGGCCAGTTTGAGGTTGAGGTACTTCTCCATGAAGTTCGCGAACTCCATGTTCTCCTCTTTGCTCCAATCGATGTTAAAGTTGCCAGTCACGATGATTGGCATGATCTCCTTTTGATACTCGAAGAAGTTTCGCACCATGAAGAACTTCTTCTGCTTCGTCGTGGCAAATCTGCGATTCCAGAGCTCCGACGTCATGGTCCTGCAGGAAGCGAGAGGCCTAACTGGTCGGTTTGTTTGAGGATATATCAGCATCATACCGAAGGGCATCCAGCTGGCTCGTCGTATCCGTGGAGAACGCGCTCAAATTGAATTGCAGCACAATTTCAAATAAAACGGCCCTTTTCAGGGTCATAACAATGCATTCGACGTAAAAGTGTTACAACTAGAGACATTTAATCTATTACTATTAATTGATTAATTAATTTATTTACTTATCTTTCATTATTTCGGTTAAGACTAACTAACGGATAGAAACTGCAAACAAAATTCTACCTAGGTTCCTGTCACTCGGGTGCCGGCGGTAAGCACAATGAGAATTTTATTTCTTGGCACAGTGATTCTCGAAAAGCATTATTTAGCCATGATTAGTGATTGCATGCAAATGACTGACCAAAATTTGAATCAATCACATCCAATCATCAGTAGTGTCGCTCTTCGCAGTGGATAATTCTCATAACTCTTTCAAAATGAAATTATCGTCCTGAAAAGGACAGTTGGGGGTAGTCACCGTCGATCGAACTGTGTTTTCATTTCATTGTTAGACAGAAACACACCAAAAGATTACCGATGGACGCGTTCTTCACGAATTCGATGGGCTAGCAGGATGCCCATGGTCATGATGAGCGATTTCGCGGAACCCGCAGCTTTTAGCTTGGGAATAAACAGCAGCAGCGACGAACATGTAAAATTTATTCCGATAGGGTCCATCTCCGGTTGCTGGTGCGCACGTGGCTGATTGAAGTTAGGCTGGCTGACGAAAGTGTATAAAATATCGCTCAATGATATCTGTGCCCATCTCAGCTAAAAAGCAGGCTCTGTCCCAGTGAGGACGTCATGCCAAGAAGAAGAAAAAGAAGAAATGTTCGATCCCCATCGGAGCACGTGGTTTCTTTTCGTAGTTTCAATTTCAATTTGCATATTTGACACGTGTGTCGGCGTGTACATGTAAACTTCAAAACGTCAAAACCTTATAACAGCAAGAAAAATTGTGCTTTTCTATGCAAAATAAGACATACCTCGATATTTCCTAATTTTTCAATAGTTTAGTCATGAAAATCAATAGTTTTCAATATTGGAGTAGATTCGTAGAAACATTTCCAATCGATTGGTGCAAGAATCTTGGAAATCTATCCGGGCGTTAGTAAGTTATTAACAGTTAAAATCTAACCACTTTTCGTGACGCGAGCGATTTTTCGTTTTTCGAAATTGTACCCCAGTATGTTGCCGTAAGACGTTATCCAACGTCAAAAAAATTATCAATGTTACCCCAGATTACGGTACCTAAGAAATCAATCAAGATAAATTTAAAAGAACTGCAAAAGTAATAAACTCCAAGAGATATTGCGGCAGCAACTTAACCAGGATTGCCTGTTGGTGTTAATTTGGAAGTTCCTAATACATTTTCTGGAAAAGCCTTGAATAAACTGTGAATTAGTTCTTGGAGGGATCAAATTTGGACGAATCCCATCCCCGAGATAGTCACTAAAAATTTCAGTGACGACTTCCTTCGGAAGGGAAGTAAAGCCGTTGGTCCCGAGATAAACTAGCCCAGGGCTAAAAATCTCGTTAATAGAGATAAAAAAAAAATTTGGACGAAAGCAAACTTCTAGAGTAAACCTTGTAGAAAATACTGAAGGCATTTCTACTATTTTGAAGAGCAAATACTGGAGAAATGATCCTATTCCAAAATCTGTGAAGGAATTTCTGGACGATTTCTGGAAGAATTAAGGATTGTTGATATTATCTCATTTTCAGATTCTTTGTTTAAAACTTGTAGTCACAAAATCACATTTTCACTAAATTTTGAGCCTCGAGAGTATTTTAAAAATATTTGAAAATTTCGAAAAAAAAAAGTTTTGAACCTGGACTACATAGCATAGAGGAACTGCAAATAAGGCTGACAAGTTCACCCATGTTCGTTCAGACAATCCGTCTTTCAATGAGCTAAATTTAATGTTTGGCTCATTTTTTTTCTCGGGATTTAGATGTTCTTCTTCTTCTTTCTGGCGTAACGTCCCAACTGGGACAAAGTCTGCTTCTCAGATTAGTGTTCTTATGAGCACTTCCACAGTTATTAACTGAGAGCTTTCATTGCCGATTGACCATTATTGCATGTGTACATCGTGTGGCAGGTACGAAGATACTCTATGCCCTGGGAATCGAGAAAATTTCCTTTACGAAAAGATCCTCGAACAGCGGGATTCGAACCCACGACCCTCAGCATGGTCATGCTGAATAGCTGCGCGTTTACCGCTACGGCTATTTGGGCCCCGGGATTTAGATGTGCGAAAATCAAAAAAAAAAAGTTGCGCTTTTCCATTGTGAAATACCCTAGGTACCCCACCAAACTTGAATCTATATCCGGAACCAATTTTGATGGTGCATGCAATGCATGAATCAAATTTATAACTGATTTGGCGAAACTAGAGAATTTTGAAACTTGATGCCTGTATTGAAAAGGTTAAGACTTTTGCCTTGCGGCATTTGGCTTCTAATACTTGTAATGATATATTATCAATATTCGCATTTTTTTTTAATTGGGGTCGTGAGGAAATTATGACACGTTATAAGAGGAGAGAGGAGTTGGTGGTGTGGTACAGCGTGAATAAACCTAGATTCACTTTTCGATAAAAAATAATGTATGCATCTTCCTTGTTTAAGGTGAATATAAATCGAAGGCATACCTCAGAATTTCAAGAGAAAAAATCTAACGAACTCGACAGCGGTTCAAGCTGAACACTTGATCGATTGGCCATCGAGTAACCAATCGATAGAGTTTTCAGCTTGAATGTACATCTGGTTCTTTAGATTTGTGCTCTTGAAGATTTGAGGTGTGGCTTTGGATCACCCAAATCAACGCGATTTTTTACGGTGACAGCGACAAACAATCGCTGCGATTTCGCTGCTACATGTAGAGTTTTTGGAACAACATCGAAATCGCGGCGATTTTTTGTCGCCATCGCGGAAATAATCGCGTTGGTTTGGGAGAGCTGTTCTTATGCTGTGTTAAAAGTGACGTCATAGCGGGAAAGCAAGAGAGAGAACTAATGCGCGCGCATCAATAATCTGCACCACCTGAGCAAATCCAGAACATCAGGGACTCACGCTCCGCAGTTTTTTTTTTTTACATTTGTGTATAAACAGTTTTTGGGATATATTAACGGATTTGCTCAACAGGACACGCGATGTTTCCCGGAGGAAACCGTGGTTTTGCTTTCTTCATTCTTATGGAAGATAACATTGCGATAGTTCATCAAACGCAGTTGATCCTTTCCTGGGCTATTCGCCGCGAGGAATTTAGGACAAATTGGCGTTTTTGGAAACTTTACAACGGCAGTGCAGTTTATCATATCCTGCGGACCTGAGACGAGACTCGCGGAGACGGTCTTCTTTTTCTGCGATTGCTGAGTTTTTTTTTATCTTATTCCACTCAGTGTTTACATCAATCATGCGCAAGCCGTTCAAACTTGCACATGAACATCTCAGCAAAAACCTATTGCGTTTGCATCCCACCGAAGCATAAACGGCCTTTTGAGTGAAATTTCATGCCAGTAAACCTACCAGACATTATGAATAAATAGCCTTGTGCCAAGATTTATTAGCATCTTTGCTCCGCTAACTGAGGTTTTTAATAACAGTTTATTTCGAATGCAATACTTGTCACCTTTTCAGCCGTAAAATCGCATTTGACGTTTCGTGACAGCGGAATCTGGGCTGCATATGGCGTTGATATTTTTCCTCTTCGCGAGTCTCTCTCAGCTGCGGACCAGTCAATACTACAGTCATCCAACAGTTATGGATAGCACACAGATATGGATCAAAGTTGGATTAAACGGAGAATATCTCATCAAATAGAGTAGCAATTACGCAGAACCTATTTTACCTACGCAAACCAGCATCGCAATCAACAATAACATGCTTTAACACTTTTGTTCCATTCGTAGGACATAAAATTTCATACATATGCTTAGAAGCGTCGATTCATATTTGTGGGGCATTGAAACCCATACCACAGTTGGTCAGTGTTCAGACAGACCGGACTAGATATTTTGGCGTTCTAAAGATACGTTAAGGATTCAATCAAATGTGATTTTTCCTATGCTATTTTTACACAGATGTATCATCAAATAGATAAGTTCCATTATTACAGCCAATAACACAAATATTTGGATATTTCGCATGCCTGGGAAACGTTTTTCTGGAATCATGAAAAAAACACTTGGTTCAGTCTGTCTGAACTAGAGGGTCTTGTTTCCCGGACTTCAAAAAATCCCGGGATTCGGGATTTTATTCACAAAATCCCGGGATTTCCCGGGATCCCGGGATTTTACACAATGCGCTTGAAACTAGTGTAAAGCTGTCGAAATGTCAAATTTCAATGCATGTTATGGTTATACAGGTTTGAATGTGTGTTAAGGCTTTGGAAAATATATTGAATGTTGTCAATTTGTATGACATTGAAGCTACATTGAATTTCACACCTTTCCATAGAAAGACCATATTTACGATACGTTGGTTTCAGTTTCAAAATATGCTTTTTCGATTACTTGTACGATATATGTGAAATTCACAAATTTAAGTTGAATTATAGTTCATTTTCGAAATATGAGATCTTAAAATTCAAAAGAATCATAACACATTACCATACGGCATCGCTCAGACACTCTTGCATTCTTATGGCCACTACTCTAATACGAACAAAATCCAACTCTTCATAATGCATTTAAGAGGATATAAAGGTTTTTACAAGACTCTCAAGAAACCATCTAAGTAATCATCTCCACATGTCTCAACTTTCACAAAAACGTGGCCCAAGCAATTTTTGAACACTGAAAAATGCGTATTTCGTCTTAGGACTAAAGTGAAATTCCAAATCGCCGTCTTGAGAAAGAAGGCAGCTTTTATACAATCGTCTCATGTTGAGAAATTATGCGGTTTGCTTAAGACTTATGATGCTTCCTTTGAAGTTTCGGGAAATCCCGGGATTTCCGGTAAATATCCCGGGATCCGGGATTTTTTAGATCCCGGGATTTTTGTCCCGGGAAATCCCGGGCAAGACCCTGTAGTCTGAACACCGACCAGTTATGAATCTAAGATAAGACGATTCCTGATGAAACGCCAAAATGTATGCTTTCACTAGCACACCATTCGTTTGCCTCGCAGATATTTTGCTGTTATAGTGTTCTGATCCATGATATGAGTCGATTTGATCAGTAATAGAGCGCTGCATATGACGAGCCTAACCTCACTTATTTGACAGCTGCTGGTCCTGTTGTTTACGTTTCGGACTCGTTTTTTCCATTATTTTTTCATCTTCGCATTTCTATCACCAGCATTGAATAATACCATACGTGGGTATCTGCAGTGGATTTGACCTCTCCTCGCAGCAAACTTTCACGAAATTGAGAATGATTCGAAAAAGTACTAAGTCCAAACTGTAAACAACAGGACCAGTACCTGTCAAAATTGATGCGTGACGTCACAGTGCAGTGGAGTATACGGACCCATTTTTGACTGTAGCCAGGGATGCCAAGTCGACTTTTCAAAAATCTTTAAGATTTTGAAAACTTGTCTGGAAAAGTCTGGATTGCTTAACTCGTTTATGGAGAACCTTACAAATTATTTACAATACCTTACAAATTCGTTTCAAATTTTATCTGGATCTTCCAGATTTTTGTAAAATGGGACCTCAAAAATCTGGAATATTCCAGACAAATCTGGAAGGTTGGCAACGCTGACTGTAGCTAGGAGTAGAAGCGAACGCTTTGCCTTTTTTTTTGTTCGAATTTAAACTCGAATTTCGCGAAATTCCGTTTTATTCCGTTTGTTTTCAATTTTCCGTGGAAATATTTTAACAATTTGGCGAAACGAAACGAAATAGCAAAATGTAAATTTCGCCTGTGCGAGTTCCGTGGAATTCCGCGGAATTTCGTTTCGAAGCGTATTTGACGGAATCATTCGGTATTTCGCATACCCTTACCGTGTAGAGCTAACTGCATGAAAATCTCGGGCAAACACTCCAGTTCGTTCGACTCTCGGCGAGGACTACGACAGGGCGATGAACGTTCGTGCCTGTTGTTCATTATTCCGCCAGAAGGTGTCATGTAAAGAGCCGGACTTAACAGTCGAGGCCCGATTTTAACGAGATCCGATCAATTTGTTGGCTTCGCGGACGAAATGGGAGAAAATTTGAAACGGTGGCAGATTTGTTCATCCGTCAGAAACGCGAGGCAACAAGAGTAGGGCCAAAGACCAAATAAAGACCTCCATGTCCCTTACATTTGCCCAAAATTTTATGGCACTTACCGTAATAGATCTAGAATGCCGTGAAAAGTGAACTGCGATCTGTCAAACTTGGGTACCTTTTGCAGTACCAAGGGACCAAATGCAGTACTAGAAGTGGTACCCAATCTGAACTGAGTGGGACGGACCTGGTGGTGGTGAATACGTCGAAAACAAAGTACATGCTGGTAGGTTTCCTGAAGTGCATGCTGGTAGACGGAACTGAGCGTGACAAGGCCCGTCCAGTGTCCGCCCAGGAAGCAGTGTCATGAGAAACGGTTATACTTTCGAAGTAGTTGACGAGTTTATGTCCCTCGGATCATAACTGACGGCGGACAACAACGTCAGTCGTGAAATTCGCTGACGCATCATCTGTGGACGTCGTGCCTACTATGGGCTCCAGAAGAAACTGTGGCTGAGAAAGATTCACTCCCGAACCCAAAAGCACGATGTACAAAAAGCCCATGAAGCAATCCTCATGATTGAGTTATTTCCCTTGCATCTCATTTTTATATCGTGTAGCAGATACGATGGTATTTTATGACCAGGGAATTAAAGGAAATATTGACAACGACAAGGTCTTGGACCGACCGGGAATCGAACCCAGACACCTTCAGCATGGCTTTACTTTGTAGCCGCGTACTCTAATACTCGGCTAAGGAAATCCCCATGCACATATAGTGTAAAGTTTTATAAATGTTAACATTTGTAATAAAGCTAAGAACATTTTACAGTCCTGGTCGAGAAAGTAGAAAAGGTTAAAAAGTGCCAGAATTTACATTTGATTGCAGTACATTCTGACATACAAGTTCAATAAAAGGATCCCCGTTGAATGAAAAAGTTTTTCTACGATGATTACTAATTCTCATGGAAAAGTACCTCATCCTGATATTCACTCTAATGGAGTATGTTCAACGATTGAACTGACCTCCGGCAACTCAGTTCGAAACGGCGTGTTTCGTGTCAGCTTAATGACAACTAAACTTTATTCCACAGTTCAGGACACTTGCTGGCCACATCCCTACTTTACATAACTAACGAACACATCTGAACTGTGACCTCCAATTGTGAGCTGTAATGTGTGTGTCTATTGATCGGGATTCAGGACAGTTACCGCACTCACCTGTGTAGCATCCATCAAAGCTCTGCCATTCACCGTTCATAGAAACCGGCAAAGTGATTCCTTTGACATGTTAGTGGAACTCGCTCTGGAGGGAGGAGAACATCGATTGGCCTCACCACTTGCTGTTCCTCGGCGGCGTGCGACGTTATAAAGTCCTGATTGAACTTTGTAAAGGTAATTATCTCGGGCATCGGCGTCATCATCAGGAGAGAGCGAACTTTGATTGCATTGATTTATATTGCCGCTTGGCCTTTCGGCTTATGTCGCAGTGCCACGTTGCAGTTCTCACTTGTGGCGTCATCTAATGAAAATCATTGCATGACGTGGAACATGTTTTTTCTCCGCTTATTTTTTGCTTCGGTTTTTTCACTGAGCCGATTTTTTCCCATTGAAGTTGAGCTTCTGAAGCGCTAGGTATTAGTTTCGTTCTTTTTTTTTCGCAGCTACCCGCTAGTGTTATCACGCTCAAACGTGGCACTTGGCAGCAGTTGGCCGTTCCGGTGTAGATAGCTTGTGGAACTTATAATTGAGTTAGTCTGAAAAGATTGGAAAACAGAATAAAAATCATCAGATCAGGGCGCTTTATTCCAACTATTTTTGAAATAGATGTTGATTGATTCAACAGAAGATTGGCTATCCAGTATTAATCATGAGTGCAGCGTGAAAAAGATTTCAATAAGCGATAATTTGAGTGCGCATCGTACATTCGTGCCGTGCCTACACGAATTCTCTCTGCTCTTGGAAGTTTTTAAAAACTGCCTAAAGCAAAAAAAAACAGTACTTCTCAGTGCTACAAAAACAATACTTTTCAGTGCAAAAATAAAAAACGGTACTTTCTAATACTATTTTTTTCTACTATTGATCCCTTTACGTTCCTTGTTTGAACCCGTGCCTTCGATTTTTGGTTGGACCCGTTAAAAAAGTTAAAAAACCTAGCCGTGGCAATATTTCTTGGACACCGTCATGAAAAAAAATCTTCTAAGGGATGGTACACAAATTATGTCACGCTAAATTTCATTTTTTTCGAACCCCTCACCCCCTTTGTCACATTTTTTGTATGAGTCCTTTTTTTGTAAAGCTTGTCATGCTTGGCTTGACTACCTCCCCCATACTTGGAGCGTGACGTAATTTGTGCATGACCCTTTAGAAAGTCTCTTTTTTCGTTAATTCACTAAACATGGTTGCAACAATAAACAAAAGGAAGGGTGAATCTTTGAATTCATAACTTCCTTTAAAAAAACTGGGGTTTTAAAATAGCACTAAAAGTGGCAAAAATGAAAGAACGGACGTTTCTACGGAATGCGCACTTTCTTTCAAGGGTGAAATGGGTGAAATGATTGCATTAGAATGAGCAATCACTTCGATGCTGTAGACAATTTTTCCAAACACCAAATTGAAGCAGTCTCTAGCCTTTGAAGATCTAGACTTTGAAGGAAGCAAAGAGTGCCTGTTCCGAAGTTGAGGGTTTTAGGCAGGAGATCTTGAACTCCATTAGGGTTCCTTCTAAATCGCCAAAGAAAGGAGAATGTCGCATATTGCCGGAAACTCTTAAAGATCACGAACTTATTCTCAAACATCTTGATGATAAGAAGCACACATTGTTTACTTATGACGACAAAACTAAACGTTTGTTCAAAATCGTCTTAAAAGGTCTCTCAAGTAACTAAAAGTCACCTGAAGAGATCAAAAATTGAATGAATGATTTATTTGGATTTCCCCAGTCCAGGTTACCATTATGAAAAAGAGAATCCAATTTGGCATTGTTCGGAACGGGCTTTCTCAAGAATATTATTAAGTTCACTTAAACAACAAAGGTGTAAATAATATAAAAGCTTTAGAAAAAGCAAGACTTATGTTCGATGTCCGTGTGACATGGGAACATTTCCAGAAACCTGGAAGAAATTTTTAGAACCCCACTCAGCGTCGGTGCCAAAAGTGGGGCAATAGTACAAAACATTGCCACATGGATGCTAAATGCATGATTTGTGGAGGTTCTTTTCACGCTTGCTCTACAAAGTGTGTAAGCTCAAATTGCGAGGACCATCATAAATCTAACTTTTGGGATTGCCCTTCGCGTAGGCGAGTCGTCGAGGTTCGTGCCAGGCTAATGAACGGTCATATTTTTCGTTTTCGGAATTCCCCGAACAAAGCTCATTTTTCAGTTAACTATCGCTTGAATGAGAATCATACCTATCAGGTGGATTATAATCATGCTTAATTATAGACTAATTTTGTTACGTCGAGTAGCCGTTTGGATCTTTTAATTTCGAATAAACCTATAAAAGGAAAATCCTGTGCCTATATAACAGCATGTAATTTAAACTTCTCTCCTTTTCATACTACGAGTAACCGTTCTAATTGTTTCAAATCAAATGGAAAAACCCCGGCTGCCACAGGAAATTCCTATTCCGCCTCTTCGTCTACCGAAAATCCTAACGGAAAATTATCAAATAATGTACTTAAAGTAATATGTCTCCCTCCGATTTGAATTTTCTAACTGAACAATCGAATCAAATGATTGATGCAATGTCCAAAACCACCACTATGACTGAAGCAGTCCAAATTGGTATACAATTTACTAATTAAACTGTTATTGCATTACGTGTTTCTAATGGAACAAAACAAAGTAAATATTTTAAATTGGAATACTCGTTCTTTGACAGCTAAAGAGGACGAAGTGATTAATTTTCTAACAGCTAAAACATACATATAGCAGTTATACCGCAAACTTATTTGAAACCTGGATCAAACTCAAAAGAGATTCAAACTTTTTTGTTTACCGTATTAACCCTCTAGAACCCAAATTTTTATTTTTGATTTAAGTATTATTTTTCGTTATCTAAAATCGTTCTAAACACGTTTTGGGCATTTATTTATTTTTATTCGCAAATTTTTAAATTTTGGTTTTTGATTTTTATAAATTTTATTTCTGAACATCCCTAGCTTTTTCATTTTTTCTTGATGCCTTTTCTAGTTGTTGATTTTTGGCAATAATAAAAATTTAAATTGTTACGGTATTTTTAAAAATATTAAATTTTAATTTTTTTCGGAGCGTATTTTATTTTCCGTGTAACTAACGGAAAAACAGGTTTAAAATGATTTCAATACCACCAGGCTCTTCGTTTGTAATAGGTTAATCGTAGAAAAATATAAAAGGTACGATTTTTTATATTACACGTTAAATGAAGCCCAAGCATTTGTAGGTTATATAAGAATGCAATTTTTCAAACAAGTTCTAAAAATACAAAAAAGTTTCAAAAGTCATAAAAAACTTTTCTTATATGCGTGTTATGAGTCAAGGTATAAACCAAAAATAAAATCATTTTGATTTCCGAGCTACGAAAAAATACACAAAATTCCAAAGTGTACCCCGTCTAAAGGCGGGGTTGGGTATTAGAGGGTTAATCGGCTTGATGGGGTATGTGGGAGAGTTGCATAGGCGTATAAAACATCAACTTTTTTCGTCATTTTAAACCAAAGATTTTGAAACTTTGGGTGTTTCTGTTGAAACACAGCTTTTTAAATATACTTTCATAGCAGCTTATTTGCCTTTTCAGTGTTCTGGGCATGCTCTCTTTTTTATAATGATAACTTGAACTGGGGAAATCCAAGTAAATCATTCATTCAATTTTTGATCTCTTCAGGTGACTTATAGTTACTTGAGAGACCTTTTAAGACGATTTTGAACAAACGCCCTTAACGCCCAAGGTATCTCATAATCGGATGCGGTTTAACATTTCACCAAAAAAAATCATGTCGTCCAGATCAATTCTTGAAAGTGTCGTCTATATCTAGTTGTTTTATAAGACTCTTTTCTAGATTCATCAAACTTTTTTTTTTTTTTTGCTAGACGACCCTTTACAATGTGAAGAAGTTGAAAAAAAACTGTAGGTGAAGGGTCGTACACAATCTACGTTATAAATTAAGAATTCTGGGGTAGGGGAGGGCAAGTAAAACGAACCGTAGAAAAATGAAGTCTAATAAAAGAGTGGAATATAGTGGGAGGGAGAAATGATTCATCAGAGCAAGAATTAGCCTTGATTGAGTCAGTGGTTGGGTGCGGTCTACACCAAATTAATGACTTGACTAACACTTATCGGAGGCTTCTCGATCTGGCGTTTGTTCACGATAATAAATATGAGGAGCTACTGGAGCTATCGCAACCGTTCATGAAAATAGACAACCATTACAAACCCTTCGTGTTGAAATATGAAAGTACCATGCGTATCGGATGGATGGGTTTTGGACCCCTTTGATTTTGATTTCAAACAAAGTTGAACTGCGTGACTGAGACAGCGCATACAAATCTTTACATGCACGGTGCTTTAGATGTTACTTTATTTATTTCGTCGTTGTGAACAAATCGCGTTGGTTTGGGAGGCCTCACAGTGCAATCAGTAACAAAACGACAGTTGCTGATCTTTAGTTTAGAGAAGCCCGATATTTTCACTGGTGTTTATACTATATTACTGTGTAAAATGGCCCTTATTATATTTTTCAAAAGAATTGACAAGAAATTTCCTTTCGACGTAGCTTGATAATTTATTTCAATTGTAATCCCCAACAATCGAGCATACAGATATGTTTTACTGCATCGATGATTGATTATTTCTTTAAAACTCAGAAAACCACGCTTCCTAGTAGGCTTTCCTTCCCCGGGACAAAATTTCGCATTTCCCCTCCTTATTCTTTTCACTTTTCTGATTCGGTGAAACCATCCCCCTATTTCTCACTTCCCCTAAATAGCTATCAACCAATCACATCTGAGCAGCTTCAACTAGAAGTGACACATTTTGCTATATAGCATAGTGGCGTTCGCTTTTGGTCTCATAGGGACGAATGACCTTCGGGTTAAAGTCCTTCTCAAACAACAACAACAACATTTTGGTCTCATTTCAATTGTGAAACCAGACGGAGCAACTCATCGAGAATTGGCAGCAACGAACTCGCAAGAGCGTCCCAGTCACCGACACGAGGTAGATCGCTTTCGAGCTGTTAGCCCCAACGAACCTGCTCTGCTCCACGTTACCTCAGCCACAGAGACCTTGATAATCAAGCGGCTGCAAATCCAGCGTCCGGATTGTGATAACTGAATTGACTCGCACATACAGAATTCCCTACAGAATTCCCTTGCCCTGCAAGAATCGGGGAGCAAAGGCAAGATTTGTACGAGATGGCTGAAGAAAATCGACCAAAACCACTTGTTGTCATCGCCACCGCAAACCTCATCGGGCGAGGAGTATTCCAAACAGTGTGCCGTCAAAACGTGTCCAGGTTACGCGATTTGAACAATTCAATCGGTCCTTTTCAGGGCCAATAAATGTGTTTTAACGAGTTATTTGTGTAATATTCCCTAATGTGTTTACCACATACTATAATCTCTTTATTCATCTGATAGCATCATACAATAACGGATTTATTACGAATAATTGACAATATGGCAATTTGAGGATGTTTCCGATTACGCTTCTGCAGTGTAGTCGGGATGCAATAGCAGCATAATGCTCATCTTGTACATCCCTTGCCAAGACATCAGTTTCATATAGCCTATTTCCCAGATAAGAAAGGAAGAATATGAAAGGAGGAGCATCATCTGCTATTCCTTCGTTGAATTCGGTTTCATTCTGTTTTCGCTTTCGAGCTGGTAAGAGCTCCTCCGAACCTGCTCAGCTCCTCACTACCAGAGGCACAAAGCTGTTGATCATCAAGCGGCTGCAAATTCAGCTCCAACAAGATGTTGCTCGATTGCCAAGATTCGTGTTGGCCTCAGTTTAAAAAAAAATCCAAACAATTTTGATTCAAAACATTGTCATGATCATTAAATGGTTGCATGTATTGTAATGCCACAGACAAACAGACGTAACAGCTAAAATAATTATCAATTCAAAACATAGTCACGTGAACATTTACGCCCAATGCTAAAAATATTTCATTTGGCCAACCGCGAACTAGATGGCGGTAGTGGGCAAATGTTAAACTCGATCAAAAGCGATGCGAGTGCTACGAGTGGCACGTCGGCCAACTACCATATATTAGAATTTGGCGCTATTATTTTGTGCGATGAAAATAATTAGAGTGCTACGTCTGTTTGTCTGTGGTAATGCGTTCATTATTACACACATCATGCTCATATTGAAAACTGATCACACAAAAATTCTTTCTCTGTTTATTCCAAGTCAAAAGATTGCTTTCGAACATTATGAAAGTTTCTGCACGTGCAGTGATTTGTGAAATCGGTACAAGTGAAATTAAGCATATGAGTTGTTTTGAATAATATATCTAATAATGATCTGTTTCAATCTAATAAATTTTGGTATAATCAAAATATGATACGTGAAACTAAACTATGTGAACAACCGCTCCAAAACAATTGGCCTTTTATCGAAATCGTTTTCAAGAGCAGGTTCATATTCAGACCATTTTCAAGCAGCCTAAGGTTATCCAACGTTAACACAGCGGTCGTGTCTTGCATACAATCCCTTCATTTTTTTTTTACTTTTTTTCTCATTTACTTATAGATATCCTACTAAACAGCTCGAAGATTAATTATCATCATGGCTACCAAGCGGACGGAGCACAGTATTTTCAACGATCTGAAGAGATCCACAGAACGCATCTCTGAAAAAAATGTCTGAACTAAAAGCTAATACCCGTTAGCCAAAGAGATGGACAAAAAGAGTCGAAGCCGTTCAAAAGATCCGTATCACTCATAACAACGAGTGATCCGTGGCTCTTTTTTGGCGAGAGTCGGTTGATTGATCAGTACGGATCAGATAAAAAGTGATCCGGAAAATGAACGAATCGATTCTTTTTCCCTACTCTCCTTCGTTCGTTTCTCGACTAACGCTTCACACATACCTTCCTTTGCGCGCCACGGTACACATGCAAATACAGTTTGATGGAGCTCCACTCTTCTTCCATTCGCTCGGTTCAGTTCGCTCTTCCTTTGCGAGCCGCTGAGCCATTGAACCTTTCAACAGATCCGGTTTTCTAAAATGATTGATTTGGATCGGGTCCGTTCCAGGGATTGAATCCTGAGAAAATTGAGAGAATCTCTCACGTGTCGCTCTCTGTAATATCATAACATACTGCTCAACTGCTACAACTTTGATCAGATTGGGGGGATAGTAGTGCATGATAAAACCCCTCTAAACATGATCCAAGCCTGGGGGACATTAATGCTATTGGAAGTTCGTGGATTATTTATCGTGCCAGTAAAGAAAAACACCAACCCCCAACGGCAAACAAGCGAGAAAAATTGGATTCATCATCGCTCTCTCTTTGGGGCTCTCGCTCGCTGCTTCCATTTATCAGACTTGTTACACCTTGCGATACAATGACGATCGTGGACCGCAACAGATGGGATGTTTTCATTGCTTGCTTTGATCGTGCTTCATACTCAAATGAGAGCGAATTCTGCAATGCCTGGTCCGTTCACTAAAATGAGCCGTTTTGTCCATCTCTAGTTAGCCATATAATTAAGATGGGCCATCATATGCCACAACATATTGTTAGAACAGCAGAGAAAGAGTACATCACGGCATCGATTAAATCCTACCACGCGAAACTGGAAAAGCTGTCAACGAAGTGCTATTTCCTGCATTTAAAATTGGCTCAGGAATATCCGGAAGGATTTCCATTATTCCTGATAAAGATTAAACCAGCGGAAGAGTGCGAAGCCGACAGGAAGAACAAGCTACAACGAAAAAAAAAACAGGCCACCATGCAATCCGAGACGACGGAAGGTAACCGCATTCCTACTCCGATTGTGGAACCAATTGAAGATTTCGTAGTCAACCGTTCGACGCAGCAGTTCACTATGGAACAATTGACACACCTCAAAGAAACGATTTTTTCAAGAATTTCCGATTGTGAGGATTAACGTGTAAGGAGGTGTTTCAAGGACCGTATTTGGATCGTTTGGATTCGTTAAAGAGTGGTTGTGCAATCTTGAGACTTGCGTGCGTGTGGGATCTGATTCTCGGAAGATTTGAAGACTACGTTCCTGGGACGTTTGTTTGTACGTTGATTTGGCGGTGGCTTTCAAGTTTGTTTGGTGTATTGACAAGAGTATTGCTGTTCGAGTGGCACGATTTTTGGATTATATAAGATTCCTGGATCTTCAATTTGGTGGTTCCAACTACACATTTTCTTTGTTGAAAGCTCGATAAGTATCATTATTATATTATTATAGTATAGTACAAGTTTCTTTTTCTCTATTCCTATCCTATCCTATATTTATTGTTTTGAATTTATCTACAATTATGGAAACTGATTCAGGTGAAGGAGATTCAAATGAAAATGATCATTCTATAGAAACCCCTTCAGTTAAACCTTTCCGCATAAAAATTTATCCGTCCACTTTTCCGGGTCCATACGTAGTTTATTTTAGAAAAAAGGAGAGACCTATTAATGTTTTGTTGATTTCTGCTGAGGTTTACAAAAAATTTAAATCAGTAAAAGAAATCAAGAAAATTTCTCTCGACAAATTAAGAGTAGTTTTTGCATCTCGAGAGGATGCCAACTCTCTTTTAGAATCAAAATTATTTGTAAATTCTTATCGTGTGTATGCTCCATGTGATTCTTGTGAAATTAGTGGAGTTATATACGATGAAGATTTAAATTGTGACGACATTAGGAATAATGGTACTGGTATGTTTAAAAACAAATCCATTGCTCCTGTTAGTATTTTAGATTGTAATCGTTTATCAAAATTAATTTTTAGTGGTAATGAATCCAAATATGTCCAATCTAATTGTATAAAAATAACATTTTCTGGATCTGTTCTCCCAGATTATGTTATGATTGATAACGTCATTTTTCATGTTAGACTTTACTACCCTAAGCTCATGCACTGTGAGCGTTGTCTCCTTTTTGGCCACACATCTAATTTTTGTTCGAATAAATTGAAATGCTCCAAATGTGGAGATCTTCATTCATCGGAAGATTGTAAGAAAAAATCTGATGTTTGTATTTATTGTAGACAAAAACATACTAGTTTGAGAGAATGTTCTGTATATATTGAGCATCAATCAAAATTGAATAAAAAAATTAAAAACAAAAATCTTTTATCATATGCTGACATAATGAAATCTTCTGATAATATTAGTACTTCAAATTCATTTGCATTATTACCTGATGTTGATGATAATGATTATGATAAACAACATAATTTTCTTTACAAACCTCCGAACAAAAGAAAACGAACTTATAATAACTCTTCAAGAAAATCTATTCCTACTTTTGAACCTCAACCATCTACTTCTTATGAGTCACATTTTCCTTCACTCAATGCTTCCAATACCCCCAAAATCATTCCTGGTTTTCAAAAAGTTGATAACTCCTCTAATAATGTTGATTCAAACACTAATAATACTTCAGGAGATAGAAAAAATGAAGGTAGCGATAATTCCATTTTGAATATTTTAGAAGAATTAGTTGAATTTTTAGGTCTTAGTGATTTTTGGAAAAAAATTATTAAAATTATCTTACCTTTTGTGGCTTCTATTTTGGATAAATTGAATAATTTTGGACCACTCATTGCATCTTTGTTTTCATCCTAATGGCTTCAAAAAATACAAATAGTTTGAATAATTTACAATGGAATTGTCGCAGTATCATTAACAAACTCGATAGATTAAAAGTATTGATAAATAGCTTAAATACCGATATTTTTTGTTTAAATGAAACTTGGCTAACAGAATCTAAATTTTTACGTGTTCCACAATTCAAAATTTTTAGAAAAGATCGTTGTGATTCATATGGAGGAGTTCTGATTGGAATACGAAATAATATTGAATTTAAATATTTGGATATATCAATACAATCACAAATTGAATATATTGCCGTTTCAATTAGAAAAGATGGTTTTGAATTTTCTATTGTTTGTTTCTATTTTCCTCCCAACGTAAGTTTTTCTTTATCGCAAATTAAATGTATTTTAAAAGAAATTCCTTCTCCTTATTATATATTGGGTGATTTCAATGCCCATAATATAGCGTGGGGTAGTCATAGCTCTGATGGAAGAGGTTCTTTGATATTGGAATTGATTGATGAGTTAAATTTAAATATTTTAAATGATGGATCTTTTACCAGAATTGCAGTACCTCCTTCTCATTCATCATGTATTGATTTATCTCTTTGTTCTAGAGTGTCCATCCCGGGACATCCCGGGACAAAAAATCCCGGGATTTCACAAATTTCGGGATTTCCCGTTTCCCGGGATTTTATTTCTGACATCCCGGGAATCCCGGGATTCCCGAAATGTATGTAGAAAAGCATAATGAAAAAAAATAATAATAAACGAGTAATTATGTTCATGAAAAGATCAATTAACCAAGTAAGAAACTCATATTTTTATTTGTCTAAACTCATATTTGTCTAGCTGAGATAACAAATTTGAAAGTACACCTAAACCGCCGCAAATCGCTAGTCAGTACCATTTGTAAAAAGTAGGCATTGAGAAAATTTACTGAGAAGTTTTCAATCTCGTTTTCCATACAAATATCTTAGGAGATTGGAACATGTTTCGATCTCAATGGAACTTTCTTAATTTGCTTTTCCTTCCGTTAACTTTCGAAGAAAAATATAAAGATGACCAAATAACGATTCATTTTTGTTTTACACGATACGAACATCTGCTGTGGGACTGACATGCGTTCACTATTCATTATGAGATAATTCGACTTGGTGTTTTTTCTTAATTTTACTGTACAAATAGTGATTTCTCGTTAGTGCAGCTGAAAGATCATTAGAAGATATAACGAAAACTGATATCAACTCAATTTTGTCCAAAATGCAAATGGGACTTACTTGCGATTCACGGCAGTAAACTTCAGTCAATAATTTTCAGTAATTAAACCTAAAGTTGCTTTAAATAATTGATAATTGCTTAAAATTTATGACTTAAGTTTTTATCATACTTCCATTATTTATAAGTGTTATCTTCTTCTTCTTTCTGGCGTTACGTCCCAACTAGGACAAAGCCTGCTTCTCAGCTTAGTGTTCTTATGACCACTTCCACAGTTATTAACTGAGAGCTTTCTATGCCAATTGACCATTTTTGCATGTGTATATCGTGTGGCAGGTACGATCATACTTTATGCCCTGGGAAGTCGAGAAAATTTCCAACCCGAAAAGATCCTCGACCGGTGGGATTCGAACCCACGACCCTCAGCTTAGTCTTGCTGAATAGCTGCGCGTTTACCGCTACGGCTATCTGGGCCCCTAAGTGTTATAGAGAATTTGAAAAAATCCAGCAAACCCGTAATTAGTCAAGCTGAGTTTTGATTTTTGTCAGGTTACTTCATCAGAATAAGTAAGTCTTATGTGATTTGCTATATTTAACATATTATTTTAGAAAGTTACATTATCTATTTATTTCATTGAAAAACATTGTATTGTTAAATTTGTACTTCCATTTCAACCGAAATGCTAGTTTTATTGAAAATTTGATAAATCCCGGGATCCCGGGATTTCCCGGGACAAGCACAGAATTTTTGTCCCGAATCCCGGGACGAGCAAAATGGCCGGGAAATGGACACTCTACTTTGTTCTAATAGTTTATCCATGATGTCGTCTTGGAAAACTATTGATGATCCAAATAATAGTGATCATTTACCTATTTCAATTGAATTTCAAAATCCTATGCATAACAAAATGCCACAAGAAGTACATGTTCCTGATCTATGTAACAATGTGGATTGGATTAAATTTGCCGATTATTTATCATTTTCTTTGTATAATGATGGTAATTCATTTCCTGTGTTGGAGAAGTACAATCATTTTTCAAAACTTTTAACTGATTGTTTACATAAAGCTCAGAAAATAAAGGTTGTTCCAGGTGTTTTTAAGAGAAAGCGTCCTTCTTTTTGGTGGGATAATGAGTGTACTATTGCTTTAAAAAATAAATCTGCTGCATTTAAACTATTTCGTAAATCTGGTTGTAGGGAACATTATTTTTCATATCGGAAAGCTGAAGCATTATTCACTAGAATTACTAAATTCAAGAAAAGAAACTATTGGAAAACATTTGTAGAAAGTCTCGATAAAGATACTTCACTTACAAAATTATGGTCCGTAGCTAGAAATTTGAGGAATTATGATTGTACTTCTCCAAATGTGTTAGAATATTCAGAAGAGTGGATTGATCTATTTGCATCCAAAATATGCCCAAGTTTTGTTCCCAATTTTGTAAATTACAAAACAAGATGTGTGAATCATTTTCCTGATTTGTGTATTCCATTTTCTTTAGCGGAGATGAATTTGGCCTTATCACTAACCAATAATACTGCTCCAGGTATTGATAATATAAAATTCATTGTTCTTAAAAATTTACCAGATGATGGAAAAGAATATTTGCTTTCGATATATAATTCATTTATTTCTCAAAATATTATTCCTTCTGAGTGGCGTTTTGTTAAAGTAGTAAGTATTTTAAAACCTGGTAAGGATCCATCTTTTGTTGATAGTCGAAGACCTATAAGCTTACTTTTATGTTTGCGTAAGCTTATGGAACGTATGTTATTAAATCGTTTGGAACTGTGGGCTGAGAGTAATAACATATTTTCTTCTTCTCAATTTGAATTTCGAAAAGGTCGTGGTACTCGTGATTGTACTGCGCTCTTAGCTTCTCAAATACAACTTTCGTTTAACAAGAAACAAGATGTTGTTTCTACTTTTCTTGATGTTTCTGGTGCATATGATTCTGTTTTGATTGATTTGCTTTTCGACAAAATGAATAATTTAAAAATTCCTAACATGATTTCAAATTTCATTTACAATTTATTTTCTTTAAAAATTATGCACTTTTTCCATAATGGATCTTCAAGAACTATTCGTTATAGTTGTTTTGGACTTCCACAAGGTTCTTGTTTGAGTCCATTTTTATATAATTTATTTACTTCAGATATGGCTTCTATTATTCCTAATGGTTGTTATTTAATACAATTTGCAGATGATAATGTTTTATCCATTAGTGGGAAAAACAGAGAAATCATACAACATTTTATGCAACTTTCCTTAGATAACATTGATACCTGGGCACATAATAATGGTTTCACATTTTCTATTTCAAAAACAAAATATATAATATTTTCTAGAAAACATTCAATCACTAATATTTGTTTATATTTAAACGGCTATGAAATTGAACAAGTTTTTGATTATAAATATCTTGGTATATGGTTTGATTCAAAATTAAATTGGAAGAATCACATTTCATATATTCAGAAAGTATGTTCGAAAAGAATAAATTTTCTCCGTACTATTACTGGTACTTGGTGGGGTGCTCACCCTTCTGATATGATAACCCTTTATAAAACAACTATTCGTTCAGTAATGGAATATGGATGTTTCACATTTGGTAGTGCTATTCAAACTCATTTTTCAAAACTAGAGAAGATTCAATTTCGATGTTTACGAATTTGTTTAAAATTAATGAGTTCAACTCATACTCAATCCATCGAAGTTTTAGCTGGCATTGAACCTCTTAAAATTCGTTTTCACAAATTAAATTGTAAATTTTGGATTCAATGCATTTCATACAATCATCCAATAATTAATACCTTGCAAACTTTATATGAAATTAATCCCACAAGTAAAATATTAAGTTCTTATATTTATTGTTCCGCGTTAAATTTAAATCCTGATAATTCTATTGGTTTTCATAATTACAATATAAATGTTCATACATTTCAACCACTAATTGATTTTTCTCTATATGAAGAGATGAAACAAATTCCAAAACATGAACATTCTCGTTTAGCTAATTTATTATTTGAAAGGAAATTTGAAGGCATTAATCGCAATCAGTTTTATTTCACGGATGGTTCTTTTATTCAAAATGTTGCAGGTTTTGGAGTATATAATACTGTGTTAGGTCATTTTTTGAAACTACAAAATCCTTGTTCAATTTTTATAGCTGAATTAACTGCTTTATACTATGCATGTAACTTAATTAATGATTGTGAACCAAATTTATTTATAGTATGTTCTGACAGCATGAGTTGTCTACATGCATTGAATTCCATTAATTTCAATTTCAAATCACATCATATATTTTTAGCACTTAAAAAAACGTTATTTGACTTATATTCTCGAGGATTTTTGATAAAATTTGTTTGGGTACCTGCTCATTGTAATATATATGGCAATGAACAAGCTGATTGTTTAGCAAAACTGGGTGTTGCTCGTGGTATAATTTATAACCGTAATATTTTTGCTTCAGAATACTATTCTAAACTTAGATCATTTTGTTTAGATGAATGGCAAAATTCTTGGAATTCAAGCGACAAAGGTCGATGGTGTCATTCTATTTGTCCTGTAGTTAATTATTCTCCCTGGTTTAAAAATATAAGTTTTAGTAAAAACTTCATTTGTTGTTTTTCAAGATTGATTTCAAATCATTATATTTGTAACAGTCATTTATATTGTATAAATTTGAAGGATTCAAATTTATGTGATTGCGGTGATTTTTATGAAGATATTGATCATATTGTATTTGTATGTTCAAAATATGTCCTACCTAGAATTAAATTTGAGAATCGCTTAAAAAACATTATGAATTGTATTCCTGGATCTGTTCGTGATATACTTGGTAGCAAATGTCCTTCTATTTTGAAATTATTATTTGACTTTTTGAATGAAATTTCATATATTGTTTGATACTCGTGCATTTTTTTTGTTTGTTTATTTTCAGATTAGTACCATAATTTCGTGATGACCCTCCTTTATCCATATGATGTTGTTTCCCCTGGAAATTCATGCACTTGGCCCTGTTATGGTTTATGTCCGTTGGAGCCTATAGATTATATATTCATATTATAACGTTTTGGAAAAGATGAAGAGGTTTTGTGCCTCTTTGAGAAAGATTTTTATAAAAATCACTCAAAGGGGTTTTTCCCTCTTCCAAATTTTTGTTAAATAAATAAATAAATAAATAAATTGACACACCTCAACAAGGGGTTAGGATATGCGATACCTATGAAACCTGACGAGGAGAAAATCATCGTAGACATGGAAACATCGGTTATCCAAACCGTACCAATAAAGGACCAGAACACAACGAGGAACATCGTAGCAAAGGCCATTACAACAGGACAACGCAGCAGGGCAGACAAGAACGAGACGAGGATCGTGATAGAACTTAAGGATAAACCACTGTTCTACATCAAGGCGGATAGAGGAACGCGGTCGTCATCATGGACAAGACGGATTACGACGAACAAATGGGGAAAAAAAGGAAGGCCCCTACCGACATTTGAGAGTGGATCCACTACGACAAAACTCTGAAGGATTGCAAGGCGATCATTGGCAAAGCTCGTTCGAAAGAGTCAAGCCCCATTCTTCCACGGATTAAAGGACTTACGAAGATTCACCAGCCGGTAAAAGAAATGCGAGAAATTATTTCGGCCGACGGATCCCCCACTCAGGAACTGGCGAAATGGTTAGTCAAGGAATTCCAGAGTATGCTGAATCCATTCCCTACTAGGTCAGTTAAAACACCCAGGAGTTCTCCCAGAAACTATTAGAGTTAGGACATATGGAGAATGACGAGATGATGGTTTCTTTCGACGTAGCGTTCCTGTAAAGGATTCCCTAAATCTTCTTGAGGAGTGGTTATTATCCCAAAGGACAGATGCAGCACGGAAAGGAAAGGTCAGGACATAAATGAAGTTGGCAAGATTGTGCATGGACGAGAACTACTTTCAATTTCGAGGAAATTTCTACAAGCAGACGAAAGGAGCCCCCATGGGAAACCCTATCTCCCCGTTTTTGTGCGAACTATTCATGGCGAATTTTGAGGAAAACTTAAAGATTTGATGTTTTTCAGCAGAGACAACCAACTTACGACTTCATTAGGCTCTACCAAGGATCCTGTAAACACACTGAACAAGGCTGATGTTTACAAAATCAGTTGTCCCCACTGCAGCAAGGTCTACGTTGGTCAAACAAAGCGGTCTACCGGCGTTAGATTAAATGAACACTTAGCGGGAATATGAAAAGCTCAGAAAACGATAGACAAAGGGATGACTCACGATTTCAAATCAAAGGTAGCAGAGCATGTCTTTCCAGAGGGTCATACAATTACGACGGCGGATATCAAAATTTTGCGAAATTTTTCATCACTTTTTTTTCTAGAAATTTGCTAACAGGTACCTGCGACGCTACTCATCAGAGACCATGACAACGGCAATACATAACTTTTCAACTTGATACCTACTTATTGTTCCTGTGATGTATCTTACAGCTCTTAAATGAAAAGTTTCTACAAAAGAAGAAAGGGATGCACCTAATAGCTCTAAGATTTTAGGGTTATACAATTAGGTTCTTTTAGGTTTTTATTCATATGCTACGCTTTCAGCATGACAAAAACTCCTGCTTATATCTTGGCAGAAAATGAAGAAGATTTGTACTCGAACGGGCTTAATAGAATATGTCTAATGAGTCTGGAATCTAACGACTCGGTTATTCTAGAACTTATTTGAGTGTGGTTCTTCAGATTAACAAGCGTTACCCAAAATATTTCGAAGGTAAACGAATTAAATTTAACCCAAGCAGCTTTAACCAGTATTAAGGCCGCACGGGACGTCAATCTAATCACCCTATCCATTTGAAGAAACAAATCTCAAACACTACTCCATACATCGATGCGAAAAAATTTTCACGTTATTCTATATTTGTAATGTACAACCCATTAAATTTTCAGCTTCATCGGTTTACTAAAACTCGAGATTTGCTCCCGCAAAGTTTTGATGATAAATGTTAGAGTGAGACAAACGATAGGGAAAATAACATGGTCTCCCGTGTCACCTTAACACATGTTTCAATTCCAACGACTGTTTGAGATTTTCTGAGATTTTCTGAGATTTCCATTAGGCCCTTTATGTAAATGAAAGCAATCTGTACGATGTGCTAGGTTATCATTGTACAGTTTTTGATGAAAACAGATCATCTCTTTATCTGTTTTGAAAGAAAACCTGAGTATCATAAATTCGTCTTAGGGATTTTTTAGCTGCAAGTAGATTGTCATTTAAAGGAAAATAACAAACATCGGCAATTCCCTGAAAGTTTCAGAAACTTCAATGCGAATTATGAATAATTAGTGCTCAAATCCCACCCACATCGAGAAGCCACTTTCCCAAACCCCAGACCATACCGAAAACTTTTGCACACTTTGTTTCGCTTGCGGTTCCGCAGCGTTGGACCTACACTGATTCTTCTGGCTCACAATTAGATGCTTATCCACGATGGCACCAGTTCATAATTCATCATAAGATAACTTTACGCAACGGCTTCGCAAAGACCAAATCGCAAAACCATCATCATCGCCACTAAAGCTACCATAAATTGCTTAAACCGTCGCACCAAACTTGGGTGGTAGATGCCACCCGTCTTCTCCCCCTCGCCAGCTTGTTTGTCTTCTGGCACCGGAGAAGAGCTCGTGCGAACTTTAACCATCATATTCATTCTTACCGTTTGGAGACGCAGGCTATTTGTACTGCGTTGGTTAGCTGATGGTTCCATCTCGGCAGGCAGTGTCGGGAATTAAAGTTTATCACAATCTGCGAGACACTTTCAACGACCAGAGAGAATAGACCGGGACCATCACGATGGAGGAGAAAACTTTTTCTGCTTTTATCCTTCAATTAAAGAGCGCTCCATGGAGCGAAAAAAAAATCACACCAATTCACTTTTTGGAATAGCCTTCTTGATGGATTACCACTCTCGGATTCATAGCAAAAATTTTGATTTATGCTTTTTGATACATTCCTAGCAGGATCTTCAACTATACTTGGATGATCCTCAGTAGAATTATGATATTTAGCGTTTCTTAATTCCCTGCTTGGTTACTTTCCTCCAGTTTCTCGCACGTCTCACACTTATAAGTTGTCCGGAATTCTCGCAACGTGCCTCGCCCATCGTACCCTTCCAGCTTTGGCAACTTTCTGGATACTGGGTTCACAGTAGAGTTGCGCCGGCTCATGATTCATTCTTCTGCGCTGTTCTCACATACCTACTCCGCCAAAGAACGTCCTAAGCACACGTCGTTCAAAAATTCTTAGCGCTTGCAGGTTCTCTTCGAGCATTGTCTTGATCACATTCCCGTAGAGGATTACCCTTCAGCGTCTTGACCATGGTATACCTAATACGGAGGTGAAGTTTATCAGAACGCAATATATTGTGGAGTCCGTAGAAAGCATCAACCTGAGTTCACTGGTTTCCAGGGTTCACCTGGGGTCCCCATGGATTTCAAAAGTGTTTTCAAAGGTTATCAAGGGCTCCGGAGCTTCTGAAGGCTATCCGGGATCTTCCTGGATCTATTACTGCTTATGTAAACCTTCAAAAAGTACATTTTATGGTAATAAGTTTATCTTGCTAAGCATCCGTTTGGATCAGATTTCAGCAAATCGCGTCACTTTCCTTGATTCCCAAAAGAAACGTTACGGCCTACAAAAAAACAACTCTGGGATCGGAAGGCGGGTGGACGCCGAACATTCTTGTAACAGTTCTCCGTCGAGATAAATGATGACAGTCAGCTCAAAATGATTATTATCCACAAGGCAAGTTCATTTATCACGAAAATTCGTTTTTCGCTTTCACGACTTGCACGGAATGGGTATCTACACACGCACAGCAGAGAAGAAGAGAAGAAAGTTATTGCTAAGGTAGAATTCTTGAAATAATTACCATGATTTGGAGCAACGGCGAAGGCGACGCCGGTAATGCCGGGTCCCCCAGGCTTTTGATGTGCGACGAAATGTACACTTTAGGTGGAATAATATTGTAACTTACGGGATTACTCATAATATGCTTCCAAGAGTTTGCACTGTGAAATGTGCGCCCGGCTCTAATTTGGTCGCAGCTTACAGCCGAAGAATGGTGGTAACTAATGGAAATGGTCAGACAGCTTGGCGCCTGTCGGCACTCCTCCTATTCATAGTGGTTCACCGGTTGTTTTAAGAAGCCGTCATAATTTGATGAAATAAGATAATTCTAAACCAATAATGTTTTGTCTATTAAAAAACGTTTTGCTTATATGGTTGTGTACTTTTAGGATCTTTGTTAATATTCTCTGACTTTGAAAATATTGCACTGTTAAAACAGAATTCAGAAATCGCTTGAATTTTTCATATATTTTCAAAACATGAAAATAAACTCCATAATTTCTAACTATATACCTAACTATACATATATACTCTGCAGAGGAGCGTGTGAAACTTATGTTCTTTCATGTTTGTGATCATAACTGGTCCATAACAAGGTAAAGGAGTGAAAAACAAGACAACTTATTTTTTTATTTTTGGTCAATGAGCGGTACCACTGTGTTATCGTCCGACTTTTTCTCGTTGATTGGAAGAAAGTGACATTGCGTTGGTTAGATTTTAGCAGTTCCGAAGAAGTGCGACCGTTTGTTAACTTTTGTCGCCGGCAAGCCGAATGAATTCACATAACACAATGTAACGAGTTTTCTAGCATCCGTCGCCATTATTGTGGTGAATAATGAAGTGAAATGAGGGCTGGGCGAGATTGAATTGGAAGTGACATTGTCCGGAGCATGGAGATAATCGCCGACAAGAGCAGAAAGCAATATCAATTAGAAAGCTTTATTGTTAGATTTGGTACGTGATTCTTCTATAAGATGCTCTAGCACTCACGATGCTTGAATCTTCTTCATCTTCTAGGCATTACGCCTTCACTAGCATAAAGCCTGCTTCTTAGCATAGTGTTCTTATGAGCACTCCCACAGTTATTAACTAAGAGCCATTTTCGCATTCGTATATCGTGTGGCAGGCACGATGATACTAATCTATGCCCAGTAAAGTCAAAGAAATTTACATTACAAAAAGATCCTGGACCGACCGGGAATCGAACCCAGACACCTTCAGCATGGCTTTGCTTGGTAGCCGCGGACTCTAACCATTCGACTAATGAAGGCCCCCTGCTTGTACCTATATTCGCTATATAAAGTTCCAACAGACTCAACAGATATTTCAAAGTGATAAAACTCAGTCATCTTAAGTAATATTGATTCATAAAAGTATCACTTCTTGCGCTTACATATAGAAAGTATGCTGATACATTTTCAGCAATGTCAGTGCAAAACCTAGTGATTTTCTTGAATTCGCAATCGTGAGACGGATTGGTCACAATCATCGATGCCCAGTACAAATTTAAATGACGGCCTACTTTGCCTTAATATAAGCAAATGGATTAATGTACTGATGTTCATGAATTTACTTCGTTAAACAAGTGACGTCAATTGAATTTGCGTAAAAACAGACTTCGTTGATTGACGTTTTGGTGAATTGAATTTAAAAATGGCGTCAGACATCGATTTTCGTCAACAATATTCTCCAAACGTAGGTCGCCATCTTGGATTCCAAAATGGTGTTGGACATCAATTTTTGTCATCCCCTCATCGTGCCCATTCCGAAAATACCCATTTTGTATGGGTTTCCAAATGTTTTCCCAAACCAGAGGTCGCCATCTTGGAATCGATTTTCGTCATCCCCTCATCGTGCCTTTTTTGAAAATACCCATATTGTATGGGGTTCCAACGGTTTTCCCCAACCGGAGGTCAATAATTTCCCACAGAATTGTCAAAACTCAATTTACGCACTGCGTAAAAAAGTGACTTAAATTGAGGTAGCGTTAAAAAAGACTTCGTAAATTGACGTTTTAGTCTATCCAGCAGCAACTCCGACAGCTCACATGCCATTAATGCATTATTCAAGATTCGTTGGAAAGCGAACACAGAATTGCACTCAAATTGAGGATTTCTTTGTTGACTACCGTATGTTTGTTTTTGCGCATGCGTTATCCTTTTTGACAGCGCCGTGAACTTAGTTCTTTTTAACAGGAATCACATCGCGAATATGGATTTCTCGATTCTAGATATCGTGAATTCAGGGTCATGGTATTGAAAGCGTTACTAATCAAGCATGCCAGTGGAACAGGCAAGATATTTGTTCTGGAATCGGTGATCGCTTTCATGAAGACGGGATGCAACGAATCACGCTTTTGGGAACTGAATCATGAAATACAGTATGGCCTATAAAAAAATGCGAAAACCGTCATATCATGTTTTATGTTAGTTTTTACATAGAAAATGTGAATGAAGCATAAATATTGTTCATCACTTGTACTGTTTAATCTATTTAGACTCAGTTTTTCGCTTTGGAAATGATTTTTATCTATTACTTTCACCTCACCAGAGAGGAATTGGAAGCATACCTTCAAATTTTATCATGCGAACGTCGAATTCAATATCTGTGTGATGAAAACTTCTATAACATCCACGATGGAGTGAGATTCTTCACAGGCCTTGTCTCCCGCATACGCCCATATCAAATGATAGCATCGGTTCATACCTGGGTAATTGGAGACTTAAACATATTTTCGAAAAAAACGGCTCATTTTGGAGAGCTTTGATTAAACCTTCATATAAGTGTGATAAGCGGCTCCGTTTTGCCCAAAACCTATGAGCTAGTATTGATATAAGTTGTCTCTAACTGAAGGAACAAATTTCATCGTCAAAAATTGTTTATTGAACTTTCACAAAAAATAAAGGCATATCAAACCTATAAGACGCAAATTCTCTCAAAACTATGACCCTGGTAAAATATTTTATTGTGATCATGAAGAACACGTTCTCTAAGAACTCCTCCATTCTCTGATACCAAACAAACTAGAATTTTCAACAATAAAGTGTAATTTTTGAAGGTGGAAAGTTTATCACCAGAGTATACGACAATCAGCCGCTGTTTCTAGCGTTGAGCGGAAAAACCCTTTGAACTTATTTGCTTTATTACATTATTTAGGACAGTAAGAAAAATATGACAAAAATTGTCCTGGATAGCGAAGTTGTGTCAGAATGCACTACAATAATCAGAAATTACATTCACTATCAAAAACAATGAAAATAACGCCTGTGGATGCTATACTCACGCTCAAACAATTTTCGCATTTTTTATGGGCCATACTGTAGAACAAGCAATGCGTTCCGTTTACCATGACTTTTTATTCACGAATATGGGAACGGATTTTTTTTGCGTGTAGAATAAAATACAGTCTGGGGAATTATTCTTCTTTAATTCAATTTTTTTAAATAAATAAAATGAGCACTGGTTACCTCTATAAATCTGGATGTCCGTATACCAAGGAGTTAGTGAGTTCAAGAAGATATACCTTAGATCATTACGGAGAATATAGTCACCAAGATGTTGATTAAGCACAAGTTGCAAAGATTCGAGTATAATAAACACTCATGAGATTGCATCAAGGTGAAGCTGCCTAGCCTCAAGTGTATAAAAATTCAATTCACGTAATATTATGTTAATAGAATTTAGTGAATGTAATTAATGTAAAAGGAGGTTTGGTTGTATGTCATATATAATGAAGCATTCAGCAAGATGCCTTCTCGTAGTTGAGAATTGAAAACGCTTATTTGGCGAACGGTGGCTGTACGTTTTGTTTCTACAATTTCAAACATATAGAAATATCTGAACTTTCCTCACTTTTGGCATGTATTCCGGACAGCTCATGGAAATCCTATTTAGAATAGTTAAAGCATCTATTGAGATGAGGGGCCCAAATAGCCGTAGCGGTAAACGCGCAGCTATTCAGCAAGACCAAGCTGAGGGTCGTGGGTTCGAATCCCACCGGTCGAGGATCTTTTCGGGTTGAAAATTTTCTCGACTTCCCAGGGCATAGAGTAGGGTAGGTGTACCAGTTATGGACATAGTGGTTCCCTATTTTGCCATACGTGATCACTTTAATGTCTTCAAATTTTGAAAACTGTTGTGTGTTGTAGTAGTTAGATTTAAGATATATCTTGATGTTAAAACATTTGTAACGCTCCGTTCTGTTTCTAAGTCAACGGCTTACGCGCCACCTTCAAAGAAGGACCGTTACTCCGATCGTTAGCCCGGAATTAGACTGCCTTCTCAGGGCAGGTCTTTCAGTTCTACAGAAACGAAAGTTCACTCTGAACCCAAACGTCATAGGCAATCAAACAAATTCACCAAATAACGAAATTTTAATCTAAAATGAACGCGAATTAAAAATACTCTCAATGATTCACCAAGAGAGAAATTGTCTCGCTAAAATAAACTTAAACCAGTCTAATAATCAATTCAACTTTATTGCATGACGTGATGAAAATGGAATGCTGAACTAAACTAGAAGTAATTTATTTAATCGTTGCAACTACGACCGTATTCAAAAATATATTAACTAAATTTATCGAGTGTTTTTAGCTCTACGACTCGACTACTAATTTGACTTTAATGCATTCAAATAAACCTAATTCCCTAGGGTGACGTCACGCTTCCTTAATTATTTAATCTAATAAGAAGCACAAGTGAGCAAAAATGTTCAGGTCTGACCTTATTTCTTCTTGGGTCCCACGTAGGATGTCGCGCGAAGTTCGTCCACGTGTTCGCTCCTCGAAATCGAAATTGCTTGCTTTCAACTCGGTGGTCGTCACCAACGAGTTGCCGGCGTTGAGCTCTAATTTCTTCTCACCGTTATCACGTGTCCCGCGCGCTGGTGTATGAACCGGGGTGAAGGCGTCCCCTTGATACGTGGAGTGACAGCCGTTGAAAGTAGCGTGGCCTACACCTTGCGACTTACCGACTAGCGAAGACACGGCGGTGACATCCGGTTGTTGCAAGACGATTGCTTCAGACGACTGGCAGATTGGTAAGCCGCCGACCGCATAAACTTCAGTCGATCAACGGTGGGAGTCCACACTGGCGCACTACTGGTTGCACGGAATCACGATGTAGTTCGAATTAGGGCCTAAGCTCCAAACCAGATTCTACTCCGAACTATGCGCAACGTTTCTGGACAAAACTCCACACCAAACTACGTGCCCACGTTGCTTGGGCACGCTTGTCCTAGACAACATGTTACAACTTCACTTAATTGCTCACATATTTGATTGAAATATAGGCTTACCTGAATTTATTCAGTTTAAACATTCACAAGTTAATTTCAAATTCTGTTCAAACTTTCCTCGACAAATTTAGCCGCTAAAGAAACAAACAAATTAATTTTCTAAATTTTACACTAATCAACGCACGGACACTTACTTCTAGTTTAATTAATTTGAATCACACCGTTAAATAATTATTCTCTCAGTTTAACTCCAATCTAAAAACTTCGACTGTTCTTGACAAAGCACTCCACTAGAATGAATAGACCGACGCGCTCTAGATTGGGTTAAGCCTAATTTTTGCTGCGCAATTTACTGCGATTGGTGGATTAGAGAGAGTCTATATTTCAATAGCCTTTTATTTTAATCGGAATTTTCCATAGTGGAATTTTTTGACTCTCTACGACGCAATATATTTGAAATTGAAATATTTCCGATTGCTAACGCTACTACCTGCTAGGTGGCGCATGCAGCATTTATTGTTTTCAACATTGCAATCAACTGACAGCATTGATCATACTCGACTGACAGAGTATTGGTGTCAGCAAGATAAATGGATGGTATAAAAACGAATTCACAATGTGTCAATGAATGATGTGCATTCATGTATGGTTACACATTCAAAAAGATTTTAAATGTGAAAGTTATTAAAATTTCACATATGGCCATATAGGGAACCACTATGGCCATAACTGGTACACTTTCCCTATCTTCGTACCTGCCACACGATATACACATGCAAAAATGGTCAATCGGCAAAGAAAGCTCTCAGTTAATAACTGTGGAAGTGCCCATATCCCTTTCGGGACGAACCAGCACAATTGTGCTGTTCGGCACCCTTGACATCGAATGACTATTTCAGCCAATAAATCATTGTTTTACTAAACTTTTTCGATTTCGATTATTGAATTATCATTGATACTTGTAATCAAGCACAACAGCTTTTGTTCACATCGTGTTTAGAAAACACTAGCTCAGGGTAAACAAAAAGTAAACAAACACCGTAAGAATTGAAAAAGTTTTATCTGTCGCAACTTTTCAACTATTCGTTTTTTCTAGGTATGCAAAGATACGAATCGAGAGTGAAAGAGTCATTCTTTGAAATGGTGAAGACCAAATGAGAATTGATTCACACAGCAAATATTTCTGGAGGGACAAAGTGGGACCAGCACAATTGTGCTGGTGCCGGCACTTACCCGGTCGATGTTCGTTGTAGACTACCAATTTTCATTTTCAGTATTTTGATCGAATTAAGTGGCTGAATCTGGTTCTAATGTCCACAATAGTGCATAATATTGCATTAAAACATGAATGAGTGATTTCATACGAATCATAAGGATGATGTACCGTTCGAAAACTATGTAACAGAAATTCATAGCTTTGATTTAAAAACTTTTATTTTTTATACGTCCATATTTGAAATAGATTGGGAATCACATTTAATATTTTAAATCTCCTTTAGCAAAGTTTAAGACAAAGTAAAAGTTTAGGGGAACGTTCAAAAATTACGTCATTCATTTAGGGGAGTAGAGGTGTATGAAAGTGCGACAGTGCATGTGGGCAAAAGCGTGATAGTGGATATGGGGAGGATTTAGATTGACTTAAAAACAATGGACGTAATTTTTGAATTTCCCCTTGCTTTGATAATCGATCAATACCATGTTGACGCGATAATCCATTTTGGTGTTGTACAATGAATGCCGGTTCCATATCTACCATAATATTTATGAAATTTGACAACTGAAGCTGAAAACCTTTACTTACTATTTGCTTCCGAACCACAGAGTCTATTAAATGGCATACTATTGATGTATGCAGCCCATGCTAGTCTTCTTCTTCTTCTTCTTGGCATTACATCCTCACTGAGACAGAGCCTGCTTCTCAGCTTAGTGTTCAATGAGCACTTCCATAGTTATTACCTGAGAGCTTGCCAAAGTTGCCATTTTCACATTCGCAAGTACGATGAAACTCTATGCCCAGGGAAGTCAAAGAAATTTCCATTACGAAAAGATCCTGGACTGACCGGGAATCGAACCCAGACACCTTCCGCATGGCTTTGCTTTTTTGTCGTGGACTCTAACCACTCGGCTAAGGAAGGCCCCTGCTGGTATTACTCGCAAATATGTTGTTTATGATGTATGAAATGCGTTTGAAATAGTCTACTTAACTATTAAACAATGTATAAAGTTATGGAGTCTAGATTATCCGTTCATATAAAAAATATCGTTTCATTCCTTTTACGCTTAAAAATATATTGTCTAAATCTGGAATTTTGAGACTTAGATAAGCTGATATATTAAAAATAAAAATCTGTACTTGCAAAGCAACTAGCAGTATCGATCAAAGAAGTTTAGGTTCAATTCCCGCTGCAGTATTTTTTTCGTCAGATACGTATTACGATTGTGCCATTTGGCGTTGCATGCTAGTCCGTTGATTTGTGTGATGCTTCCTTTAAAGGCCATAATCGTACATAATGCTTTCCAGGAAACTTTCTACGGTCGGATTGACAGCTAAAAATGTACATGCAACCGAAACGAAAGGGAAAACAAAACTTACGAGTATGGTCGAGCTTTACATTTTCCTTAGTAATCTAACGGTCACACCGATTGCGAAACTTTAAAAGCTCATGGAAAATCAAAAAGTCTACTGTTTGCAGCTGTCTTCTGTATTGTACTGTTAGAATCATTGTCAGTGTCTTTATTTTCAAATCTGGAAGCTTCCAAATATTTAAATACATTAAAAAAAAATTGATTGTTCTATGTAATTTTTAAATTAGCTGGAATAACAATTTTAAAAATCAAATTCATTCTTTAATATGGCTATTGACCTGATTTTGTCAATCCTTTTTAAATGGGTTTTTGAATTCCCTGTTATATGTAAGCTATCCAACATAGTTCTTTCAATCCTACACACTACTAAAAACTAATACAGTACTGACTCGATTTTGTCTGCCCTCGATTTTGTCAGCTTTTTGACCCGATTTTGTCAGCCTATCTTGTATATATCCAAAAATTGTCTTCGTCATGTAGTACCCGTTTACATTAATACTGATGACGATGTTCGATGTCATGCACGCATGGGCGTAGCCAGAGGGGGCAATGGCAATCCTTCTTCCCTCTGTACAAAAGAACAATTTTACTATGAGAATTAATCTTGTGTTTGAATTCTTCAAAGATTGTCTCCAGCACTCGTATTTATGCAGTAGTTACGTCATGGTAGATTATAAAACTTAAAAAGTCTACCAAACATCAGACTTTTTGAAAACATCTTGCCAGACATTGTTCGAAGGTTTTATCAACAGTCCGCAATGGAGATATGCACAACTGAGTAGTCGACAAACGAATTACATACATTCTCGAGTATCAGTAAATCGTGCTTCGTTACTTGGCAACCTGGCAATTATTTGTTAAAAATGAAAAACCGAAAAACACAGCCGAGTTCGCGAAAAAGAAATTTGGTATGTAGGGTCATTCATGAATTTCTCTAAAAATTTCTCTAAAGGTTAAGATGCATCGAAGCCTCGGATTTTCAAGAACACATATCTAGAGAACCAGGTAACCGTTTGTACTGGAAATTTAACTCATTAGTCACATTTTGTTACATTCTTTCAGGTTTTTTTAAGTAATATCTCGAAGATTTCCTTTAAAATTTCCTCCTAATGTTTTATTGGTTTTCTGCCTTGAATAACTCTATAAGCTCTTGAAAGTATCCCTTCAAAATTACATTTTGATGAAATTTGCTCACAGTATTCTTAATGTAGTTTGGCCTAGGACTCATCAATAGTTTCAAAAACTCCTCTCAAAACTGTCTTAGAGATTTCTTCAGAAATTCCTCTAATTTTACTTCTATTTTTTTTGCAAAACTGCTAAGATTATGAAGGATTCTTACTGGAATCATCTCACGAGATTTTTCATTAATTCGACCAGGAATTTCACGAAGATCTTTTTCAAGCATTTAATTATCCCATAGGTATGGCAATAATTTCAGATATTTATTCAATTTTTTTACAACAATTCCAAGTCAAATTCTTGATGAAACTTTTAAAACAATTCTATAAAAATCTTAAAAACAGTTCTGGATGAATTTGAAAATGTTTTAAAATTTACATAGAAATCTCCAGTTGAAATATTCTATTAATTATACTTAAGAAATTGCAAGAAGAACTTCGAGGCAATTACTGATGCCATTTTAAAAGAAATTCTGGAAAAAAAACCTAAAGAAATTTTCGATTGATTTTTCTTAGGAATTTTGGTATCCTAAGAAAAATGCTTAGATAATTCAACGGTTAGGTAGAACTAAGATTCAGATTGATGCCGGTTGTCTTACAGGCCAGAGCGAAATTGCCGATCAAAGGGATCCTTTGGCGTGAAATTTGAGAATGAAATTGTGAGGGCCGCTTTTCTCCCCCTGATAAACAAAAAAAAACCTAACTACGCCCATGTCCCTCGCCCCCCTTCAAAAGCTATGAAGGTCTTAAACGTAGTTCATAAGCAAATATTAACACGTTAAAATTTGAAAAACAGAAAAAATTGTCAGGTTCCCGATTTTGACAGCCTAAAATTCATCGGGGGCTGACAAAATCGGGTCTCTACCGTATTACAATGACTTAAATTCCATTTTAAGCAAATAGACTCGATTTAAAAAATAAAATAAATCAAATTTGATATTGGGAGCCAGATAGCCATAACGGTATACACGCAGATACTAAGCAAGATCATGCTGAGGGTCGTAGGTTAGAGTCCAGCCGGTCGAGCATCTTTTCGTAAAGGGAATTTTCTCGACTTCCCTGAGCGTAGAGTATGATCGTACCTGTCACAAGATATACACATGCAACATTGGTCGATTGCCAAAGAGAGCTGTTAGTTAATATCTGTGGAAGTGCTCATGAGAAGTTGAGAAGCAGGCTTCTTTAGCGTCAGAAAGAAGAAGAAGAAATTTTAATTAAATTATTATTAATTATTAGCACTTAAAAACGTCCAAGCTGTCGGGCACATATGACGTAAATTTACATGATTTTTTAGGAAAGCTGCTTACGCAGACTGAATATTTTGACGTTTCCATTTTAGCTCTAGGAATAAAATGAATGATTCCACTTATTTAAAATAAATTAGTTCCATGTTACCAACCTTAACAAAAACATCGTTCAAGCATCATTTGAAGGAGGGCTATGTGATTTCAAAAGTGATAGTGTATATGTTAGGTAAAGTGAGTGAAAGAGGTTGGAGGGAGTCCCTAAAAAAATAATTTAATTTTCGAGTCTAGTACACGACTCTGACAACGGCCTTATAGTGGAGGTCGAATTATGCGTAACTGTCAAAGGATACAAACTGTAGTGGAATAAAATGATATAGTTCTCAATTCAGTTTTCATTTATTTATAGGTATTCCACTGAACAATTCGAAGGTTTATTATTATTTTCAATTTTAATTTTTATTGCATAATTATTTTTGAGGAAAAATCCCACATAATTTAGGAGGATATAAACAAACATAGCAAAACAAAGACGATTTGATTGAGCCAATTAGTTTTCAAGTTATTCATACATGTATGTTTACCCATTTTTATATGACGTAGACTAGTTCTTGAATAATCTCGATAAAAGTCATCGTCAGGTGATGCTTTGAATCTTAGAGAGAATATGAAGTATTTTTATCTCTCGTACATTGTTCTCGTTCCATTTATAAAAAAAAATCATATTAATTAAAGTACATTATTTTTTTAAATTTCAATGTGCATTAAAAAAACATAATTATTTCTAAATTTTTGGGTCACCCTATCTCACGAAAGAGCACCCTAATGACGAAATAAAAAAATACGGGTCCAAAATTTTTTAAAAAGGCATGACTTGAACAACTTTCTAAAAAAATAAAAAAAAATATTTTTTTTTTCGGACATCGACCGCCTTGGGGACGGACCAGCACAATTGTGCTGGTCTGAATTTGACCCTAAAAAGTTCATGGAGTGATAGAATAGCCAAAATAAAGAATGTTTTGTTCTACGAGATGATGAGTTTATAAGGTAAATTTTGAAATAATCACTCAAATATGGTCCGTCCCGAAAGGGATATGAACACTAAGCTGAGAAGCAGGCTCTGTCCCAGTGGGGACGTAACGCCAGAAAAGAAGAAGAAGAACTATTGAGAATTGCGATTCATTAGAGAGACGTCTAAAGCAGTTCATCATTATACATTTTTACTCAAAAGTGAGAAGTTTTCAACGGCATAAATTGATACAATTCGTTTGCTATGTTTCCCATACAAAGTAAATTGTCCGTATAAATAGAAAATTCTAATAAAGTAAATTAAATCAGAAGTACAAATAAATATATGGTTGAACCAGGTTTCGAAAAAGTATTACGTTAAGTAAAATGGATAGGATTTTATAGTTCAACTGTCGTAAGGAAATCCATGCGCTGTTGAATTATCGAGAACAGAGGCAGAGCCCATCCAGTCAAAATAATAAAAAGTTCCAGTCCACCCGAATTGCAACAGCCTGAAGTTCAATTTAACCATCGATTGTACTTTTTTCTGTACTACCCTTCCGCGATGCCGGTTCCATAAAAAACAGCCCTTTAACTGCACACCCATTTGTGATGGTCCTTGGGGCAATAGCAATTCAGTTGAATTGCCGAATCACAGCTTTTCGACACCCCCCTCCAGTGATCGCGAAAGGTGGCCCACTTTCCGGATGGCACAGTGACAATCACGTTACGGAAGCCAATAATTTGCAAACCCATCAGCACAAAACTCATGAAAATTTCAATGCAATTAAAAATAAAGCACCATAAAACGAATTGCGATGCATAAAAACCATCTGATTAAAAAATTAATTTTTAAGCCATAAAAACAATTGCCGTGCGACCGTCGCGCAAAACTACTGACCGAAAATGGACAAATGGATACCGGGCTTCGCATATTTGCTTTATAGCTCTTTGCATCCTTCCCTCGGATACTACGGGGCGACAAGGGAGGCCGAGCAAGGAAAAGGAACAAAGTATTGAAACTAAAGTTGTTGGTTTTCTTCAAAGCCGTAGCCAAACCGGCAAGACCATTTTATGCCTTCAGGGTGTTTCACAATTCTTCTTGTTCTCTTGCATTTAATTATGAGAAGTATAACAATCAAAATGCTTCCCTATTTTGTCAATGCTATTTGATCAGGTTACTTGTTCGGGAGTGGGCCCATAAGACCAAAGGGTATGCGATAGGCAGTTTTCCATACCGAAACGAAACGATACGCACAATTTTACTCACAACGAAGTATGAAAACTGTTCCGTGAAATACTGTTCGAAGTCCATAAATGCCTCAAAATATCACATACCCTTAACGATACCATCCACCGGATGGTTAACGGGTGCAGCTCACTGCAAATTCATCTCGCGACACGCTGTGGCATTTTTCCGATGTTATGCACACACCCAACACACGCGCTGCTTGAATTGATCAGCATCGATCGAAGTGGATTTACGCTCTTTGTTTGTTTGCCTTTGGCCCTTCTGTGAAATTGCTTTCCGAAAAAATAATTGATGCACATTTGCAGCGGGAAGTGTGTTCACTGGCGGAGTGTGAGTTGACTTTTCGAGCTTTGTTACAGTCAAACAAATGATAGATGGCTGGGAAAATGCAAAGGGCTATGTCTGATGTATGTTGGGAAATTCAAAATTCTCGATTTTAATTTATCCATTGATTTTATCATTCGTTCTTTTTTTTTGAGTCTACATCATTTCAAAAATTATAAAATTAAATTTTATCTACTATTGATGCACAAAGCTTCATTGGAGTTTTGCGATTTTTTATAGATTTTGTAGCAATGAGCTTTGGGTTAGAAAAACTATAAGGGTACATCCCTATGGGGTTGTACGAACTGGTGACGTAGGACCACGATGGTTAATTTAAATGAATTTGATGTCGCTCTTGTTGCTCGTTTTGACTTCATACTTTTTTCAGTGTTCGAAACTTTCGTAAATATTTATGCATATAACGATTTGCAGCCAGGTGTACGTTTAATCATGTCCCAAATATACATTATCTTTATCCGATGAATTCGTCATATTTATCTATGAAAATGTGAAATTTCACTTCAGGTTGTATGATCATTATGATATTATATTAATAACATCTTATGAAATATATGGTAGCATTGAAAGAACAGTAGTGATTGAGGCCCGTTGGTGTCCTCGTGCTTTTTTTGAGCCGCTGAGTCTAACATCTTCTGGTTACGCTCACGACTCAAAGAAGGACGTAGTTTACACGCTATTGAGATTTTTGTTCAACACGACTGCTTCCTTTGTTGTGGTACTCGTTTCCATTTTTCGCGATGCTGAAGCTCGCATTGCTTCTAACGCGGACTCAGTCACCGCAAGCTCTTTTTCGGCTACATCTGCCCTCACCTCTAAGGTTTTCCATTCTTCGACGGCCGTTCCAAGGGTTCCTTGGATTTTTGCCACCAATACTAATGCAGCTACTCCGTAAGTTTCTTCGCTGTAACTACCTTCGGTAGTTTTGATATTCTCGACCACACACTATACTGCTGTTGTAGCTGCAGATTGGGTTGCTCCTGCTCCCGCTCATGCTGCTGATGCGCTCGTTCGGTTTGAAGCGTTGGTGGTTTTACCCTAAGACAAGACGTGACAGGTCAAAGAACAAAAATGAAACCATGGTTTTTTTTGTAATTGCCTGTCAAAAAAGACCACTTCTCATTGGTCGTTTTTGCAAAGGCCTACTTTCACATCGTTGAGTTGGATTGCAACAGGGCACTTAATTACTAGCTCGACCGTGTTGCCAGTTCATAAATTGGAGTTTTTCATCAAAAGTTTGGAAATTTTTCGTGAAATCTTTTCGTGTCAAATCTGTTAATATTTGGTGTTAAGTTCAAAGCATGTATTCCTACAATGCTCAAATAATATGATATACCTAATTGAGACCAAAATAGTGGAAATTGTGTCAATTTTCTCTGAAAATATCACCGGTTTTAAATTTCAACCTAATTGTTTGAAAATATAGAATCCCCTATTGCGCTAAATGAATAAAGCTTGCAAGAAACAATCAGATTATGACCCTTGATATTTGAATTTGTTTACAAGATTTGCATTAAAAGGATACTGGTAACACTGGCTTTGGATCGTCAAGGTTATCGACGGAAAAACAACAGGGCAGTCTTAGTTGAGCTGTCACGTCCTGTCCTAGGTTTTACCAATCCGCTTCTAGCATACAGATCTGCCGCGCCTTCTCCGATATTGTTAATACTCTCCATTCTTCTGGGTCCTCCTCCAGAAGATAACCAAACATTCAGATAAATGATTGTCCAAAAAGTCCGCGAATAATTTCGCAACATGAAATTGTCTAAACTTTGATCGAAATGGGATTGAGGTCTGGAACATGGACCAATTAATCATTTCCAGAACTATGTATCTTTTGAATTTGGTAATCGGCATATCGGTCTATTTTGCTCGAAGTAAGAGGTAGCATGGAGAAGAAAGCAATGAATACTAGATGGATAGGTACCGTAAGGGAACGGCAAGAGAAATTGGATTAGATGTTGAAGAGGGCATACCATATGAAACAGTATTACTTGAAACGTCCTTCCTTTTGGCTGTCTTGGTAGTGTCATTCTCAAAACACACCAAGCCGTTCCCATAGGGGACGTTAGCCACATTTTTTACGTATTTATTACTCATTTTTTTCTAAATGATTGTGACAAATGTTAGCGTGCCTATTAAGTTGTCCTTAGAATGCCATGACAAATATGAACTAAAGTTGCTCATACAAACAATCAAACATAATTTCAGAATGTAATGGCAGGATCTCAATGCACGGTATTAGGACACAGTTGCTTATAAGTTCCTTATTCCGTTTTCAGTCATATTTGCAAAATAGCTAAATGAAATATATGATTGATTCAAAAGTTTTAGTTATGATGAACTTTGTTAGTTTAATTTATAGATGTTTCAAAATGTCACCCGTCAAACGGGATAAGATGCACGGTATTTGTACCAAAGGCATGCACAAATAGCAAAATTTAATATGGTTTAAATTTTCAATATAGTACATATTAAATTGCTTGTGTACAATATATAAAATGGTCGACTATATGGTCGGTGTCCAGACAGACTGGACCAAATGTTTTTTTAATGATTCCAGGAAAATGTACCCCAGATAGACTTACCAGAAGAATATTTCAGAAAGGAGGACATATTGCTCTACTGGCTTTGACAAAGGAGGACATTTCAAAAATTTGTCACACCAGAGCAAACATTTATATTGTTGCTCCTTGAAGAAAAATTCCATAGGAATCATCTAAAACGGATTTTTATCTCATTCAGTTCTTTGTTGAATAAAAGTAAATGAATGGACCTGAATGTCTCGTTTTTTCATATCACTTTTCCTAAGATACAAGTTTGGTTGATAACTTTACCCCAACATAAGATAATTAAAATACATTCATTGCAAGTGAAAAACAAATTTATTGAAACTCCAAAAGCATCTCAACCCTAGATAGCATAAAAAGGAACGTTGTTGACTGAACATGTTCAGCAAGATAACAAATGAGAGTTTAAGAAGAATTTCAAAGACTAATGAAATGTAACTTTCAAAAGAAACCAAAAATACTTTCCATACTCGACTCTGGGTTGGGAGCTTGAGCTTGAGCTTGATTGGCCGCCCGTGGATGCTACTCCAGTATCGCCAGATCAACTGCACTTACACAAGGAACCAACCGAATGACTGCTTGGGACTAACAGGCATCCTCAGTGTATAAGTGCTGGTGATCTTCTATTTTTAGACGACAATGGTGCCTGCCACGTCAGAATGCAGACCAATGTGGGGAAGGGGAAGGAATTGATGATGCATTGAACTGGCACCCACGTAGACCGTATATTCCACTGCATCCACGCCAGTTCATGCGGGAGTATATGGATTGGGGGAAAGGCATGGCAGAGAGGTTTGCTTTTGTGGTTAGCAGACTGCCTTTGTATCAGGCGTAAGAAAGGCGTGCGCGTGGAAGTAGGAAGCGTTAGGGAAACGGTTTCTTGTCCGTCTCTGGTTCTAGCGTTTGCTATGAACGAATAGTTTGAGTGTGATATATTTTTAGAATGGAAGATAGAAGCAAGTGAGAGATATACAACTACAAAGTACGAGGAAAGGGACGGGCCTGGGATTGAACCCATGACCTTCTGCATATGAAGCAGAAGCGGTAGCCATCAGACCACCAACCCCGTCTCAAACTTTCCATACTCGACTCTGGGTTGGGTGACAAAAAGTCGAAAGACAAAACGTCGAATGCCAAAACACCGAAAGAACAAAACGTCGAAGGGACAAAACGTCGAAAGGAGAAAATTGTAAGAAAACGAGAAGAATGATTTTCTGCCAGAAGAATTGTCCAATCGACCACAATGTGAAAAAGTTAGGTATCTGAAAAACATTTCCAAATCGATATTGAAAAATGAATGCTTTCGACGTTTTGTACTACCGATGTATTGTCATTTCGATGTTTTGTCCTTTCGACGTTTTGTATTTTTACGACGTTTTGGGTTTCGACATTTTGGCTTTCAACGTTTTTTTCGATATTTTGACCCTAAACCATCCCTTTGGGTTCCGTCGTTCTGTAAAAAAAAACTGTAATACAAAAAATCGTAGAAAATTTGTTTAAATGCTATTATACTTTGTAGAAAAAAACATAATTCAAAGAATTTGGTAGTGATTTGCATTGATGGATTGTGGATTGATGCTAATGCAATAGCTCAAGATCTATCTTTCCCGAATCTCAGTCTTGGCTTTGAAATTTTTCTTGACATGACTCAACCCTTGATCAAAATTGAATTCCTTCCTATAAGCTCGAGAATAAGTAATCAGAAAATTAATGGGGATAAAATTGAATATACGATTAATTTGAAAAGGAGGACATTTTCAGCCCAAAGGAGGACGGGAGGACACATGGTCAAAAAGGAGGACATGTCCTCCCAAAGGATACCATCTGGTAAGCCTAGGGGACCCCAGACATTCGATAAGCTAAAATGTCTGCATTATTAGCTGTTATAATGATTGTACCCCGTTTGGCATAAGGTCGTTTGGCATAAAGCCGTTTGGCATAAAGTCGTTTGGCATAATAGCCGTTTGGCATAATGGTCATTTGGCATAATGGCCGTTTGGCATAATGATTGACCTAAAATTAATATCGGCATTTTTAAGCTTTTACCGTGATCAACACCACCGTGCCCACAGCAACAAATTTTGGTAGGTTTTTAACAAGCGTGGTGTTCGTTCAGAGAAAAAGCCAAAAATTTCAAAAATTGATGTGACATCAGAGAGCAGAACTAAATAAAACTCATGACGGGTCTCTGCATCTCAGAACATAGAGTATCTTCGAGCTTGTTGCGATATACATATTTGAGAACAGTAAATTGGCAAAGAAAGTTCGCAGTTATTCATCAAGGGAACGCTCATAGAATATTTCGCTGCAGATCAAGCTCTGTCACAGTTTGGACGTAACACTCGATGAAAATAGCTTGATAAAAAAATGGATTTTTTTTAACACATCTTTAAAAGTAAATATTAGTGGCAACACTTTTCAACGATTCAATACAAATTTTAATTTTGGAAGTTTACATCAAAAATACCGTCCATTATCGAGAGAAGAGAAAATTTGTAATTGAAATAGTATTTTTTCCAGCATATCTCGGAAGGAGATCACGCGTTTGTTCCAAGAAAAGTATATGTTGAATATCGGCAGGTTCTAAAGTAATTATATTCTAAGAACACATCTGGCAAAACAGCAAAATATAAAAATGGTTAACATTTTGCTTTAGTAAATAATAAAATTTTAAACAGTATAAATATAAAGAACATCCTATTTTTAAAAGAAGGCAAAATTTATAATTAAACCAATAGAAGAATGAACGCCAACAATTATTGCGGCATAACCGAACGAAAAGACATAAAAAATTGCGTACAGAATCATCCAAGAAATTGTGCTACTTTTCCCCGAATGACTGGTTTCCCCGAAAAGTGGTGACGAGAAAGAACGATGAACAGTCAAAAGAAGGATGTATTCTGTCATTCTCTATATTCTCGGCTATACAAATGTTAACAAAAATGCTGAGGACGGAAAAAGTCGAAAGAACCACCAAATTAATAAAAAAGGGTGCATATTAGATGGTCATTTCGTTCACCACCCTGAAATGTATAAAGTTACTACATGAGTGTTGAGTTATGAGAGTTAAAAACTTTTCGGGGAAGTGGGCTAGTCGGGGAATCGGGATATTCAGGGAACTGGCATCCGGAGAACTGGCGTTCGGGGAAAAGTAACACAACCCATCGAAGTAACTGCAGAAATCAACTTCTCTTTTCGCTGATAATTTGAGCAGATCAATGTTATCAATTGCCGCCGTTTTGTCCATTTGAAACAAAAAAAAAACTTAAAAAATAGAGCTCCAAAGAACAGCCTATGCATAAAAAAAGGAGAAATTTATTGAAATTTGAATCAACAGTTTTCATACTTATAATTATGGTTACATCAAAGTTAGAAAAAAAACAATTAAGAGAAGGGTCAATTTGTGCTAAACATATAAAAGTCTACAATGCAAAAATTTGTTCCAAAAGCGAAACTCAAAAGAATAATTAATATTTGAAAGAAGGATAATTTCTGGATAAAAAATAAAATACTATTGGCCATTACTTTCCTAATATGCTTAAGAGCCAGTTCGCGAGAACCGCAACCCCCTTTCCAAGGTAAGTTGTATTGATGTTCTCCGATCAGGCTGAAATTTTCAGGGATCGTTCTTCTATATAAAATAAGATGTTTTGCAAAATATTAGATTTTTATATTAGGGGAAAGTGGGTTAAAATAACCCTCAATAATTTCATGTCACTAAACATGCAAAATCACAAAACCGATATAACTTTAGTAAAAGTGCACGGATTATGTTAAAATTTGGCATGATTACTCTACGCTATAAAAACTTTAAGGTAAGCATGGTATATACATTTTGAAAGTACTTCAAATCGAGAAAAACAAGTTTTTTATAAAAATTTTAGTGATTTTCAAATCGTTTTTTTTTTCTTGCCAACCGAACTAGGTCAAAAAACTAAATATGACGTTTTGTAGGGCAACTAATGGGCTTTCATTTGAGGTGTAATCCAGATATGCCGTTTCACAAATTTCCGAAAAAAAAATTTTTTTTTTCGGGTAGTGTTTGAACTTGAGCCATTTTGCGAGTACCGCAACCCCCTTACCAAGAGAGGTTGTATTGATGTTCTCTGATCGAGCTGAAATTTACAGGAGTTGTTTTCCTATACAAAAGAAAATATTTCGCAAAATTTCAGATTTTTATATTAGGGGGAAGTGGTACAAAATAACCACCAATGATTAATTTATTTTTAATACAAAATCAATTAAACTGCTTATAGCTATAATAAAAATGCACGGATTTGTATTAAATTTGACATGTTTACTTTACGTTAAACGAACTTCAAAATAAACATGGTATTTGGATAGAAAAAATGATTCAAATCGAAAAAATATCTTTTTTTATTGTATTTATTTTTCAAATCAACTTATTTTTTGTCAACCAAACTAGGTCAAAAAACTAAATATGAAGTTTTGTAGGGCAACTCAAGGGCTTTCATTTGAGGTGTACCGTGGGAAATCAAAATCCGGACGGTATAAGTAGCGTATGGAGGCCTCTTATCTTTAGTTGTAATACCGGTTTTATCATACCGTGTTGCCGCTGCCGTATCTGAAAAAAAATGACACTTCCTTGTGAAAGTAATGATGTGGATAACAATTAGGCATTGCACCAATGTTTTCAATGGCAGCCTCGGTTGTTTAGTAATAAGCGTTGTTTCTTCTCACGCTGTTTGGTTGGGAATCAACTACCGCATTTTTTTTTTTGGGTAATGTTTTGATGGGATCGATAGAGAGGGCCACATGTGTGGGTACCTTATATGATGATATGTCTGCTAGAGATGATTTTGTTAATAATTGAGTTTAGCTAAGTTTAGACTGACTGCACATATGGCTGCTATTAGACACTGTACTGTTTTTATCTGAATGGAATTTTGACTTTTAATGGCCTTGATGTTTGCAAATTTCACGAAAGAGTGAAAGAGAGAGGAAGATTGTTAAAAATTGCATTTTTTCTCGATAATTGCATTGTTTTACGAAAATTGTGTATTTTTACAAAAAAAAAACATATTTTTGAGTAAAATTCGTTTATACTTTCCAGTAGTTCTTGTGACATTGTGTATTTTCTAACACAAAAATATTGGGGGTCATTTTGACTCACTTTTCCCTTAAAAAAAGTATAGTTCTGCTAAATGGGTTTCTTTTTAAAAAGTAATAAATACATCTTGAAAAACTGTAGACTATCATGAGATAGTTGACAAGCTTTATATTGTGCTCATTTTAACTTGGTTACCTGATTAAGTTCAAACACTACAACAAAAAATGTAGCAAATCATAAATCCGAACACTTTTGAATCAAAATGCGAACAACTATGTTTTAACATGAAAGTGTAAATTTGAACCATGCAAAGCTTTTCAAAATTAACTAAACATATCACGCCTTTAATAACTAGTAAACTATAACTTTGTATATTATTATGTTACAATAACTATATAAAAATCATATTTTTCTTTCAATATAATTGTATAAACGTTGTGGGTGTATTCGTCTACACTTTCACTAATATAAGTTCACCACGTAGAATAGAAGTTCGTCTGGAGTAACCTATTCGTTTTTTTTTTTCAATTAATTGTTAATGGTAACTGAATTATAGATGCGTGTATAATGATCAATCATGTTTATAACAAGGAAAGAATTAAAATAAACATATTAACCTTGAATTAAGCATTATATTGGTAAATATTATCAGAGTGTCCGGATATTAGTACCGTCTGAACTTTGATTCACCACGGTACACCGCGAATGAAAGCTCTAGAGCAGTGTTGGGAAAAATCTTGAAATTCACTCTACAGTAGTCAAGCAAAGCAAAACACAGTCAACGAAGCATATGAAACTCACACCCATCGCTGTTGTAGGTAAAAAGCCTTGAAAATAGCAAAATACCCGTTGCCAAGGGAAACCCAAAATTACTGTAGAAAAATGTTCTATTTCCCACAGCATTTCCCGCATTTAGAGCCTTCAATGACACTAATGATTTAGAAAAGTCGTGCACCCAACATAGGCTACTTGATGAGATTCACATTTTTGAACTGTTGTACTGGGAAAACTCAAGTGAGTTTCTCGAAATTCAAGCCTACTACTATTACCATTCCCAGGACTGCTCTTGAGTTGTCCTACAAAACTTCATATTTAGTTTTTTTGACCTTGTTCGGTTAACAAGAAATAAGTCGATTTGAAAAAAAAACCTGAATTTATATAAAAAAAGATTTTTTTTCGATTTGAAACATTTTTTAAAATCCAAATACCATGTTTATTTTAAAGTTCATATAATGTAAAGTAAACATGCCAAATTTCATACAAATCCGTGTATTTTTACTATAGATATTGCAGTTTAATTGATTTTGAATTTTAAAAAAATAAGTGGTTATTTTTTACCACTTCCCCCTAATCTAAAATTCTGAAATTTTGCGAAATATCTTTTTTTTATATAGGAAAACAATTCCTGTAAAATTGTAAATTGTAAATTGTAAATTTCAGCTCGATCGGAGAACATCAATACAACCTCTCTAGGTAATGGGGTTGCGGTACTCGCAAAATGGCTCAAGTTCAAACACTACCCCAAAAAAATTTTTTTTTCGAAAATTGGTGAAACGGCATATCTGGATTACACCTCAAATAAAAGTCTATTAGTTGCCCTACAAAACGTCATATTTAGTTTTTTGACCTAGTTCGGTTGGCAAGAAAAAAATCTATTTGAAAATCACTAAAATTTTTATGAAAAACTTGTTTTTCTCGATTTGAAGCACTTTCAAAATTCATATACCATGCTTACCTTAAAGTTTATATAGCGTAGAGTAATCATGCCAAATTTCAACATAATCTGTGCACTTTTTTTAAAGTTATATCGGTTTTTGTGATTTTGCATGTTTAGTGACATGATATCATTGGGGGTCATTTTGATCCACTTTCCCCTAATATAAAAATCTAATATTTTGCAAAACATTTTCTTTTATATAGAAGAATGTTCCCTGAAAATTTCAGCCTGATCGAAGAACATCGATACAAGAAGGGGTTGCGGCTCTCGCGAACTGGCTCTTAAATTTATTCAAGAGCGAATGATTGTTGAATAAAGTGTCATTTTGTATCAATTGACTCCAAAACAAGCCTGATGTCATCAGAAAGATTCAATAGAATCGTGAAAACGAAAAATTTAGAAATTCTTGGTTTCAGACTCATTATGCCAAACGACTTTATGCCAAATGACCTACCACCGTTATAATGGAACCTATCTATTTGATGATATATCTGTACCAAAATAGCATTGATACAATCATAAATGATGGCGACCTTAACGTTTCCCTAGTCCGCTCTGTCAGAAAACCGAAAATAGTACAATTAAAAGAGCTTGAAATAATCATATATTATTTTTCTATGATTCTTGTGTGATTATTTATCCTCATGGCATGCCATGGTATAAATGAAAGTATGGTGAACATTCAAGTCTACAATTTTATACAGAAAAATTTTAAAATCATCATCATAATCTTATAAGTACAAGAGAAACATTTTGAAGATCATTAAAAGTGCTGTACTGGATTACACTTAAAGTTGATTATTGTAATTTAGGGATCCAGATTGGCTAACATGCATGATAACTACAAATGTTGTATAGAAACGCAATAAAAAAAAATAATATGAAACTAAAATATTATGAAAATAATTAACCTTCTCTTCTTTATGAACTTTCTCTTCTTTATGAACTTTCTCTTCTTTATGATGCTTTTCTATTTTATCGAATAAAGTTTGAGTCTGATAAAAATATCCATGTTTTGTATTAAAATATACTGGCTACCATCAAATTTAACATTCATCTCGAGAAATCCCGGGATTCCCAGGACGGCATCATTAATATCCCCACGGTGCCCAGACTGACCGTTATTATGCAAATAAATTGTCCATCAAATCTGAGCACAGGGCTCGATTCCTGAGATCATTCTGCACCTCTGGACCAAATTTAAAAACATCCCTAGGGGAAATTTCAAGAAATCTTGATTTGAAGTTTTTGACTAAAAATTTCAATATAATCCTTATTAAAAATTTGCAATAACACTCAAAAAAAACCTACAAAAACGCTCAAAAAGTTGGCCAAACTGTTCTCAACTAGTTCTTAACGGTAACAATTGACCGTTGTAATTATTGGGAATTTACAACTGACTAAACTTACCAGTTTTCGTGAGGGCCGTTCGACAACGGACCAGATGTTTATTTATTTATTTATTTATTTCGTCAATCAATAGTAGACTACACATTTGCTTAATTCTATGTTGTATTATATCTTAAGGAATTAAAATATTGTCTTAGCTTTGTTCGCGACATGGTCGGATCAGTTTCTGTGCAATGCTGATTATAAAGAGACATCATTCGATTCATTGGGCCGAATTTTGCATAGTTAGTTCGATGATTATTTGATGCAAACAAATTCCGATTTCTTAACTGTCTAGCGGGCGTGTAGAAATTCAAACATGATAAAACATTGGTGGAATTAATACGCTGCGATACAATATCATTGATAAATGAAATCATGGCTATTTCGCGACGCTCATTTAAGGTTTGAATATCGATAAGCATGCATCGAGCCTCGTATGATGGCAGTGGAAACGTTGTCCAGCCTAATTTGCGTAAGGCATATAAAAGAAATTGCTTCTGTACTGATTCGATTCTATCACCATGTATTTTTATATGCGGAGACCACACAATACTACAATATTCTAGAACTGATCTTACATAAGCAATGTACAAGGTTTTAATCGTATGTGGATCCCGAAAATTGTAGCTAAAACGCTTAATAAAGCTCAACATATTGGTTTAGCTTGCGAATGATCCTAGACAAATTCCGGGAGTATAACTTGCAGACTGACCATCTGTTTATTTATTTCAAGGCGGCGTACGACTCAGTGAAAAGAAATGAGCTTTGGCAGATAATGTCTGAAAATGGTTTTCCGGCGAAACTAATTAGCCTGATACGTGCTACGCTGGATGGTTCGAAATCAAGTGTTCGGATCGCAGACGAGGTGTCAACCTCGTTCGTGACGTTAGACGGATTGAAGCAGGGAGACGCACTTTCGAATTTACTGTTCAACATTGCACTTGAGGGTGCTATTAGGATATCTGGCCTGCAAAGAAATGGTACTATTATCACAAGGTCGCACATGCTCCTTGGCTTTGCGGACGATATAGACCTGATTGGAATCGATCGCAGGTCAGTGGAAGAGGCCTTCGTGCCTCTGAAGAGGGAGACAGCGAGGATAGGCCTGACCATCAATTCTACCAAGACGAAGTACATGGTTGCAGGTAGAGATAGAGTCAGGTATGGTGGTGTAAGTGCTGAGGTAGTGTTTGATGGGGATGTGTTAGAAGTTGTTGAAGAATTTGTTTACCTTGGAACACTTGTGACATGTGACAACGACGTTTCCCGCGAAGTGAAAAGACGTGTTGCGGCTGCGAATAGGGCCTTTTACGGACTACGTAACCAGCTTAGGTCCCGCAGCTTGCAAACCGAAACGAAATTCGCCCTGTATAAAATATTGGTTCTTCCGGTGGCTCTATGGGCACGAAGCGTGGACGTTGAAAGAGTCAGACCGGAAAGCTCTCGGTGTTTTCGAGCGTAAAGTGCTGGGGACAATACTCGGTGGGAAACTCGAAAATGGTGTGTGGCGCAGACGCATGAATCACGAGTTGTATCAAGTGTACAAAGATGCGAATATTATCAATCGTGTAAAATACGGCAGACTTCAGTGGGCTGGTCACTTAGTGCGAATGTCGGAAGAAAGAATTGCGAAAATAATATTCAGAAGGGAACCAGGTAGAGGTCGGCGGCTTCGGGGAAGACCACGAATACGCTGGCTGTACGCAGTGGAAGAGGACCTGGCGACCCTAAACGTTCGGGGCAACTGGAGAAGTTTCGCCCAAGACCGACGAAGATGGAGCTCTACAATACGCCCGGCAATGGCGTGATGCTACGCTGTAGCCATCAAGGTATCAAGGTAGGTAAACTTACCAGATTGGCTTTAGTATATTTTTTTTTTCATAGTTTTCTAGTTTAAATTCAATTGATTGTTGTTTTCTATGTTGATCCGATTGAAATGTCAAACAAATAAATTAAAACTTTGTTTTTTTTTTTTTTCAAAGAAAAAGGATTTGAGAATAAATGCAGCAAAATAATAGTTATAAGATAAGCCATGTTAAATTTATAGTCGATTAGAGGTAGAATCAACCATTTGTTTCAAATCTGGAATTATTTGGTAACTCTGCTACGCTCACGTCAATATCAGAATGAACATGAACGGATGTCTTCCATGGGGCCGCTGAGCTCCACCTGAATGATGCAATTTTTTCTTCCGGCATTCTCACTTAATGACCAGCTCACTTGGTTCACTCAATAGTTTTCGCTCCTGTTCTCAAATATATCTGTCTGGAGAGTCAAGAATAAGCGTTTTGTACAGGGCAAATTGACAATGTTGTTTCCTTTGGGCATACTTGCATTCATCGTTACTTTTTGGCATATTATTGAAAACAGATTTAGTTTTCGAAACACTTTTCAATGTTGTGCGATATAGGATCGCGATGTTTTTCGGCGAAGTTGTTAACGAAATAATGGATCTATGAAATCAGATAAGCCTTTATCAGTCAACAGTGTAGAAATGTCATTTCCCTTTGCAAGTTGCGGGTCACTAAGCTGGTTACGTAATCCGTAAAAGGAGATATTCACAGCCAGTACACGTGTGTTCTCATTATTATCATACGTCACAAGTGTTATATGGCCCATCAACAAAATCATCTACATCTCCATCAAGAACTGCTTCAGCACCAACATATCTGAACTTGCTTCTTTGTCTGTATGCAACCATATATGTTTGGGTAGATTACAAGGTATTACAAGCTTACACTGTTCGACAAAATTTTTTTTTTGGATGGATCAGGGACGCGTTTATATGGGTCTTGAAGTGCAAGAAAAGTATAGAAAGAGGCCGTTTTCAAATGATTTGCAGCAACCCTGGATTATTTTTTGATAAAGCTTGAAAATTTGGCATTTTTAATCACAAAAAGTGTAATAAGCAAAATATCAATATCTTTTTAAATTCAATCATACAACCATTGAATTTGTCAAATCAATATTTTTAGCACTGGATGACTTCAGGGAAACGTGCACCATTTCAGAAGAATATTGGCATCTATTTTGTATATGAATTTGGAATTTTAACGATCATTAAGCAAGTACGTGAGGATGTGCACCATATAAATATTACTTTTTTCTATTTCACACATCTGGTTCATTATATAATAATTATTATAGGTTCAAGAAGAAGCTTGATTAGGATTTGATTCTTTGCTCCATTAGATAAAGCAATGAGCAATGGAATCCAGTAACATTTGATTTCAACAAGGATACGACGACTACGGAAAATTTATTTGTCTGTTATATTTATATGGGCTGGTTGGTTTAATAAACTCTCAGCAGAAATACAAAATTGATATAGGTTGGACACTGACATGTAAGTGGTCTTACATGAGCTAGTCTGTTTATCAGAAACTGATGGCGAAGCCTATGAAAAATGTGACAATATTGTTATTTGCGATTTCCAAAGATTTCGATACGTACTCATTAAAAATAGATTACCTATCGTGAGGTCCATTTTTTATCAGAATATCCCTAGAAATTACAGAAATTGATATTGCGAAATTTTAAAAAGGATTATATTGAATTTTAAAGTCAAAAACTTAAAATCAAGATTTCTCGAGATTCCTTCTAGGGATTTTTTTTAATTGGCCCAAAGGTGCAGAATGACCTAAGAAATCGAGCCCTGTGCTCAGATTGGATGGACATTTTTTTTTTTGCATAATAATGGTCTGTAGGGGCACCGTGATCCCGGGATACGGAAATACCGAAATTTCTCAAATCCCAGGATATCTTGTCCCGGGATGTCCCGGGATGAACACTCTAAAACATAGGTTTCAAAATACGCTACAAAATATGCCATATTATATGTTTTAGAAGACAAATCGATTCACTCCCATCTTCCAACGAACCCTCACAGTAGCTCTAACGTAGGCGGCAGCACCAACTATTCAGCCTCCGTTGCTTGCTTGATGGATAATTGAGTGGAAGCAAACTCATTTGCGCCACCCTCTCTCTCATCGGATCGACGAACAAGAATGATGATGGTAAAGACGGAAACGCAGCCAAGAACCATTGAGTCGGCTATTTTTCCGAGAACCATGGACAGAAATATTGAAACACAGCCAGCTTGCTCCTCTTGGAGATGCCGCTGCTGCTTTTCGTTGCAGTAAGCCTTATCAAGCCTAATGGCCAATAATTGTCATAATCGTAAAAACTAAAGTGCAGAAATTATTTTACCCTCTTAGGTTTTTCGTTCTGGCTTGTGATCTACCGCGTTTGCTTCCGTTCGGTCGCTTGGTGTGACCGTCGCACTAAGGGATATTTGGAGCATCTAGCTGCCCAAAAGTTTTGAAGAGTTTTGATATTCATTCAGATTTTGAAATAATTTTCTTTTTGAAATAAGCCAAGGACTAAGAATCGCGTTAATAAAGATAAAAAAAAATTCAGTACTATAACTCCACTTTCGGCACCGACGGCACTGGGTTAGGTTCTGGAAATTTCCTCCAGGTTTCCGTAAATGTCACACGGACGTCGGGTATAAATTTTGTTTTTTCTAAAGCTTCCAATGCTACAATGGCTTAGATCACGTTTGTTAAAGTGAGCTAAATAATATTCTTGAAAAAGCTCTTTCCGACGAATGCCAGATTAGGTTCTCCTTTTCATGATGTTTACTGAGGCTGGAGAAAATTCAAGTCAATCATTTATTCCATTTTTGATGTATTCATGTGAATTATAGTTATTTGAGGAACCTTTCAAGATAACTTTGAACAAACGTTCAGTTTTGTTGTCATAAGTAAAACAATTGTCCTTCTTCTCTTCAAGATATTTAAGAAGAAGTTTCGTTAAAACACGATAGTCCCCTGGAAACCTTGATTCCTCTAATGGAGTTCAAGATCTCCTGCCTAAATCCTAAAAACTCAGAACAACTGACCACGATAGGCGGCACCCTTTGTTTCCTCACTTGAATTAAAGAGTCTGGATTAGAGCTTCAATTTAATGTTCGGAAAATTTGTCCAAAGCATTGAACTGATTAATCATTCCGATGCAATTATCAAAATTAGTTATTTCTTGTAGAACAGGCCATTTAAAATTCTTTTAACATTTTGGCCATGGAATTGGTACTTTTACTTCAATGTGCGTTGCAGGATTCAAGATTGAGCCGTTTGGGATATTTTTTTCGCTCTCTCCAACGCCTAAAACGAGGTAGTTTTGAACAGTACCGGTTACCATTGCTGCTGACATATAGAAAAATAACGACATGGCGACGGATGTTTAGCCGCAGATAGCACTGTTCTAGGAGTTGGTTAGTGGATGGTCCTCTCAAGAAATTTGTCGACATCTAACGAAGTACAACGAACCGGAACACTTGGGCTGGTGGAGGCGAACCCTGTAAAACATTTTATTGCGCGACGCTTTCATGATGTTAATGGGAGGATAGTTGAGGGTTGCCACCGCCTTCGTCGCCTTCCAGTAGAATTACTTTTAGCGAACTACACAAATTGTATAACGCCCGAGATGTTTGCTGGCCGACAAACCGACTCCAATTATGGCGATGGTGAATATGTGAATTGTCCTGATGGTAATTGACTTCTGGGAAGACTATCATTTTGAGGCGTGCCACTTTGAATTTTAAATGACCCTTAACTTGGGACGAGGAAGCGACAATTTGACTGAAGCGCAAATTTAACTAGTCCTGGGGTTGAATTTTGCTTCTGGGGTGGGTAGTAGACCGAATCAATTGAGTGGCTGAAATGGGCATAATGTTCAATTTGGGATAATGGATATCACGAGAGAAAGAGAAGCTCGTAGAATACAGAATTATTATTTTCTAAGCAGATGTCTCAGTTTTAGAAAAATATTTTTGAACGAAAATTTTAATGATATCACGCTTTGTTTAATAAATTTTAAGAAGTTATCTTGAACTGTCCTCCAAAAAAGTGGGATTAAACGTGGCCAGAATGGAAGAATGGACGTTTCTCCGGAATTCGCGCTTTCTTCCAAGGGTGAAATAGACAATGTTGATGATTGCATCGAAATAAGCAATCAGTTCGATGCTCTAGACAATTTTTCCGAACACCAAATCGATGCAGTCTCTAGTTGTTCCGAATTTTGGAGATTTAGGCAGGAGATCTTGAACTCCATTAGGGGAATCAAGGTTCCCTTCCAAATCGCAAAGAAAGGAGACTGTCGCGTTTTTCCGGAAACTCTTAAAGATCGCGAACTTCTTCTCAAACATCTTGAAGAGAAGAAGCACAAATTGTTTTACTTATGACGATAAAACTGAACGTTTGTTCAAAGTTGTCTTGAAAGGTCTCTCAACTGACTATAAGTCACCTGAAGAAATCAAAAATGGGATAGAGCTTGAGCTTGAGCTTGAGCTTGATTGGCCGCCCGTGGATGCTACTCCAGTATAACCAGATCAGCTGCACTTACACAAGGAACCAACCGAATGACTGTTTGGGACCTCAGTGTATAAGTGCTGGTGATCTTCTATTTTTAGGCTATAATGGCGCCTGCCACGTCAGAATGCAGACCAATGTGGGGAAGGGGGAGGAAATGATGTTGCACTTATACTAGCTCACTGTAGACCGTGGAGTCCGACTGCATCTACCCCAGTTCATGCGGGAGTGTATGGATTGGGGGAAAAGGAATGGCAGAGAGGTTTGCTTTTGTGGTTAGCAGACTGCCTATGTATCAGGCGTAAGGAAAGGCATGCGCGTGGAAGAATGGAAACGGTTTCTTGTCCGTCTCTGGTTCTAGCGTTTGCTATGAACGAATAGTTTGAGTGTGATAAATTTAGAATGGATGATAGAAGCAAGTGAGAGGATATACAACTACAAAGTACGAGGAAAGGGACGGGCCTGGGATTGAACCCATGACCTTCTGCTTGTGAAGCAGAAGCGGTAGCCATCAGACCACCAACCCCGTCTTGAAGAAATCAAAAATGGGATAAATTATTTACTTGGATTTTTCCCAGTTCAAGTAATTATTATAAAGAAGAGAACCCAGTTAATGATAAAAGTGATCTAAATAATATTTAAGTTTTAGATAGAGCTAGACTTATGTTCGATGTCCGTGTGACATTGGAACATTCCCAGAAACCTGAAGGAAATTTCCAGAACCCCACTCAGTGCCGCCGGTGCCAAAAGTAGGGTCATAGTACAAAACATTGCCGCATGGATGCTAAATGCATGATTTGCGGAGGTTCTTAAGGACGTCTGTCCTATGAAGGATGGTACCATAAAGTTCGTATGCGCGAATTGCGGGGGCACTCATATGTCAAACTTTTTGGGTTGCCCTTCGCGTAGGCAAGACGTCGGGGCTCGTGCCAGGCAGATGAAAGATAATGTCCGTTACGATAACGGTCGTTTCCGAGTATCGAATAATGCTCATTTTTCAGTTAACGATCACTTGCTTAAGAATCATACCCATCCGGAAGATTATAATCATGCTCATTCACAAACTAATTTTAATCCGTCGAGTAGCCGTTCGAATCTTTTAATTTCGAATGGATCTACCCTAGGAAAATCCTATGCCGAAAACGTAGAAGGTAATTTAAACTTCTCCCCTATTAATGCTATGAGTACTCGTTCAAATTGTTTCAAATCAAATGGAAAAAAACCTTGCCGCCACAGGAAACATCTACTCCGCCTCTTCATCTCTCGAAAAATCTAACGGAAAATCATCAGATAAAGTACCCACTTCAAATGATACGTCTCCCTCTGATTTTATTTTTCTAATTGAACAGTTGAATCTAATGATTGATGCAATGTTAAAAACCACCACTCTGACTGAAGCAGTCCAAGTTGGTGTAAAATTTACAAATCAAATTGTTATAGGATTACGTTTTTCTAATGGATTCAATAAATAATTATTTTAATATTTTAAATTGAAATGCTCGTTCTCTGAATGTTAAAGAAGACGAGCTGTTTAATTTTCTTACAGCTTATAACGTGCATATAGCAGTTATTACTGAAACTCATGTAAAACATGAATCCAAACTAGAAAAAGATCCTTACTCTTATGTTTATCGTGATGATCGATTTGATGGGGCATGTGCCCCATCATTCAGGGGCGTATTAAACATCAACTGTTCTCGTCATTTGAAACTTTAGGTGTTTCTGTTGAAACACAGCTTGATAAATATACATTCATAGCTGCCTATTTGCCTTTCAATGCTCTGGACAGCAAGTTAATTTGCTCCAAACTGACTTGCGAAAATTGACTCGCAATAAGTCAATTTTTTTTTGTCATTGGTGACTTTAATGCCAAACATCGGTCATGGAATAATGCACAAAGTAATTCCAACGGCAGAATTTTATTCGATGAGTGCTCTTCAGGATATTTCTCAATTCAGTACCCTGATAGCCCTACGTGTTTGTCCTCTTCTAGAAATCCATCTACGATTTACTTGGTCTTAACTCTAGTCATTAGTTACGCATGCTGATTTTGATTTTGATCATGTCCCTGTTACATTTCAAATATCCCATGAAGCGATTCTCAATCCTATTATTCTTGATTTAAAACTTATTTATTTATTTATGTGTCGTCAGTTTCGTCTGTCGTCAGTTTTAACATATTTAGATGACTATAAACATTCTCAAAACAATGAAATTGCAGTTACTGTCACAGATGGTATTTTTAACGACAACCGTGCAATGTATGTATGTTTAACTACTTAAACAGCGTTCAGCTTATAATGCAATTAATTTCAGTGTAGTATATTTGCTATTATAAATTACTAAAAAGTACATCATTTTAATAATTGTCACCTATTAAGATTCAAAAACTATGTCGAAAAGGTTTGTTGATACAAGAATATTTAAGATTCTGATAGTAATCGCATGGCTTTTTCACGTGTATAATTTGCTTCAAAACCACATATATGACATATATGTCTATTAGGCCGGTTCGAAATATAAAAATGCTTGAAAATCCAATCTTCCATATGCTCCTTACTATCCTTACCATTAATATAGTGTTCTGTGAAATTTTCAGCTTTCTAGGTGGTGATTTAAAGGTGGCCCAAAGACAATGTAGGTTTATATGGAAATTACTATGGAGAAATTATGAGAAATGTAACACGCTAGTACTGTAATGTAAGTACAAACTTATTATCCCATAGTAAAAACTCATTCTTCAAACCATAATAAAGAAATTTGCTGAAGAAAGAAATTCTATCCGACGGATAGCAGAAGAGATATTCATGAGTTTGTTTGCTGTATTATTTAGCTTAATATGGAATTATAGCCCTGCAAACATGCACAAAAATCCTAAACAAAATTAGCTCAAAAGCGATTTGTTTCTTCAGCAACATCCTTCATTAAGGATTGAAGAATGAGTTTTCAATATGGGATGATAAGTTTCTACTAACATTATAGTACTAGCGTGTTTGGAACATTTATCAAAATTTCTCCATAGTAATTTCCATATAAACCTACATTGTCTTTGGGCCACCTTTAAATCACCACTTAGAAAGCTGAAAATTTCTCAGCACACCATTTTTATGGTAAGGATGGTAAGGAGCATATGGGAGATTGGATTTTCAAACATTTTTAAAATTTGAATCGTCCTAATGTCTATCATTTTCACACCAGAAAACTTGATAACTTAACCATTCGTCGGTAGTACATCGATCAACATTTTGGCAAAGTAAAGCGTACAATACAAATATTGCAAAAAACATAGAAATGGGGTGATTCCGAAAATATATTGGTCTCAAGGGGGTGAAAGTCAAACAAGTTTGGGAAACACTGATGTAACACATGTAACTGTGAACAAGTTCAGTGAAAGTGTACCAAATGATAGCAACTATCTACGCTTTGGCAGAGCAAATTCATGGTTTTATTCGATCTTCACAATCTAGAAACACTTCACTGTGTTGTCTCATTAGAATCTATGAATGCGTGAGGACCTCGATTCAATATTTATAGGTTCTGTGCCTCATATATTTAAATCAAATCCAATTAAATCGGAAATTTACAATGGTTTCCTTGTTTATATAATCACGGGTTAGTTATTGGACACTGTTAATCGCATATGAGCGATAAAATTTCAAAATTAATCATCCATGATTATCTAGTACACGATAAAGCTTTGAAGTAAAATATATCAGAATAAAGTTTATATAAGACCATATAACTTCGGATTAAAAACGTTTTTGAAACCCTTCAAAAACATTACAAGTTTTTTCTAACGAATAAAGATGAATATTAAAAAAAAAATAACACAAATATTATTTTAAATTTGACTTACACTCCCGTGCAAAAGTTTGAGTACTCTCCCTCAAAAACATCCAGAAGTGTTCAGTCCATATCCCTGTGATTACACATCCAAATGAAACTCTCTGAGCCGCATTTGAAAGGCAAAGGTTTGTTTTTACTTCATATGTATTTTTCCAAAAACATTTTTTGAATTTTGTATACAAAATTTTACTTTTGATATTTTTCAAAACAACGCGCTGAAAAAAACATCTAATTTCCTCAGCATTGGATCAACCAAATTTGTTAAAACAAGGTGTCATTAGAATCGTAATCTTATATTCTTTGGAGAGAATTCACGATTTTTCTGCACAAAATTCGTGAATGTTCTTCAAAGAACATAAAATTACGATTCTAATGGCACCTTGTTTTAAAATTTTGGTCGATCCAGTGCTAAGGAAATTAGCTATGTTTTTTCAGAGCGTTTTTTGAAAAATGTCACAACGTTAAGTAAAAATTTAATACACAAAATTCAAAAATTGTTTTTGGAAAATTCACATGAAGTAAGAATAACTCTTTGTCTTTCGAATACGGGTTGGAGAGTTTTAATTGGACGTGTTATCACAGAGGTATGGACTGAACACTTTTGTATGATTTTAGGGGGTAAACCCAAAGTTATGCACAGTAGTGTATATCATCTTATCGTTGGTTGACTGAATGATCAAGCTTACAAACAAATTTTAACAGATTTACACATTTATCGCAAAAATAATATTCCGTAGTTATAGGCTGAACCCTCGGTCTGGCTTTTGCCAAGCTTCCCCTCTACCAGGACCAATACTCAGACGGACTAGGCAATGGCGCCCACATGAACACTGTTTTTTACTAGTATTGTGACGTGGTAGTTTTTGAAAAGTACCCATATTCCCTTGCTTCTGAGAAAAGGAAGCATTATGAAAATCAGCAGCTCCATTAGAATTTGTTTGAAATAGTAGTGCATTACTAATACTGTCTAGTCGAAATGGTTTTGAATAATTTGTCATTCAAGTGCTCTTCTGATTACTATTGTCTTTTACGTAAGATTAGAGTCTTAAATGTCAAATGTCGTCAAGTCTTAACAAAATTAGGCTGTTTAGTAGTAATTCTAGTTAATTTCATTTCTTGTTGTTAAAAGTATTCATTGGTCATTACGTTCATATATCCTTAAAGAAAAAAGTCGCTTTCCTTGTCTGTTCAACAATTTTTCGAAACTAGCAAGTGTACCTTAATGATCGATCTCAGCGTCTTACTTTCCATAGTCATTTTTATAGTGAATATTGAAGAGTGAAGTTACCTTAGGCTTCTATTACAGTCTCCTACAAGATTCACTTTTCGGTGGCAAATGCAATGCTTCACAACGCCTACTTTCTACTTGTAAATTTTGCGAAAATGAAGCCGGAATTAGATTTTTTATACCGCTGTTACAAAAGAGGTATTTCTTATTATGGCAATGTAAAAACCATATTAAAATAAGATTGTCGCCACTTATTTCTACTCAGTGAATCTACTAGTCATTTTCCCAAGAGTTCCTAAGTATTCCCTACGTCGCATATGATAACGATGTATCTAGCTAGCTAATAGTAAGAGTGGCTACGGATCATTCTGGTTAGCAAAAGGCAAACTGAACGTCACCAATAGTATTAATGTCCACTTCGAATAGATTAATTATTTGAAATGGGCATCAATTCTATCAATGACGCAGAATGTCCGTTGGATCACATCCGAGATATTATTGCGTCTATGCCATATGAATTATGACGCGGCTTTAAGCAAAAAAATGCCAAAATGTGATACCACCACTACAGGTTACGCCTTTGGTTTCCATCATATGGGCTAATGGATTATGCCCTCCCATCGCGGCAAGGTCGCATAACCAAGGGGAGGGAAAATGAAATGTGTGGTATATTGAACCAAAACTAAGCTTCGTTTACTTAAAAGTAGTATTCCGCAGTGATAATATCACGGTTCAATTAGACAAGTTAAATTAAAACGAAAATTTTCTTTGATAAAGAAAATTTGTAATGCATATTGTAATATTGGGAAATTACAGCAACGTTGGTATCTCTTAAGTAAAAATAATATTCCGTAGTGACAATATCACGATTCGAGAAGCTCTGTTGCAGTTTATCTTTGTAAGAAAAATAAAATAGATTTGAAAGATATTACAGTGGTTTGGTTTGATATGTTTAAACAAAGTCGCACTCATGCGACCTTTGGTCATATGATGACGACTTTTAAAGTTTAGATTCATCGCTTAAAAATTCCTTAGTGATAACGTACTAAAAAGACATTGTTAGACTCAAAAATAACATTCCGTAGTGATATCGTCAAGGTAAAAAGGCCTTTGTTTTTAAGTTTCTTTCGCAATGGATAAGATATTTTTACAAACATAATAGGAATATAACTCAAAATTCCAGTAATTTCATCTTCAACGTCGCACTCATGCGAACCTTTTCCGATACGAATAGGAAATAGAAAATATTGAGAAATTACTGTGAATTGGATCGTAGAAATAGAAATAAAAAAGAGATTAAAGTACTGGCTCTTGTTTCCATATAGGAATTGTAAATAGAAATATAAAGAGCAATCATAATGGTTGTTATCATGCCTAAAGGGTTATGAATTAATATACAGAGATATTTTATTTATACCTCATATTTATCTTCTTCATTTCACATGTAAGGCCATAAGCCTTTAAAACTTACTAACTCTTTGGAATCCTATTCAAAAATACTTCACTGATGACATTTCGCTTGTTTTTTTTATAGAGCACTTCGGTAAAATCACCTCAACGCCAATTATAAAACACTAATGATGATGAGTCTGCTTACTCCCGTTGGTTTTTATAGCATTTGGGTATGAACTGTTTGCCAAAAAGACCGTTTACTTCATGTTCATTCTCAATTGGGTATGAACTTATTTTCGATATCTGCTGTACGTAAACAGTTCAATTCAAGCAGAGCTAAACATTGATCGTGCATAAACAAGTATTCTATTTAGGTATGAAATTATATTTGGAGTATGCTCAGCACGTTATTGATTTCAGTTGACAGTTTTGTTTTTTTTTAAGGGAGTATATTGTTTACTGATTGTACAGATATACCCAACCATACAAATAATAAAAAAAATGTTAAATGGATTTCTCATGCTCAAATAAAGACCCCTTTTTCTGATTATCCAAATCGTGGCCTGTCGGGAACTTTCATCTTCATCGACTCTTCTTTTATCAACTATTATATATAGGAATTTTATGAAAACAACATGAGCTACTCGCTCTGTAAAACTATATGGCGCCTGAGCCAAGCAAAAAAGAAGATTTTAATTTTCAAACGTGGTTTTCTAAAATCTTAGTTTTTTGATATTTTCACTTCAACTCGATATCGAGTTAGAGAACAATAGTAAAAGTTAGTTTTTATGGCTACCTCGATGGTCCCTTGAATCAATAGAAATATTAGTAGTAGAACGCTAGTGGCGTTGCTGTCACAAAACTGATTTTAATTATTATTATTGGCAAACTAGATGTTGGTAACACGAACAGCAGCGACATTAGCATTCTTTGGTTAATGCTTCTACTCTTGAATCGCATTTGCGCTGGTTTTGTGTTCTTTAACTCGATATCTCTCAAACTCGATGGTCCCTTCAATATCGAGTTATGGAGAGTTTACTGTATTTGCTATGATGTATGGTATCAAACATTAGTTCAGTAGTTCGTGTTTAAGCTTATACAACATTTGAAACAATCAAAGTTTATATGTAGGCATAGCACCAGTGGATTGTTTAGCACAGACATTTCCAACTGTATTACTCACACATTCAAAAACCGTGAATATTTCTATACAATGCTGATCCTAATAAAAATGAAAAAGTTTAAAATCATCATTAGATATCTATAAACTAGAAAACATGGAATTTGTGTGGTGCAAATGAAACCTTCAGCATCCGTGGAAGGAAATGTTTTAGGTACCGACCTGATCAAATTCGCCCCAATGATCAATTTGCCCCCGGATTATGGTACATTGTGATATCTTACTTTCAATGAAAAAACTTTGTTATCATTTGGTTTTACTTCTTTTATTATCATCCTTATCTAGTTTACAATAGGTTTACATTATTTTAGATGTTGAAAAAAAATGAAATAGAATTTGAAAGAAATTACACTGTGTAATCTTAGACATCGCGAAAGTCAGAGACTATTATCGCAAAAGTAATATTCCGTAGTGATAATATCACGGTTTAAATAGACACTTTTGTAAGCCAGGTGAATTATCCTTAAACATTTGTTTCTTTTTACGTCGTTTGGTCGTGCAGACTTATACAAATTATAAATTTGTAATGCATATTGTAATATTGTGAAACTACAGAAATGTTGGTATTTTTAAAGAGTAAATAATTATTCCGTAGTGATAATATCGCGTGTTGAAAAGACTTTGTATGGCTTGTAGAAATAAAATTCCGTAGTGATAATATCACGCCAAAAAAATCTTCATCATTTTGCTGCATTTGTAAAAAAGTTAAAATAGAATTTGAAAAAACACGAGTGTTTGGATTCGTGTAGTTTTGCACAAGTAATAGAAATAGTGTTGGAGAACAAGTACATCACATATCCTGTAGTGTAAATATTTGTGGGTAAAAATTGCAAAGTTGCGTTTCAAGCGAATAAGATTATAAGCATGTATACCATTGAATAAAAGAGAGGTGCTGACATGGTAGTGATATCATGTCAGTAGCCTGCGGGTGGAACGGAAGCCTGTGTGTAGTTTATTTGAACACATATAAATTACAGAATAAAAATCTTTACTATCGCACTCATGTGACTTTTGGCGGATGTAGACTGTAATATCCCTAAAATAATAGAAATAGAACTTAAAAAGAAATTTCAGTGTTGGTATGCTTGATTTTCACACTCATGCGACCTTTGGTCATATGATGACTACTGCTGAGCAGAATTTTTCAAATCAATCAATTTGCAAATTGTAAGTCGTATGTCTCATTTTGCTAGAATAGTTTCCGCTTATCGTTTTTGCGTGTGACTGTCAAAGAGTGAACAACTTTGTGAGGTTTAGCTGACAGACATTAGGAATTAGACTCAACACACAATTAACGATGAAGAATTTAAAAGAATTACAGAAATGATTAATCTCAATTTTACTTTAAAAAAATGACTTAGAAAGAAGTCACAGTAAGGTTGAATCTTCACATTTGTTGAAACTACTATCACTTGCATTCATAACGAACATTTGTAATGCATATTGCTATATTGTGAAATTACAGCAATGTTGGTATTTTTCAAGTGAAACTAATATTCCGTAGTAATAATATCGCGATCCGAAAAACTTTGTTATAGGTTCTTTTTTAACAGTTAAAATAGAATTTGAAAGAAGGTTCAGGGAGACGTGAGAAACTCAAGTGGTGGGAATTATTTTTCTAACACGAATAGGAAATAAATAATATTGAAAAAAAAGGCCTGGATGTTTCATTCTGGTTCGTAAAAATAATAAAACTGAACAAGAACTTACAGGCTCTTGGATTTTTCATCAAAATAAATTGAAATAACCTGTGAGCTACGTTGTACATTGTGTCATGTGGCAAGGGTTCCACTCCCGCTTCATTCACTTAAACTTTTCATTATTCATGTTTCTCGACTGCACTGCTAGGGAACGCTTGACCAATTGGCTATTTGTCGAATTAACTGCCGAAACTAGTTGAAATAACGTTTCCTTCTGTTGCTGACATTTGATTACGCGTTTGCCAACGAATCTCTACTACTACGTTGATGTAAAACACCATCCAGTCCGATATAAAATTTGAGATCATCACTGTAAGTGTTATAAAACCATGCATTGTACCTGTAATGAAAACAGATCAATTAGTTCATATATTACAAAACATGTTTTGTATTTCTTCGAACACTTCTCTGCAAGACTTCGATTATACAGAATTGACTTATAAAAACTACAGCAAATAGTGTGTGAAACGCACATACTACCTTTACACACTTTTTAACAAGCACTTACCTTGAACTATCACATTGATGTGTTGAAATCCCTTGAAAATTAATCTCAAACCAATTTCCACCGCTTAGCACCAAGCAAAAATTCCAAACTTCACTGATATCAAACGTTTCACCTTCATGGTGGTTCACCATGGTTCAATCACTTCACTTATCGTTCACCACCGCTTATAAAATTTAATGATGATGAATCTGCTCAATGCGGTTGGTTTTAAAGTACTTGGGTATAAAATTTTTGCCACAAAAACCATCGACTCCATGCCTACCGTACCATTTACAAATTTGGGTATGAACCGTTTGTTGACTATCGATCAATGCCGTGCTTAAGCCATTCTATTGAATGAAAAAAATGAAAATGAAAAACAAATGAAGATGTACCTGAATGCCTTTTATCACGCACAACAAGTGTACGTTAAAATGTTACTAGATTCGTTATAACAATGAATTGAATTTATATATGATATTGCAAATTATCTCTGAAGTATGCTGAGCAGCAGCTACCGAAACGTTAATTATCCCAGCAAATGACTTTTGAGGCCACAAGACATCAGACCACTTTTAGTTTGTTTAATTCAATATTCTGTTTATGTAAAATTTTCTTCTCATCGTAGTGCAGGCATTGCAATCTCATCTGACTGAAAAGATCATCTCCGAATGGTTAAAAGATACCGTGGTGAATCAAAATCCGGACGGTATCAATATCCGGACACTCTGGTTATATTAGTCAATTAGAGGTAAATTAAATGGCAATATGTTTGGTTTTGATTTACTCCGTTAATTATTAACAATGCTTATAACTTTACATTTATTCTTAATCTAGTAACCATCGTCAAATAATTAATAAAAATCTAAACAAATAATTTGTTCGTGTCGAACGTCATTTCGCCGCGGTCTGACTCCAACTCAAGTTTTTACGATCGATGACCGCGCGAACATCGTTTGATTAAAAGAAAAGTTTGTGAACTGTATTTTATAGCAAGTTTTAACCATAAGTGTTTGAGAAAGATGTTTCAAAAGTTTGGTGACTCCTTTGTGTGTGAATAAGTTAGAAATACATATTTATCGGTGCTTCTAGAGACTGTCCGGGATTACGAGCCAGTGTTTTAAGATCCGGACATCTTCTAAAAGACCCCGGTTTAATTAGTGTAAGTGAGTTTTGTGCAAGAAAAATAAGAGAAAACTTTATAAATTACTATTTGAAGCTTTGTGAGTATTCAAAATTTAACTCGATGTGAAATAAAATGTGTTAACTTTCATAACAACAGTTCGAGCCGCACCGACTGCAGTTCATCCCGAGCAGAAGAAAATAACTACTGGATACCAAATTGAGGTATTCCATACCAGACAATTTCCAATACTTACAACCTGAATGAGGTATGAATGAGCCCTGCATAAGAGGTAAAATACCTCAAATAATACCTTATGCATATTCTACAAATACCAAGCTGATAACTAGATCAGGTATTGTAATACCTAAATAATACTTGATGGATTTTCATATAAAAATCCTCAATAGCTATCGAATACCAAAATGAAGTATTTTAACATGTTTTTCAAATACCATTATAATACCAAAATGAGGTATTAACAACTGAATAATACCTAATTATGGTATGATACCAAAATTTGGTATGCATAAGTTATTGGGGAGTTATTTGTTCCTCCTCGGGATGCCACACGTTCCTCGGCTCAGGTAATTAAACCACTAATATTACAAACGTGCTATTCTTTTTGACATTAAAGGGCAAACGCTGACTTCAATCTTTTTAAATACCTATAGTGTATTGATATGATGTTCATTAAAATTAAACGAATATTATGTGCTATTATACAGATGTCCGGATTTTGATTCATAAGTGTCCGGATTTAAAGACATCGTTTGCATCAGTTGTCCGGATTTATGGACAAGACATGCTCAAGTATGGTTTTCATGTTGAAATCAAGATTTTTACCAAAAAGTTCATCAGTAATGTGAAGATCTTGAGTGAAACATGGTTTGAAACAATATTACATTAAAGGTATTCTAAAACAACACTTTGATATTAGCATTTGAACATTTGTGTCGACTTAAGCGTCCGGGTATTGATGCACCACGGTAGTATCCTTAATCCAAGAGCACATTGAAATGATACCATCTTTCCATCTTGATGATCTTGACAGCTCTTTGCAGATATGATGTAAGTCCTGTTTAATAAATATTTACGTAATTTGAAGGTTAAAATTATGAACTCATCATCTTTTTGTAGGAAACGTTAACATAAGGACTGTTCATTTTATAAAATGGACACTTTGTTTATGCTATATCTTTTTTATTTATTGATAAAATCGTAATCGGTTTTCTGTGTATCGTTGACCTTTTATTCTAAAATGCTATGAAAATATAAAATATTTGAAAATGCTTTTGGTTGAAGAGCTAAATAGTTTTTCCAAAAACTCTTAAAAAAAGCTGTCCGTCAAAGTTTAACATTATTTTTCGCAAAACAAAAATCCTTATTTTTATGAACAAATTGTATGTTTGTATCCTTTACTATTCTACTAAAGGTAAAGCTTTAATAATATCAATTATATTCCACCATTTTATGACATTAGGTAACTTTAGTGATTTACCCATTCATGGCCAAATACTGGCTGATACACCATCCATTCACTCCCAGCAAAAGAGAAAAGTAAAAAGCGTGTTCAAAACTAGTTTGGATTACTAAAAAAACTATATTAGTATAAACAAAAGCTAAATCGTGAGATTAAGCTACAGTCTTAAGTATAAATTATACTGTTTATGGTAGTTTTACTAAAAAGTCTCATACTTTTAAAATCATGTACGCATATTTATCGATCTACAGCAATTTGTAAACAGTTTTCTCTGAATTTTTCAATTGGTAATCTCAGAATAACATATTATGAAAATAATATGTGGAAAATAAAATCAATTTTATTACAGCAGTGTTGCCAATTTTGATGATTGTCAATGTACTTTGATAGGTCTTCTAAGAATAAAACAATTGTGTTTCTGTTGTGCTTTGAATGTGACGTGGGGACTTACTAAGTAACTCTATGAAGGCGTAAGTTATTTTTCATATTAATACTATATTAGGACTTCCGTCAGGACGTACTTTTACACAAAAAATTCTACTCATATCAATTCCCATCAAATTTAAAAAAAATTCTTTAAAAATATACGGGAAAATTGATTGTATTATATCTGTAAAATTGTTGCTCCAAAAATAACTTGATTTTTTCCATCAGGCTTCTGATTGATGATGGTTTCGAAGAACAAGTCTTTTGACGTTAACTACGTCTTACGGCAATATACTGGGTGTCAATTGAAAATCTGAAATGTTGCGACCATCACGAAATTATGTTAGATTTTAAATACTAATAACTCAACCATTTATCGGTAGATTTTCAATATTTTCCCACCAATCGGTCGGAAATTTATATAACATTTTACTCAAATGGAGAAAACTTTTGATTTTTGACGATAGACTGTCGAAAATTGGGAAAATGTCGACTCCTTTCTTACGCAACCAAACTCGTTCATATTGTCTTCCATGATTCCTTTGGGTTGGGAAGCTCACTATAAAGGAGACCATTTTCAGCTTCTTCGCTCATTCTTCTTTTGATGTTAACTACATATTACGGCAATATACTGGGTGTGAATTAAAAATCTAAAATGTTGCGACCGTTACGATATTATTTTAGAGTTTGAACTAAAGGAAGGCTGCAACTATGAAAATCGACTAAAATTCAAATGCAAAAAATCACTTGGCGAAGTTAACGTCATGCGGTCGTGTCTTGTACACAACCCCCTCTGATTTTTTTGAAAATAGAAAATATAAATTATCGAATTTTCCAGCCAATTTCTTACAATCATTGATTTTGATAACCTCAAAAAATCGACCGATTTAATCGTTGTTCCATATTCGTGTGAAATTTAATTATTTTGGAGAATTTTTATTATCACAACATTGTACAATACTAGTCGAACGATGTGCAAAAAACCGATTGAAATTTCATTGATTAATAAGAAAGATACAGCATGCACAAGGTGTCCACTTTATAAAATGAACAGTCCTTATTTTTAAATCCGGCTAGAGTATTTTTAAAACATAGTATTTGCTGACTGATGAACTATGGATCAATCATGGAGTGTTCCGACGATTTTTACAACCGAAAACAGCGAAAAGGAACTATTGTTTGAATGCGGTTTCAGTGTTTACTGATGATAAAAATGTAAAAAGTAAAAATATAACGTATAGGACACCCCGTCTTCCATGAGAAGGCATTTGAGATGCTCAATGGAATGAACTTCGTTTGAGGAAAACAATTCCGTTACAAAGCGAACCTAGTCTTCTTGGCACTTACTTACCACATATGCGGCTTTAAGCCAGATATATTAACACGCGAAAGTCTGTTCTTCTCTATATCCAAGTGTAACTTCAAATATAGTGCACTGGACAATGGATCTGATATGCTATATGGCGTTTCAAGCCCGACTTGAGTCCGATACATAAGTTTAGAGAAAAATATATATTCGTGAGTTGAAATTTCTGATTGATTGCCGCTAACCACACGAAGCTGACGTGTTAAACCAATATTTGCACAAAAACGATTTTCATATATTTTATTTTTTTTTTCATAAAACTTTTCAAAATCAGTAGTCTTCCGTGTCACTTCTTCTTCTTCTGGCGTTACGTCCCAACTGGGACAGAACCTGCTTCTCAGCTTAGTGTTCTTATGAGCACTTCCACAGTTATTAACTGAGAATTTTCTTTGCCAATTGACCATTTTTGCATTCGTATATCGTGTGGCAGGTAGGGTCGGTGTTCCCTTAGTGGACGGTCCCCTATAGTCGCACTAGTGGCTTTTTACGGCCGTTTCGCTGGTAATCGTAGCAAAATAATTTTTGACATGAAGATCAGTAGCTATTTATCTAAGTACCATTGACACACAGCTCGATTTTGTTCAAAAAATGATCGAAATAAATAGTTTTACTTAAAATTTTAGCTCCCTTGCACCTATAGTTAACCTATTGTTCCTATAGTAGCACTACTAAGAGAAACTATTTTGTTATTAAACAAAATAGTTGATAAATTAGGAACTTTTTTACATCAATCGAACGCTTTTGATCCACACTTCAAAGGAAAAATATAAAAGTTTTGTAAAAATACGGTTTTGATTTGTGTTTTGCCTATTCCGTGAGGCTAGTGCTACTATAGGAACAGCAATTAGGAATAGTGCTACTATAGGCACATGTGTTCCTATAGTGGCACAAGCGATAATAAATACAAAAACATGAGTTTTCGTATGTTTCATAATTTTTCCACAAAGCCAAGATAAAAAGCTTTCAGATGATCTAAAAATAATTCCGCCGGCTTTATTTTTCGATTTTATACGAATATTTGTTCTTAGCTATGCGGCTATTGGTACATCGACCCTACGAAGATACTCTATGACCAGGGAAGTCGAGAACATTTTCAACCCGAAAAGATCCTCGACCAACGGGATTCGAACCCACGACCCTCAGCTTGGTCTTGCTGACTAGCTGCGCGTTTTCCGCTACGGCTATCTGGACCCCTTCTGGGTCACTTCTGTACAACGCAAATTGATCAAAAGTGGTTTCCATCGGTTTATGATTTACTTTTAAAACCATACTGTCCTCTAAAATATTCCGGCGAATATTGTTGTTAAGCGCCTGTTTTGCTGCAAAATCATTAATTTGATTAAAATAAAAATCAGTTCTATGGAATGAGTAAATTAACTTACTTCCGTTGAGTGCGTGAATCATCCACTACATATGTATTGAATCAACATATACAAGCGCTGTCACTGTATGAACCCAAGGATTGCTGAGTTAAAAAGATTTTATCGAGCATCACAAGAGCCAAAGATTATAATGAAAAAATATGATCAAAGAGCTCTAGATGATATCTTTTCATTCGATCCATATCTTGCTCAGATGATCGAAAGTCATGCTAAGTGTACGTCATTATTTGAACATAATTTTGCTTTTCATGAGGGCAAGTTCAAAAAATTAAAAAAAACCTGTTTGTAAATTTTTTATGCAAATTTGGGCAACGTTTAAATAATTTTTAATTCACTTGATTTGTCTTGTATACTTTCAAATAATTCTTCAATAATTGCCCTGAGATTGACAATTTTGCAAGGATTTTTCCATTATGTTTTTTTTTCAACAACTTGTTCATTAACTTTCAAGTGGATCATGAAGGATTCCTTAGTTTCTTGAAAACAATTAGGGACTATGCATAGACAACGTTATTCAATTTTAGATTTTTACGAACCCATTCTCATCCCCATCATTAAAGTTTTTGGTTCATTATCATGGTCTTGTGCCCCTTAATGACCATATGGTTTTATTAAGGGATGTTTCGAGATAATTCAACCAGAAATTTGTTCAATAATACCGAAATCTCAAAGAACAGGTGCATACCGTTAACGCCCTGTAGGCAAGTTCTTTTATATCGTTATATTATTTTTTCAAGGAGAAACAGTTTGGAATCAACTTCTAAGATTGCACTGAAACTTCAAAGGCACAATTCGTGCGAAAACAAACATCCAACAGCAGCGCACTTTTTATTTTGACTTTGTGCACTAGCAGAAAGCTCAAAATAAGAAGATCAGAAACGATTGCCAACTATTTCTCCAGTTAAGTGCCTTTGAAAACGTGAGTAGGGGCACAAGTCGGCCATTGTGCCAGCCATTTTGGATTCCGAGACGTTTCACCTTAAGTCCCCCGAATGTCAGTTTTATGAATACCCCGTTTCCCCGGAATATCATGATATCATGATTATCACAACTTCATAAATTTCAGGATGATAAACGAATCACCTGGATCATCTGGAATGCATCCTTATTTATATGATTGAAAGTTCTTTCAAGTTTTACCGTCCTCAGCACATTTGGAAAATTATCAAGAATGGCCAAACATCTCCTTATTCTGATTGCTAATCGTTCTTTACAACTCACCATCTTTTCACTGAGAACTATTCCTGAACCTTTATGAGCTGCACCACCAGACGAACGAGTTATTCAGAAAAATACCACATTTAAAGGTTTAAATTAAAAGTTTTTAATTTATAAGGGAATATTTAGCATAAGGAGATTTTTTTCCAGTTGTGCAAGTTTTTTTTATTCCACAATTAAATCATCATGCCAAACACTGTCGGTCGATTGTTTTTTGATGTCTAGAAGAACGAGATGTCTTGCGAGGGAAAAAAATGAAAAAAAAAACGCAAAGGGAAAATAATCATTCTTCGGGATGAGATTCTACTATCCTGTAGCCCAATTTTCATCAATTTATCATTTGTTTTTAGAGAATTATGCAAAAAAAAAATATTTTAGGCTCCATGGAGCTAGTTCCTCAGTGAGTAACTTGGAGTAACCACCCTGACACCTCTGGAATGACTGGCACTCCCGACCACCTCGGTAAACCTCGGCCAGAGACTCGTCACTGAAAGGCCATTTAGTGTGGATAACGCTAGACTTCTCCACCACAACGTTGACGACGATCCGTTGGGCCTTGGGATTTTTTTAGAACTGCGATTTTATTTGGGTAAGTTTTAGCCTGGCCTAGCTTCCACAGCATTTCTTCAGCTCGCAGTAGATCGTTGCTGTCGAAAACGCCAAGCTGCAGAGCGATGCATTGCCTCTTTCGGTGAACATTTTCAAGGAAACGGCTTAACCAATCAGTTTCCACATAGGGATCAAAATGAACGAAGTTGAAGCCTATCCCGAGAAAATAACTACTGAATACCAAATTGAGGTATTCCATACCAATAAATTTCCAATACTTACAACCTGAATTAGGTATGGATGAGTCCTGCATAAGAGGTAAAATACCTCAAATAATACTTTATGCATATTCTACAAATACCAAACTGATAACTAGATCAGGTATTGTAATACCTGAATAAAACTTGATGGATTTTCATATAAAAGTGAAATTTTTCAATACCTCCAGCAGTCCTCAATAGCTATTGAATATCAAAATGAAGTATTTTTAATTGTTTTAAACATTTTTTTCAAATACCATTATAATACCAAAATGAGATATTGACAACTGAACAATACCTAATTATGGTATGATACCAAAATACGGTATGCATAAGTTATTGCGAGTTATTTTTTCCTCCTTGGGATGCAGGTCGTAGCTCTTCGTTCGTTGAAGCAGTTGTTCGTTGTTCCGGCCAGGTCTCTTCCGGATCGTGGATAAAGCTTGGTCCTTTTGTAGCCAAATCGACGACGTTGAGCTTTGTCGGCACCACCTCCACTCCTATTGCTGTTTGGAAGTAAGAATTTCGCATATGTGGACAGCGACAAATTTGTGGAAACGTCTGTCTTCAGGCGAAAGTATACTGCGCAGGCGTATCACAGTATTTCGATCGGCCGAAATCGTGAACTTAATTCTGTAGCACGTTTAAACGTGATTTTTTCGGAATGGTGTCTTCGGACGAAAATTTTCTAAAATTATAGCGCATATATTGACCGTAAATGTTAGTTCGCAACTTTGCCACGGGCGGCGCTGCGAAACTATTTTTTTTTAAATGACGATCTTTAAATATGATGTCTTCGGCAAAGTTGTAGATAATTCAAATTCAAACAACTTTGCCAAAGACACCTAGTGTGTATTCAGCCGCATTTCCAAAATACGGGAGTATTTTGTGAACGACCCCCTAAAACTAGTTTTTCTCGTATATTTTGAAAATGCAAATTTTCCGATAGCAACAATGTTCTACAAAATTGTGTAAACATTCAAAATGAGTCATTCTCTAGAAGACACTAGGTTTCTAAAGATCAAGGAAAAGTAGTTATAACCATTTAAGTACAAAAATAAGTCATTTTTGGGGTCCGTGTATTTATTCGGGTGGCAGGTGGTGGCAAATGAAACCTAGTAGGACTCATAATACATCATTAGTAGTTGTAAATGTCGATAGTGCCATTAGTATCCACGAGTATCCCTTTTACTTAGAGGAAGTTTCATCAATGACTCTTATTACCCTGTTGTACTTAGTTATATGATCGGTAGAGGGTTATGTGGCTCCATACTTCTTCTTTTTCTTCTTCTTGACACATTCTTCATCAAGCATGTCGCGCGTCGGTCTCGTAAGTGAAAAAGTGGCGTGATCGGTGAGTTCGGTTGGAGTAACTGAAAAAGTGCCGCGATCGGTTAGTTCTGTTTGATCCTTCGGCCTTGACGCTTGCTCCTGGGCAGTGCGTCAAGAAAGCCCGAACAGTTTTTTTTTTATTCTTTTTGGGTCGCGCGCTTATTTTTTTTTTTCCTGAGTGCTTTTTTATAGCCGATCAAACGAGTGAAGCCGAAAGTGGATTGTGGCTGCTCAGTCAAGGATAACGGATCAATTGGTGAGCTCGTTTCATGCTACTATTTCTAATCTATAAAATATGTATGACTGCACATTCAATCGTTACAATGGTGGGATGTAAATATGATTTTTCAACAAACTATGGATGGTTCGTCACTGTGAGTGTCGACACAAACTCTGATTCATGATTTATTTATGTTTAACATTTTTTTTTCAGAACACCTCTTATATACCTTTATTTTTGTAATTAAAAAAACTTTGAATGGTTCGACACTAAAAGTGTAGACTTGCGAAAGGTTCACTTTATTCAACAAACTTTGGATGGTTCGCCACTGTAAGTGTCGGCATAAGAATAAGAGTGTTCTATGATGTCCCAACCAATCGAGTTTTTTGTTTCTTTTCAAATGAGTAAAATATAATAACACAATGCTTTCGTCCTGACAGCTGTAGGAATGTTACATTTAGGTATTTGTTCAACAAACTTTGAATGGTTCGTCACCTAAAGTGTCGGCATAATTTTCCACTACATAGAAATTGTACATATCAAATGAAAATATTATATTTACAAATAAGCATGTATATATCTCACAAATCATTGTTTATCATGGTCTAATCGCTTATCAAAGTGAATCCTATGACCCAACGATCCTCCCCATTAACAAACATCCCTCCCAGTAACCTTTGTGGAGATGCAGAGGCAAACACGGTCTCCAAAAAGCAAAGGTTACACACTAACATTCCTTCCCCCAATCCCACCTGACTGCAAGGACGTGGCCGGCGCCGTTATTGACCCTGTATAAATAGAGGCACTGAATTATGCACACTGAAGAAGATTATGGCCAATCCCAGCCGAACTTCTAGTTGATTCTTTGTGCATTTTCACTGACTTCGGTCAATCACGGAATAGCAACCATTGATATGTGTAGTCAGTCTAAGCTAAGCTAAGCTAAGCTTCTTGACACATTCTTCATCATTACGCACAACCAATAGGTTCAAATACATTTTTGAAGAAAGTTCTCAATCTCGAGAAATGACGCTTTACGAAATGACTCGCCCTACAACTGTTTTTCACTTGAGATTTTTGCGTTTTTTTGTACATCCCAAGTAACCAAATAGCACTTTAATTCGCTCTGCGTGCTAGCATTATACAGCTGACACGCTTAATTGGTCGAATAATAGCACTATATAACCAAAAAGATGAATTAGCAGGCTAGTGTTTACATGAGATAGACACTATGACACGTGCAAGCACGATTAGCAAATTAAGTGATGTATCAAATTCAAATCCAAAAATCAGGCAAGAGCCTCTATATCAGATCACTTTGTAAATGAGTGTTGCAACCATAAGAATTGCGTTAACATTTAAACACTGATTTGATTCACAGAATAGTGATTCAATGATTTAGTCTTTTCTCAACAGAATATTTCACCAAATTTGCATAGCTTGCACTTGCTTTAGTGTCTATGTACGAAAAATAGCTAAAACTGCAAGCAAAAAATAATAGTATGGCGAGTCATTTCGTAAAGCGTCATTTCTCGAGATTGAAAACTTTCTTCAAAAACGTATTTGGAACCTATTGGTTGTGCGTAATGTTGAAGAATGTGTCAAGAAGAAGAAAAAGAAGAAGTATGGAGCCACATAGCCCTCTACCCATCATATAACTAAGTACAACAGGGTAATAAGAGTCATTGATGAAACTTCCTCTAAGTAAAAGGGATACTCGTGGATACTAATGACACTATCGACATTTACAACTACTAATGATGTATTATGAATCCAACTAGGTTTCATTTGCCACCACCTGCCACCCGAATAAATACACGGACCCCAAAAATGACTGATTTTTGTACTTAAATGGTTATAACTACTTTTCCTTGATCTTTAGAAACCTAGTGTCTTCTAGAGAATGACTCATTTTGAATGTTTACAAAATTTTGTAGAACATTGTTGCTACAGGAAAATTCGCATTTTCAAAATATACGAGAAAAACTAGTTTTAGGGGGTCGTTCACAAAATACTCCCATATTTTGGAAATGCGGCTGAATACACACTAGGTGTCTTTGGCAAAGTTGTTTGAATTTGAATTATCTACAACTTTGCCGAAGACATCATATTTAAAGATCGTCATTTCAAAAAAAAATAGTTTCGCAGCGCCGCCCGTGACAAAGTTGCGAACTAACATTTACGGTCAATATATGCGCTATAATTTTAGAAAATTTTCGTCCGAAGACACCATTCCGAAAAAATCACGTTTAAACGTGCTACAGAATTAAGTTCACGATTTCGGCCGATCGAAATACTGTGCGTATGCTGACTCGCTGGCGTCAACGAAAAGATTGGGTGGTATGAATAAAAAGCGTTGAACGTTAATGTTTGTAGCATCTACTCAAAAACAAAAACCTCAAACTTTAAAGTCACTTTTGGTATGAATGAAAAACCTTTTGAACATGTAGTACGTACTGCTTCCGAATCTGAGCTTTTACTACACTAAGAAATTAAAATAGTCACAGAATTACTAAATTTTATGCATTTATGACTATTTTCTATCTGCCTGTCTTTTATTCTGCTGTGAATATTTACACTAACTGTCATTTCAACTGGGTTGAAACTTAGCGATGCTTCTTCAACCCATGTGAATTGAGAACTAAACTTTAGTAATTCTGTGACTATTTGTGTTTCTGAGTGTCCATGCGGGTAGCAGTGACTGATGCTGCACGTTAAGAAAAATCCATTCAGAGTGCAGTGATGCTGCACGTAAAATCAATATAATCATGCATATAAAGGGGATACCAAATTTGGCGCTTATTCACACGACAAATCATGTGAAAATATGAATATTACCACATTTACGCTATTCATTGCGTAATCGAGCATAAACACAAATTCATATAGGTTATGTAATTTTTTCACGATTTGGAGTGTAAATTTGCAATAAATATGGCATTTGACGGATTTCACGCCAACTTGACACGCGATTGGCAGCACCCCTTCAGAATTCAATGAAACTTTCTGAATGTCAAAAGTATGTGAAACTAAGATATTTTGCATACTTTGTTTTTTCAAAATCGATCTAGACCAGGCCTGCCCAACCTTTTTGAACCGCGGGCCAAATCACAGAAGCAATTTCGCGTCGCGGGCCATATAAAAAAAACGCAATTATTCGCATAGTCTGACAAAAGTAAATAAATGAAGTTCATGAAATCTGACAAATCTCTGATTGAAGTAAATTTCATTTAAACAAATCGTTAAACAGATAATTCCTGCCAAATTCTGATGGATATTGTGAGAGTTTCTTTCAAAAGTGTATTATAATCTCTTGCAGAATATTTTGAAGAATTTTCCCCATAAATTTTGGATTCTGTGCGAATAATACTCAAGATTTTATAAAAATCATACTCCAGATTCTGTCAGAATCCGACCCGAAAAATTCAGACTAGAAGTCTATGGAATTCTGGTGAAAATTCTGTGAGCATCATGTCAATGTTATCCGTGAAAGTCGTGTTCAGAAGTCTTAAAAAAAACTCTCGTTCAAGATTTTGTAAAAATTCTGTCTTTTTATAATATTTTCAAGGAATCTGCGTGAATAACGCAAAGCCGAAAGAAGTCGTGGTAGAAACATTGTTGAAACACACAGAATTAGAGATTTTGAATTTGAATCATTCATTAAATTAAGTAGCTAAGAAAATTTAAAGGGAACAAAACCATTAAAAATGAAATATTAGCTTGAAACTGAATAGTTTTGACATGCTCTAATTCGAGTTGGTAGGATAGTCAACGGGTCAAATATGAGAAGAATCTTTTCTAACTTCGAATTTTTTAAGTCCAAAACTGATTTTTTTTCTCAAAGATTTTGTTTTAAACCGTCAAATATGATCGTGTTTTCAAGTGATAAATGAGTTTGATTCAGAAAATAGATTGTATTTTTTATTGAGAATAGTTAAAAAAACGCAATCATACAGTGATTATGTTTTTTAAATGAAGGCAATCAATGGACTTCGCCTCTGCCTATGAGGAAATCAACTCCGTCTAACAATCCGACGGATTTTAATGGTTCTAAAGGTATCACAACAGTATTGCAAACATTGAAAAGTTACAACCTTATCCATATCTCATTAAATTCTCTTCTAGAAAAAGTTTTGTGAAAAATAACTTACTAAACTACCTGCGTTAAACGCCAGATGAATAAGAAATAATATGTTTGTATTGTTATCTACCTAAAAAAAGTTGATAAGCTCATTACTCATGATTTTATTTGCAAATAACAGTCTTCTTTTTCACGAAACAAAAAAAAACTCCTTAAACAAGGTTAAATACTGGTAATTAGCGACTTCTCTGAAAATTATAACGCTGCTCAAGGATATCACTGGAATAATTCCCAATCCTAAATTTATCATAAAAAAGATAATAAATTGGAAAATGTTAGTTTTATTATAATATCAGACCCATGACACAGTAGCAGTTCAGCTGTTTATTTCAAAATTGATAAATTTTGTTAAACAAATCAAAAGTTATTTTTAAGTCAGATGGAGCTGCAGCTCATTATAAAAATAGAAAAAAAATTGCCAGCTTATTTAATTTCAAGAAAATACATGGATTGGAAGCAGAGTGGCACTTTTTTGCCACATCCCACGGCAAAGGCCCCTGTGACGCTATTGGTGGCACTCTCAAGCGAATGGCAAAAAAGCAAGTCTTGCAAAATACTATGGAAACACAATCGCAACTCCGCGATAAGTATTCGACTGGGCAGTGAAACAAACTGATACATGTGTCACCAAATTAAATTTCTGCTATATATCTAATGAACAATATGTTAAAATGTCAGAGGAATTGGTGGAATTGTTTGATAAGGTTAAAACTGTCCCTGGTACCCAAAAATATCATTGTTTTATGCCTATTAGTGATACACAAATTGCAGCCAAACGGTATACCAATTCAGAGGATGAACCAAAAATATTCAATTTATTCAGTAAAGCCCAAAATTAATATAAATATTCATGTGCAGATACTACGTTTTAGGATATATAGCAATAAAAAAAATAAAAACAAATCACGACTTTTTTCATAAGCATAATATTGACCCTTTCCAGACACGTGTTAAGATTGGCTTTGACCAAATAAGAAATTAAATATTATTGTGATATCTTTCCAACCATAAAAAACCCATTAGATTGTTAGAAGGAGTTGATTTTCTCATAAGCGGTATGGTGCGAGATCAATTGAATTTAATTAAAAAAAAACTGTATAATTCCGTTTTATTTCTTTTAACTACTCCCAATAAAACAAATATAATCTATTTTGTGATTAAAACTCATTTATCACATGAAAATATGATCATACTAGACGATTTGAAGCGAAATAAAAATTAAATAAAAAGTTCATTTTGGACCTAAAAAATTCGATGTTAGAAAAACTTTTTTCTCTAATATATGCCCAATTTGCAATGTATGGACGACTTTTAGTAAATTTAATTACGAAACTTTTTGCTTAAGGATGATCACAATCAGAAGTGGCCGTTTTTTTTTAAATCGACTTTAAAGTTTTGAATATTTTTTTCAGTGTAGAATATATGTTTTTATTTTTTCAATATTGTTTTCTCAAACTTCAGGAAATTTCACGACAGTCCCCCATACAACACTTTTTTGTAGGTCTTACCGCTTTCGAGTTATACGGGTTTATAAAAAAAAGTAAAAAAAAAATACTTTGAGACTTAAAAAATTCGATGTTAGAAAAACTTTTTTCCCTAAAATTTGCCCAATTTGCAATGTATGGACGACTTTTAGTAAATTTAATTACGAAACTTTTTGCTTAAGGATGATCACAATCAGAAGTGGCCGTTTTTTTTTTAAATCGACTTTAAAGTTTTGAATATTTTTTTCAGTGTAGAATATATGTTTTTATTTTTTCAATATTGTTTTCTCAAACTTCAGGAAATTTCACGACAGTCCCCCATACAACACTTTTTTGTAGGTCTTACCGCTTTCGAGTTATACGGGTTTATAAAAAAAAGTAAAAAAAAAAATACTTTGAGACTTAAAAAATTCGATGTTAGAAAAACTTTTTTCCCTAAAATTTGCCCAATTTGCAATGTATGGACGACTTTTAGTAAATTTAATAACGTAACTTTTTGCTTAAAAATGATCAAAATCTTAAATAGCCGTTTTTTTATCGACTTTAAAGTTTTGAATTTTTTTTTCAGTGTAGAAAATGTGTTTTTATTTTTTTAATATTTTTTTCTAAAATGTCAGGAAATTTCACGACACGGCACCCCATACAACACTTTTTTGTAGGTCTTGCCGTTTTCGAGTTTTACGGATTTATAAAAAAAGTAAAAACAAATCTTTGGGACTTGAAAATTTCGATGTTAGAAAAACTTTTTTCTCTAAAATATGCCCAATTTGCAATTTATGGGCGACTTGTAGTAAATTTTTTTTCTTAAACGTCAGGAAATTTCACGACAGTCCCTCATACAACCTTTTTTTGTAGGTCTTAACGTTTTCGAGTTATACGGGTTTATAAAAAAAGTTAAAAAAAACTTTGACCCTTCCCAAATGTTAGTCTAGATCTATTTAAAAAAAAAAACAAAGTATGCAAAGTATCTTAGTTTGACATAGTCATTGAATTCTGAAGGGGTATCAATGAAGGTGCTGCCAATCCCTTTGTCGAGTTGGCGTGAAATTCGTCTATTACTTTATAAATACCTGAATTTCTACATACAACCAAGGATTCCTAAAGGCACGACAATGATAATGCGGAACCGATTTGCTAGCATTTCGACTGAACTTTAAAGGAAATAGAAAATTTCCTATGTATTCTTATTGGAAGATAAAAAATTGATTCGTTAAAAATAATAGTAATAGAATTCAAAAATAACTTACAGTAAAGGTTGTTGTTTTCGTATACTAATTGAAAATATACAGAGAATTCAGCGCCATGAAGATCGGCTTATACGTTTAAGCAAGAGATGCGAAGACATCGCGAATAACGACTGCAGGGAGCCGCAACATCGTGAGTAGGAGAGACAGTTCAGCAGCACGAAGTACGGTTGCCCAGAGAACTGAGGTGACCAGAGCTGCGGAGACACTGCAACATCGAGAAACACGACTGCATGGCATACCATATTTGGGCCATAGCCCAACATACAACCGCAACCAGAGAAGAAGAGACTGCTCAAGAGCGTGAAGATCATCTGTACAACCAAAGAGAGCTAATTCGGGGCGATGAGAACGTTGATATGTACATTAAAATCGAAAGAAAATAGAAAATAATGAGAAATTACCGTGGATTGGATGTTTCATCTAGGATCGTAAAAATTATAGAAATAGAACTTCCTACGCCACCGCTTATACAATGTAATAATGATGAATCTGCTCATTGCTGTTGGTTTTAAAGTACTTGGGTATAAAATTTTTGCCACAAAAACCAATAACTCCATGTCTACCGTACCTTTTACAAATTTGGGTATAAACTGTTTGTTGAACTGATTCAAGCAAAATAAAACACTAATTAATATGTACCTAACTGCCTTTGATCACGCGCTAAAAGTGTACGTTAAAATGTTACTAGATTCTCAGTGAAAAATCACAAATGAGTTACCTTTTAGATGTAGGCAATGACAATTTTGTATGCAGTTACCGGAATACGAATTCGGTTTCAGACATAGGTACGAATTTGCTGGGTTTACTTAAGGGCGCACGGGACGTTATTATTATCACCTTATCCATTTTAAGAAGCAAATCTCAAGTACTCCATATATCGATGTGATCAATACAATTCTAAATATGTAGTGCATAACTCATAAAATGTTCAACTTCATCGGTTCACTTAAACTCGAGATTTGCTTCTGCAAATTTTGGATGAAAATTTTTAGAGCAAGACAATATATACGGCAAAAATATGGTCTCCCGTGTTACCTTAAGTAACTCTGAATTAAAATGAAAAAAAAAAAAACATTGTCATTTTTTTCTTATTAGATCAGTTTCTATTCGACACAATGTATGTAATGTGTTCCAGTTTAGACACCTTTGAATACAAATACAAAGAATTGTTGATTTGTGGTAAAAAGTTCTCAGGTAAGTAATATGAAACAGCTTGTGAAATAGTAAGCTGAGAAACTTGCTCTGATATGGGAGGACATACCACTAGAAATAAGAGGTAATATGTAAAATAATGTTAATTCATTTAAATGAGAAAAAAATCATTAAATTAAAGCCCTATCCAGCTTTTTACGAGCGTCAATGGCTGCCATAAATGGCCTCGATTTCTGGTAGGGATCAAATGATATGACGTTTGGCTTGGGTCCGTTCAATAGAAATGACCCAAGCCAAACGTCAAATCGCGTGATCCCTACCAGAAAACAAGCATGCTTACGGCAGCCATTAGGGGTTTTAAAAAGCTGGATTGGAACCTGACACCTAGCGTACGAATGCATCAGAACCACTTTATAATTCATGACACGATATTCATTTACATTTAAGGGAACCGTCGAAAGATACTAGTGATGTAATGGTATAATGATCATAAATATAACTCAGTTGTGATCTTTCAGATACAGATTTTGAAACCTTTTTGTTGTTTGTAGTTTTGGGGATATGAGTCCCGTTCTACCGGACAGAGATGAACTGAAAGTGTATCAATATGCCTGTTGTTAGCAAGCATATGATCCGATAGATAACCGAATGAGCGATATGATATAAAACAGAAATACTTTTTTTTTTCAACGATAGTTTGAACAAAGTTTATTCGTATATGCCGCGATGAGTTTACCGTGTGTTACCTTTAGTTTTTTTTTATCAATTTAGTGCTTTTTTTTATTATTAGGCACTCCGTGCACTTGGCCACTACTATGCCGATTATCATATCTATTTATATCCTTATTGCTATTTCTCTCATACCGAGCAGGAGAGAGCTGCCGTTGGTCCAATCCATATCCATATACGTAGTCCATTGGTGTGCGGTGGTTCATTTTGCCATGTTTCCGTGTCGTGTGAGGCAACAGCCTACAAAGAGGGTCAGTTTGTCTCAGTCACCATCTGATACTGACGGAGGATGGATGTGTTTCCCCAATACACGGTCCTTCGTGCGGCGTCTTCTGGTGACTGGACGGAGTTTTTTGTGAGGGAGGATTGGGAATCGAACCCATGACCTTCCGCTTACGAAGCGAAAGCGTAACCTCGAGGCTACGGGACCCCCCTATACCTTTAGTTCGTTGATAAAGAAAATGAAATTGAGCGAAGTTCTTTTTCTGAATTTTATCGGTATGCACAATACACTAACTGTCATTTCGACTAGGTTGAAACTTAACGATGCTTCAACCCATGCGAATTGACAAAGCGGAATAAAATTTCCTACAGAATGAAAGAGAGGCGGATATAAAATAGTCTTTATTTACTAAAATTAAGTAATAGGGTCCTAAAGCTCTGTCCTAATTTTAGTACCAAACGCTCGAGTTTAGACCAAAAACACATGTTTACTTAATGTTTAAATGTTTTTATTACGATTTTTGAAATTTTGTCACACCCCTTGGTTTAAAATTAAAATTTTGGGTATACAGTGGGATTTCGTTTTTGGCAACAAAGTCGAAATTTTCAGTTGCCAAAAACGGAACCATGCCAAAATCGGAACCCATTTTTTAAATATTATTTTTCAACTATTATTTTTGAAAACATCACCAGAATGTTAATACATCATCCTTATGGCATCATAAGGCATCGGGACTTCGGAAAGTTTCTGTTCGAAGCATATTTCCGGAGGGGTGGACTATGCTTTGAACTTATAACCCCGTAATGTTGATTGTGGCAAACGTTCTACATAGTTTTTTATAGCTTCAATGATTTTTTAAAAGCTTTATCTACGCTATTTGTAAATGTGGGTCATGTAATAATCGCATAAGTGACCTTTGTTCAAGAATTGGACTTTTCCTTGAAACTTTGTGAGAATACAAAACAAAATAGAAATGTGTTAACGTATTCTTTCAAAGAAGTACTTACAAAACAAAGGCGATGGGTATAACCAAACTGCACGAGTTTTTTTATAATTAAATGAAAATTAAAAATCAGTTCAACTTTTAGGCTCTAGTGTAAAATTTGGCAAACTTTGGTGAGTTAAGAATAAATTTATTTTTCTGATAAAGCAAATCATCTCATAATGAATGAGTTACAGCAGTCAAAAGCGCAAGCATAAACAAACACATTACATAATACTGCATTAAAATCTCAAGAGCCTTCGGGTGCTTGTAAGAAATCTACGCTAGGACTCTGAAGCATCTTGGTAAGAATCCTCAGGGTCCCGCTTAGAATTCTCAGGATCTCGCTTAGGGTTTCGCCTCGATATTGCTGAAAATTCTCAGGTCTCCGATGAGAATTTTCAAGAAATCATTATTCTTAGGCTACCAATTTCACTAACCTTTTCAATATCTACAACATCTCGCCAGAACTACACAAAATACCACTAGAAATCCATTATCTCGCTAGGATTTCACAGTACGTCCTAGAAATCTTAAGAGTTCATTGGGCATCAGATATTGGACATAATCTTCAATAACCAATTAAACATTCTCAGGATTCCACAAAACCCTCAGTGTCCGTTAAGAACTTGCAGACATCTTCAAGAATACGTTGAAATTTCTGAGAAGTTCCCTAAAACCAAGAATCCCCTAAGGTTTATCCAGGGTAAGTAAGGAAACTCATAGACCCAGTTCGTAAGGATCCTAATGATTATTTTATGAGCCCCATATTCTCGATTAAAAATATTGTATAGAATGTAGGATCGTCTCTTAACAAATCTAACGTCTTACTTAATCTGTAGCAAATATGGAACGTAGCAATAAATAGTTGCCTCAGAAAGATCAATATACAATCGTATTCATCGCATGTTTCACTGATGTTATTGACAATCAAATGTTGTTTGGGCTGTTATTGACAATCAAATGTTGTTTGGGCTGTGTGCACATTTGTCATGGTGGCGATATTAAACGGCACTTCGAAATAATATAAAAATGAAATACTAAATAGTGAGACGAAATTTATGATTGAAACTCTGTGTGAGTCATAGACTTCATGTTGCTCTTGTGTCAGTGCTTGTACTTTGTTCAAGTGTTCCAAATCTGAAGAAAAGGGGTTTTGGTAAGTGTATCACCTACTGGCAGACTATTGTGGGCTGGTCATTCAGTACGAATGCCTAAGAAAAGAGGTTTTACTCTAGTTAAGATACTGATGGAGATTAATGGCCTCATGGAACATTGTGAATGCTTGACCAATGACCATCCCGAAGTAAATAGGCGCGTACGAGATCCCTTAGTAGTTGGTGGGATTTGAGGGAATATCGGCAAAAATAGAGCTCTGGAATGTAGTCGGTGTGTAGTTGACTTGCTATTCAAATGACTAAATCAGGAGATGCAATAATATTCACAAATAGTAACAAATTTCAATGTTGAATACCATTGTTGCCAAAAACGAATCCCATTTTTTGCCAAAATCGAGGGGTGCCAAAAATGGAGCATGCCAAAAACGGAATCCCACTGAATTTTGTTTTCCGTGTCCCTTCTGAAATGTCAGATAGAAACAACCCCAGTGTTAAAACTATAAGCCCTGTGGAATTTTTGTCAACAACGTGAACGTCAAACATGATCAAAAGTGTTAAGGTTCACAATTGGAACCATTTTTAAAATTAAAGTTTAAATATGTTTTAGCCGTTATTTGGGTAGGAAAATTTGCTAAAGTAGTTGCAAGAACAAGCTGTGTCATATTATTAAATAAAAACAAGAATTTATTTAAAATTTAAGGACCCAATTCTGCGACTACCCGTGTTTCTGAGTGTACATACGGGTAGCAGTGATTGATGATGCACTTTAGGAATTATCCATTCAGAGTGCAGCGTAAAATCAATAAAATCATGCATATAAAGGGGATACCACGACAAATCAAGTGAAAATATGAATATTACCACATTTCCGCTATTTCTAATCTATATATCTTGGATGTCACAATTGTCACATAATTATCACAGTATTACTTTATAAATACCAGAATTCCCACAGACATCCAAAGATTCCGAAAGGCTCAAACGCAATGATAGCGGAACGGCAACGGAATGCGGAACCGGTTTGTCAGCATGAATCACTCCATCTCGACTTCAACGAATGAAAGTAAACTAACACTTAATTGGCTCTACTCTCTTGTTCGACAGTTTAGTTAACGCCCTCACCGCATAGCGGCCTCTAGACGCATTTTCATAGTGTGGCAATTTCATCGTGAACACCCTTTACCGTACAATATTTTCGCAGCTGGAATGTGTAGCACTTCACGAGGATGTTCATACGCTGCTGACATAGTGCGGTGATAATGGAACGTTTTTTGTGACACTACATATAGATTTCTCAAAACCAATAGAGCTGAGATAGAGACGAATGCCCCTTCTGGGTAAAGTCTCTCTAAAAAAATAGAGCTGAGCATTGTACAGTAGCCCACGATTTGTACAGTCGTTAATGCTATGCCTATGATGTGTTGTAACAAGTTCTGATATAATCTTTTTATTAATCATTGGAAAATAATACATCATATCTTAATTTGATCAACGGGAGATATTTATTTACGATAAATGCTGATTTGAACATTCTATGAGGAGCCTCATTACGATCAATGTTATCCCACTGATCAATGTTACCCCAGTTACAGTACTTAGAAAATACCAGCACAAAGCTTTACAAACATCCTCGACCGGCGGAATTAGAATACACGACCCTTCAGCTTATACTTGCTGAATAGCTGCGCGTTCACCGCTACGACTATCTGGGTCCCTATGCTTTTAAATACTCAATAACCATATAAAACATATCAAACCTACCTTTCCTTGCCGTTGCTGAATGAATAGGGACACCTTGAATTATGAATGCTTTTCATGATTTTTTATGTGATATCTTACTTTCAATGAAAAAACTTTGTTGTAATTAGACTTAAATTTATATTTTATTATCATCTTAAACTAGTTTACAGAAGTTTTAGATTCTCCACTGTAAAATTATTTGGTTTAATAAAGGTTTCAAAAAATTTAAATAGAATTTGAAAGAAATTACAGTGTGTTATCTTAGACATCGAGAAAGACTGAGACTATTACCGCAAAAAAAAAATCGTTGTGATAATATCACGGTTCAATAAGACACTTTTGTTAGCAAGATGAAAAATCCTCAAACATTTGTTTCATTTTCCTTCGTATGATCGTGCAGACTTTTTAAAATCATATATTTGTAATGCATATTGTAATATTGTTAAATGTTAATTTGTCTTATCGACCCATAGAGGATCATTTTCATAAATTTGCTATGCATATTGTAATACAGTCATCCCTCCATGAGTCGATATTCCATTACTCGATATCGACTCATGGAACCATACTTTTTTTTTTTAATTTCTTTATTAGTATCATTCCAAACATTACATTCATTTCTTATATCTAGGTGTTCTGTGTTATAAGACAACACTATCATCCTAATTTGGTAAAACAAATTTAAGATTTTATTAACATATTGTTAACAACATGTAACATTTCATTTGCCGTAGCAGTTCAGATTTTTTACAGGTGAGTTGATTTCACCTGCTTATAAGAGAAAAAAAACGCTTTAAATATACTTAACCTAACTTAACCTAAACATATAACGCATTAATCGTGGCAATAGAAGATTGTAACGATTTTTGCCTGAAATTATTTATTATTTTATTTGACATTTGTTCCAATGTTTCAACATTGGATATTCTATGTAACTCATTGGTACTATACCAGGGAGGAAGCCTCAGAATCATTTTCAAAATTTTATTTTGAATTCTCTGCAGAGCTTTCTTCCTGGTATTACAACTGCTAGTCCATATTGGTACAGCATACAACATGGCTGGCCTGAAAATTTGTTTGAATATCAAAAGCTTGTTCTTAAGACAAAGTTTTGATTTTCTTTTAATAAGGGGATAGAGACATTTTACATATTTATTACATTTGGCTTGAATGCCCTCAATGTGATTTTTGAAAGTTAAATTCTTATCAAGCATGAGCCCTAGATACTTAACTTCATCTGACCAATTTATTGGAACCCCTCTCATCGTGACAACATGTCTACTTGAAGGTTTCAAATAAAGAGCTTTTGGTTTATGTGGGAATATTATTAGTTGAGTTTTGGAAGCATTAGGAGAAACCTTCCATTTTTGCAAGTATGAAGAAAAAATATCCAAACTTTTTTGCAATCGACTACAGATGACACGCAGGCTTCGACCTTTGGCGGAGAGGCCTGTGTCATCCGCAAACAAAGATTTTTGACATCCCTGAGGTAACTCAGGTCAGATGTGAAAATATTGTATAATATTGGTCCCAAAATGCTGCCTTGAGGAACACCAGCTCTTACAGGAAGTCTTTCAGATCTGGAGTTTTGATAATTAACCTGAAGTGTACGATTTGACAGATAACTTTGAATTATTTTAACAATGTATGTTGGAAAATTAAAGTTTTTTAATTTTACAATCAAACCTTCATGCCAAACACTGTCGAATGCTTTTTCTATGTCTAGAAGAGCAAGACCAGTAGAATAGCCTTCAGATTTGTTGGAACGGATCAAATTTGTTACACGTAAAAGCTGATGAGTGGTCGAATGTCCATGGCGGAATCCGAACTGTTCATTGGCAAAAATTGAATTTTCGTTGATGTGGGCCATCATTCGGTTGTATGACATTTGCCAGAAAACCATTTGCCAGAAAGCCGTTTGCCAGAATCAATTTGCCAGAATGGATCATTTGCCAGAAAACCATTTGCCAGAATGGACCATTCCCCAGAAAGTCATTCCCCAGAAAGACCATTTCCCAGAAAAAATATTACTACATTACTTTGCTTTGTGTAGCAATATTTAGGTGTGTAAAATCTTTCGAATCATTATGATTTTCAGCGTACGATACATAATTATATGCAAAATAATTGTGACGTAAGTTTTTAAGCTTTTTGTTTGATAAAATGTTTTAAACTAATAATGATATCATAAACTTTTTATATAGATAGCTGTAGGAGTAAACATGCAGCTATTCAGCAAGCTGACGGACGTGAGTTCGAATTCCACCGGGCGAAGATTTTATTGGATTGAAAATTTTCTCGATTTCCCAGGGCATAGAGCATATTCATATCGGCAATACGTTATACACATGCAAAAATGATCAATTGGCAATAAAAGTTCTCAGGTAATAACTGTGGAGGTGCTCGTAAGAACACAAAGCTGAGATTTCGCTCTGTCCCAGTTTGGACGTAACACAAGATAAGAAGAAGGTGTAATAGATTTCCGAGGTTTTCATAGTTTCTGAGAAATAACTGTTTTTTATGTTAAAATAGTCATCAATTTTATACAAGCTATTAGGGGTCGTCCATTAACCATGTGATCATTTATGGGAGGATGGAAGGGGGCCTGGCCAATGACCACGATACAAACAATTCTTTTTAAATTTTTGTGTGGACAAAAGACCCCGTGGAGGTAAAAAATCCGAAAGAATTGACCACGTTGTTAATAGACAACCCCTTATAGGCAACTGTATTTTCAACATTCTATTGATGATTTTCCCTTCTTCGAAGATTAGGCTGTTCTTTAGGGCTAACTAACTCAAGGACTTATATGCTTCATAGGAGATTTACCCTTCTTTATATTTTTGGCTAGTCTTTATAATTGAACTGAGTGTTTCTGCCAGCAGTTAACAGAAGGAATGGAAGTGATGCAAACAAGGTTATGTCATCTCAATTTTAAATAATTACAGCTTAAAAAAATCAATATAGGACTGCTGTCAATAAAAATGTCTGTAAAAAGGATTTATGTAAAAAAATGCAAATATCGGGAAATGGACAATCAATATATGTCCTCAAATGAAAAAAAAACTAAATTAAAAGTGATTCAATAATGGAATATTTACCATGACCTTCATCTTATTTCTCATTGAAGATTACTCGAGTGATTCCGAAAACATTAATCTTCATAACCGACTTGTTTCGTAGAGCAAGCGACAGAATAAGAGAAACAAATATATGTGTGTTTTATTGGTTTCTACCATTAATCATGGCCACGTAGCAGTCCTGCGAAGAATTTCAAAATATCTCCGGTTCCAGATAGCTAAAACTAGCAATTAGGGTAAACACTGAAGATTGAAGAGTTTTCCGGCAGCCTGTCGCAAATGTTGTAAAACTACTTTAAAACAATAAATAATGCGGTTCAAATTATTATTAAGAGTGAAACAGTTTAACGTTCTTTTCAAGGACTGAATAATGTATTTCAATATATGACCGAAAGAACATTGGGTAGTCATTTGAGTTATATTGTTCCAATGATTATTGGTGCTAAACTGATCATATTTCAAACATAATTTTCCCTAATTTTAATTAATTTTGCGCTGTAGCTGTGCAGTGCTAGTATTCTAATCCTCTGAAAGTTGACTACACAATGTTTCATGCTATAAGTAAGGGTATGCGGTATGGATTTTTTCCATGTCGATACGAAACGAAACGATACGCGGAATATCTTGCGCTGATAATGACGAAACGAAACGAAATTTAAAAATGTTTCGTGTAACTCGATACAAAATCAAATATCTCACGGAATTTTTCGAAACGAAACGAAATTTTTGAATTTGTTTCGCGGAATACACGTTTAAGTTGTTATTTTCTAGTCAAAAGCTGGAAATTTGACAATAGGCATAAAAAACGTCTTTTTAAATCCTTTACCATATGGAAACTTTAGCGTTGCTCAGCGGAATCCCTACATGTTTTGGTAAGACCCTTTTCTGTTTGTTTGACATCTTCTTAATAATTTTATAAGGTTTCATTTCAACATATCTGACACTCATACAAGGCAATGAGTGCGTTTAATATAAATTTTAAGTTTTAAACATTTAAAACAATCTCGAAAAATATTGAGAGGATTCCAAACTTAATTTGATTTTTAGAAATGCCTTACATTTTTTTAATCATGTGGATGTGATGTTATGCTAATATATACATTAAAACATGGAATAATGATATTCATATTTTTATTTGCTGTACTTTATGCTTTGTGGCTTGAATGAATGTGATTGGGGACACAAGTCGATAAGTGATCATGAAAACACTAAACTGAGAAGCAGACTCTGTCCCAGATGGAACATAACGCCAGAAAGAAGAAGAAAAATAAGAAGAACAGGGGAATCACTGGAATATTTGCTTTAGTATTTGCTGGAGTATTGAATTAAATTAAATTTAAAAAAAATCCAACAACACATACCTAAGAAATCAATCAAGATAAATTTAAAAGAACTGCAAAAGTAATAAACTCCAACAGATATTGCGACAGCAACTTAACCAGGATTGCCTGTTGGGGTTAATTTAGAAGTTCCTAATAAATTTTCTGTAAAAGCCTTGCATAAACTGTGAATTAATTCTTGGAGGGATCAAATCTGGATGAATGCAAACTTTTAGAGTAAACCTTGTAGAAAATACTGAAGGTATTCCTATTATTTCGTAGAGCAAATACTGGAGAAATGATCCTATTCCAAAATCTGTGAAGGAATTTCTGGACGATTTCTGGAAGAATTAAGGATTGTTGATATTATCTCATTTTCAGATTCTTTGCTTAAAACTGACTACAAAATCACATTTTCACTAAATTTTAGACCTCGAGAGTATTATAAAAAATATTTGAAAATTTCGAAAAAAAAAGTTTTGAACCTGGACTCCATAGCATAGAGAACCGCAAATAAGATTGAAAAGTTCACCAATGTTCGTTCAGACAATCCGTCTTTCAATGAGCTAAATTTAATTTTTGGCTTATTTTAAGTTTTCTTTAGATTAAGATGTGCGAAAATCGAAAAAATTTTTTTTTTGCGCTTTTCTATTGTGATATACCCTACCGTAATCCGGGGTAACATTGATCATTTTTTGAATGTTTCTTAAATATTTCGTTTGAAAATGCAAATGTTGCCAATTTTATATTTTTAAAACAAGTACTGCCACCCATAGCTCGTGACTGTATACTGTATTTAGTTTTTTGAAAAATTTAAGCATGTTCTAAAAACTGTTTTGAGTAACTTTTTGATAGAGCTGATATGGGGTAACATTGATCACCTATGTAAACGACGTTCGGTAATATTTAAAATGTTGTTACATACTTAAATCATGGCCCCTGAAGCCGAATATAAAGGCCAAACGCTTACAAGCTATTTACTTTTTGAGTTATTTCAAAATTAAAAACACTTCGAGCGAAGGAATACGCCTAAATGTAGGCAATTGCCTAAGGGAATTTTACATTCTTAACAGTAATTCGTTAATGTTACCTAATTGAGCATACCTATAAAAGTTTTGACAACGGAATCTTTTCTGGCGATACCATTTTTAGTGAGAACCGCATTTTTCTTGTTCATATTGTTTGCAGAACTTATGTGAGACATGAATCTTCAGTAGTGTCATCCTTAACCATTGAAATCATTGTTTCGAAAAGTTGACAGATTCACGCATAAGGTAAACGCAATTTTTACAAAAATCTTCGCCTTCATTTGCTCATGAATATGAGAAAACGATGTAACATTCATAATTTGGAAATGTTCCACCAATAAATGATGATACGAACTTTTTACGAGATGAATCATTCCGATCAATGTTACCCCGCTGATCAATGATACCCCGGATTACGGTAACCCACCAAACTTGAATCTAAATCCGGAACCAATTTTGATGGTGCATGCAATGCATGAATCAAATTTATAACTGATTTGTGATTTTTACTTAAACAAATCATCAAAATCGATCGAACGATGGCGAAACTAGAGAATTTTGAAACTTGATGTCGGTATTGAAAAGGTTAAGACCTTTGCCTTGCGGCCAAATTCCAATAGGCGGCATCCACAAATTACGTAACGCTCTAGGGGGAGGGGGGGAGTAGGCTCAAGCGTTACGGCTCATACAAAAATTTAAAAATTTTCATACAAAAAGCGTTACGGAGGGGGGGGGGAGGGGGTCAAAAATTTTCAATTTTAGCGTTACGAATAAATGGACGTCGCCATACTTGTAATAATATATTATCAATATTCGCATTTTTTTTAATTGGGAGTCGTGAGGAAATTATGTCACGTTATGAGTAAAGAGGAGTTGGTGGTGTGGTATACAGCGTAAATAAACCTAGATTCATTTTTTGATATAAAATAATGTATGCATCTTCCTTGTTTAAGGTGGATATTAATCGAAGGCATACCTCAGAATTTCATGAGCACAAATCTAACGAACCCGACAGCGGTACAAGCTGGCCATCGAGTAACCAATCGATAGAGTTTCAGCTTGAATGGAGTCTGGTTCTTTAGATGCTCTTGAAGATTTGAGGTGTGGCTTTGGATCACCCAAATCAACGCGATTTTTACGGCGATATTAACAAACAATCGCTGCTACATGTAGAGTTTTATAACACAACAACGAAATCGCGGAGAGCCTTTACTCATTGATGCGTGCTATTAGTTTTATCTTCTATTCTCTTGCTGTTCTTATGCAGAGTTGAAAGTGACGTCATAGCGGGAAAGCAAGAGAGAGAACTAATGCGCGCATCAATAATCTGCACCACCTGAGCAAATTCAGAACATCAGGGACTCACGCTCCGCAGCTTTTTTTGACATTTCTGTACAAACAATTTTTGCGATATATAAACGGATTTGCTCAAAAGGACACGCGATGTTCCCCGGAGGAAACCGTGGTTTTGCTCTCCATTCTTATGGAAGATAACATTGCGGTAGTTCATCAAACGCAGTTGTTCCTTTCCTGGGCTATTCGCCGCGAGGGCAAATTGGCGTTTTTGGAAACTTTACAACGGCAGTGCAGTTTATCATATCCTGCGGACCAGTCAATACTACAGTAATCCCACAGTAATGGGTAGCACACAGATATGGATCAAAGTTGGATTAAATGGAGAATATCTCATCAAATAGAGTAGGAATTACGCAGAACCCATTTTACCTACGCGAACCATAAATCTATACAGCATCGCAATCAACAATAACATGCTTAAACACATTTGTTCCATTCATAGGAAATAAAATGTCATATTTTTGCCTAGAAGCGTTGATTCATATTTGTGGGGCATTAAAACCAGCCTCCTGACACCGCCCATACAACCCCATTGGAAAATATCGAGCAAACATCTCTGGTTCCCACTGTGAAGTGGTTCCCACTGACAACTCAATGTTTGTAAACAAATAGTCGTTTAAGGACGAACAAACAAGAAAGGCGACATCTATTTTGCTGAAAAATTTATTTTCTCACAACAGTTATATTAGCACAAACAAACGGTTGCAAACTATTTGATTGCAGTACAGCAAGTTAATTAGAGTTAATATGGTTAGCGTGGTACACATTTAAATATCTGAGAAAAAAATCCCTTATATCTCGCATAATCTGAGATAACGCCCTAAAAGCCATTGGTAACCACGTGTGTAGCTCATTGTTTCTTAGCAAATTAATGAATAAGCATCCAAACCAACACCACCGGCAGGTAGAGAATGATCCTTTCTTCACCATAGAGTTGTTAAATAAAGTGTAAATCTATTCAAATGCTCAGAAACAACGAGCTACACACATGGTTACCAATGGCTTTTAGGGCGAGATCATAAATTATGCGAGATATGGTATGCCAATGTACGTTGTTGTTCTCGAGTTTGATGCTGACCTCGAAAACATGGCCGCTTAGCACCGGGCTGATTAAAACCCATACCCATAGACGATTCCTAAAGAAACGCCAAAACGTATGCTTTCACTAGCACACCATTCGTTTGCCTCGCAGATAATTTGCTGTTATAGTGTTCTGATTCATGATAGTCGATTTGATTCATGATACGGACCCATTTTTGACTATAGTTGCTAGGAGTAGAAGCGAACGCTTTGCTTTTTTTTGTTCGAAATTAAACTCGAATTTCGCGAAATTCCGTTTTATTCCGTTGGTTTTCAATTTTCCGTGGAAATATTTTAACAATTTGGCGAAACGAAACGAAATAGCAAAATACAAATTTCGCCTGTGCGAGTTCCGTGGAATTCCGCGGAATTTCGTTTCGAAGCGTATTTGACGGAATCATTCGGTATTTCGCATACCCTTAGCTATAAGTGCAAATAATATGAGTATATTCAAGATACAAAAAATGACAAATATCGAAAATTTCGGTAGGCTTGAGGTGAAGATGCATCGAAGCCAAACCTCAAATTTTCAAGAGCATAAACCTCGAGAACCAGCCAGCGGTTTGAGCTGAAAACTTAATCGATTGGTCCACGCTGGTGGTGACCAATCGATTAAATTTTCAGCTGGAATGGTTGTTTGGGTCTCTAGATTTGCGCTCTTGAAAATTTGAGGTTTGGCTTCGATGCATCTTCACAAATATGTCGATCAATTGATATCAAGGTTGAAAACGAATTACAAAAAATGATTCTGGAGAATGGTTTTCTGGCAAATGGTCCATTCTGGGGAATGGCTTTCTGGCGAATGGTACATTCTGGGGAATGGTTTTCTGGCAAAAATCATTCTGGCAAATTGATTCTGGCAAATGGTTTTCTGGCAAATGTCATACAATCATCATTCTGTTCAAAATAACCTTTTCAAAAAGTTTACTGATGGAGGAAAGCAAACTGATTGGACGATAGCTAGAAGCTTCTGCAGGATTTTTGTCTGGTTTTAAAATTGGAACAACCTTAGCATTTTTCCATTTGTCAGGAAAATATGCTAATTGAAAACATTAGTTAAATATATCAACTAGAAATGATAAACTACTTTCTGGAAGTTTCTTGGTGAGGATGTAGAAAATTCCATCATCGCCAGGAGCTTTCATGTTTTTGAATTTTTTAATAATAGTTCTCACTTCTTCCAAATCAGTCTCCCAGGCATTTTCGAAAACGTTCTCTTGATTGAGAATATTTTCGAACTGCTGAGTAACTTCATTTTCAATTGGACAAATTGGCAAGTTTTTGAGCTTTTTCGCAATTAGTTAGTAATAATTTGTTTTCTTCTTTCAATGCCGGTATTGGCTTCTGAGTTTTTTTCAAGATTTTAGATAATTTCCAAAAGGGCTTAGAGCCAGGGTCCAATTGAGAAATTTTATTTTCAAAATTTTTGTTTCTTAATTGAGCAAAACGCTTTTTGATTTCTTTCTGCAAATTCTGCCATATAATTTTCATAGCAGAATCGCGAGTACGTTGAAATTGCCTTCTCCTCACGTTTTTAAGACGGATCAAGAGTTTAAGATCATCGTCTATAATCACGGATTCAAATTTTACTTCACATTTTGGAATTGCAATGCTTCTGGCTTCAACAATGGAATTTGTTAAAGTTTCAAGAGCATTGTCAATATCAAGTTTAGTTTCTAAAAAAATGTTAACATCAAGATTGGAGTCAACATACGTTTTATATATATTCCAGTCGGCTCGTAAATAATTGAAAGTGGAGCTGATAGGATTTAGAATCGCTTCTTGGGATATTTGAAATGTAACAGGGACATGATCAGAATCAAAATCAGCATGAGTAACTAATTGGCTACAAAGATGACTAGAGTCGGTTAAGAAAAAATCAATCGTAGATGGATTTCTAGAAGAGGAAAAACATGTAGGGCTATCAGGGTATTGAATTGAGAAATATCCTGAAGAGCACTCGTCAAATAAAATTCTGCCGTTGGAATTACTTTGAGAATTATTCCATGACCGATGTTTGGCATTAAAGTCATCAATGACAAAAAATTTTGACTTATTGCGAGTCAATTTACGCAAGTCAGTTTTGAGCAAATTAACTTGCTGTCCAGAGCATTGAAAAGGCAAATAGGCAGCTATGAAAGTATATTTACCAAACTGTGTTTCAACAGAAACACCTAAAGTTTCAAAAACTTTAGTTTCAAATGACGAAAATAGTTGATGTTTTATACGCCTATGAATGATGATTGCAACTCCCCCACATGCCCCATCAAGTCGATCATTACGATAAACAAAAAAGTTAGGATCTCTTTTGAGTTTAGATCCAGGTTTTAAATATGTTTCGGTAATAACTGCTATATGCACGTTATTAACCGTAAGAAAATTAAACAGCTCGTCCTCTTTACCATTCAGAGAACGAGCATTCCAATTTAAAATATTTAAATTATTATTTGGATCCATTAGAAAAACGTAATCCAATAACAATATGATTTGTAAATTTTACACCTACTTGGACTGCTTCAGTCATAGTGGTGGCTTTGAACATTGCATCAATCATTAGATTCAATTGTTCAGTTAGAAAATTAAAATCAGAGGCAGACATGTCATGTGATTTCCCATTAGAATTTCCGGTAGACGAAGAAGCGGAATTACCTGTGGCGGTAAGGTTTTTTTCCATTTGATTTGAAACAAGTAGAATGGGTACCCATGGATCGAACAGGGGAGGAGTTCAAATTTCCTGCTACGATATCGGCAAAGGATTTACCGTGGGTAGATACATTCGAAATTGAAAGATTCGAACGGCTACCCGACGGATTAAAATTAGTTTGTGAATGAGCATGATTATGATCTTCCTGATGGGTATGATTCATGATCAAGCGATCGTTAACTGAAAAATGAGCATTGTACGATACTCTACCAGGCAAATTCCGGAAACGACCGTTATCGTAACGGATATTATCTTTCATCTGCCTGGCACGAGCCTCAATGACCCTTTTTCGTGAAGGGCAATTCCAAAAATTGGACTTATGGTTAGCCCCGCAATTACAGCATATGAACTTGGTGGTATCTTCCTTCACTGGACAGACGTCTTTGGCGTGAGAAGAACCTCCGCAAATCATGCATTTAGCATCCATGCGACAATTTTTTGTACCATGACCCCACTTTTGGCACCGACGGCACTGAGTGGGGTTCTGGTAATTTCCTCCAGGTTTCTGGAAATGTTCCCATGTCACACGGACATCGAACATAAGTTTTGCTTTTTCTAAAGCTTTAATATTATTTAGTTCTTTTTTGTTAAAGTGAACTAAATAAAATTCTTGAGAAAGTCCTTTCTGAACAAAGCCAGATTGGGTTCTCTTTTTCATAATGATTACTTGGACTGGGGAAAATCCAAGTAAATCATTTATTCCATTTTTGATCTCTTCAGGTGACTTATAGTCACTTGAGAGACCTTTCAAGACAACTTTGAACAAACGTTCAGTTTTGTCGTCATAAGTAAAAAAATTGTGCTTCTTCTCTTCAAGATATCTGAGAAGAAGTTCACGATCTTTAAGAGATTCCGGCAAAACGCGACAGTCTCCTTTCTTTGCGATTTGGAAGGAAACCTTGATTCCCCTAATGGAGTTCAAGATCTCCTGCCTAAATCCCGCAAATTCGGAACAACTGACCACGATAGGCGGCACTCTTTGCTTCCTCACTTGAATCAAAGAGCCTGGGCTAGAGGCTGCTTCGATTTGGTGTTCGGAAAATTTGTCTAGAGCATCGAACTGATTGCTCATTTCGATACAATTATTCATTTCACCCTTGGAAGAAAGTTCGCATTCCGGGGAAGCGTCCTTTCTTCCATTCTTGCCACTTGTAGTGACAGTTTTAAACCCACTTTTTTGGAAGGAAGTAGTGAATTCAGAGATTCACCCTTCCTTTTGTTAGTTGTTGATACCATGTTTAGTTAATAAACGAAAGAAGACGTGACCTTCGAAAGGTTTTTTCCCAAGACGGTGTCCAAGAAGGATTACCACCGCACAGTGATTTTTTGCCTATTTTGTGATCGAAATAGAATAGCGTCTAAACTGTTGGTTTTAGTGAAAAAGTTTGTTCAGAGAAGTTTCTTGATTTGTAAAAGCGAAAAATGAAATTTGTGGGTGAGGTAGTATATCAAAAATTATATAAATGATCATAACGTATCAAATCGAACATGTTATATATAAAATAACGTTATGAAAACGAGAGAAAAGTCGTAAAAGCGTAAAAAAATGCATTTTTTTGGTTTAACTAGTTTAAACGTAAAAATCAACAGACCGCTTCTGGCCAAAAGTTCTTAGTGTCATTTGAAAGTGAAAAAACAGTCCTTTCAGAATCGCAAATCGCTATGTGCGTCAATCTGCGTCCAAACTAATGCTATTAGTCCAAAAAAGCCCCATAAAAATCTATTATTTGAAAATAACTATTTTATCATAAGAGATAGCAAGTTGCAATGTTCAGCAAAAACATGTAGATTTGGTAGTTGAACAATTTTGTAGAAGACACAAAAAATGTCAAAAATTTAAGAAAAAAGTTATACTAAAATTTTGATTTTGAAGGGTCATTTTAAGATAAAATTACATATCTTGTAATGTATAAGAGATAGAAATTTGGTGTCTTAGACAAAGTGTCTTGAATTAACATGTGCTACAACTTTGCTGAAGACACCGACCGTCTATCTCGAACAGGTAAAAAAAATATTTTTTTATCTCACTTTTAGGTGATTTAATCACCTGGCCGCTAGTATCAAAAGAAGCGCTTTTACAAATCAAGAAACTTCTCTGAACAAACTTTTTCACTAAAACCAACGGTTTAGACGCTATTCTATTTCGATCACAAAATCGGCAAAAAAAAAAAATCACTGTGCACCGCTAGCTTTCGCCAACGGGTCCAACGAAAAATCGAAGGCACGGGTCCAAACAAGGATCGTAAAGGGATCAATAGTAGAAAAAGTAGTACTGAAAAGTACTGTTTTAGTAGCACTGAAAAGTACTGTTTTTAATTTTAGCACTGAAAAGTACTGTTTATGTAGCACTGAAAAGTACTGATTTATTGCTTTAGGTAGTTTTTAAGAAAACTTCCAAGAGCAGAGAGAATTCGTGTACGCACAGCACGAAGGTACGATGCGCACTGGCCATGGAACCATACTAAAAACATAAAATCATGGTTACTATGATGGTCCCTTAAAACAGCTTTCCAAAGAATAGCTGTTCCATGACTCGATATTTCCATGAGTCGATGGTCCCTTCAATATCGACTCATGGAGGTTTGACTGTATTGGTATTACGAACGTGCTGTTAATTAAATCAATTAATGCAGTTACAGTACACGAAATTAGCAATCATCATGTACATGAATCATTTGTGCGGCATTGGGCTTTTGAAAATTACTATCAGCGCACTGCATGGTATTTCTTGTCACACTTTTTGTTTAGTTTATCATCTTACCCTGAAGTAGGGTACGCACAAATAAGAAAGCAGAGACGAATAATCATTAAGAAAATAAAGACCTAGAATCGATAATAATAGAGTGACCCAAAGTTGCGGTCATAAATAAGCTAACCAAACACGAAATTTTAAATTCTGGTACGGATAGGGTTTTTTACCTACCTCATTTTATCGTAACAAATAAAAATAAAATACCACCAAAGCCTATGTTGGTATTTGACACTGCAGCCAAAGTGAAAGGAGTTTCATTCAACTCAGGACTACTGTCCGGTCCAGATGACACACCATCGATATTCGGAGTATTACTGCGATGGAGAGAAGGTCTAATTGCTGTAACCGGTGATATCAAAGAAATGATTCACCAAGTAAAAATAAGACCAAAGATTTGTGACCAGAGCAAACCACCAGAAACATACTTGATGCATGTTATGACATTCGGCTCAACCTGTTCTCCATCATCGGCACAAGCAGTGAAAAACACCAATGCAGATTTTTACAAGGAAGCTTATCCAGATGCGGTACGTTCAGTAAAGAAGGGACATTACGTGGATGATCTAATGGATAGTTATAACAATATCATCAATGGCATAAAAATTGTCAGACAAATCATTGAAATTCATGACCATGCTGGATTCCACATATTCAACTTTGCATCAAATAGTCCAGAGCTAATGGACTTGATTCCCGTAGACCGTCGAATGGAAACAAAGAAAAAACTTTTTGAAGAAAAAGAAAAATATATGGAAAATGTTTTAGGAATTCATTGGAATACGATCCGAGACACGATTGGATACACAATTGGCCCATTGGGATACCCATTAGGATTGATCTGCAACATTATAATTCACGGCAAGATTGTATCAGGAGTTACATGTGGCGAAATTAGATTGGGATGATTGTATTCCAAGTGAACTAGAGAAACAATGGGATGATTGGCTGAATATGATAAAGTCTACAGAAAATCTGTCGATACCGCGTTGCATTACCATTGAATCTATCACCGAGCTAGATCTACATGTTTTTTGTAGATGCTTCTGAAAACGCTTTTGCTGCATGTGTGTATACAAGAATTGAGACATCAAGTGGATATATCATTAGACTTCTCACAGCCTAATCAAGAGTAAGTCCCATAAATCCACTCTCGATTCCTAAGCTCGAATTACAAGGAGCCTTGTTAGGCACACGCTTAATAAGTCAAGTAAAAGAAGAATTGTGCATCGACATAAGGAAAATTACCATGTGGATCATCAATCTGAAAGCTGTTTTGAGAAACGTTAAATTTTGCTGTCAAAAATGTATCCCAGCTAAGGCGGCGTCCATTTATTACGTAACGCTAAAATTGAAACTTTTTGACCCCCTCCCCCCTCCGTAACGCTTTTTGTATGAAAATTTTTAAATTTTTGTATGAGCCGTAACGCTTGAGCCTACCCCCCCCCCTCCCCATAGAGCGTTACGTAATTTGTGGATGCCGCCTAAAGCAAAACCAGTCGATCCATTTATGGCAGCGGAGGAAGTGTCCGCCTCCGTAACGCTTTTTGTATGAAAAATTTTAAATTTTTGTATGAGCCGTAACGCTTGAGCCTACTCCCCCCTCCCCCTAGAGCGTTACGTAATTTGTGGATGCCGCCTAAAGCAAAACCAGTCGATCCATTTATAGCAGCGGAGGAAGTGTGTAATAGGATACAAGAGAGCATTTGTAAATTGTGGAGTAGACTATTTTGGACCTTATAAAGTGAATATATCTCGAAATATCACGGACAAACGATGGGGAGTATTATTCACCTGTATGGCATCAAGAGCCTTTCACATTGAGATTGCTCCCAAACTGGGTACTGATTGGTTTCTGTTATTGTTACGAACGCGCTGTTAATTAAATCAATCAATGTAGTTACAGTAGACGGAATTAGCAATCATTATGTACATGAATCATTTGTGCGTCATTGGGCTTTTGAAAATTACTATCAGCGCGCTGCATGGCATTTTCTTGTCACTTTATGTTTAGTTTATCATCCTTACTGTAGGGTACATACAAGTAAGTAAGCAGACACGAATAATCATTAAGAAAATAAAGACCCAAAATCGATAATAATAGAGCGACCCAAAGATGCGGTCGTAAATCTTGGCGACGGTGAGTCGATGATAGTTAAGAAAATAGAATTGCGATAAGCAGACTGAGAAAGTAAAATTGCCGGGTACAGATGCAAGTGCGTCATGGCACAGTAAGACCCAGGCAGAAAATTGTAGTATATAAAACCTTAGTGTTCGGGTGTACGCGATTGGATTTTCCAAATCCCAATGAGCAAACGCTGTTGTATGGTGCTGTTAGCTTTAAGCTATAATAATTCAATTAGTTTATTATAAGTTTCAATATAAGGTAACTACACTTACAATTTTGGTAAACCGCTAGTGTTACGGCTGATGAGTCGACAGGTTTTTTAATGTACGTTGTATGTGTAGGCTAAATTTAGGTTAAGATATGATTAATTCATTCTTTTAAGCTAGTATTTAAGCAAACATCTTACTCTTACTACAGTAGCTAAGCCAATCCAAAATAATTCATCAATCCAACTGAAACTATTTTTTTAAGTGCAAACGTAAAGAATTTGTATAACAATTTGATTTTAACTTTAGACGATTAACTTCCATTAGGGGTTGTTGTCTCAAAATGCAGGCGTCATCGTCGTTGACAGGTGCCATCATCAACGTTCTGCAGCGAAGCATTCTACACGCGCCGCCGCAACGAGGGGTCCGTCGCCACATACCCCCGCCCGTAAACCTTGGTTATCTTCAGGGCTTCCTGAAGGCCTCGAACTAAGTTTACTACCACTCGCGACGTCCAAGACAGCTAATTTAACAGCTGGTCTTCGAAGAACTCCCGTTGCTGTACGAACCAATGCTTGGCGTACTCTCCCGTCCTTGCCGGGGAATACTTGCTCTATTCGGCCCCGTAACCATTGGTTCCTCGCCGATCCGCAAGATCACCTACAGCGATATCCTTGGTTTCATCGAACCATTTGCATCTACGTCTGATCACCGGCAGGTATTCTTTAATCCACCGACGCCAGAACTCCTCCGTGATGAATTGTGCCAATTTCCAACTATTTCGTAGTACTGCTCTGCTATCTACCGGAGCAGTTGGTAGAATTTTTACTCCGGAGGAACTGCCCAGTAAAAAGTGATTCGGCGTCAATGCCTCTTGATCAGCCGATTCAAGTGGTATGAAGGTGAGCGGCCTGCAGTTGATCATCGCCTCTGCTTCTAGAAGAACAGTCTCCAAAGTCTCATCATCTGGTTTTCGAGCTGCATCCAGAACTGCACCAGTTGCTACTTTGACCGACCGGACAAGCCTCTCCCATACGCCACCCATATGTGGAGCAGCGGGCGGAATGAACTTCCAGCTAGTCTCCGCACTCGTGAAGGTCGAAGCTAAAATTTCGTTTCTCCGCTTGATTTCTTCTTTCAACTCCCGACTTGCACTTTGGAAACAGGTACCGTTGTCCGTGTAAAATTCCTTTGGAGGGCCACGACGGGCTACGAAACGACGCACAGTCATGATGCAAGATTCTGTGTTTAGAGAGTGTACTACTTCCAAATGCACTGCCCTAATCGTAAGGCAAGTGAAAACGGCGACCCACCTCTTGGCGAGGCTTCTACCAATCCTTACAAAGACTGGTCCGAAGTAATCAAGACCGACGAAAGTGAATGCACGGACGAAGGGTGTGAGGCGTATTTCTGGTAGCGAGGCTATGGCTGGTGGTCGCGGAGCGGTTTTAATGATGCGACACCAGATGCATTGCTTAGTGACCTTCTCAACCAACGATCTCAGCTTTGGGATTTCAAATTTTTTGCCTGATTTCATTGACGATAGTCTCTCTATTAGCGTGATTGTATCGACGGTGAAACCAATCTACAACTAGAAACGTTATTGAATGATTCCTTGGCAAAATAACTGGAAATCTTGCATCATTTGGTGCGTAAATAGCTGCACCAATTCTACCGCGCATTCTCAGAATCCCACTATCATCCATAAACCGCCATAATTTGTAGATGGGGCTTGATTTGTGAACGATACGGTGGCGATTGTCCGGCGATCCCTGTGTCTGTACCAGAATGGATATTTCTTCAGTAAAGGCTTCCTTCTGAGCGATTTTCCATAACAGTTCTTCTGCTTGCTTCAGTTCCTCTTGGGTGAGGACTCCCAGTTGTAGACTTTCCTTTTTCATTTTTTGGTGGCAGTTGCCCATATAGCGGAACACGAATGCCAACGTTCGCTGGAGTTTCAACCACGAGCTGAATCGAGAAAGAACGATTGGGATATCCAACCGCGGCTTGAGATGGCACAGGATGACATTTGAACGAAGTTCCTCCTTCGTCGTTGTAATTGGGCACTGTACTGGCCAGGAAACTTCTGGTGCACGCAAAAAACTCGGTCCACGAAACCAAGGGTTATCCACCGAAAGTTGTGGCCCATTATTCCACTTTGTGGCTTGATCAGCGACGTTTGATTTAGTGGGCACCCATCTCCATTCCGCAGGATTGGTTATCGTCAGAATTTCACCAAAGCGAAAGGCGACAAACTTATTGTATCGGCGATGGTCCGAACGAATCCAGGAGATAACGGTACTCGAATCGCTCCAAAGGACTCTTCGAGAAAGTGGTAGATTATGATAAGATTGAAGTGTTTCCAGCAGACGAGACCCAAGAACGGCAGCTTTTAGTTCGAGTCTAGGGATGGATATTGTCTTCAACGGGGCTACTTTCGTTTTTGAACCAATTAGAGCAACTTCTACTACTCCATTTATCTCCAGACGCAAGTAGGCTACACAGGAATATGCTGCTTCACTAGAGTCGCAGAAGACGTGGATTTGTAGGTAGTCGGGGTTTAGAGGGATAGCGGATCGGAAGTAACATCTTGGAATGCGAAGTTGATTTAGTTCCGGGAATAGACTCGTCCACTGCAACCATCGGTCGTACAAATCGTCAGGAATAACATCATCCCAATCTGTACCTCTGGCCCAGATGTCCTGAATCAGGATCTTGCCATGGACCAGGAAGAACGAGATCAGTCCTAGTGGATCAAATAATGACATGACGACCTTGACGACCTCACGCTTCGTTGGCGTATGATCGTGTTCCAGAATTTTCCGAGCATCCTCTCTCAGCACTAAGGAATAAGTGAAAACGTCTTCCCTAGGCAGCCATTTCATCCCCAAGACCGATTCAAGCTTCTCTCCTCTTTCAAGTGATAGGTTTTTACTTTCCTCTTCTGCTATTTCTCCGATAGCGTTCAGGAACTCACGTGAGTTGGACAGGAACTGCCGCAACGTAAATCCACCTTTAGCATGTACCATTCTAACTTCATTCACGGTTTCTACCGCCTCGTCGATGGTTCTGAAGCTATCCAAGTAGTCATCCACGTAGTGCCTTTTGACGATAGCTTCGGCAGCACGGGGATACTCGGCTGAGAATTCGTGGGCGTTTCGATTTTTCACGTATTGGGCCGTTGCTGGAGAACATGTCGACCCAAACGTGGCCACGTCCATGGCGTAGACTTGAGGGTAATCTGTGGGTTTTTCTCGGAACACGAACCGTTGCGATTGGCAGTCAGGGAACCGGATTTTTATCTGGTGAAACATTTCCATCAGATCACCACTGACAGCGATGGGGAACTGACGGAACTGACATAGGACTTTCGGCAGTGGAATAAGAAGATCTGGTCCCTTCAGTAGTTTCGAGTTGAACGAAGTCTCACCCACTTTGGCAGCCGCATCCCAGATAAGCCTGACTTTATTCGGTTTCTTTGGGCTGGTTACAGCTCCAAGGGGCAGATACCAAACGCGACTTGCTTCCACTGAAGTTAACTCGATAGGGGTGGCTTTGTGAGCGTAGCCTTTACGCTCGTAGTCCGCAATCTGATTTTTGACATTTTCAGCCAACACTGGAGTCATCTGGAATCTTCGCTCTAGTGATTCGAGCCGTCGTACCGCCATGGGGTAGCTGTCAGGAAAGTTCGGGTTATCCATCTTCCACAGCAGCCTAGTTTCGAACCGGGATCCGTCTTCAGTTCGCCGTGTCGTTTCTAGCAGAATTCGATTCGCACGCTTCTCCTCTTCAGACTCGAGGATCACGTTTAGAGAATTGACACCAGCGTTCTCCAACGCGAAATAGTCGCGCATTTGCTCGTTCATCTCGGTGTCATGGTTCGATGCCGCCGCAACGTTAAAATTTACTACAGATTTGATAACTGTAGAATCTGGAACACATCCGTAAATAGTCCACCCTAAGCGGCATTTGGCGCCAATCGGGTCGTTTTGACCTCCTTCCCGAAGCTTCAGTGGAACGGTTAGTCTGAGATTATCCAGCCCAATCAGTAACTTCGGCTGAACAAGTTCATATTCTTCTACAGGGAGACCGCGCAGATGGGGGAACTTTCTGGCGAGTTCTCGGTACCTCAGCGTTTGCGAAGGAAGCACCAAGCTACTAACGGTCCGGGCGTGAACCAGTTTGTATTTGGTGGAATCGGTTTCCGCACTAATTTTGGCTTGAACTATTCTCGATTTTTGTTCGGTTCGCCTTACGTTACTCGTCCACTGAAGTGTGAGCGCTTCCGTAGGTCCCGAAACACCAATTTTGTCGGCAATGGAGTCCTCCAGAAGCGTGTATGATGAGCCTTCATCAACGAATGCGAACACCAACTGTGAACTTTGATTTCCAAAAAGAACCACAGGCAAAATTCGGAAGAGTGGTGCGGGAAACTCGTCAAGCGATACATGATTTGCTACAATGCTTATGTTTTCAGAGCTTCCAGACGTGTGAAGGAGCGTGTGATGCTTTTGGCGACACCCTTCAATTCCACAACCTCGCCACGATCTGCATGGCCATTTGCCATGGTTGTTAAGGCACGTTCTGCACAACCCCTTCAGTTCAACAAGCTTCCATCGCTCGTCTACGTTGGCTAACTTGAACTGTGGACAATCCGCTACGCGATGACCGTCTCGACCACAAGATGTACAAGGCTTACCTGGTTTGGCCGAAACCGAAGGTTGAGGGTTGGACGAACTGAGGGCGTGCGTATGGAACGATGCTGAATCTTTTTGCTTCCGCTTGTCCATCCTGTATGAGCTGCTGGAACCTGGTAGGTCGTATGTAACCTCCTAGCTGCTGTCAACAAACCGGTCATGAAGTTGCCGAACGTCTCTAGATTGGATGTCTGAAATCGGCTTTTGTAAACGGCCCAATCAAGTCGCAGCGAACCCGGAAGCTTTTTTACCAATTCCCGAAGTAGAATCGGATTTGATAGGTGGTCCCTCTGGTCGGCCGCAACGAGGTGATCCACGAGGTTCTGAACCGAAATGCCAAAATCAATCAACGTGTCTAATCGGTCGTGTTTAGGCGCCGCAACTTGGTGTATTTTTTCGATGAGTGAGTGGATTAACAGTTCGGGTCGCCCATAAAGCGTACGCAGAGTCTGTATAACGGATTGCACCTCGGATGGTAGCAGCAAACGGATCTTTACCGTATCTAAAGCTCGGCCCCGTAGACACCGCTGGAGACGGATGAGGTTCTCTGCGTCCGTATAATCGCAGGCGATCGTTGATTGCTGGAAACTACTAATGAAGATGGGCCAATCTTCGGGATCTCCGCTGAATACCGGTAGTTCTTTTCCCAGTACTTGTCGTGCCGCGATTTGCTGTTGGGTGAGTACTGTGGACTCCGAAATTACCCGTCTTGCTGGCTGATGATTGGGGTCGATCGCGCAACGGTTCAGGTGATCCTGGATTTCACGTATAGGTGCTTCAACAGAGTGGATTGGAGTTGAATGGTGTACGGGCAGAGGTGGTAGAACTTGTGGTTGTTGAAGCGGGTTGGTTCACATTCTGCGCTGAGTTAGTAGGAACCTTTTTAGAGTGGGGTTCGACGATACTGTGGTTGTCATGTTCTCCCAACTGATTTCCTCCTTGTCCTCCAGCACCAGTATGCTCCACCAGCCATTCCGATACCTTTTGAATGGAATCCGCAACTGATCCACCTCTACTGCTATTCAACGCGGCCTGCCGAATGATTTCGTGTTGCCTTTCCATCGATTCTCTTCGCAATTGGGACTGCAACGCTTTCAACTCCTTTTCTTCCTTCAGTTTTCGTTCACGCAAGCTTCTTTCTTCTTTTGCGATCCTTTTCTTTTCATCCAACTGACGCTCTGATTCCTCCAGTTCTTTCTTCTTTATCTCTGCCTGCTCTAGCAACTCTTGTTGCCGGCGCTGTAGCTCATCTTCCGCTATCTTCAGTTGGGCCTGCAGCATTGCCGCACGTACACTCGACGTCGCACTCGCATGCCTCTTTTTTGAGCTCGCCCGTGTGCTTCTAGCAGGCGGATTTGCAGCGGAAAGCGGCAACTGCTTGCTGATCACTCCCAACCCCAGCCAAAGTGCTCCCATAGCTTGCACATACTGCATTCTACCATGTCCGATTCCGCTGCATCCAGACGATTACACGATTGGCAACTGTGCAGCGTAGCTTCCAGTCGATCCTTCACCATGTCGTCACTCCGGTACATCATTCCGACAAAATTCTTAAAGAAATGTTCGGGTGTACGCGATTGGATTTTCCAAATCCCAATGAGCAAACGCTGTTGTGTGGTGCTGTTAGCTTTAAGCTATAATAATTCAATTAGTTTATTATAAGTTTCAACATAAGGTAACTACACTTACAATTTTGGTAAACCACTAGTGTTACGGCTGATGAGTCGACAGGTTTTTTAATGTACGTTGTATGTGTAGGCTAAATTTAGGTTAAGATATGATTAATTCATTCTTTTAAGCTACCGTCGTTGGGGGTGACAATGGGTCAAAAAGGGATATGTGTGATTTATTTTTTGAATAATTATCGCAATTTAACTCCAATAAACTTCAAATTTGGTGTGTATGTACTTTGATGGTACATTAACAACTGTTCAAAAACTTAAAGACAAATATTTATTCACAGCGGCACCACAAGTGAATGAAAAATGACCCAATCTCACCCCATAGAGGGGGTGACATTGGGTCACTGTTATTGAAATAGCTTGTTTTTGAGAATATGATTTCAAAACCATTCACAACTGAAAAATATTGACAAAAAACGATGCAAACAAGACAAAAAGATATCTAAGACGTTTCACAAGTATGATAAACTCACTTAAATGAAAGATTATACTGAAAATTGAAGAGCTATGAGAAAAAATATGTAAACCCAACATTTATCGTCAAGTTTACATAAATTTTCTTGGTTTTTCCCTCAAATTGACTTCAAAGTCTCATCCCCATTGCTATAAAGCCCATTCAGTTTCCCCAAAGGTGAACTGAAACAGTGATTTGTGGTAATGGATTCATATCTGTATAGAATATTGGCAGTTTATTGATGTATTAAAGCTATAACTAATGAACATTTAAAATTTGATCTTAAATTAATATCAATAATCACCATTTGAAAAATAGGACCTTTTCAATAATTATGCTCTTGGCTGCGTTCGGTTGGGCATCACGTTAGATAAAGGCTTCAGCGGGAGAGTCGTTTAAATCTGTGTCGACATTGGGGTGGAAGAAGCCGTCTCTCTCACTCAGTGAAGAACAGAACGAGAGAGTGTGTGCGCGAGAAACACAGAGCCGATCGAAAGCCTGACTATGCAACGATCATCGGAAAAAAATTGAGCCAGTCAATCGGTTATAGTTAAAAGCAACGGACGTGTTGCGACGGTCCGGTAGAGGATGCTTAACATCTTCTACAGGATACGACATGATTATTTTAAACCTTCACAAATAGTTAAATTTCGGTGCGACATTCCACGATCAATAAATTTCAGGCAGAAGTTGACGTCATAATCCCAGTATTTCAGCGATCCAACTCATTTGTACTTCCGTGAGATGTTTCTATAATATGAGAACACTGATAAATAATCAAATTTAAAAAAAAAAACACCTTTTGATAAAAATTTACGATGTTGCTGCGCACGAAACACAGTTGCTGGTTTGAGAAGTTGTCAAAATGCGTTGTATTGTTATTCAATGCACGGAATACTCAAGTAGACTTGTTTGATGTTTCAGAGATGCTGTATTTAGAAAGAATAAACACATCTTAATGAAAAAAGAAAACACCCGGCACCGTAAAATGTCAAAAAAGTGGACTTGGAATTTCATTTATTATCGTTCTTGCTTGACCCAATCTCAACCCCATTTTCAATGTTTTAGACATCGCACCGAAAAAAATGATTTTTTTGTGGGAAAATCAAACAGATTCCGGAAAATACCTGCGATGTGTAATGAATAGACTTTCACCATTATACCAATACAACGATAGAGGCTAGAGTGCATGCGTGATACTTTGTACAGGAGAAATTTAATGTTGTAAATTTTATCTAGTTTCAACATGCAAGTTTATTGATGTAGTAAACAAAAACTACTATTTCTAAAAATGTATATTGTTATGAATTATGTGTAATAATATGTTCCCTAACATATGAATTATTAATTTTAGTAATATCAGCGTTGTTAGCTGAAATATTTCACAAAACATATTTTTCCGTTTTGACCCAATCTCACCCCCTAGATCCATTGTCACCCCCATCGACGGTAGTATTTAAGCAAACATCTTACTCTTACTATAGTAGCTAAGCCAGTCCAAAATAATTCATCAATCCAACTGAAACTATTTTTTTAAGTGCAAACGTAAAGAATTTTTATAACAATTTGATTTTAACTTTATTCGATTAACTTCCATTAGGTGTTGTTGTCTCAAAATGCAGGCGTCATCGTCGTTGACAGGTGCCATCATCAACGTTCTGCAGCGAAGCATTCTACACGCGCCGCCGCAACGAGGGGTCCGTCGCCACACTTAGGTAAGAAATAAAGTTAGTTCTTAGCTTCATCTCATGTGAGTCGGTCCTTGAAATCCGAAAGCACCATAACGCACTTCCTCTTGTTAATGTTCGGTTCGCCCCAAACATTATTGGTGGCTCCAGAGAGGAAAACTAGTTAATTCATTATCGGAAGTGTCGCGACGTTGATGGTGTTGTCGGCGCCCAAAGATCGACAAGTGTACGGGATTTATCGTGAGTGAAATTAGAACCCTGGCAGTAAATCTGTCGTTATAAAGTGAAAAGTAAAAGTGAGAAACCTCATAAGTCGCTGAGCCGCAGATGGTTGCAAGAAGTGAGAACTGAGAAGAGTGGTAAAAAAAATTGACTTCTTAAGACGCCGTGTCGCAGAGTCATAATAATAAATCAGTGAGAAGTAACGAACAATCCAGAGTGCCCAAGCGAAATATAGTGCTAGTTGTTAAATCAGAAACAGTAATTTAAAGACAAAGCAAATAATGGCAGAAGCAAAAGTGTTTAGATTTGTGGACAATAAAAAGGAAATTGCCGTTTGTGTGAGGAGACTGATAAGAAAGACAACATGGTATCCTGCGACGATTGTGATAGGTGGTTTCACCTGTCATGTGTGAACCTCTTAAGAAGGCCAACGGAGGAGGAGAAATTTCTTTATCGAAAGTATATCTGGAAAACGAAAGAGTGGGCTTACTGAATTTCAAGAAGAAGTTTGATATGGCAAAACAACTGAATGAGTCGCTGAAGCTTCAGCAGGATGTAGCAAACCGCCGTGAAGGAGAGATCAATCTAAGTGCAAGAAGGCAGGCGTTAATTAAGCTTCCAAAATTCAATGGTGCAGCTCGTGATTGGCCCAAATTAATTAGTATTTTCAACGATACTACCGCCGAGGGCCAATTCACAAATCTTGAAAACTTATCAAGATTAGAAGAAGCTCTGTATGGCGACGCAGCCAAGAGCGTGTCAAATTTAATGATTGGGGCTGCAAATGTACCTAAAATATTGAAACGTCTTGAGGATGTTTATGGAAGGCCGGAGACTATTTATCAACAATTATTGCATGAGTTGATCAAGACTTTAAACTATGCAAAGGTACATATAGTTGATATAGCAAAAGCAGTGGACGATCTAGTTACGACAATGGAAACATTGAATAAACCGGAGTTCTTACGCGATTATCGATTCAACCTGCAAATATCATGGACGGAAGCACTGCAAAGAAACACTTCGCAACCAACTTTGCAGGATTTGAACAAATGGCTGCAAGCACACGCTAAGACAATGCGATTGTTAGCAGCTCCCACGCGAAAGGAACATAAAACAAGGATCAATGTTCATAAAAATTCGCCCAAAATACAATGCAACATTTGTAAGAACGATCACCAAACTTACAAATGCAATGTATTAAAAAATCTCAATGTTGAACAAAGACAACAACGCGTTCAACAATTGGGATTATGTTATTCGTGTCTGAATAAAGGGCATGGCAGTAAGTTCTGCCGGAACAAACGTGAATGCAAGATTAACAGTTGTAGAGGAACACACAATCGTCTGCTACACAAAGGAGAAAAGCCGAAGGAAAATCAAGATGCTGCCGCTGAAACATCTAATCATCATAGCAGTAAAAAATCAACAGTATTATATCAGATTTTACCCGTCACCTTGCAAAATGGAAAGCAAGTTCTGGACACATTTGCTTTCCTTGATCCCGGATCTTCGTTGACTCTACTGGACAAATCAGCCGCGGATAAACTTGGCCTTCAAGGACGTTCGGAGCCCTTGGAGATGACGTGGACACAAAACGTGTCGAAGGAAACGCCAAGTCAAAGAGTGCAGCTATGGATAAGCGGTCACAAAGGAAAATCATATTCAATGAAGGACGTCAGGACTATTGAGGACATCGAGCTGCCAAAACAAACGTTAGACGTACAGCGCATGAAGCGGGAGTTCCAGTATCTAGCAGATGTTCCAGTACAGAGCTACGTCAACGCCAAGCCGTTGATTTTAATTGGTATGGAACACGCCCACCTGTTATTGACAACTGAGAGAAGGATTGGCGACGAGGACTCCCCGATGGCAGCAAAGACGAAACTGGGTTGGCTGATTTTCGGCAAGGTATACAGAGGTGAGCCATCATATTCCTTTTGCATTAGAGAACGAGAGAGTAGCGATTTAAAATCATTTTTTGAAAAATTTAGTTCAACGGAAGACTTTGGTGTTAGGGCAGTAGAAAAATTACCTAAATCGCTTGCAGATGACAGGGCTGATGCCATAATAAAAGAAACTATCAATTATGAAAATGGGCACTATTCGATAGGTTTGTTGTGGAAAACCGACACTGTCAATTTTCCCCCAAGTTATAATAATGCTAAGTTAAGTAAGAACGTTAAGTAAGAACGCAGATGTTAAAATGTGGGCACTAAATTCATTCGATGGATTTATTAAAAAAGGATACGCCCGTAAACTTAGCTTAGAAGAAGTGTTAGAAAATCATCCGAACACCTATTATTTACCTCATATCATTGTGACAAACAAAAATAAAATCCCGCCGAAATCCCGAATCGTTTTTGATGCAGCAGCTGCGATTCAAGGAGTTTCTTTTAATTCCGCTTTGCTTGCGGGTTCGGATACAGTAAAACCTTTATTCGGTGTTTTATTGAGATTCCGTGAGAATACAATTGCTGTCACTGGAGACATTCAAGAGATGTTTCAACAAGTGAAAATAATTAAGAAAGATCAGCATGCACAAAGATATCTTTGGAGACAATGTGAGAATGACAGATCTCCAGATGTATATGTTATGGAATCTATGATTTTCGGTTCCACATGTTCACCTGCTTGTGCGCAAGCTGTTAAAAATCATAATGCACGGCTTTTTAAAAAGGATTTTCCAAAGGCTTCTGAGGCCTCAGAAGATAATTTCTATGTAGACGATTACTTGGACAGCTTCAATGAGGTGGAAGAAGCAGCTGAAGTCGTTCAGGGAGTTATAAACATATTACAGCATGCTGGATTCCATCTGAGAAATTTTATCACAAACTCACACGAGCTTGCCAAAACTATTTCTTCAGAAAGGCTACAAGATTCGGAAATTAAGTTATTAGAAAATAAAGAAATTCCAACTGATAAAGTTTTGGGGATCTATTGGAATACTAAAACGGATTTAATTGTATTTCAACTGAAACTTGACGTATTGGAAAAAACAATGACGAAGAGGGAAGTTCTTTCTTTCGTGATGAGCATGTATGATCCATTGGGATTGATTTCTAATTTTACAGTTCATGGTAGGATTATTTTGCAAAGATGGCATAAACAATCCTCTGATTGGGATAGTCACTTGCCAGAGGAATTATCTGCTTTATGGGATTCATGGATAAAGGCTCTTAATATTGCTTCGAACACACAGGTTCCAAGATGTATGTCGTTGAAAAATGCATTGATTTATGAATTGCATACCTTTGTGGATGCTTCTGAAGACGCATTCGCAGCAGTTATATATTTGAGAAGCGTGTCTGAAGATAAGGTTAATGTTGATTTAGTTTCAGCCAAGGCAAGAGTTGCCCCGATTAAAATGTTAACTATACCACGCTTAGAATTGCAAGCAGCGGTATTGGGAACAAGATTATTGGAGACAGTAAAGAAGGAATTACGCATTAAAATTACTAAATGTTTTATGTGGACAGACAGTGAAATTGTTCTAGCTTGGATAAACAGTCAACATAGGCGATACAAGATTTTTGTAGCTCATCGAGTTGCTGAGATTCTGGAAACAACTTCAGCTGATCAGTGGAAATATGTCAAATCTGCTCAAAACCCCGCTGACGAAGGTACAAAAATTATTGATAGAACATCAATATGGCAACATGGACCTTCATTTTTACTTGGTCCTGAAGAATTTTGGCCTGAAACCCAAATTAAAATGAAAACTGATGAGGAATTACGATATTATGTAAACATTCATCAAGACATCCATCCTTATTCATTTATTAAGGATGATTATTTCTCAGATTGGTGGCGATTGGTAAAGCAAACCAATATAATAAAGAAGTTTACTGATTGGATTAGAAACAAATCCGATTTCAACCGAAGTATTGATTATGAAGATTTAAAATTGGTTGAAGATGCTATATTCAGAAAGGCTCAGTGGGATTGTTATGCAGAGGAAGTGTTATCCCTAAGGACAGGGCAAGCGATTAATCAGTCGAGCAATTTACGGCAGTTAAATCCTGCACTTGATGAATACGGTGTACTCAGAGCAAGAGGTCGATTGGAATCTGCAATGAGCTTACCTAAATCAGCAAGAACGCCTATTATATTACCGTATGAACATCATATATCTTTTTTGATTGTCAAATCGTATCATGAAAGATATTTGCATCAAAACGACAATGTTGTAATAGCAGCTATTCAACAAAAATTTTGGATTGTTAAATTGAGAGCATTACTAAAAAAGGTTAAAAAGTATTGCCAAGAATGTGTCATTGCCAAATCTAAACCTATGCCACCCATGATGGCACCCTTGCCAGATTTTCGAACAGAACCATTTTTGTATCCATTCACCAACACAGGAGTGGATTATTTTGGACCGTTTGAAGTCGCAGTAAATCGTTCGAGAGAGAAACGTTGGGGTGTGATTTTTACTTGCATGTCAAGTAGAGCAGTCCATATTGAGAAATGGCTGAGAAATTAGATACCGATTCGTTTATTGTTTGCTTGCGAAATTTCCAAAATAGAAGAGGAAAAATCAAACATCTTTTTAGCGATAACGGCACTAACTTTGTCGGAGCTGATAACGAATTGAAAGGGTTAGTCATGGATATCGATAAAAGAATGAGCAATGGTGATGCTGCCGCATTAGCCATAAAATGGACTTTCAATCCACCAGCAGCATCACATTTCGGTGGTGTGTGGGAGAGACTCATTAAAACGATTAAGCTATCTCTCTACTAAATGCTTAAGCAATATGGTGATCGATTACCACGTCCAGCAATTTTGAGATCTGCATTAATTCAAGCAGAATTTATTTTGAATTCTCGTCCGTTAACCCACGTTCCTGTAGAAGATTTTGACGATGAAGTAATGACTCCATTTCATATTCTTATTGGAAGAGCAGGAGAATATGTACCACCTTATGATTCGACAGCGGTACATTTAGAAAAACATCATTGGAAAAAAGTTCAAAATTATGGCAAATATTTTTGGGACCGTTGGACTAAAGAATACCTCCCAATGTTATTAAAACGAAATAAGTGGACCAATAAAGTTGAACCTATTAAAGTTGATGACATTGTCATAATAACCGATGACAAAGCTCCACCTGGATCATGGTTGAAAGGTCGTGTAATTAGTGTGAGAACAGCAAAAGATGGACAAGTCAGGTCTGCTGAGATTAAAACTTCTAAAGGAATTTATGAACGACCAGCAGTTAAGATAGCTGTCCTAGATATTCGAAAAATTAACAAGCCAAATTCCCTTCCGAAAATAAATAGTGAAACTGGTCAGCAAGGTCAAACCTTTCAAGACACGATGCAACTCTCAAATGATAAGAATTTGAGTACTGCCAATGTCCAGGGTCAACAGAATAATGATAAAGATGAGCGCAGAACACCCCACAAAAGAACTTTGCGAAATAAAAACCCTTGTAATTTTATATCGATTATGGTTTTTGTATACATGTTTTCAATGATTTTTGGTTTTGAAACTAAAGGTTTGATAGCGTATGACTGTGCCAATCCTGAAGTGAATATGACAAGCTATTCTCTTCTTGATGTTGCTTCCGGTGTTCCCCAAAAAACTAATCTGACCTCATCAGTAATATCCATACAAGTCCTGCAGCGAAACGTTAGAAGTCTAACTAAGGTTCTACAATGTAAAGTTATAATTCGAAGATCTATACGGCATTGTGGTATATTTTCGCATACCTCAGATTACCAATACGGATACTCCTATATAGTTAAGGAATTTAATTCCGAAGAATGAAGGAAAGTACATGCTTTAGGAATTGTATCACTTACTCATGATAGACAAATTAATGAGCTAAAATTAAATACCACAACACGAGGTGAAACGCTTATTGTAGGAAGTGGTACTGGAAATTCATGTAGTGGAGGTACTTACAGTACACCCTTTTATACATGGACAGGTGCTCTAGTTTACTATGAGTACGAGATTGCACTATACGATTATATTGCAAGTATTGCCCTTGAAAATGATCAGATATTTTTGAAAAATGGCTAAATGTGTACTTATTCAATTGGAACATGTCTAGATTCCGAAGAGGGTTATCTGACCTGGGACGTAGATCTTAACCAAGCCTGTGAAACTACTGAATTTGAGGTCATTTATGAAGGAGTTTTGAACAAGGCCATAAGTTTGGATGGTAACATAAAGCAAACCCATTCAGTAGTTTATAGCACTATATCAGATACGCAAGTATTTTCGATAAAAACCCGAGAAGAGACTCGCATTTGTGGATACAATGGATTTACTACCGACCATCCGAGAATTTTAATTATTGAAACCGACACTATTAGATCACCATTTACGAGAAAGGCATCCACAGGAAAAAAATTAGATTTATTTACGTATTTCAACTCGAAAATAACTCTTGTTGAAAGTTATATTGGACAATCTTTAAATGATATTTATAATATGGTAATGGCTGAAATGTGCAAGTTGGATAAGGTTATACTGGAGACTAAGTTAACTTTAGCCAGATTGAACCCAAATGAATTTGTAACTAGTATAATGAAAAGAAATGGTTACACAGCAATGGTCGCTGGTGAAGTTTTGCACGTTTTGAAGTGCAAGCCTGTTTACATTACACCACGATTTACTGATCAATGCTATCAAGAGATACCCGTCTACTACAACAATGCGACCATGTTTTTGGCACCGGTTACACGCGTTTTACAAACAATGGGAACTGAAATAGATTGTACACCGTTACTGCCTGCAAAATTTAAGTTTGGAAATAGATGGTATACAACAGATGGAAGATTACGAGAAACCACTGCTCCGACTAAATTATCAACTGATATTGTAACCAGCTGGACATATACACCATTACCAAACTTGATGGAAAGTGGAGTTTATGACTCTGGCAGTCTAGACAAAATGAGAAACATGATATACGAACAAGGTGAAAGACGTGTAGCGTCTTCTGTTGTCTATAAAGTATTAGCTGGCCAACATCCTAATACTCAAGGTTTTAGATTTGACGCATTAGTTTCGGAAAAAATAATTGGTGGTGCAATAAATAAATATTGGAAAAAATTGTTATCTTGGTCGACGTGGTTGGGTAATATTACGTCAACAGCTATTGGCGTTTACATAATCATCAGAGCATTGAAATTTACGATTGATACAATTATACATGCACAAATATTGTATGATATTTACGGGTTCAGCTGGCATTTGATTGCTTCGTTTTGGGACCCTTTAACGAATTTCTTGTCACACAAAAATATACGAAAAGAGACGAAAATAATAGGTGTTCAAATGAAAATCAGGTTCCACAAAATGATCAAAATACCACAGAAGTCACAGATTTAAGTGATTATCGAGGAAGAATTTATCCAAAATTTGATTCAGCAGCTTAAAATAAAGAAGAATAATTATAATAAGCATAAAGCTCAGACAAAATTACAAGTTAAAACATCGCTTATCGACTTTTTGTTATGTAAATCCAGTAGGTTTACGGGGCGCGGAATGTTACGAACGCGCTGTTAATTAAATCAATCAATGTAGTTACAGTAGACGGAATTAGCAATCATTATGTACATGAATCATTTGTGCGTCATTGGGCCTTTGAAAATTACTATCAGCGAGCCGCATGGCATTTTCTTGTCACTTTATGTTTAGTTTATCATCCTTACTGTAGGGTACGTACAAGTAAGTAAGCAGACACGAATAATCATTAAGAAAATAAAGACCCAAAATCGATAATAATAGAGCGACCCAAAGATGCGGTTGTAAATCTTGGCGACGGTGAGTCGTTGATAGTTAAGAAAATAGAATTGCGATAAGCAGACTGAGAAAGTAAAATTACCGGGTACAGATGCAAGTGCGTCATGGCACAGTAAGACCCAGGCAGAAAATTGTAGTATATAAGACCTTAGGTAAGAAATAAAGTTAGTTCTTAGCTTCATCTCATGTGAGTCGGTCCTTGAAATCCGAAAGCACCATAACGCACTTCCTCTTGTTAATGTTCGGTTCGCCCCAAACAGTTATGCTTAAGAAACTTCCAACATCGGAGAAGAAAGATTAGAAACTCATACAGTGATAATGGAACCAACTTTGTGAGAGCTGATGCCGTATCAAAATCGCTGTTAAAGAAATCAACGCAAAAATGGACAGCGGAACAGCAGCCCAAATGGAAATCTCATGGCATTTCAATCCACCAGGAGCACCACATTTTGGAGACGCCTGGGAAAGTTTAGTCAGGTTGGCGAAACAAGTGATACGCAAGATGATGGATGAATGGAAGGAAAATGTGTTGTCAAAACCCGAAACACTACAAGGCTCATTTACGGAAGCAGAATACGTATCGAATACTCGTCCATTAATAGACGTACCAATTCATCCAGACCAGCCTGGAGCGTTAACACCCCTTCACATACTAACCAGTGAAGCAGGGAATTATATTCCACCGCATATGCCCAAAACTACGCCGGAAGCAAGAGAGCAATGGAAACTGGTGCTGTGTTATCAAAAGTTTTTTGGGGATCGCTGGAAGGCTGAATATTTACCACGATTGTAAAAACGTACAAAATGACAAAACAAAGTCGAACCCATCAAGATCGATGATATAGTACTGTTAGCAGAAGATGGTCTTCCAGGATCTTGTTTGAAAGGTCGTGTCACAAATGTATATCCGGGAAAGGATGGCCAAGTTCAAGTAGCAGATGTTGAAACGATAAAAGGTAAATTTACGAGAAAGGCTGAAACAATTACTGTTCTTGATCTAAGCGATAAGGAATCATTACTAATAACAGCCTCGGCCAAGATGATTGAACAGGAGAAATACCCAACAAGCGAAACGGAAAGGCGTCAAAACTACATTCCCGAATTGGGGAAAAAATAAACAAAAAAAAAAATGGCGAAGTCAAGTCATTGAAAAGCCGAAACCAACAGTCGAGAAAAAGATAAGGTATTCACAATCTGGATCAGTCGCAAGAGTTTTTGTTACCGCAGCAGCATTACTTTCATTAACGGATACATAAGTCATAAAACCTAGACCTAAGAAACATTGTATATAAGCCACGAAAACTAGAATAAATTATGCACAACTAATTCGACACTCGTTGAATCATTCGAATCTCCGAACGATTTTTCAAAGCAATAGTTGTTACAAACCATTGACCAGGCCTTCCACACTGATGAGGAACCAGTCTCTGCTAGTTCTTCTATTTTGAAAATCGAACAGCACAACGCCTAATAAAACTTCGGCCAATCCGAACCAGAACTTAAAAAGAAACCACAGTGGTGATTTATATTATTTTGGCACTCATGCGACCTTTGGTCATATGATGACGACTTCTAAAGTTTAGAATCATTGCTTAAAAATCATATTCCGTAGTGATAATATCGCGCAATGAAAAGACTTCGGTAGACTTAAAAATAATTGTTGCAGACGCTGCAATAAACGATTTTAGAAATAACAGACATATAGGAAAACCCATTGCAACAGAAAAACCCTTTGTTCAGAAAAACGTAGCGATTGTAAAATCATTAAGATGAAAAGAATTTCTATCCCTTAATGAGCGTGGCCAAAATCCCCGAGCAATGAAATCATCCCTCAAATCAGGCAACTCACACATCTCGGTTTTAAACAAAAGAGTAATTATCTATTCCATGCGCGAGTTTAGTTTGAAAGAGAGAAACCCAAAAGGTAGAATAATAAAACATAGACAGTAGCCGAGAAGGGCACCGCGACCAAGAGGGCCAACCGTTTTTTGTGCTCAGGTAATCGTAGGTAAATTCAGTCGTAACTAGTTTCTTGTATATATATTTAATACATTTTAGAAAATAAATGGTCATTCATAGTTTAGCATCCAAGATCACACGCTGTAGTTTCTATTCGTTGGCTTTCTCGACAATACCTTGGTCGAACTCACATCCGAACGCTTCGTTTTCAGTACTGTCTTAGAATTTTAGAATAGCTTCTCGAATGAGTGGAAGGACTAGCCAAAGATCAATCTTTACTTGAAATCATTGCCATATTACCAGACCCTTTAGATTTACCTTTTAGATTCCGTAGTGATAATATCACGATCCAAAAAGCTTTGTTATTAGCAGCTTTCCATAAAAAAAAATAAATAGAATTTGAAAGAAATTACAGCGTGGTACATTGAACTGAAACTCAGTTCCCATTACGCAAAAAAAATATTTCGTAGTGATAATATCACGGTTCAATTATGTTAAAAACTAAATCCAATTTTCAACGCATGATTAATCAGAATTTTCAAGTCTCTAGACGACTCGCGTCTGTTCGATAGAATTCCAACATTCCGAACTTACTAATTGCTCTGCCTTTCACATTTTATTACCTCTTCTAAGGGGACGGGACATAGTTTCAACAAAACATAAACATCCGATTCTCGCAGTAGACAATAATAAGGAAAGCCCAGCATCAATCAGCACGCGCAAAAAAATAGAAGCAAAAAAATAAAGTAAGTCAGGTAAATGAGATCTTCAATTGAGCGCGTTCGGAAGCGTAGGGCGACACGTAACGACAAACTGCGTTTAGGAAAATGCCAGTTTGAAGGTAGCGAAAGAAGAAGGTAAGCATAGGTTAAGAAATTCAAAGTATATAAGTTAAGGATCGCCCTGCAGACGAGCAACGCCGGGATTTCCATCACCGTCGTTTATGACCATCCACAGCCTAGGACTCGGTAGCATAATTGCAACAGGCACCCGGATACTTCGATAGGAGGAACAGCGTGTTTGGGTTATCATTGTTTAGTTAGGACAGGTAAGAGTTAAGAGATAGCGATTAGGTAGAAGTTTATAAAAGGAATAGGAGAATTAAACGATATTCATTTCTTTGTACATCATCCAAACCGTGAGTTTATGCTATACTCTAAACGAGTCCCTTAATTTATATAAGACGAAATGTTAGTAATACAGTCAGGGTTGTTAGCAAGCTCATCTTGTGAAGTTATTTATCCAAAAGTTACTCTGAAGTAGATTCTCTAAGAACCTTTACCAGGCATAGGTTCAAAGTGAAGAATACTAGCTCGAAGTTATCAAGGATTTTTTGCGGATAAGTAACAAAAGTCCGAACAGAAATAACATTTGTTATGCATATTGAAATATTATGAAATTCCAGTATTTGTGGTATCTTATAGACCCATAGAGGATCATTTTCAAAAATTTGTAATGCATATTGTAATATTGTGAAATTACAGAAACGTTGGTATTTGTAAGAGTAAAAATAATATTCCGTAGTGATAATATCACGATCCGAGAAACTCTGTTATAGATTATCTATGTAAAAAAAGGAAATAGAATTTGAAAGAAATTTCAGTGGTTTGGTTCGATACGTTTAGACTACTTCGCACTCATGCGACCTTTGGTTATATGATGACGACTTTGCTGAAGAACTTTCTTTGTTGCACAAAAATAATAGAAATAGAACTTAAAAATAAACCACAGAGGTGATTCACATTTTTGGCACTCATGCGACCTTTGGTCATATGATGACGACTTCTAAAGTTGAGAATCATTGCTTAAAAATAGTTTTCCGTAGTGATAATATCACGTACTAAAAAGACTTTGTTCAACTCAAAAATAATATTCCGTAGTGATAATATCGCGCAATGAAAAGACTTCGTAAGTTTCAAAAATAATATTCCGTAGTGATAATATTACGTATAGAGAAGACTTTGTTAGACTCAAAAATAATATTCCATAGTGATAATATCACGGTAAAAAAGCCTTCGTTATAAAGCCGCTTTCGCAAAAAATTGAAATAGAATTTGAAAGAAATTTGAGTGGTTGGGTTCGTTAAACTAAGCAAAGAAATAGAACTTAAAAAGAAACCACAGCGGTGTTGAATATTATTTTGGCACTAATGCGACCTTTGGTCATATGATGACGAATCCTTTGAGGATTTTTTTTGCATTTTCCGCACTCATGCTACCTTGGGTTATATAATGACGTCTTTTCGAAAGAATTTATTGTAGTAAAAATAATAGAAATAGAACTTAAAAAGAACTTACAGTTTTGGCACTTTAACTTTTCGTAATCATGCGACCTTTGGTCATATGATGACGACTTTTTTGGAGAACTATACTTATAAACTTTCGCACTCATGCGACATTTGGTCATATGATGACGACTGCAAAGCAGAACTTTTGAACTCAATCAATTTTGCAAATTGTAAGTCGTATGTCTCATTTTGGTAGGATATTGTTATTTTCTTTTATCGCAATTGCATGTGACTGTCAAAGAGTGAACAACTTTGTGAGATTCAGCTGATATCAATAAACCATCTAGAATTAAAGAAAGGTTTGATCTTTGACTGTTGGAAATTCTGATACGAATAGGAAATAGAAAATATTGAGAAATTACCGTGGATTGGATGTTCATATTGTTTCATTGAAGTAATAGAAATAGAATTTGAAAAGAACTATACAGACGTATAATAATTGTAAGTATACTGAGAAATTTTGATGGTTGTTGATCATTGTTTGATTTTTCCACAAAATAATTGAAAAAGAACTAAGGCTTGTGAGCTTCGTTACAGAAGATGTCATCGGGTAAGTGTTCCACTTCCGCTTCAGCCAATAAAACTTTGCCAAAGATGCCGCACTACTACGTTTATCCAAAACTCCATCTGGTGAAACATTCATTCCGATTGAAAATTTGAATTTATCACTGTCATTTTAATAGTATCATGAACAGTGCCTATAATAGAAAAACAAATTAGCTCATATATTTCAAGTCATGTTGTGCATTTCTTCAACATGTCGTTAGTGTTTAATAGTACGGAAGAACACACATTTATAAAAACAACAGCGATTGTTGAGTGAAATCCACATACCAACTTTACACCCTTTTTAACAGACACTTACCTCATATTATCACATTGATGTTGAAATCTCTTGGTTATTCATAACAAATAATTCGCACCATTCAATCTTTCACTTCACTGATGTTAAAAGTCTCAACTTCTTAGAAGTTCACTATAGTTAAATCACTTAATTTATCTATCAGCACCGCTTTCAAAACGTAATGATGATGAATCTGCTCACTTCTGTTGGTTTTAAAGTATTTAGGTATGAAGTGTTTGCCACAAAAGCCGTTTTATTCATTTCTACCCTATATTGTACACATTTGGGTACGAACGGATTGTTCACTCTCGATCGATGCCGCGCTTTGAACATTCTATTCAAGCAAAATAAAAAACAAATTAAGAGGTACCTAAACGCCTTTCACGCTCGTTCAGATCTACTCAAAAGTGAGTAGATTTCGACTCACTTCGGAACAAAGTGGAACTGCTCAAAAGTGAGTAAAGCCCTTGTTACTTACTTTAGAGTAACACTGTCAAATGTCAAAATTAGAGTAACACTAACCCACTTTGTTTAATCTGAAATTTGCGAATGTGAGTAGATGTCACTCACTTTTTAAACAATATTCCGGGAAAAAAAATCATAAATGCTGGCTTTTCCATTTTTGGAAATAAAATGCGTACCGTAATTTCGGATGGAATTGATCAGTTTTCACTGTTTTCCTTGTCTGTTTTCTATAATGTTGCCAATTCCAAACAACTTAATGCACGAAAACAAGTACGACGGTGCGCCTCATTGGTTTAGATACTCAAATTTTCATACAGTTATGATTTTAGTGCTGAAAATCATCTCTAAAATAAAAAATCAAGGAATTTCATTTCGGGGTGAAATTGATCACCTGTCAAAACAATTATTGTGAGTTTTGAAATCAACTTTACTTATTCAATTTGGGCCTTCTGAATCCAAATATGCTTGCCAAATTCTTAACAATGCAAAATTTATGGAAATAATAAACAATTAATTTTCAACAGTACCGCAGAAAACGCCTACATGTAGGCAGTTTCCGAAAGAATCTTCTGATATCTATAAATAAATCAATTATTACAACAAAATGAACAAACTGCTACGAATTTTGATGATAAAGTACGTATTGGGAATATATATCAAGCATCCTTACATATTTTCAGGTTGACAACATCTCCAAATCCTTGTTTAAAACTACAAGTTTATTGATGTCTGCCAATACCATACAGAGCACGATTATGGAATTTTCTATTATTTTCATAGAAATAAACATTCTTTAACACAAAAAGCTTCACAACATGCAATTCGACAATAGTTAAGACAGACATTGTTCATTTACATAGTTTGTATTGTTTTCTGTGCTCTATTAGAGGGAAATAAAATCGTGTGACACAGTGATCAATTTCACCCGAATTTACGGTATCATTTGTATATTTAATGTAATTTGAATTTACAATGCATAATGTCTATATAAAAGTTGACCTTGTTGATTGCCAGAAGTTCTAGACGTACGGGAAGTTTTGGAGTAGCTTATTTTTCGTCCGGATCTTCAGCGTATCCGAGATTCAATCCGTTGGTGCTAAAGCTAGTGGGCTTCATGGTCGTGCGATTAGTGTTACCAAGCCTTTAGCCGCATCGTTCCAAGGAGTGTGGTTTAGATTCCCGCTTCAGTCCAATCTTTTTGTCAGGAACGTTTTTTGACTTTGCTGAAAGGTGATGAGATCAAATCAAAATGGTATGTTAATATTACGGATTACGGATTACGGATGTTCCTGATTATCTGCCGGAGAACCACGTTGTTTACCATCGGAGCCAAGTATTCCCCAACATGTAAGAGACTATTCCTTCAAGGAACGGTACCTGTCTGATAAGATTTGGGTCACTAGTCAAAGAATCCATTCAAAAACCAGAGCTATTTGATCAGCTTTTAGTGAAAATTGCGAAAAAAAAAAACAGAAATACTCACATCTCACAATAACGGGGAGGGTTCCAGTGGGTTGGCACCATTGCTAAACGCTAGTACAACTATTTCCTTCAATTAAAAGTAAAAACGAGCATTTTGAAAATTGTAGTTTCATCCTGGAAATTTACGGTTTAAATCAACGTAACGTCGCACCAAAATTTTGGACCTAGTGTAACTTTTTGAATAATGGTCCGATTTTAGATCCTTTGTCATCAAAAACACTCCTAATTAACTTTAAGAGACTCATATGATACTTGAAAAACTGCGATACAGTACTTTCATAAAAATGTGTTTTAATATCTCAATTTCTCACCGATAAGTTATATCAAGTTTATATAAGTTTTCAGGAATTTTGGTTACGATATTGTCAATCAAATTTATGTTTTCTATACAATTCAATATTTTGTCTTTAATGTTTTGCATACCGTCGATGGGGGTGACAATGGGTCTAGGGGTGAGATTGGGTCAAAACGGAAAAATATATTTTGTGAAATATTTCAGCTAATAACGCTGATATTACTTAAATTAATAATTCATATGTTAGGGAACATATTATTACACATAATTCATAACAATATTCATTTTTAGAAATAGTAGTTTTTGTATACTACATCAATAAACTTGCATGTTGAAACTAGATAAAATTTACAACATTAAATTTCTCCTGTACAAAGTATCACGCATGTACTCTAGCCTCTATCGTTGTATTAGTAGAATGTTGAAAGTCTTTTCATTATACATCACAGGTATTTTCCGGAATCTGTTTGATTTTCCCATAAAAAAATCATTTTTTTGTGTACGATGTCTAAAACATTGAAAATAGGGGTGAGATTGGGTCAAGCAAAAACGATAGTTAATGAAATTCCAAGTCCACTTTTTTGACATTTTACGGTGCCGGTGCCTGTTTTTTTTTTTTCTAAATACAGCATCTCTGAAACATCCAACAAGTCTACTTGAGTATTCCGTGCATTGAATAACAATACAACGCATTTTGACAACTTCTCAAACCAGCAACTGTGTTTCGTGCGTAGCAACATCGTAATTTTTTATCAAAAGGTGTTTTTTTTTAATTTGATTATTTATCAGTGTTCTCATATTATAGAAACATCTCACGGAAGTACAAATGAGTTGGATCGCTGAAATACTGGGATTATGACGTCAACTTCTGCCTGAAATTTATTCATCGTGGAATGTCGCACCGAAATTTAACTATTTGCGAAGGTTTAAAATAATCACTGTTTCAGTACGCCTTTGGGGAAACTGAATGGGCTTTATAGCAATGGGGATGAGACTTTAAAGACAATTTGAGGGAAAAACCAAGAAAATTTATGTGTACTTGACGATACATGTGGGGTTTACATATTTTTTCTCATAGCTCTTCAATTTTCAGTATAATCTTCCTTTAAGTGGGTTTATCATACTTGTGAAAAATCTTAGATATCTTTTTGTCTTGTTTGCATCGTTTTTTGTCAAAATTGTTCAGTTGTGAATGGTTTTGAAATCATATTCTCAAAACCAAGTTATTTCAATTACAGTGACCCAATGTCACCCCCTCTATGGGGTGAGATTGGGTCATTTTTCATTCACTTGTGGTGCCGCTGTGAATAAATATTTGTCTTTAATTTTTTGAACAGTTGTTAATGTACCATCAAAGTACATACATACCAAATTTGAAGTTTATTGGAGTTCAATTGCGATAGTTATTCAAAAAATAAATCGCACATATCCCTTTTTGACCCATTGTCACCCCCAACGACGGTAGCCTTGGAATTATTTCAAAGTTTGGAATTTTGGTACCTTGGCGTAGATGTGCGTGGAATGTGTCCTTAGAAAAGCGACGCTAATGACAAGTGGTAGTTTTTACATTCCGGCAAAATTGTATTAACAGTACATCCGTGAAACCTACTCAATCCAACAACAGCGCCGAGTAACAGGAGCATAACGACATACAGGGGATAGGCAAAATGATTGAGATAGGCAAAATTTTGCCTAAATTCAAATGCTCATAACTTTATGAAAAATTGTTAAAATTGGATGCATCTGGAAGCAGTCGACGGCAAATTTGGTCTACTTTCAGGAACATGCTTGGCCATGCATAATGGCCACTGGACACCGGAGATGTTCCGGATTTTCCGAGGTCATGTCTAAATGTCATTTTTTCTGTCACTTGTATTTTTGTGCGGTGTAAAGTTGGATAGATGTTTACTATTTTCCTAGAAACTAGAACTAATAGGAAGTCGAATGCCGTCGGACACATCAAGATTGGTTGGAAATCTTCAGAAATATGACCATTTCCGTAAAATGGTTCCGGAAAACATGGTCAGTCATGTGTGTATTTCCAATTATGTAAATATTAACAGTTGGATGCTTTCGACTGTTATGAGTTACACCGGGGATTTTCTTAGCGGCTTTCAGTCTCAACGGCAATCAGAACTAAAATATTTCTTCTACGCCCAACGTTTCGATTGTATTACAATCGAAACGTTGGGCGTAGAAGAAATATTAACCTGAACTATATCCAAGTGGACATCAACCTTAAAAATGATGTTTCCTGCAGCGTATTCAGAACCATTAGATGCACAGACCACTCTATAGAAGGTTCCAGGTGCCCTGGGGGAAGTGGTCAATTAGGAACATATCTGGAACCATATCAATATGGGCATCAAACTTCATGATTTTCAAAGCTTATGCTATCCGAAGCATTTCCAGCACCACCGGCTGCCATGACTACTTAATTGTAGGTTCCAGGTGCCCCAGGGGATTTGGCCAATTTGGCCGTTCACCTGTTAAGAATCACCTTCTACCATGAACAGTAGGATCCATGTGACTTGAAGGATGTGGAGCATTTTCAGAATCACAAGATTAAATAACCACTCTATAGTAGATTCCATGGGCTCCTAGAGATGTGGCCAATTCGGAACATAACCACATCCCCAGGGCCCATGGAAACTATTACACAGTGCAGTGGTTATATAAATATGTTGCACTGTAAATGCTTCTAGTAGCATAGCCTTCAAAAAACTTGATGTTTATACCCATACTGATGTGTTTTCGGGCATGTTTTGAATTGGCCACATGCCCGGGGGCACCTGGAACCTACTATAGAGTCGTCATGGCAGCCGGTGGTGCTGGAAATGCTTCGGAAAGCATAACCTTTGAAAATCATGAAGTTTATTGCCCATATTGATATGGTTCCAGATATGTTCCTAATTGACCACTTCCCCCAGGGCACCTGGAACCTTCTATAAAGTGGTCTATACATCCAATGGTTCTGAATATGCTGTTGGAAACATCATTTTAAAGGTTGATGCCCACTTGGATATAGTTCCGGATAGTATTAACATAATTGGGAATAAAAACATGACTGACCATGTTTTCCGGAACCATTTTACGGAAATGGTAATATTTCTGAAGATTTCCAACCAATCTTGATGCGTCCGGCGGCATTCAACTTCCTATTAGTTCTAGTTTCTAGGAAAATAGTAAACATCTATCCAACTTTACACCGCACAAAAATACAAGTGACAGAAAAAATGATATTTAGACATGACCTCGGAAAATCCGGAACATCTCCGGTGTCCAGTGGCCAATATGCATGGCCAAACAAGTTCCTAAAAGTAGACCAAATTTGCCGTCGACTGCTTCTAGATGCATCCAATTTCATCAATTTTTCATAAAGTTATGAGCATTTGAATTTAGACAAAATTTTGCCTATCTCAATCATTTTGCCTATCCCCTGTACTTCGAAAAAAAAACAGTACAAAGCTTTACACAACGATCCTTCACCGGCGGAATTCTAATACACGACTCTCTGCATAGACTTGCTAAATAGTTGCGCGTTCACTGCTACAACTATCTGGGCCTCTAAGCTTTTAAATACTCAATAACCATATAAAACATATCTAACTTACCTTTCCTTGCCGTTGCATGACTGAATAAATAGGAACACCTTAAATTATGAGTGCCATTCATGGATAATTGTGATATCTTACTCTCAATATAATATACGTTGTTATCATATGATTTTACTTCATCTTTTATTATCATCTTAAACTAGTTTACAAAACTTTTACATTCTTCTTTGTAGAATCATTTTGTTTAATAGAGGTTTCAAAAAAATTAAAATAGAATTTTAAAGAAATAACAGCGTATTATCTAAGACATCGAGAAAGACAGAGACTTTTATCGCGAAAATAATATTCCGTAGTGATAATATCACGGTTCAATTAGACACTTTTGTTAGCAAGAAGATAAATCCTCAATCATTTGTTTCTTTTTCCTTCGTGCAGACTTTTACAAATCGTCGAGGGTCATTTTCATAAATTTGTAATGCATATTGTAATATTGTTAAATAACAGAAACGTTGGTATTTATAAGAGTAAAAATAATATTCCGTAGTAGTTGTGACGCCAAACTTATTTTACGATCGAATAGGTAAAATCTATAAGAGCAATTAGAGATCCTGCTATGTATACAGTTTAGAACAGGGCTGGAAAGCGTCAATGTTAGCAGAAGGTGTCGCGCGGCTTCTACATAGATACTTCCCTCACTGTCATCGGACGGCGAGACAATGATTGGGGTTTTCTTCAAATTCTTTTTCATTTTTCCGTCACTACGGCCTATGACGGAATCGCAAACTTGACAATTTTTAGTTCATTATCTAGTATAATTTTTATTTATATCGCTGGAACCAAGGAAGGATATCCACTGAACGTTTCAAACACATTTGCTTCCCGAAATTCTCCAAAATATGATAGAAATTTTAATAACAAAACAACATTAAAAATGCTCTCGTGAGAGCTCTGTCATTGCGACTTGACGAAGTGAGGACATGAAATATAGCTTCGACTAGCGACAGTGAGAAGACTTGTTTCGTAAGTGTCGCAAGCCAGTCATGATACATAACTGCCCTGGTTTAGAATTTGCCTGCCACAGATAAGACAAATGAAAATGTTTTGTTTTTGTTTTGCTTTGCATCATTCTAGGGATAGGGTGATGTGCTAGTATCCATCGTATTAAGCATTGATCAGTGAGAGCTGCAATTTTCCCAGTATTGCAGTAAATGATGCTGATACAAACCGATGCCAAACAATTCTTTCTCAAAACGGCTTTAGCATTGTACAATAACATTTTGATTAGTCTTGATATGTTTTTGGAAATAATGCAAAGAAAATGCATCTTATCGTATTCTCAATCCGTCGTATCGTTTTCAACTCCGTCGCAATCAGTTTCCAGATTCGTCCCACAACTTACGGCTCACTGTGATGTATTGAGTGGTTAATTCACAATATATCAACGCTATAATAAAATGTTTAACTAGAATATATAGATCTACGGGCATCTCCCTATATTCCTTCAGCATGATGGAATATACTAATTTCCTTTAAAATTCATTGTTCGTCATCAAAATTCAGCCTAAACATATGAACACAATTCCTTTTGACCGTACAATTATGGCATTTGCTCACAGTACAGCGAAAACAACACAATCAAAGGAACGGTATTTTTACGTCGAGCGTCGCGCACACATTGATACGCACAAGCTTTTTTTTCTCAGTACGACGGATTGAACTTTGTTTACACTCTCAATTATACGCGGCGGTTGAGGAAATTTCGTAAAGTTTGGTGATTAATTGAAGTTTTACGGCGTGTGATTGGAATGAAATCCTTCAGTGAAGAAGTACGAAGGATTTCCATAGTGAAAATAAATGCCCGGCGAAGTAAGTCACCCACGGGGGCGGGAATAAACTTGTGCTCGAAAGTGGTGTGACTGATGTCGATCGCTAAGCATTTCTCTCAAATCGTGTTCGTCCATGCGATTTCGGTAAAAAAGTGAAAAGTGGATAATTGATCTGAAGTTATTTATCAAAATACAGTAGTTTCATTGCATATATGGTGTACAGGTGGACGAATCATAAAAGCTTTCACAAAATTACATTCGGAAAATGAATCTATGTTGCAGGTAAGTTGGAATACCCGCCGTAGTGGAACATTTTAAGTTTGATACGACGAATAGTAGCTCTTACGACGGAGTAGAACGAAACCCTATAATAGAATCCAATAATAATTATTTTCGTTTACGCCCAATCTCACCGATACATCATACTTAGGTAATGCGCATCGAAAACAAAAGATAGACAAAGGATGCAGGCAGTTTAAATGTCACGATGGTAGGAGGTAGCGAATAATAACCATTCTTGTATTGTTAGCCAAATTCAGTCGTGACTTTCTGTCGCCCGGCTTTTTTTCGTTCTTTCCGTTTACTTTCCATTCGGTCAATAGCAGATACTCTCTTTTCAAATTTTGTACCTACTAGATTTAAGGAAACTATATATAGGGGGAGATCCCCCAGTACCGGACACTTAAGCCACTAAATTCATAATTCGAAAAATATTGATTTTATGGGCTCGTGTTACCCATTTATAAAAAAATATTATCATTTTTATAGTGCACAAAAATAAATTTGAAAATATAAATACGAATTATGACAATGCATTTTGATGATGTATTTTAGTATCAAATTGATCGATCTTGAAAGGTGGCACCCAATACCGGACACGATCTGGAAATGCCTCGAATTCTGCAAATATGAACATCATTGAATGTGTACACTATAGGAATAGTTTATAATTACCAGTTCAATGCATTTGCAACATTTACAAGAATAATTTGCGTTTTTCTTAGATTGAAAGATGCCTATCAAATACCTCTTCCATATAGCTTAGCTTAGCTTAGCTTAGACTGACTACACATATCAATGGTTGCTATTCCGTAATTGACCGAAGTCAGTGAAAATGTACAAAGAATCAACTAGAAGTTCGGCTGGGATTGGCCATAATCTTCTTCAGTGTACATAATTCAGTGCCTCTATTTATACAGGGTCAATAACGGCGCCGGCCACGTCCTTGCAGTCAGGTGGGATTGGGGAAGGAATGTTAGTGTGTAACCTTTGCTTTTTGGAGACCGTGTTTGCCTCTGCATCTCCACAAAGGTTACTGGGAGGGATGTTTGTTAATGGGGAGGATCGTTGGGTCGTAGGATTCACTTTGATAAGCGATTAGACCATGATAAACAATGATTTGTGAGATATATACATGCTTATACGTAAATATAATATTTTCATTTGATATGAACAATTTCTTTGTAGAGGAAAATTATGCCGACACTTGAGGTGACGAACCATTCAAAGTTTGTTGAACAAATACCTAAATGTAACATTTCTACAGCTGTCAGGACGAAAGCATGTGTTATTATATTTTACTCATTTGAAAAGAAACAAAAAAAAACTCGATTGGTTGGGACATCATAGAACACTCTTATATTCTTATGCCGACACTTACAGTGGCGAACCATTCAAAGTTTGTTGAATAAAGTGAACCTTTCGTAAGTCTACACTTGTAGTGTCGAACCATTCAAAGTTTTTTTTAATTACAAAAATAAAGGTATATAAGAGGTGTTCTGAAAAAAAAAATGTTAAACATAATTAAATCATGAATCAGAGTTTGTGTCGACACTCACAGTGACGAACCATCCATAGTTTGTTGAAAAATCATATTTACATCCCACCATTGTAACGATTGAATGTGCAGTCATACATATTTTATAGATTAGAAATAGTAGCATGAAACGAGCTCAACAATTCATCCGTTATCCTTGACTGAGCAGCCACAATCCACTTTTGGCTTCACTCGTTTGCTCGGCTATAAATAAGCACTCAGGAAAAAAAAAATAAGCGCGCGACCCAAAAAGAATTAAAAAAAAAACTGTTCGGGCTTTCTTGACGCACTGCCCAGGAGCAAGCGTCAAGGTCGAAGGATCAAACAGAACTAACCGATCGCGGCACTTTTTCAGTTACTCCAACCGAAGTCACCGATCACGCCACTTTTTCACTTACGAGACCGACGCGCGACATGTTTGATCCTGCCCTCGTCGCTCGCCCCGGCAAAAGCAAGGTCGAAAGATCAAACAGAACTCCCTATCAAATACCTCTTCCATATATGATAAAAAAATAGCACATTTTACGATGTTGTTCTGAATGTTCATTCTTCTTAATTTTATTGCATGTTTGATACCGTGATCGACGGAACCCATGAAAAATTAAAGTATTTTGAGACACTGGTGCAATGATTACAAAGATATCATATACCAAATCAAGCTGTCCGAAACTGAGGGACAGGAGGTGCTTAACGAAAATTGTAATTTGTCCACATTTAGTTCAATTATGGTACAAAATACATTCATGCTATAAAATAAGGATTATGTTCGATCATGTTTGCGTGATCCAAAGTATTTTTTTCATATTCGGAATAATTACTAAAAAGGCTCAAAATTAAGAGAATACGTCAATTTTTTAAAGATTTTCAAACTTTTCTACTTTTTTAAAAAGGCATGCATATTTCAAGGATGTGTTATTCTACGCAAACATTAGTCTACATAATAGATTTCTTTTCTACTAATACACCATCTTGATTGGACCGTGATTTCTCAATGTTTCGACTTTGTCCGGTATTGGGTGCTGTCCGGCACTGGGATATATCCCCCTATCATTTGACAATAAAGGAAAACAGCTCACAACTCAACTAGTCAAGCTTCGACTTCATAAAAAACTCACGCGCCTTGAAAATAGTTGCTACAAGACAGATGCACGTCCACGTTCGGAACCATGGGTAGGACAAACATTGTAAAATATTTTGTGCACGATGAAGCTAAGAAAAGTTTTAACCCTATGGAATCTTTGGTTGGAAAGAGAAAGTCACTATATTTCAGGGGCCGAAACGCAAAGAAGTGTAAGTGACATTTTGGGTAGTTTTTCGTTGAGAATACTAACAAAAATCTACTGTTTCCTAGATTTTCAACAATATCTTCAGGTGATTTTTCCGAACAACAGGAAAAAACATAATTGTTAGAATAAGAAAATTGCTGAAAACGCTCAAAGTAGATTTTCTCGATATTAGGTTTTTGTCCCTGACGCCCCTTTGCTTCTAACCCCCTCATTATCATGTCAGTCATTATCAAAGAATCTATGACAAAAGGTCGAAAGACAAAAGGTCGAAAGGACAGAAGGTCAAAAGACAAAAGGTCGAAAGGACAAAAGGTCGAAGAACAAAAAAGAAGGGACTAAAGGTCGAAAATATTTTTTCAAAGAAGGAAAAATTTCCCACCATGCAAATCGTTTTCGACCTTTTGTCCTTTCGACCTTTTGTCCATAAACCATTATCACAAGTTAAAGAAAGCTTTTTCAGGGTGTCTTTTCATGAACAGAATTGAAATTCCCCGATAATTTCAGGTTCTTCCAGGTTGAATGAAATATAAACCTAACAGGAACCACGACATATTGTTTTTGAGTTCGTTGTGACATGGCATTTTTTTAATTCTTTGTGACATTACGACAAGTATTACTACTCTTTTTACTGTAGTTTCCTTTCACATATTACTCCGGATATGTCTTTAGGGGTTTGATAGTGATTTTTCACGAACTTTTTAAGTAATTCTTTCTAGAATTTCGTTTTGTATACCCTTGAGAATTAAACTTGGATTTTTTTCCATAACTGGCCACAGAAATAACTACTGATTTTCCTCTAACATTCCCGTACTTCAAGAATAATAAAAATACTTCAATAATTCTTCCAAATTTTTTGATACATTTCTCAAGGCGTCTTCAAAAAATTGTTACAGTTATTCATCCTGGGAAATTTTTCATAGTTTTTTGGAAAAAAAAATTTAAAATTCCTGAGATCCTTTGATAAAATTTTAAGAGATTTACTCCTGGATTATAGTAGTAATTCTTTCAAGGATTCTCTTAATAAATTGGTAAAATTAGGTCGATATAAATTTGATTTTGACTTCTTGTCTTCCCCTTTCAAAATTTTTGGGCCCAATTTGGTATTTTGAGAGGGCAGTTGAAAAAATATTTATCAAAATCTGTAGGTTTCCACAAAATTTCATAACAAATCCGATGAGTTTCAATATTTTATAAATTTTACTGTTATTTTTACATTATCCCTCCCTCTCAATAATATATGTGTATCGGCCTTGGCAAAAGTTCGAGTGGGGTAAGAGTTTCTTTTTAAGATTCCAAACTCAATTCACAACAAAACTGATAAATGCCATGTTGGTTCGAATGCTATTCAAGTAGGAGGCTTTCACTCCAAATATCATAGAAATCGGTTGAGATTTGGAAAAGTTATGGCTAATTGTTGTTTTTTAACGTGAATTTGTAATTTTTGGTCAAACTTTCGTTTCACGGAACCAAATATAGATAAAATCTTTTTCAATATTTTATGTAAGGGCGTTTCTTGGCCTACCATAAGGATACTTTGAGGTGTATTAGTTTCTGCATAAATGCTTGGAAACAATTTTTGACCCAAAGTGGGGCAAAAGTTCGAATCAGCGGGGCAAAAGTTCGACCCATGTATAAAATCACGGAAAATAAAACCAAATTGCCCAAAATCCACATATTATCTTCAAATTTAACGAAATTTGCCTGAAATTTGCCGTGTGAAAAATGTCACCAAAATTTTACATTTTCCCTTAGTTTTGCTTAAAACTGCTATTTTTGGGTATATTGAAATTAACCATGTTTTGGGCAATTTTTTGATGAAAATTTAGTGTGTATTTTCTGGCAAACATAAGTTTACGGCTGGTATAAAGTATGCCTGTCATAAAAGTATCAATATTTAGGGTTTTAGCCAGCAAACTTTTGCCCCAAACTAGGTTCGAACTCTTGCCCCACCGGTGGGGCAAAAGTTCGTTTAAGACAACGAATTTTGGAACTGTTATAACTTAAAAAAGGTAAATATTATGACACAAGTATGTTCAGCAAAATTAGAGCCAATATGTTGAAGGTTCACTGTGTAGTATTTATTTTGTTTCAACTGCTATTGTTTTTCTGGAAACTTTGATTACACCACTAAGGTCGAACTTTTGCCCCACCTTACTCTACTGAAAAAACGACATTCAAATTTCGATATTGGAGAAACTTCTGGAAGAAAATCGAACAGATTTATTTTTAGAAATTTATCTAATGAAAGTTTGAAAACTACAATGGGTTTGGAAATTTTATTTATTTTTTTATTTTCTAAGGAAATATTGCTGTGGTAATAATATTTTAAATAAAATGCTGGACAAAAGCCGAGAGAAATTTCTGAAGGAACTAAATATCGAATCCCTGAGAAATTCTTGTAAAATTTCATCCATGTGGCGTGGATGTAGTAATCGTGGATGAATATCTGAAATTATCTTTATGAAAATACTTGGAATAAATGACAAAATCGGTGCAAGAATCATTGTAGGGTTTCTTTAAAAATTGTCGAAACATTTTTTATTTTCAAGGAGAAAACGGTTCTTCCATCGTGTTAGTGAAAAAACAATGTGGTTTATGAGAAAATTACTGGAGGTAATAGCGTTGGAGTGCTCTGGTTTGCCTATAAATACGTTAAGAGAAATTGGTTCCGAATAGTCATATTTCCAAATAATATTACGAACGGAGATAACATTATAAAAACCTAGGCGTTCTTGGATGCAGAATCATCGCTTACAATTCTTGATGAAGACACCGCAAATGATTTAGGCCTCGAAGGAAGGCCGGAAACATTGAAGTTGTTATGGACTCAAGATATATTCAAGGCGACAAATACCAAAATCGTTCAGCTTGAAATTAATGGTATAAATCAAAAACGATTTGCATTAAAGGGTGTAAGAACGGTGAAAAATTTACAACTACCCATGCAAACTTTGGATTTTGGCTCAATGGTAAAAAATATCCTTACCTAAAGGATTTGCCAATCAAAAACTATTCTGCAGCGAAGCCAACAATTCTGATCGGAATAAAACACAGCCATTTATTGGTCCCATTACAAACGGTAATAGGCGGGGAACATGAGCCAATAGCGCTTAGAACGAAGCTCGGGTGGATAATGTTCGGTAATGCTGCCTCGCAAATAGATAACGAATATGCCATGATGATACATCAAGACGACGAGATGCGTGAAATGATGAAGCAACATTTCTCGGTTGAAGACTTCGGCGTCAAGATAGTCAATGAAACCGTAGAGTCTGTAGAGACCGAGCGGTCCAAAGAAATATTGAAGAACACGTTGAAAAGATCAGGCGATCGCTATGAAGTCGGATTATTGTGGAAATACGACAAATCGAATTTTCCAGACAGTTACGGAATCGCATACAATCGTCTGCTATCTTTGGAGAAAATTCTTAATATGCAAAATAACGTTGAGCTCCTACATTGGGCTAAGAAAACCTTTAAAGAATATGAAGACAAGGGTTATATTCGGAAGCTTACGGAAACTAAAATTGAAAACCCCAGAACAGACAGAGTTTTTTATCTGCCACATTTCATAGTGACAAATACAAATAAAATTCCACCGAAGCCCAGACTAGTTTTCGACGCAGCCGCAAAGATTAAAGGAGTTTCTTTTAATTCAGAGCTTCTTTCTGGACCAGATGCAACATCATCTTTGTTTGGAGTATTATTACGATGGAGAGAAGGCATGGTAGCAATCACTGGAGATATAAAGGAAATGTTTCATCAAGTCAAAATCAGACCTGAGGATCAACAGGCTCAAAGACCTCTATGGAGGGATTGCGACCCAAGTAAAAATCCAGATACGTACGTGATGCAAGTCATGACTTTCGGCTCTACATGTTCACCAGCTTCAGCGCAAGCGGTAAAAAACACCAATGCTGAATTCTACCCGGATGCTGTAGATTCCATTGTAGACGGCCATTTTGTTGACGATTTATTGAACAGCTTCAACAACGCGGTGACTGGCATTAAAGTTGTTAGACAAATCACAGACATACATGACATACCGATCCTCAACAATCATCCATACACCAATCGCTTTATTGGTGTATCATCATTTTCATCATTCCCGGCAACAACGACGACGTCCACCACACCGACGACGATAGCCCAGCTAGTAGAACGGAAACAGTAGTCTAGCATCAGCATTTCATCACCTGACAACATAGGTAGCATTTACGTGGACAACCACCGAACGAGACCACTAAACGAAGCCACAGCCCTTTGGACCCGCGGCATCAGCAGTTCTTCCACAGCAACAGCATAAGCATTGCAGTAGGTAGTGAGGTTTGATCGTAATCAATAATTGAATAAAGGTTCAGTTTGTTTTAGGCAGTAGATCGAATAAGTTCTTTTTTTAAAACTTAGTCTGGGTGACACCCTTCTTCACTGGCGCAGTCGGCAGTTCTAGCGTGGAGTAGTTAAAGTGTAGTGAAAAGTGTTCTTATCCGAAATCATCGGCGGCTTACCGAAGAGCAAAGGAGGAAACACCTAAACTACAGATTCTAGTGCACCGGCGGTTCACCGAGACACCAAAATCATCTTTAACGAAGCTTCACACCTGCTAGAAGACATCGAACCATCCGAGGGAATATCGGACATCGAACCATCCGAGGGAATATCGGACAATTTAACCATCCGAGGGAACATCGGATAAAACCGTAAGTAGAATTAAGCTTTTTTATATAAGTGATTATCAGAGTGATTTAAGTGAATGATCAAAATAACAAAATATAAGAAAAAATATCTATTACAGTGACAGAAAAATAATTAATTTAGCTTTTTTTATTTAAAACAAAAATCCTAGAAAACATAAATTCTCTTCACCTGTATTTTTTTTACCATTTTCTGAAAGGATTTTTTTTTAATCAATTTTGACTTCAAGTGTGAAAAATGGCAAAGTTTGACGAGAACCGCGACTTGATCACTATCCAAGTCGGAGAGTTAGAAACCCAGATCAGAGAATTAATAGGCATAATGCAACAACGCGACTCTAGAATAGCAGAGTTGGAAGCGTTCGCTACGTACCAACAATCAATTGCAAAAGAAGCCGCTGTTGTTCAGCAACAAAATTCGGTAGAAGGCGCCTTGCGAGCCCTTCAGACCCCACAAATTATCAGGATGTTGCCACCATTTGATGGTAACCCCATTAAATTACATTCATTCATAAGATCTATTGATGATCTTATGCCTGAAATTTCAAAAGTCAAGAACACTCCAGTTTACACTGTATGGCTTCTTGCCATCAGATCCAAAATTATAGGAGACGCTGACAATGTTCTAGAATTTTATGGCACTAGCACAGACTGGGACGAAATTAAAAACAGTCTGATTACACACTACAGCGACAAAAGAGATGAAGAATCTCTCACAAAGGACCTGTTTAAAATTACACAAGCGGATAAGGAGATTGAAGATTTCTATAAGGAAATAACTTTTATGTTGTCTCTTATGGTAAATCAATTAAATTTAAACGAACACAACAGTGACGTAAGAGCCGCGAAAAATCTATTTTACCAGGAAATAGGCCTGAAAGTGTTTCTTGCAGGGCTCAATGAACCGGTAGGCACTGTCATCCGTGCTCAATGTCCCACATCGTTGAAAGACGCTTTAAGACGATGTATTGAAGAAAGAAACTTTTATTATCACAAACAAAAATCTTATACCCCACCTGTCCTTACTAGGAACAAATTTCAAAACAAATTTTCAAACCCATTTTCAAGATTTCAACAAACTCCGGTAACACAAAATTCGTTTCCAAGTTACCCAATCCAAACTAATCCATTCCAACGCGTCGCACCAATCCAACGTCCACAACAACTACAGCACACCCCTCAACAGTTCTCTCCATTCCAACCTCAAGTACCATTTCAACGTACATTTTCTCCCAGTCAACCAAATCATTCTCAAAGACCACAACAACCTGGCCCATCCAATCCATTCAACCGAAATCCTAACCAATTTAGTAAACCTCCTTCCGGAACCTATCGTCCTCCAAAACCCACTCCAATGGAAATCGACCAGTCATTGAGAAATTTAAAAGTAAATTATATGAATAGACCAAATTTTCATGAAGTAAATTGGACAGAACCAATCGATTACTACGGTCAATATAGTGAGCCATCTAACTGTTACCAATATGATGCAACTAATTATGAGCAAGTTAATATCAATAATTGTTCCGAAGAACAACCCGTTACTGAACCAGAGGGTGATACCTTAAATTTTCAGATGGAATTGCCCGAAACACCAGAAACATGAACAGTAATAATTTTCTACCCTATATAAAAATGAAAACTAAATTTGGCGAACTAAAGTTTTTAGTTGACACTGGTGCCAACAAGAACTACGTGGATCCTGACAAAATTAGCACATGTTTTCTGAAAAACTGTACACCTACAGGAGTCAAAAATATCAATGGGAAACACAACATTAACAAATGTGTTGAAATCGAAATGTTTAACCAACCACTAACCTTTTACGCTTTGAAATTCCATCCATACTTCGACGGACTGATTGGATACGAATCACTCAGAAATCTAAAAGCAGAAATTTTAACCTCATCTAATACTCTCAAACTCCCTACTACATCAGTTAACATGCTTCGAAAATACCCCGATTCATTTAGTCGCAATCTAAATGCATATGAAGAAATTCCATTACCTCTAAAAACGAATGTACCGAATGGCGACTTTTTCGTCGAACATCCACTTCCTCTAACAGACGAAGTAATGATTCTACCAGGACTCTACACAGCAAAAGACAACAAAGCTACAGTTCTTTTGAAAAATTGCTGTGAAGTTCCAGTGAAAATCAGCCCTAATCGACTCATTTTCTCTGAATTGAATAATTTTGAAGTAGTGCAAAAAGTTGAAAATTATGAACCTGGATACGTATTTGATAACACATCAATAGATCCTAGATTGAAAAATCAGCTTCGAATCGACCATTTAAACATAGAAGAGAAGCGAAAATTGATCAATTTGATTTCGAAATTTCCAAGTGTTTTCTATTTGGAAGGTGACAAACTAAGCTTTACGAACGTCATTAAACATAGAATAGAAACCAAAGACGATCTACCCGTTCATGCAAAAAGCTACAGGTACCCCTATTGTCATAAAGAGGAGGTACAAAAACAAGTTTCTAAGATGCTGTCTCAAGGCATCATACGTCCCAGCACGTCTCCTTGGTGCTCTCCAATTTGGATCGTACCAAAGAAATTAGATGCATCTGGACAACAGAAGTGGAGATTAGTAGTCGACTATAGAAAACTTAATGAAAAGACTATAGATGACAAATACCCACTACCCAACATAACCGAAATATTAGACAAACTAGGAAAATGCCAATATTTCACAACATTGGACCTAGCATCTGGCTTTCACCAGATCGAAGTTTACCCAGATGATATCCAGAAAACAGCCTTTTCCGTAGAACATGGATTATACGAATACTTAAGAATGCCATTTGGACTGAAAAATGCTCCAGCAACTTTTCAGCGTGTCATGGATCACGTACTCCGTGACCTAATTGGAAAATGTTGTCTTGTTTATATGGATGACATTATTATTTTTTCTGTTTCTCTTCAAGAACATATTGAAAATTTGACAAAAATATTTATGGCATTGGAAAAAGTAAACCTCAAAATACAGCTAGATAAAAGTGAATTCCTTAAGAAAGAAGTGGCATTTCTAGGCCATATTGTGACAGATAATGGCGTTAAACCAAATCCAAGCAAAATCGAAGCAATTCAAAATTGGCCTATCCCCAAAAACCAGAAAGAACTAAGAGGCTTTCTAGGAATTTTAGGATATTATCGTAGATTCGTTCGCGATTTCGCCAGAATAACAAAACCTCTCACTGCTCAACTGAGGAAAGGCGAACACGTAGAGCACACAGATATTTTTTTAAAAACATTCGTTGCATGCAAAAAACTTTTAACTCAAAGCGATATCCTTCAATATCCAGATTTCGAAAAACCATTCGTGCTAACCACAGATGCTAGTAATTTTGCTCTAGGTGCCGTTCTATCCCAAGGTGCTATTGGACAAGACAGACCCGTAGCATATGCGTCTAGAACATTGACGAAAACCGAAGAAAGATATTCAGCAATAGAAAAAGAATTATTAGCGATCGTATGGGCAACTCAATATTTTAGACCCTACCTTTTTGGTAGAAAATTTACATTATACACGGATCACCAACCTTTAACATACGCACTAAACCTCAAAACACCCAATACAAAACTAGTTAAATGGCGTCTACAGTTATTAGAATATGATTTTGAAATAAAACACCGACCCGGTAAGCAAAACGTTGTCGCTGATGCTCTATCAAGGATAACACATGATATCAACGTGAACGAAGATGATTCCGACTCAGACGACTGTTCAGTGCATTCTGCTGATACAGATGACTCTGAATTCATCAAATGTACAGAAAAACCAATAAATTTTTTTCACAACCAAATTATTTAAAAAATTGACCCTAACGAATCTGAGACATACGAAGAAATTTTCCCTCGTGTGTACCGAAGAACTATTACGAAAATAACATTTGGTGTACCACTTTTAATTCGAATTTTGAAAGAATACATGGATCCCAGACGATCAAACTGCATTATGTGTCCTGAAAACGTGATACAATCCTTACAAATTGTATACAAAAACTATTTTAGTAGATGCAAAACTTTCAAACTCTGCATATCACAAAAAATTCTCATTGATCTACCAAACTTAGAAGATCAAAACTCAATTATCGAGGATACCCACGAAACAGCTCACAGAGGTATTCGTGAAAATCTGGAGGAGATAAAAAGGAGATTCTTTTTTCCTAATATGAAAAGGAAAGTTAGGAAGTACATCATCCTATGTGATACTTGTAATAAAGCAAAATACGAGAGAAAACCTTATAAAATTAAATTTGGTGAAGCCCCTATACCGAAACAACCCATTGAAATTATTCACATAGATATCTACATCGCTCAACCAAATTTGTTTTTATCTGTAGTAGACAAGTTCACAAGGTATGGAACATTAATCCCAATAAAATCAAGATCAATTGCGGATATACGAAAGGCGATAATAAAATACATAACACTGTACGGCACTCCAAGCTTGATTGTCTCGGATAACGAACCAGCAATTAAGTCCATCGAAATTCGAGGACTACTCTCAGATCTCAATATACAACAATATTTTACTCCTTCGAACCACAGTCAAACAAACGGAATAGTCGAAAGATTTCATTCGACAATAACCGAAATTTTTAACGCTAATAAACACAAATACGGTGAAGTGTCAAAATAAGAAAAATTTTTAATCGCATGTTCGTTATACAATAACAGCATCCATACAGCTACCAACATGAAACCACGTGAAATTTTATATGCAGCCAAAAATGGACAGGAGAGACCGATAGAAATGGAACGCCTTGTTGAACTTCGTGACAAGTTGTACGACGAAGTTCAAGTACAACTAACCAAGACACAAAACTCACAGAATCTGTACCACAACAGGAAGCGAGAGGATCCGCCAAAACTAAAACAAAACGAATTGGCATACAACCGCATCCAAGGAGTGAAGTCGAAAATTAAGAACCGCTACCAACAAGTGCGAGTACGATCTAACCGGAAACACACGTACAAAGATATCCTAAGTCGAAAATTGCATAAAGAAAAACTGCGACGAATCCGAAAGTAACACCACAGAATCTCTAATGTGTTTTTTTTCATTTGTTTTCTCTTTTTAGATGACGTTTATTTGGAATATCCTGATAACAACCACATTCCTTACTCAGCTATCCCAACCACAATCCATCCACGTCATTAATCTCAAACAAAACCCCGGTCTTTTAACCATAGAAACTGGCAACAGTTTTATAAAAATAGGCAATCACAGTTTCATATCCTAGAACTGGATAATTACGAACCTATTTTTAGAAAATTGCTTGCTAATATCCAAGGAATACGGACATTTTACTGATATGTTTGAAATCTTAGAATCGAAATATGGAACCGTTCACAGTTTATTCAATAATCTTCGACCAAAGCAAAGAAATAAAAGAGGATTATTTAATTTTCTCGGAACTGGAATAAAAAGAATTACAGGAAATATGGACTATAACGACTATGAACAAATTTCGAAAAATATTTTTGAACTACAGATCAAGAACAAAAGACTTATTAACGAAAACAACGAACAGCTTAAAATTAATCTACAACTCCAAAATAGAATCAATTCCATTATCAACCGTTTAAATCAACAACAGAGTGAAATAACTAAAAACATTATATCAGCTAGATTTGAAAACGAAACCAACAAAAACTTTAAATTATTTACAGAAATTTTGAAAATCAATTACAACTTAGACAACCTTAAATCACATTTAGAAGACATTTTTGAATCAATTCAGTTAGCAAGAACTAACATTATTCCCAAACAAATACTTTCAATTGAAGAGTTAGGATTTGTTTCAGATATATTAGAAGAACAAAACATTAGGACGAACAGTTTAGATCAAATTTATGAATATTTAGAATTGTCAGCATTTTATAACCATTCAAAACTAATATTTGTTGTGTCAATTCCAAAAATAGAAAAAGCTATGTACACACATTTTTTCCTAGAACCTCTTCCAGTAGTAGATAAAATTTTAAAACTTCCTGCTAATGCTGCTTTGCAAAGCGACAACAGAACATATTTCATCAAGAAGGATTGCCTGCGAATCGAAAGGACAAGGCTGTGCAATCTAAGCAGCCTAGAGGACATAACCGGCGACCTATGCTACTCAAACCTACTAAGAGGACTATCAGGAAACTGTACTTTCGTAAAATGCTATCAATCAACGGAGATCAAAGCGATCATGGACAATTACCTTGTCGCTAAAAACATCAATAACACAGAAATCGAATCGAATTGTGGTCTTTCAAAACGAAACTTATCTGGAACGTATTTGATAGAGTTCCACAATTGCTCTGTCATAATAAATGGCACCAAGTTCTCAAATGTCGAAGCAAACAAATCAGAACCGACATTTGTTATGCCATTAGATGGTTTACATATCAATGAACAGACCCTGGAAATCCAGAATAATATAGAAGAAATTCACATCCATAATAGACATAGGATTGAAGCATTAACTAAGGAACACAAAATTCAGACATACACATCTCTAAGTATGTCGACCGTATGTTTTCTTCTAAGTATCGTTGCAGGTCTTTCATGGATTTCGAGAAAACGCAGACAGATATCTCTTCATATTAGAGCATCCATGGAATCTAAAAGCAAACCAGAAATTAAACCTGAGACCAGTACAATTCGGGACGAATCGTCTCCAAAAGGGGGAGTATTTAAGATCGAACCCTTACCGATCCTCAACAATCATCCATACACCAATCGCTTTATTGGTGTATCATCATTTTCATCATTCCCGGCAACAACAACAACAACGACGACGTCCACCACACCGACGACGATAGCCCAGCTAGTAGAACGGAAACAGTAGTCTAGCATCAGCATTTCATCACCTGACAACATAGGTAGCATTTACGTGGACAACCACCGAACGAGACCACTAAACGAAGCCACAGCCCTTTGGACCCGCGGCATCAGCAGTTCTTCCACAGCATAAGCATTGCAGTAGGTAGTGAGGTTTGATCGTAATCAATAATTGAATAAAGGTTCAGTTCGTTTTAGGCAGTAGATCGAATAAGTTCTTTTTTTTAAACTTAGTCTGGGTGACCTCCTTCTTCACTTATATATGCCATACATTTTTGAAAATAAATGGTCATTCATAGTTTAGCGTCCAAGATCACACGCTGTAGTTTCTATTCGTTGGCTTTCTCGACAATACCTTGGTCGAACTCACATCCGAACGCTTCGTTTTCAGTACTGTCTTAGAATTTTAGAATAGCTTCTCGAATGAGTGGAAGGACTAGCCAAAGATCAAGCTTTACTTGAAATCATTGCCATATTACCAGACCCTTTAGATTTACCTTTAAGATTCCGTAGTGATAATATCACGATCCAAAAAGCTTTGTTATTAGCAGCTTTCCATAAAAAAAAATAAATAGAATTTGAAAGAAATTACAGCGTGGTACATTGAACTGAAACTCAGTTCCCATTACGCAAAAAAAATATTTCGTAGTGATAATATCACGGTTCAATTATGTTAAAAACTAAATCCAATTTTCAACGCATGATTAATCAGATTTTTCAAGTCTCTAGACGACTCGCGTCTGTCCGATAGAATTCCAAAATTCTGAACTTGCTAATTGCTCTGCCTTTCACATTTTATAACCTCTTCTAAGGGGACGTTACACCGTCTCGATAAAACATAAACATCCGATTCTCGCAGTAGACAATAATAAGGAAAGCCCAGCATCAATCAGGGAACGCACGCGCAAAAAAAATAGAAGCAAAAAAATAAAGTAAGTCAGGTAAATGAGATCTTCAATTGAGCGCGTTCGGAAGCGTAGGGCGACACGTAACGACAAACTGCGTTTAGGAAAATGCCAGTTTGAAGGTAGCGAAAGTAGTAAGTAAGCATAGGTTAAGAAATTCAAAGTATATAAGTTAAGGATCGGAATCGCTCTTGATGAACATCTTCATAAACATCTCATAATCTATGTTTTCACAAGCAACTGAATGGTATGCAGGAAGATTGTGTACAACCGATAAGAAACGTTGAGACTTCCTGAGATATTTTACGACCCTGCAGACGAGCAACGCCGGGATTTCCATCACCGTCGTTTACGACCATCCACAGCCTAGGACTCGGTAGCATAATTGAAACAGGCACCCGGATACTTCGATAGGAGGAACAGCGTGTTTGGGTTATCATTGTTTAGTTAGTACAGGTAAGAGTTAAGAGATAGCGATTAGGTAGAAGTTTATACAAGGAATAGGAGAATTAAACGACATTCATTTCTTTGTACATCTTCCAAACCGTGAGTTTATGCTATACTCTAAACGAGTCCCTTAATTTATATAAGACGAAATGTTAGTAATACAGTCAGGGTTGTTAGCAAGCTCATCTTGTGAAGTTATTTATCCAAAAGTTACTCTGAAGTAGATTCTCTAAGAACCTTTACCAGGCATAGGTTCAAAGTGAAGAATACTAGCTCGAAGTTATCAAGGATTTTTGCGGATAAGTAACAAAAGTCCGAACAGAAATAACATTTGTTATGCATATTGAAATATTATGAAATTCCAGTATTTGTGGTATCTTATAGACCCATAGAGGATCATTTTCATAAATTTGTAATGCATATTGTAATATTGTGAAATTACAGAAACGTTGGTATTTGTAAGAGTAAAAATAATATTCCGTAGTGATAATATCACGATCCGAGAAACTCTGTTATAGATTATCTATGTAAAAAAAGGAAATAGAATTTGAAAGAAATTTCAGTGGTTTGGTTCGATACGTTTAGACTACTTCGCACTCATGCGACCTTTGGTTATATGATGACGACTTTGCTGAAGAACTTTCTTTGTTGCACAAAAATAATAGAAATAGAACTTAAAAATAAACCACAGAGGTGATTCACATTTTTGGCACTCATGCGACCTTTGGTCATATGATGACGACTTCTAAAGTTGAGAATCATTGCTTAAAAATAGTTTTCCGTAGTGATAATATCACGTACTAAAAAGACTTTGTTCAACTCAAAAATAATATTCCGTAGTGATAATATCGCGCAATGAAAAGACTTCGTTAGTTTCAAAAATAATATTCCGTAGTGATAATATTACGTATAGAGAAGACTTTGTTATACTCAAAAATAATATTCCGTAGTGATAATATCACGGTAAAAAAGCCTTCGTTATAAAGTCGCTTTCGCAAAAAATTGAAATAGAATTTGAAAGAAATTTGAGTGGTTGGGTTCGTTAAACTAAGCAAAGAAATAGAACTTAAAAAGAAACCACAGCGGTGTTGAATATTATTTTGGCACTAATGCGACCTTTAGTCATATGATGACGAATCCTTTGTGGTTTTTTTTTGCATTTTCCGCACTCATGCTACCTTGGGTTATATAATGACGTCTTTTCGAAAGAATTTATTGTAGCAAAAATAATAGAAATAGAACTTAAAAAGAACTTACAGTTTTGGCACTTTAACTTTTCGTAATCATGCGACCTTTGGTCATATGATGACGACTTTTTTGGAGAACTTTACTTATAAATTTTCGCACTCATGCGACATTTGGTCATATGATGACGACTGCAAAGCAGAACTTTTGAACTCAATCAATTTTGCAAATTGTAAGTCGTATGTCTCTTTTTGGTAGGATATTGTTATTTTCTTTTATCGCAATTGCGTGTGACTGTCAAAGAGTGAACAACTTTGTGAGATTCAGCTGATGAGAATTTGAAATTTAAGACAACACAAAATATAATTGAAATAAAATTTGAAAGAAATTAAAGAAAGGTGTGATCTTTGACTGTTGGAAAAAAATTGAAATAGAATTTGAAAGAAAGCACAACTAGATTGGATGTTTATCTGTTATAAAAATAAAATAGAATTTAAAAGAAATTACAGTAGAGTTGGCATTACTGCTTACCGCATACGAATAGGAAATATAAAATATTGAGAAACTGAAGTGATTGGTATTTTTTTCTGATACGAATAGGAAATAGAAAATATTGAGAAATTACCGTGGATTGGATGTTCATATTGTTTCATTGAAGTAATAGAAATAGAATTTGAAAAGAACTATACAGACGTATAATAATTGTAAGTAAACTGAGAAATTTTGATGGTTGTTGATCATTGTTTGATTTTTCCACAAAATAATTGAAAAAGAACTAAGGCTTGTGAGCTTCGTTACCGAAGATGTCATCGGGTAAGTGTTCCACTTCCGCTTCAGTCAATAAAACTTTGCCAAAGATGCCGCACTACTACGTTTATCCAAAACACCATCTGGTGAAACATTCATTCCGATTGAAAATTTGAATAAAATAGTATCATGCATAGTGCCTATAATAGAAAAACAAATTAGCTCATATATTTCAAGTCATGTTGTGCATTTCTTCAACATGTCGTTAGTGTTTAAAAGTAAGGAACAACTCACATTTATAAAAACAACAGCGATTGTTGAGTGAAATCCACATACCAACTTTACACCCTTTTTAACAGACACTTACCTCATATTATCACATTGATGTTGAAATCTCTTGGTTATTCATAACAAATAATTCGCACCATTCAATCTTTCACTTCACTGATGTTAAAAGTCTCAACTTCTTAGAAGTTCACTATAGTTAAATCACTTAATTTATCTATCAGCACCGCTTTCAAAACGTAATGATGATGAATCTGCTCACTTCTGTTGGTTTTAAAGTATTTAGGTATGAAGTGTTTGCCACGAAAGCCGTTTTATTCATTTCTACCCTATAATGTACACATTTGGGTACGAACGGATTGTTCACTCTCGATCGATGCCGCGCTTTGAACATTCTATTCAAGCAAAATAAAAAACAAATTAAGAGGTACCTAAACGCCTTTCACGCTCGTTCAGATCTACTCAAAAGTGAGTAGATTTCGACTCACTTCGGAACAAAGTGGAACTGCTCAAAAGTGAGTAAAGCCCTTGTTACTTACTTTAGAGTAACACTGTCAAATGTCAAAATTAGAGTAACACTAACCCACTTTGTTTAATCTGAAATTTGCGAATGTGAGTAGATGTCACTCACTTTTTAAACAATATTCCGGGAAAAAAATCATAAATGCTGGCTTTTCCATTTTTGGAAATAAAATGCGTACCGTAATTTCGGATGGAATTGATCAGTTTTCACTGTTTTCCTTGTCTGTTTTCTATAATGTTGCCAATTCCAAACAACTTAATGCACGAAAACAAGTACGACGGTGCGCCTCATTGGTTTAGATACTCAAATTTTCATACAGTTATGATTTTAGTGCTGAAAATCATCTCTAAAATAAAAAATCAAGGAATTTCATTTCGGGGTGAAATTGATCACCTGTCAAAACAATTATTGTGAGTTTTGAAATCAACTTTACTTATTCAATTTGGGCCTTCTGAATCCAAATATGCTTGCCAAATTCTTAACAATGCAAAATTTATGGAAATAATAAACAATTAATTTTCAACAGTACCGCAGAAAACGCCTACATGTAGGCAGTTTCCGAAAGAATCTTCTGATATCTATAAATAAATCAATTATTACAACAAAATGAACAAACTGCTACGAATTTTGATGATAAAGTACGTATTGGGAATATATATCAAGCATCCTTACATATTTTCAGGTTGACAACATCTCCAAATCCTTGTTTAAAACTACAAGTTTATTGATGTCTGCCAATACCATACAGAGCACGATTATGGAATTTTCTATTATTTTCATAGAAATAAACATTCTTTAACACAAAAAGCTTCACAACATGCAATTCGACAATAGTTAAGACAGACATTGTACATTTACATAGGTTGTATTGTTTTCTGTGCTTTATTAGAAGGACATAAAATCGTGTGACACAGTGATCAATTTCACCCTACTGATCAATTTCACCCGAATTTACGGTATCATTTGTATATTTAATATAATTTAAATTTACAATGCATAATGTCTATATAAAAGTTGACCTTGTTGATTGCCAGAAGTTCTAGACCTACGGGAAGTTTTAGAGTAACTTATTTTTCGTCCGGGTCTTCAGCGTATCCGAGATCCAATCCGTTGTTGCTCAAGCTAGTGGACTTCATGGTCGTGCGGTTAGTGTTACCAAGCCTTTAGCCGCATCGTTCCAAGGAGTGTGGGTTAGATTCCCGCTTCAGTCCGATCTTTTCGTCAGGAACGTTTTTCGACTGTGCCGCTGGGCGTTACATGCTAATCCTTTGTCTAGTGTGGTGCTTCCTTCAAAGGGCAAATCGTCCACTGGAAGCATTAACGTGTTGGTGGATTTTTTAAATTAGGTTTTCAATGAAGCTGTAAAAAAAGTTAAAGTTACTCTGTTTTGAGTAGGTTTGACCGAGCGTGTTGATCACGCACAAAAAAGGATACCGTAAAACGGTGTAACTTTGATAGTTTTTTCGAAGAAAACTTGAATATTTATGCATGCTGATTCAAAGAATTATAATTTATATTTTTTAAACAAGTACTGGTATCCTCACTATCGTTGACGGGGTTGGTGGTCTGATGGCTACCGCTTCTGCTTCATATGCAGAAGGTCATGGGTTCAATCCCAGGCCCGTCCCTTTCCTCGTACTTTGTAGTTGTATATCTCTCACTTGCTTCTATCTTCCATTCTAAATATATCACACTCAAACTATTCGTTCATAGCAAACGCTAGAACCAGAGACGGACAAGAAACCGTTTCCCTAACGCTTCCTACTTCCACGCGCATGCCTTTCTTACGCCTGATACATAGGCAGTCTGCTAACCACAAAAGCAAACCTCTCTGCCGTGCCTTTCCCCCAATCCATACACACTCCCGCATGAACTGACGTGGATGCAGTGGAATATACGGTCTACGTGGGAGTCAGTTCAATGCATCATCAATTCCTCCCCCTTCCCCTCATTGGTCTGCATTCTGACGTGGCAGGTGCCATTGTTGCCTAAAAATAGAAGATCACCAGCACTTATACACTGAGGTTGCCTGTTAGTCCCAAGCAGTCATTCGGTTGGTTCCTTGTGTAAGTGCAGCTGATCTGGCATTACTGGAGTGCATCCACGGGCGGCCAATCAAGCTCAAGCTCAAGCACAAGTACTGGTATCCTCACTATCGATTGCAGTTGATAGATTTCCAGAAGATTTATTCTTAATGAATGTATAATTTTTCATATAATCGAAAGTTGGTTTTCTGTTTTGGGGTAACTTTGATAAAGGAACATCACTCGAACAAAATTGACATTTATAGGGCGTTGCATATCTTGAGGCGTTTAACACTATATGGAAATTTCTGACTTAGATTACAGAAATGGTCCCAGTTTGTAAAAATAGTTTTCGCTAAGGGTTTTGAGACCGAATTCGAGTTCTACTATAACAAGGCTATCAAGTATAAGTGACGAATTCATTATGACTTCATCATATAGTGATCGTAGAACAGATTGTTTGAGAGCATTTCAAAATTGCTAAAATTTTATAAATTTTCAATATTTGCATATAAATCCTCAAATGTACTTGATTCTAACGAAAATAGCTTCAACATGAAGTGTCATACTAATACTCTTTACTTTTGCATTCGGTTTGCTTAACAGATTAGCGGAAACTATGTTATTTCGTTTAGTATGTTGAGAGTCTCGCACTATCAAAGTTACCCGCATTATCAAAGTTACCCCGTTTTACGGTACGTTGAAATGTTATCGTCAAACGGGGTAACTTGCAACAGGGAAGATACTTACAACACAACGACATGTAACTGAATTGACGTTTTCTCGAGTATTTAGTTAAATTATTGTAATTCGTTACACCGGCAGAGAGGTTTTGGTGAGGATTTTGGTATTATATCTACATTGGTTGGTTTGCTGGAGGAGAAAATCATACCACACATTTGATCGTATAAAAACAAGGCGGAAAATTGTTCCTAGTACCGTAATAAGGGTATCATTGATCAGCGGGGTAAAATTGATCGGAATGACTCATCTCGAAAAAAGTTCGTATCATCATTTATTGATGGAACATTTCCAAATCACGCATGGTGCTTCTCTTTCTTATATTCATAAGCTAATGTAAGTGAGGATTTTTGTGCAAATTGCGCATACCTTACGCGTAAATTTGTTAACTTTTCGAAAAAATGATTTATATGGGTAAGGATGACACTACCGAAGATTCATGTCTCACATAAGTTCTGCAAACGATATGAGCAAGTAAAATGCGGTTCTTATTAAAAATGGCATCATTGAAAACGAATAAGTTGTCAAAACTTTTATAAGTATGCTCAATTAGGTAACATTAACGAATTACTGTACAGAATGTAGAATTCCCTTAGGAAATTGCCTACCTTTAGGCGTATTCCGTGGTTCGAAGTGTTTTTAATTTTAAAATAACGTAAAAACGAAATGACTTGTAAGCGTTTGACCTCCATATTCTGCTTCGGGGGCCATGATTTAAGTAAGTAACGATATTTTCAATATTACGGAACGTTGTTTACATAGGTGATCAATGTTACCCCATATCAGCTAAATAAAAGAATCACTTAAAACATTTTTTTTTTAAATGCTTAAATCTTTCAAAAAACCAAATGCAGTATATAGTCACAAGCTAGTTTTAAAAATATAAAATTTGCAACATTAGCATTTTCAAACGAAATATTGAAGATATATTCGAAAAAATGATCAATGTTACCCCGGATTACGGTACCACACAAACGGGATATCAATATTATTCCAGGTATTTGCTATTCGCTACAATATTTAATAGTGTAAAAAAGGACTATAAAAAAGTTTTGTCAATTTCACGTTGAAACACTGAAAATAATTTAAAACGTTTTTGACTACCCTTGTGGGGTAATTTGCAACAGCAATTTTAATCTCAATGGCAAGATGTTTTCTGCCACTTGTCATCAAAGACACATGAAAAAGCAAGTTAGACCATTTATTTGCAGAATTACATTAGTATTGTTGAACCTCAACAAACTTAATACACGTTTGGTAGAAAAAAATAAAAAGGTTACATTAATTGCATTATTATTGGAATTTATTATTTTTTATTCGTGAAAACTATGAATAATTTTGAAAAATGTTTCAAATGTAGCTTGCAGATCTGTCATCGTGAACTTTTTGCAAGGAATATAAAGATAGCTGTTTTCAATGACCAGCAGAGGCCATTTCAAGACATGCTATCAATATATGATACGCTTTGGTTAAAATATCAATACAAAATATGTTATGTGGAGGAAAGCCTTAAATATATAAGTATATATTTCACTTTCAAAGTCAAAAACTCACGTTCATTGAAATGAAAAAAGTATAGAAAAAGTGAATATTACCAAATAGTTTAAATTATTGAAATGCACAGATAGGTACAGTATTGGACAATACATATGCAAATTTTTCGATTTTCCATACAAAATTGTCATTTTTAGAGGATTAGATTTGAGTCATTTATGAACCAATTTGAATGAAATTTTCTCAGTGCTTCTGAAATAACTTGAATTTTAACATATATTATTGAGAGATTTTTCTGACCACAAGTTTAAGAGCAATAATGATAAGTGATTTTTGACGTAGAAGTACGTCTTTCTTCTCTATACAGGAGTGAAATTGGAATTTCAAAACCAAGAGCGTTACGCTGGCATGAAATATTTTAAACGTTTATAACTTTTTCCTGGCTTAACGAAATTTCTTGATTAGCACCTCAATCGAAAGATAAGACATCAAAGCTTCATGTCGTTCACTTACTGAATCCCACATACCTGTCCAAATAGTTAAATAACTGTTTTGAAATAGAACGTTGATTTCAAGCAAATCTATAAATAGGGGTGGCTAGAGAAAATTTGACGTCATTTGCTTTTCACTCTCCGATTGGCTCGCATCACAGCAGGCGACAGATCGGCTTGCTTTGACCGGGCGTGCTTCTCAGGCACAGACATCGACAGCGATGAACCCCCCGTTTGTCGTGGTTCGCTCAAATCAAACTGTCGAGCGAGCGAGAGAAGATGCCGTCCGAAGCTAAACCCATCACCGCTGCCGCCGCCTAGAAGAAGAAGAGGAAGCAGTCCACAGGTGAATTTGCGGTCGAACTGTGAACACGCTTTGTGGTTCACCGCTTGTTTGTGTTCACCCAGCCATCGTCATCGCCGCCGCAAATTTCATCGGCCGAGGAGCTGTTGACCCGTGCTTCAAAATTTCGACTCGTGATGAAATCATCATTGGCGGTCAAGAAGCAATCCTGTTAGGAGCAAATACCAGAAGCCCCCTGAGTTTAGCTGGTCCGAGCAGTGTTATGTATCCGTAACAACATCGAAGCTAACAAAGCCATCGGTTCTTTTCAGAGCCATCAAATTTGTGGAAAAGAGTTAAAAGAGAAATATTTCCGACTTTATTTATAACTTCTAATATTCCTAAATCAATTTCACGGCTTCATACAAAATTTAATTTGTCATGAATAATTTATGACTCAACCATTTTAGATTGTACTCGCGGACGCTGCTGCAGTGCCTCACCCCGACGAGTGCTCAACATTTCACAACGATTTTAAAATAGAGTGGCTTTTCCAACAGCGCCTTTTATGTTCCATATTTTATAGGAACACTTTGTTTAGGAAAATTATCCCATGTAACAAAATTGCGACATATCTAGAAAGCTTTTGATAAGACATTCTCATTGAACAATTGTAATAATTTTGGCACCCATGGATCCGAAATTTACCGTCATAATAAAGAAAACTATTGATTATCAATAGCTCGTATTGAATATTTAGGGAATTCCAATCATTCCAACAGTTCAAGTTCGACCAATTTCTCACGTATTAGTATTCTCCACAATTTTCAAGTAATTCCAAGCCCAACACATTATTAGCACATACCCATTTCCCAGATTGGTCGATCAGAAAGCGAAGAGCACGAAAAGGAGGAGCATCATCTGCCATTCCAAGGTTATAAAACATGCTGCCTTCGTTGGATTCAGTTTCATTCCATTTCCGCTTTCGAGCTGGTAAGAGCTCCTCCGAACTTGCTTAGCGAGAAGTACCTCGCTTCTAGAAGCCTGCTGAGCTGTTAATCCAGAATCTGGTTTGTGAAATCGCTCAAGATTTTAAAATTGAGCTACGTTTCCAGATTTCAACTAAATCCCTGTGATCCGCTACCCTGTTGCTGTTGTGCACCCATGAAATATTTAGCTGGTTTGTCGAATAAACTGAGAACTTATTCACATCTTCTTCTTCTTCTTCTTCTTTTTGGCATTAACGTCCTCACTGGGACACAGCCTGCTTCTCAGCTTAGTGTTCTTATGACACTTCCACAGTTATTAACTGAGAGCTTTCTTTGCCAAAGTTTCCATTTTTGCATTCGTATATCGTGTGGCAGGTACGATTATACTCTATGCCCAGGGAAGTCAAGAAAATTTCCATAACGAAAAGATCCTGAACCGACCGGGAATCGAACCCAGACACCTTCAGCATGGCTTTGCTTTGTAGCCGCGGACTCTAACCACTCGGCTAAGGAAGGCCCCAACTTATTCACATGCATTTGAAACTTTTTCAATTTTCCATACAAAACGACCAACTTTGGTAAGTTAGCTCTCAGTTATTTATGGAAATATTTTCGAATGAAGTTTTCACAGAACATCAGATGTAACTTGAGTGTTAACATCGTCAAAAAAATCACTTTAGTCAAACCGTTACTGCTTTTCAACGTGTGATTGGAAAAATCACTCAATAATATATGTTAAAATTTAAGTTATGTCTGATATTTTGTGAAAATTTCATTCAAACCGGTCCATAAATAACTGAGATATAGTTTATCAAAGTTGGTCATTTTGCATGAAAAATTAAAAGAGTTGCAGTTTTTTTTTTCTCAGCAAAGAATCACACTCACACCATCAACGAAAATAGCGCGAAAGCAATAACCAATCGCGTGCGAGTAGCGAACGGAGTGACGAAACAACCAAGCGAGAACCACACCACTCGCCATCGGTGAACGGAGCTCGAGCAAATAAAACCACTGGTTGTTCTGCTCCCAGCTCATTCACAAATCGAACGGCATAACGAACGGATCAAGCAGCGGAGCAGCAAAGAAGAGCGCGTGAAAGCCACAGCAGTGTGCGAGTAGCAAACGGAACCAGAGAGCAACGAAGCGAAAGCAACAACTGAAAAACATTCAGTGGACGGATTAGTAACTGGCGACCTGTTGGAAACTAACGCCAGCGAAATATACACCATCTGCCTCTCCTTACCATTCATATTCTTGTACTTGATGAATTCAATGAAATGGTTTGGTTTGGCGATGGAGCAAAGAGTTATTTAGAATGATTTTACTTGACAAAGAGTTGTTGATAAATATTCCAATCAAAAAGAGTTGTTTTGAAAAAGTTCACTTTTAGCAGAATTTTACTCGGAAAATTTATGCTTTACCAAAGGGTTGTTAATGAAATTCCTGCAGCAAAGGGTCGAGTTTCTCCCACGAATATTTCCAGCCAGGACCAGTCATGGACCCCGCTTCCAAAATTCTCGACAACGGAAATTGGAAAATGTATTAAAATTGCGACAGATTTTAAATACTGTTCAATAAACTGTTTCTTGACCAATTGCAATGAACAACTATTGATCTGAATTGATTTTTCTACATGTTGTCTATTGCGTTAATCTGAGAAATAGGCTATATGAAATTGATGTCTTGGCAAGGGATGTACAAGATGAGCATTATGCTGTTATTGCATCCCGACGGCACTGCAGCAGCGTTCTCGTCGATTATTCGTGATAAATCAGATATTGTATGATGCTACGAGATGATTTAAGTGATTATAGCAAGTATGTGGTAAGCACATTAAGAAATATTACTAGCTATTCTGTGTTTATCACGAGAAGTTCTTACTAGCTCGAAAGTGTAAATGAAATGAACCGAATCCTGTTGTTGTTACAGAGGGATTTTAATCCGAAGGTCATTCGTCCCTTAAATTAACCGAATCTGTCGAAGATAGTATGTTTTACATAATTTGAATTGCAGACGATGCTCCTCCCTTTCGTATTCTTCGCCTTCTTCTGATTGACCAATCTAGGATAAGATACATGAAGTTGATGTCTTGGTTAGGAATTTACATATCTTGGAAAATTCACATGCGCGTTCGTATGGACAGTAAAAATATCAACATTATTTTAACAGCTTACAATAAATTAAAATCACGCATGTTTTGGTTTCGTGCAAATTTTAAATATTTTTGATCAATGTTCAATGTGTTCTGATTTATATACTATGACATTTGCAATAGACTAACCTGTAGAAAAATTTCAGATCAATAGTTGCTCATTACAATTGGTCAGGAAACAGTTTATTGAACAGTATTTAAAATCTGTCGCAATTTTAATACATTTTCCAATTTCCATACTCGAGAATTTAGGAAGTGTTCCCCCATTATATGATGAATCAACGATGCTGTTCAAAATACCATACAATGCTGAGTAGTATGATGTTATCACGGTCCGACGGTGCTGCAGCGGTAAATTCTCAAATTCATGTAATTATGTGGGGTAAATCATGTGAACCAAATTATAGTATACCACGATATTAAGATCATTATAGATAAATCAGTAAATATCATCCAATAAACCCTTTTATGAACGTATGTTGGCCCTGAAAAGGGCCGATTGAGCTTGGATGCTGTGACCACGAGTTTACCACGAGTCGAAATTTAGAAGTTCGGAGGAGCTCTTACCAGCTCGAAAGCGGAATTGGAATGACACTGAATCTGACGAAGGAAGCATGTTTTATAACCTCAGAATAGCAGATGATGCTCCTCCCTTTTGTGCTTTGCTTTCTGATCGACCAATCTGGGAAATGGGTATGTGCTAATAATGTGTTGGGCTTGGAATTACTTGAAAATTGCGGAGTATGCTAATGCGTGAGAAATTGGTCGAACATGAATTGCTGGAAGGGTTGATATCAACTAAATATTCAATACGAGCTATTGATAATCAATAGTTTTCTTTATTATGAAGGTAAATTTCTGATCCATGGGTGCCAAAATTATTATAATTGTTCAATGAGAATGTCTTATCAAAAGCTTTCTAAATATGTCGCAATTTTGTTACATGTGATAATTTTCCTAATCAAAGTGTTCCCTTAAAATATGGAACATCAAAGACGCTGTTGGAAATGCCACTCTATTTTACAATTGTTGTGGAATGTTGAGCACTCACCCCGACGGCACTGCAGCAGCGTCCGCGATTACAGTCTCAAAATGTTTAGTCATAAATTATTCATGACCAATGAAATTTTGTATGAAGCTGTGAAATTGATTTAGGAATATTATAAGTCATATATAAAGTCGGAAATATTTCTCTTTTAACTCTTTTCCACTAATTTGATGGCCCTGAAAAGGGCCGATGGCTTTGTTAGATTTGATGCTCTTACAGATAAATAACACTGCGGGATGTTATCAGTTGATTGCCATGGTCAAACGGGGAATCCTCAACTCAAATGTATAAATTTGAGCAAATAATACGACGAACCGAAAGTTTCGTGGCGTGGATGGCGCACAACAGTAACAGGTAATGGATCACCGGGCTTAAGTCGAAATCTGATGATGGCGGCGATGACGATGGCTGGGTGAACGCAAACAAGCGGTGAAGCATAAAGCGAGAATGACTTGCCCGACCGTGTTCACAGTTCGACCGCAAATTTTCCTGTGGACTGCTTCCCCTTCTTCTTCTTCTTGGCGGCGGCAGGGGTGATGACTTTGGCTTCGGACGGCATCTTCTCTCGCTCGCTCGACAGTTTGATTTGAGCGAAGCAAGACAAACGGGGAGGTCCTTCGCTATCGATGTCTGTGCCTGAGAAGCACGCCCGGTCAGAGCCAGACGATCTATTGCCTGCTGAGATGCGATCCAAGCGGAGAATGGAAAGCAAATGACGTCAAATTTTCTCTAGCACCCCTATTTATAAATTTGCTTGAAATCAACGTTCTCTTTTAAAACAGTAATCAAACTATTTGGACAGGTATGTGGGATTCAGTAAGTAAACGACATGACCCTTTGATGTCTTGTCTTTCAATTGAAGTGCCACTCAAGGAATTTCGTTAAGCCAGCAAACAGTTATAAGAGTTCAAAATATTTCATGCCAACGTAAGGCTCTTGGTTTTGAAATTCCAATTTCACTCCTGTATAGAGAATTTTTGAAAGTATACAAACTGTGCGGCATAATCAAATGCAAACGCATTCAGTTCCCGATGGTTAGTGCCTGTGCTTTTACTGTTCATAAGTCGCAAGGTGGAACTTTCCCCGAGGTCGTGTACGACTATGACAAAAAGCCAGGATCAGCAATTGGTATATGTTGGTTTGTCGCGGGTTACTTCATTGCAAGGACTATTTTGACGTAGAAGTACGTCTCTCTTCTCTATACAGGAGTGAAATTGGAATTTCAAAACCAAGAGCGTTACGCTGGCATGAAATATTTTAAACGTTTATAACTTCTCGCTGGCTTAACGAAATTTCTTGATTAGCATCTCAATCGAAAGCCAAGACATCAAAGCTTCATGTCGTTTACTTACTGAATCCCACATACCTGTCCAAATAGTTTAATAACTGTTTTAAAAGAGAACGTTGATTTCAAGCAAATCTATAAATAGGGGTGACTAGAGAAAATTTGACGTCATTTGCTTTTCACTCTCCGATTGGCTCGCATCTCAGCAGGCGAGAGATCGGCTTGTTCTGACCGGGCGTGCTTCTCAGGCACAGACATCGATAGTGAAGGACGCCCCCGTTTGTCTTGCTTCGCTCAAATCAAACTGTCGAGCGAGCGAGAGAAGATGCCGTCCGAAGCTAAAGCCATCACTGCTGCCACCGCCTAGAAGAAGAAGAAGAGAAGCAGTCCACAGGAGAAATTGCGGTCGAACTGTGAACACGGTCGGGCGAGTCTTTCTCGCTTTGTGGTTCACCGCTTGTTTGCGTTCACCCAGCCATCGTCATCGCCGCCGCAAATTTCATCGGCCGAGGAGCTGTTGACCCGCGCTTCAAAATTTCGACTCGCGATGAAATCATCATTGGTGGTCAAGAAGCAATCCCGTTAGGAGCAAATACCAGAAGCCCCCTGAGTTTTGCTGGTCCGAGCAGTGTTATTTATCCGTAACAACATCGAAGCTAACAAACCCATCGGTTCTTTTCAGAGCCATCAAATTTGTGGAAAAGAGTTAAAAGAGAAATATTTCCGATTTTATTTATAACTTCTAGTATTCCTAAATCAATTTCACGGCCTCATACAAAATTTCATTTGTCGTGAATAATTTATGACTCAACCATTTGGGATTGTACTCGCGGACGCTGCTGCAGTGCCGTCGGGTGAGTGCTCATCATTTCACAACGATTGCAAAATAGAGTGGCTTTTCCAACAGCGCCTTTTATGTTCCATATTTTATGGGAACACTTTGATTAGGAAAATTATCCCATGTGACAAAATTGCGACATATTTAGAATGCTTTTGAAAAGACATTCTCATTGAACAATTGTAATAATTTTGGCACCCATGGATCAGGAATTAACCGTCATAATAAAGAAAACTATTAATTATCAATAGCTCGTATTGAATATTTAGGGAATGCCAATCATTCCAACAATTCATGTTCGACCAATTTCTCTCGTATTATTCTCCGCAATTTTCAAGTAATTCCAAGCAAAACACATTATTGGCACATACCCATTTCCCAGATTGGTCGATCAGAAAGCGAAGAGCACAAAAGGGAGGAGCATCATCTGCTATTCCAATGTTATAAAACATGCTGCCTTCGTTGGATTCAGTTTCATTCCATTTCCACTCCGAACTTGCTTAGCGAGAAGTACCTCGCAGCAAGGAGCCTGCTGAGCTGTTAATCCAGAATCTGGTTTGTGAAATCGCTCAAGATTTCAAGATTGAGCTACGTTTCCAGATTTCAACTAAATCCCTGTGTACGCTACTCTGTTGCTGTTGTGTACCCATGAAATATTAAGCTTGTTTGTCGAATAAACAGAGAACTTATTCACATCTTCTTATTCTTCTTCTTCTTGGCATTAACGTCCTCACTGGGACAGAGCCTGCTTCTCAGCTTAGTGTTCTTATGACACTTCCACAGTTATTAACTGAGAGCTTTTGTTGCCAATGTTTCCATTTTTGCATTCGTATATCGTGTGGCAGGTACGATTATACTCTATGCCCAGGGAAGTCAAGAAAATTTCCATTACGAAAAGATCCTGGACCGACCGGGAATCGAACCCAGACACCTTCAGCATGGCTTTGCTTTGTAGCCGCGGACTCTAACCACTCGGCTAAGGAAGGCCCCAACTTATTCGCATGCATTTGCAACTTTTTCGATTTTCCATACAAAATGACCAACTTTGGTAAGTTAGATCTCAGTTATTTATGGAAATGTTTTCGAATGAAACATTCACAGAACATCAGATGTAACTCGAATTTTAACATATATTTTTGAAAATTTTTCCAATCACAAGTTTATAAGTAATAACGGTTTACTAAACTGTAATTTTCGACGAAATATTCAAAACTTTTTATCTTAAAATCTGATAGCCTTACACAAAAACTGTCTTCAACCAACTTATTCATCTCGTCAAAATCTACAACTTTTCTGAAGATACCATGAAACTATTCCTTCAATATGTTTAGTTATGTCAATCATAAAAAATCGTCAAAAAAATCACTTTAGACAAACCGTTACTGCTTTTCAACGTGTGATTGGAAAAATCACTCAAAAACATATGTTAAAATTTAAGTTATGTCTGATATTCTGTTAAAATTTCATTCAAATCTGTCCATAAATAACTGAGATATAGTTTATCAATGTTGGTCATTTTGCATGAAAAATCAAAAGAGTTTCAGTTTTTATTTCTCAGCGAAGAATCACACCATCAACGAAAATAGCGCGAAAGCAATAACCAATCGCGTGCGAGTAGCGAACGGTGTGACGAAACAACCAAGCGAGAACCCCACCACTCGCCATCGGTGAACGGAGCTCGAGCAAATAAAATCACTGGTTGTTCTGCTCCCAGCTCATTCACAAATCGAACAGCATAACGAACGGATCAAGCAGCGGAGCAGCAAAGAAGAGTGCGTGAAAGCCACAGCAGTGTGCGAGTAGCGAACGGAACCAGAGAGCGAAAGCAACAACTGAAAATCATTCAGTGGACGGATTAGTAGTCAGCGCCAACCGGCGACCTGTTGGAAAGTAACGCCAGCAAAATATACACCATCTGCCTCTCCTTACCATTCATATTCTTGTACTTGATGAATTCAATGAAATGGTTTGGTTTGGCGATGGAGCAAAGAGTTATTAAGGATGATTTTACTTAACAAAGAGTTGTTGATAAATATTCCAATCAATAAGAGTTGTTTTGAAAAAGTTCACTTTTATCAGAAATTTCTGCTTTACCAAAGAGTTGTTAATGAAATTCCTGCAGCAAAGGGTCGAGTTTCTCCCCACGAATATTTCCAGCCAGGACCAGTCATGGAGGACAATCCATCCCGAGCATCACGGCCCCCGCTTCCAAAATTCTCGAGTACGGAAATTGGAAAATTAATACATAATGCTCATCTTGTACATCCCTTGTCAAGACATCAATTTCATATAGCCTATTTCTCAGATTAACGCAATAGACTAACATGTAGAAAAATTTCAGATCAATAGTTGCTTATTACAATTGGTCAGGAAACAGTTTATTGAACAGTATTTAAAATCTGTCGCAATTTTAATACATTTTCCAATTTAATACTCGAGAATTTAGGAAGTGTTCCCCCATTATATGATAAATCAACGATGCTGTTAGAAATACCATACAATGCTGAGTAGCATGATGTTATTACGTTCCGACGGCGCTGCAGTGGTAAATTCTCAAATTCATGTAATTATGTGGGGTAAATTATGTGAACCAAATTGTAGTATACCGCGATATTTAGATCATTATAGATAAATCAGTAAATATCATCCAATAAACCCTTTTATGAACGTATGTTGGCCCTGAAAAGGGCCGATTGAGCTTGGATGCTGTGACCACGAGTTTACCACGAGGCGAAATCTAGAAGCGCGGATCGGTCAACCTAGAAATCTTGAGCGATTTCACAGACCAGATGCTGGATTGGCAGCTTGAAGAATAACAGCTCAGCAGATTTCTAGCAGCGAGGTACTTCTCGCTGAGCAAGTTCAGAGGAGCTCTTACCAGCTCGAAAGCGGAATTAGAATGAAACTGAATCCGACGAAGGAAGCATGTTTTATAACCTCAGAATAGCAGATGATGCTCCTCCCTTTTGTGCTCTTCGCTGATCAACCAATCTGGGAAATGGGTATGTGCCAATAATGTGTTGGGCTTAGAATTACTTGAAAATTGCGGAGAATGCTAATGCGTGAGAAATTGGTCGAACATGAATTGCTGGAAGGGTTGACATTAACTAAATATTCAATACGAGATAATGATAATTAATAGTTTTCTTTATTATGACGGTAAATTTCTGATCCATGGGTGCCAAAATTATTATAATTGTTCAATGAGAATGTCTTTTCAAAAGCATTCTTAATATGTCGCAATTTTGTTACATGTGATAATTTTGCTAATCAAAGTGTTCCCACAAAATATGGAACATCAAAGACGCTGTTGGAAATGCCACTCTATTTTACAATTGTTGTGAAATGTTGAGCACTCACCCCGACGGCACTGCAGCAGCGCCCGCGAATACAGTCACAAATTGTTGAGTCATAAATTATTTATGACAAATGAAATTTTGTATGAAGCCGTGAAATTGATTTAGGAATATTAGAAGTTATGAATAAAGTCGGATATATTTCTCTTTTAACTCTTTTCTACTAATTTGATGGCCTTGAAAAGGGCCGATGGCTTTGTTAGCTTTGATGCTCTTACAGATAAATAACACTGCGGGATGTTATCAGTTGATTGCCATGGTCAAACGGGGAATCCTCAACTCAAATGTATAAATTTGAGCAAGTTATTTGCTTAAACGACGAACCGAAAGTTTCGTGACGTGGATGGCGCACAACAGTAACAGGTAGTGGATCACCGGGCTTATGTCAAAATCTGATGATGGCGGCGATGACGATGGCTGGGTGAACGCAAACAAGCGGTGAACCACAAAGCGAGAATGACTTGCCCGACCGTGTTTACAGTTCGACCGCAAATTCTCCTGTGGACTGCTTCCTCTTCTTCTTCTTCTTCTTCTTGCGGCAGGGGTGATGGCTTTGGCTTCGGACGGCATCTTCTCTCGCTCGCTCGACAGTTTGATTTGAGCGAAGCAAGACAAACGGGGAGGTCCCTCGCTATCGATGTCTGTCTTCTCAGTTCCATCACGCCAAAGGCAGCAATTCCAAGGGTTGACTTGAGGAATGAGCTGCAGCGCTTAGGCAATCATCGATTAGTGACGCTTTGAGACGTGAAATACTGGATCATAGTAGCCCAACCTGCATATTGATGATAATCAATGTACAGAGCCTAAATGCTGATGCAATGGATATTGCTACAGACCATAGCACTGGACCGATTCAATCGATTATCACGATCGAAGCACCCGAGCCATCAAACATCTAATCTACTGGAGGAGTTTGGCGAACTACAGCTGGAGCCAGAAACCGATCACCCAACCAAGCAACACAAGGAAGCAACGACCAAACAAACAAATTCAAACATCTGGCATTATTCCTGGAACACCATACACTGGTTCTCGAAACCACAGAACGACAAATGGTTCTTTTCAGGACTACCAAAATGAGTCCAAAAAGAGTTAACTTCTGAAAACTTCATCCGATCAATAACAACACAAAAATAGTACACTTACAAATTCATACACATGACAAATCAAATTATTAATCATCGTAGTTCTACGTCAACCCCGCGGTAATGTAATAGACATTACCCACCCCAAATTTTTTGACAAACTCTACTTTTTTCAAGTTCCATCACGCCAAAGGCAGCAATTCTCCCAAGAGTGTTGACTTAAGGAATGAGCTGCAGCGCTTAGGCAATCATCGATTAGTGACGCTTTGAGACGAACTGCGTGAAATACTTGATCATAGCGGCCAAGCCTGCATATTGATGAGTATCAATGTACAGAGCCTAAATGCTCATGCAATGGATATTGCTACAGACCAAAGCACTGGACCGATTCTATCGATTCTAACGATCGAAGCACCCGAGCTATCAAACATCTAATCTACTGGAGGAGTTTGGCGAACTACAGCTGGAGCCAGAAACCGATCACCCAACCAAGTAACACAAGGAAGCAACGACCAAACAAACAAATTCAATCATCTGGCATTATTCCTGGAACACCAAACACTAGTTCTCGGAACCACAGAACGACAAATGGTTCTTTTCAGGACTACAAAAATGAGTCCTAGAAGAGTTAACTTCTGAAAACTTCATCCGATCAATAACAACACAAAACTAGTACACTTACAAATTCATACACATGACAAATCAAATTATTAATCATCGTAGTTCTACGTCAACCCCGCGGTAATGTAATAGACATTACCCACCCCAAATTTTTTTGACGATTTTTTTTTAATTTCTTTATTAGTATCATTCCAAACATTACATTCATTTCTTATATCTAGGTGTTCTGTGTTATTAGACAACACTATCATCCTAATTTGGTAAAACAAATTTAAGATTTAATTAACATTTTGTTAACAACATATTACATTTCATTTGCCGTAGCAGTTCAGATTTTTTACAGGTGAGTAGATTTCATCTGTTCATAAGAGAAAAAAAACGCTTTGAATATACTTAACCTTGAATATACTTAACCTCTGACGATTTTTTATAATTGTCATAACAAAGCAAATTGAAGCAATAGCTTAATAGTATCTTCAGCAAAGTTTTAGTTTTGAACAAAACGAACAATTTTTCTGGAAACAGATTTTCTTCAGGGTCGTTTGATTTTCAGATAAATAGTTTTGAATTTTTCGAAGAAAATTACACTTTAATGAGATCGTTATTACTTCTCAACTCGTGGTTGGAAAAATCATTCAAAAATATTTGTTAAAATTCATCGGTCAATAAATAACTGAGATCTAGCTTACAAAAGTTGACCATTTTGTATGGAAAAATCAAAGAAGTTGCAAATGTTTTGTCCAATACTGTAGGTATATAATTTTATTATTAAATTTTGGAGATGAACTGCTCTCTGTAACTACCATAACATGCAGCACATAATGAGAGACTGTTTATCGTGTACTGCTACTACTTTAATCAGATCGGGGAGACAGCAGTGCATGATAAAACCCATCTAAACAAGCTGTGAACCTGGGGGACACTATTGCTATCGGAAGTTCAAGGATTGTTTATCGTGCCAATAAAGTAAAACACCTACCCCTAACGGTGAACAATCGAGAAGAGTATTTTACGCAACAGAATGATGATTTTTACATCACGATTCGTACATTTATCCAACGAGGCTTGCCGGGTTGAATAATTACGACGAGTGCTGTAAAAAACGAGATCTGCAACGAGTTGCGTGCAACATTTTTTGCAATTTCGCAGAAGACCACTTGAGGGTACCGTAATTTCGGGTGAAATTGATCACTTTTCACGATTTTTCTTGTCTGATTTTTATAATGTTAATACAAAACAACTGAATGCAGGAAAACAAGTATGAAGGTGAGCCTCATTGACTCATGTATTGAAATTTTCTAACAAATGTAATTTTAGTGCTAAAAAATATGTCTAAAATAAAAAATCGGGAGATCTCATTTCGGGGTGAAATTGATCACTTATCAATGCCATTATTGTTAGTTTTCAAAACAACTTTACATAATAAATTTGAGCTCTCTGAATCTGAATACGCTTGCCAAATTCTTAACAATACAGTTTTAATAGATATAACGAATGTTTAAATTTCAAGAATAACGCAAAAAAACGCCTAAATGTACGCAATTTCCTAAGGAATTTCCTGATATATACCAGAAAATCAATTATTTCAACCAAATCAAAGAATTGGTACGAGTTTTGGTTATGAAATCTAGTTTGGGGATATATCTTAAGTATCCTCACAAACTTTCAGGATTATACCATGTCCAAATCCTTGTCTAGAACTAGAAGTTTATTGATGTTTGTCAACACTGCACCGTACATGATTTTGAAATTTTACATTATTTTAATAGAAATGAACATTTTTGAACGCAAAAAACCTTCACAACATACAATTTGGATATACTTACGCACTGCTGGTTTCATTGATATTTGTGCTCCACTAGGAAGAAATAAAATCGAGTGACACAGTGATCAATTTCACCCTACTGATCAATTTCACCCGAATTTACGGTATCAGAAATCTCATTGGAATGCATTCAGCATAATTTTACAATTTCTGGAAAATTGTTGTGTAATGTTTCATAATGCAACTCAAAACAGTTGCGTATAAAAAAGCGTTGTATAATAAAAAAGCGTTGCGTAATGAATAATTACATCACTGGTTCCTGTTGCGCAATTACTGTTACCACACTAGCAAAGATGGCCGCCACAATGGCCGACTTTTGCTCCTACTCACGTTCTCAAAGACACCAAACTGGAGAAATAGTTGGCAAACGTTCCTGATCTTCGTATTTTAAGCTTCCTGCTAGTGCACAAAGCCAAAATAAAAAGTGCACTGTAGTTGGATGCTTCCTTCGGAACATTTGTGCCTTCGAAGTTTCAATCTAATCTTAGAAGTTGATTCCAAACTGTTTCACCTTGATTCTTTGCAATAATATTCAAATGAAAATTTGTTAAGTATTTTGCGAATGTTTCCGGTACAGTACTTTCGGATGGTGGAGCAAATAATCTTTAATTTTGACACATGGTAGAATATGACTGTTAAATAAAATTAGTAAACCTCCAACGATGTACTTTGAAAACTATACATTCGGTCAAGTTAACAGGCAGACGTTTATGATTGTCAGAACTAGCTGAAATTCAATATCACAGCGGAGTTAATGGATCTGATAAATGCGTAAAATTATTCAAAAAACAGAAATACTCACATCTCACAATAACGGGGAGGGTTCCAGTGGGTTGGCACCATTGCTAAACGCTAGTACAACTATTTCCTTCAATTAAAAGTAAAACGAGCATTTTGAAAATTGTAGTTTCATTCTTGAAAATTAACGGTTTAAATCAACGTAACGCCGCACCAAAATTTTAGACCTAGTGTATTTTTTTGAATAATGGTCTGATTTTAGAGCCTTTGTCATCAAAAACACTCCTAATTAGCTATAAGACATTCGTATGATACTTAAAAAACTTAGATACAGTACTTTCATAAAAATGTATTTTAATATCTCAATTTCTCACCAATAAAATATATCAAGTTTATATAAGTTTTCAGAAATGTTCGTTAGGAATTATTTCAGAGTTTGGAATTTTGATACCTTGGCGCAGATGTAGTTTTTATATTCCGGCAAAATTGTTTATCAGAACATCCGTAAAACCTACTCAATCCAACAACAGCGCCGTGTAACAGGAGCATAACGACATACTTCGAAAAAAAACAGTACAACACAAGCTTTACACAACGATCCTTCACCGGCGGAATTCTAATGCACGACTCTCTGCTTAGACTTGCTAAAAAGCTGCGCGTTCACTGCGACGACGAATACTCAATAACCATATAAAACATATCTAACTTATCTTTCCTTGCCATTGCTTGACTGAATGAATAGGAACACCTTAAATTATCAGTGCCATTCATGGTTAATTGTCATATTTTACTCTCAATATAATACCCAAGTAACACATTTTGTCATAAACGTGGTCAAAATACACCTTTCATACATCGCCGCTGTTTTATTTCGAATGTGCTAAATATCATACACCTTTATAACCGAAAAAGCGCAGACGGTGAATGATTTAAAACATCTTTTATAGTCCAATTAGATGTTTTAAAATACCTACTTCATAGCATTCTGATGTGTTATATCAAAGTTATATCATACATCATTATAACCAATAAGTTGTTACCGTAATCCGGGGTAACATTGATCGGGATGACTCATCTTGTTAAACGTTCAAATAAAGATTTATTGATGAAACATTTTCGAACCATGAATGGTGCCTCTCTTTCGTATATTCATAAGCTAATGATAATTAAGGTTTTTTGCCAAAATTGCGTTTAGTTCATGCGCAAATTTGTCAACTTTTTGAAACAATGATTTCTATCATTTTCACTGACACTACCGAAAATTCATGTCTCACATGAGTTCTGCAGACGATGTGATCAAGGAAAATGCGGGTTTTACTAAAAATGGCATCGCCGAAAAGGAATCCGTTGTCAAATCTTTCATAAGTTTATTCAATTAGGCAACATTAACTAATTACTATTACGAATGTAGAATTTCCTGAGGAAATTGCCTACTTTTAGGCGTATTACGCGGTTCAAGGTGTTTTTAATTTTGAAATAACTCAAAAAGTAAATGACTTGTAAGAGTTTGGTCTTCATATTCGGCTTCAGGGGCCCTGATTTTAGTAAGTAACGACATTTCCAATATTAGCGAACGTTGTTTACTTGGGTGATCAATGTTATCCCATATCAGCTGAATCAAAAAATCACTTAAAACATTTATTGAAACATGTTTAAATCTTTCGAAAAACAAAATAAAGTACATAGCTAGGAGCGGTGGGTGCCGGTACTTTTTTTAAAAATATGAAACTTGTAACATTTGTATTGTGAAATGAAAAATTTAAGAAAAACTAAAAAAAAATGATCAATGTTACCCCAGATTACGGTACCAAGTTATCAAGACGTGATTTTCCGAATTAAAATACAAGTGCATTTTGTGTATTAGGTGTTTGAAATATTTTAACAGCTCAAAAACAAAAACAAAAAAATCATCCATTGACTTGAAATGATGCAAATAACGTGATGAAAAACAAGCATCTTGCTGCATGAGATTTACTTGTTTTTGCAAGTTACGAGTTTTAAAATATAAAGTTAGGTATATTTGTAAGCATGTATGGTGTATGTTTTTTTAGGTGCCGTATTAGATTTTAGGTGAAACTGGGTGTTGTACTCCTTGTTACGCCATTTAAAACATGCGCAATTGCAACATAAGTTCAGTGAAATATATCCGATTGTGTGATTTTTTTTCTTTGGAGGAACAAGCGAGAAACATGGTGGATTCAATTAGATGGTAGGTTAAAACTTCTTGGAATGGTTATTGGATTAGGTACCTAAAAATACAATGGGTTGATGTGTTTTTTTTTTTTTTTTCAATAGAACGTAATATTTAAAAAATCAAACTTTTTAGCTGGGTCGAAACTTTTCCTGGCGTTTCGTGCTGAAAACCGTAATTCAGCTAAATGTCAATTGCTTGCAATGAAAGCTCTACAGTTATTATTTACACGAGTGTTGGAAGCAATTTTGTGTTTGAATGAAGTTATAACTACGTATTCAGTACGTGTTAACGTGTACGTGTTAATAACAAATATAAATGCTGCTCAATTCATTGAAAATGTCAAATATCGCCGTTGAGATGAAATGCTCGTTGTCATTGGAAAAAATCACATCTGCAGAATTTTCATTTGCGCACTATTTTCGTGTATATGTTCAGTCATTTTTCTTCTCCGCTTGCATTAACTACCATTTTACTTATTTGTTTGCTACAGATTTAGTTTTGCTACAAGTTTCTGCACCCATCTTCGGGGAGAAACTGCGATGTCATCCAAGACAACCAAAATGTACGCATAACGAAATCACCTGGAGGCTTTGTGCATCATTTCACTTATAAGATGTCGCGAAAAGGCCTTCTACGTACAAAAGTGGAGGCCATATACGTGCATATATTATGTGATGAATAATAACATACAATGCGAGTGTATAAATTTTCTACCGAACTATCCTGTGTTCTTCTGCGACTAAACTTATGATAACAAATGTTGATTTGACAGTTGCTACGAATTGATTCGACTTACTTTGTACGAGTGTACGGGACGAAACAAATTGTACAAATGTACTCAGAAAAAAGCGTTTTATGCGAGGAAACTTATCAATCTGACGATTTCATCCACCGTGTTTAGCAGGTTTGATGTAATGTGTACGAATAAACGAGTTATTAAGTGAAATTTGATGCGACTTCTGGTTGTCTGGGATAGAGACACATGCTAGAAATGTTTTCCATTTGACAGAAAAAAAACATAACTATAATATCTCTATCAAAACAATCAAACAAATATGTACGAAAGATGTATTCAAGAGCAACTTTATAACTAAATTTGCATAAACTAGAGTTTTGTAATGGGAAGTACTTTCGTTAAGTAATATATACGTTTGTCAATCAGGAATATAACATAAACATTGGATCTAAGTTTTCAGAACGGATATGTTCTTCTAAAACATCTCGAGAACGGTTTTAGAACAGAAGATGTATTGGATTTCATCTTTAACATCTGATTACAACATCATTTTCGGATAGCTCAGCGAGAAGATGTTTTCTGTGTTACTTGGGTATACGTTGTTATCATTTTAATGTACTTCATCTTTTATTATCATCTTCAACTAGTTTACAAAAGTTTTACATTCTTATTTGTAGAATCATTTTGTTTAACAGAGGTTTCAAAAAAAAAAAATTGAAATAGAATTTGAAATAAATTACAGCGTGTTATCTTAGACATCGAGCAAGACAGAGACTATTATCGTGAAAATAATATTCCGTAGTGATAATATCACGGTTCAATTAGACACTTTTGTTAGCAAGAAGATAAATCCTCAATCATTTGTTTCTTTTTCCTTCGTGTGATCGTGCAGACTTTTACAAATCGTAAATTTGTAATACATATTGTAATATTGTGAAATTTCAGTGTTTGTGGAATCTTATCGGCCCATAGAATTTTTGAAGTAAAAATAATATTTCGTAGTGATAATATCACGATCCGGGAAGCTTTGCTATTAACAGCACTCCATAAAAAAAATGAAATAGAATTTGAAAGAAATTTCAGTGGTTTGGTTCGATAAGTTTAGGTTATTTCGCACTCTTGCGACCTTTGGTCATATGATGTCGACTTCTAAAGTTTAGAATTATTGCTAAAAAATAATATTCCGTAGTAATAATATCACGTACTAAAAATACTTTGTTTAACTAAAAAAAATATTCCGTAGTGATAATATCACGCAAAGAAAAGACTTCGATAGATGGTGGCTCCAGAGAGGAAGATCCACAACAGTTGTATTCAAATTAGGAGTTGAGTGCTCAAATCGCAGTAATCGATCACCCAAGGACCAACCCCAAAGGAGGAAAAGGACATACTCAAAAGCAGTAAAAAATTTCCATTTAATTGGTGAAAAATACAAAAGTCCATTGCCGTTTGTGTACCAAGGAAGACAAGGACGACAATATGGTACAATATGACGATTGCGACAGTTGGTTTAGGACCCGGTTTCCATGGGGCAATTCGAACAATTGATTGCTCGTCTAAATGTAAAACAAGAGCCAGAATAGGATCAAATAAGCATTCTGCTGAAAAGGCAAAATATGATGAGTTTACCTCGTTTTAGTGGTGCGGCCAAAGAATGGCCAAGATTCAAAAAAAAATTTGATACCACAAAGGCTGAAGGAGAATTCAGCGATATTGAAAATCTAAATCGCTTGCAGCAAGCATTGGAAGGACATGCTTTGAAAGCTGTAAGCCACTTTATGTTCGAACCAAATAACGTTCCAAGAATAATGGAACGTTTAGAAGAAAACTTTGGTAGATCAAATCAAGTATACGATGAATATTTGACGAGAATACAAGGTGATTCGTCAGGATCTGTAGTTGAGATATCCGATGCGTTGGATGCTCTAGGGGCACACATAAGTGTCATGGGAAGGCAAGAATACCTGAAGGATTACAGGTTAATTGATGAGATCATAAGAAAGCTGCCCTTTAATCTTCAGGTGCAATGGACAGAAGCGCTTCAGCGAAATAGAGAATAACCATCGTTGAAGGACCTTGGAAAGTGGTTATCAGGTATCAGGTATCAGAAGGCCGGCTCCAAAGGCACGTTCCCCACCAGTTGGGAGATTTGTGCCATCGCCATATTTGAGCCTATTTCATCATCTACTCGATGGGAGAGGAAAGGGAAGGGAAAGATGGGAGGAAATAGGAGTGGGGTCCCTTGAAGAGGGAAGATCGCATAAGCGAAATGAGAGCATGTAGCTCCATACCACAATGGGTTCGAACAGCGCCCTGCACTGGGCACTGCAAAACGCATGAGCATAAAGAGAGCCTATAGCTCATTACCACAGCGGGTAAAGAAAAACAGAATGTCCTGAAGATTCAGGGTTCTGAATTCAGTTTCACTTAATAAGTGTTTACCAAGTAATTGGAATCGCATTTGCGCAAAAACTGGACAGTTACATATCAGGTGATACGAAGTTCCATAATCGGAGTCACAACTATCACACACAAATGAGTCAGCACGCTGAATATTTGCCATGTGATAGTTGAGTCGGCAGTGGCCTGTCAACGCTCTGACCAAGAGACTGCAATTCTGCTTTGACAGATTTGTTAAATACTTCGCCACCTTTGGAGATGGCTCAGTAATATACAATTTTGTTTGACGACACGACTCCAAACTATTCCAATATTGCTTGTGCTGAGTTGCCGCCCAAGAGTTTATCTGAAGCTTCACCCAGCACTTCGAAATTGGAATAGCCGGCTCAGGGCCAATGAAGTCATGCGATGCTCCATCGCGAGCTAGCTCATCAGCTAATTCATTTCCAGCGATGGAAGAATGGCCAGGTACCCATACAAGGTTTACAGAGTTGACTGAATTCAGTTGCGATAACAAGCTTCGACCTTGAGTTGGCCGAAGCGAGAGCTTTTATAGCAGCCTGACTATCTGAACAGAAGTATATGACTTTACCCATTACGCGCTGTTGAAGTGCTGATTGCACTCCACACATAAGAGCAAATATTTCCGCCTGAAAAACGGTCCAGTTTCTACCAAGTGAGAAAAACTGATTCAGCCTTAGCTCACGAGAATATACTCCTGCACCAGCTCTACCTTCAAGAAGGGAGCCATCAGTGTAACATACTATATTGTTTGATATACTTCTTTCCAAATAGCCAGACGTCCACTCTTCCCGTGAAGGGAATTGTGTGGTAAATGTCCTGTAAGGTAAGTGACAAGCAATTGTGAGATCACTTGGAGCAAGGACAATTTTGTCCCAATTTACCAAAAGTGGAACGAAGTGTGTGTAGATCTACGATTCACTGGATTTTTCTCCAGTAGATCCAGTACCCATAAACGGTAAGAGCAAGAAAGTGCTTCTTGTTTAAGATATATGTGTAGTGGCGCAACGTCGAAAAGGGCCTCGAGCGCTGCTGTGGGAGTTGTAGAGAACGCACCACACGGCGTGTCTGGTAGAACAATATTATCACAAAAAAATAGGCATCGCTAAATCTTTCACCATTCGAAAATATAGGTTTTTTGCTTTCATTTGACGTGTTCCCCAAAAAAATCCACCGAGGGATCCCGAACATTTTTTTTATTTAAAATTTTGTTTCATGAAGTACATTATTTTCAAATAAAATCATGATAAAAGGCAGTTTTTTTTTCTCACAAGCTCGATGGAAGCCCAAATTTCAAATGAAAGTTTATATAACAAAGATATATAATATTACATGTTGTAATGGACATAACTGTCCTATGTGATCTTGTGGATTTAATATGCCATAGGACACTTATTCGTACAGTGAAGAACACACCCAGTTGAGTTCAACTAATTTTCATTCTTTTATCGAGATCCGCACAGCTGAGCGGTCAGCAAATTAATTTTGACTGATATGTCAGGAAAAAATCAAGTTTACTTAAAACAGCACGTTTTGGTGCCGTCACCAAACGTCACTTTTATTAAGATGTCAGCAAACAACCTTTAACTGAGATTTGCACAGCTGAGATTGGCATTCTGATTTAAATGTGTATTTGATTCTAGTGTATAACTGCTTCTTTTCATGTCTAGAATAGATGAATTTTCTGTTTCTTCTGTCTGGAATTACACCCCTATTGAGACAAAGCCAGCTTCTCAGATAAGAGTTCTTCGGTTACTCATTAACTGAGAATTTGATTCGCCAATCGTTCATCAATGTTTTTTATATTGTATGTAAGAAAAATATTCTCAACCAATGATATCAAATCAGCCATGCTGAAAAAATAACTTTGTTCATCACAATTTCACGTAGCTTTTCCTTCAATTACATATTTCAGTGTTAACTTCCGTACAAGTTCAAGCTGAAAACGATTGATACGAAATAGAACTCTTTTAAACCATTTTTACAAATCAATAACACTTGCTGCTGTGTTAATATTTTCATCTTTCTCAAAATTTATATGAATATTTATATGAATAAATCCTTCAGTCTTTTGAAAATTCTGTTTTTTGTTTAGTATAATGGTTGGCTGCCATTCTACGCATATTTGTCCCGCGGTCTATAAGGTTTACCTAGAACATGGTACGAGTAAGCGTAGAAGGACAGTTCATGTGCTAGTAGATGGACAATTCAAAATTCAATTCCAAATATTTTTAACACATAGTGGATCAGTCACCTTGTGATAGCATACAGGATGCGCCATCTTTTATGTTGGTGTGTGAATATTGAATAACTTTGAAATTTATTAAACGATTGATTTGGTTTGACATGTCTTGGAAACGTCAATTTAGTATACTTTAAACCACGAATAACTACACCGAAAAAACATACCAAAAAAGTGACTCTTTGAATTGAAAATAGTCTTGCAGTTGTGTGAAATCAACTGTTATGTCCTTAAAAATATCGTGGTCAACAGGCACCATCTGGCTTCATAAATAAGCAAAAATGCCACATTTGAGGAACAGAAAATCTATTAGAGATTCAAGAAACGCCATTTTATGACCAAGAACTAACAGTTTGGACCAGCGTTCGCACTAATAGAATTGAGTTATTATTTTTTTTTTTTTTCAAGCAGTACGAAACAGTCGATGGAATTCGATATCTTTGGAAGTTTGTTCATAATGTCTCTGCAACGGATGGACATCTGAGAAAATAGTGACATACGATTTAATTTTGGAAATCCTAATTTGACTCCTCCTGACTTAAGTTCATGGAGCTACTTGACAAGCAAAGTGTATGCTAGAAAATTTTGGACTATTGAAGAGCTCAAGGCAGATTCTTGTGCCGATATCATCGCAAATCCCCCCCCCCCCCCCCCCAAAAAGCTCCAAAAGGTAACGTAAAATGCACTGTATGCAGCTCATTTTGCTACAACCAATAAATGCAGCCACTTGATTGATGTTGTTTTCATGAAATAGCCCAAATAAATTGCAAAAGTTTAAATTAAAAAGAAATACCTCATATATAGAAATTGACCTACGTAAAAGATGGCGCACCCTGTATTTGCTGATGTGCGCACGAATTGGAAGGTATCTTTTCGAGATATTGAAATCCTTCAATAAAGTCTCAAAAATCTACTGTAAATTGCAGTTACTCAACTCTGCGGGACAAGTGGGCACATCAAACATAACTTGTTAAGCTACCTCATAATATTTACCGTTGCCAATAATCACATAATTAACCATATTTCATGTTGAAAACATAGAAGATTATTTGAATATGGTATCAACCTAAAAGGAGTATGAAATGGCAAGACTTTCTTGTTTGTAAGCTGCTTACGTGTTTTAATTATTGCCGTTATTGTGAAAATTTTGTTATTGTTGTTATTCTTGTCAGAATACCACTTTCGCGGTGGAATCATTTTTATGGTTTGATTTCGCAGGAAATATCTTCCACTATATTCATGTTAAGTTATTAATATTGAAAACATCTATATAATTTCAATACTTTTGAAAAAGTCTTTGGGTTGCCATTTACTCTGGGTGCCTCAATAATATGCTTAATAAGGATTTTTAAGTTTTTTGCTATGACTTGGAGTATAGGGCGTTTAAGCATATTACATTTACTTTCGTAAGCTGTTGTAATGTTGATCCATTCTATTTTTTTATGAACCTCATAATAATTACGGTTGATTGCCAAAGAAAATTCTCAATTAATAACTAAGTACCCAACTCTAAGCTGGGAAGCAGGCTATGTCCCAGCAGAGGTGTAATGCCAGACAGAAGAAGGAAAAAAATAATGTATTCTAACCATGAAAGGAAACAGTGCTCGATTCGACATACTACTACAGTACGAATTAGTGAACCTTCAAACTTCCAACATTTCTAACCGAATAAGTGTCCTATAGCTCGTTAAATCCTCAAAACTACATAGGACAGTTTTTTTTTACTTTATCATACCTAATATATATGTATGCATATTTATTTTATGAACTTTTATATGAAAATTAAACTTTCATCTGGCTTAAAAGCAACGAAACTGTCTTTCACATTGATTACATTTAAAAATAATGTACTTCATGGAACAAAATTTTAAATAAAAAAAAATGTTCGGGATCCCTCGGTGGATTTTTTTGGGGAACACGTTAAATGGAAGCTAAAAACCTATATTTTCGAATGGTGAAAGATTTAGCGATGCCTATTTTTTTGCGATAAACCTTTCCCATATACACGCCGTGACCAGACATCGCCATCAAGCACATCCTTTGGAGATGGCCCAATTTTGATTGGATTGTTCTTACTTCGCCCTTTTGCCACCACACAAGACATCCATATGCCAATATTGGTCGAACAACTGTTGTATAAATCCATTTGATATATTTGGGTTTGAGGCCCCAAGTTTTACCAAAGGTTCGCCGGCATTGACCGAAGGCCATACAAGCTTTTTTGACTCTGAAATCAATGTGAGCTGTGGTAATGAGTGCTATCAATGGGAAAAGGCCACTAACTGCTACAATGAAAACGGGACCAAAAGTATACGCAAATCAGCATCTCACTAAGAGGAATCAATACATGCTGAACACTGCAAAGGAGTACAAACTACATCACGGCTTCAGCAATGTCTGGTTCTACAAAGGAGCAATTTACCTGAAGCGTACGGCTACGTCTACACCGATGCGAATTGAAAACATTCAAGAATTGAGAAAACTACACCCAAAATAAATTGGATGGCGGATTTCCCTCCTAGCGTATTAGGTGCTAAATCCACCTATTGATGGTAAGATTCGCCTCCTAAGCGTAGACGGGCAAACCCGTCAATTGAAATCGAGCACATTGGACTTGAAAATTCGAGCAATCTAAATGTTTACACCCGACCCACACAATTGCACAACCAATCCGAAGCCGAATGATGGCATCGGAAACGCACACTTAGGCAAATGGTCACGCGGCAAATGGATGGTGGACATGCCAGAGGAATGGGATGAATACTGCAATATAAAACGCTTTATATATTGCTTTTGTCACTTCTCCCATAAGTCGTCGATAGGTGCGTGGAGATAGCACTGGTTTATAAATCGGGAGGTCCTTGGTTCGATTCCGTATAACCGCGAGTATTTGTTTTGTTTTTATTTTTTGGTTCTTCAGGCAAATTTATGAAATTTAACCCGATTTCTTGTGGCGAATTATCATAATAGACTCCGGTTCCCTGTATTTAGATAATCATTTTGCTTGAGTGACTATCGAAATAAGGTACCGTGTGACAAATAGGTAAAGGAAATCGTACAGAGATGGTTCTTAAAAAAAATAAAATGAATAAGATCTACTATATTTTTCAGATTGTTTCCTACTAAATCTATGCTATATTTAAATTTAATGTTTGTGCCAAAGTTCAAGGTAAATATTGAAAATTTTGGAAACTAGTGGGACAAGTGAAAATATTGTCGTTTTAAATAACTGAACTGAAACTAAAAAAATAACGGTCAGATCTGTGATTTCAAATGGCCTCATTTGTTAGTGTATGAATACACAAAAAATCACACATAAATACATAATAAACATTTTGTTCTTTTTAAAACAATTTTCTTGAGTTAAGTTATTTATTTAGCAACAATGTTACTTTTATTAAAAGTAATAACATCATCGAAAATCAAACACCATTCTATTTTACCGATTTTCCACTACTCATTTTATGTAAAATTAAGTTAGGCTGATACAAATATTAAATTTCTTTTATGTCCGAGACCACTTGGAAGATACGAGGGGGGGATAAAAATAAATAGGGAACAAACAAATAAAAATGAAAAAAAAGTTATTTTTTCCAATTTTTTTATTTTTAATGATAGTTGTTAAACTGTTTTTAATCGTCCTCTGGATCATTTTTTCACTTGTTTTTTACTTGTAAATTGAAAAAACCTAACTGATGTCAAAAAAATGATGAATCTTTTTTTTTTCTCCCCTTCAAAATTTGCGGATTTTCGAAGGGGGGGGGGGGGGTTACATAAAAGAAAATTAATATTTGTATCAGCCTTATCTCTTTTCTAAATATTGTATTTATTGCCTTTATCGAGCGGATTTAACCCGGTCAAAAGTGTCAACATTCTTGTACCTACTGAATAAGTCATTATTTGAACTTAGTATCCAAACTCATGCGTCATCCATTGAAGCCATTCAGAACATTACGATGTACATGTTTTTTTTTATTTCTTTATTAGTATCATTCCAAACATTACATTCATTTCTTCTATCATCCTAATTTGGTAAAACAAATTTAAGATTTTATTAACATTTTGTTAACAACATACTACATCTCCCTGGCTCTTCACCCGAAAGACTTTGGGGTTTTACATATTTGGACATGTTGAATCCAACAAAAATAGTCCGGTTGAAAACCCAGTGTAACACCATCGTGACCTTCCCTTGTTAGCTACCCCATATACCCGATTGCCCCAAGGCTCCGCCACAAGAAATTTGCCTTAGACACCAAATTATGAAAAACAAAAAAATAATTATTAAACCTGGATTCGAAACCGCAACCTTTGGATCCTTAAACATAAACTTACACCACATGCCTATCATAGTTTCTCATGTATGGGTCTCTACATCACACAACATGGAACCATCTTGTCACGGAGAACAACCTGCAAGAGGAGCAAAATACAACACCCGTTGGACAGCCAAGTGCGAGAAGGGGTGAGATGATATGTTCTATAAATATATTTAAAGTACCAACGCGGTGCTGCGGGAATTTCTTACTTATACCAGAGTCAAAATCTATATGTTTGTATATCTATATTATCAGCAATAACTTATACATTTGCAGTGGAAATAGAATTTCATGCCGTGCGTGTTGGATTGGGTAATATATTAGGGAGAAACAAATAAACACACTTGACTATAACAGTCGGGCGCTTTATAAGCAGAATTTTATCGTTGACGTTCGCTGATTGATTTACTTTTCATTTATTTACATTTTGGTCTCCTATTAGTCGCATGGTTGGGGACGGTATGAGACTCCTCGAAGTAGGAGAACCAGGGTTTGTGGGATTCGATTCATTTGACGATGTAATATTGTAATCAAACATCTAAGTGTGCATACAGCAAACTGGATTACCGTAATTCTTTCGCAATATTAGAAGTGGAACAATTATCACGACATGGATGTTTTATGTATCTTTTAACAATTACTTATCAAAATAGAGGTCGTTGATAAACCATGTGATCATTTAGCGGGGAGGGGGTATCTAGCCAAAGACCACGGTCCACCCATTTGTGTTTCAAAGAAAATTCCACCATCAACTAAACCTGAAAGGTTTCATTAGCAGTCGGATGGTTCAAGTTTAAAAAAAAGTTTTGAAATTCAATATTTCATATCTTCTTTACCAACAACGGGATTTTTGCAGAAGTTTGTCACACTATAATCTCAAATTTCGCTTAATAATAGCAAACCAATTCATAAATATCTCTTCTCCCATTTTTCAAATTTCTGTTTCATTCATGAACAAATGAAACACATGATCATTGGGCGAGCGGGGGGTTATTCGTCAAAACCACACAAAAGCACGAGGGGGAAGGAGGTGACTGAAAAGTCAGGAAAAATGTTCACGTGGTTTATGGACGACCCCTAAGAAAGATATGGGGATTTGAATTTCAAACTTTTTTAAATTTTAAACCGCTCTTATTAGAAGTCATTTACATTTACCGTTATATTTTTTTTTTGTAAAGAAGATGCAATAGTACCTAACTGGAATTTACAGAAATTACAATAAGGTTTTATTATCGCACTCAACATTTACACCAAAGCCAGATTTTCTATATTTTTGGAATTGATATACATAAATAATAATTCTCAAAAAACTTATGTGCACAACATAATCGCAAAATAATGGTGAACGCGTCACGAAATGATTTCTTATACCCTTAAGTGGATTTTTTGGTGTTGGTGTTCGTTCAGAGGTTTGCCAAGCCGCATAACTAAATTAAACTCGTGAAGATCTTTTCCAAACAATATTTTTTCTACATCCCAGAAAATAGGGTGTCTTTGAGCTTGTTGTGATATACATATTTGGAAATAGTAAATAGGCAAAGAATGTTCGCAGTTAATAATAAAGGGAACGCTCATAGAACATTCCGCCGTGGATCAAGCTCTGTCCCAGTTGGAACGAAACACTTGAAGAAAATTACTTAGTAAAAGAAGGAAAAAATATGAATTTTGAAAGTGTACATCAAAAACATTATCGAAAGAATGGAAAATTGATTAAAATAATGTTTTTTCAACATATCTCGACTAGATATGTGTTTGTTATAAAATTATTTATATAGAAATATTAGCAGGTTCTAAAGTAATGATCATTTTAAATGCGTTGCTTGCAAGAATTGATAAATCAGTAATTTATAAAAATGTTTATGTAATAGCTTTACTAAATTTTATCTAAGTGTAAAAGTCACGTAGGAAATTGATTGAAGTGAAATTATGAAATCTAATTAAGGAAGATTGGATTGAACAAATGTGTAGTGAAAATAAATCACTTTGTTCAGCAGAGTGTGCTACTACAGCCTTGACAATCGAAAAAGTGTCACGCTGTCGGTCGGAAGGTGAAAAATTTGATGCAATTGATTTTGCTCAACACGTGTGTTTCCAAGGAAACTGACGGTGATGACTTGTCGGCTTACTAGGAGAATTTAATATTTTGTTTAAATGCTATGGCATGCTATGATACGTACATGGTATATGAAACCTTGTGAAGACAAAACTTCTAAGAAGAAAGAGTGTGGTATGATCAGTTTACATATTTGATGTGAACAGAAAATGTACATTTTTTTTTCTAATGCGTTGCATTATTTAGTCTACCGTTAACGGGTAATAAAGTTTTTGTTTATGAAAACTTAGAGTTTGTATGTGTTTGATCGAAGACACATTCAGGTAAGATAATAAAACATTCATGTGTCATTCATGTTGCCCCCAAATTTAGTTTCTACTGCATAAGAATTGATGCAGAGTTGCAGTTTTGGTGAGAAATTTCAAAATACCTTTTTTTTTTGTTCAATGTGATGATTTTGTGGGTTTTTATACACATTTATCTGAATTCACAGCATAATAGGAGAGGGGTCAGATTTAAATTTCTTTTCGTTTCAGAGAGCGAGTAAAGGCGCTTAAGACAAGGCTCTAGAGCCAGGACATACGGGGGAAATATCTGTGTCCCATCCCAGGAAAAGGAACACAGCGATGAAGTGTGCATTAACTTTCTTAGCTACGCCACTTCCAACGATTTTACCTTTCCCTCTTAATGAAACGGTCGGTACGGTTGTCCCCATTTCTTCACATATAAAATTGAAAAATGTTCGCTCACCATGTTATTCATTCGTGAATAATCTGATGGTCGTAAATCTTTCAAATATCTTAAAACCCAAGTCTGCACAGTGGGCCTGGCCATTTTAATGTTAGTGTCATATTGTATACGATATGCTGCAAATATGAATGTTGACAAGAAAATACTGGAATCATTTAAAGTATTTCCAGGATGCTTTTCAATATTGGTTGTGCAAGCGCTTAGATGGATAGATAGATATATAGATAGATAGATAGTTTTACAAAATTTTATCTTATGATCTTATATGAAGAACAACCTATTTTTAAAAGAAGGCAAAATTTATTATTAAAACATTAGGTTATTGGACGTCAAAAACTATTGTGACATAATAAAACGAAAGAACATCAAAAAAATGCGTTCAGAATCATCGGAGTAACTGCAGTAATCGATTTCTCTTTTCGCTGATAACTTGAGCAGATCAATGTTATCGATTGTTGCTTTTATACTAGTTGGAAACAAAAAACAATATCTAAAAACAATATAGCTCGAAAGAACAGCCTATGCATAAAAGAAGGCGAAATTCATTTTAATTTTAAATCTTCAGTTTTTATATTTATGATTACATTTCATTTCGAAATGTTTGAAGGAAGGGTAAATTTGTGCTAAATATTTTATTTATTGATAATATATACCAATAACGAAACTCAATAAGGTTTGTTCATAAATTTCATAAGACGAAAAATAGTCATTTTGGACACCCACCCACCCCCTCGTAACACTTTTTGTATGAATATTATAAAATTTTTGTATGACCTGTAACAACTTACTGACCCCCACCCACCCCCTCAAACGTTGTGTGAAATTAGCGAATGAGCCCAAAGAAGAATAAATATTTGAAAGAAAGGATTTCTGGATAAGTAATGAAATAGTTTTGGCAATAACTTTCCCAATATGTTTTAGTTTATTCAAGAGCATATCATTGTTGCATTAAGTGCCTTTTTTAAATCAACTGACTCTAAAATAAGCCTGATGTCGTCAGAGGGATTCAATAAAAACGTAAAAACGAATATCATCTTGAGACGTCCTTGGTTTCAGACTCATTATGCCAAACGACTTTATGTCAAATGATTATTATGCCAAATGACCTACCACCAGATCAACTCTATATTTACTTATAATAATAATGCTCAACATATTGTCGATTTAAAGTCATGCTTTAGAGCATTCATGATGTCAAATCTATGTATCATTGCTTGACAGTTATCGAATGAGTGCAATAAAACTTATTTTCATCTGCATTTTATTATGCATATAAAAATAAACACACATTGTTTGAAAATGTATTGGAAAATATGAAGTTGGTGCTGTCCCATATTAAAAAATAAAGGCATACCAGTCTCCATATGAACTTTTAATTTAAATTTCTGTTGCAAAACGTGAATTGTTTTCAAGTTTATTATTTTTTGCTGATCATTAGAAGCAAAATTAGTTAGCTATGCGGTTGTGTTAAATATGTCAGGAAGAAATGTAAGGGGTCGTCCATAAATGACGTAGCTATTTAGGGAGGAGAGGGATCTTAACGGGGCCCATATAGCCGTAGCGATAAACGCGCAGCTTTTCAGCAAGACCAAGCTGAGGGTCGTGGGTTCGAATCCCACCGGTCGAGAATCTTTTCGTAAAGGAAATTTTCTCGACTTCCCAGAGCATAGAGTATCTTCGTTCCTGCCACACGATATACGCAAGCAAAAATGGTCATTGGCACAGTAAGCTCTCAGTTAATAACTGTGGAAGTGCTCATAAGAACACTGAGATGCAAGCTGAGATGCAGGCTCTGTCCTCTGTATTGTTTGACTTATAAACTTGGTTTATAAAATGATGATTCAGCTTCAAAACATTCATCAATTTTAGATTTTCTTGATAAATGCAATCAAACAGATTTTTCAAACCTTTAAATGGTTATGTAAATATTATATTATATTCGAGTCTTAATTGATAAATTTATAAATAAACAAAATCAAAGTTTAATAAATAAATTAAAATCAATGCTTTAACTACTTGGAGTACATTGTTTTCTCATGTGTTAACAAGTCATTAAGTCAGCCGTTTTTAAGACTATAAAATATGCTCTTTTCGGCAAATATTACATGAAACAAGATATATCTACCGTGTATTATGCATTCAATGTTGCAGGAGATCTCACTCAATCAATTCATCGATTTGTTTTGATGTATCAATGCTCTTGATGGAATAGCCTGAATATTAATGAGGACAACAGATTCGAGTGATATCGAAATTTCCCTATCATTCAATTTTATTGATAACTTGGTAATTTGATAATTTTTTATTATTTAACTGTTTCATTATAGGTTGTGTAGGTTTATTTTATTATGAAGAAAGATAATGAAGTTCAGCTGAAATATTAATAGAGATAAATAATTTGTATAATAATCGCTAAAATTTTCTAAACATTCCAAATATATCAAGTGTAATCTTTTCTATATCTGGCCACTGATTGCCAAATGGATTTGAATTTGGATAATAATTCATTTCGAATTAATATATTTTATTGTTCATTTTCATTGAAATCTATTTCCTAACAAAGAATAATTAAAAAAAAACAATCCTCTAATAACGAAATTTCTGTTCTAACTAAAAATAAACTAGAAATATATTGTACCCTAACTCAACAATAACGAGCTTCATCAATCCAATCAATTTTTTTTTTTCACATTTTCTATAGTAAACTTGTTTGTCTTGGTAACAACAGCAAAAGTAATACAATTCAGCCTATATGAAACTAGATACCAAAATTATATAACAGGAACTGTGTTTATTTGAAACTGTTTTCCAAATTACTTTCGAGCGCTACTGTATATCATACTGTTAGATTAGATTATCCTTACATTTAAGTCAGTAATTAATATCAAATTTTGTATTGAACTTCTGAATTCTAACTTTTTGTTTCAACCCAATCACTGAGGAAAATTAATAAAAAATATAAAGGGGGGGTCTTCCTAACCGAGTGGTTAGAGTTCGCGGCTACAAAGCAAAGCCATGCTGAAGGTGTCTGGGTTCGATTCCCGGTCGGTCCAGGATCTTTTCGTAAAGGAAATTTGTGGCGGTACCACGAATAGTTGAATTTGAAATGAATCTTAGTTTAAGTTGTACAGAATGATTTCGTATAGTTGAATTATATCATTGAATTACCCCTTGTATATAGACCACTCACTCGAGTGAAATACTGAATTCGAGTTCATTTGTTCATTTGCTCCACTCCGCATACCATTTATAGAATGAGTTCCCTGTTCGATTCTGGCTCTGAGCGTAAATCGACAGCCAAGCGATCTTTTTGCAGAAGACCGTGATCTCGGTTCGAGGCTCGGGCATCGACCTAGGTTCAAGTTTCGTTGACCCCTTAAGTCTTTTATAAAACTTCGGGTGGGCAGCGAGTTGGATGATCGTGCCCACTTAGGGAAATTGAATGCTTTCTCCCGACGGGTAGAGAAAGTAGTATGCGTGAAGGCGATTTTTGACCTTCGCGAAATTCTACTTCGTAGATTTCGCGTAATTTCCGGCGACGAAGATTTGCAAATCTCGCGCCTAATCTGAGGATCCCTGAACTTGACTCTTTCACTTCGTTCTGGTCTGTGGAAGAGGCGAGAGCGGTCCTAGTATTCTAAACGCGCCGTGGTGTGAATTTCTAGGTGAACTATAGTCAAACGTGAAGAGACCTTTATGTTACTAATTTGGATTTTTCCCTTATTTCCCTCAAGTAGCTAGTTAGGCAAAAGTTAAGTGCCGTAGTAGTGCTTTGTGCAAGTTGGCGGTTATTGTGCGAGTGTTGAACCTTGAATGCGACAGGTAATTCCGTGGTGCTATAAGGTGTCCGTGGGTATATTATAAGTTAAGGCCGTGTGTCGGCATGTTTCCGTTGACAGGATTTGTGGCAAGTTGCAAGGCCCGTCACACCACACCCAATCGTCAGTGACCGTTTTCGACCCCGCAGTCCAGCTTCGGAGTTTTCCCGGCGGTACACGTGGGCCGGAGAGGGCAAGCGTACCATCATCCCGCGCCCTTGGCAGGGCGGCAACAGCGAGCGAGTCGGTTTCGGACCGACATTCATCAACCCACCATATTTCCGTGAGAACAACCAGCAAAGTCCCGTCGAGCGTCCCGAACCGGTTTCGAACCGGTAACCCCCGCGTGAGAGCCACGCACGCTACCAACTGAGCCATCGTTGGTGACGACCACCGATGTGACGGCTGTACCCCGTCGAGCAAGTCCACGAATCCCGTGTGAGGCGCCGTTGAGAACGGCAAGCGAGTAACAGAAGCGAAGTCCGGAGGAGATCCGCGTGTCGGCCACGTGAGGTGCCGCAGCAACAGAAGCAACCGCCGATGCCTCCACGCAAGTAACCGTTCAAACCGTGAGTACTCTTTTTTTATCCCATGCGCATGGTGAATTTCGCCCCTAGCCCGAGTTAAACCGCTAGCGTGGCCACACCGTTCATTTCGGCCCTACCGTTCGTCCCGTTTATGCGTCGGTAGTCGGCAACATAAATTGAATCCCCAATGAACACCACCCGTCGCACCGCACACAGATGAATTTACCGCACACGAGAGTAAGAGAGTAGCTAGAGTAAAGAGGGAATGCAGTAGTAGAATAGGCCTAGGATAAGATTGTAAATATTGTCGATAAAGTAGAAGTTAAGAAATGAATTGAATATAGCATGAAACGAAAGGGAGGAAGTTTGAATTTGAAGAGGAGGTGTTTTAATAAATGAGTACACTATAGTCCAAAAGTGTTTTGAATAGCTTTTTCTTGGGAGAAGTCTAGAAAGGTAAATGTAGAGGGATTTTCACGTTTCGGGTAGTTTTGTTTTGGTCATATTTTTTGGATATTTTACTGGAGAGGTTGACTCCGAATTCAACCAAGGGACAGCTCTTTAATCGAACGAAGATTCGTTCGAGGTGTTTGAGTCTTGTTTTCCCGTGATGATAACCATCGCGAGCACTACTTTGTCGTCGGCGAAAATCACCTTTACGCACTCTAATTTCTTTATTTGCACGACTTCGGTCGTGAAGCATTTCGTTACCCTGATCAGCCAGCTTGTTTCCCGCCCATTCATTTGGGAAAAACCAGAACCCTCCCCTGAAGGGTCTCAGTTCGGTCGGGCAACCTTTCAATCTCGGTAAGTGGTCTCCCTCGGGAGTGGCGCGTAAGCCATTTTTACTTGTTTCCGGGAAACTCGCAAGGCTGTCGGGTTACAAATTTTCTGGACTTCCCTGGGCATAGAGTATCATCGTACCTGGCACACGATATACGAATGCGAAAATGGCAACTTTGGCATAAAAAGCTCTCAGTTAATAACTGTGGAAGTGCTCATAAGAACACTAAGCTGAGAAGCAGGCTCTGTCCCAGTGAGGACGTCAATGCCAAGAAGAAGAAGAAGGGGGGGGGGTGCTTGATATGCTACGTATTTTCCAAGGGGAAGTATCAGCATTTGTGACGAAACGGTACGAGAGGGGAGGGGGGTGTAAAAAATCAGTGAAAAATGCTACGTTATTTATGGACGGCCCCTAATAGAAAATTATAAACATTTGTATGAAAGAAAAACTTCAAAGGTTGAGCGCTATTTTCTCAGTGCCTACTTTTTTCAATATGGGCCTTTATGGGCAGCATAAGTTGTTCTTAGAAAAACTTTCTTATCGAAAATGTCTCCATCATGAAATTTTGTCCTGAACAACTATTTCCTATCACAATTCATAGATAGTCAAAATTAAAAATGATAAAAAAAGATTATTGCGTTATATAAAAATTAAATTTTGTTTTCATATTTTTCATGATAAAAAAAATCAGTACATATGTTCTCTTGACTTCTCCAAACGGTTTACTACAATCTCCCCACTGAACGTTCTGTTCTAAAATCAACATATCGGTGCCATAATTCTCAAAATAAATTGCTTGCAAAAACTCATAGCCAATTTGCAGAAGTTGTTCTTGAGTCAAAATGATCGATTCATCTATAGAAAACTCTTTTACTATTATACTAAAACCATGGTTAAAATTTAATCCCATATATGGGGCACGGTTTCTTATAATCGGTTCATTCTGGGTAGCATTCATCAGCATTGGATCGATATTTTTTTATCAATGTGAAAGTAGAACCGTGATCTTGTTTTCTTTGAATAGCACCAGCAAAAGATTCCACAGATTTTTCATGTTTTAAAGACTATTCATTTTATGAAGAGGACACCTTGTTTATGCTATATCTTTTTTATCATGTATATAAAATCCCAGAGTTTTCTGTCTGTCAGTAACGCTTTGAAAGGTTTCATTGAGCAGCATACAACAGCAATTTAAGAGCACAACAACAGTCCAATTAAGAGCACTGCAAAAGTACATTTGAATGTTACAACATTACAACAGAGTCCTAAAGCCCTGTCCCAATTTTAGTGCCAAACGCTTACGTTCAGGCCAAAAACACATGTTTACTCAATTTTTTAATGTTTTTCATTTGTTTAAGTACAAAAAACATTTTTTTTATGTTTTTATAGATTTTGTCACACTCCTTGATTTGAACTCAAATTTTTGGTGTATTTTGTTTTCCGTGTCCCTTCTGAAATGTCAGATAGGAACAACCCCAGTGTTAAAACTAAAACCCCTGTGATATTTTTGTCGACTAAGCGAACGTCAAACATGATCTCAAGTGTTATGGTTCATTTATGGATCCAATTTTGAAATTAAAGTTTTAATATGATATATCCGTTATTTGAGCGAGAAAAATTGCTAAAGTAGTTGCAGTAATATGATCTTTCGTGTTATTAAATGAAAACAAGATTTCATTAACCATTTTAGGACCCTATTGCAAATTGTGGAGCACTATAACAGCTATTGCACAGGGTGTTCTAGAGTTTTCCTGAGCTTTGTCCTTCCTTATTCGTATAAAAGTCACGATTTTTATATCATTGTAGTTTTCCGGTTTATGAACTTGGACGGTAATCAAAATGTAAACAAACCAACTTTAATTCCGATGCAAGTTGAAAATGTGATTCATTACGGGTTTCGTCATTTCAATATAAGGTTCCTAAAAAAAAAAAAAAACAAATATATATATACATATATATATATATATATATATATATATATATATATATATATATATATATATATATATATATATATATATATATATATATATATATATATATATATATATATATATATATATATATATATATATATATATATAAAAGATAAACATGATTGTGGGCCGAACATTCTAGTTTTTTTTTATTTACACAACCTTCTTGAGTCGATGTTCCATGGTTCGATATCGACTTATGAAGGCAAAATAAAAAAAAAATATGGTAACTATAATGGTCCCCTAAAAGAGTTTTCCAAAGCATTTCTGTTCGATGACTCGATATATTCATTAGTCGATAGTCCCCTAATTACAATTTGATTCGTTTTAAATCGTTGACGATCGCCATCGCAGCACAAAGATCTATACAGAAATTGTAGCCCTGATTAATCGGGATTCAATAGAATATTCTAGAATTTTCAGTCAGATTCTTCTCTCTAATTTATAGAAGCTTCTGGAACTTTTGAAATATTTCACAACAGCATTTAAGGCTGTAATTATTTCAGATCATAATAACGGCACTATAACAATGGAGTATGGTTAGAGCATAAACTTGGGCGATTTTGCGTTCATAAATATCATGCGTGTCTCAGCTTATTATTCATACACCAATGGCATATTAATCAACAGAGAAATTTCTCTGTCCATGTTATCATTTTGCAATTGAACATAAACATTATTAATCTTTGAAAGAGGTTTTTGCTTGAAAATTCTTATGGAACGTGACTAGCCACGCTGGGTTAGCTAGTTTATCAATGAAATCATAATCGGTTTTCTGTGCATCGTAATACTATTATTTTCCTCTTATATGGAAATATAAGATCTTACAAAGAAGAACACAGAAGTTTCGACAAAAACTTCCTAGAAAAGATGTTCTTCAAACTTAAACAATATTTTTCACATACCAAAAATCCGAATTTTTATGAATGAATTGTGTTTTGGTATACTCAACTATTATACTTGGCTCCAGACCTACCAATCTTTGACCATTCTAAACATTGTTCCTTATTCGTGTGAATTATAATTATTTTGATGGCTTTTTGTTATAACACCATCGTGCAATAATATAATAGTCGAACGATACTGTATACAGAGAACCGATTACGATTTTATTGATATATTATAAAGATATAGCATGCACAAGGTGTCCACTTTATAAAATGAACAGTCCTTAAGTAAGTTCTACAATAGAGAATGTGGCTACTCTGGTAGGTGATAAATTATTATGAATATACATTAAACTTGTTCAACATACGATGATTAACGCTTTAAAGGAGACTTGACTGTATATCTTTATTTTGCTGGGGATAACACATGTTCACATGTTTATCAATAGCATGAGCAATCATGCATATGAAACGTAAAACCACATCGACTTTGGTTACATATCATCTCAGTAGTAAGTTTGGAGCAGTAAATACATAGAGTGCTAGTCGATCCGATGATAATGGTTTGAATCTGGTTTGCACCATTTCGGTTTTTTTGCGTATTTCCATACTTCCAATACATGCACTTAAAAGGCATATGTGTGGAAGTTTTATTTTTTAATACATGTGTTGGTGATGCACGCACATGAAAAATAAATACACATGCGACATCAACCAGGATCGATCCATGGTCATGAGCGTGAGAACCAAATACTATACCACTGCACTAAACCCGCTTGTTGGTATGCGTGGCGCAAAAAGCATATCAAGTTGTACTTCCCCATTTGTACCGTAAAAACTGCTCGACTCAATGACTGGATTATCTGCCTATCAATAGACGCTCAAAAACGTCATGTCGCTCAGAAGAACACTTTTCCGCCATCAATAGACGCAGAAAACGCCTATAATGACGGTTTCAACTTTTGGGTGTATAATTACTCATAATTGAAAAGTAAATTATCACAAGTATATGTAAAATGCCTCACACAAACATTATCATGATACACTTTCCATTACACTTAACTGTTGGTTCAAAGTATATACCACCACACTGTATCACATGCCCTGAAACAACACACATACCTTATGTCGGAACACAATTGCATTGAACTAATGACTACATGTTCAAGAAACTTTGAACATCTCTCTGAGACGTCTCTCAATATACTATATTTCAATATCAGAAGCTGCCGTAGTAAAATAGATTATTTGGAAACATACATACACAGTTTACAACAGCCAATACATGTAATAGTATTGAGCGAAACTTGGCTCTACAGTTGGGAAATTTTTAATATACAAAATTACCAATCCTACCATTGTACACGGGACTCTGATCGTGGGGGTGGTGTGTCGATATTTGTACGACGAGATGTTAGTTCGCAATTAATTCTCTCCTCTCACAAAGATGTTAACGATTTTGTTGTTGTTGAGTTGATCGATGAAAGAATCAAAATAATGGGAGTTTACAATCCGGGTAAAAATCAATTGGAGTTTTTATGTGAGTTGGATAATGTCTTATCTGATTATCCTAAAACTATAGTTCTGGGGGACTTTAATATTAATTTATTGGATACACACCAAAGGATAGTATCCGATTATAAAAACACAGTGGAAGGAAATGGTTTTCTGTTTATAAATCCAATGACTAACGAATATTCTACGCGAGTGTCTAATTCGATACACACATTGATTGACCATGTATTCACCGATATTTGTAAATATAACTATGGTTTTCGAATTACTGACTCTGAACCACATATTTCAGATCATCGCACGATATTGGTATCCGTAGGCTGTAATGTGCGAACAGTGGAAAAGCGAAAAACAAAAACCATAATTTCGTATGACCGAATAACTCCCGAATCGTTAGCCCTTGACAACATAGCATCATTTGATGAGTTAACACATGCCATTAGATCTCAAATTACACAAAATACCAGAGAAATCAGCATTACAACGAAAAAAAATCCAAAAAAACCCTATATTACGAATGAAATTCTATCAATGATTGAAATTAAAAATAGGCTCTATAAACACTCACAAAGGGATGCTAGGTATACCCCTGAGTATGTCCAGTACAGAAATAGTTTGACTAACCGTATCAAATGGACAAAACGAAATTATTACAACAGTAAACTTGCTGAGAACACTCTCAATCCAAAAAGTTTTTGGAACACATTGAATGAACTTGTGCATAACGATTCAAGCCAGCAATTACATAACTATGCGATTGATTGTCCCAGTGGTCGGGTTACCAATGATTTGGAACTTTGCAAAATATTTAATGAATATTTCATTAATAGTGTGGATACAATAATAGCTCATAGACCGTCTAGTGTGATTTTACCAACAATTACTGCAAGAGATTTATTTGATTTTTCAACTGTCACAGAAAATGAAGTTCTACTTGCCTTTGATAGCATTAACTCAAATGCGGCTACAGGATACGATGGCATTCCTAATAAATTCCTGAAAATTTTCAAACATATACTTTCCCAGAAGTACACTGAAGTGCTTAATGGTTGTATTCTTACAAGTCATTTCCCTAGTACACTAAAAATAGCAAAAGTTGTTCCATTGTTCAAGGCTGGAGCAAGATCTAATATTAGCAATTATAGACCAATATCAGTATTGAATTCTGCATCAAAACCGTTTGAACGGTTGTTGCATACTCAGATTCGAGAATTTCTTGATCAACATAACATTATAAATCACAATCAATTTGGTTTCATTCAAAAATCAAATACACTTACAGCCTCTATTAATTTTGTTTCTAAAATTGTAGATGGATTGGATAAATCAAAAAAAGTTGCGGCAATGTTTACAGATTTGAAAAAGGCCTTCGATTGTGTTGACCACACAATATTGCTACAGAAGCTAGCAGAAATCGGATTTTCACATGCTGCCCAAGATATGATCAAAAGTCACCTCGAAAACAGAGTACAGATAGTGAAAATTAATAATACAGTTGGACCACCCGCTCATATCAAATATGGCGTCCCTCAAGGATCCATATTAGGGCCACTCCTCTTTATAATTTTTATAAATGATATTTTTTCACTTCCACTGAGAGGTTACCTCCAGTTATACGCAGATGATGCCTCATTATACTACGAAGCTGAAGATGAAGCCACTTTGATCGATAACATGCAACACGATATAGAGCTTATAAATCAATGGTGTATTAGGAATTGCTTAGCGCTGAACATTGATAAAACTTTGGTAATGACATTCAGCCTACGTGGTCAGTCAGCAAATATTAGAGTAGCATGCGAGAATACATATTTGAAACAGGTTGAGCACATCAAATTTTTGGGGTTGACCATTGACTCCAATCTTAAATGGACCTCCCATATTTTCAATGTAGAAAACAAACTTAGAACAATGGCCTTTGCGATGAAAAAAATACGACCAATAACAACCGAGGATACTGCATGGAAAATATACTTTGCGTTTGTTCATCCTCACATTATGTACATGAATTGCATTTGGGGAGGTACTAATAATGTGCATTTACTTAAGCTCGCTAGACTGCAAAATGGGATTGTAAAAACTGTTAAGAAATTACCTAGATTGACAAATTCAACCGAATTGTACAGTGAAAAGGTTTTGGCGTTGAATAACCTGAATAAATTTGAAATAATGGTTTATATGTACAAAGTGCAACACGGTTTAATTAAATGTAATATAGTATCTGCAGTACACAATCAACGTACTAGACAGCAAAATAATATTTATCAAGTTCAATCAAGAACATCAATGGCTCAAAACAGTGTTTTTCAAAAAGGAATTAGGCTTTTTAACAATCTGCCTATTGAAATAAAACTATCAAGGTCACTACCAGTTTTTAAAACACGTTTACGTGTATTCCTATCACAACAATTAGTACAAAACCAACAATAATACATTGACTACGATTGTGAAACCACACTGTACAAAGCTGGTGTGACTAGCATCGAGTTATTTGGATTATTGTTTTTTGACGAAACAACTCTTAAGCTCACAGTGCTGGCTCCCTACGATAATCAAAAGTAACGCGACTGTAGGCGCGGGATCCGTCCCCAGGATCATTAACCTACTTGTATGGGCTCGTAGGGTTGGGAAGTCCCCGGTGTACAAAAAGTACAGTTGGGTAAATGGCTTCCTTTCCGGCACTTTAAAGATGTCCATCTTGTTTGTTACGCTTTGAACCAACATCACTAAGCCAGGTACACTATCATTCAGACATAATAACAAAAAAAATAGTATTTAGTTAGTTGTTCAATATACACACTGGAAACACACACATATACTGAATGAATTACACTTTGAGGTAACTGCGCACAGTTTTCATTAACTTCTGCAGTGGCAAATAAACCAAATAAATAAATAAATAAATAAATAAATAAAAGTTTGGAATCTAGAATGACTCCGACATACTTTACTTGATCAGTCACATTAATCTCAGTGCCAAAAAGACGTAAAGGTCGAATTCCATCGCGGTTTCGTCTTTCCGTAAAATGAACAATAGATGTTTTATTCGGGTTAACCGAAAGGCCATATTGGCGACACCAACTCTCGACTACCTGAAGAGCACTTTGCATCAGGTCGAATAGGGTGCTTATGCACATACCAACTATCAGAGCTAGATAGTCGTCGGCAAATCCATATGTTGGAAAACCGCTATTATTGAGTTGCCTCAATAGCGTATCTGCTACGAGATTCCACAAAAGTGGTGACAAGACTCCCCCTTGGGGGCATCCGCAAACACTCAATTTTCGAATCGCTGCTTGACGCAATGTCGAGAAGAGATGTCGGTTTTTGAGCATTTGATGAATCCAATTGGTAATCATTGTAGGTAGCCCATGGTTTCGTGCGGCTTCCAATATGGCATCGAAAGACACGTTATCAAAGGCACCCTCAATATCCAAGAAAACACCCAAGCACGATTGCTTCTGAGCGAATGCTTTCTCGATATCGTATACAACTTTGTGTAAAAGAGTCACAGTGGACTTTCCAGATTGGTAAGCATGTTGATTCACATGAAGAGGCATGTTTGCCAAATAATCATCACGGATGTGATGATCGATAATGCGTTCCAGACATTTCAGAAGAAAATAGGTCAGACTGATTGGTCTAAAACTCTTCGCTTCCTCATACGACGCACGTCCTCCTTTTGGGATAAACTTTACAGTAATATCACGCCAGGATTTGGGAATGTACCCGGTAGCAAAACTGCTTACAAGTAGCTTTTTCAAAACATGTTTGATAGACTCAAATCCCTTTTGGAGCAGAACAGAATAAATCCCATCCGCTCCTGGAGATTTGAAAGGAGCAAAACTATTAAGTGCCCATTGAATCGATTCAGTAGTTACGATACTGCGAGCCGAGGCCAGAGACTCGTAACTACATGAAAAGACATTTGGTTCATCCGTAGATGCTATGTCCACACATCCGGGGAAGTGTGTATTTAATAAACATTCTAAAACTTCTTCATCAGAAGAAGTAAAGTCACCATTAGGTAAGCGAATTTCGTTCACTTGGAAATCCTTAGATTTTGCAAGGATTTTATTCAGCCGACTGACTTCACTCAAACTGGAAACATTTGTACAAAGGTTTTTCCAGCCGGATCGTTCAGCAGAACGAAGAGCCTTCTTGTAAGCCTTGCGAGCCGACTTGAACGACTCTGATCCAGCTGAACGGCGTCTGTTCCAACTCCTTCTACATTGTTTCCTGAGTCTAGTCAGATCGGAATTCCACCATGGGGTCCCTCTTGTAGTCTTTACAGACCGCAGAGGACATGCTTCTTCAAAAGCTTCCATAATGTAGGATGTTGTAGTATCAACGGCATCATCCAGATCACTTGGATTTTCAATGGACGGAGAATATCCATGAAATTTGGTCGCAACCAATTCAATATAGAGTTCCCAGTTTGTTGACCGGGGATTCCTAAAACGCAAAGTCTGCGCAGTTACATTTGAATGTTCAAAGAAGATGTAGCGATGATCAGATAATGATTCCTCATCTGATACATGCCAATTCGTCAACTCGTGACTTATTCTATTCGAGCAGAGCGTTATGTCTAACACTTCTTCTCTATTAGAAACTATGAAGGTTGGGCGATTGCCTATGTTAAGTAATCCAAGGTCTGTATTACTTAAGTATTCCATCAGACTGGAGCCTCTGGTTGTTCGGGGCAGGTGGAGGCCCCTTCGTCAGCAATCCCAGCTCGTGCTAGCTGATAGGGCCTGAGCCTTCAGTAGGTCAAATTGCGAAGCCCGCAGTATCAGTTCTTGATACCTGCGGTGCAGCTGGGCGCGGGCTTAGTGGTCGACCCTGCCCGCCTTCAGCGGACAACGGGAGGTGAGGACCACCCGGGAAGCTGGCAATGCGCCAGCATGCTACCTTGGTGGACCCCCATAAGCGTGTCATCGATGTTCGTTGCTGCATGGCTACGCAGCTAACCTGGAGGATGCGATGTGCAATAGCCCCTCTCCGAAGCAATGCCTTCTTGGTGGTCCCGGAGAGACGAAGGGTTTGGCGGCAATGGAAATGGTTTAGTGGGTCGGGGGTGTAGTCCTGTTTACTGCTTGTACGTAGTAAATGGTCCCCAACCCCACACTCCCGGACCTCGGTCCGGAGTCTGTTGAGCAGATTATCCCCCCATTGCTTAGAAGGAAAAAAAAAAAAAAGACTGGAGCCTCTCAAATTGATATCCGAGCTGCCCCAGATGATGTGATGAGCATTGGCATCACTGCCCACAATCAGCGGAAGGCCTTTTGTTACGCAGTGTACGACAACTCGTTTGAAATCATCCGTTGGGAATGGTTCATCATGTGGTAAATATACCGAACAATAGACGTATTTTCTGTTGAGGTCTCCAACAGAACCATCGATTGTGACAGCACATACATCTCTGGTAGTTAACTCTGAAATGAGTGTAGCAACGATTGCTTTATTAACGAGCACGCATGGGCGGGGCATGGAGCGCGAGTTTGCCATTTCAAGCTTGCTAAAAGTAGCAAAAACTGGGTCCACAAGGTTACCTAGATAGAAGTTCCCTCTACGAAAGTAGGGTTCTTGAACTAGCGCCACTTGGGCTGCACCATTTTGCATGAGTCTGCAAAGATTGATCGTTGCTGTTCTTTTATGCTGAAGATTGATCTGAGCTAACCTAACCGTAGCCACTACCCAAACTAGGCAGGATTAAGCTTTTTGCAATCTCAGCACGAAAAAGACCAGCAACGAAAAAACTAGATCGGTATCTATTTAAAGTCGCCAAAGGCGAAAGAGCACAGAATACACTGTGTAAAACGCATAATGCGAATCCATATAGGTGATAATTTAAATTAAATGTCAACATATTCATAATCCCACCCTTATTAAGCCTCAGGATAGAGACTGAAGAAGGGCAGCCGATTATCTCGGAGAAACACAAGGTCACCTGCACCATTGCTCCGGGTAGCACAGGAAGGACTCAATACTGTGGAGGGCGCCCTGGTACCCCACAGGCTCCGTTAGCGGTTAGGTTTTATTTAGACCCCCCTAACCATTCATTCCTAGGCACGGTACGCATCACACCATAAATTAGGGGTCACCTGTGAGGTGGACTTTTACCACCGGAACAGGCAATCCGTAGTGTTAATTCTTAGCCAGTTGAAACAACCGCTTCCGACACTACGCGGTTATCTAGGCTGCTCGGGAAAAGGAGGTTAATATTGATGATTAACTCCTGACATGCCCAAGCAGCCGCCACACTACAGAAATAGAGAATAACCATCGTTGAAGGACCTTGGAAAGTGGTTATCTACTCACGCAAAGGTTTATCGAACGCTTCAGTCAACAACGACGGACAAAAAAATTAAAACAAATTTACATTCCCACGGCTCACAGCAAACCAAAGCAAAAGTTAAGTGGAAAACTGAATAATCGAATTTCAGTAAAATCACAGAAGACGGCGTCGAAATGCGGGTTTTGCCATAGCAATCATTCGATATATAATTGTGAAGGTTTTAACTCTATTAGTCCAATTGAGCGCAGACAATTTGCTGAAGATAACGCGCTATGTTGGTCATGTCTGAGACCAAATCATATATCATCGAATTGTTCATCTTCACGACCATGCGGAATTGGCAGCTGTAAGGCAATACATAATCGCTTACTACATTTCAAATCTTCACCATCGGACAAACCAAACGTAGAACCACAGTTGGAAAATGTAGAATCGACAAATCACCATCATGATTTGAAAACGGCAAAATATTTCCAAATACTGCTGGTAACATTACGAAACGGAGATAACATTATAAAAACCTATGCGTTCATGGATGCAGGATCATCGCTTACAATTCTTGATGAAGACACCGCAAATGATTTAGGCCTCGAAGGAAGGCCGGAAACATTGAAGTTGTTATGGACTCAAGATATATTCAAGGCGACAAATACCAAAATCGTTCAGCTTGAAATTAATGGTATAAATCAAATACGATTTGCATTAAACGGTGTAAGAACGGTGAAAAATTTACAACTACCCATGCAAACTTTGGATTTTGGCTCAATGGTAAAAAAATATCCTTACCTAAAGGATTTGCCAATCAAATACTATTCTGCAGCGAAGCCAACAATTCTGATCGGAATAAAACACAGCCATTTATTGGTCCCATTACAAACGGTAATAGGCGGGGAACATGAGCCAATAGCGCTTAGAACGAAGCTCGGGTGGATAATGTTCGGTAATGCTGCCTCGCAAATAGATAACGAATATGCCATGATGATACATCAAGACGACGAGATGCGTGAAATGATGAAGCAACATTTCTCGGTTGAAGACTTCGGCGTCAAGATAGTCAATGAAACCGTAGAGTCTGTAGAGACCGAGCGGTCCAAAGAAATATTGAAGAACACGTTGAAAAGATCAGGCGATCGCTATGAAGTTGGATTATTGTGGAAATACGACAAATCGAATTTTCCAGACAGTTACGAAATCGCATACAATCGTCTGCTATCTTTGGAGAAAATTCTTAATATGCAAATAACGTTGAGCTCCTACATTGGGCTAAGAAAACCTTTAAAGAATATGAAGACAAGGATTATATTCGGAAGCTTACGGAAACTGAAATTGAAAACCCCGGAACAGACAGAGTTTTTTATCTGCCACATTTCATAGTAACAAATACAAATAAAATTCCACCGAAGCCCAGACTAGTTTTCGACGCAGCCGCAAAGATTAAAGGAGTTCCTTTTAATTCAGAGCTTCTTTCTGGACCAGATGCAACATCATCTTTGTTTGGAGTATTATTACGATGGAGAGAAGGCATGGTAGCAATCACTGGAGATCTAAAGGAAATGTTTCATCAAGTCAAAATCAGACAGGCTCAAAGACCTCTATGGAGGGATTGCGACCCAAGAAAAAAACCCAGATACGTACGTGATGCAAGTCATGACTTTCGGGTCTACATGTTCACCAGCTTCAGCGCAAGCGGTAAAAAACACCAATGCTGAATTATACCGGGAAATCTACCCGGATGCTGTAGATTCCATTGTAGACGGCCATTTTGTTGACGATTTATTGAACAGCTTCAACAACGCGGTGACTGGCATTAAAGTTGTTAGACAAATCACAGACATACATGATCATGCAGGATTTCATGTAAGAAATGTTGCTTCCAATAGTCCTGAATTAATGGATATAATTCCTGAAAACAGACGTATGGTGGCAAATGTTAAATCACTCGATGAAAAGGAATCAAATGTGGAAAAGGTTCTAGGCAACTACTGGAACACTCTCCAAGACTCAATTGAACATCAATAAGCTTGGAGAAGAAGTGTTGAAAAACACCAGAGCCCCCACCATGAGAGATGTACTAGCATTCATAATGTCAATCTATGATCCTTTGGGATTAATTAGCAACATTACTATTCAAGGCAAAATTCTATATCAAGAACTGCACGTGGCATCACTAAAATGGGATGATTGTATACCAGACCAACTGCTGGTGCCATAGAGAGATTGGATGGACCTGATAAAATCAGTGGAAAATTTGTCGATACCACGGAAGCGATTACTGAGCTAGAACTACATGTATTTGTAGATGCTTCAGAAGACGCATTCGCCGCATGTATATACTCCAGAAGTAAAACTCATTACGGCATCTGTATTAGACTTCTTGCAGCTAAATCGAGAGTAAGTCCAATCAAACCTATATCGATTCCCAGATTGAAATTACAAGGAGCGTTATTAGGCACACTGTTAATGAACCAAGTTAAAGAAAAACTGCGTGTTAAAATAACAGATATAACAATGTGGTCAGATTCGCAAACTGTTCTCGTCTGGATCAATACAGAGAAAAGGAAATATCATCAATTCGTAGCACACAGGATAGGAGAAATATTAGATTCGACCACGAAAGATCAATGGCGTTGGGTCCCATCTGGTCTAAATCCTGCAGATGAAGGAACGAAACTAGCCAAAGGAAAATCTATTTGGTTGGATGGACCAGATTTCTTAAGACAACCAGAAGACACTTGGCCTGCAAAGTCATTACACGAACCAACTACTGCGGAAATAGTTGCCTTTCATAACGCAACTAATAAGCTCATATATTTGAATCATTTTGTGCATTTCTTCATCACTTCGTTAATCTTCAATAGTAAGAAGAATTAGAACTGTTATTCACATTTCCACAAACTTATAAAAACCGCAGCGATTGTTGAGTCAAATTTACAAACCACCTTTACACACTTTTACAAGACACTTACCATATATCATCACATTGATGTTGAATTCTCTTGGTTATTCATTTCAAAATAATTCGCACTATACAATCTTTTACTTCACTGATGTTAAAAGTCCCAGCTTCGTGGAAGTTCACTATAGTTAAATCACGTAATTTATCTTTCCACATCGCTTTCAAAACGTAATGATGATGAATCTGCTCACTTCTGGTGGTTTTAAAGTATTTAGGTATGAAGTGTTTGTCACAAAAGCCGTTTTATTCATGTCTACCCTATAATGTACAAATTTGGGTACGAACGGATTGTTGATTCTCGATCGATCCCTCGCTTTAAACATTCTATTCAAGCAAAATAAAAAAAAATTAAGAGGTACCTAAACGCCACAAAAAAAAAACAAAAAACACACAAAAAAGGTTACGTTGAAGTGTTACTGGATTCGTTATCACATTGAATCGTATTTTATATAAAATTATCTCTGAAGTATGTTAAGCAGCAGACATCGACACGGTTAATATCCCAGTGAGTGAGTATGGAGACAAAGACTAGACAAAATAGCAGTTTCAGTTTGTTTAATTTCACATTCAGTTAATGTGAATCTTGCATCTCAATTGCTCTTTTGTTATGTTTTATCATATTTATTAACTGGAAGCTTTCTATGCCGAATGTCCATTTTTGAATTCGTATATCGTTTGTCAAGTATGAAGTACTGTGGCAAATTTTGGTTTTTATCATGAAGGTTCGAGCGTTCGACTGCCTCAAATATTATAAAAATAGGCAGATATTTGGATAAGTTATAGCTATACACTCCCGTGCAAAAGTTTGGGTACAATACAAAATTGTTCTGTCCATATCTCTGTGATTACATGTCCAATTGAAACTATTAAAGCCGCATTCGAAAGGCAAAAAGTTATTCTTACTTCGTATGTATTTTTCCAGATACATTTTTTGAATATTGTATACTAAATTTTTACTTAAAGTTATAACATTTTTCAAAAGACACACTGAAAAATCATATCTGATTTCCTCCGCATTGGATTGACCAAAATTTAAAATCAAAGTGTCATTAGAATCGTAATCTTATGTTCTTTGAAGAGACCCCACGAAATTTTGGCGGAAAAATCTGGAAAGTATTCAAAATCAATGAAACAGTCAGTCAAGTCATCGTGCAAAGGTTTGGGTTCACCTGAGCCGCACGCACATCATTTTTGTCAATATCTTTTTTTCAACCGATTTTAATAGTTTAAAGTTTTTTGTGCGCAAATAATGGCGCGTACAGTATTGGTTTGAGATTTCACAGATTTAAGTAAGTTCAGGTGAACCCGAACTTTTGCACGATGACTTGACTGACTGTTTCATTGATTTTGAATACTTTCCAGATTTTTCCGCCAAAACTTCATGGGGTCTCTTCAAAGAATATAAGATTACGATTCTAATGACACTTTGCATGTTTTTAGGGGGGTGCACCCAAACTTATGCACGGGAGTGTATGTTGCTTTTAGATCTGAAAATTGTAACATTCGATCGAACTTGCGTTGCAAGGAACATAATTTAGATATTTTTAGATATTTCTTATTTTTTAATGTAAAGGCGTTTTAAGGCATCGAAGTGTATAAGTTTTTGCATTACTGCATTATTTTCTGACACATAGTCGAGTAAAAGTTTGAATCGACGGGGTAAGAGTTTCAAAATTCTTTGATTACTGATTTCGTTTTCTTTTAAATAATTCTGGATATTCCATTTGAAATTATTCCGTAAAGCTTTCTGGAGTTCTTCTGGACATCGGAATTATTCTGGATAATATTCATGAAATCTTCTGGATGTCTGTGAACTTTCTCTGAATATTTCAGGGATTCTTTTGGATATCACTGTGGAAACATTCAAAATCCATTAGGAATTATCCTGTTTTGTTCAGATATATACGAAAATACTTAGATAATTCCTTTAGAAATCTCCCTGATAATATTTTAGTGATTTCTCTGTGGTTAAATCGACATGGGATTCTTCCGGAAATCCTTCTTCAATTCCAAAGCAATTTCGAAGAATTTAATTTCCAGGATTTCAAAAGTTATCCTTGAGGAGATAAACGCAAAATCAGAACCAGAAAAAAACATAAAAAGTTATTCAAAATAATCTCAGGAATATTACCGGAATGCTAACGATTTTTTTGGGATGAATCCAAATGTGATAGTTGGAAGGATTGTGTGATTTCTAGAAGAACTTAGAGAAAAATCAGAAATAATCTCAAGTCCTCCATAACAATCCCAGAGAGGTTTTGAACGATTCATAAGTGATTTAAGGAAAAATCCCAGGGCGAAACAACCAAAGAATTCTAGAGTAATTTTCGGACCAAGTTTCACTGTGGACACAGCTCGTAACATAAATAATAAATTTAATTTATAAATCTTTATCCAATAGCATTTAAGAATATCCAAATTAAATAACAGTTCAAAGTGTAAAATACCATTATCATGCGTTTCGAGGATACATATATGTACTTAAATTATGCTATTCCTATATTTACAAGTAATTGTAATACATAAGTATGTATGGAAGAGTAACAATTTTAATTTATCTCCATAATTGAACGACAATTTCAATTAGAATGTGCCACCACATCAAAACTCTCAGAAGGATTTTAATTATCAATAAATATTTTTTTGTTTGGTGATTCAGAATTGAAAATATCAAAAGTCTATTGTAATTAAGGGTATGCGAAATACCGAATGATTCCGTCAAATACGCTTCGAAACGAAATTCCGCGGAATTCCACGGAACTCGCACAGGCGAAATTTACATTTTGCTATTTCGTTTCGTTTCGCCAAATTGTTAAAATATTTCCACGGAAAATTGAAAACAAACGGAATAAAACGGAATTTCGCGAAATTCGAGTTTAAATTCGAACAAAAAAAAAGGCAAAGCGTTCGCTTCTACTCCTAGCTACAGTCAGCGTTGCCAACCTTCCAGATTTGTCTGGAATATTCCAGATTTTTGAGGTCCCATTTTACAAAAATCTGGAAGATCCAGATAAAATTTGAAACGAATTTGTAAGGTATTGTAAATAATTTGTAAGGTTCTCCATAAACGAGTTAAGCAATCCAGACTTTTCCAGACAAGTTTTCAAAATCTTAAAGATTTTTGAAAAGTCGACTTGGCATCCCTGGCTACAGTCAAAAATGGGTCCGTATACTCCACTGCACTGTGACGTCACGCATCAATTTTGACAGGTACTGGTCCTGTTGTTTACAGTTTGGACTTAGTACTTTTTCGAATCATTCTCAATTTCGTGAAAGTTTGCTGCGAGGAGAGGTCAAATCCACTGCAGATACCCACGTATGGTATTATTCAATGCTGGTGATAGAAATGCGAAGATGAAAAAATAATGGAAAAAACGAGTCCGAAACGTAAACAACAGGACCAGCAGCTGTCAAATAAGTGAGGTTAGGCTCGTCATATGCAGCGCTCTATTACTGATCAAATCGACTCATATCATGGATCAGAACACTATAACAGCAAAATATCTGCGAGGCAAACGAATGGTGTGCTAGTGAAAGCATACATTTTGGCGTTTCATCAGGAATCGTCTTATCTTAGATTCATAACTGGTCGGTGTTCAGACTACAGGGTCTTGCCCGGGATTTCCCGGGACAAAAATCCCGGGATCTAAAAAATCCCGGATCCCGGGATATTTACCGGAAATCCCGGGATTTCCCGAAACTTCAAAGGAAGCATCATAAGTCTTAAGCAAACCGCATAATTTCTCAACATGAGACGATTGTATAAAAGCTGCCTTCTTTCTCAAGACGGCGATTTGGAATTTCACTTTAGTCCTAAGACGAAATACGCATTTTTCAGTGTTCAAAAATTGCTTGGGCCACGTTTTTGTGAAAGTTGAGACATGTGGAGATGATTACTTAGATGGTTTCTTGAGAGTCTTGTAAAAACCTTTATATCCTCTTAAATGCATTATGAAGAGTTGGATTTTGTTCGTATTAGAGTAGTGGCCATAAGAATGCAAGAGTGTCTGAGCGATGCCGTATGGTAATGTGTTATGATTCTTTTGAATTTTAAGATCTCATATTTCGAAAATGAACTATAATTCAACTTAAATTTGTGAATTTCACATATATCGTACAAGTAATCGAAAAAGCATATTTTGAAACTGAAACCAACGTATCGTAAATATGGTCTTTCTATGGAAAGGTGTGAAATTCAATGTAGCTTCAATGTCATACAAATTGACAACATTCAATATATTTTCCAAAGCCTTAACACACATTCAAACCTGTATAACCATAACATGCATTGAAATTTGACATTTCGACAGCTTTACACTAGTTTCAAGCGCATTGTGTAAAATCCCGGGATCCCGGGAAATCCCGGGATTTTGTGAATAAAATCCCGAATCCCGGGATTTTTTGAAGTCCGGGAAACAAGACCCTCTAGTTCAGACAGACTGAACCAAGTGTTTTTTTCATGATTCCAGAAAAACGTTTCCCAGGCATGCGAAATATCCAAATATTTGTGTTATTGGCTGTAATAATGGAACTTATCTATTTGATGATACATCTGTGTAAAAATAGCATAGGAAAAATCACATTTGATTGAATCCTTAACGTATCTTTAGAACGCCAAAATATCTAGTCCGGTCTGTCTGAACACTGACCAACTGTGGTATGGGTTTCAATGCCCCACAAATATGAATCGACGCTTCTAAGCATATGTATGAAATTTTATGTCCTACGAATGGAACAAAAGTGTTAAAGCATGTTATTGTTGATTGCGATGCTGGTTTGCGTAGGTAAAATAGGTTCTGCGTAATTGCTACTCTATTTGATGAGATATTCTCCGTTTAATCCAACTTTGATCCATATCTGTGTGCTATCCATAACTGTTGGATGACTGTAGTATTGACTGGTCCGCAGCTGAGAGAGACTCGCGAAGAGGAAAAATATCAACGCCATATGCAGCCCAGATTCCGCTGTCACGAAACGTCAAATGCGATTTTACGGCTGAAAAGGTGACAAGTATTGCATTCGAAATAAACTGTTATTAAAAACCTCAGTTAGCGGAGCAAAGATGCTAATAAATCTTGGCACAAGGCTATTTATTCATAATGTCTGGTAGGTTTACTGGCATGAAATTTCACTCAAAAGGCCGTTTATGCTTCGGTGGGATGCAAACGCAATAGGTTTTTGCTGAGATGTTCATGTGCAAGTTTGAACGGCTTGCGCATGATTGATGTAAACACTGAGTGGAATAAGATAAAAAAAAACTCAGCAATCGCAGAAAAAGAAGACCGTCTCCGCGAGTCTCGTCTCAGGTCCGCAGGATATGATAAACTGCACTGCCGTTGTAAAGTTTCCAAAAACGCCAATTTGTCCTAAATTCCTCGCGGCGAATAGCCCAGGAAAGGATCAACTGCGTTTGATGAACTATCGCAATGTTATCTTCCATAAGAATGAAGAAAGCAAAACCACGGTTTCCTCCGGGAAACATCGCGTGTCCTGTTGAGCAAATCCGTTAATATATCCCAAAAACTGTTTATACACAAATGTAAAAAAAAAAAACTGCGGAGCGTGAGTCCCTGATGTTCTGGATTTGCTCAGGTGGTGCAGATTATTGATGCGCGCGCATTAGTTCTCTCTCTTGCTTTCCCGCTATGACGTCACTTTTAACACAGCATAAGAACAGCTCTCCCAAACCAACGCGATTATTTCCGCGATGGCGACAAAAAATCGCCGCGATTTCGATGTTGTTCCAAAAACTCTACATGTAGCAGCGAAATCGCAGCGATTGTTTGTCGCTGTCACCGTAAAAAATCGCGTTGATTTGGGTGATCCAAAGCCACACCTCAAATCTTCAAGAGCACAAATCTAAAGAACCAGATGTACATTCAAGCTGAAAACTCTATCGATTGGTTACTCGATGGCCAATCGATCAAGTGTTCAGCTTGAACCGCTGTCGAGTTCGTTAGATTTTTTCTCTTGAAATTCTGAGGTATGCCTTCGATTTATATTCACCTTAAACAAGGAAGATGCATACATTATTTTTTATCGAAAAGTGAATCTAGGTTTATTCACGCTGTACCACACCACCAACTCCTCTCTCCTCTTATAACGTGTCATAATTTCCTCACGACCCCAATTAAAAAAAAATGCGAATATTGATAATATATCATTACAAGTATTAGAAGCCAAATGCCGCAAGGCAAAAGTCTTAACCTTTTCAATACAGACATCAAGTTTCAAAATTCTCTAGTTTCGCCAAATCAGTTATAAATTTGATTCATGCATTGCATGCACCATCAAAATTGGTTCCGGATATAGATTCAAGTTTGGTGGGGTACCTAGGGTATTTCACAATGGAAAAGCGCAACTTTTTTTTTTTGATTTTCGCACATCTAAATCCCGGGGCCCAAATAGCCGTAGCGGTAAACGCGCAGCTATTCAGCATGACCATGCTGAGGGTCGTGGGTTCGAATCCCGCTGTTCGAGGATCTTTTCGTAAAGGAAATTTTCTCGATTCCCAGGGCATAGACTATCTTCGTACCTGCCACACGATGTACACATGCAATAATGGTCAATCGGCAATGAAAGCTCTCAGTTAATAACTGTGGAAGTGCTCATAAGAACACTAATCTGAGAAGCAGACTTTGTCCCAGTTGGGACGTTACGCCAGAAAGAAGAAGAAGAACATCTAAATCCCGAGAAAAAAAATGAGCCAAACATTAAATTTAGCTCATTGAAAGACGGATTGTCTGAACGAACATGGGTGAACTTGTCAGCCTTATTTGCAGTTCCTCTATGCTATGTAGTCCAGGTTCAAAACTTTTTTTTTTCGAAATTTTCAAATATTTTTAAAATACTCTCGAGGCTCAAAATTTAGTGAAAATGTGATTTTGTGACTACAAGTTTTAAACAAAGAATCTGAAAATGAGATAATATCAACAATCCTTAATTCTTCCAGAAATCGTCCAGAAATTCCTTCACAGATTTTGGAATAGGATCATTTCTCCAGTATTTGCTCTTCAAAATAGTAGAAATGCCTTCAGTATTTTCTACAAGGTTTACTCTAGAAGTTTGCTTTCGTCCAAATTTTTTTTTTATCTCTATTAACGAGATTTTTAGCCCTGGGCTAGTTTATCTCGGGACCAACGGCTTTACTTCCCTTCCGAAGGAAGTCGTCACTGAAATTTTTAGTGACTATCTCGGGGATGGGATTCGTCCAAATTTGATCCCTCCAAGAACTAATTCACAGTTTATTCAAGGCTTTTCCAGAAAATGTATTAGGAACTTCCAAATTAACACCAACAGGCAATCCTGGTTAAGTTGCTGCCGCAATATCTCTTGGAGTTTATTACTTTTGCAGTTCTTTTAAATTTATCTTGATTGATTTCTTAGGTACCGTAATCTGGGGTAACATTGATAATTTTTTTGACGTTGGATAACGTCTTACGGCAACATACTGGGGTACAATTTCGAAAAACGAAAAATCGCTCGCGTCACGAAAAGTGGTTAGATTTTAACTGTTAATAACTTACTAACGCCCGGATAGATTTCCAAGATTCTTGCACCAATCGATTGGAAATGTTTCTACGAATCTACTCCAATATTGAAAACTATTGATTTTCATGACTAAACTATTGAAAAATTAGGAAATATCGAGGTATGTCTTATTTTGCATAGAAAAGCACAATTTTTCTTGCTGTTATAAGGTTTTGACGTTTTGAAGTTTACATGTACACGCCGACACACGTGTCAAATATGCAAATTGAAATTGAAACTACGAAAAGAAACCACGTGCTCCGATGGGGATCGAACATTTCTTCTTTTTCTTCTTCTTGGCATGACGTCCTCACTGGGACAGAGCCTGCTTTTTAGCTGAGATGGGCACAGATATCATTGAGCGATATTTTATACACTTTCGTCAGCCAGCCTAACTTCAATCAGCCACGTGCGCACCAGCAACCGGAGATGGACCCTATCGGAATAAATTTTACATGTTCGTCGCTGCTGCTGTTTATTCCCAAGCTAAAAGCTGCGGGTTCCGCGAAATCGCTCATCATGACCATGGGCATCCTGCTAGCCCATCGAATTCGTGAAGAACGCGTCCATCGGTAATCTTTTGGTGTGTTTCTGTCTAACAATGAAATGAAAACACAGTTCGATCGACGGTGACTACCCCCAACTGTCCTTTTCAGGACGATAATTTCATTTTGAAAGAGTTATGAGAATTATCCACTGCGAAGAGCGACACTACTGATGATTGGATGTGATTGATTCAAATTTTGGTCAGTCATTTGCATGCAATCACTAATCATGGCTAAATAATGCTTTTCGAGAATCACTGTGCCAAGAAATAAAATTCTCATTGTGCTTACCGCCGGCACCCGAGTGACAGGAACCTAGGTAGAATTTTGTTTGCAGTTTCTATCCGTTAGTTAGTCTTAACCGAAATAATGAAAGATAAGTAAATAAATTAATTAATCAATTAATAGTAATAGATTAAATGTCTCTAGTTGTAACACTTTTACGTCGAATGCATTGTTATGACCCTGAAAAGGGCCGTTTTATTTGAAATTGTGCTGCAATTCAATTTGAGCGCGTTCTCCACGGATACGACGAGCCAGCTGGATGCCCTTCGGTATGATGCTGATATATCCTCAAACAAACCGACCAGTTAGGCCTCTCGCTTCCTGCAGGACCATGACGTCGGAGCTCTGGAATCGCAGATTTGCCACGACGAAGCAGAAGAAGTTCTTCATGGTGCGAAACTTCTTCGAGTATCAAAAGGAGATCATGCCAATCATCGTGACTGGCAACTTTAACATCGATTGGAGCAAAGAGGAGAACATGGAGTTCGCGAACTTCATGGAGAAGTACCTCAACCTCAAACTGGCCTCGGAATCCACTAAAGCAACCAATCTTAGAAGATCATGCGTGGAGCAAGAGTTACCGCTCATGGTCCTTCTTCCATCGACCGATTCTATCGGTGTTGAAGTGTTAACCGAACCAACCAAATAACACACAATATCCATAATAGGTCAGAATTGACATGCAACAAATAGTATGAAAATTGAGGTTTTTGTCAGTAGAAATCTTTCATGAGTTCGTGACTGTCTCAAGCCAGGAAATAGAAGAAGCTAACGTTATCCAACGTCAATTTGGCGGTTGTATCTGGGAAACAACCTCTTACTTTTTTTGAATATTTCTTAAATATTTGGTTCGAAAATGCAATAGTTGCAAATTTTATATTTTTAAAACAAGTACTGCCACCCATAGCTCGTGACTATATACTTTATTTTGCTTTTTGAAAAGTTTGAGCATGTTAAAAAAAATGTTTAAAGTGATTTTTTTATTTGGCTGATATGGGGTAACATTGATCACCTATGTATACAACGTTCGGTAATATTGAAAATGTCGTTACCTACAAAATCATGGCCTCTGAAGTCGAATTTGAAGGTCAAATGGTTACAAGTCATTTACTTTTTGAGTTATTTTAAAATTAAAAACATCTCGAACCACGGAATACGCCTAAAGGTAGGCAATTTCCTAAGGGAAAGTTACATTCTTAACAGTAATTCGGTGATGTTGCCTAATTGAACATACTAATGAAAGTTTTGACAACGGAATCGTTTTCATCGATGCTGTTTTTAGTAAGAACCGCATTTCCCCTGCTCATATCATTTGCAGAACTTATGTGAGACATGAATGTTTGGTAGTGTCATCCTTAACCATTGAAATCTTTGTTTCGAAAAGTTGCCAAATTTACGCATAATGTAAAAGCAATTTTCGCAAAAATCTTCACTTTTATCAGCTCATGAATATAAGAAAGAGAAGCACCATTCATGATTTGGAAATCTTTCATCAATAAATGATAATGCGAACTTTTTATGAGATGGGTCATTCCGATCAATCTTACCCCGCTGATCAATGATACTCCGGATTACGGTATGTGTTGATGGATTCTTTAAAATTTAATTTAATTCAATAATCCAGCAAATACTAAAGCAAATATTCCAATGACTCCTCTGTTCTACTTATTTTTCTTCTTCTTTCTGGCGTTATGTTCCAACTGGGACAGAGTCTGCTTCTCAGTTTAGTGTTTTCATGATCACTTATCGATTTGTGTCCCCTATCTCATTCATTCATGCCACAAAGCATACAGTACAGTAAAAAAATGAATATCATTATTCCATGTTTTATGGTACCGTAAAACGGGGTAACTTTGCTAATGCGGGTAACTTTGATAATGCGAGACTCTCAACATACTAAACGAAATTACAAAGTTCCTGTTAATCTGTTAAGCAAAACAAATGCAAAAGTAAAGAGTATAATTATGACACTCCATGTTAAAGCTATTTCCGTTGGAATTAAGTACATTTGAGGTTTTATATGCATATATGGAAAATTTATAAGATTTTAGCAATTTTGAAATACTCTCAAACAATCTGTTCTACGATCACTATTTGATGAAGTCATAATGAATTCGTCACTTATACTTAATAGCCTAGTTTTAGCAGAACTCGAATTCAGTCTCAAAACTCTTAGCGAATACAATTTTTACAAACTGGGACCATTTTTGTAATCTAAGTCAGAAATTTCCATATAGCGTTAAACGCCTAAAGATATGCAACGCCCTATAAATGTTCTGTAATTCATTCAATTTTGTTCGAGTGATGCTCTATTATCAAAGTTACCCCAAAACAGAAAACCGACTTTCGATTATATGAAAAATTATACATCCATTAAGAATAAATCTTTTGGAAATCTATCAACTGGAATCGATAGTTAGGATACCAGTACTTGTTTTAAAAATATGAATTAAAATTCTTTGAAACAGCATGCATGAATATTCAAATTTTCTTCGAAAAACTATCAAAGTTACCCCGTTTTACGGTATATATTAGCATAACATCACATCCACATGATTAAAAAAATTGTAAGGCATTTCTAAAAATCAAATTAATTTTGGGCTACTCTTAATATTTTTGAGATTGTTTTAAATGTTTGTAACTGCTTTTCGACCCACTTCTTAGTTGTAACATTTAAATTAAACCCACTCATTGCCTTGTGTGAATGTCAGATATGTTGAAATGAAACCATATAAAGTTATTAAAAGAAATTCAAACAAACAGTATGTATGTAAATGTAAACAGTAAAGAGTCTTACCAAAACATGTAAGGATTCCGCTGAGCAACACTAAGGTTTCCATATAGTAGAGGATTTAAAAATACGTTTTTTATGCCTATGGTCAAATTTCCAGCTTTTGACAAGAAAAAAAACTTAAACGTGTATTCCTCGAAACAAATTTAAAAATTCCGTTTCGTTTCGAAAAATTCCGTGAGATATTTGATTTCGTATCGAGTTACACGAAACATTTAAAAATTTCGTTTCGTTTCGTCATTATCAGCGCAAGATATTCCGCGTATCGTTTCGTTTCGTATCGACATGGAAAAAAATCATATCGCATACCCTTAATTGTAATCACATACTAGTTTAATTGCATGTGGTGTTATTCGATACTTAAAATAAAATTCGTTAAGCCGAACATGTTGATCCTTCGACATGAACCAACAACAAGCATTGCTTTAAGTTGAGATTGTTTCGTGATGCACAACCAGCATAAACGTTCTCCCCCTTTTGTTTGTGCACTGACTATAATTAAAAATCATTTTAATTAAATGAGATATGTTGTCTAATTTTGTACACGGCAACATGTTGCAAAATAGGTGGAGCTGCTTTTAAAACAAACTTTTACATCGATCAACTAAACCATAGAACATCCAATGGACCAATGCACGAGTTCACTAATTTGACGTTTGAGCGGTGCCGAATTCACTCGTTGCCATGGTCACGTAAATAACAAGGCACCGCTCAAACGTCAGATAGTGAACTCGTGCATCGGTCCATAGCGTAAAAATAATAATAATCGATCATTTCAAATCCAGCCTACTGGTGCTCTTTCCGTGCGTGCGCGCTTTCTGCAGAGCTGTCAAAACAGACTTTTGTGTCTTCCTTCTTTCGCTCTCCTTCAACTCAACACGATCCACCTCTGGATGGATTGGTGTTGCAGATGAACACTTTTCGTGTAGCGCGACATCTTTATTGCCACCAAGATTGCAACTCACCAGTAAACGATAGATATATTTGAAATGCACAGATATGTACAGTATTGGACAAAACATCTGCAACTTTTTCGATTTTACATACAATATGGTCAACTGTAGAGGATTAGATCTCAGTCATTTATGAACCAATTTGATTGAACATTTCACGGTGTTTCTGAAATAATTTGAATTTTAATTTATGTTTCTGAGTGACGAGTTTAAGAGCAAAAACGGTTTATCTAAAGTGATTTTTTTTGACGATTTTTTTATAATTAACATAACTAAACAAATTGAAGGAATAGCTTAATTGTATCTTCAGCAAAGTTTTTCTGAAAACAGTTTTTCTGTAGGGCCGTAAGATTTTCAGATAAATAGTTTTGAATTTTTCGAAGAAAATTACACTTTAACGAGATCGATATTTCTTCTCAACTCGTGATTGGAAAAATCATTCAAGTTATCTGTGAACATTTCATTCAAATCGGTCAATAAATAACTGAGATCAAGCTTACGAAAGTTGACCATTTTGTATGGAAAATCGTAAAAGTTGCATATGTTTTGTCCAATACTGAAGGTATATAATTTTATTATAAAATTGTTTAAAATAAACAGAAAGTGGTAGTGCTGAACAACTTCATTACGTCCAAATTATGGTTCTTAGCCTCTGTAATCAGAATTCCAAACCAAGCTGTTGGAAGACTGACCTCGTACATAGGAAGCTTTATCTGAGAAAGTTTCTGAAAGAAATTGACCAAATGCCGTTTGCTAGTTCTTATACTCAGTACCTGCAGAATCCACCAGATTTAGCTGCCATTCCTGCTATGTACCCTTGTTTAACAATAGCAAAGCAGTGCCTTATATTCCTAAAAGACTTCAGGAAAATCCATCAGCAACCGGGAAAAATTGACGAAACTGAAGGTTATGCAGGAACATCCCAACACAATTTGGCCCAGAGTTTGGAGTAACATCAGTTCACCAGGACTCACTTTGAAATAACAATCAATTTATTATCCGCTTGTGAATGGGAAAATCCCACATGCTGCATTGCTTCATCGACAAAATAGGATTGCCAGCCCTGTTTGTGAACATTGTCCCAATATCATCGAAGACTTAGCATAGCATAGCATAGATTGACTGTACATGTCAATGGTTGCTACTCCGTGATTGATCCGAACCGGTAAGAATTGCACTTCGACCAAATCAATAAGGAATGGGATTTTCCGCATATTCTCGAAGTGCATTTTTAGCAGCTCTCATATTATTGATCAATAACCGCGCCGGCCAAGTCCTTACAGTCAGTTGGGAAGGGTAAGGAACGTTATTGTGTAGTGATCGTTATTTATAAAGACCGAGAATACTTCTGCATCTCCACAATCATCACGGGACAGGTGTGGTCAGTGAGGGAGGAAAAAGATCTGTCACTTTTGGTCGGTGATGCGATCCATGGATTAGGAGGGAAAATAGGAAACTTAAAACTAGTGTTGCACTTTTGTATCGCAGTAAAAATATATTGAAAGTAATTATAAAAAAATTGACATTCATAATATCGAACTATTCAAAGGTTATTTTTAGTAATGACGAAGACAGAAAGGATTGTGTATTTTTAAAGTGTATGTAACAGAAATAAGGGTATTGTCGACACAGGTAATGACGAACCATTCATAGCTTGTTTGAAAAAAAAAAAGCTACTTAAAGCAACGATAAAAATGAAATATCATAAGCATGAGACGATCTCACCAGTACTTCATCCTCGGCTGAACACGAAGCTTTTCGCACTTGATCAACACGAACCGAACACGATTGGTCTTGACTCCGTTGCGGGTCCCACCGGAACATGCAACCGAATCAAAAAACCACGCATATTTTTATATGTAGCCTATTAATCGAACTTCTGATAAATACATTGACTATGTTGCGTGAAAAGACTTCGTAAAATGCAAAGCAGTTCTCCTCAATTAAGACGCACTATATCTACGCGATAAACAGGTGATATATAGGTGAAGATCCATACACACTTATGTTATGTCTCCGACCTCAACGAAACATTTCGCCAAAACCTAAAGAGCTGATAATTCGGTTATTTTAAATATCGAATCTCGGAATCTATCGGTGGAGGACTGGTGCATACATGGGATCGTCATTTCCATACAAGACTGTCAAAGTCCTTCCGAATCAGTTTATTTGAAACATCTCGTGAAAAGGCTTATTGCTCGATTGGAACCGCGTTTGACAGTTCCTTGATCCAGTATTCGCGCTTCTCTATATAAACAAATTCTGTGGATAAACCCTACTTTCTTGATAATCCTGAACTTCAAGTAGTGTAGTAAAATACCTTGAAATGAATGAAAGCCGAGTTTAGTACTGTACCATTTAATTCCACTAGAGTGTGTATCCTTTGACAGATACGCGTAATTCGATCTCCATTGTAAGCCCGTCTTCCGTATCGTGTACTAGACTCGACGAAGACTCAATTCTATAAAAAAAATATGTCAAAAGTGAATAGGAGGACGATTTTTATAAACATTGTTTATACTGGTGCAGCTGATAAAGAAAGGAAAATAAATATAATTCCTAACTGTATTTCCTAACCTGTTTATCCAAGATTTCTCATGGTTTTCATATTGCTATATGCGTTTGAAATGCAAATATCAAATGCGGGAACACCAAACGCGGTTAGATTTTTAACAAGGAAGGCGAAGTCAAAATTTGATTTTCTTTGCTGGATTGGCGGTGATCCATAGGTTACTGCATTTGAAGCTCACTAAGACTGGACTTGCACGTCAAACGCAAACAGCAATAATAGAAGCCCGGAGGCAGTTGAATAATATTTGTTTCAAGGAAAATCCAACACAGTTTGTGAAGAGAACAGAAAACGCAATATTTCTAAATACTGTCAAACCTCAATGAATCGATGTTCCATAGATCGATATCGACTCATGAAACAATACTTGAAACAAAAACAATAATCATGGTTACTATGATGCACCCTTCAATCAGCTTTCCAAAGTATATCTGTTCCATGACTCAATATTTCCATGAGTCGATGATCCCTTAAATATCGACTGGAAATTTGACTGTAGTTAAGATTCTGAAGTATTTACTTATGGAATTTTCATGCTGAATAGCGCCGTTTGGTAGCATAGTTTCGAATCAAATTAATTATAATATGTTAAACATACCTTAGCCTTGGACAGAATAAACAACTTTGTTGGGAACATCATTTCCATGATTATGCAATCACGATCCGATATTTGGGTTAGGAATACAACATACTCAGTATCATCATCTAGCGGAAGAATTCCGAATCAAGTGAGGCCCATCACAAGTTTGTACTTGATTTACTGAACCATTTAGCCGAAAACTTCATCTTTTGATCGGGATCCTCAGATTTTAGTAATCATAAATATGCATGCTCACTAGCGCCACCTGTTAGTTGATTTTTGAAAGGTCCTTCATTTCATTTTTTTCACCTTTTTTTTAGGAATCAGGATTAGAGTGTCCATTTCCCAGCCATTTTGCTCGTCCCGAGATTCGGGACAAAAATCTTTGCTTGTTCCGGGAAATCCCGGGATCCCGGGATTTATCAAATTTTCAATTAAATAAGCATTTCGGTTGAAATGGAAGTACAAATTTAACACACGTAGATGAAAAACCCGAATTTAGTACTATACCATTTAATTCCACTAGAGTTTGTATCCTTTGACAGATACGCGTATTTCGACCTCAACTGTAAGGCCGTCTTCAGTGTCGTGTACTAGCTCGAAGATTTATTATTAACAACACAGTTTTTTTTTTCATTGAAATAAACAGATAATGTGACTTTTCGAAATAATGTGGTAATTATAGCAAATCACATTTCAGATAACATTTTCTTATTTTGATAAAGTAACCTAACAAAAATTAAAATTTAGCTTGATTAATTACGGGTTCGTTATGGATTTTTTCAAATTCTCTATAACACTTATGTATGATAAAAACTCATGTCACAATGTTGAAGCCATTTGATTCAAACATTTGAAAAGTCATAAAAACTATACTGCCCTTAACTGCAAAACAGTCACATTCGACATTTTTGACAAATTGGAGTTAATACCATGGGGAGTCATCAAATGACAAACTTAATCATCAAACAATCAGTCAATCAATCAATCAATCAGCGAGTGCAACACAAAAATAAATCGTTATTTGGTCATCCTTATATTTTTTTCTTAGAAAGGTTACGGAGTGAAAATCAAATTATGAAAGATACATTGAGGATGAAACATGTTCCAATCTCCTGGAATTTATTGAATATTTGTATGGAAAACGAGATTGAAAACTTCTCAGTAAATTTTCTTAATGTCTACTTTTTACAGATGATACTGACTTGCGATTTGCGGCAGTTTAGGTGTCCTTTCAAATTTGTTATCTCAGCATAGGCTTTAAAAAGCGGATAATGTTGCAAAGAAAAGCATTAAATCTTTGCAACTAGACAAATAAAAATATGTGTATCTTACTTGGTAAATTGATCTTTTCATGAAAATAATTACTCGTTTATTCTCTTTTTCATTATGCTTTTCTTTTTATCAAATAAGGCTAATAGTGAGGAAAAATGCCATTGTTTTTTATTGAAATTTTGTGGTTTTCATCAAATTCTACGTACATTTCGAGAATCCCGGGATTCTCGGGATATCAAAAATATAACCCCGGGAAACGGGAAATCCCGAAATTTGTTAAGTCCCTGGATTTTTTGTCTCGGGATGTCCCGGGATGGACACTTAATCAGGATCCAAAGATATCTGCGTCCTTGATCTACTTAACAGCTTTACTGAAGACACCATCTTGCTATAATATCGCTATCCTGAGATTTTTTTTTACAATAGGGAAATCGGCAAACAGACGCCTGAGAACGTAACTCAGGCAGTATGGGGTTGCCGCACCAACGACGACCCACGAAAATCAGCCGATGCACTGTAATTGAGCAATTCTCGTTGAATTGCTCAAGTGGTGTACAGTGCATCGACATTATCCTTGGCCTCAGACCCTTATCTTCCCGGACCCACATTACGGTATTTCGGTATGGTACTGCTATCCTGAGATTGCCGCGATCAATATACAGCATGCTCACTAGCGCCATCTGGTGGTAGCATTTCTAGTTGGGTGGTCTATCATATGCTAGACCTTGACGTACTCAATACGTTTGCCGAAGACGTCAACTTTCTAGGTAATCGGGATCCTGAGATGTCTGTGTTCAAAAAATGTCTAACTCACTAGCGTCATCTGGTGCAAAAATTTTGAATTAAATAGATCATCATATATTAGTCCTTGAACTATCGAACAATTTTGCCAAAAACATCTTATTTCTTAAAAATTCGCAATCATGAGATATTCGTGATTGAAATATTGCATGCTCACTAGTGCCATCTGATGACAGAATTTCAAGTTAGATGGCCTATAATATGATAGTCCTTGACCTACTAAACAACTTGGCTGAAGTCCGCATCTTTCTAGGTAATCAGGATCCTGAGATATCCATGTTTGAAAAATTACATACTCACTAGCGCCAACTGGTGACAGAATTCCGAAACAAGCAGCCTATCACATGTTAGTCCTTGATCTACTGAACAACTTTGCCGAAGACACCATCTTGCTAAAAATTCTAGATCCTGAGATATTTGTGTTCGAGATGTTGCATTGCGAAATGTCCACTTCATCAGTTCCGCCGGGACACATTCCGACGGCCACTGAAGGGTGAGGATGTTTTAAAAATTTCATTTGTTCACTGACCGATTGGTACCGTTGAATTGATGAAATTTGCCGAAGACATCAATACTCTATCTTGCCTAGCTTTAGATTGACAATAAAAATTGCTCCGCGTGTACTCAGTACACGAAGCGACCGCTGGTGTAACTTTTTTTTGAGCGACTGACGGAAGGTTAGGAAACCGGTCTCTCTACCGTAATTGATTGGCCGAGATTCGATCTAGTCGGACGATGACAACGCACTTAACTCCCTGACCAATAACACTGCGGAACACGTTTTTGTCTCCAGCACCAAAATACCGCTATTCACTTAATTAAGGGTTGCTGAATCCATTGCCGTTTTCAGAAATATCATAGCACGTCTAGTTTTTGAGATATTGACTGTTGGAAATGCAAAAAAAAAAGACTATTTCAGCCAACTTGCATGCAAGTTTGTCAGCTTGTAAGGTAATATATTGGCTTAATTTGCCACAGAATTCAAACTTAATATGTATAACAATACTTATCATCAGAGTTTGTAATACTTTCGATGCGGAAAAGTTAATTTTTGATGGTTTAGAGAATTGTTATATTTTGCCATATAGAAGAAACGAAGAATTTTGTATGGAGACTGCAAGCATGTTGAAAAAATCGGTTTAATCGAAATTTAATCGCGCAATTTCAATCAAATTATGTCTGAAATGAAAGTTTAAGTTCTATTTTGCATGTTTGGTGGATTAGATTATAAAAAAGTTTGATAAATTGTATTTTAAATTTCATGTAAACTTTAATAAAACCAGTGTTTTATACAACTTTGGCGACCTGTAGCTAAAAATTGTGACGTGCTGGAGCATTTCTGAGAATGGCACCAGATTAGGAAACCCCAAATCTACTAGAGACACATAATTTGATCCTTGAGACACGCAAAAATGTCATTTTTGTTACGCTGTGTAAGTTAAGACGTGTTTCGTCGTGTACATGTAAGCTTCAAAACGTCAAAACCTTATAACAGCAAGATTTCTCAGGCGGGAATAGGGTCCTAAAGCCTCGTCCCAGTATTAGTGTCAAACGTTTAAGTTTAGGCCAAAAACACATGAGCAATTCTCGCTGAAACCAGGCCGCCATCGGCACCCATCGTTAGAATTCCAATTTTATGTCACTGATCGCTAGCTTTCGATAAAACTTTAGGGTGGTCCTTTTTGTTTTCTCAAATTGGTGGACCCCTCGTACGCCAGCTAGCTAAACAGTTTGCAAAAAAGCCCATTTTTTGATAAATCTTGGGTATTTCTTCACGTGATATGTCTCATATTTCCCTTGGAACACATACCAAACTTAATGGCATCGTATAGAGAAAGGATATAGCTTTCATTTGAAGTTAAAAAAAATCCGGCGGCCATTTTGAATTTGGCCGCCATCTTGAATTTTGTTAGAAAAATCGTTTTTTCACCATTAGCGCACCGCTCGTTTTGAATTCTGAGATCACCATCAGAAAGCTGAGGAAAAATTGCGTAAGATAGGCTACAGAAACTAGGTGTGCAATGGTATTTACCCTATGAAATGAACGATTTTCTAAAACATGTTCCACGATTTTGACGTATATGGCGAGTGCAATCAATGCAAACATCATTTTTTGTACAACAAAGATACAAGTTTTCAATAGTTGGTGTATTTTTCGAGTCAGATGAAGAATAGGAGTATTATTTAGAATGATAAAATCTGGCGGCCATCTTGGATTTTGACGCCATCTTGATTTTGACTAGTAGAATGAATTTTTCACCTTGATAGCACTCAGCATGTCGAATTTAGAGGTTACCAATAAAAACAAGGTTTCGTATACTCTTCTTCTTATTATTCTTCATTTTCCTGACGTTACGTCCCTAGTGGAACCGAGCCTGATACTCAGCTTTATTAGTTATAAATACAGGTTATTAAATAGGAATTTTCTTTTATAATGCGATTTTTAATAACAGAATATTTCTTCGACATATCTTTGAATTCAGTTATTATGAATCAAACAAAATTAATGAATAAAAACCGTCCAAAAACATTGATTGAAATAAACAAATTTTTTTTTACCATATGCTTTTTTTGTCATCGAATGAAGTTTATAAATTGTGCGTTGGGACATTAGTAAGTTTTGTGGTAATATCTGTAGTTTTAACGTAAAACATTTCCAAAAGTGCAATAATTTAGAATGGAAATCTAAAATCCTTGATTTTCTGAATCATAAAGTATTGTTTTTACTAACACCCAACATGCATGTGAAAAATAGCGAAATTGAAAGGTGAGAAGCAGGCTTTGTTCTAATGTGGACGTAATGCCGAAACTCAGGTGAATCATTTTGAGTTTGGAAAATCTGGTGGCCATCTTGGATTTCGACGCCATCTTAGTTTTTAGCAGTAGAATGATTTTTTACCATCTCAGCGCTCTTCATGTTTAATTAATTGAAGATCTCCGTTAAAAAACAAACAGATTCTTTATTTCTTATCTTATTTTAGCTGTTCAACAGATTGTTCATTTCTATCAATGGGTTTAGACCAAATAAATGAAAGAATTAATGCTATTTTTCAACTCGCAGATATGCAGAACAATCATTCAGGTGGCAAATAAGCGTTAAAAAATTCTACTTGTTAATTTATTTTTGAAGCTTAGGGGCTGGCTTTATTCCAGTAGGGACGTAACGTCAGGAAAAAGAAGAACAAGAAGAATAGTAAGTGTAACGGTGGCATTAAAATTCAACATGTTGAGTGTTATCAAGGTGAAAACTCATTCTACTACTTAAAACCAAGATGGCGTCAAAATCCAAGATGGCCGCCAGATTTTTTCACTCAAAATAATACTCCTATTCTTCATCTGACTCGAAAAATACACCAACTATTGAAAACTTGTATCTTTGTTGTACCAAAAATGATGTTGCATTGATTGCACTCCCCATATACGTCAAAATCGTGGAACATGCTTTAGAAAATCGTTCATTTCATAGGGTAAATACCATTGCACACCTAGTTTCTGTAGCCTATCTTACGCAATTTTTCCTCAGCTTTCTGATGGTGATCTCAGAATTCAAAACGAGCGGTGCGCTAATGGTGAAAAAACGATTTTTCTAACAAAATTCAAGATGGCGGCCAAATTCAAAATGGCCGCCGGATTTTTTTTTAACTTCAAATGAAAGCTATATCCTTTCTCTATACGATGCCATTAAGTTTGGTATGTGTTCCAAGGGAAATATGAGACATATCACGTGAAGAAATACCCAAGATTTATCAAAAAATGGGCTTTTTTGCAAACTGTTTAGCTAGCTGGCGTATGAGGGGTCCACCAATTTGAGAAAACAAAAAGGACCACCCTTAAGTTTTATCGAAAGCTAGCGTTCAGAGACATAAAATTGGAATTCTAACGATGGGTGCCGATGGCGGCCTGGTTTCAGCGAGATTTGCTCACATGTTTACTCAATTTTATTCAATGTTTTCCGTTTGTTTAAGTCTCAAAACATTTTTTATGTTATTTTTAGATTTCGTCACAGCCCTTGGCTTAAACTCAAATTTTGGGCGTATTTTGTTTTCCGTGTCCCTTCCGAAATGTCAGGTAGGAACAACCCCAGTGTTAAAATTAAAAGCCCTGAGGTGTTTTTTGTCGACTACGCGAACGTCAAACATGCTCAAAAGTGTCAAGGCTCATTATGCACCCAATTTTGAAATTAAAGTTTGAATATGATATAGCCGTTATTTGAGCGGAAAAAAATTGCTAAAGTAGTTGCAGTAACATGCTATTTCATGTTATTAAATAAAAACAAGATTTCATTAAACAATTTAGGACCCCGTTGCCTGGGATCGTTCAAATATTACGTAACGCAACAGGGGGAGGGAGGGGGTCTAACATAGTATTACGGTCCATATAAAAATTTAAAATTTCCATACAAAAGCTGTTACGTGAGGGAGGGTGGGGGTCTAAAATTGGCAAATTTTGCGTTACGTAATATTTGAATGAACCCCAACTTGATCATATATTAACTGTGCAATGGTCTAGTATTATTTTTTTGTCTAATAGTCCATTTTACGATGTTTTTGAACAGCTGATCGCTTCTTTTAACAATGAAATTTTGACAGGAGGCTTTTTCTCCACAGAAATTCAAAGTAATGTAAGACATTGAGCGTATAAGTAACATCACGTAGTAATACAATAGTATCTTATGCAGTTAATCGATAGCCGTTTCCAGACATATCCTTAGCCTGTCCAAAATACATTATTTACCCTAGCGACAAATGGCAGTTTTTAATGTCGACAGCATCGCCAAAATGTATATAGCGGCAAAATTGAAGCTTACTCAATCTATCGACAGCGCTGCGTAACAGGAACATAACGACATACTTCGAAAATACACAACGATCGTCGACCGGCCGAATCCCGGATGTGCGTTTACGGCTACAACTATCTGGGCCCCCGTGCTTTTGGATGCTTGATAACCATAAAAAACATATCCAACTTACCTTTCCTTGTCATTGCTTGACTTAATGAATAGGGACACCTTGAATTAGTTATGAGTGCTGTTCATGATTTTTTGTGATATCGTACTTTCAATGAAAATAAATCGTCGTATTTGATTTTAATTTATCTTTTATTATCTTCTTAAACTAGTTTACAAAAGTTTTACATTCTTCTTTGTAGCATCATTTTGTTTAACAGGGTTTCAAAAAAAATTGAAATAGAATTTGAAAGAAATTACAGTGTGTTATCTTAGACATCGAGAAAGACAGAGACTATAATCGCAAAAATAATATTCCGTAGTGATAATATCACGGTTCGATTAGACACTTTTGTTAGCCAGATGAAAAATCCTCTAACATTTGTTTCTTTTTCCTTCGTATGATCGTGCAGACTTTTACAAATCGTAAATTTGTAATGCATATTGTAATATTGTGAAATTTCAGTGTTTGTGGTATCTTATCGACCCATAGAGGATCGTTTTCATAAATTTGTAATGCATATTGTAATATTGTGAAATTACAGAAACGTTGGTATTTTTGAAGTAAAAATAATATTCCGTAGTGATAATATCACGCGATAAAAAGACTTGGTTGGGTTTGTAAAAATAATATTCCGTAGTGATAATATCACGATCCGAGAAGTTTTGTTATTAACAGCTCTCCATAAAAAAAATTGAAATAGAATTTGAAAGAAATTACAGTGTGGTACATTGAACTGAAACTCAGTTCCTTTAACGCAAAAATAATATTCCGTAGTGATAATATCACGGTTCAATTAGACACATATGTTGAAAACAAAAACTTGCATTGCTAACGAAAATTTGTAATGCATATTGTAATATTGTGAAATTACAGCAATATTGGTATCTTTTAAGTAAAAATAATATTCCGTAGTGATAATATCACGCATTGAAAAGACTTCATTTGGTTTGTAAAAATAATATTCCGTAGTGATAATATCACGGTTAGAAAGCCTTCGTTATAAAGTCGCTTTCGCAAAAAAAATTGAAATAGAATTTGAAAGAAATTTCAGTGGTTTGGTTCGATACGTTTAGGTTATTTCGCACTCATGCGACCTTTGGTCATATGATGACGACTTTGGTGGAGAACTTTCACCTTTACGCAAAAATAATAGAAATAGAACTTAAAAAGAAACTACAGTGGTGATTCATATTGTTTTGGCACTCATGCGACCTTTGGTCATATGATGACGACTTCTAAAGTTTAGAATCATTGCTTAAAAATAATATTCCGTAGTGATAATATCACGTACTAAAAAGACTTTGTTAAACTCAAAAATAATATTCCGTAGTGATAATATCACGTAAAGAAAAGACTTCGATAGACTTAAAAATAATATTCCGTAGTGATAATATCACGTAATGAAAAGACCTCGAATAACTCAAAAATAATATTCCGTAGTGATAATATCACGTACCAAAAAGGCTTTGTTGCAATTCAAAAATAATATTCCGTAGTGATAATATCACGCAATGAAAAGACACTGTTAGTTTCAAAAATAATATTCCGTAGTGATAATATCACGTCATGAAAAGACATTGTTAAGCTCAAAAATAATATTCCGTAGTGATAATATCACGCAATGAAAAGACTTCGTTAGTCTTAAAAATAATATTCCGTAGTGATAATATCACGTATTGAGAAGACTTTGTTTGACTCAAAAATAATATTCCGTAGTGATAATATCACGGTAAGAAAGCCTTCGTTATTAAGTCGCTTTCGCAAAAAAAATTGAAATAGAATTTGAAAGAAATTTGAGTGGTTGGGTTCGTTTAACTTTGCAAAAATAATAGAAATAGAACTTAAAAAGAAACCACAGTGGTGATTTATATTATTTTGGCACTCATGCGACCTTTGGTCATATGATGACGACTTTTTGGATGTAGACTTTTGATATCCGCAAAAATAATAGAAATAGAACTTAAAAAGAAATAACAGTGCTGGTAGTCTTGATGTTTGCACTCATGCGACCTTTGGTCATATGATGACGACTTCTTTGAGAAGATTTTTTTTTCGTAATTTACGCACTCATGCGACCTTTGGTCATATGATGACGCCTTTTCGAAAGAATTATTTTTTGTAAAAATAATAGAAATAGAACTTAAAAAGAATTTACAGTGTTGGCACTTTAACTTTTCGCACTCATGCGACCTTTGGTCATATGATGACGACTTGGTTGAAGAACTTTAAAAAAAAAACTTTCGCACTCATGCGACCTTTGGTCATATGATGACGACTTTGTTGAAGACTTTGAAGTAAAATTTTCGCACTCATGCGACCTTTGGTCATATGATGACGACTTGATTAAAGAACTTTTAAATGACACCCCCAACGGTGGAGCTTAGCCTAATAATAAATAAAATTGTGAGAAGAAAAGGATTGTTCAATGATCCGAAAAACCAGTGCCGGACCGTGTCCTTTGGTCATATGATGACCACTTTGTTGGAGAACTTTACATATAAACTTTCGCACTCATGCGACCTTTGGTCATATGATGACGACTGCTTAGCAGAACTTTTGAACTCAATCAATTTTGCAAATTGTAAGTCGTATGTCTCATTTTGCTAGAATAGTTTTTTTTTTCTTTTATCGCAATTGCGTGTGACTGTCAAAGAGTGAACAACTTTGTGAGATTTAGCTGATATTAATAATCATATCTAACTGATATGAACAGTTAGAAATAGGAGACAACACAAAAAAAATTGAAATAGAATTTGAAAGAAATTACAGAAAGGTTGGATCTTGATTCTGCTTTCAAAAAAAATTGAAATAGAATTTGAAAGAAATCACAGAAAGGTTGGATCTTTGACTGTTTAAAAAAAAATTGAAATAGAATTTGAAAGAAATCACAGATAGGTTGGATCTTTATCTGTTCAAAAAAAATTGAAATAGAATTTGAAAGAAATTACAGTTGAGTTGGTATTGTAGCACCCAGATTTCTGATCCCAAGTTCAATTCCTATCAGCCTTGAATTCCGCTGAGCTGCTGGTGCGAACTTACTGCTTACCGCATACGAATAGGAAATAGAAAATATTGAGAAACTCAAGTGGTTGGTATTGATTTTCTGATACGAATAGGAAATAGAAAATATTGAGAAACTCAAGTGGTTGATATTTTTCTCATACGAATAGGAAATAGAAAATATTGAGAAATTCAAGTGGTTGGTACTTTTTCTGATACGAATAGGAAATAGAAAATATTGAGAAATTTCAGTGGTTTGATCTTGTTCTCATACGAATAGGAAATAGAAAATATTGAGAAATTCAAGTGGTTGGCTTGTTCTGATACGAATAGGAAATAGAAAATATTGAGAAATTACCGTGGATTGCTGTTTCATCTTTTTTCGTAAAAATAATAGAAATAGAACTTAAAAAGAACTTACAGTGTTGATTCTTGTATTCGTATACGAATTGTAAATAGAAATATATAGAGAAAATTCAGTGGTTGTCTTTTTGTATACGAATTGTAAATAGAAATATATAGAGAAATTCTAGTGGTTGTTCTTCTGTTTGATACGAATTGTAAATAGAAATATATAGAGAAACTGCAGTGGTTTGACGTTTCCACAAAAATAATAGAAATAGAACTTAAAAAGAAATTACTGTGGCAGTAGTCTTTTGTCAAAAAAAATTGAAATAGAATTTGAACGAAATCACAGTTGTGTTGGATCCACGCGTTTTGTTAGGTTAGATACCTTTTCCTGTAGAAGCACGACTGAGCGCATGCCTGTTCGCCATTGCGAATTTTTTGGTGAGTCAGCGAACATAACCTCACATGTGGCTGGGGGTCGCCATCTTGGAAAATTCTCACCTACTGTTCCGTAAGAAATCGAGACACACTTTGCCGGGCAGAATATCCATTATATCTGTCGGTTGTTGGCTGAGCCGGTATTCAGAAATCGGTTTTATTGAACCTGTAAAGATAAAAGCGAAAATAAATTAACATCAGACATTCGTAACAATCAAGAAGGATTTTTACAGTATTTGATCATATATAAGTTTCTTACCTCAATTGGTTGGTTCAAATTGCTCTGAATTTCTGCAAATGCGACCAGCGACGAAAACTAATCCAGTTATAACGTTGTTGAACATCCACTATCATTAATTAGTGATTTGGCACTTGAGGCGTGGGATTCCTCCGCCATCTTTTTTTCACTCGTTCCTCGTTTCTGCGAAAATCTTCTTTCCACTGTATGTAACAGCTCTCACATTAATAACTTTTTGCTATGGCGATTTTCTGCTGCTGCCCAAATAACAGCATCCCTTCTTCTGTAGCACAGATTGACACATTTTCCATAATGGAATCGCAGATTTTGTACTTTCACTTCACCATTTTTCTTTTCCTTGCTCACGTATTACGTGCTGCACTTTTCACTTTGACTGCCGAGAAACGAATGATGCCGAACGGTTCCTGTCAAACGGCTTATGTAGTGCCGGCAGGTAACAGACATACGTCCGACCGTAGCCGTGTAGAAAGTTGTTGTTGCCGTTGGTGGTTTACCTACCTTTCGGGGTAGCGCTTGGCAGTGTTCGTTTCAACGAAAGGGGCAGTCACGGTTTGGGTATGAATAACAATCAGCTACGAAGACATGATTCTGCTTGTTGAGAGATGAAATGTACCTTTGAAATCAACGGAAATACCATTATTTCTATTGAAATGACACGTTCATTGAATGTTTTTACGGGTACCTATCTTAATTACTGGTTTCTATGGGGAACCATGTTCTATATTCTAAGATATTCACGCCCAAATATCAAATGTTGATAATTTTTTCTCGACCTTCAATTGTATTTTTAGGTAATTTATGCAGAAATAATAAGTGTATCTTTTGTTTATGTGTTATGACATATCTCCGATAAGTAACGATCATTTAGCTGCAGCTTAAATTCTCCTCACGGAACAAAACTTTGCTAAATAATCAAGCTGAACTCCGAAAAATCGATCAGAACAAGGGCTTCGTGTGGTCCGCCATTGCGATTTTGAGTCACCCTGCGTCTTGTTGGTTGTCTGCTGCCGAACGGTTTCGCTTTGTGGTATATGTAACGCAAAAACAGATTCTCCGCCGTGTCCACCAATACAGGTTTGACCGGCTTCCAACTGTCGGCTGTCTGGATCGGAAGAATAGCGCGAAAGTGTGGTGGGACGCTATGCAAAAATTCACGTGCATTCTGGAAAGGCTTTGGTCTGCCTTTCTTCGAAGGTTTTGCAATGAAATATTTTAAGTATACGGAATGTTTTCAGGGGACAAAGCTCGAGAATTGCTACGATTTCATTTCAATCAGTGACCGAAAGTAATCGCCAAACGCACGTGGTACATTTATTGATTTTTGGGTTGGGTGTGTTTTGAATGCAGCTCTTGTCAATTTATAGCCTGATTATGGGACATGCATCTGTACGTTTGCTTAGAATTGAATTTTTTCTAGCAGTTTTGGGGCGTCATAACTTTGCTTGTCGAATAGAATTGCAGACGTTAGCGAAGAAAGATATGAAACTTCCAAATCGAACATACGTAAATGTGTTTAATTTATTGAGTTGCATTAACAGTGTTTGTAGTTCATTTACAGCCAACTGGAAGAAAATAATGGCATTCAATTTTGCTGCAATTGCATAATTTGAATGTATGTAATTTTGACACGATTTTTGTGGGAAAATTGATCTGATCAAAGGGTGGACAAAAATTGATTAAATTCGTAAGAATATTATGATATGCATAAGCATGTATTGGTGACATGGTGTCATCCCAGTTTCCATGCATCTCAGTGCAAAAGAATGTTTGTCGAAGGGAATCATGATAAGAATATTCCACGCGGATGCAGAAAAAAATTATTTAAAAAACTTGCCCCTTCTGCAAGTAAATTGCTAAATGTTTTGCATTGTCAGTTATATCCTGGAAAAATATGTCTACGATTTAAAAATAAGGAGTTGTTTGAGGGATGGTGTACACATTATTTCACTCTTAATTTCAAGTTTTACGGTTCCCTCACCCACACCTTTTGTTATTTTAACGCTTATTGTTGAGAGTACTGAAATTATCCCCACAGATATTGTAAAAAGTATTAACAAAGTAAGTCTGGTCAAATTTTGTGAGATCATGAGAGACGTCGCTTCTGACGACTTTAAAAAAATACCTTCTGGTATCATTGAAGGAATTTTGAGCTGTACTGAGTATACTGATGAACGAACTGTTTTTACTTAGAGAAGATGTTTTTTTTCAGAGATCCTTGGAGACATGGAACGGGAGTATCTGTTAATACAAGTGTATTCTTTCATTAAAGTGGTATAATTGTTTCTGAAAAATAAACTATTACGACTATTATTTCCAAATCATTCTAAATTAATCCAATTAAAATACCTCCAAATATTTCTTGTGCAATCAAACTGGAATTTATACAAGAACTAATCCAAAAAATCCCGCGGAATATCCTGGTGTAAACTCTAGAGCATTCAAACATTCCACATGGTCTTTGGATATTCCTTCACAACGTCCAAGAGAAATATTTTCTGGGGTTGCTTTGATAATTTCCAAGGAGTTGTTTCAAGATTTCCTTACGTATTTCGTTAAAAAATTCTGCCTATAATTCTTTCACAAATTAATCCAGCTGTGTCTCCAGAGGGATTTGCAAATAACACTTCTATAGGTGCAATTTGAATTTGTTCCTACACCGAATACTCGACAATTTCTACAGAATCTGGATAATTTTGAGTGTTGTATTGAAACCTTGACAGTATGCTCAGAGAGTCCAACGCATAATTTTGAAATAGTTATCTTGGGCACAATTCCTGGGCAAGGTTTTGTCAGAATTCTGGGACGAATTTTGCTGTCTATCAACTATCAAAAAGTATCGCAAACGTATACAATACAAATAAATCGCAGTTGGACAAAATAGACTAATCGAAGTGACATTTTCGAAAAAGTTGCTTGTCTTTTCGGTGAGAGTCGAACTTACAAAAAATCAAAATTAGGAGATTTTTTGAATAATCCTAGCAGAAAATCCTGGTCATAATCCTACATTTCCTACACAACTCCTCCAGAGAATGTTCAGAAATTTCTAGCGTTTTTTAGAGATAAATTTTATGATGTTTTCAGTGACTCCTACAGAGATCCTGTCATATATTCTGCTCAAGGTTGTTCAACCAAATGTTCCACAAATCATTCTGAAAAATTGGCCAGCTTTTTACTCGAAGGACTCCTTGAGGAAATCATCCGGCATTCCACAACTGATGTTTTCAGTAGTCTCCACAAGGGTTGCTCACAAAATTCCAAAAAGAATTCTCCCAATACATTCCCCAATGATTCTGCCGATAATTTTTCCACCAATTATCCCCCTGATACCCAACCCCGCCTTTAGACGGGGTACACTTTGGAAAATTGTGTATTTTTTCGTAGCTTGGAAATCAAAATGATTTTATTTTTGTCTTAAACGTTGACTCATAACACGCATATGAGCAATTCTCGCTGAAACCAGGCCGCCATCGGCACCCATCGTTAGAATTCCAATTTTATGTCACTGATCGCTAGTTCTCGATAAAACTTAAGGGTGGTCCTTTCTGTTTTCTCAAATTGGTGGACCCCTCGTACGCCAGCTAGCTGAACAGTTTGCGAAAAAGCCCATTTTTCGATAAATCTTGGGTATTTCTTCACGGGATATGTCTCATATTTCGCTTGGAACACATAGAAAACTTAGTGACATCGTATAGAGAAAGGATATAGCTTTCATTTAAACTCGAAAAAAATTTGGCAGCCATTTTGAATTTGGCCGCCATCTTGAATTTTGTTAGAAAAATCGTTTTTTCACCATTAGCGCACCGCTATTTTGGAATTCGGAGATTACCATCATTTTTTTGTACTACAAAGAAACAAGTTTTCGATCGTTGGTGAATTATTTGAGACAGATGATGAATAGGAGTATTATTTTGAGTGAAAAATTCTGGCGGCCATCTTGGATTTTGACGCCATCTTGTTTTTAAGTAGTAGAATGAGTTTTCACCTTGATAGCACTCAACATGTTGAATTTTAATGCTACCGTTACACTTATTCTTCTTCTTGTTCTTCTTTTTCCTGACGTTACATCCCTACTGGAACAGAGCCAGCCCCTCAGCTGTGAAAACAAATTATCAAATATGATATTTTAACGCTTATTTGCTACCTGAATGATTCTTCTGCATATCTTCGAGTTGAAAATAGCATTATTTCTTTCATTTATTTGGTCTAAAACCATTGATAGAAATGAACAATCAGTTGAACAGCTGAGATAAGATAAGAAAAATAGAATCTGATTGTTTTTTTTTTTTTGACGGAGGCCTCATCATTTAACATGATGAGCACTGAGATGGTAAGAAATCATTCAACTGCTAAAATGGTTTTCTGGCGTCGAAATCCAAGATGGCTGCCAGATTTTACAACATCAAAATAATACACCTGCGTTTCGGCATTACGTCCACATTAACACAAAACCGGCTTCTCATCTTTCAATCTCGCTATTTTTCACATGCATGCACGGTACTTAAAACGATACTTTATGGCTCAGAAAATCAAGGATGTTTTTTTGCTTCAAAATTTAAATTTCCCTGCACTTTTGTCAATGTTTTACGTTAAAACTACAGATAGTCTTGTGGTAAGACTTACTAATGTCCCGACGCGCAATCTATAAACTTCATTCAATGAACAACAATGCATATGGTAAAAAAATGTTTGTTTAATACAATCAATGTTTTTGGACGGTTCTCATTTATTGAATTTATTTATTAATTATTACTGAATTCAAAGATATGTCGAAGAATTATTCTGTTGTCAGAAATCGCATTATAAAAGAAAATTCCTATTTAATAACCTGGATTTATGACCAATAGAGCTGAGTATCTGGCTCGGTTCCAGTAGGGACGTAACGTCAGGAAAATCAAGAATAAAAAGAGGAAGAGTATACGTAACCTTTTTTTATTGATAACCTCTAATTTCAACATGCTGAGTGCTATCAAGGTGAAAAATTCATTCCTCTAACTAAAATCAAGATGGCGTCAAAATCCAAGATGGCCGCCAGATTTTTTCACTCAAAATAATATTCTTATTCTTTACTCGACTCGAATAAAACACCAAAGGTTGAAAACTTGTTTCTTTGTTGTACAAAAAAAGATTTTTGTATTGATTGCACTCGCCATATACGTCAAAATCGTATAACATGATTTAGAAAATCGTTCATTTGACAGGGTAAATACAATTGCTCACCTAGTTTCTGTAGCCTATCTTACGCAATTTTTCCTCAGCTTTCTGATGGTGATCTCAGAATTCTAAACTAGCGGTGCGCTAATGGCGAAAAAACGATTTTTCTAACAAAATTCAAGATGGCGGCCAAATTCAAAATGGCCGCCAAAATTTTTTCGAGTTCAAATGAAAGCTATATCCTTTTTCTATACGATGCCACTAAGTTTGCTATGTGTTCCATGCGAAATATGAGACATATCCCGTGAAGAAACACCCAAGATTTATCGAAAAATGGGCTTTTTCGCAAACTGTTCAGCTAGCTGGCGTACGAGGGGTCCACCAATTTGAGAAAACAGAAAGGACCACCCTTAAGCTTTATCGAGAACTAGCGATCAGTGACATAAAATTGGAATTCTAACGATGGGTGCCGATGGCGGCCTGGTTTCAGCGAGAATTGCTCATATAAGAAACGTTTTTGATGACTTTTGAAACATTTTTGTATTTTTGAAAATTGTTTGAAAAATTGTATTCTTAAATAACCTTCAAATGCCTGGGGTTCATTTGACGTGTTATATAAAAAATCATACCTTTTATAATTTTCTACGATCAACCTATCGCAGAAGAAGAGCTTGGTGGTATTGAAATAATTTCAAACATGTTTTTTCCTATAATTACACGGAACATAAAAAAATATCAGAGAAAAAAAAATATGTTTTTAACGGTACTTCAATTTTTATCATTTCTAAAAATCATTAACTAGAAATGACTTGAAAAAATGAAAAAGGAAAGGGATGTTCAAAAATAAAAATTATAAAAATCAAAAACAAAAATTCATAGATCTGCGAATAAAAATATATCATTGCCCAAAACGAGTTTAGAACGATTTTAAATAACTAAAAATGTTATTTAGATTTATAAAATAAAAATTTGAGTATTAGAAGGTTAATACAGTTCTTGGAGTAAGATCATCCAAATATTGCTACAGGCATTCTTGTAAGCAAAACACCATAAGTATAAACTAGGGGTTTCTTATAAGTCAATTACCTTAGGGAGTTTTTCAGTAAACTTTTAGTTATAAAATCCCTCCTCTGATTATCCCAGAGATTTCTCCTTCATTCCTAGAAATCATGTGCAGAACTTTTCTAGAATCTTTGAGGAAACTCTACACCACTTCATTTGATCATGAAAAATTTTCTTCTTGACTCCTTTCTGAGATTACCCAAGGTGTTTTCACGGAGAGTCGTTCAGATTATTTTCAGGATTTCACAATAGATTTGTCTTCAGTGATCTCTCTCGGTTTTTTTCCCTGGATTTCTTTCTAGAATTAATTAATCGAATAATTCCTGTTTTCTATGTCATTTATCAATTTTATTTGCCATGCTTATTGAGGGATTTCATCATTGAATGCAGCAGTAGCTTTTTCAGCAATTCCTTCGTTTATTTTTTTGTCTCTCACGGATAAAGGACAAGATGTCTTAGAATGCACCTATTCAAGATCTAAGGTCCTCCAAGATTTCTTCAATCGCCTTGAAGCTCCTTCAGACATCCTTGTAGGGTTTCTGTCTTTCAAGAGTTTATCAAGTATTTCCAAAGAGTGAAATAGAGATTTAATAAAAAAAATCCTGGAAACTGTATTCAAATATTTGGTAAAGTTCCTGAATGAATAACTTGAGAGAAGAATCTCTGAATGAAGCTCTGGATGAGCGCCTGGAGTAAAACCTGAAATTGTGTTTAACTTTATGATTTAAATCTAAGAAAAAATCTGATCTATTATATTGGGGAAAATTCTTAGGAAACTTAAAGAAAATCACTGTATAAATTCACATAGAAATCTGAAAAAAAAAACAAAAGCTCTACCTAGAAATTCTTCGAGATATATATAAAAAAAAACAATTTGGATTGGAAACATTCAAGGCGTTTGATCAACAACATGATTGTTTTTTTTTTGTTTCAGTTACTATAGAAAATCTTTACAATTAAATAATGCTTAAGACGAAAACAAATGAGTTTCTTTATATGTTGAAGTTTTGGTTGGGATACATTAAGCTACAACTAGTCAAGAAGAAGGGTCAAAACATAGTCAGAAATATATCATTAAATATATCGGATATCGATGGTGTTTTGTTCGAGGTATAGCTTTCATCAAAATATTAAATCACCGGAACGAATAAATTTTCAAGAAAACCTTGAGAATATCGCCTTTTGAAATTGCCTGGATTAAAGAATTCAATTTTTGAACATCATATTAATGAACATCACACAAAATGTTATTTATAAAAAGTATCAACATTAAGTAAGAGACTAATATTCTGCACTGCTCCATATGAGAATCAATTCAAGTTCATTTAACCCACCCTTCGATAGGATTAACCTTATCATTTACCTATAGATCAGTGAAACGTGACGAGAGACAAGATTCTATTTCTAACGATATTCTTGGATTTTTTTTAACAGAATCCAGCGCAGGATTCAAGCAGAATTATCCCTACGGCATCCAGAGTAGTATTTTCATACAAAATTTGTTAGAATTCAGTTCAAAGCAGATTTGAATCACAAATCCTTGAGAGTATTCTCACAAAGTCCAGGATTTTGAGAGATTCATTGACGAGATTCTAAATCAAACATGAAACAGATTGTTACATAATCTTAAGTGCTTGATGTTTTGCAGAGGCTTGCTTCTAGAAGGTGTATCAGACGTTCAAAAATTCATGATAACAAAATATATTTTTAGTTTTTAGTTTTAATTTCATGTGGGTTACTCATAACAGAATTGTAACATTATTCATTCATTCATTCATTATATTATACATGTCAAAGCTGAACAAACTGTTGATAACAAAGATATTAATAGGATCTGGCGTTGAACAGTAATATTTTTTTACTGTGTACTAGTGTTCGATATTCTGGGTACCTAACAGTTGTAATCTGGCAAGATATGCATTGGTGTTTAGAAACTTACCTACTCATGCCATAGCATATCATAAACAAAATAAGACCTTAGGTACGAAAAGAAGTTATACTTTTAAACAAAAAAAAACAAGAATGATCAGGTAACACAGCGTAACAAAAATGACATTTTTGCGTGTCTCAAGGATGCATAAATTTTGTGTCTCTAGTAGATTTTGGATTGCTGAATCTGATGCCGTTCTCAGAAATGTTCCAGCACGTCACAATTTTTAGCCACAAGTCGTCAAAGTTGTAGAAAACGCTCTTCTCATTTATGTTTACATTGAATTTAAAGTATAATTTTTCAAAATTCTTTGTGATCTAATCCACCAAGCATGCAAAAAATGACTTCAACTTCCATTTGAGATACAATTTGGTTCAAATTGCATTATAAAATTTTGATTAAATCGATTTTTCCAAATTGCTTGAAGTCTCCATACGAAATTCTACTTTTCTCTTATATGGCAAAATACAATACTTTTCAAAACCATCAAAAAATAACTTTTTAACATCGAAAGTATTATGAACTTTGTTGATTATAATTGTTACACATATGAAGTTTGAGTTCTGTGGCAAATTAAGTGAATTAATTGCCATACATGCATGCAAGTCGACTGAAATAGTCAAATTTTGCCTTTTCGTGCTATGATATGTTTTAAACCAGCGATGGACTCAGCTACCCTTAATTAAGTAAATAACGGTATTTATCTGAGACAAAAACGTGTTCCACGGTGTAATTGTTACACCCAGCCTATCTGAAAATATATCTTGTGTAATCAAGCTCGAATTTATGCAAGAACTAATTAAAAAAAATCCCGCATAATATCGTGGTGTAAAACCTAGAGCAATCGGACATTTTATAAGGTTTTTGGATATTTCTTCACAACGTCCTAGAGGGCAAGCTTCTGGGGTTGCTCCACAAGTTCTGTAGATAATTATTCGACTAATCAATCCGGCTGTGCCTCCGGAGGATTAAATATACCTACGGAAGTACTGCGTAATTTTTCCAAATACCAGAGGCTCCCACAATATTCTAAAAGGGGTAATAACGGGAGTGAGTTTGTCGAGAAATTCGGAGCAGCATTTTTATAAACTCCTGTAACATAAATAATAATAACAAGATCATTGGCGTTGCTGGGATATTTTTCTGGAGGGGTAATATAAGTTATGTCGTTCTCATTAACCACGATTAAAAATTCGCAGATTTGTATTGTTTTAATTAGTTTGTGATTTTGTCTTTCATCACTGCACGTCAGCGATATTTGTAAATTGCAATCTTCACGACGGAAAATATTGATTCTTTGTCTAATCCAGTAAAAAAACTCCTTCAAGAATTCTTACAGAGAACTTACAAGGAATACACGTTTTTACGAACTTTTCAGGTGTTTAACCATATGCTTTCAAAAGATTTCTCATCTCTTTCGCTTTCCAAGGGGATTTCTTCTTGAATTAATTTCAGTGATTTCTCCAAGAAATCCTTTACCAGTTTTCACTGAGTTTCTCCTGGGATACCCAAGGCAAATCATTCCAGGGATTAGTAGCTATTATTCAACAGATTTTTCCTGAAGTCTCTTTTGGTTTTCTGATCTTACCAGAAAAATGCTCGAGGAATCTTCGTTGATTTCATTTGAAAATATCATGAAAAATTCAACCGAGAAATTCAAGCGTAGCCCACCAGAACGATTCCATTGTTTTTCACAATTGTACATCGCAAATGGTCCAAATTGACTTTTGTGCCTACGAACTTTAGTTTTTTCTCATTACCATAAAGTTTTTAGAAGAATACGTTCAACTGTTTTTTTTTTAACTAATCAGCAAAAATATCCAAAATGCAAATGCTCAGGGATTTCTTCAAAGAATTATATTATTGTTTTTTTTCCTGAGTCCTAGCATTCTTCCACTAAATGCACTAGAGATTCATACAACTATTTTCGAGAGACTTTTCTCTGTGAACAACACTAGCGATCCTTCTAGAAATTTTAAAAGAAATATTTGTAAGATTTTGCAAAAAATTCTTGAATTTCTCAAAAAAAAAAATTGCCAGAAATTCCACCATAAACTTTTTTGCATGTTGGGCTCAGGATTCTTCAAGAAATAACGTCTCGAATTCTATCCACTCTCCATTTAGGGTTGAAAAACTACTGCAGACATACCTCAATATTTTTTTGTTTTTGACAAAACTCTTTAAAGGAAATCACAGAGCAATTTCTAGTGAAACCTTCAGCAAAATATCTCAGTATAAAATTTGACAGAATCAATAAATTTTTGGAGGAATCGCGACGGAAAATTTTCAAGCATTTTTTTTTTTTGAATTCAGGATCATTTCGTAGTCAAAAATCCTAATATAATACATTGTCAAAAAATCTTAGGGAGCCTGTGATCTCTTAGTTGAATGGATCGTCTTTTATATGGAAGAAATCTATTTTAAAATTGTATGTTAATGAACATAATACAAATTGTTGTATAAAAGTAGTGTTCACACTAAGTAAAAGAAGGAATTCCTATTTCAAGATAAACAACGAGTTATCTAATATTCAATTTGAACATATGTGTTTTTGATCCATTTTTATCCCCGATTCGGCATGTATTATGAACACAGTTTATTGGAAATTGGCCAAACATTTTTGTACATATCATTTAGTTTCCAATTTTCAATGAGTGTAGAAATCGGAAAATTGGCAAGATTCCGATGGAAACCCTGGAACATTTTTCACAGAATCCGCCGATTCAATTTTTGACCACATAACGAAATCCTTGAAAATAGACAAAGTTCAATGTTCAATCATGGGCCAGACTAATGCATAATTCTGGAAGCCTGCTTTTGCCCTGTCCACAAGAAATATCAAAATCCGTTTTGTATAGCAGTCCGTCATAGTAGTTCATTGTAGACATTTCATGTCGATAATAAACGTACCATAATAATTTTGCAGCATGTCATAGCTGGGCATTTTGTTGAAAGATGCAAATATGACCGGGTGTTACCAGACTTACACAGTAATGAAAGCAGTTTTTTAAGTGGGCGTCAGTGTCGATTTTCTTGATACCTAACAGCAGTAAACCGGCAAGGTATGCATCTGTGTTTAAAAACATTACTATATCAGGAAATTTACCTACATAAGTCACAGCTTATAATAAGCAAAATAACACCTTAGGTACAACAAGGAGAAATAAACAAATAAAGAGAAAGGAGGCATGATCAGGTAATCGGCAGACATTATTCCCCATATCTGGATCTGCAACAATGGAAAGAGATGATATTGACCGTTGACTTTGATGTTCTTCAACAGGTATCATCATTAGGGTGGTTAAAAATTTAAAAATGTTAGAGAATCCCATCTCCCATATGTTCCTTACCATCCTTACCATAAAAATAGTGTTCTGTGAAATTTTCAGCTTTCTAGGTGGCGATTTAAAGGTGGCCCGAAGAAAACTACTATGGATAAATTTTGAGGTATGTTACAAACACGCCAGTACTGTAATGTAAGTAGAAATTTATTATTTCATAGTAAAAACTCATTCTTCAAACCTTAATAAAGAAATTTGCTAAAGAGAGCAATTAAATCCGACGGATAGCAGAAAATGATGATATTGTTTGCTATTATTTAGCTTAATATGGGATGATAGCCCTGCAAACATGTACAAAAATCCCAAACAAAATTAGCTCAAAAGCAGCATGTTTCTTCAGCAACATCCTTCATCAAGGTTTGAAAAATGAGTTTTCAATATGGGATGATAAGTTTCTACTTACATTACAGTACTAGCGTATTAAGAACACAAATTACTTCATAGTAATTTCCATATAAACATACATTGACTTTGGGCTACCTTCAAATCACCACTTTAAATTTGTTTCTGTCTCAATGGTCTTCTAATGCCCTAATATTGGTTACAAACGATTTTAGCCTAACTAGGATTTATTTCCCACCTCTGTCTGGCACCTATCTACTTTTCGGTAAGTAAACTGTATTGAAAAAATGCCGTTACAGACAAACTGTTTTTGTGTTTATTTTTGATGGTCATTATTGTTAGAATGTTGTTAAAACAGATAAGACCATTTTTCAGAAAAATGATGATGATCCCCTGTCTCATTAAGGACTCAAACAGTTGATGAATAATTTGAATTTTCAAGAGTATTTGCATTGTTAGCTTTTTTTTATGAGATGATTTAATACTAAATTCGGGATGGCCAAAGTTTAGTGCTGCGTCTGTTATTGGTTTTTGGAACTAAATCTTTATTAAAAAATGTAATATGACTACTTATAAACTAATATTGTAATAATATGCGAAAGTTTGCAAAAACAGTCAGATTTATTCATTTACATTCATTCATTAGATTAGATTAAATTCATTCATTTATTTAGGCATTGAACTTAAAACTTCGCAACGCATCGTTAAACTTGTCCTAGGATATATTTTTTAAACCATCGGATCATTGTAAGGCGTTAGTAAAGGGTGTCCCAGAAAGTATGGACACGACAACAAGAATCACAATATATTTCAAACAACAATATATTTTTATATTTTTGTATTTTTCTTAGGGGAATTTTTAATGCTGCCTGTGAAAACTATGTTTGATTCAATAACTTTTTACAATGGAATTTGTGGTTTGAAAAAAATATTTCTTCTTTAGCCAGCACAGACCCTACTTTTGTGTTATGTTGGAACTTAACCAGTAATAACTGTTTTTATAAAAAATCTTTTGATGTGGTGTGTTCAAGAACATTGTATCCAAGATGTTTCACAAGAATGTTTGTTTAAAATTTCATGTGTATTTGCTAGAAAATATTGAATAAAATTTTAAAATTAAAAAGAAATGCTTGTTTTCATCTCCACATAAGATAATTTCGCGAAATTATTAAAATTAAAGTTGACTTTACTATATTCTCGGTAGTAAACGCTATATGTGGAATACGAGTGGAACATGTTTGTGTCATTTTCCTTTCTAAACCTTTCGAACAACGCATTTCTATGAATAAAGGCAGCATTTACTACAAAGCTACTGGTAGTTAGCTTCAGAGGTTGCTACACATGCTTAGAGATCGCGGAATTGAATGGAATTATTTACTTCTGAGTAAAAATCATGCTAAAACGATATGAGTTTTGATAATTCGGAAGGTATTTTGAGTTTTGCTTAGGAATTCTGAGGTTATGAAAACATTCGCCCCGCCAATTCTGAGATTCCGGTAAGATTACCGGCAGTAGCAATTTGTAATATCCGTGTGAATTCTGGCATTTCGATAATTATGTTATTTTCTAGGTATTTTAGGATGTCGGTAGGAATTAAGATGTTTATAATGTAATTCTGAATTTTACGTGTACATTTTGATATCTCAGATTCTCTGATTTCCTTTGGAATTCCGGAATTCCTGTAGGATAATAAAAACCCGGTAGCGATGCGACCAATCTCGTCCAACATCTGTGCCCCAACCGAAAAACTGGCTGCTTGGTTGGTTGAAGAGATGAAGATGTATCCAATATCCCACGGTAAGAGCGTTAAGAATTCAGTAGAGTTGGTAGGAAAACTGAAACACGTTGAGCTACGACGAGGCGAAATTTTGGTATCCTTTGATGTTACTGCGCTTTTCCCAACCATACCAGTAAAAGATGCATTGAATAGCTTGCAAAGTCATCTAGAACGAAACCGCGTCCCTCTCAACCAAATTAATGCGTACCTTCTAGTTGCTGGAGCTTGTATGAACCAGAATTTCTTCTCGTTCAGGGGTAAGTTCTACAAGCAAACGTTCGGCCTCAGCATGGGCAACAAATTGTCTCCACTATTAGCGGAAGCTTTCATGAGCGATCTGGAAGCAGAGTTGTCGAAGCATAAACTCTTCCCCAGAGTTTGGTGGCGCTACGTGGATGACATTTTTGCTGTTGTAAAAGAACGTTACCTGCAGCAAACACTCGATATGCTCAATGCCCGACATAGAACAATAAAATTTACGGTAGAGAAAGAAAACGAGGGCCAGCTCCCGTTTTTAGATTTATTAGTCTCCAAAACAACAGACAATCAACTAAAGTTTGCGATTTACCGAAAACCCACGTCAACGGATCGGTACATCACATCGGATTCAAATCATTACGGGGCTCAAAAACAAGCAGCATTCCATTCCATGGCCCATCGGCTATTCAATATACCGATGGAAAAAGAGGATTTTGTGGCAGAACGAAAAAGAATTCACTCTGCAGCCGAAATGAATGGATACGGTAAAGACTTCGTTGACAAAATCCTCCGTAAACATGAACGAAAAAAGCACAGACAGACTGCCACAACCCTTCACCCTGACAAAGAAGAAATAAAAAGGATAAGTCTTCCGTTTTACCCCCAAATGACAAACCCTATTCAGGCGGCTTTGAAACACCATGGTATTCATGTGGTGTATAAAAGCGGCAACACACTGAAGGATCATTTATGTAATCTGAAGGACAAGGTTCCTGCTGAGGAAAAATCAGGAATATATGAAATCCCGTGTCAAAATTGTCCTGCAGTGTATATCGGCCAAACCCGCCGTAAGTTCAAAGTTCGCCTGCGTGAACATAAAAATGCAGTGGACCATGAACGACCGAACGAATCCAGTGTAGCAGCCCACACTATAGCTCAAAACCATAGCATCGATTGGCAACAGGCTAAGTTGCTAAAAAATGTCCGAAAAGCTTCACACCTCAACGCATGGGAGTCTATGTATATAGCTACCGCTGATCGCCCTCTCATGAATGAGGACGACCCCCCAATAACATCACCCCTCTTCAACTTGACGAAATGGATGACCTAGCAATAAACCCCCCCCCCCCCCACTCGACGTATGCTGCAATTTGCATGAATATGTGTTTGTGAATCTGAATAATCAGTCGGACATCGTCCCGTAGATGGGCAACATCGAGCCCGAAACCGGTCGACATAAAAAGGTAATTTTTAATATCCTTTTTATTTGTAAGAACAATAAGTGTTGTGTTCCGTCTCGCGTCGCGTTTTTATGTGATCGTAGTGGAAGTTCTTACGTTAGCACACCCAAAAAATGGAATGTGAAATGAAGGCTACAGCCTCGAAGTGCTTTCGCCTTTATGGCCGATTGATTATGAAGAAAAGAGTTTTATTGTTGGACATCCAATTCCTTACAAGATGTCGAAGAAAGGGATTAATTCCAAAGTTCATCCATATTAAGCCATCCGTTAGTAGTGAGTCCAGTGAAAAAGCAGCTAAAAGTGCTAGGAAGATTTGGCTAACGGAAGAAATTAAGTGTAAACATAAATCCCTATCAGTCATTGAAGAGAAGCTATATTCACTACATCTACAGCTGTTGAAGCAAGGTGCCTACCATACGGCGGTTGAGTGTTTCGTTCGTCAGTGTAGTAGAAAAAAGGAAGGTTGTTGGCAAACAGTGATGTGTACAATAGATCGAAACCTGCAGAAGCGTGTTAAAAGCACGAAGCAAAGGCACCGGAAAAAAATATTAGCCCTCGCACACCAACAAACACCTAAAAATGCGAAACTATCTCCCCAAATCATTGACAACTTTGTTGTCAACCTGTCGTCCACGAGACTCACACCAGCGGAGCTGAATCTGTTGAATAAAGGGTTGAGTTTTGCTGTTTCTCCTTCGTGTGCTCCCCTTGCTGAAGCCGTAAACAATATTGAAAGTGCCATCCAGTACAACAGGTCTATATGCAAGTCTGCTGTACGGCATGATGTACAGCAGCGTATAGCGACTGCAATAAGCAAAGGGGATAGAAAAAAACGTTTGAGTTTTGATACTTGGTGCGTAATACGTCAACTCAAAGCTCGGGATGTGATATACTCTCGTGCGGATAAAAGGAATGCTGTTGTGATCATGGATAGAACAGATTACGACACCCGCGTACTTGAAATGATCAGCTCTGGCCCCTACGAAGAGTGCAAGTATAAGAACGGCAAACCAAAAGATCCCTTGAATGTGATGATCGAAGAAGCAAACTCCGTTCGCCAAAATGTTGCACGCTGGATGGGAGAGGAGAAACTAGAACGTCGTTTCCTCGTTCCAAATTCAAAAGTACCCTCACTGTATTGTTTACCGAAAATTCATAAAAACCCGGTAGCGATGCGACCAATCTCGTCCAACATCTGTGCCCCAACCGAAAAACTGGCTGCTTGGTTGGTTGAAGAGATGAAGATGTATCCAATATCCCACGGTAAGAGCGTTAAGAATTCAGTAGAGTTGGTAGGAAAACTGAAACACGTTGAGCTACGACGAGGCGAAATTTTGGTATCCTTTGATGTTACTGCGCTTTTCCCAAGCATACCAGTAAAAGATGCATTGAATAGCTTGCAAAGTCATCTAGAACGAAACCGCGTCCCTCTCAACCAAATTAATGCGTACCTTCTATTGCGAATATTGCGGAAATATAAGAAATCTGGTTAAAACTCTAGAATTGGGATTCCGGAAATTGATCTCTTAGAATTCTGTGGGTATCTTTGAGACGGTATTTTTGTAAGAATCTGTGGGATTTCTGCGAATTATTGTGTGAATATTTGTAATTCTGAAAATCAATCTTTGTAATTATTGTAAAAACCTTTAAGATTCCGTTGATCTCCAGTTCCGTTGGAATTTCAAAGCAAAGCAACGCTTGTCAACATTAATATTACATTTTTGCATCACGAAGAGCATCGCAAAGTACGAACAGAAGCAACGCCGAAGACACAAAATTAACACACCGAAAGGTTGCTCCCGAAGCCTTTACACTCGCAGAATTCATTTATCCCGCAATTCATTGCAATAGACCGATGCACGAGTTCACTAATATGACGTTTGAGCAGTGCCAAATTCACTGGATACCATGGACCAGTGCACGAGTTCACTAATTTGACGTTTGAGCGGTGCCGAATTCACTCGTTGCCATGGTCACGTAAATAACACGGCACCGCTCAAACGTCAGATAGTGAACTCGTGCAGCGAAATTCTCTCTCTTTCGCTCTTCAGAAAAACTTGAAAACAATGGTACCGTAATACGGGGTAACTTTAATAATGCGGGTAACTTTGATAGTGCGAGACCCACAACATACTAAACGAAACAACAAAGTTTCTGTAAATCAGTTAAGAAAAGAGAATGCAAATATAAGGAGTATTAGAATGATACTTCATGTCATAGCTATTTTCGTTGGAATCAAGTACATTTGAGGATTTATATGCAAATTTTAAAAAATTATAAGATTTTAGCATTTTTGAAACGTTTACAAACAATCTGTTCTACGATCACTATTTGATGAAGTCATAATAAGTTAGTCACTTATCCTTGACAGCCTAGTTATAGTAGAACATGAGTTCGGTCTCAAATTTCTTACTTGTGGCTCTTCGTACTCATATTGCGTAAACTAGAGCAGCGAGCTCGATTTGGCGCATGAGGGTCATCTACACCTAATACTTTTAGGGTCGTTGGGGGACCACTTAGCGTCCACGTACGGACTTCAAATTTTTACATGATTTTTTTCTTACCAAAACGAGCGCTTTACAAAGACGAACTTTTAACATTTCGCATTTTCGAAAAATAAGGGATGGCTTAGTGTTCATTTTGCCCCGATATTTTGTACCGTAATCCGGGGGCAAATTGATCACTTTGGCGAATTTGATCCGGTCGGTTCCAAAAAACATTTCTTCTCAAGGATGCTGAAGGTTTCATTGGCACCACAGACATGCCATGTTTTCTAGTTTATAGATATCTAATGATTACGTTGAACTATTTTATTTTTATACGGATCAGTTTTGCAAGGAAATATTCACACTTTTTGCAGGTGTATGCAATACAGTTTGAAATGTTGGTGCTAACTTTAAGTGTTTAAAATATTGTGTAAGCTTATGGTTTTTTCCGTTTCAATCGGCTCGCACCAGGAGTAAAATCCACTCCCGGGGCTTTCCAGCAGTTGATGAACAGCATGATTGCCTATCTCGAAGGAGTGGACACGTTTCTGGCCAACACCTTCGTTTACAGCAAAACTGAAGAGGAGTACCGAGTAGTGTGTGGTCTTTCGATTCCATAGCATGCTCTTGCAGGGCGAGCGATGGAATCAAGACCAATTGTTTTCGGTCCGCGTGGCGCGAGTGCGAAAAGAGATTCGCGTTTGTAGTGTGTGGTCTTTCGATTCCATAGCATGCTCTTGCAGGGCGAGCGATGGAATCAAGACCAATTGTTTTCGGTCCGCGTGGCGCGAGTGCGAAAAGAGGTTTGCGTTAGTAGTGTGTGGTCTTTCGATTCCATAGCATGCTCTTGCAGGGCGAGCGATGGAATCAAGACCAATTGTTTTCGGTCCGCGTGGCGCGAGTGCGAAAAGAGATTCGCGTTTGTAATGTGTGGTCTTCCGATTCCATGGCATGGAGTTGTGTAAATACGTTGGAGGTTCGTTGTTGAATGTTTCTTTATTTTGTCAAATCTTACGAGCTAAGTTACATGTATTGATTATGCATATCGATAGAGACAGAATATATCAAAGAGAGATGGATAGAGTTGCGCTGTGCCAGTGAGCTACGGGTGAGTGACGATCGTTAGCGAGAACCAGATGTAGGTCAGTTAAGTGCAATGCCTTGCAATGCGTGGCGATGCATTGCCGGGTGTTCTATTACAGTTTGTTACTTTATGTTTTGGTTTTAACTTCCCACGCCACATGTTGGCGAGGTGTGGAATGATTTGGGTTCGAAAGGTTTGTCAACTCAAGTGGGTTTCGAAATGTTATCAAGTGGAGTGTGGGAAACGCGAATGGTTCTTCGTAGGCAATAATATAATGTGAAATGATGCAGGCACAGCACACCTACCCCCTTATGAAAAGAATGGTTAATGTAGTTAACTATTCGTTAATAATGAAATAGATTATACAATTTCGATGATATATATATATATTTATTTTTTTTTTTCACTTTTACTTCCACTTAATAATCCTATTTTTATGCACTTCTTGTTGTTCTTTTGATATAAAATGTTCGATTGTTACATTCGGGTGATCTATGTTTATTATTTTAAATGGTCCTGAATACACGGGATCAAGTTTCCTTCTATTTTCTATTTTCAACCAAACTGTGTCTCCAATTTTTGTTTCTAATGGGTTTGATTTTTGTGCTTGGGTTACATTTCTTGAAGTTTTAGATTTATCCAATAAGATTTTTGCTTTTGTACATGCTGTTTGAATTCGGTATTTCATCTCAGTAAAATATGAATCTGTGTTATATACTGGGTCTATATTTTCGGTTAAATTACTTGCAAACTGGAACTGTCTCCCATATACTAATTCGAATGGTGAAAATTTGTGTTCGGTGTGTGGTGTAGTATTGTAGTAAAATGTATAATAGGGCAACCATGAATCCCAATCATCATGTTGCTCGTTAATAAATTGTCTCAAGTATTCGTTAAGACATCGGTGGTTACGTTCTAAACTTCCTATTGTTTCTGGATGGTATGCAGTGGAGAAATTTTGTTTAATTTGAAGCAAGTTGCAGATATTATGAAATAACTCATTCCTATATTCAGTACCCATGTCTGTTTTGATAACAGACGGGCATCCATATTTTAGAATTAAATTTTCGACGAACGCTTTAGCTAGCGTGTTCGCCTGCTTATCGACTAAAGGGGTAACTATGACGTATTTAGATAATTCGCATTGGATAGTCAATGCATAGCGATTACCTTTGTTGGATCTCGTAAATGGTCCTATTGTGTCCATTGAGATTGTTTGGAATGTTCTTTCTGGTGTCGATGTATGTGTAAAGTGTTCTTTTGTTTTAATCGTGTGCTTGTTCTGCTTACAGAAAAGACAGGATTTAACGTATTTTGTTATATCGGATTTCATATTAGTCCAGTAATAACTACGTCTCAATTTTTGAAGAAGTTTGTTTATACCTACATGTCCTCCTAAGGGTGTCACGTGGTTTTCTTCGATGATTTTCATGATTTCATGCTCCTCTTTTAATATTTGTGCTGGGGTGTAAAGAATTAACTGAACGTTAGTCAGTGTTTCGTTACACATGACTTTAAAACTTTCAGGTGTCAACATCTTGAAAATTTCGTCATTTCGAGCAATTGCTAGCTTATCGATTTCAACGTCTTTGGCCATGTCGTTGATTGTTTTAAGGTACCTTGTTAGATTAAGTTTTTTCAATGCATAGGGAAATTGAGCTTGCGCAATAACCCCTTTCACATTTTTTGAATAAATTGTCGCATATAGGTGGTTATTTTCACTTGAAAATTTCAGTTTGAGCATATTAAATGCATCAATATTATTTATAGAATCATATGCCATAAGGTGATCAGTCTTATTAGCAGTCTGAATTCTTGGACTTTGTTGAGGTGTTCGAGTCATGGATCTTGTTTGAACTCTTAGTATTTGAAGATTTTTGAGTTGTTCCGAATCTATGCTGATACGAGATAGTGCGTCGGGCCCAACGTTTTCCTTTCCTTTCACGTATTCAACGTCGAAAACGAACTCCTCTAAATCTACTCTCATTCGAGTAAGTTTCGATGAGGGATTTGTCATGGAGAACAAGTATACTAGCGGGCGGTGGTCAGTTCTGACCACGAATTTTCTACCATAAAGATATGGTCTAAAATATAAAATAGCCCAGTGGATTGCTGTTAGTTCTTGTTCTATGGTGGACTTGTTGCTCTCGCCTTTCGTTAATGATCGGCTGGCGTATGCCACTGGTAGGTCAATATCACCATGATTTTGTGACAATACAGCACCGCATGCTAGTTTGGATGCGTCTGTGCTGAGAATAAATGTTTTGTTAAAATCGGGGAACTTCAATATTTGAGGGGATAAAAGTTTATTTTTGAGTGAAATGAAAGCTTGTTTACAGTGTTCGTCCCAGACAAATTTTGCATTTTTACGCGATAAAGCATTTAATGGAGCGGCTATATCCGCGAAGTAAGGAATAAAACGCCTGTAGTAATTACAGAACGCGACAAATCTTTTTACTTCGTCTGCGGTTTTTGGCTCGGGATAGTTCAGAATAGAAGAGTATTTACTTTTATCGGGTTGGATACCTTGTTCAGAAATGTGATGTCCTAAATAGGTAACATCAGCGCAGAAAAAATTACATTTGGAAGGGTTCAATTTCAGATTAAATTTCCGCAATTTTTCGAAAACTTGTTCAAGGTTAGCTAAATGATGGTCAACTGAGCATCCGACTACTATGATGTCGTCTATGTAAAGGAATGCACTCTCAGGAGGCAATCCGCTCAGAGCAATGGTCATCATTCTCTGAAAACTATTTGGTGAAATGTTCAAACCGAATGGTAGACGGTTGAATTCAAAATGACCAGAAGTCGTGGAGAAGGCTGTATACCGTTTAGAATTATCATCGAGTTCAACTTGATGAAAACCGGACATCAAGTCTAAAGTGCTGAAGTATTTGGCTCTACCTAGTTGATCGAGAATGTCGTCTATTCTAGGTAAAGGGAATTTATCGGCTACTATCTTTTTATTTAGTTGCCGAAAATCTACGACCAAACGCCATTTCTTGGTGTCTGTTGTGGACTTTTTTGGTACAAGAAGTATGGGGGAGTTGTATGGCGATACTGAAGCTTGTATTATATTATCATTTAAAAGTTTATCGACTTGTGTATCAATTTCTTGTCGATGAATTTCTGGTGACCGATAATTTTTAATATATACCGGTACGTTATCAGACAAATTTATGTTTTGTTTATAAAAATTATTACTCGACAGTGTATCTCCTTCAAGAGCAAATATGTCATTAAATCTTCCGCAAAGATTTAGAAGTTTTTGTTTAAAATTTTCTGGTGTATTTTTTAGTTTCAGCTCATCAAAAAGTTTCTGGTTTCGTTCTTTAACATGGGATTTGTCATAACTGAGAATGTGGTAATGTTTAAGCGGTATATAAGTTCTTTCGAAATTTCTATCAATGCGTATGGTTTCATCATTCGTGTTGATTAATTTCACAACATGACTTTGGGAGCTTACTATTGCGTTAGCACAATAAACTCCAGGTTTGAGTTCCTTCGATAGTAGAACATAGTTGTCATTGATTTCTTCAGTGTAAACGTGTTTATAAATTTCGCATCTTGGTGGTAGGATAAAATCTCCGTTCAAGTTATCTTCAATTGGAATTTCTTGCGTTTCTCCGTTGGTAATGACTGTTAAAAACCAGGTGTCGTAATTTATGGAACAATGATATTTTGTAAAGAAATCTCTGCCGAGAATTCCGTCTGTCGGTATAGGAAAGTTTTGATCGACCAATTGAAATTTATGTTGTAGTGATATACCATTTGGAAACGAAATATCTATTGAAGCGGTTCCGATAGTTTCTGTAGAGAGGTTATTTATGCCGGTTATCTGACATTTTTCTGAAGAATTTATCAAACAGGATTGTTTTAGCGAATTAACTTTAAAAATAGAAACTTCGGCACCGGAATCTACTAACAGAGTTGATTCTGTTTCTGAAAAATTTAACTTTAGATAAATAAAATTGCTGCAAGTTGTATTAATTTGCAAGCATTTTCCATTTTTCATTGACGAGTTATGTGATGTATAATCTGGCCCTGTGGTTGAGTCTGCTGTTGCTGGGTAATGGGTTGGCCTTGGTATGCTCCTTGGCTCCCAACTTGGCCCGGTTGAGGAGCTGGTTGGTTTCCCGATTGGGCATAGAAAACACGTGGAGCTTGATTATGGAATCTGCCACGTTGATTACGGCCGTAGTTTTGGTTGTTTTGCCTATGGTAACCATTACCATTATTATTTCGTCGATAGTTCGATGAGTCGTTCGATTGATATCTACCATTTCGTCCGTAATTAGCGGGACGGTTTCCGTTTCCACGGCCTCTGTGGTAGTTATTCGTAGAGCGACCATCGTTATGTGGGTTATTCCGGGAATTCTGTCGGAAATGTAAGACACTATTTGTAGGTTTTTCCGTTGTTTCGTTCTCGGTTACTTTTTCCACCGCGGCAGTAAGGGTGGAGAATTGACCAGCTTTTAGAAGAAGTCTGGTTTCTGAATTTTTAACTCCAGCTGCAAGAGCTTTTACGCCTGCTTTTACAGACATTCTTGTAGCTGTGTCAACTGGAACGTTTTCGCTTATGTAAGCGCGTTCCAGGTCTAAAGTCAATTTTTCTATTGTTTCTGTAAATTTGCCAATTTCTCCGACCTGTTTTGTTGCGTTCAATTTAGCAACAACTGTTTCTGGTGCTATTTTTATTTTGCACTTCTCTTCAAGTTTTGCTATAATTTCGTCTATATTTTGGGGAGCATCTCCCACTGCGGCCCTAGCCTTTCCTTCCAAGCGAGAAAGGATTACCTGAAGGGCAATCGCTTGGTTTGTATTATCTATAAGTGACTTGCACGCTTTCAGAGCGGCTACTGTGCTCGTCAACTTTTCACCATCACCTTGGTATGTTGGAATTAGCAACGGGATCGTCCTAATTAATTCTATCGCTGACATCTTTGCTTTATTTTTTACTTTTATTGCAAATATTAGTGCTGTTGCTGCACCCTTGAAGGAAGTAACTTGTGATTTTGATTTTATCTCTACTAGCGAAAGAATTTCCAAATGCACTTTCTTCGCTTTTTCTAACAAAATACTATTTTCCTTTGAGTTCTCAATTTGAGCAGCGCCCGTTAATTTATTAATTAGGGAATCGGCGAGATTTTTCTGTTTTAAAAGGATTCTTTTAGAAGACCTGACGCTTACTTTGGCTTTCAATTCATTATAAATGGTTTTTAGTCTATCATATTTTTCATGCATTTCTTGTATTGTGTTTTATGAATGATACAAACACATTATTGCGGAGAGCTACAAATGTTTTTCTAATTCTAGTTTCACGGATCACTACACGATACAAAAAAAAAAAATCGACCCAATTATCGGTTAATTTCGCTCTGACTTGCAGTACTCACTCTTTACCGGTGTCGTTCTCGTTACTCAGCTGCGTCGTCGTCGTGCCCTGCATCGGTTTGATACGCAGCTGGGTTGGCCTCGCCGAGCTGTTGCCCCAGGTTTTTGTGATATGATTTTAAAGATGCTGATGAATATCGGCTACAGGGTGGCCTCGCCGAGCTGTTGCCCCGGGCTTTTGTGATATGATTTTTAAAGATGCTGATGAATATCGGCTACAGGGTGGCCTCGCCGAGCTGTTGCCCCGGGCTTTTGTGATATGATTTTTTAAAAATGCAGATGAATTTCGGCTACAGGGTGGCTTCGCCGAGCTGGTGTGCTCCGGGCATTTGTGATTTGTATTTTTTGGAGATGTTGTTGTCCTGCAGCTACTGGTTGGCCTCGCCGAGCTGGTGCGCTCCGGGCATTTGTGATTTGTATTTTTGTAGATGCTGTTGTCCTTCAGCTACCGGTTGGCCTCGCCGAGCTGGTGCGCTCCGGGCATTTGTGATTAGTTTTAAAGATGATAATGATGTGCGGCTTCAAGGTGACTTTGCCGAGTGGTTTCTCCAGGCTTTAAACAATCGCTGCTACCGAGCGGGCTGCTTTCACTGCAATACTTTTTTCACGCTTTTTGTACATTTTATACAGCTTTATTGCTAAATGGATAAGCACTGTGACCAGGATTAGCCACAGCAACAGGGTCTGTTCCTCGTGGTCGGCGCTGTGTTGTTGCTGCTGGTCTTGTATCACCGTTAATTGAATGTCGCCGTTTTCATTATTCTCTTTGGACTGGTGCTTGCCCATAGTCCTTTTAATTTTCACTTGATTTCACTATTTGATTGTTCAAAATATTTGCTGTATTTGAACGTTCGCACTTGTACTTGCTCTTGTAAACTGTTCTAAGTCTTTGAAGACTTAGCACCTGCACGCGTCGCCATGTAAATACGTTGGAGGTTCGTTGTTGAATGTTTCTTTATTTTGTCAAATCTTACGAGCTAAGTTACATGTATTGATTATGCATATCGATAGAGACAGAATATATCAAAGAGAGATGGATAGAGTTGCGCTGTGCCAGTGAGCTACGGGTGAGTGACGATCGTTAGCGAGAACCAGATGTAGGTCAGTTAAGTGCAATGCCTTGCAATGCGTGGCGATGCATTGCCGGGTGTTCTATTACAGTTTGTTACTTTATGTTTTGGTTTTAACTTCCCACGCCACATGTTGGCGAGGTGTGGAATGATTTGGGTTCGAAAGGTTTGTCAACTCAAGTGGGTTTCGAAATGTTATCAAGTGGAGTGTGGGAAACGCGAATGGTTCTTCGTAGGCAATAATATAATGTGAAATGATGCAGGCACAGCACAGTTGTGTTTGATCTTCCGACCTTGACGCTTGCTCTTGCGGGGGCCGGCGATGAGGGCAGGATCAAACATGTCGCGCGTCGATCGAGTAAAGTGAAAAAGTGCCGCTTTTGATTAGTTCTTTTTGATCTTCCGACGTTGACGCTTGCTCCTGGGCAGTGCGTCAAGAAAGCCCGAGCAGTCGTCAGTTGTTTTCCCTCACGGGTTGCACGCCTATTTTCTCTGAGTGCTTTTATATAGCCTATTAAACGAGTGAAGTTCAAAGAGGATTGTTGCTGCTCAAGGATGACGGATCAATTGGTGAGCTCGTTTTATGCTACTGTTTCTAATCTATAAAATATGTATGATTGCACCCTTAATCGTTACAACGGTGAGACGTAAATATGATTTTTCAAAAAAATATGAATGGTTCGTCACTGTGAGTGTCGACATAAACTCTGATTCATAAATTATTTATGTCTAATTTTTTTTTCAAAACACTTTCTTCTTTTTACCTTTATTTTTGTAATTAAAAAAAAAACTTTGAATGGTTCGACACTTCAAGTGTAGACTTCCAAAAGGTTCACTTTATTCAACAAACTTTGAAACGTTCGTCACATCAAGTGTCGGCATATTTTTTCTCTACATAGATGTTGTTCATATCAAATGAAAATATTATATTTACATATAAGCATGTTTATATCTCACAAATAATTATTTATCATGGTCTAATCGCTTATCAAAGTGAATCCTGTGACCCAACGATCCTTCCCATTAACAAACATCCCTCCCAGTAACCTTTGTGGAGATGCAGAGGCAAACACGGTCTCCAAATAGCAAAGGTTACACACTAACATTCCTTCCCCCAATCCCACCTGACTGCAAGGACGTGGCCGGCGCCGTTATTGACCATGTATAAATAGAGGCACTGAATTATGCACACTGAAGAAGATTATGGCCAATCCCAGCCGAACTTCTAGTTGATTCTTTGTGCATTTTCACTGACTTTGGTCAATCACGGAATAGCAACCATTGATATGTGTAGTCAGTCTAAGCTAAGCTAAGCTAAGCTTAAAATATTGTGTAAGCTTATGTATGAACTATTGAACTCATTTTTGGTACCAAGCAGCATAGCAAGTATAGTTTTTTGCCCATAAAACCGTTTATTCTCAAATAATGTGCTTTTTTTTTAAGGTGAATTGTTTACATTTAGGCGAAGTCGGCAAATTTTCGAAGTTTAATTTTGTAATAAAATGATCAAACACTCGAGTTGTAAGAATTCAAACATCATTTTCAGATTCAGGAGACCCAAATTTAGTAGATATGGACATTTTTTATTCCTAAACTTGCTTTGTTATATAATGATCAATTTCTCCCCAGTGTGTCATTTTGATTTTTTGATATTCAAACTATTTTTATGATATGTTAAATATTATTTCATAAAAAGTTGATCACATTAACTGATGAAGATCAATGGAGTTCTGGTTTTGTCAATATTTATTTGACAATATTTTAAATACAAAAGATAACACAACCAAAAGTTGTAAAACAGAAGATTCCTTTAATGGAAAAATCGTGTAAGAACGATCACGACGTTCAAATTACTGAGATTCTAATAGGATATTGTATGAAGTGTAGCATTCAAGTTTATCTTGTACTCGAACTGTGAATTACCGGACATCTAATAAGACAGGCCAAAATATCTGATTACAAGTGCCGCAGATATCGTACCTGTTTTACAATATGTACCAATAGGTCTGTGTCACTACAAGGGAAATACCTGTTTTCTTAATTGGCTTCTGCCCAATCTCATTCAGTTGTGGGATCTTTCATTGAATAAATAAATAATTGAAGTAAAATGGTTTCCTACCATTCCTGTCCAAAGCCGTATAGCGGAAATAGTTGTTAACAATAAACCCACCATTTCACAAACCACGGGACAAGCTCCGGCATCGCTGCATTTGCTCCGGGGCAGAAACTTCCCAACGAAACAACAAGACACAATTTCCCGGGGAGAAGCGCACTTCTGCTACATCAATTGAGTTTTATGACCAGCTAGCGGTGCACAAAGTTGCTCGTTCCGAACAGAAACATAGGACAGCACTCCTCGACAATGTCGAATGGATTCCTTGCATACCAATAAAAGGAGGAAAGGATAGAGAAAGAGAAAGATAGAGAGCGAGAGAGAGAGATAGAGCAGACTGCATTTCATTGCATCCTGCCGCAGCACGAGGAATCAACCCGTCGTAGAAGCGTACGCCGGAAATGGAGTGTAAGAAATTGCATCTAATAGCACTTCAAGTTCCGACTACGCAACTTTCCTCAGCGAGGATACTCCCGCTGTGCTGACTTCCTTACCTACTGCCTGACATGCAGTTATTAGGCGCTCTGGACGACGCGCAGAGGAGTAGATGGAACAAATTCGTGGCAATGCATTCAAATTTGAACATTTGAGATTTCGCATCTCGCTGTACCTTTTTAAGATAACTAGTAACATTGAGTAGAGGTCGAATATAGTATGCGCAGTCAGTGCGCATTGTACCCTCGTGTTGTGCGTACACAAATTTATTCTGCTCTCGCGCAGAGAGAGTGCGATTTATTTTGTGTTGAAACTGTTTTCATAATTTAACCCATAATTTATCCATCTTTACCACGCGTAACGAGTTAACTAATTTTATAACCATGCGGATTGAATGTCCGAAAAAGCTTAATATATGTGTTAATATAAATTTCGTTTTTTTTTTTACTTTTTATTTCGTTTATTTACTGATTATGATTGCAACCACAAACAAAAGGAAGGGAGAACCTCTGAATGTACAACTTCACCAAAAAAGTTGGTTTTAAAACTGTCACTAAACGGTATAACAATCGAATAAAGGATATTTCTCCGAAATGCATGGTCAGTTGTTCCGAATTTGGAGGATTTAGGCGGGAGATCTTTAACTCCATTAGGGGAATCAAGGTTTCCTTCCAAATCTCAAAGAAAGGAAACTGTCGCGTTTTGCAGGTTTCCGGCTACTTTTCAAGAATTCTTGAAGAAAAGAAGCATGCATTTTACTTATGGAGACAAAACTGAACGTTTGTTCATGGTCACCTTGAAAGGTCTCTCATCCCAAGTAACAATTCAACAGCAATTAAGCTTTCGTATGGATTTATTAATGTTTTATTACGTGAATGCTATAATAATTAGATGTTAGATTGGCCAATCTAATATCAACAAGGAACTACAGTCGAACTACCAACGATATAATAGTTAGAGGCGACATTTAACGTTGTCAAAAGATGAAATTTTATAATTTGGTTTTGGCTGTTTTCAAAACCTTTTAGAGCCCAAATATAAAATCAAAATTTTGTAGCTACAAAACAAGCTTTATTGCAGCATGCAATACCTCATTTCTGCTTGCTAAATGATTTATTATAACCTTGTTGTCATACAAGCTGCTTTTAAACTACATGACTTCCACTTGGCTTCTGATAACTTACCTAACAAAGCAGTAGGTTCCTAAGATGCGAAAACTTCGTTGGCATTGCAAATTTATTACTCGCCACAGCAACATAACATTATTAACATTGCATTATCACTCAAAAAAACACTTATTCCTTAGGCGGCATCCACAAATTACGTAATGCTCATGAGCAGTGCTTCCCAAACTTTTTTGACTTTCGCCCCCTTGAAGTCAATATATTTCAGAATCGCCCCAATGATATAGATTTTATATTTTTGTGTTAAATAACTACTTTACTGTGTTGAGATTAGAGATGGGTAAAATGATCAATTTCTGGGAGTGAATCATAGGTGGCTCACTCAAAAAAGTTAATCAACTCTTTTTTCTGATTCGGTGACTCAATTCATAAAATCAAAAATAAATCATGTATTTCACACAAGACACGAAAAATATAACAACTTTTGAATGAGAATATTTTTTGTACAGCTACTGTAACTATTCATACATGTCCGAATTGTTTTAAAATGATATGTTCTACTCGAAAATATTATTCCTAGTAAAATGTCGGTGCAAATGAATGAATGAATGAAACTCATTTTCGAAAGTCGATTCTTTTGAATGATTCGTGAGTGAGTCGCCCATCTCTAGTTAATATCATAAGTGTATCAAATATTGATTAATCTTTTCAAGTTACTGGTGAAGTATTTTATATGTGATGAAAATGTTTACCATTTTTGGTTTTAAAGCATTTTGATCGATGTTCAAACAGACTAGACTGGAGGATATTTTGGCCTTCTAAAGATAAGTGAAGGACTCCAGTTTTGATCTTTTTGGGCTTATTATATACCGATGTTTTACGTAATAGGTAAGTTCAAATACAACAGAAAATAATGCCAGTACTTTGTTATCAATGCTTAGAGTACGTTTTCCAAAAATCACTAAGTAATACTTAATCCGAACTAGGTGCGTAAAAGATGTTCTCGACTTGCATATCCATAAAAGAGTTATGGAATAACTATCATATTCATTAACTTTTCAATATAAGCGAATCTATCGTCTCTTCATTTTCCATCATCAAAAAAATTTTCTAACACATGTTTCTTTTAAAATTATGATAATGGATAAAAAAGAAAAAAAAGACAATTTACACCGTCTTCAGCCAAAGGATGCACAGGCTGAACGATCACTAACATTAGGCAACGGACAACACAAAACACCCAGTAGCCCAGTGATGAATTTTTCGTTTGACGAAAAGTTTCCACCGACCAGAGTGGGAATCGAACCACAAAACGCCTAAACGACTGACGCCGCTAACCGCACGGCCACGAAGCCCACACATAAGTATTAAAAATGTCAACTGGTCTGTAACTTAACTACAGAAGCTCTATTATCTTGCGTTCATTACTGGCTTCTGAATCAGTTATCACTCAACTGCGCCTATCGATATAGTTTGGTAGACTTCCTGCTTTTCAAATCTTTTATGAATTCGTGAACGTTTTACTTAAAAAAACTTGTTAGGAGCCCACTTATTGGCTCTAAAAAACAGTAAAACAAGCAGGGTAACCATCTGTTGAACGGAGAAAAAGACGATGAAGAAAGGCAAACCGTCAGGACCCAGAAGAAGAGAGGGAAGAAACATGACGAAGAAAGAGTATGGATTTCTGACATCAGGTGGCAATCTGTAATGGTTACGACCGATCCAAGTTGTGCAGGAAATGCGGGGAGAAAGGGCGCTTCGGGAAAGATTGCACGCTTCGCCGATGACGTCGACCTAACGGTAAAAGGTGAGACGCAGGAGGAAGTAAAAATGCTGGCAACGGAGGCAATTGGTCTAGTCGAAGATTGGATGGAGGGAGCCAAGCTGAAGATAGCCCATCACAAAACGGAGGTGCTACTAGTTAGCAACTGCAAAGCAGTCATGCACGGTGAGATCACTGTCGGGGAACATGCCATACCATCACAGCGAAAGCTGAAACACCTGGGCGTAATACTAGACGATAGGCTGAACTTCAACAGTCATGTCGATTATGCCTGCAAGAAGGTGGCAAAGGCGAACAATGCGCTCACAAGACTTACGCCCAACATAGCTGGTCCTAGAAGCAGTAAGAGGCGTCTTCTGGCTGTCGTGTTAACATCGCTACTAAGATACGGAAAGCCAGCCTGGGGTGCGGCGCTACATACCAAGCGGAATCAAGATAAGTTAAACAGCACGTTCCGACTCATCACCATGCGAGTGATGAGCGTGTACAGGACTATATCGTCGGAGGCGGCATGCGTAATCGCTGGGATGATCCCGATCTGTTCGAAGACATCGACTGCTATCAGCGAAAGGAAATTAGGCAGGCGAAAAAGTTGGCAAGAATTCGTTCGCTGGCTAAGTGGTAGCAAGAATGGGATGCCTCCGAGAATAGAAGGTAGACCCACAGGCTCATCCCGAATCTATAGGCCTGGGTGAATAGGGAGTACGGAGAAGTGAACTTCCACCTGACACAGTTCTTATCAGGTCACGGCTGCTTCAATCAGTATCTGTATCGATTCGGCCATGCGTCTTCACCAATCTGTCCTGAGTGTATGAAGACTGAAGAAACGCCGGAACATGTTGTCTTCGACTGCCCGAGGTTCAACATAGAACGAAACACGGTGGCGGCTGCTTTTAGTGAGTATTTCAGCGAATTATAAACGACTCCAATCTTTGGAATATGATGACCAACATGGTGGTGCAAATAATGTCTGGCTTACAGCGCAACTGGCGAGAAGAGCAGCGAAACAAGACACAGAGAGCAGCGCGTGAAGCCGGGTCGTCGGGCGCTGATGAACCTTCCACAGGAATTGTCGGATCGACCTCGGCACTCGATAAGTCAGCCTGTTGATAAGAGGAGACCATCGGGCGCGATCGGAGTAGGCTAGATCCTCCATCGGGGACTAAACCGAGTAGAACGAGCGTAACGTAGTATCGGTAATAAGTCGTCGAGGCGCCTGTGAACCGGAAGTTCCCTTCCACCGTAATCACAGAACCGAGCCTGACACTTGGCCGGCAACCATTGAGTCGGAGTAGGCTAGATCCTCCGCTGCCGGGGAATTTTTCGTCGGAGTAGGATAGATCCACCGTCGGGAGCTATGAGTAGTGCGAGCGTATCACCGGGTTGAATCGTCGGAGCGCCAGTGAACCGGAAGCCATCCTCTAATCGGAATCTCTGGGCCGACTTCGGCACTCTACCGGCCAACAACGGAGTATGACCAACGCGTAACGTTAGCGGTTTCCGGAGATATTCCTCCGTCGAGATACTCTCCATCGGAGTAGGCTAGCTCCACCGTCGGGAAGTAAGCCGAGTAGTATTGATCATGACGAACCGCCGGCTTTGGGTCGTCGGGGCGCTTGCGAACCGGTAGTCACCCCTCAACCAGAATCGCAAAACCGACCTCGGAATCCAACCGGTCCGACCGTAGAGCATGACGAGCAGGAAAATGGAGTCAAGCGCACCAACAAAACACAGTAGCATCCATCGAAAAATGTACACATGTCCCAGGCTTGAGGTCGGCCCCAAAATGTGAGTGACGTTGAAAAGACAAATTGTAGCCACATCGAATGAAGCAAGAGGTGACGAAAAAGCGTAGAGGCATCAACAAGCCCTCTGCCTCCTGAAGCAATACCATGAGGGGGTCATCGGACTTGTAGCCCAAGCCCGAAAAAGGCAATTTTGGCAAAGAAAACTCCAAGTTAATAACTGTGGAAGTGATCAAAGGAATATTAAGCTGAGAAGCAGGCTCTGTCCCAGTGGGGACGTAATGCCAAGAAGAAGAAGAAGAAGAAGAAGAAGAAGACCGTTAAGTGCGAACCACAGAGCCTAAAGCCCATGTGCTTCCCAGATAACCGGGTTAGGTGAAAGTTTCGACGAGGACTATGACAGGGCGATGTACTTTCGTGCTTGTTGTTCAATATTGCGCTTGAAGATGTTGTTGACAGTTGTAGAGGAGCAAGCAAAAGAGAAGTGCGATTAGGTCAACTCAAACGTCATTGTAAAAGCGAGATGCAAGCCGCCACCTACACTGAATATTATTCTTATCTCTTTTCGTTTTATGTTTTATGTTGTTTACAAACCTGCGTGTAGAAGAGGAATCATTTTGCACTTCACTTGTAGTCAGACTTTCGTAATAGACAGATCAGTTAAAATAGTAGTTTCGAACTAATAAAGAAAGTGTCGTAGAATTATCAGTATTTAATAAAGGTGCAGTTAAATAAATCGTGTAGTTTGTGAGAAAACCGTGGTCCGTAGTTTTTTATACTTACCCGTAATTGCGCGAATTTCGGTACTTACCTGGATTGTCGTCATCGTCACCGTCGTCGTCGTCGTAATACCTAAAGGAAGGAAAGGAGAATCTGGGGCTCAACTACGCAACCGATAGGAGCCGGATTCTGATCGAATCTTGGTGGAACGCATACGGTAAGGTCACAACATTGGTGCCGTGACCAGGATTGCGTTCCAAGGAAGCGACGCGGCGTCACTGCGGCCATAACTGGCGCTCAATTACAAAAGGACCTACGCCATACTGGGATACCACAAATACAATTGTGTCGCCATAGCTCTTACGATTGTTTGGTATAACTTGAAGCCATCACGCTATTCTTATTGGATTGGATGGATTGCTCCTTCAAAGGTCTTCAAAAAGCCAGTCGGGATTGAAAGTTCAAGGCCTGTTTGACAGGCTCACCAGGTGAGTACCTGTCCAAGCAATTATTTTCCCCTTTCATTCCTACCTGGTCGTTTTTTCTGCATACTTTCTCGCTGTTGCCGTTACACTACAAACCCGGATTTGGAGAGCAATCGTACGGACGAAAGGAGACTACAAGGAACGGATCCTACCAATTGGGTTATATGACCATACTGGAGACTGTTTTTGGCTGAAATTTCGTTCCGTGAACGGAGTACCGAATAGTGGACGGTTTTCCTGAATAAATTGTTTAAAATTTGGAGCAAACCTACATTCATTTGACCGCTAAGCCCTGCATTACCTTATATGTTGCCTGGAAGTTGATGAGTAGATGGAATCGGATTGGATGTTGGATTAAAAGGAGGTTTTTTTGGATTTGTTCTTAATACAAGGCCTGTCGAACAGGCTCACAAGGTGAGTACCTGTCTAATCCTTTAGGGAGAAGGTGCTTCTCTTGGATCATATTTCGCAGAAAACGACCTGACCGAGTGACGAATAAATAGTGTATCGTTGATACGGAGAGGTTGTGCTTGGAGCTTTGAGAACGGTTGGACTTTTTAAGCAATAAGGGGAACAATTTACGGATCGATCATTATACAAGGCCTATCAAACAGGCTCACAGGTACATTTCTGGAAAAGGCTGGAAATACTGTGTGAAGCAAGCCATCTCACCTGGTATTCGAATTCGTCCTTGCCTATAATTCAATATTTGTGGAAAAATACAGAAATTCAAGGCCTGTGCGACAGGCTCACAAGGTGAGTGTTTGTCCAAACCACTGTATTTCTTTCGCAAAAGGTGCTCCGCGCTGTGTTCTTGCAGAACTCGTCGTTTTGTCCACATTTACCAACGGTTCACTTTGGTCAGCGTGGCGTTATGGGTGGAAAGAAGCTCAAACAGAAAATCCATGTGCGAGAAAGCATCGTCGACTTTTTAAATCGCACCGAAATGTTCTTGCAAAACACCGAATCACCAGGCGAATTCCAGATCAAATTCCGTCTAGAAAAGCTCGAAGCAAAGTGGGACGAATTCGAGGAAATCCAAGCCGAGATTGAGGGTGCTGATGACCACGAAGAGAACATCGACCAACATCGTCAAGTAAGAGCTGATTTCGAGGAGAAATATTTTGAGGTAAGGGCAGGGTTGGTTGCCAAATTGCCACGTGAAATACCCCAAAACAACCCGAATGTTTCACTTCCTGCGGCTACGGTTGAAACGGCCAGCGTTCATACCTATGTACGCCTACCGCAGATAAACTTACCAGAATTTGACGGGTGTTACGAAAAATGGCTAGCGTTCCATGACACGTTCCAAGCTCTAATTGATTCTTCGCCCGAACTTAGTAATATACAAAAGTTCCACTACCTTCGAGCCTCTTTGAAAGGTGATGCTCTGAAGCTTATCGACTCATTTCCTATGAGTGACGCAAATTACAGGGTTGCTTGGGACAGTTTGGTAGCACGTTTTTCCAACAAATATTTGTTGATGAAACGACATTTGAATGCTTTGTTTGAATATCCAAAAATGAGAAGGGAGTCAGCGACTGGAATACACGAGCTTATCGATTGCTTCGAGAGAAATACTAAAATATTGGACCAACTGGGTGAGCGCACTAGCGGATGGGGAGCAATGCTAACTCATTTGATGGTTTCAAAACTCGATGACGTTAGCCAGAAACACTGGGAAGAACATGCTTCAGATGTAGACGATCCGTCGTTCCAGGTTCTTCTCGATTTTCTTAAGAAGCAGACTCGGGTACTTGACGCTGTTTCGGTTGATCAACTATTATCAACTCCCAATGCCACATCATCAACTAATGTGTCTAAATCTCGTCCTGGAAGAGTGTCAGTCAACTCGGCGACTGAAAATCCAGTTCCAAACTGCATAGTGTGCAATGAACAGCATTTTATTTCTCGATGTTCTACATTCAACGCTCTTCCAGTAGATCAACGATTGCAGTTAACGAACTCCAAGCATCTTTGCAGTAATTGCCTTGGAAAGAATCACCTAGCACGAGATTGCCCTTCTAGGTTTCGCTGTAGGACTTGTTCCAAAAAGCATCACACTTTGCTACATCCCGGATTTCCTGGTTCTGGCTCCTCTTCAACGATAATATCGGATTTGGTTACAATTCCTGAGACTTCTTCTGTTGATAGTGATCCACCGAGCTTTGACAACCTTGCTTCTAGTTCAAATCCTACAGTTTCCTCTAACGTGACGATGCGAATTCATGGATCACATGTCTTCTTACTTACGGTGATATTGGAAGTTAAGGATAAATGGGGAAGAACACACTTGGCAAGAGCGCTCTTAGATTCTGGTTCGCAAGTAAACCTAATGACAGAGAATCTTTGTCAGCTACTCAAGTTACCACGGAACGACAAGAAGGTAGAAATCAGCGGAATAGGTCGTTTCCGAAAGCAAATCGCTCATGAAGTATCCACGATAATCAGCTCTCGTATTCGGGCCTTCTCAATGTCAATGGACCTTTTGGTAATGGCGCAAGTCACTGATAATCAACCATCAACTTCTCTACCATTAGCAAACTGGCGACCACCACCTGAAATGAAACTTGCAGATCCTGATTTTTTCCTCTCTGGTCCGATTGATATCGTATTAGGCTCTCAATTCTTCTATGACTTCCACCTTCTTGATGGTGGCCGGCTTCAGATTCGAAAGTTTGATGGCACGCTGCCGGTGTTCGTCAACACGGTGTTTGGATGGGTTGCCGCAGGTGAATCGGAATGGAACGAGGTGGACTCAAGAGTTAGTTGCAATCTTGTTTCAACACAAACATTGGACAAAAGCATTGAACGATTTTGGTCCATTGAAGAATTAGTAGAAAAGAAACCTAGATCTCAGGAAGAAGAGGATTGTGAAGCTCACTTTCAACAAACCGTCACGCGCGATGAAACAGGGAGATACATCGTTCGTTATCCAAAACACATTGGGTTTAATAATTTGATCGGCGAATCCAGAACATTAGCTGTACGCCGATTTCAACAATTAGAGAGACGTTTAGGACGAGAAGCTGATGTACGGATACAGTACAATAAATTCATGCAAGAGTACGTGGACTTGGGTCACATGAAACTTATTGGTGTCTTAGAAAACGTTCAAGACGATGAACATACCGTTTGCTACCTTCCCCACCATCCAGTTTTTAAGGAATCGAGCAGTACTACAAAGCTACGAGTAGTTTTTGATGGTTCGGCAAAAACATCTACCAATCACTCTCTCAACGACGCTTTGCTAACAGGCCCAGTCATACAGGATGATCTGTTAGATCTGATGGTTCGGTTTCGGAAACATCCAATCGCTTTGGTAGCCGATGTTGAAAAAATGTATCGGCAGATTCGCATTCATCCAGAAGATACTCCACTCCAAAGAATCATCTGGCGCTTCGATCCTTCCGAACCCTTCCAAGTGTATGAGCTGCAAACGGTGACGTACGGCCTGTCTCCTTCTTCATTTTTAGCTACTCGTGTACTACAGAAATTGGCAGAGGATAATGCACAACGCTATGAACTAGCAGCAGCAAGGGTATCCAATGGTTTCTATATGGACGACTTCATTTCTGGGGCAGAATCTGTAGAGCAGGCTCGGAAACTTCAGGAAGATGTCCAGACATTGATGGCAGAAGGTGGACTGCAACTACGTAAATGGAATTCGAATCGACCAGAAGTACTAGATGGTCTACCAGATGACCTGAACGGCAATTCACTAGCATTGCATCTCGAATACGAATCTTCATCAGAACGAACGATCAAAACGCTTGGAGTATCTTGGGAGACAGAGTCAGACCAGTTGGGAATCGAAATTTGTGAGATGAAATTCGATAAGTCGTGGACTAAACGCAAGGTGTTTTCGGCGATTGCTCAACTATATGACCCCCTTGGTATTATCTCTCCTGTAGTTGCTTGGGCAAAAATTCACATGCAACATCTCTGGTTAATTTCTGTCGACTGGGACGATCTAATTCCGGAAGAAATTTCTATTAAATGGCAAGAGTTTTATGAACAGCTATCCATACTTCAATCCTTCAAGGTTCCTCGGCATGTTTTCGTCTTAAATCCTGTCGAAATCCAGTTTCATATCTTCTGCGATGCTTCGGAGGTAGGATACGGCACATGCATTTACTCTCGGTCCATCAGCAAGGACGGTCAAATCATGCCTGAACTCATCTCATCTAAATCTCGCGTTGCACCGCTGAAACGCGTGAGTTTGCCTCGCTTAGAACTCTGTGCTGCACTTTTGGCAGCAAAACTTTACAGTCGGGTTTCGGCAGCTCTGGGCATGGAAGGGATTCGTTGCTGGTTCTGGTCTGATTCAACTGTAACACTTCATTGGATACAGACACCACCTAACGCCTGGCAAACGTTCATTGGAAATCGTACCTCGGAAATACAGCGATTGACACACATGCACAGTTGGAACCATATTAAAGGAATCGAAAATCCCGCCGATTACGTATCTCGTGGCATGTTTCCCCAAGACTTCATCAACAATACGGTGTGGCGTCATGGTCCCGTTTGGCTTCAAAGGGACGAAAGAGATTGGCCAAAACAACTTAACTTGGAACCTGCAGCCGAACACCTGTTGGATAGAAGAAAGCACGTAACGCTCGTGAATACGTATCAACCTGATATTTCACTTTGTGAAAGATATTCTTCCTTTTGGAGACTTGTTAGAATAACTGCCTGGATACTACGTTTCATCGATTGCTGTCGAACAAAAAACCGTAAGCAAGCAGCATTCATCACTGTACAGGAATTACAAGCTGCAAAGGAATATTTGGTCAAAGGCGTTCAGCATCAAGCATTTTCCGAAGAAATCAAAACCCTGAAGAAGAAGCTACCCATCCCATCAAAATCAAAATTGAAAAATCTGCATCTCGAAATCGATCACAACGGCATTCTTCGAGTTAGGGGCCGTCTCGCACTGTCCGAAGAGAATTACCAAACCAAACATCCTATGGTCCTGCCCAACAAGCACCCTCTTACTAGACTGATCGCAGAACATTTCCATACCCTGTCATTGCATTCTGGTCCGCGAATGACACTAGCTTCAATGCGGCAAGAATTCTGGCCATTACGCGGTAAGGACCTCGCGAACTTTGTATGTCGCAAGTGTCTCGTTTGCTTTCGGCACCACCCTGTCCCTATTATCCAACCGATTGGTCAACTTCCAAAGACCAGAACGGCTCCTAGCAGACCATTCACGATTACCGGTGTGGACTATTGTGGCCCAGTCTACATGAAACCGGTTCATCGACGTGTAGCCCCACAGAAAGCATTCATTGCAGTTTTTATATGCTTTGCCACTAAAGCCGTGCATTTGGAGATAGTTTGTGACCTCTCCACTGAAGCCTTCATCGCTGCTCTACGTCGCTTCATTGCCCGTCGTGGGCTCCCTACCGAGATGCATTCGGATAATGGAACTAACTTCCAAGGAGCCAAAAATGCACTGGTAAATTTGCACACCCTTCTCAACGATACAAATCACCAACAAAAGGTAATCGACGAATGCAGCAAAAACGGAATTAAGTGGACGTTCATTCCTCCTAGGGCGCCTAATTTCGGTGGCCTATGGGAAGCTGCTGTGAAAACAGCCAAAACGTCTCTATCCAAAACCATCGGCAACGCCAAACTCTCCTACGAGGATTACGCCACGGTTCTTGCACAGGTGGAAGCCAACATGAACACTCGTCCGCTCACACCCCTATCCGACGATCCAGATGAGCTAAACGTTCTCACTCCCGGACATTTTTTGACCGGATCTTCATTTGGGACACTTCCCGATCCTGACTACACAAATGTCCCAACCAATCGATTGAAGCATTATCAGCAACTGCAGCAACTGGTACAACAACACTGGGTCCGCTGGAAAAAGGAATACTTGACGGAAATCAACAATCAACGGATGAATTCTTCAACGCCGGTCGACATCTCCGTTGGCCAACTAGTCCTTGTGCGAGAGGACAACAAATCGTCTTGCACCTGGCCACTAGCGAGAATAGTAGCGATTCATCCAGGAGAAGACCAACTAGTCCGCGTTGTTACGGTGAAAACTGCGACTGGAACGTACACACGACCGGTATCTCGTATTTGTCCATTGCCACTTGACGAAGAACTGATGCAGCAACAACAGGTGAAGGACTAGACGCAGCTAAACAGGATTACTCTGATGAAATCTTGAATTTGACTTGTTGTAAAGCTAAATCCATTTGTGTCCTGGTTAATCATTCTTGTGTCGTAGATAGTAAATTCGTAAACAAATTTAGGTGGCCGGCTATGTTGACAGTTGTAGAGGAGCAAGCAAAAGAGAAGTGCGATTAGGTCAACTCAAACGTCATTGTAAAAGCGAGATGCAAGCCGCCACCTACACTGAATATTATTCTTATCTCTTTTCGTTTTATGTTTTATGTTGTTTACGAACCTGCGTGTAGAAGAGGAATCATTTTGTACTTCACTTGTAGTCAGACTTTCGTAATAGACAGATCAGTTAAAATAGTAGTTTCGAACTAATAAAGAAAGTGTCGTAGAATTATCAGTATTTAATAAAGGTGCAGTTAAATAAATCGTGTAGTTTGTGAGAAAACCGTGGTCCGTAGTTTTTTATACTTACCCGTAATTGCGCGAATTTCGGTACTTACCTGGATTGTCGTCATCGTCGCCGTCGTCGTCGTCGTAATACCTAAAGGAAGGAAAGGAGAATCTGGGGCTCAACTACGCAACCGATAGGAGCCGGATTCTGATCGAATCTTGGTGGAACGCATACGGTAAGGTCACGACATTGTGGCGCCCAACGTGGGGCCGTGCATGGAGTGCCAGGGACTTAACAGTCGAGGTGGACGAGTTCGTCTACCTCGGATCCGTGTTGATGGCTGACAACAATGTTAGTCGGGAAATACGAAGGCGCATCATCAGCGGAAGTCGTGCCTACTATGGGCTCCAGAAGAAACTGCGGTCAAGAAAGATTCACCCCCGCACCAAATGCACGATGTACAAAACGCTCATAAGACCGGTAGTCCTCTAAGGGCATGAGACGTGGACTATGCTCGAGGAGGACTTGCAAGATCTTGGGGTTTTCGAACGCCAGGTGCTTAGGACGATCTTCGGCGGTGTGCAGGAGAACGGCGTATGATGGCGAAGAATGAACCACGAGCTCGCCCAACTCTAAGGCGAACCCAGTATCCTGAAGGTGGCTAAGACTGGGAAGAGCATGTTGCAAGAATGTCGGACAACAGCCCTGTAAAGATGGTGTTCGCTACGAATCCTGTCGGTTTAAGAAGAGGTGGGCCGCAGCGAGCTAGGTGGATTGACCAGGTGCATCAGAACCTGGAAAGCGTGTGTCGCAGTCGAGGATGGAGAGAAGCGGCCATGAACCGAGTGAATTTGCGAAATGTCGTTGGCGAGGTTTAATCGAGTTAATTGATGTAATACAAAGTAAATAAATAAATAATAATGCAGATTACCATTTAGAACAGAAAAAATTGGCCGTAATTATCATAAATTACTCCTATGTGCGACGACGACGTGCAGCAGTAGTGCTGCGTTGGCATTTGCTGTTTATTATTTTCTTCGCTCATAATAAACATCACGTGCACTCTGTTAGAGTCGCTTTGCGTTGCATTCATCGGTGTTAACGATGGGTTGCTATCGATGGACTCAATGTTCCTTGAAGCATTTTATGGTTCAAATCACAGTTCTGTATTATCTGTGAAACTGTGATTAGTTAGGACAAGGGTTGTCATGCTATTGCGACTATTTTTTGTCTCTTTATCATCATCTCTAGACTTTTTTAGAAGCACAACTAGATTCGTGAAGTGAATCAGTGAATCTGCAAACTTAATAGTTTGTGTACTGCACGTATACTTACAAAAATTCTAACGTTAATTTTTACTGGAAAAGTCGATAGCCTTTCAATGCAGAAGTTTAAAGTGATTTTACATGAATAATATGGATGCTTTGAACTTGCAAAAACTTGTATCATTCAACATCTCGAGACCGTTCTCAATCAATTGAAAGTTTTAGACAATTCTTGAAGAACTGATAAACATTCCTAAGAAATTGAAGTATTTCAATGTTGTAACCTGACAATAACTCTGCAGATGATTCTAGCTATTGCCCATATATCTTGCTATTTTCGATCGTCTTCTTCTCTTTGAAGTTACGTCAACTAAGATAAATCGAGAAGACTTCCCAGGTCGTAGTCAAGACAAAATCTTCAACTAGTGGGATTCGAACCCATGACTCTCAGCGTATATGTATTAAACTGAGCCGATCGAAGATATACTATCATTTTATATCGCTGTTAAAGATATATTTCTTGATCTAAATGCAAGCTCAATTAAAAAAAACCCTAGAAACCATCATTCTGCACCCATTTTACAACATCATCCTGTCCAATAACTTCCACCCGGTAAATCAGTCACCGAACCAGGTTTTGTTTGGTAATCATCCGTTTCCTCCCTATAAGCCCCCTTATTCTGCATGACATATTGGTGTTCGGGATAAAAACAGACCATTTTCGCTTCGTCACATTCTTTCCAAACAATCGCTCTGGGAAATCAAGTCAAACGTCCCAGAAACAGTTAAAATCAGCTAAATTAAATCTACTGTAAATTCTGGCGAATTAGTCATTTACCAGCTCTTCAGTTCTCGACCGGACAACGATTTACAACGCGCTGGATGTTGGTGTGAAAACTTGGTCAGCTGGTGGCAAACAGCAGCAAGCAACGTCAGCCATCAGGATCAAAAATGATAGGTTTGTGTGTACTGTTCGGGCACGGTTCAGCATCCACAAGCATTCCCGGATGATACAAAGTGCGTAAATCGAGTTATAACTGTGGGATACTTCTGGCATCCTTCCTGCCAGGAGAGTGGGAGATGCGCAAAGTGAAAAGAGCGAAATGGTGCCTAATGGGCCATATCGAGTCATGTTTATGCTGATGACTGCTATGTTGCCGTTGATGTTGCAAATGTCGGTCGTCGTCGTCGAATTGCTGCTGCTGCTCTCATGATGGCGTTCGATTGTTGCCGCCACTGACTGCGTTGTTTGCGACAGTGCAGTGTTGTAACTGGGAAACAAGAGTAGAATTCAAAGCTGAAGTTTTGATAAATGAAAGGTGTAACTTGTAGTTGTAAATATTTCAACTGATAATCTTAGTTATACACAATGGCGCGGAATGGTTAACGTTGAAGGCGAAACGACTCGTTCGATGAAGAGTGTCAGAGAGTGACAGACGCGAAAAATACCGCTAGAATCCGGTATCCCACAGAACAAAGAGCGGTACAGGGTAGCGGGAGCTGAAGAAAAGCAAATCTAGCGCAGAAAGACAGCATGAAGAAAGTGTTCTGGCTGAAGCACAAGTAAGGAGGAACCGAAACGATATTCAGAGATTTCGCGGAGTACTTCATGTACTTGCATGTATAGAGTGTACCGTAAAACGGGGTAACTTCAACAGTTTTTGGAAGAAAATCTGAATATTTCTGCATTCTGTTTTGAAGATTTTTAATTTATATTTTTAAAACAAGTACTGGTATCTCAGTTATTGACTGCAGTTGAAAAATTGTTCAACGATTCATTCTGAATGGATTCATAATTTTTCATATAATTAAAAGTCTATTTTCGGGTTTGGCGTAACTTTCATAATGGCTATGTAAACACATGAAAACCGACAACCAAAGTACAGTTTTACATCATTGCAGTTGGAACTTGATAGGAAAATGTTAATACAAAACGTGGATTAGAATTTGTGCATGAAATAACAGAATTTATAGAAAAATTCACCTACAAAAGTTCAAACATGCATGACATATAAATTGTATAAATTGGCATGAAATAATATTTTATTCAACATAAATCCAACGTTTTTGGAATATAAACAATCCCGAATAACAATTCAAATTCTATTATTCTATACACACAAGTTGAAAAAATCTCCTCCAGTTCATTATCTTCAAATCATCTTCACAAATACTTGAAGTGTGCTCAATAAAACCATTAATTTTATTAGAATATATGATCTAGAAGTAAGTTTTACAAGGCTCTCCATAAATTCTTAAATATAGCTCAATGAATTGTTTTGTGGATTATTTGTGCTGATCACTGTAAAACCCAACATATTCACTGCTCATTCTTAAATCGTCCTTTAAACTCCTTGTTCTCGAACAAACATCACAACTTTTTCTTAAATACTGATTCCATTATTCTGAATAACAAGTTGTAGCACTAATTTAAAGTCATGTTCTTGACAAAAAAAATACTAAACTAGTGATTTTAGTACTTTATTTTTAGGCGAGCAAATACCTTTAAACTCTTATATGTTGCTTATCTTGTTAGATAGGTCTATTTCGTCTGCGACTTCAGGCTTCTTCAATGTCGTGTGCTTGACTTGGGTTTTGGCCTTTTTCAAGGGGCGTAAGGTTCCATCGGCCGAAACGTCGGGAATGTAAAAAACATCGTTTTTCAACTGCCAGACTGAGAAAGCCATCCGAAAGTAGAATTCAAAATCCAGTCGAAATTGCTATTACCTAAACAAGTATATTTCGAACAAAACCGAATGAGTTATTTAAAGCAAATATGACATTGCATACCTCTAGGCGTTTACCATTATATGGAAATTTCTGACTTCGATTACAAAAATAACCCCAGTTTGTACAAATGATTATCGCTAAGAGATTTGAGACCGGATTCATGTTCTGTTAAAACTGGGTTGTCAGGGATGTGCTACCCTTTAAAATAATAAGATAATATTAATAAATTATAAGAACCCTTTGAAATTTTATGAAGTAATGATCGTTTAAGGTCATTATAAAACGAAGCCACACCTCAAATTTTTAGGAGCACAAGACTTGAGAACCAAACAGTTCTCCTCGTTGAAAATTTATCCCATTGGCACCACCAGCAAGCAAGTAATTTGATTGATTTCTAACGCGAACTGTTGTCAGATTCTCCAGTCTTGTGCACTTGAAAATTCGAAGTTTGGCTTCGTTTTATAATCACCTTAACAGATTGTTTGTAAAGGTTTCAAAAATGCTAAAATGTCATAAATTTTTAATTTTCGAATATTAAGCTTCATATGTCTTCGCTTCCAGCAAACATGTTCTGACATGAAGTTTCATACTAGTACTCTTCCCTTCTGCAATCATTTTGCTTTACTGACTAACATAAATTAAGTTATTTCGTTATTATTGTGAGTGCCCCACTATCAAAGTTACTCGCATGATTGTACGGTACCCCATTTGTTGTCCTTAGTCTCTTGTCCAGTTACTCCTATTCCTATTCCGCCTGGGGTGAGAGCTACCAAAGGCAAGATCAAGTAACCAATACCGGTTGGACCTTGGTCGTAAACTGACAGGGAAAGGGTCTCCTTTCTTCGGAGGGTGTTGTTAATCAGAGTGTCTTTTCAAAATGTCAGGAGAGGCTGATCATCATCATCGTGCCAGCATGAGACTTCATACATTGCTGTGAACGATGGTCCTTAGACATGACAGGAGGTTGGTGTAGTATACCGTTTCGATTTTTTGAAGATTTTCGAAATCGAAAAAGCGTATTGGTGATTAAATGGTAGCAAATGGGCCCAAACAAAACCCTGAAAAATTTAAAAACTCTAAAAAATCATTAAGCTAGGCATCATTAGGAAAGCGACTTGATGTTTAGTATGGGAAAATGATTTATTTAGTATGGAAAAATGGACCATTTCAGAATTAGATAGAAACAGGTACTTTAAGGACGTTACTAAAAATTCTCGCTCTAGATGGGGCATTTACGGTATATATCAGTGAACATTATAGTAGCTCTTCAAATGAACGAGTTATATAATTTGGAAGCACCGAAAATTTTATACGCATGATTTGTCGCTTTTTAATGTGGCATCATGGTGTACGCCATGTGAGGAAGTGGGTGACAAAGTCGGCTTGCGCGAATCTATGACATTTGGTCGAAAGACATTTGGTCGAATGACATTTAATCAAATGACGTTTGGTCGAAAGTACATTTGGTCGAACGGACATTTCGTCGAATGGACATTTGGTTGAAAAGGTTTAGTTGCAACAGAAAGCATATGATATTTGGTCGAACCGTTGAATGATAGTGGTCGAATCTAACTACTTTTTCGTTCATGCATGTTCTGCGGTTCGAGATAAACTGATCTTAAATGGATGCAAGCCAACTTTTGTCGCCTCAGACAACTCGTCTTCCCTTTCCCGATACATAGAATTAGCACATTTTTCATTTTTATTAATTCAAAGCTTCTACTGCAAACTCTGTTATTCGCCCGAGGTCATCAACACTGTCAGCAAAGCCATAGATTTGCTTGAGGAATGTAAGCTGGAAATCACAATAAGGCAATCAGTCATAAGTAGAGTTATCGACACAATAACTTAATAATAAAGCTTCTCCTTAAAGCATATTTTTCCTGCCGTTATTATCCTGATTTTCTCATTCAAAAATCTTACTCACGTCCGTGAGCTTCAAGACCCGGAAATCAAAGAAAGATCCCGAGCACTCTCTCCAAATGCTTCCATCAGATGAAGATCAGCAGTTCATTACGAAGAATGATGAAATTTTAAATGTATAATTAATAGTAAACCATTATTTTCACATCGTTGAGTAATATAATAACTTGTTGAGCAGCTTTTCAAAGAATGATGATATTTCCTAAGAATAATAAATTCACTAGAGCCAAATATTTTAGTAAATGTACAAACAAACTTCTTTTAATAAATTCATTTGAATGACACTGCGGAACACGTTTTTGTCTCCAGCATCAAAATACTTCTATTTACTTAATTGAGGGTTGCTGAATCCATTGCCGTTTACATAATTATCATAGCACGTCTAGTTTTTGAGATATTAGGTGTTGAAAATGCAAAAAATGACTATTTCAGCCAACTTGCATGCAAGTTTGCCAGCTTGTAAGGAAATTTATTTGCTTAATTTGCCACAGAATTCAAACTCTATGTGTATAACAATACTTATCATCAAAGTTCATAATACTTTTCATGCGGAAAAGTTATTTTTTGATGGTTTAGAAAAGTATTGTATTTTGCCACATAAGAGTAACGAGAAATTTTGTATGGAGACTGCAAGCATGTTGAAAAAATCGGTTTAATCTAAATTTAGTCGTGAAATTTCTACCAAAATATATTTAAACGAAAGTTTACGTCCTCTTTTACATGCTTGGTGGATAAAATCACAAAAAAGTTTGATAAAATATACTTAAAATTTTAGGTAAACATCAACGAAACCAATGTTTTATACAACTTTGACGACCTGTAGCTAAAAATTGTGACGTGCTGGAAAATTTCTGAAAACAGCATCAGATTCAGCAACCCCAAATCTACTAGAGACACATAATTTGATTCTTGAGACACGCAAAAATGTCATTTTTGTAGCGCTGTGTGATCATCGAAATCCTAGATTTTGGCATAACTTCAAATTTTTAATTCAGATTATTCAAAAGTATCTTACCAACATTGCAAAACTTAGAAAGCAATAATAAATTTTACCAAATTATCTTTCAATAAACCATTTAAAATTGAGCTTCTAACCAAATTCCCGTTCAACTAAACATCACTCGACCAATATAAATGTTTCAAAGCAATTCGACCAAATGTCCATTCGACTAAATGTCCTTTCGACCAAATGTACTTTAGACCAAATGTCATTCGACCAAACGTCATTCGACCAAATGTACTTTTGACGAGATGTCCTAAAGCCGGCTTGCGCATCACTGCCCGCTGGATGCAGGTGCCAAATTGCTGTCGATAATAATTCCACCTCAATGATAAATATTCTTGTGATTTTCATTAAATAGAAGAAAGGTGTCTTTAGCAAAATTGTTACCCAGTTTAAAGACTACCTCGTGGTGAGCTTGTTTTTCAGGAATTCAATCGCTGGGCGACGTAAGTGAGATTACAAACTACCGTCAAACGGGTTGACTTGCAACACATTGTAATTTACAACTAAATTTCACTATTAAATACAAAAAGTAAAAGAAAATTTGTTTTAAATCGGTGCTTCAATACGTGTGACTCACAATTCAAGTAGGGGCCACGATTAAAGTTGTTATTATGAATATGGTTATACAATAAACATATTTTTTTAAATGTCTTGAAAACTGATACTTGATGGAGGTTCAAAATCGTGACCTGAAAACATGAGATAGATTCAATTTACAAAAGTTATACTCTACATGTTGTTTATATAACTTATGAGTGATAATATGAGGAATTTTATTTTACGAAATTGTAGCAACAACTTTTTAATAAAAATCATTTTTATATAGAAGTACCTATGCGGAGTGACTTGCAACACTTCATTTCTAAGCAATTTAGAATTTAAAAAAAATTAAAAACTTTTGCGTTAGGTCTACTTTATAATCAAAAGAGTTATCAGTCATCAATCAACTACAAACACTCGTTAAAAATATTGTTCAGTTAAGATATCGCATCTTGATGACTTAACCCTTCTTTTTACCATAAAAAAGAAGCTCAATTATTTGCATACAAAAAGGTATTCATTACGCTATTGTACTGGTTCGAATGCTTTAAATACATGAATATCAATACTTAACAAGTGTGACTAATAAAAATATCAACATTTTGTTAGAAAAAAATAAAGTAGCATTGAGTGTGGCAAGGGGTGACAAAGACATTAAAAAAATCACCTTTTTGATGACTCTTGATATGACAAAATAATTCGATTCAATCTTTAGATCATGGTTTCGGTTGATTGAGGTTGAAAAGTGTTGCAAGCCACCCCGTTTGACGGTATGCAAAAACTCTACAGATATATGTTTGTCTGATCGATTTCCATTTTTGAGGCTATACGTTCAATGAGACCGGTAAAGCACTCCTCGTATTTCCTTCGCAAAATACGATCTTCATTGAGTGCTTTATCGAATCACAACATCACCTCAGTATGGGTCCCTTCGCATTAGACTGGCCCAGCTCAGTATGGGAGAAAAATAAAGTTGTATAATTCCACGGGGCAGCCCCTAGGATTACTTCTTTGGGTTAGAGGAAGACTTCCTGAAAATTTCAGCTCATTTGGTCGTTCCATGAGCTGGCGCAATTGATTTGAAGTTAATATGGGATTTTCAGCTCACCCATATGAGAAACAGCACATCATCTCCTGTTTGGGTCTGGAAAATTGTTGATCGCGTTCAATTGAACCCAAAATGTCAAAACCACTACTTGATACCATAGCGAACAATATTGCAGAAGGTTGTATGATGATTAAAATTGAGAAAGTTGATGTTTTAACTATCTGAAGTAGATTTGCAATAATGCTTGGTATTTCTTCAACATAGCTGGGTGGTAGCCACTAAGCGCATCATAGCCACCTATGACGTTGGGCGAGCTGCGGTGCAAGGTGCATGCATATATGTGATTGCTGATCTAAGCCTAACTTTCAACTACTGAAAGGTTAATTAAAATGAGCTTAAAACCAGATACAACCTTCTGCAACTATGCTTATTAGGGTATCAACTAGTGAATAGGGTCCTAAAGCCCTGTCCCAATTTTAGTGCCAAACGCTTAAGTTTAGGCCAAAAACACATGTTTACTCAATTTTCTAATGTTTTCCGTTGGTTTAAGCCCAAAAAACATTTTTTTAGATTTTGTCACATCCTTTGGCTTAAACTCAAATTTTGGGTGTATTTTGTTTTCCGTGTCCCTTACGAAATGTCAGATAGGAACAACCCCAGTGGTCGATCTAAAACCCCTGTGGTGTTTTTGTCGACTAAGCGAACGTCAAACATGATCAAAAGTGTCAAGGTTCATTTATGGACCAAATTTTTAAATTAAAGTTTAAACATGATATAGCCATTATTTGAGCGGGAAAAATTGCTAAAGTAGTTACAGTAACATGCTTTTTCGTATTATTAAATAAAAACAAGATTTCATTAAACATTTTAGGACCCAATTTGCCATTCTGGGCTCAATTGAACGCGATTTACTAGTCCACGGAACGAAACAGTGGCTTAGGGTCAATTTTCAATATATTTGAAACAAATATTCTATACAAACTTCGAATTGAATGCGCCAGCTGGGGGAGCAACCAAATGAGTTGAAATTCTGAGAGAGCTTTTTTCTTACCCTAAGGCACATATCTAAGGGGTGCCCCGTTGGTTGAGTTTTTCAACTTTTTTGTTTAAGGGCCAGTCTACTTCGCATTGCTCGATACCGGGAAATGAGAAAGCAGACTTACTCGCCAAGGTGGGCGCTGTGGGAGGCGATATTTATGACCGTCAAATCGCCTTCAATGAATTTTTCGCAATTGCTCGTCAGCAAACCCTGTTCAGTTGGTAACAAAAATGGGACAATGGTGACTTGGGTAGGTGATTGCATTCCATTATCCCTTAGGTGTTCAAGAAGCCGTGGTTATAAGGGTTGAACATGAGCTAACTTTTGTTTCGCTGATATCTCACGATCCTGATCACTTAGATAGAAAGATGTTGTCTTCGGTAAAGTAAAAAATAACCATGTACAAGACGCTGATGAGACCAGTAGTCCTCTACGGGCATGAGACGTGGACAATGCTCGAAAAAGACCTGCAAGCGCTAGGAATTTTTGAATGACGTGTGCATAGGACGACCTTTGGCGGAGTATATGAGAACGGCGTATGGAGGAGAAGAATGAATCACGAGCTTAGTCCTCTCTACGGTGAACCCAGTATCCAGAAAGTCGTCCAAGCTGGAAAGGTACAATGGGCGGCGCACGTTGTGAGAATGCCAGACAGCAATCCCGCAAAGATGGTGTTCACCTCGAATCCAGCCGGTACAAAACAACGAGGAGCGCAACGAGCTAGGTGGTTTGACCGAGTGGTGAAGGATCATGGAAGTGTTGGGCGATCGAGAAAGCCATCAAAAGTAAAGTAAGTATACAACAATCAACGAAAACAAAATTCACCCTGTACAGAACATTTATCCTTCAGGTGGCTGCCTACAGGCACGAAGCGTGGACGCTGAAAGAGCGTTAAGTCCTGCGGACAATGCTCGGTGGGCAACTAGAAAATGATGTGAAATGCAGACGTATGAATCATGAGTTCTAGCGAAAATTATTAAGCGTATGAAATACGGCAGACTTCAATGGGCTTAGTGTGAAGACAGAATTGCGAAAATAATATTCAGCTGGGAACCAGGTATAGGTCAGCGTCTTTGTGGAAGACCACGAAAACGCTGGCTGTACGCAGTGGAAGAAGATCTGGTGACCCAAAACGATCGGGGCAACTAGAAAAGTATCGCATAAGACCTAATAAGATGCAGCTCACAAATACTATCGAAAATGACGTAGGGCCATTAAGGTGTCAAGGTAATTGTCTTCTCCTCTCGTTTTTAAGATGGATAAAGAGTTGAAGATCATCAAACAACCAAACTCTCAACAACTTTGGTTTCAAATGACGAAAAAAATGAGTCGATCATCATGATTAACAAAAAAGTTTGGATGTCTATTAAGTTTGGATCCAGGTTCTAAATAAGTTTCAGTAATAACTGCTTTATGTATGTTATAAAATAAAACAGATCGTCTCTACACCATTCGAAGAACGAGCATTCCAGTTTAAAATATTTTAAATGGATCCATTGGAGATATTAATAACAATTTATTAGTAAATTTTACACCAATTGCTTCAACCATAGGGGTGCTTTTGAACATTACATCAATCATTTGATTTAATAAATCAGTTAGAAAATCAAAATCAGAAAGAATTAGTTTTTAGAAAGGTCATCAACTTCCAACCGTCCCCTGTATTCAAATTGACAGACATTTACTGCAGTGAATCGCAAGTCAGTCCCATCTTCATTTTCTTAAAAATTGAGTTGAGTGCAGTTTTCAATATCTCTTCCAATGATCTTTCGACAGCACTAATGAAATAATATGATTTGTTCGGAAAAAAATAGGAGAAAACAACAAGTCAAATTGTCCCATAATGAAAAATAACCGCATATCAGTCCCACAACAGATTTTCGCACCGTGGAACACAAAAATGTTACTTGTTTTGATCATCTTCATATTTTTCTCGGAAAGATATCGTAGTGAAAAGCAAGTTGTAAAAGTTTCATTAAGATTGGAGCTTGTTCCAATCCTCTGCATTTTTTTAATATTCGTATATAAAACGAGTTTGAAAACTTCACAGCCGATTTTCTCAATGCCTACTTCTTACAGATGGGACTGAATTGCGATTCAGGGCAGTTTATGTTGGATAAAGAATATTATTGTATGAAAAAGGAAATAGATCAGTAGTACCCAGGGTTCTGAATTTTCGTATCAATGATGGAAAATCTATGATTTTTCGCACCTAAGGAGAATGCTTTTTTCGCTTCCTCGCGTGAACATCTTTTATCGCTCACACTAATTTTCCCTGGAGCTACGATGGAGGATAACCGAAAATCACTCCACTCTGTGGATAATTTGATTTTCACTCCATCATATTTTCGCTCACCAACTGCTCCCGAGAATTATCACTATGTGGATAAACAAAAACTAGTGCCGGCGACGGGATTCGAACCTAGAACATTGCTAAAAACAACCGCGATGCGTGCACGCTAACCATGCTACCACACCAACTTGACGAAAGGAGTGGTTAATTTGGTGCATAAAAGCAACTGCTGCTCGTGGCGATGGATACGGGAAAAATTCTCCATGGAGCGGAGAAGGAGAAAACAAACTTCTCACAGCTGCGGAAATGTGAAATTATCTATTTTCGCTTTGTTTTGTGGACGGATAAAATCGCAAGGCAGCTGATCGCTGAAAATTGCTGTGAGGGATAAATCCATTATCGTGAGAGTGAGTGAGAATTCGGAAGCCTGGTAGTACCTATTTATTTTTGAAGCTGGTACACCGAATTCATTGGTCGCTTGCTACGCCTCGGTTTCCCAGCTCACAGGAAGGACATCACCTAGTGGTGCAAACGTGTCTGTTTATCTGTTTGTACCTCAGAAGAGGGTGAGTCAGCTGCCGGTTCACACTGGCTACTCAAGTACAAATGTGAGAATTAATGGAATTTCATCACGACTCAATGAGTATGGGTGGGGTGAAAAGTGTACCGAAAAATGCTGTTTGCTTTCTATGGCTTCGGGAAGACCAACACCGTACCTACTTCGGTTGATGGAATTTTGTGAGGGTTTACTCTCTCTCTCTCTCTCCGTAGATATGGCCTGTTTACGATCATTTTAAACCTTAAGTTTATGAACTTTTCTTAGGTTATACTCAATCCAGCGTTTACGATGGATGCAGATGGGGAGATTACAATTTTTATACTGTAATTTTAACTTGAGTGCCTTGGTTATGATGGGCTGGGTACGTGAAGATCATCAATCAAACGCAATATTAATTCAACATGGTGAACATTTTGTTTGTAATCTGCAACCGATAAATTCGTTTTTTGATTATTTGTCGATTTGGATTCGATTTCGATTCGATTTCGATTTGATTTCGATTCGATTTCGCACATCGAAATATAGAATGCCTGATTATACAGAAAATAAATCAACCTGATAAATATCTTTCAATTCTATTCCATTACACAGAACCTCATATATTTCATGAAGGTTACAAGATAAATCGAGGTTCGCCACTTACCTCTTAAGTGTAGACTTTTTCTTCATTAGTTTAGGCTTACCTGAAATATATAAGTGTTTTAAAAATATTATTAGAATGTATATTTGGAAAATGTTTTGTCATATATTATTTGAAGCAAAATGTTAGTTCATGGCTAAATTTATCTTTGGAGGTAGATGTCACCATTGTTTTAAATAACCCAAAAAAATTAAAAAAATGTTGAAGGTAAGGCAGTTTTAATGATTGAGTGAGATTTTTTACACAAAAAAACTGGCGTGAATCGCAAGTCAGTCCCATCTGCATTTTCGTCAAAACTGAGTTGAGTTCAGTTTTCAAACTAATCTTCCAATGCTACTTCAGCTGCCCTGATGAGATTATATGATTTGTTCGAAAAAAAAACAGCAAGTCAAATTGTCCCATAATGAGAAGTAATCGCATATCAGTCCCATTAAAGATTTCTGTACTATGTAGCTCAAAAATAAACCACATTTTGATCATTTTTATATTCGTTGGGAACCAATGGTGTTTTAATGCCTCAAACAATCTACGGTTTTTGTGGTATACCGAGTAGACTCAAGTGCTAAGTGAATTGGCCCCAATCAAAAATCCTAAGACGACCAACCCGCCAAATTCCGGAAAGGCATCTTCAGCTATCGATCAATATTTTTTTTCAGAAAGGTATTGGAGTTAAAAGCAATTTGTGGAAATTTAATTAAGATTTGAACATTTTCCAATGCTCTAGAACTTTTTGAACATTCGTATGGAAAACGAGTTTGGACACTTCAAAGCCCATTTTCTCAATGTCTACTTTTTACAGATGGGACTGTCTTGCGATTCGCGGCAGAAGAGTCGATTAACAAATAAAACACCCATTTAATAAATATCAGTAAACCAAAAAGAAACCTCTGTTACATTAAGAACGTAGCACTAAAAAGATTCTCAATAAACTGTTTTCTATATAAATAATAAAATCAAATGAACATTTTATACGCCATCGTTGCAAGGGGAATGAACAACCACGCAGTTGTACGTGTTTATTTCGACCATATAAAAGGGGTTTTCCACTTCCGCTTAATCCTTGAAAACCTTCGGCATATAAAACAAGGTCAAATATATAGACAAACGGATTCCACACGGGATCCCACATATTTCAGGCGGCTGTACGATTACAACATTCGCTCACTCGTAAAACAAAATCTCACCCGCGAACCTTTCACCAATGTGCTTCAAGGGCTGTTCACTGACTGTGCTATGCTATAGAGGTGTTCAGCTTCTAGTTTTATGAGGCAGCCTTCTGGGCTAAAATGTGAGCTTACTATTTTCACCAAAAACTTCCATTCCACAAAATCCGTCCCACTCGCATCTGTTCCTGTTACGCCTCACTAAGCTCTCGCCGCCCGCCATAAATAGTGCTACCAAACGAGCATAGCGACATAAAATGGCCCATAAAATGTACTCTTACATAAATAACCAGTAAAATATTTGTACGAAATCATTGTTCACGAATTAAATGTGTAGAACACGTTAAATTCAGATTAAATTTTTCCTCTTCATTTCCAGCAGCAATTTAAATATTTTCGTTCCAGCACGACCACCCAGACGAGTCACGTCTTTCCTGAATCCATGAATCCAAGAGGTTACCCTTCGGCAGTCGGAACCAGAGCGCATAGAGTCATTTTTGGAGTATCACGTAGTTTCTGGCCTATGAAAACGTCGCAAGACTGCGACTCTACTCGGGGCTCCGCTCCAACAAACAGCAGCTATAAGGGTATACGATATGCGTTTTTTTCCGTGTCAATTCGTTTCAATGAAACGATATAAGCAACGAATTTTTGGCACTGTTAATATCAAAATAAACAACGGATGTCTCATAATTATCAAACTACAAAAATCTTAAGACACACCTCCCAAATTCTGTAAGTTGAGTCATTACTCATTCATTAATGTTCGACGGGTTGATGGTTTAATGGCTACCGCTTCTACTTCATGAGCAGAAGGTCATGGGTTCAATCCCAGGCTCATTCCTTTCATCTTACTTTGTAGTTGTATCTTTCACTTGCTTCTATATTCAATCATAACTATTCGTTCATAGCAATCGCTAGAACCAGAGACAGACAAGAAGCCGTTTGAAATAGCGCATACCCCCAAGTAGCTTTACCATGACTCTTGTAAACGGGCAAAATCCGGGCAGGCAGCACTCCTGCCGTTAGTTGACTCGAATGCCGATTCCGGAAAAAGGATATGCAAGGTATTTGTCGCTGCTGCCATCGTCCCCGGGTTAGTCTCGTTTAGAGAACAGTGCTCTCTTTCACGCCGACATGACAAAAGTATAGGTGGTACTGAGGTGAAACTAAGTACTCTGGCACGAATTGTGCGCCGGTGAATGGGATTCCAAATCGTAACAATAATGCTGCCTCGGGCGTCTCTATGCTGTATCACTACTTTTTTTTGAATGCTACCCGTTATTGTTGTGCTTCGGAATGTATTCAACTAAAATTAGGGAAGAGAATGTGGAGATTGGTCTGCACTCGCTGATGATCGATAAAAATTAGTCCCATTTCAAACAAAACAAATATTACATTTATTTCTTATATCTAGGTGTTTTGTATTGGGTAACACTATCATCTTAATTTGGTAAAACTAAATTAGGCTTTCATAAACAATATATTATATTACATTTACCGTAGCAATTCAGACTCTTTACAATTGAGTTTTTTTAATTTCTTTATTAGTATAACATTTCATTTGCCGTAGCAGTTCAGAATTTTTACAGGTGAGTTGATTTCACCTGCTTATAAGAGCAAAACGCTTTGAATTTACTTAACCTAAACATATAACGCATTAATCGTGGCAATAGAAGATTGTAACGATTTTTACCTGAAATTATTTATTATTTTATTTGACATTTGTTTCAATGTTTCAAGACTGGATATTCTATGTAACTCATTGGTACTATACTAAGGAGGAAGCCTCAGAATCATTTACAAAATTTTATTTTGCAGAGCTTTCTTCCTGGTTTTACAACAGCTAGTCCATATTGGTACAGCATACAACATGGCTGGCCTGAAAATTTGTTTGAATATCAAAAGCTTGTTCTTAGGACAAAGTTTTGATTTTCTATTAATAAGGGGATAGAGACATTTTACATATTTATTACATTTGGCTTGAATGCCCTCAATGTGATTTTTGAAAGTTAAATTCTTATCTAGCATGAGCCCTAGATACTTAACTTCATCTGACCAATTTATTTTAACCCCTCTCATCGTGACAACATATCCACTTGAAGGTTTCAAATAAAGAGCTTTTAGTTTATGTGGAAATATTATTAGTTGAGTTTGGAAGCATTAGGAGAAATCTTCCATTTTTACAAGTATGAAGAAATAATATCCAAACTTTTTTGCAATCGACTACAGATCACACGCAGACTTCGTCCTTTGACGGAGAGGCCTGTGTCATCCGCAAACAAGGATTTTTGACATCCCTGAGGTAACTCAGGTAAGTCAGATGTGAAAATATTGTTTAATATTGGTCCCAAAATGCTGCCTTGAGGAACACCAGCTTTTACAGGAAGTCTTTCAGATCTGGAGTTCTGATGATTAACCTGAAGTGTACGATTTGACAGATAACTTTGAATTATTCTAACAATGTATGTTGGAAAACTAAAGTTTTTCAATTTCACAATCAAACCTTCATGCCAAACACTGTCGAATGCTTTTTCTATGTCTAGAAGAGCAAGACCAGTAGAATAGCCTTCAGATTTGTTGGAACGAATCAAATTTGTTACACGTAAAAGTTGATGAGTGGTCGAATGTCCATGGCGGAATCCAAACTGTTCATTGGCAATAAATGAATTTTCATTGATGTGGGCCATCATTCTGTTCAAAATGACCTTTTTCAAAAAAGTTTACTGATGGAGGAAAGCAAACTGATTGGACGATAGCTAGAAGCTTCTGCAGGATTTTTGTCTGGTTTTAAATTTGGAACAACCTTAGCATTTTTTCCATTTGTCAGGAAAATATGCTAATTGAAAACATTTGTTAAATATATCAACTTAAAATAAAAATCTACTTTCTGAAAGTTTCTTGATGAGGATGTAGACTATTCCATCATCGCCAGGAGGTTTCACATTGATTTTTTTTAATAATAGTTCTCACTTCTTCCAAATCAGTCTCCCAGGAATTTTCGAAAACATTTTCTTGATTGAGAATATTTTCGAACTCTTTAGTAACTTGATTTTCAATTGGACTAGTAAGTCCCAAACTAAAATTGTGCGCGCTTCCAAACTGCATAGCTTGTTTTTGAACTGTTTCGCAATTAGTTAGTAATAGTTTGTTTTCCTATTTCAACGCCGGTATTGGCTTCTGAGGTTTTTTGAAAATTTTAAATTATTTCCAAAAGGGCCAGGGACCAGGGTTGAGAAATTTTATTTTCAAAATTTTCATTGTGAAAATTGTTTTTTAATTTGTTCCTTCAAATCCTGCCATATAATTTTCATGCCCTGATCGCGAGTACGTTGAAATTGCCTTCTCCTCACGTTTTTAAGACGGATCAAGAGTTTAAGATCATCGTCTATAATCACGGATTCAAATTTTACTTCACATTTTGGAATTACAATGCTCCTGTCTTCAACAATGGAATTTGTTAAAGTTTCAAGAGCATTGTCAATATCAAGTTTTGTTTGTAGAGAAATGTTAACATCGAGATGACTATCGATATATGTTTCATATATATTTCAGTCGGCTCGAAAATAATTAAAATGGAAGCTGATAGGATTGAGAATCGCTTCATGGGATATTTGAAATGAAACAGTGACACGATCAGAATCAAAATCAGCATGAGTAATCAGTTGGCTACAAGGATGACTATAGTCGGTTAAGACCAAATCAATCGTAGATGGATTTCTAGAAGAGAAAAAACATGTAGGGCTATCAGGGTATTGAATTGAGAAATATCTTGAAGAGTACTCATCAAATAAAATTCTGCCGTTGGAATTACTTTGTGAATACTTCCATGACTGATGTTTGGCATTAAAATCACCAATGACAAAAATTTTTGACTTATTGCAAGTGAATTTTCGCGAGCCAGTTTGAAGCAAATAAACGTGCTACCCAGTGCATTGAAATAGCAAATAGGCAGCTATGAAAGTATATTTACCAAGCTGTGTTTCAACAGGAACACCCAAAGTTTCAAAAGCTTCGGTTAAAATGACGTATAAACTTGATTTATACGCCTATGAATGATGATAGCAACTCCCCTACATGCTCCATCAAGTCGATCATTACGATAAACAAAACAGTTTGAATCTTTTTTAAATAGGGTCCTAAAGGCCTGTCCCAATTTTAGTGCCAAACGCTTATGTTTAGGCCAAAAACACGTGTTTACTCAATTTTTAATTTTTTTTTCTCGTGTTTAAGTCCAAACAATATTTTTTTAGATTTTGACTCACTTGGCTTAAACTCAAATTTTGGGTGTATTTTGCTTTTCGTGTTCCTTACGAAATGTCAGATAGGAACAACCACAGTGTTAAAACTAAAAGCCCTGTGGTGTTTTTGTCGATGAAGCGAACGTCAAACATGATCAAAAATGTCAAGGTTCATTTATGGACCCAATTTTTAAACTAAAGTTTAAATATGATGTAGCCGTTATTTGAGCGGGAAAAATTGCTAAAATAGTTGTTACTGCATGCTCTTTTGTGTCATTAAATAAAAACAAGATTTCATTCAACATTTTAGGACCCAATTCAGATCCAGATTTCAAATATGTTTCAGTAATGATTGTTATTTGTACGTTTTTTGCTGATCGAAAATTACAGTTCGTCCTCTTTACCATTCAAAGAACGAGCATTCTAATTCAAAATATTGAAAAACATATGTTGATCCATTAGCGAAACGTTATCCAATAACAAATTTTATCAGTAAATTTTACACCAACTTAGACAACTGTTGTACAAAGTACAACAGCGCGACAGCCCGAAGGTTAACTTTTAATATTGGTGTTGCAAGGCCTCTGGCTTCAATATTTTCTTCTATAGTTTCATCGAATTTCGGATGCAAAGAAAGTCAAGATAGCTATCAATATACACGGGTGAAAATACGGCACTCTAAAATAGGAGACAGGGTCATGATTTCGGAAAGAAGGTGTGTTTTCATTTTTTAAGACGCCGACACGTTAATGCTTCCAGTAGGCATTTGCCCTTTGCAGCAAGCATTACACAAGACAACGGACTAGCATGCCTCGGCCAATGGCACAGTCAGAAAACATTCGTCGTGAAAAGTTTTCCGGTCTAAAGCGGGAATCGAATCCACACTCCTTAGCACGATGCAGCTAAATGCCTGGTGACACTAACCGTACGGCTACGAACTCCATAATATGAAAATACACCTTACCATGACCCAAAGTCATGAATGCATGAAGCATTTTACCGTAACGCCGGCTGTCCGTTGCGTTTTAAATTTTAAGCGAAGAAAAATGTCAATTGAAATCCTCAAATAATGAAGCAGAAATGCAGAAATCATGAATAAAAGTTATGAAAACATAAGAACTATTCATGGGTTTAGTCTCTGTCATTTATGAATCCTGTTTTTTTTTTTTTTACGAAAAGTGACAATTTCGGTCGTGAAATCATAAAGTAGAACTGATAACATGAACACAGTTCATGAAAACATGAGTTCTTTTCATATATTTAGATGCCTGTCATTTATAATCCCGATTTTCGTGCTGAAAATAGGCAAAGTGAGTCATGAAATCATAAAGCAAGATCCCTGAATCATGAACTCATTTCGTGTAAACAAACATTATACGTCAATTAAGATCACAATGGACCGATGCAAGAGTTCACTTATTTGACGTTTGAGCGGTGCCGAATTCACTAGTTTCCATGGTGACATAAATAACACGGCACCGCTAAAACGTCAAATAATGAACTCGTGCATCGGTCCATGGACCAGTGCACGCGTTCATTCTTTGACGTTTTAGCGGTGCCGTGTTATTTATGTTACCATGGAAACGAGTGAATTCGGCACCGCTAAAACATCAAAATAGTGAACTCGTGCATCCGTCCATTTACAATTGCCATAGGTAAACAAATAAAATTAATATTAAAATCAATATGGCTTTTGAGCCGGTAGTTTCGTAATGAACCGTGAAATCATTCCACATATGTGAACCTAATGAGTGCCACAGCTTTAGCAGAAACGCGAACATTTGGTGGTTTGGTGTGTACGCAACATGTTGTTTCAAGCATCAATTTAATTGGCAAATGGTCCCTGGGCTCACAAAATGCTGGTGGATTGCATGAGTGATGGAATACTCCTTAACAACTCTGCGGATGTGGAAAGTGGAACTGGAACATCTGGCTGCCGAAGACCTTCTGTAAGCTGCTCTGTCATAGGACGTGGGGAATGCATCACATCCGAACAGTTAAATCGCCGACGAGCTTGTCAAGCAAAATCTACGCTCAAAGTGAAACATTGCCCGGTTCTGCATGGTCTGATTAATTGTGTCGTGAAACGATGTGATGTGAGAACTTCGCCAAATAGGGCATCGTTATGATGATAAGGTTCCGAAGAGCATGGTCTTCAATATAAACATTTTGAAATCAAAACTTTTTTTCACAATTTCAGTAGAAAACATCACCGGTCGCCAAGAGACGCGTTGACTAAGTTGAAGAAAGTGATACAATTTGGCTCTTATGGAGCACCGGTAGTTTTTTTTTTTAAATTTGACAACCTAACTACTATTTACAAGACTAATTAAAAATTTGATAATTTGCGTTGCGACTGAGGCGCGGACGACCTGCTGGTCTGACGTGCGGCAACGAGCCCTGTACCTCTCGATAGACTCACTAAAGCGATCTTCGAGAGTTTGTATCTCGGCCAGACGGTGGACCTCAGAATTTCGCATACTCCTAGGGGCGTTCAGGGCCATTCTTAGAAACTTGTTCTGAACCCTCTGGAGTTTGAGATGGTGTGATTTAGCGTAGCTCTCCCTAATCGGCATGCCGTACTCGATCACGGGACGGATAATTTATTTGTAGACAGCAAGCTTGTTCTTTTGGGACAGTGTCGACCTACGGTTTATGAGAGGATACAACATTTGCTGTATCGTGCTGCACCTCGTGGCCGTTTTGTCGTGGCCTCCTGGGAGTGCGGGCATATCGGAGGTGAACAGGTTAAATAGCAGGGGCCCGAGGATATTGCCCTGGGGGACACCTGCGTTGATGTCGTGCGTATAGGAAATTGCTCCGTTTAGTGAGACCCGGAATGTCCTCGCTGACAGATAGTTAAGCACTATTTTCACCAGGTAGCTGGAAAGATTATATTGTTGAAGCTTGAACTTCAGCCCATCATGCCAGACATTGTCGAATGCTTTTTCGATGTCGGACAGAGTCATAGCAGAGGTTTTGGATAGATACTTGTTCCGTCTGAGGATGTTGGTGACTCGGGACAGTTGGTGCACGGTTGAACGACCGCGTCAAAAACCAAACTGTTCATCGAGCAGGATGTTGTTTTGTTCAACAGAAGCAAGAAGTCGGCGATAAACTGCCCTTTCGAAAAGCTTTGATAACGCTGAGAGAAGGCAGATGGGGCGATAGCTTTTGGGGGAGGAAGGATCTTTGCCAGGTTTTCTGATGGGACCGACTTTAGCTGACTTCCAGGACGATGGGAAGTAGCTAAGCCGGAGGCACTGGTTGAAGATCAACGCGAAGTGATCGTAGAGCTGGACACTCAAGTGCTTGAGATCCAAGTTCATGATATTATCGAAACCTGGGGCCTTCTGGCGTAACGCAGGTACACCTGTATTTATATTGCGAATACATTTGAAAATTTGCAATTCCAGAATGTTCTGGCGTGGCGTGACGCATAAAGGGAATATTCTCGAATGTTCGAGGCATGATTGGAATGCTCTCGAACTGCTGTTTCCGTTGGAAGCGAAGTTTCACGAACACCCTACGTATACGAATTCTTGCATAATAGTCACGATGTCATGACTTTAGCAACGGATTTTTTTCCGTGTATGTTTGGCAGAAATTAGAATGCCTGCTCTTAAATAATGGATCATTGAAGGTAACTCTTTTGGAACTCATCGCATAAAAGCAGCGCACAGAGGGTTCCCCATAGATCATAAATCGAAACAATCGACTTCAACGAAATAGTGATATTTTTTCAACGATATCATGTCAAATACTTATAGAACAAGGTTCCATAATTGTTTTAGCTAAACTCTTGCTTTTACGCTTCGATATGGGCCACTTATGTGGGATTAGTTAAGTGGAGGTATAAATCATAGATATCTAAACATTTTTAACACTTCATAACGCTGTCAGAAATGCTAACGATACTCTACAAGTACGCTATCAATAGTTGTTAGCACTGGTTTTCAGGAAGGTTTTAATCGATCTCTATAAAAATAAAATTAAAATATGCATATTCTGTTTGGAAACTACATCATTGATATACAGCCTAAATTCGAAAAAAAAAACTCGAAATTCTAGAAACATTCACTAAACCGAAAAGAATGTTTCCTCTCCTAATTTCTTTATCGGTTTTTCTATGAAACTTATCTATGTAGTTATAATACATTTTGCCCATAAATGCGACCGTTTGCGACCAGATTGATGATAATCGCCTATGTGTCGTATGTTTACCAGAACATAACTTCATTAACAACAAATGGTGGCTGTCAAGTATCGTAACTTTGTGTTTTAAATGTATAATCATAGTAGGCTGCTCAGCCATACACGTTCTTCTTCTTCTTGGCTTTAACGTCCTAACCGGCTACTCAGCGTAGTGTTCTAAGAGCACTTTAACAGTTATTAGCTAATAGCTTTCTTTGCCTAAATTGCCATTTTTGCATTCGTATATCGTATGGCAGGCACGATGATACATTATGCCCAGGGAAGTCAAGGAAATTTCCATTACGAAAAGATCCTGGACCAACCGGGAATTGAACCCAAACACCTTCAGCATGGCTTTGCTTTGTAGCCGCGGACGCTAACCGCTCGGCTAAGGAAGGCCCCTAACCATACACGTAGAAAGCCTTTATTGTACAGCTTCTGCGACTTTGTTCACTTTTCTGGTAGTTGTAAGTGAATAAAGCTGAAACCATGTTAAAATCTCTCAAGCCAACACGTGGAGGGGGGAGGCTGACAATTTTAGCACCTCACCCTATTTTCAGAAGAAATGCTTTGTATGTAGAACACGAATACATATCCAATTGCATGAATTTATGACTAATTTGACGACATTTGTATTTATTATTATTATTACATCTTTATTCATCTGACTGCTAGTCTACATGAACATATTAAAAAACTTATAATCTATTAAACATTATTTTGAGTCTAGTTATAAAAACATCTACAGATACATTGAAATCAAACACACTGACAACACTATTAAAAACGCTACACATTGCTCTTACAGGCTCATTTTGTCCATAATCTGTTCGGTGATAATCAAGTCGTAAAAAGTCACGATTCCTAAGTGACCGAGGAGGAACATTGAAACTGATTTGCCTCAAGAGAGTGGGGGAGTCGATGGCGTTCAAAAGCAGTTTCCCGACGAAGGCAGCTTTCGATATACTTCGTCTGTTGGAGAGGGTTTCTAGGCCCAACAATCGGCATCAGTCTTCATATGGTGGCAAGTTTTCTGGATTATTCCAGGGTAGAAATCAAAGAGCGTATCTGATAAACCGTCTCTGTACAGCTTCAATCCGTCTACCCCAGTTGTCAGTGTAGGGACACCAAACAATAGATGCTGACTCTAGGACTGATCGTACCAGCGCTACATAAAGAGCACGTAAGCAGTAAGGGTCTCGAAATTCGGCTGAAATCCTAAAAATCAATCCTTGGTTTCTGTTTGCTTTTGATATGATCGACGAGTAGTGATCCGTGAACGAGAGCTTTGCGTCGAGCAGCACTCCCAAGTCTTTCACCACAGATGTTCGTTCAAATGGTTCTCCACACATTGTGTAACTCCAAACGATAGGAGTCTTTCTTCTTGTGAAAAATATGACGGAACATTTCGAGATGCTTACTAACAATAAATTCCTCGAGCACCAGCCTTGGAATACATCTATTACCCATTGTAGCTCTTTGCAGTCCTGTATAGACCTGATTCGCAAAAATATTTTGAGGTCATCCGCGTAAAGTAGCCGGGTTCCATCTGGCAGCACTAAGCAGATGTCGTTGATAAAAATCGAGAATAGGAGCGGCCCCAGGTTGCTCCCTTGTGGTACTCCCGATGTAGCCTGGTAGCATACCGATGTTGCATTGCCAACCTTCACGTAAAGAACACGGTTTTATAGATATGAGCGCAACCATGAGACGAATCTTTCTATTGCACCAAGACGCTCAATTTTTGCTAGTAGAAGGTCGTGATTCACCCGATCGAATGCAGATTTTAAATAGGTATAGATGGTGTCAAGTTGTCCTTCTGCCTCCATTTCATGTATTGCAAACGATGTAAATTCAACCAATTTTGTGTTGATCGATCTTCCTGGGAAGAAACCGTGCTGATTGGTTGTGATGTAATTTCTCACTCCAGCGAATAATACTCGGCCCACCAATGTTTCTAATAACTTTGAACCAGCGCATAATGAAGTTACCCCTCTATAGTTTTGCACGTTCCGCTTATCACCTTTCTTGAAAGCGGGAAACATTACGGAAAGTTTCCAACTCTCGGGAAATCTGCCAAGCTCAACAGATTTGTTGCATATCATTAGTAAGGGCTGACATAGAGAACTTGCACATTGTTTCAGGACGATCGGTGGGATACCATCCGGTCCAGCAGATGTAGATGGTTTCAATTTTTTAATCGCATTGAGGACATCTTCTTCAGTAAAGTAGGTAAAGTTCAAAGAAATTACATTAGTGGGGACGTTCCTAAGAGCCACTCGAATCAGTTCATCATCAGACGGAACTAGTTGAAAAGCGTCTGAGAAATGTTCAGCGAAGAGGTCACAGCTTTCCTGTTGAGTGTTTGCCGCTTGCGTTCCTTGGAACATGCTGCACGGAAGCCCACTTTGTTTGCGCTTGTCATTAACAAAGGACCAAAATTGTCGAGGATTTCGTTTCAGATTAGATTGCTTTTGTCTAACGTGTCTATGGTAGAGCTTACGGTTGAGTGATTTATACTTGTTGCTAGCTAACACAAATATTCGCTTCGTGTACATATTCCTGTTGATTGAGTAACGTCGCAGAGCAGCCGCACGCTTTCGTTTCAGATTTTTCAGATGATTGTTGGACCACGGAGGTCGAAGACGACGTCGGAAAACGGGAACAAATTCGCGAAACATGCCCGTAAGTGTACTATTGAACATGGCTACAGCGTCATCTACATCGTCGCTGTTCTTCAGTACAGACCAATCAGTATTTTGAAGTGCTGAATTAAGAGCATTGAAATCAGCCTTACGAAAGTTAAATTTATGACCGCCCTCCAATGTAGTTAGAACCACTGTGCAGCGTGATCACCGTATATGGCATTTAACATTGTGACAGCATTGCTGCTCTGTCAAACACACAAGACTACGGTGGCGCTATCTATGGTTTTATAGCGGCCGTTTTGATTATTTTAATGATCAATGGATTACCAGTTTTGCTCTCGTTCACAGTTGATCAGCAGAAGTTTTCTCATTTTATTTTGTATGGAGAAAGGCATCTAATTTGTCTTTGATCTAACTTCAAATATCTTGTGAATGAAAGCTTTAATCGAAAAAATATTTGGTAGGCGTGATAGCTATCATAATCACGCACAACCGGTACTAAATATTTTTTCGAAAATAGTTCCCAGTTTTGAGAAATAATTTGTTAGATGCATTTCGCCACACAAATATTTTTCGGGTTACCTCTTAGCGATTTTTCGTGCATAGACATTAGCGCATGTGCATTACGGTGTGGCGAGTAGCGAATCAGGGCATGCATGTAACCCATTGGAAATGTAATTTATAGGACAACCCGTAACGCGAGTAGATCACTTTTCGTGGTGCGTTACGGAGTAAGATCTACCAAGTTGAACCCTAGTGTCATCTTGTATGTCGGGCTAGGGTAATATGTTCTGCTAATTCAAGGACTTGCGCTACAAAGTCCTTGTTATTGTCAACTGTTTCTGAAATTGAATCTATTTTACCTATCAAATGATTAAATGATTAATGACTCGGAGTTTGTCAGTGCCGAGACTGCACTTGAAGCCAGGATAACAATGATGAGTATTAGATCAATTATTCATGGAAACGTTTGTTCTTGTTCATGATATTTTTTGTTTTCGTCATGATATCATGAATTGGATTCATGGTTTCATGAGACATTTTATTCCTTGAATTATTTTTTATTCGTGATAACGGGAACAGACTTTTTTTTCCGTGTACTGGCAATTCAAGGACTCACGTGAATGTTGATTACTTAAAACATTTTCTAGCTTGAATAGATTTTGTTGCTAGTTCAAAGCCCCTTTTTATAGTATTTTTCTAGGACTAAACCAAAAGCGAAACAAAGATGGGACTAAAGTTCCGCTGCATAGTCAAATATCAGTAGTACCGATTTGGTTCCTCAGATATTAAATCGACTATGGTTACTAAGGGGCGCGCCTTCGTTGAGATTTAAGTCTCTATGAAGAATGTAAATAGAGCGACCTTTTCATCCAATTCGATTTTTATGAATCTCTGAGGAATCAAAACCAGGACTGTACAGAAATCGATACTAGATTATCTAATGAAATTAAGTTATGCGACATGCAAGGATACGGGTCATGCCACAATAGATCTAAATAATGGTCGCAGTGGCTCATCCGAACAGGAAGAAAAAAAAATTAAAGGATCGAGAACTACAAAAATCTAATAAACTATTACCAGCCAACGATGGGAGGACACTTTCATGTAATTAACAGCATGCTAATGAAAAATGGTCACCCATGAATAGCAAAACTCTTTCCCTCCAACTTGGTCCACTTTCCTTAGCTATTTCACCGAACCTATTCGCTTCCATGCAACTTAACCAATTGCCACAACTAAAAGGACTGCAAAAAATGCAAAAGTAGTCATATAAATCAAATTAAATGATTCATTATTGAACGGAAGAAAGGAGAATGATTCATTAGTGGAACGGTTTTGGGCAAAATTCGAAATATATAGTCTCCGAAGGGCCTTCCTTAGCCAAGTGGTTACAGTCCACGGTTACAAAGCAAAGCCATGCTGAAGGTGTCTGGGTTTAATTCACGGTCGGTCTAGAATCTTTTCGTAATGGAAATTTCCTTGACTTCTCTGGGCATATAGTATCAGCGTACCTGCCACACGATATACGAATGCGAAAATGGCAAATTTGGCAAAGAAAGCTCTCAGTTAATAACTGCGGAAGTGCTCATAAGAACACTAAGCTGTGAGGCAGGCTCTGTCCCAGTTAGGACGTAACGCCAAGAAGAATAAAAAAAAAGTCTCCGTGGATTTATATTCCATAAATGAACGTTAGTCACGTGAATCAGGTTAGTTGGACCGTTAAATTTATTGAACTAGAATTTATATTTACATCACTTCGTGTACCCCCTCGAATTTTAAAGTCCATGCTAATAATCTTTATCAAGTTTTATGAATTCTCCAATTCAGATTCACTATCCGACGATGATGTTTCCCGCATTCGTGCGTGTTTTCGATGCCGTGGCAAATGCACCTGTTTTCCTTTTCGTTTGGCTATCCGTTTCGGTGGCGATTTTGGAAGTTTCCTTCTGTTGGAATCAGCTTCGTCACTGGAACATGACGAGTCTCCAGCAAGCCGACGATTGTTGGGTTCCATGTTAAAGTTTTCATCGTTATCCGGATTGTCTATGCTAATATCGTTCAAGGAGTTTGATGAGAAAGCCGTAGATGCAGATGTTGAGCTGGATGCACTTGAGGAAGAATTGTTCGAGGGTGGTGATGTGGGACATTGAAGTTTTCCATGGAGTTTGTTGGATCTTTCGGTGCTTCGTTTTCTTTTCATCTGAGTCACAGGTTGGTATTTAGATTGTGCTATGATGTCCCTTGGTTGATAATCAAGGTACTAAATGCATAAACTAAATCATTTGTTTAATGTAAAAAATGTTTTTCTTCATTGAACACCAGAGTAAAGTAAATATTTGGGCACTATTTACCTTTTATGCTTGATGAGGTAATCAAATCGTTTCTTGTAATTAAATTAAACAGATAGCACAAGGCATTTATGTAATGACACGTAAATAGATCGTTTAAGAAACTTCCATTGCCAACTTTGATCTGAAATCATTCCAACAAAAATTGATTCTAAAATGCAATATCAACGCTAAAATCAAGGTTCCCTATTGGAAACCTTGGCCATAATTTTCTAAAACTGTCCCTTAAAGTGTATAAAAAGAAACCTATGTGCAGCCATCGCCTTTTCATCTTAGGACACGCTGGCGCCAAATGATCTAGCGGACTTTGGAACAAGTGTCCCACTGCTGCTTTTTATAAAAAAAAACTATAAAAAATATGTAATATATAGTTCTGAATACATTAACAAAAAATGATAAAAATTGCTTTATTTATACATGTATTTTTATCAACTTTCGTATAAACAACCAGGTTTTACACCAAGCAGATCAAAATTGTATTGCTCTATAAATTGTAAGAAGGTATTGAATTTAATGACATAATCGCCTGATTAAGTTGAAATCATATTCCAACGTTTCTTAGAACAGAATTGCAGTTTGTCATTATCGACATCATATCCCTCCAGTGCTTTAACTGGAATGGAATCTATGTTGTTGCTAGGATGTTTTCTTTGTCCTTATTTCCCAGTACCTAGTTAAAGAAATATGCAAAAATAAAACTCGATCAAATTTGCATCTTGCAGCATGAGCTAGGTTACGGTGCAGCTATGCACTCACATACAAATACACCCGAAGAGAGATACACGGTAAAAAATCATCACTTCGATTGAATAAATTGATCTCTAGGAACTGATACTTAAACTAGACTATGAAACTTTGAACATCGTGTTGTATAAAAGCGATCAATGACAGCTCGTTGTTGAAAGTGATTGAAATAAATTTAAGCCCATCTAACAAATTCGATTGGTGTCGAAGTACGATACAATTTTTGCTCTTCGAAGTTCGGCAGTTCAAATATGGGTCAGAAGGAACCCTTTTTATTTTTTTTTTAGTTTTAAATCAAAATATGCACTGTTGAATTCAACAGCATTTTTTTTTATATTGCCAAGTTTAATCATTAGTGTAAATTCAAGACCAGAACTGTTGAATAATCGTGCAATTTTTACCGTGTTAAGAACAAAAATTTGCATCCGTTTTTGCACTGAAATAGCACTTTGAAGCTCCACCTCACTTTGCTTTGCGTATCGCCACTCTCGGAGTCTAGCAAGGGACAAACCTTCCGGCTATGCAGCAAAACCCTGGTGAGGAACTTTCTATTTATTCTTTGCTTTCATGTAAAATTATTCAGCTATTTATTCGAAGGATACCGATGATGCAATGAAAGACTCATCTCAGCTCTTCTCGACGTTTTGATTGCCCGGTCCAGAAACATGCTTTTGTGTTTGACTTTCCTTGGTTGCTTTATTCTTACAGTTTTATGCTATCAGTCGAAATTCGAAAAAAAATGTTCCTAGACAAGGATCATGCACATGCTTAGTATCATGTTAACTGCGTCAATATTTTATGCTAATTTCTTTTGCTTTTCCTTGCCCTCCCGGTGGGACAATTTCAGAGAACAAAGCATTACTGTTGCGTTGGATAGAAGGGCAATCTGGGCAAAAATGTTCATGGATGTTTGTCACTGCTGTATAAGATTCTTGAATGAATTTGAATATGGTTATCTTTACATAGTACAAAACTTCGCGTGAATTGGCACAGAGGAAATTTTTTTTTCGGAAACATTTTGTGGCTTTAAATAACTAATTACAGAGGCATCCGATTTGAAAACGGTTTTCGGCAAACTTGTAGCTGATGAATGCATCTCACAGTATCAACGTAGTTCTAATTCCTAAGAGCACATGGACAAACACTATGAACGATTAAATGATTTGCTTGCTTTCCCCATAGTAATTTCCATATAAACTTAGAAAGGCTTGTGCAGTCTCAATTTTTATCCGAATGAGCTCAAATTTTGGGTGGACACTCAGAATTTGATCCTGAATCGAATGAGCGAAGTGGAGCAAAAACGATTTTTTGAACCACTCCACAGTGAGAAAATCGGGCTCCAAAACACGACTAAATGCAATATCTCAGCTGGGTAACGGTTCCAGGAAATGATTTTGGCCATTCTAGATCGGAAAAAGGCTGCTGAATCGATTGGTGGTGGTCCCATTGACCGGAGACTTCGCCCTGGCCACCTAGAGCCCTGGAATCATCCTGAGTTCCTTACAGCAAGTAGAATTAATGGAACTGAAATAAACTGTTATGATTACGTTTTGTTGCGAAGCCTCACACAAAAATATTCTTACATGGGGGATTTAGTGAATTGAATGATTGACCGTTATGGCCATTTTATGGTTCCGGAACTAACCCGGAACATCCGAAAAAATGGAAATACAGAAAAAAATATATTCTGATAGTTCCTTTGTCTCTTGTTTGTTAGAAGGAAGTACTCTTACAATTCGTATTCAGTAATCTGAATGTTTGACCATCACGGCCATTTTATGGTTCCGGAACTAACCCGGAACATCTGTAAAATTTTCCATATTGAAAAAAAAAAGATTATTCATATGTTCCTTGTTGATTAAAATTAAGTATTCTAACATATTGGATTTAGTGATATGAATGTTTGATCACTTTGACCATCTTATGGTTCCGTAATTAACCCGGAACATCCGTAAAATTGAAAAAAATGTTCTGATAGTTTCTATGTTCCATGTTAGTTTTAATTAAGTATTCTTAAATGTCGAATTGAGTTATATGAATGTTTGACCATTATGGTCATTTTATGATTTCTAAACTAACCCGGAACAACCGTAAATATTCCATATTAGGAAAAAAAATCTGATAGTTCAGGAAGAATGCTAAGAGAAATCTTTGAAAGAACTCCTGGAAGTATTCCTAGAATAATTCCTAAAGAAACTTCAGGAGAATCCCTGAAGGACCTCCTAGAAAAACAACTGGAGAAATCCATAAAGTAAAATCTCTGGAGGAACTTGAAGGAATCCTTTAAAGGATTCAAGGAAGAATTCCTGGAAGAACTCCTAAGGGATCTCTAGCGGAACACCTTTAAGAACCTCTCGTGAAACGCTTGGAGGAATCGCTGGAGAAGCTCCTGAAGGAATTTCTTAAGGGACTCCTGGAGTAATTCCCGAAGTAAATCCTGAAGGAAAATAACTCTGAAGGAATTCCCGAAGGAACTTCTGGAGGAATATTTGGAGTAATATTGAAAAGAATACTTGGAGGAACTCCTGGAGGAATTTCCGAAGAACCTCCTGGAGGAATTCCTGAACGAACTCCAGGAGGAATTCCTGAAGGAACTTCTAGAGAAATTCTTGAAAGAATTTCTGTAGGTATTACTGAAGGAATTCCTGGACAAAATCATGGAGATACTTCTGGAGGACACTCCAAAAGGAACTCTAGAAAAAAAACCTGAAGGAACATCTGAGGGAATTTCTTGAGGAACTGGATGAGTTCCTGAAAGAACTCTTGGTACAATTCCTGAAGGATATATATTTTTTTTGATTTGAGGAATTCCTAAAGGAACTATTGGACGTATTACCGGAGGAACACCTGGAGGAATTCCTTAAAGAACTCTTGGTAAAATTTCTGAAGGAACTCCTGAAACCCTGAAGAAATCTCGTGGGGGAATTTCTGAATGCACTCTCTAAGAAATTCCTGAAGGATTATCCTGAAGGAGCTCCTGAAGTAATTCCTGAAGAAACTCCTGGAGGAATCCCATAAGGGTTTCCTAGTGGAACTCTTGTAGGAATTCCTGAAGGAACTTCTAGAACAATTCCTAAAGGAACTCCTGGAGAAATTCCTGAAAGAACCCCTGCAGAAATTCCTGAGAAATACCTGAAGAAACTCCAGTAGAAATTCCTGAAGCTACTACGGGAGGAATTCCTGAAAATAACCCTGAAGGAATTCCGGAAGGAACTCCTGCAGGAATATTTGGAAAAAAATTTGAAGGAATATCTGGAGGAGTTTCTGAACAACCTCCAGACGGAATTCCTGAAAGAACTCCTGGAAAAAATCCTGAAGAATTCCTGGAGGAATCCCTGGGAAACTTCCGGAGGAACTCCCGAAGGATTTCCTACAGGAAGTCTTGGAGGAATTCCTGAAGGAACTCCCTGATGGAATACGTGTGGGATGTCCTGAAGTAAATCATCGAAGATTTCCTGAAAGATTTCCTGGAGTAAATTCTGAAGGAACTCCTGGAAAAAATCTTGAAGGAAATCATGGATGAATTCCTGGAGGAATTGTTGAAGGAAACCCTGGAGGATTTCCTGAAAGATCTCCTGGAGGAATTCCTGAAGGAACTTCTGGAAGTATATTTGGAGGAATTCTTGGATGAATACCTGGAGGAACTCCTGGACTTATCTCGAAAGAAACTCTTTTAGGAATTCTTGGAGGAACTCCTGAAGGTATAACTGAAGGAACTCCGTGATGAATTCCTGGAGATACTCCTGGAAAGGTTCCTGAAGGTACTCTTAGAGTAATTCCTGTAGGAACTTCTTAAGGGATTCCTATAGAAACTTCTGAAGGAACTCTTGAGGTATTACAGAAGGAACACCTGGAGAAATTCCTGAAGATTCTCTTGGAGTAATTCTTGAACGAACTCTTGGTAAAATTCCTGAAGGAAATCCTGGGGCAATTCTTGAAGCGAACCCTGGAGGAAATCTTTATAGATCTCCAAAAGTAATTTATGAGGAAATTGTTAAAGGAATTCCTGAAGATATACCTGGAGTATTTTCCCGAAAGCACTCCTCAAAAGACTCCTGGAGGAATTTCTGTAGAATTTCCTGGAAGAATTTCTGTAGAATTTCCTGGATGAATTCCTGAAAGCACTTCCTGCAGAATTCCTGGAGAAATCCCTGAAGAATTCCTAGAGATATCCCTAAGATACTCCTGGAGCAATTCCTAAAGGGTTTCCTAGAGAAACTCTTGGAGTAATTCCTGAAAGAATTTCTGGAGGAATTCCGGAAGAAAACCCTGGAGTAGCTCCTGAAGGAATTCCTGAAGTGAATCCTTGAAGATTTCCTGGAGTAATTCCTGAAGGAACTCCTGGAAGAATTATCGAAGAAATTAATGAAGGAATTACTGAAGGAGTTTTTGAAGAAAACTCTGAAGGATTTCCTGAAAGATCTGCTAGAGTATTTTCTGAAAACGCTCATGGAGGAATTCTTGAAGATACTCCTGGAAGATTTTCTTGAAGGAACTCTTCGAGGAATCCTAAAAAAAAAACTTCTGTCAGAATTCCTGTAAGGACTCACTGAGAAATTCCTAAAAAAAACTCTTGGAGGAATTCATGAACGAACTTCTTGATGAATTCTTAAAGGAATTCCTCCGGAAGTTTCCTAGGGGTTCCTCCAGGAATTCTTCAGGATTTTTTTCCAGGAGTTCTTTCAGGAATTCTGTCTGGAGGTTGTTCAGAAATTCCTCCAGATATTCCTTCAAATTTTACTCCAAATATTCCTGCAGGAGTCCTTCGGGAATTCTTTCAGGGTTATTTTCAGGAATTCCTCCCGTAGTAGCTTCAGGAATTTCTACTGGAGTTTCTTCAGGTATTTCTCAGGAATTTCTGCAGGGGTTCTTTCAGGAATTTTTCCAGGAGTTCCTTTAGGAATTGTTCTAGAAGTTTCTTCAGGAATTCCTACAAGAGTTCCACTAGGAAACCCTTATGGGATTCTTCCAGGAGTTTCTTCAGGAATTACTTCAGGAGCTCCTTCAGGATAATCCTTCAGGAATTTCTTTAAGAGTGCATTCAGAAATTCCTCCACGAGATTTCTACAGGGTTTCAGGAGTTCCTTCAGAAATTTTACCAAGAGTTCTTTAAGGAATTCCTCCAGGTGTTCCTCCGGTAGTTGCTTAATGAATTCCTCAAATCAAAATATATATGTATATATATATACATACTTCAGGAATTATACCAAGAGTTCTTTCAGGAACTCAACCAGTTCCTCAAGAAATTTCTTCAGGTTTTTTTTTTCTAGAGTTCCTTCTGGAGTGTCCTCCACGAGTATCTCCATGGTTTTGTTCAGGAATTCCTTCAGTAATACCTACAGAAATTCTTTCAAGAATTTCTCTAGGAGTTCCTTCAGGAATTCCTCCTGGGGTTTCGTTCAGGAATTCCTTCAGGAGGTTCTTCGGAAATTCCTCCAGAAGTTCCTCCAAGTATTCTTTTGAATATTACTCCAAATATTCCTCCAGGAGTTCCTTCGGGAATTCCTTCAGAGTTATTTTCCTTCAGGATTTACTTCGGGAATTACTCCAGGAGTCCCTTAAGAAATTCCTCCAGGAGCTTCTCCAGCGATTCCTCCAAGCGTTACACGAGAGATTCTTAAAGGAGTTCCGCTAGAGATCCCTTAGGAGTTCTTCCAGGAATTCTTCCGTGAATCCCTTAAAGGATTTCTTCAAGTTCCTCCAGAGATTTTACTTTATGGATTTCTCCAGTTGTTTTTCTAGGAGTTCTTTAAGGGATTCTCCTGAAGTTTCTTTAGGAATTATTCTAGAAATACTTCCAGGAGTTCTTTCAAAGATTTCTCTTAGCATTCTTCCTGAACTATCAGATTTTTTTTCCTAATATGGAATATTTACGGTTGTTCCGGGTTAGTTTAGAAATCATAAAATGACCATATTGGTCAAACATTCATATAACTCAATTCGACATTTAAGAATACTTAATTAAAACTAACATGGAACATAGAAACTATCAAAACATTTTTTTTTTCAATTTTACGGATGTTCCGGGTTAATTACGGAACCATAAGATGGTCAAAGTGATCAAACATTCATATCACTAAATCCAATATGTTAGAATACTTAATTTTAATCAACAAGGAACATATGAATAATCTTTTTTTTTCAATATGGAAAATTTTACAGATGTTCCGGGTTAGTTCCGGAACCATAAAATGGCCGTGATGGTCAAACATTCAGATTACTGAATATGAATTGTAAGAGTACTTCTTTCTAACAAACAAGAGACAAAGGAACTATCAGAATATATTTTTTTCAGTATTTCATTTTTTTCGGATGTTCCGGGTTAGTTCCGGAACCATAAAATGGCCGTAATGGTCAAACATTCAGATTAATAAATACTAATTGTAAGAGTACTTCTTTCTAACAAACAAGAGACAAAGGAACTATCAGAATATATTTTTTTAATATTGCCAATTTTACGGATGTTCCGGGTTTGCTCCGGAACCATAAAATGACCATAACGGTCAATCATTCATTTCACTAAGTCCCCCATGTAAGAATATTTTCGTGTGCGGCTTCGCAGCAAAACGTAATCATGACAGTTTATTTCAGTTCCATTAATTCTACTTGCTGTAAGGAACTCAGGATGATTCCAAGGCTCTAGGTGGCCAGGGCGAAGTCTCCGGTCAATGGGACCGCCACCAATCGATTCAGCAGCCTTTTTCCGATCTAGAATGGCCAAAATCATTTCCTGGAACCGTTACCCAGCTGAGATATTGCATTTAGTCGCGTTTTGGAGCCCGATTTTCTCACTGTGCACTCTTATACCTATATCGAAATTTCGAAACATTCAAACTTTGCCATCGTTTGACCGAATTTGATGAAATTTTCAGGATAAATTAGAAATAAGTATAATTTTTGATCCACACATCAAAACTTGAATTTGGTTGTGGTTTCGGTTTAATGACAGAATGTATTTGTTTCCATTTGTAGACGGAGTTGGTGGTCTAAAGACTACCGCTTCTGCTTCATAAGCAGAAAATCATGGATTCAATCCCAGGACCGTCCCTTTCCTCGTACTTAATAGTTGTATCTTTCACATGGGCAGCTTCCATTCATAAGGTAACACTAAAATTGAAAATTTTTGATCCCCCCCCCCCGTATGCCGCCTTGCTTCTTTCTTTCACCATAATCGATCATAGTTCATAGCATTTGCTTGAACCAGAGATGGACAAAGAACAACCGTTTCCCTACGCTTCCATTCTTTCATCATTATAGCACGCTTTTCCTTACGCCTGATACATAGGTAGTCTGCTAACCAAAGAGCAAGCCTCTCTGCCATAAATTTACCACCCCTACACCTTCCCGCATGAACTGGCGTAGACGCAGTGGTATAAACGGTCTACTATGGGAGCCACTTCAATGTATCATCAATTCCTTCCCCCCCAGTGCGCATCGTACCTTCGTGCTGTGCGTACACGAATTCTCTCTGCTCTTGGAAGTTTTCTTAAAAACTACCTAAAGCAGTAAAACAGTACTTTTCAGTGCTACAAAAACAGTGCTTTTCAGTACTTTTTTTCTACAATTGATCCCTTTACGATCCTTGTTTGAACCCGTGCCTTCGATTTTTCGTTTGACCCGTTGGCGAAAGCTAGCGGTGGTAATCCTTCTTGGACACCGTCTTGGGAAAAAACTTCTCAGGAGGTCACGTCTTCTTCTGTTTATTAACTTAACATGGTATCAACAACAAACAAAAGGAAGGGTGAATCTCTGAATTCACAGCTTCCTTCCAAAAAAGTGGGATTTAAAACTGTCACTAAACGTGGCAAGAATGGAAGAAATGACGTTTCTCCGGAATGCGAGCTTTCTTCCAAGGGTGAAATGAATAATTGTATCGAAATGAGCAATCAGTTCGATGCTCTAGACAAATTTTCCGAACACCAAATCGAAGCAACCTCTAGTCCAGGCTCTTTGATTCAAGTGTGGAAGTAAAGTTGTTCTGAATTTGGGGGATTTAGGCAGGAGATCTTGAACTCCATTAGGGGAATCAAGGTTTCCTTCCAAATCGCAAAGAAAGGAGACTGTCGCGTTTTGCCGGAAACTCTTAAAGATCGCGAACTTCTTCTCAATATCTTGAAGTTCATAAATTGTTTACTTAAGACGACAAAACTGAACGTTTGTTCAAAGTTGTCTTGAGAGGTCTCTCAAGTGAGTATAAGTCACCTGAAGAGATCAAAAAGTTCAAGTAATCATTATGAAAAAGAGAACCCAATTTGGCATTGTTCGGAAAGGGCTTTCACAAGAATATTATTTAGTTCACTTTAACAAAAAAGAACTAAATAATATTAAAGCTTTAGAAAAAGCAAGACTTATGTTCGATGTCCGTGTGACATGGGAACATTTCCAGAAACCTGGAGGAAATTACCAGAACCCCACTCAGTGCCGTCGGTGCCAAAAGTGGGGTCATGGTACAAAAAAAAATTGGGGTGGGTAATGGCTGTTACACTACCGCGGGGTTGACGTAGAACTACTGTGGACACAACTTCGATCAATTCTGGGTCAGACTCTTACAACAGTGGGGCAGCTTTTTGCAGGTGATAGGATGTTTGATGATAGGTGCTGTGATTGTGAGTATTTAATTATGTTAGGGTTTTAAGGGAGGTCTGTCATTTGGTTTGGAAGCTTTTTCAGAGTTTCAGATTTTAGATTTCAAAGTAAAATACTTTAAAAAGGATTTGATTTGAATATGATGTTTGAATAACAGTGAAGTTTGAGTATGAGTGAAATGAAAGATTATTAATAATTTGTCATGTGTATGAATTTGTAAGTGTACTAGTTTTATGTTGTTATTGATCGGATGAAGTTTTCAGAAATTAACTCTTTTTGGACTCATGTTGGTGGTCCTGAAAAGGACAATTTGTCGTTCTGTGGTTCCAGAAACCAGTGTTTGGTGTTGATGACTGAGTTTGTTTGTTTGGTCCTCGTTTCCTTGTGTTGTTTGGTTGGGTGATCGGTTGCACTTCTGGCTCCAGTTGTAGTTTGCCAAACTCCTGCAGTAGATTAAACGTTTGATAGCACAGGTGCTTCGATCGTGAAAATCGATAGAATCGGTCTATGGTAAGGAAAGTATGAACAATAATCGACTACACTCTACACTTTTATTTTTAATAAACGTTAAATCAATACAAGAACCACCTAATGTGGTCGATTCATTTGAACGATTTGCCAACTTTAAATTTTAATGTTTATTCATGAAATCGACAAATTAATATTTTCTTGTCTGGAAACATCAATATTAAAGCCACCGGTGACTACAATAGGAGTATCTTGTTTTACATAATTGAATAATTTACGGGTCATGAACATTTCCGTATCTTGCACAGTAGTACCTGGAGAAATGCACACTGTTATTAGCAGTACTTCAATGTCCATAACCATAATCGATGCCGCACAAAGGTCTCTGATCTGCTATGCCAAGCATTGCATCATATTCCTCACTAATCTTTTGAATTGATTGAGGAACAGCTTCGTTGAAGGCCGTATCTTTCTGGTAAATCGCCACACCTTCACCTCTAACGCCTGGGCGTTTGAACTGGTTATGCAGCTGTAGCCAGCAAGGTCGACGGAGGAGTGATCTTCTAGCCAAGTTTCACTCAGTGCAAGGAATTCTACACTGGTCAGAATTTGGTCTGTAGAAATATCCATTGCATGAGTATTTAGGCTCTGTGCTTTGATACTCATCAATGTGCAGGCAGGGCCACTATGATCCAGTATTTCACGCAGTTCGTCTCCAAGCGTCCGTGATCGATGATTGCCCAAGCGCTGCAGCTCGTTCCTCAAGTCAACCATCTTGGGAGAATTGCTGCTTTAGGCGTGATGGAACTTGAAAGAATTGGTAGAGTTTGTCAAAAATAGTCCTTGCAGTGAAATAACCCGCGACAAACCAACATATACCAATTGCTGATCCTGGCTTTTGTCATAGTCGTACACGATCTCAGGGAAAGTTCCACCTAACTAACCACCGGAAACTGAAAGCGTTTGCATTTGATTATGCCGCTCAGTTTGATACTATAATAATAATTCTCTATACAGAAGTGAAATTGGAATTTCAAAACCAAGAGCGTTACGTTGGCATGAAATATTTTAAACTCTTATAACTTTTTGCTGGTTTAATGAAATTTAAAACACAAGGCATAAAAGGGTCATGTCGTTTACTTACTGAGTCCCACATACCTGCCCAAATAGTTTAATAACTGTTTTAAAAAAGAACGTTGATTTCAAGCAAATCTATAAGTAGGGGTGCTAGAGAAAAGTTGACGTCATTTGCTTTTCACTCTCCGCTTGGATCGCATCTCAACAGGCACCAGATCGGCTTGCTCTGACCGGACGTGCTTCTCAGGTACAGACATCGATAGCAAAGAACCCCCCGTTTGTCGTGGTTCGCTCAAATCAAACTGTCGAGCAACCGAGAGAAGATACCGTCCGAAGCCAAAGCAATCACCTCTGTCGCTGCCAAGAAGAAGAGGAAGCAGTCCACAGAAGAATCAGATGGTTGTGGCCGCAATCGCAGTCCTAAACTGAGACAGTGATGGTATCCGCGAGAAAGGAGGATAAAAGGAAGGCAGTGCCAACAAATGTGTTCTAGAGTTATTTGTGCAATATTTCCTAATATGTTTACCACATATTTGCTATAATCTCTTAATTCATCTCGTAGCATCTTACGATTGACAATACGATAATTTGAGGATGTTTCCGAGGACGCTGCTGCAGTGCCGTCGGGATACAAAAACAGCATAATACTCATCTTGTACATCCCTTGCCAAGACATCAATTTTATATAGCCTATTTCCTATTTGGCTTATTTCTTCGCTTCCTGATCTGGGAAATAGGCTAATTGACAATCACAGGGTTTAAGTCGAAATCTGGAAACGTAGCTCAATCTTGAGCAATTCCACATATCCGAAGATTGGCAGCTTTTCAGATCAGCCGATCATGAAGCATCTTGTAGTGGTGCCTAACGGGATTGTATCTTGACTGTCCCGATGCTGTGATTATCACGAGGAGCTCATACTAGCTCGAAAGTTTAAATGAAATGAACCGAATCAATCGAAAGTAGTATGTTTTACAAAATTTGAATAGCAGACGATGTTCCTCCCTTTCGTATTCTTCGACTTCTTCTGACCGACCAATCCGGGACATAAGGTATATAAAGTTGATGTCTTGTTAAGGGATTTACATATCTTTGAAAATTCATGGATTCGTTCGGATGGACGATAAAACATTACAGTTTACGTTTTTTTTCTTCTGATCAATGTGCGTAAAAGTTATGAAAATCGGAATTCGAAACCCAATACAAGCGTTAATATGAATGTTCTGCTTTACTATGACATTTTCAATGGATTTCTTTATTGATACTAAAATGTAAAAAAATTGCAGATTAATAGATGCTTATCACAACTGGTCAAGAAACAGTTTAGTGAACAGTATTTAAAATCTGTTGCGATTAAAAATATATTTCCCAATTTCTGTACTCAAGAATTTAGGAAGTGTTCCCCCACTATATGATAAATCAACGATGCTGTTAGAAATGCCATACAATGCTGAGTACTATGATGTTACTACGGTCCGAAAGCGCTTGATTGCCATGGTTTAACAGGGAAACACCAACGAAAGTGTATATGTGAATAAGTTCTCTGTTTATACGACAAACCAGCTGAATATTTCATGGGTGCACAACAGCAACAGGGTAGCGGATCACAGATATTTAGTTGAAATCTGGAAACGTAGCTCAATCTTGAAATCTTGAACGATTTCACAAGCCAGACGCTCGATAAGCAGCTTTTCGGATCAGCAACTCAGGGAACTCTGGTACCCAAGCGGGCTTGTTTCTTGACTGCACTACCGATGCTGAGTTTTTAACAGCTCAGCAGATTAATAGCAGCGAGGTACTTCTCGCTAAGCAAGTTCGGAGAAGCTCTTACTAGCTCGAAAGCGGAAATGGAGTGAAACTGAAACCGGCGAAGGAAACATGTTTTATAGCCTTTGAATTGCAGATGATGCTCCTCCCTAGCATTCTAAATATGTCGCAATTTCGTTACATGTGATCATTTCGCTAATCAAAGTGTTACCATAAAACATGGAACATCAAAGACGCTGTTGTAAATGCCACTCTTTTGTAATAATCGTTGTGAAATGTTAAGCTCTCAACCCGACGACACTGCAGCAGCGTCCGCGAATACAGTCTCAAATTGTTGAGTCATCAATTATTCATGACAAATGAAATTTTGTATGAAGCCGTGAAATTGATTTAGGAATATAAGAAGTCATAAATAAAGTCGGAAATATTTCACTATTAACTCTTTTCCACAAATTTGATGGCTCTGAAAAGAACCGATGGCTTTGTTAGTTTCGATGTTGTTACAGATAAATAACACTGCCCGGACCAGCAAAATTCAGGGGGCTTCTGGTATTTATTCCTAACGGGATTACTTCTTGATCACCAATAATGATTTCAACACGATTCGAAATTTTGAAGCGCGGGTCAACAGCTCCTCAGCCGATGAAATTTGCGAAGGCGATGACGATGGCTGGGTGAACGCAAACAAGCGGTGAACCACAAAGCGAGAATGACTCGCCCAACCGTGTTCCCATCTCGACCACAAATTCTCTTTTGGACTGCTTCTCCTTCTTCTTGGTGGCACTTTGGGTGATGACTTTGGCTTCGGACGGCATCTTCTCTCACTCGCTCGACATTTTTATTTGAGCGAAGCAAGAGAAACGGGAGGGTTCTTCGCTATCGATGTCTGTGCCTGAGAAACACGTCCGGTCAGAGCAGGCCGATCTGTTGCCTGCTGAGATGCGAGCCAATCGGAGAGTGAAGAGCAAATGACGACAAATTTTCTCTAGCATTCCTACTTCTAGATTTGCTTGAAATCAACGTTCTCTTTTAAAACAGTTTTTAAACTATTTGGACAGGTATGTGGGATTCAGTAAATAAACGACATGAACCTTTGACGTCTTGTCTTTCGATTGAGGTTCTTATCAAGGAATTTTGTTAAACCAGCAAAAAGTTATAAACGTTTAAAATATTTCATGCCAACGTAACGCTCTTGGTTTTGAAATTTCAATTTCACTCCTGTATAGAGAAGAAAGACGTAGTTCTACATCAAAAAATACAAACGCAGTGCGAAATTGAGTTTAGACAATTATGTGGGAAATTATTGACCTCCGGTTTGGGAAAAACGTTGGAAACCCATGCAGTATGGGTATTTTCGGAACGGGCACGGCAAGCGATTGACGAAAATCGATGTCTGACGCCATTTTTAAATCCAATCTACTCAAACCTCAATTAAAAAAGTCTGTTTTTACGCAAATTTATTTGACGTCACTTGTTTACGAAGTAAATTCAAGAACATTAGTACAGATTAGTACATTGACCCATTTGCTTATATGAAGATTTTTTGCTAAGGCCTATACTCGATATAGATCTTGGAGGATCTTGGACATCCACACAAATTAATACATTACACCGTTTACTCACAGGAATGTTTGGGATCATTTTGAGTATTTGAAAACTAACCTCTTATCACTTATTACGGTCGTATATATTCCAGGAAGTTTTTGGACGAACTAGAACACCTGTTGCACTCACTTATTAACAATCGGATCTGAGAATTAAAACTCTTTTTCAAAATATAACAATCTTCTAGGGTCCAGTATTGTGAGACGTTAGTCTACATAGAAATGATAAATTGAACTCCGTTTAATCATGTAGAATCATATGCCCAAACTCTAAAGAGCTCTTGGAAGACCTTAACTTGTACATATTCTAGCCTTTAATATGTGATTGATGTTAAATGAGCATAATTTCTCTAAATAATATAAATTAATTTCATACAGGTAGACTCCAACAGGCAAAACCTCGTTTTACGAACTAAGCTCCCTCGTTTTACGCACTGATTCAATTTACGCACCCCTGATCTAGTTCGCAAATTGAAGTTACAGTGTAACATGACAATGCCTTGGGAATCATACAGATCCCTCAGTGGTTTTTATTTCGACAGAATATTACCCATATTCATGCAAATTTAATAAGTAAACTGCGGAAAACATTTTTGTCTTAAGCACCAAAATACCGTTATTTACCTAACGAATGTTTGCTGAAATTATTGCCGTTTTCAAAAATATCATAGCACGTCTAGTTTTTGTAATATTGTCTGTTGCGAATATAAAATCTATTATTTCAGTAACCTTGCATGCAAGTTTACCAGCTATGGCAGTTATTTTGCCTAATTTGCCACAGAATTCCAGCTTTATGCATTAAACAATACTTTTTAGCAAAAATAACAATGCTTTCAATACCCAAAAGCAGTTTTTTTGATAATTTGGATAAGTATTGAATTTCGCCATACAAACGAAGAACTTTGTAAGGAAACTGCAAGCATGTTGAAACAGTCGATTTAATTTAAATTGAAACGTGCAGTTTAAAACAAATTATATTTAAAACTAGCGGTCCCGGCAAACTTCGTCTTGCCATCAAGTAGGCTGATGAAAATCGCTACGAATTGTCCCATACAAAATGACAGTTCCGTTCACTGTCGTTTTTCCGGCTTTCCCGGTGAATATCCTGGAACTTTTATACACACAAACACGTCGGAACCCTTGACGAACAAAATGGAGAAAGAATCATCCAAATCCGCTAACTCATTTGTATGCCATTTCGTGACATACAAACACCATTCCATTTTTATTTATATAGATGAAAGCTTAAGTCGTAGTTTGTACGCTTGGTAGAGAAGTTTGATAGATCATGCTTTAAATTTCATGTAAACTTCAGTGATTTATACAACTTTGGCTACCTACAGCTCAAAATTGTGACGATGTGGAACATTTCTGAGAATTACATCAAATTTAGCAACTCCAAATCTACTAAAAACACATATTTTGATCTTTGAAACACGCATATGACCCACTGTTTACCGCAAAAAGTGTGACCCTAGATTTCCATTCAAATGCCGGTTTTCACTTTCTCTTATCATATTGCGATACTCCAGAATGAATCAGGTGATTACTTTGAATGTGAAATAATTTATGGGTTTGGAAGTTTTCCAAAAATCACTCATAACCGACTGAAACAAACACACTGAGGAACAGAGCACTAAACAATCCCACAAGCAAACGGTGCAATAAACCTCTCATCAATTAAAAACACCATTCAGTTTCGCAACAAATAAATGAATTATTGATAATTAAATGTTTACTTCTTTCAATGCATGTTTGAACTACATTGAAGCACAAAAAAAAACTGGTCGTGTCCCTACGGTTTGCAAACAATAGTGCAGATCAGCGTTTTTCAAACTGTGGGTTGCGTTCTTTTGGTGGATACATTTTTGTTTTAATACTCTCATTTTAAATTCGGCAATCACATTTTGTTTAAATGTTTTAAATTGTTCAAATATTTAGGATTCAAGTGATGTTCAAAGAGTCGAAGCGGCAAACGTACAGCTCTTCAGCAATATCAAGCAGATGTTTTTTTCTTCATGGCATTATGTCCATTACAAGTTTTTCAGGACATTAAGTATCTTAATGCTACACGCTCAAAAAAGAATTCTGAAAAACGTGAACTGTCAAAAATACACCATGAACTACCACAAATGGTCACATAAACATGATCTAGTTCACGGTGTATTTTTGTTGTTGACGAGTTCACGTCTGCTGTTCACGGATGCTAGAACGGATTTTTTTCTGTGTAGCCAAAATATGAACCGAATTGAAAACAATCAAAAATCAAGTAGAATTTGATGACAGAAGAAAACAAAAAAGTAAGAGGTCAAATCTTGTCACCACTTAAGATGATCCACAACCTTGAGAAGCGTGAGAACCCCTGCCGTGGATGACCGAAACGGTCGGCGAGCTCAATATTTATGCATTCGTCAGGTCAGGCGGCCAGAGGTCAAGCCAGAATTGCACGCATTTCTCGCTTGGGTGACGTGCGACCCCGTTAACCCATCCGTCTGGGCTGCGGACGGAACAATTAATGGTGCCATAAATTTTAAACACAAATATAAACCTTTGTCCGCCGTTGTTGTTTGCCAACATCAATGTAGGTACGCTTCGATTCGGACAACATTTGTTTTCACACGTTTTCAGTTGTCAACCAGGAAAATGAACTGGCGGTAGATTTATTTGTGCCCTGGTCATTTCTGTCTTTATGGCGCGAATGCAACGAATGGATTTTTTGTTTGTTTAATTTAAAACATTCATCAGAAACTTCACTTACGGGACCGTCGATGGCAACCTATAACAATCGTTCAGTTTTGTCGTCAAAAGTGAAAAATGTGTGCTTCTTCTCTTCCAGATGCTTGAGAAGTAGTTGGCGATCTTTGGAGTTTCCAGAAAAAAACACGACATTCTTGCTTGTGCGATTTGAAAGAAAATATAAATTTGTTGTCCGGTGTGAAACCACCGAGAACAAAACCGGTAGGTGCTACCGCGCCATCACTCACCTCGTCGGCTGCTTTTCCCGAGCTGCCGAAGCCTTCGAGTCGGACCGAACAGTCTGCCCAGGTGACGAAAGCAAAAAGTCAATCCGGCAAGATTGACCTAACGGCGTCCCCCAGCCCGCAACACCAACGCGCGCACGGTTCGTCGTCGTCTCACCGATCGACTCAACAAGCCACCGAAGCTACCCAACCCAATGTTGCTGTGGTGGACTTGTTCAAAAAGCCGATCCATGCGCTGCGATCGCATAGCAAGAATGGCAACGGCAACGAGACCGATGAATCGTCGGCATCTACGAGCAACAGGCGAAGCAGAGGCCGACCACCCGGCAAAAAGCCACGCCGAGAAGACGATGACGACGAGCAGGATGAGGATTCCCAATCGTAATGGCTCTCACATCCTATAATATCGCGTCCATCAACATCGGCACCATCACCAATCCCACGAAAATAGCAGCGCTGCGCACCTTCATCAACAGCCAAAGTCTCGATATTGTGTGTCTGCAAGAAGTGGAAAACGACCAGCTCTCCTTGCCTGGCTTCGTCGTATACACGAATGTAGACCACACGAGAAGAGGAACAGCTGTTGCTCTGAAGGAACACATTCAGGTCTCTCACATCGAGAAAAGCCTGGACAGCCGCCTAATCGCTCTGCGAGTGCATGATACCACGATCTGTAACCTCTACGCTCCCTCCGGCTCTGCTCAGCGCGCAGCACGGGAGGATTTCTTCAACGGCACTCTCGCCTACTATCTGCGCTACCCCACTCAGCATGTCATCCTCGCTGGCGATTTTAATTGCGTGCTTCGAGCATGCGACTCGTCCAGCCCCAATACCAGCCCTGCACTCAAAACTGCTGTGCAGCAGCTGCAGCTCCACGATGTGTGGGAAAAGTTGCGCCCCCGGGATGCCGGTTTTACGTACGTTTGCCGGAACGCACAATCGCGCCTCGACCGCATTTATGTGAGCAGCGGTTTGCGGGAGCACTTGCGTACCGCGCATACGCATGTCTGCTCATTCACGGACCATAAAGCGCTGACACTCCGTCTTTGCCTCCCCCAGCTAGGACATGAGCCCGGCCGTGGTTTCTGGTCCCTTCGACCGCATCTTCTCACCGATGAGAACGTTGCCGAGTTCCAAACACAGTGGCAATATTGGACTCGGCAGCGCAGAAATTACGGCTCATGGATCGAGTGGTGGATTTCGTACGCTAAGCCAAAAATAAAAACCTTTTTCAAGCGTAAATCGCGTATCGTCTTTGACGAATTTCACGACGCCCATCAGCGTCTATATGCGGAGCTCCGGCTAGCGTACGACGGGTACTATCAGCATCCCGAAATGTTACCCACCATCAATCGATTGAAAGGCGAAATGTTGGCGCTTCAACGCAACTTTTCGCACATGTTTATGCGAATGAACGAGACGCACGTGGCGGGAGAACCCGTCTCGATATTTCAGTTGGGGGAGAGACGAAGGAGAAGGACCGTCATCACCCAGTTGCGAACGGAGGAGAATGAGACCGTTGCCGAGCCAGCAGCGATCGAAGCGAATCTGCTAAACTTCTTCTCGCGTCTCTACACGGAGGAAGCAACAGCAGAAAACAACAACGATGACGGGTTTACATGCGAGCGTGTGATCCCACCCGAAGATCCCATCAATCAAGCCTGCATGGACGAGATCACCACTGCAGAAATCCTCTCTGCCATCCGAGCGAGTGCCCCACGGCGTTCCCCCGGCAATGATGGTATCCCACGGGAATTTTATTTACGTCTCTTCGACGTGATCCATCGCGAACTCAATCTCCTGCTCAACGAAGCACTAGCCGGCAACCTTCCCCCTGCTTTTGTGGAGGGCATCATCGTGCTGGTGAAGAAGAAGGGAGGGGAGAATACGGCCCGGTCGTATCGACCCATCTCGCTCCTCAACAGCGACTACAAACTCCTCTCGCGCATTCTCAAAACCAGGCTAGAATGCGTCATGCGAGCTCACCACGTGCTGAGCGACGGGCAGAAATGCTCTAACTCGGAGCGTAACATTTTTCAGGCCACTCTTGCTCTGAAAGATCGGATTGCGAGTCTCCGTCACCACCGGCGCGCCGGCAAGCTTATTAGCTTTGATTTGGAGAACGCATTCGATCGGGTCCGGCACTCATTCCTGTTCGGCACCATGTGCTCGCTCGGCTTTAGTCGGGATCTCGTCTCTCTTCTCACGCGCATTGCCAGTCGATCCACCTCTCGGCTGCTCATCAACGGGCGTCTCTCACGTCCGTTCGAAATCCAACGTTCGGTCCGGCAGGGTGACCCGTTGTCCATGCATCTCTTCGTTCTCTACCTCCACCCCCTGGTGTGTAGGCTCGAACAAGCATGTGGCAACGATTTGTTGGTTGCATATGCCGACGATATCAGCGTCATCGTGACGTCAGCCCCACAGATAGAGCTGATGAATGAAATATTTATCCGGTTCGAGGCTGTTGCCGGCGCGCGGTTGAATCTGCGCAAAACAGTGGCGATCGATGTCGGGTTTTGCGAAGGTAATTCAATCAACACCCAATGGCTACAGACAGCCCATGTAGTCAAAATTTTGGGTATTACCTTCGCAAACTCGATACGCTTGATGACCACTCTAAATTGGAATGCGCTGGTGGGGAAGTTTGCGCAACAAATGTGGCTGCAATCGATACGCATGCTGACCCTGCATCAGAAAGTCATCATGTTGAATACGTTCGGCACCAGCAAGCTGTGGTACGTTTCGTCGGTGTTGCCACCACTAGGAGTGCATACGGCGAAAATCACTTCAACGATGGGTACGTTCCTGTGGAGAGGAGTGCCCGCCCGCGTCCCGATGATGCAGCTTGCGCGCAGCAAGGAGCATGGGGGATTAAACCTTCATTTGCCTGCGTTGAAGGCGAAATCACTCGCCATCAACCGTCATCTCAAAGAGATCGATTCCATTCCCTATTATAAATCCCTTCTTTTCCACGATAATCCCCGCCCTGCAATCTCAATAGATAATCCCGACCTGAAAATAATCCTCTCAAACTACTCCCAAATTCCACCCCCTATCCAAGAAAACCCCTCCGCCGATCTCATCCACCGGCATTTCGTCTCCCAAACGGACATGCCCAAGGTGGAACGAAGTCATCCGACGATCGACTGGCCACGTGCGTGGCGAAATATCAGCGACAACAAGCTCTTCTCGGCGGAGCGTTCAAAGCTCTACCTGTTGGTGAACGAGAAGTGGGAGCACCGAAAACTGCTGTCCGTGATGCGGAGAGCAGACGACGAGTTTTGCACTCATTGCGGTGGCCCAACGATTGAAACGCTCCAGCACAAATTCAGTGACTGTGCTCGTGTCGGCCCGGCATGGACGGTCCTACAGCAGAGGCTAGCAGTGCTGATGAATGGATGGAGGCGACCTTCATTTGAAGACCTGATGAGACCGGCGTTCCCGGGTGTAAGAAGAGAAACAAGAGTCAAGATGCTAGAAGTTTTTGCTAAGTACATCACCTTTGTTAATGATGTTAACGGAAGAATCGATGTAAACGAATTAAACTTTCATCTAGATCTGTGATTTTTAAATGTAAATAATTGTTACCGTGAATTACTTAACTGACTGAATAAAACCAAATTTTACAAAAAAAAAAAAAAAAAAATTTCTATAATGAAGTTCAAGATCTCCTGCCCAAGTCCACTAAACTCAAATATATTGTCTACGGTTGGCGGCACCTTTTGCTTACTTCTTTTTTAAAGAAGGAGGTACGGCAAACTCCGAAGGATCTGGTTACGCCTATAGATACGTAGGCCTCCACGAAGCTGCGTTGTCTCAAATGCAAAAAAATCCCATTTACGTTATATTACGTAAATGGAATTTACGTAGAAAAAGGACATATCGGTATCTATTAAGAATCGTCAAAGACGAAAAAGCACAGAGTACACTGTGTATGATGATACTTGTGACCTAACAACATATCTTTAATTCCAACCCTATTGAGCTTGAGACCGAAGAAAATCTAGTGATTGAATTGATTACCAATTTTTCCAATGGTGTCCTTAAACTGGATATATAATTGTCATCCAGGATGCCATTATTTCTCTCCCGGTAATCAACGCATTTTCCCCGCAATCGACATAATATATGTTCTCGCAGCTTCTGCAAAGTGGAAAACAAATGGCCCTCCTTTCCAAAGCCACAACCATGAACACAAAAATGGAAAGGAAGTATCTCTGACTCCCACGTGGACTACCGAATGCTAGGAGGAGAGTGCAAATTTATCGATAAAGTTTCCAACACTTTCAGGTTATCCATTAAAAGGCGCTCCTCGCGCCATTGTGCGGTCTTTCGAGCATTGTTCGCGCCGCTCTCTCCCCTCTAATTTGAAGGCGATGCTTTTTACCAACTTCCGTCCGGAAAAGTTCAGGCAAGCATTATCTTGGTCTTTCCGCTACATCGCAGCTCGCAGTTGGTTGCTCGGGTGCACGTCTCGTGTGCCAGAGTGCCTATAATAATGCATTTTATTCCTCTGTCGGGGTTGCGATCGTGGATGTGCCGTTATCTTCCTTTGCTAGAAAAGCTGATGATACAGACAAACAGACAAGACACTAAAGAAATTTTCTCTGCTCACATGTTGAACGTTTATTTCATGTGTCTTATACCTTACACCAGAGGCACACGCTTCGTTTTCCCTCCTGTTTGACGTTTCACAAAAGCGCCTTCTACAGGTCTTGTTACGCCAAGGGCAAAGAGGCAACGTCTTCTTATCTATGAAGATGGTATTGTCATGCAGGCTATTTGCGTTGATACTGTGAACCAGGGTGGATTTCCTTCGAAGATGTAAATCAGTGTGGGCGAATCTGTGATTGCGGTTCGTGTTGGACGACTTTAAAATGAAGATGTTGCAGCATTTGACTGTTGCTGGTGACCAGTTTAGTTCTTATGATAACTGGTTGCAATTAGAGTGATTTTCTAGCGATTAGAAAAGACTGTCTATTTCCGTGTGAATTGTTCTCAACAGGGCTGTATTCAGTTTGGAGAGGTCAGAGAATAATAGAAAAAACGAAAATGAATTGCTGGGTGATAGGATCGGCCACTACAATTGCAATCACAAATTCTTTTTGCTTTTACCTAAAGCAAGAGAACAGTTCTTTTCAAAACTAGGTATACGTGGCAAAAAGATAATGAAAATAAAAGAAATGGCGTTTCTCCGGAATGCACGCTTTCCTCCAAGCGTGAAATGGTTGATGTTGACAATTGCATCGAGATGAGCAATCAGTTCGATGCTTCAGACACATTTTTCGAAAACCCAACCGAAGCAGCCTCTAGCTCAGGTTCTTTGATTAAAATGGAGAATCAAAGGTATCCACTTATCGTGGTCACTTTTGCCGAATTTAGAGAATTTAGTCAGAAGTTCTTAAATTCCATAAGGGAAATCAAGGTTTCCTCCGAATCGCAAAATTAGGAGACTGTCACGTGTTAGAGTGAAGATGCATAATTGTTTTACTCTTGACGACCAAGCTGAACGTCTGTTTAAGGTCGTCTTGTAAGGTCTCTCAAGTAACTGTAAGTTATCTGAAGAGATTAAAAATTAAATAAATGATTTACTTGGATTTTTTTCAGTCCAAGTAATCATTATGAAAAAGAGAACCCAAACTGACATTCGTCAGAAAGAGCTTTCTAATGAACATTATTGAGCTCACTTTAACAAAAGTGATCGAAATAATATTAAATCCCTAGAGAATGCAATACTTATGTTCGACGCCCTTGTGACATGGGAACAATTCCAGAAACCAGGAAGAAATTTCCAGAACCCACTAAGTGCCGTCGTTGCCAAAAGTGGGGTCATGATACTAAACATTGCTACATGGATGCTGTTGGGGGGTCGTTACCTCTGGTTTGAATGAAAAATCTTTCGATAGCAGTGTTTATGGTACACGGCTTCAAAGCTAAAATTTATTAACGAAATAAACTTATTGCGTACAAAATAAAAATAAAATTACTTACATTCCAATTTCTTCTACAATTACCCTTGAGGAACAAACCCGCCACCTTTTCTAATTCTATTTCAATCTACAACTAATCCAATTCAATACATTTTCACAAAGCTATATGCAAACACCTCAGTGTTGCCAGTTTCATCACAAATTCATCGCAACACATGAGGAGGTTCTTCTCTCGCTAAGGACATCTATCATGTGGAGGAAGATACCAAAAAGTTTGTATGCGTAAATTGCGGGGCACCCATAAGTCTAATACTTGGGATTGTCCTTCGCGTAAACGAATTGTTGAGACGCGTACTAGGCTGTTAAACGATAAAGTTTTTTGTTCCCGGAATTCCACAGGTGGAATCTCCAACAATGCTTTTTTTTCAGCTGACGATCGTTTGCTTAAAAATCATATCCGTCATGTTAATTATAATCAGCCGTTTAAATCTTTTAATTTCGAATGGATTTACCCAAGCAAACTCGTGTGACGATATTATATATCATCGCTGAAATTTTTGAATTGTTCTTTTTATTACATTTTTGAGTTATGGCCAATTTTGTGGAAAATGACCAAATAAGCCTTTTCTTTGAAAACCCATATTTCAATCGAAGCATCGGAAAAACAAAGATTTTTTATCAAAGCAATTGCAAATTTTCTAAAACATCTGAAAAAAGATATTGGATTGGTCTTCATGAAGTATAAGTCGGAATGGATGATTTCAGTTGCATAGATAAATTTCCACTCTTTTTAAATTGGCCTTTCACGACACAGCCCAGTCGAAAAATTGTTTGGCGTTATTAATTTCTGCTGACTTTCTAATACTAGCATCTCTAACCATTCGCTTAATGTTGCCACCGATACCATTACAAGGACATTTTCCATGTGAGGTTGGGAAAACGTGCCATTCTGCTTTAATTTTAAAATCATTTTCAGAAAGTCAGCAGAAATTAATAACGCCAAACAATTTTTCGACTGGGCTGTGTCGCAAAAGGTGAAGGACCAATTAAAAAAGATTGGGAGTTCATCTATGCAACTGAAAATGACTATTCAGAGGCTGAAAAATTTCTTCAGGAAAGATTTTCTAACCTTGTTCCAATTCCTGGAACAAAAATATATCATTCATTTATACTAAAAGACGAACGAAGCATTTTTGCTAGTAAATGCTCAGATGCACATGAAAACCAAGAAAATACAGCATGCTTTGTTCTTAATAATACAAATAAACGAAAATCTTCTGGTGTTAGCAACCAAAGACAATCTTCCCGGTTGAAAAAAATAGATAGTATTAAGATGAAAATGTAAGTTATGTACTGAATAATTGAATAAATAAAATAAAAAAATAATAATAATCTTATTTGATGCATAGAAAAGAAAGAATCCCTTTTCAGTGTAATGAAAAATTGAGGCAGAAACAGTTTTTTTCAGTTTTTCTTAGCGGTGTAATTTTTCATGAAAAATATCATCCATTCCGACTTATACTTTATAAAAACCAATCCAATATATTTTTTTCAGATGTTTTAGAAAATTTGCAATTTCTTTGATAAAAAATCTTTGTTTTCCGATGCTTCAATTGAATTATGGGTTTTCAAAGAAAAGGCTTAGGGTGATGTGCTAGTATCCATCGTATTAAGCATTGATCAGTGAGAACTGCAACTGAATGATGCTGATACAAATCGATGCCAAACAATTCATTCTCAAAACGGCTTTAGCATTGTTCAATAACATTTTGATAAATCTTGATCTATTTTTGGAAATAATGCAAAGAAAATGCATCTTACCGTATTCTCAATCCGTCGTATCGTTTTCAACTCCGTCGCAATCAGTTTCCAGATTCGTCTCACAACTTACGGCTCACTGTGTGTATTGAATGGTTAAAACACAACATATCAACACTATAATAAAATGTTTTACTAGAATATATAGATCTACGGGCATCTCCCTCCATTCCTTCAGCATGATGGAATATACTAATTTCCTTTAAAATTAATTGTTCGTCATCAAAATTCAGCCCAAACATATGAACACAATTCCGTTTGACCGTACAATTATGGCATTTGCTCACAGTACAGCGAAAACAACACAATCAAAGGAACCGTATTTTTACGTCGAGCGTCGTGCACACATTGATGCGCACAAGCTTTTTTTTTTCTCAGTACGACGGATAGAACTTTGTTTACATTCTCAATTATACGCGGCGGTTGAGGAAATTTCGTAAAATTTGATAATTTATTGAAGTTTTACGGCATGTGATTGGAATGAAATCCTTCAGTGAAGAAGTACGAAGGTTTTCCATAGTGAAAATACGTGCCCGGCGAAGTAAGTCACCCACGGGGGCGGGAAGAAACTTGTGTTGGATAGTAGTGTGGCTCAGTCGATCGCTAAGCATTTCTCTCAAATCGTGTTCGTCCATGAGATTTCGGTGAAATAGTGCAAAGTGGATAATTGAACTGAATTTATTTACCGAAATACAGTAGTTTTATTGCATTTTTGGTGTATAAGTGTACAAACCATAACAGTTTTCACAAAATAACCCTTGGATAATGAATCTATGTTGCAGGTTAGTTTGAATATCCGCCGTAGTGGAACATTTAAAGTTTGATACGACGAATAGTAGCGCTTACGACGAAGTAGAACAAAACCCTATATGGTCATTTTCCACAAAATTGGTCATAACTCAAAAACGAAAATAAAATGCATTTCAAAAACTTCAGCGATTAAAGCTTATGAAATTACCTTGTCAAAAATATATTTTTGAAAGTTTTCCACTAATTGGAACATAGTTTTTCCGGCTTTTCTTTACAAATTTTCTCAACGGTGGAAAATTTTGTGGAAAACTGTTTCCAGTTAATGTTTTTTTTTTATTCCTGAGAAAACTTGCTTTCATTTTCATAAAAAAAAAAATTGTTTCTACGATGCTTCTTTCTTGAGTTATGATTTTTCAAAGAAAAGGCTAAAAATGGCACATTTGCACATTTTTTACAAAATTGGCCATAACTCAAAAACGAAAAAAAAGTACATTTCAAAACTTTCAGGGATTAAAGTTTCATAAGCTCATTATCTTCTCAAAAATATTTTTTTTAAATTTTAAATGAGCTGGAGCATAGTTTTTCCGGCTTTTCTTTACAAATTTTCTCAACGGTGGAAAATGTTGTGGAAAACTCTTTCCAGTTAATACTTTTTTTTCCTGAGAAAATTTGCTTTCATTTTCATAAAAAAAACTTTGTTTCTATGATGCTTCGTTCTTGAGTTATGATTTTTCAAAGTAAGTAGTGTTAGGGAAAAAAAATTCCAACTTAGTTTTCCGGAAAAATGGGCGACCCTGAATTTTTCTCAATTTTTTTTATTCATATATTGATGAGCCCTGCCTGTGGAAAAAGTTTCATGAAAATCTGAGACCTTTCGGCCCAAACCCGTACGGAAATAAAAAAAAATCCACATTAGCAAATATTTCAGAAAATTTATTAGAATTTCTTCGAGAACTACTTGAAAAATTCACAGCAAAAATTATCCAGGGCTTCATGCAAAAAAAATACATTAATTGATTCTTCCAGGCGGAACCTTATATTTCATAAGATTTTCATAAGCAATTATACATGATTCAATTGTGAAAATGTTCTTAACGATTTCTCAAAGTGTTTCTATGCAGTTCTCCCCGCATACATTCAAAACTCTCTAGAAAATATTGGTTTAAAATCAATCAATTTTTTTTTATATTCCTACGTTTAAGATTCCTAGCGGAATACGTTTCTGTCAAAAAAAAAAAAACTATTCCGTGAAAATACTCAAAAATTTCCCAAGCAATTTGTTCGGGGATTTCTTCAAAGAATTATATTATTGTTTCCCATGTGATGTGGTCCTAGTATTCTTCCTAGCAGTTCACCAGAGATTCTTCCAAGTATTTTCCACAGATTTTTTTTCGTCAAACATTATGAAAAATCAAAAGCTTCTTTAAAGGATTTTCCAATTCGTATTAGAACTTTAAAAAAATCTCTCCATAAATTCCATGAGACATTCTTTTAGGTTCTAGATTTTTTGCCCAGGAACACCTTTTTTTAATTTCTTATAACAAGACAATTTAACAAGACAATTTACACCGTCTTCAGTACATAAGCTGCACAGACTGAACGATCACTAACATTAGGCAACGGACAACACGAAACACCCAGTGGCCCAACGATGAATTTTTCGTTTGACGAAAAGTTTTCACCGACTGGAGCGGGAATCGAACCCACACCCCGTGGCACAATACGGCTTGACGACTGACGCTGCTAACCGCAAGGCCACGAAGCCCACAATTCTTTACGTATTACTCTACAAATCACTCCGTATCCATATTCATTATATATTACATTTCTTAAGTAACACATGCAAAACATTTTTTAAAGGGCTTCATTTGAAACTCGATAGATATATTTTGCCTAAATTAAACTTAGGAAAAATACTATATTTCTGTCCAAAAATTCAAGAATTCAGCGTAAAAATCATTAAATTTTGTATAAAACTTCAGACGATATACCTATTTCTAACGGAATACATTTCTGTAAAAAAAAAACTATTCCGCGAAAGTACTCGAAAAATTCTCAAACAATTTATTCGGGGATTTCTTCAAAGAATTATAATTTTGTACAAAATTTTATTCGATATACCTGACAGAAAGACTGAAGTGGTTTACTACAAAAAATCTTGTCCTTTAACCTTAGTCTTTTGTAATGGATTATAATGTAGTCAAATATCGACTTAAGGTCTACAATAGCCCTATTTAGCACGAGACATGAAAAATGAACTGTCACACGATATGTATTGGAGTTCAATATCAATTGTCCCTAATTACAGGTTCCCTCTGGAACATCCGGTGGTCCCGGAAGTAGTCACTGTAGTCAACTATCCATTTAGAGTCTACAGTTGCCCTATTTACGACAAGACATGAAGAATGAGCCGTCGCATGATATGCTTTGGTGTCAAAATCGAAATGTCCCCTATGCAAAGTTCCCCCGGGGCACTGGGCGGCGCCATGAGTGGCCAAATCTGTACAAGACTCATTTTCAACTTATAATAGGGTATTTTATGATAAGCTAGGGAGAAAACAATATTGCGCGACATATTTTGGGTGAATAAATTGTTTGATCCCAATTCGGATCCACTACCGGCACCGATTCCGGGGAAATGGCCATATATTGGTTGTTTCTGGACCAATATTAATACTTGGCGCACCAATCGCTTCAGAATTAGATCTTCTATCTTCATGTGTAGTAAAATTTTGATTTTTTAGCCGAGACCTTTGCTAAAAACACGTCATAATTTTACTGCATAAGACATGCTTCCGGAAATCCGGATTATCGCCGGTATCCGGTGGTCATAGTTCATCTCCGTGGATGCACCTCAAAACTAGATTAGTTGACTAGTCCATTACTTCTTAAAGAATTGAAATCGGTCAATTTTTGTCAAAGTTACAGCATTCCAAAGTTGTCCCAATTTTTGCCTGTCCCAGTTATTTTGACAACCCCCTGTATATCAAATATTCCATCATTTGCGATACTTTAAAAATGGGGAGGGTGCAAAAAAAGGGGGGAGGGCTTCCTGCAAATTTTATTACAACTCTTCATATTGGACTTAACGTTTAAAACATTATATGGTACATGAATTCCGCTGTCCTGAATATAAAACACTGTGTCGGTTTATTGATTAGATTAGATTTTTAAATAAAAAATGCAAAAAGTTCAAGTATATTTTAAAAATGACCTGGGGCAGACACGAACATTCTGAAAACACCATTATTTTTGTTTATTTTTATACTTTCAAGCCCGGGGTGTCCGGTCTCTGTGCATTCATATCGACTTTTTTTGTCGAACTGTGTTATCATTGGCATTTTGCATGAACTCCGAAGTTACTTAAAACCATGGCGAAAAGATTTATGAAGAAACATTTTTTCTTTGACTTGCAGAAAATCAAAAATAAAACCTTTTTGGTGGGACAAATTTGTATAATTGTGATAGGAAATGTAAAAAATTAAATTTGCTGAAGAATTTCTGATGGAATTTCAGATATCAGAAGCCAAACGTATAAGAATTTTGCAATTTATTAAAAAACTTAAAATTTATCAATTTACTTTACATATTTTAAACTGTTTCTTTTTGAAGTATGATATGATTTTTGTATTAAGTTCCTCAATAAAGTGTCAACACAGCGAAGATAAGTGATTATTTTTATTTTTTTAGGGATAAATGATTATAGAAGAAGTCTGTCGCGCTGTTTTTTTTTGTACAACACTTGTGATTTATATGCTATCAATTTGTAGCAAAGACATCTTTCGACATCAAACCAAAATGTATTCCTCAAGCATCTTCTTAAGAACAATACTCGACAATTTTTATTTACAGTATGGCCCTTTATACTACGGTAAAATCAACAAATGGACATGAAAGTCGCATAAGAATGAACGCACTATAGTATATATATATATATACAGATCGAGTAAATCACAGTTTGAAATCGTTATATCTTAAAATCCAGAAAACAGAAAATAAAAACTTGGGGTCTTTAGTAACGTTGTTCTGGAGATGAAGCGCTATCTGATGGTACCTCATTTAATCAGGAATTTGACCGCTAGGTAGCACTAGTGGGCATGGAAGTTTTACTTTTATTTTGCGGATATTTCAGGATCCTGACCATTTAGAAGGTCTTCAGCAACATTTTTATTATGTTAAGGACTATCATTGTTCGAACTAGTTGATTCAAAATTTTGCCACAAGGCTGTGCCACAAATGATATTGAAGCAATGCTGATGGGTGATACAGTGTGCTTTTAGTGCTGTCTTCTCCTTCAGTTGTTGTATTGCTGGATCGGTGTAGCAGTTTCCTTCTCTCAGCTTCTCATCCAGAACGTTGATGTGTGATTGATGACCATTCATACGGGTTTGGAGTTTGTTTGTTGTCATCCCTATATATTTTTAATGGCAGTCTCTACAGTCTATCTTGTATATCACGTTGCTTTTATTCAGATTTGGAACAGGATCTTTTGCTGTTTTGTATAGACGTCCGACTGTATTATGAGATGCCCATAGTTGTATTACTATTTTGTAATATTTTCTTAATGGAGGGAGTCAATTGGCGAATATACGGTATCGATCTAAAAGATGCTGGCAGTCTTCAAAAAATCTCACTCCAAGAGCTGCTGAGATTTAAAACGCACAGATCAAGATCGATTGCATGCGCTCGTTATATTCTAATCTAGGCATGCACTGAATCATGCGTCTTGTATGAGAGGATTGAATCCCAGGATTCAATCCTTGATTGATGAGTATTATTAGAAAAAGTCGAGTTATCCTTGAAAAACATAAGTGAAAATTGTCGGTGACAGCACACACGGAATTCTGTAGATATATTTTTCCTCAAAAGATCTTCACACATTTTTATCTTTATACACGTATCTGTACCTGCGGAAATTTCTATTTGTATTTGTTCTAGTTTGGTGAAGTATTTTGTGTTTGTCGTCATCATCACACACACGTCAACTCACTTTAAATCATTATATTTCAGTGGATTCTGTTCCCTTTGTCTACCCGAAAATGCTCAAGGAGTTTGAGTTTAGAATTTGTGGTGCAGGAGACAATCACACGAGCCTAACCATATGAAGACTTTGCCTAAAGCAAACAAGGATTACATCCCCGCAAGCTTTCGCAAATTTATAAATTTAGTTATGAATGTGATTATTTATTATAAATAAATTTTATGTGCGTGAAAATAATATAATAATTCAAGGGTTTAATCAAATTCCTTTACATCATATCTTCAAATCAAATGTTTAGACTTGATCCTTCTCACAGGAGATTGTAAGGGAGGATTGTTTAGAACTCCATATGCGCCATTTGATATACATTTAGTTTTCCTACAAATACAAATCTTACTACGGGGAGAGGAGAGTTTGCGTCTAAATTATCCTGAATTTTCAAAAAACTAGAACACACTATTGGCGTGTGAAACATTATTGCTATTCTGGGGTAAATCTTTCGGGAAGATGTTTTTTTTTCATTTTTCGATTTAATTACTGTTAATATATTCCTTTGACTACGAATATATACTAGGTTCAATGCCGCTCGTTGACACATTAATAAAAGTTTACGGAACAAGTTGCAGAATGATGATTTTTACAGCATGAGTCGTAAATTTATCCTACGAGGCTTGCCGAGTAGGATAATTACGACAAGTGCTGTAAAAATCGAGTTCTGCAACGAGTTACGTACAACATTTTTTGCAATTTCGTAGAAGACCACTTGAGGGTGTCAGAAATTATATCGGAATGCACTGACCATCATTTTACAATTTATGAAAAATGGTTGTGCAATGATTCATTACGCAACTCAAAACAGTTGCGTTATGAGAAAGCGTTGCGTAATGAATCATTACAGCACTGGTTTCAGTTTCGTAATGACTATTCCCGCACTGCATACTACAGTGCAGGAAAGTAGGCCGTTTCATGACAGATTGGCGTGAGGAAAAACAGCCTATTACGATGAGAAATTGCAAAAAAAAATATGTTCAGCACAATTGTGCTACTTCAGCGCTCTTAAATGGGAAAAGTAATTCTAGTATTTCAAGTTATTTTTAGAAATTTTAATACAAATTCTCTGGCAAAACTTCTAACTATCACAATGGAAATGAATCCGAGTTAATGAGAAGGAGGAAAAACCTACGGAGAATATTTTTCTTTAGCTGAAAAACAAAACAAAAATGAAGCAATTATCGTTAACCACTAGAGAAATATCATGCACTCTTTTCTACATCCGTTCTGATACTCTCGTTTTAGCTGGAAATAAATGGCAATTGATTCGTAAGGATTTCATCCTGGGATTGAATAACAGAACAAATCCCGCTCACTGAGATTGGAAAAAAGCAGAATTCAAAACGATCCTACAAATGTAGATGAATTCAAAGCATGCTTGTTTAAATCTCAGATTAGAAAGATGATCTTAGAAGCAGTGATGCATTTGAACGCGTTCAGTTCGCGTTCCAGTTCAATTTTTTGAACGGAGTGATCAAGTAGGCTTGCTCATTGTTCAGTTCAAAAATTTGAACGCTAGAGAGCAGAAAACTGAACGCAGATGGTTTTGATAGATTTCACGGCATCTGAACGTGCTGAAATGCTATGTTTATTATAATTAAATGTAACTTATCACCAGTTTATTAAATATTTTCCAGGTATAAACCTAAATCCATGCTTTGATTACCGTTGTAATGCATTGCGTTCTGAACGGGCCGTTCGAGAGCAACGACAGGCTCTGGCTCGAGAGTTCAATGTTTATTGCGTTCTCGTTCAAAATTTGAACGCGCTCCGTTCATTTTTGGCTCGCGTTCAGTTCGAAATGCATCACTGCTTAGAAGACTGGATGCTGGTTTTTCCATGCTATTGGTTACATGTGATTTGCGCAGTATTCTGTTGATGAACGTACGTGGATAGTCATTCTTGCGTAGATGACTGTGTCTTCGGCAAAGTAGTTTAGTAGCTTAAGGGCTATCATTATTTGAGCCAACTAATAGGATATTTTGCCACCTGGCGGAGCTAACGAGCATGACATTTTTGTTTTGCGGATACTGCAGGATCTTGATATTTTGAACTGGCACCTTCGGCAAAGTTGTTTAGAAGTTCAGGGACTATCATTATTTTACAAAATCTCGAACTTTAAGGATTGAGCATGAGCATGAGCATGATTGACCGCCCGCAGTTGCTACTCCGTTATTGCAAGAACAGCTGTACTTACACAGGGAACCAACAGACATTACTCGGGATCAGTAGCATCTTCAATGTGTTACTGGTGCTCTCATTATTATAACAAACAATACCGGCACCGGCTGCGTCCGAATGCAGGCTGCTGCTCAGTTTGCTGAGTAGTGAACCGTTGTCCAAGCTTTCCGTCTGTAAACCAGTTAAATAGAAATTGATGAAGACCAAATACTTGACCCAAATCCATGAAACACAACCACCAGACAAAGAACAAAATTTTCTAACCCTTGAAAAAGATTGAAAGTACAATCGAAACGTTGGGCGTAGAAGAAATATTTTAGTTCTGATTGCCTTTGAGACTGAAAGCCGCTAAGAAAATCCCCGGTGTAACTCATAACAGTCGAAAGCATCCAACTAAATCCCGAATTTCTTGACAAAAATAATAATACGATTTGAGCTACTGAACAATTTTACCGAAAACGTCATCTTTCTAAGTGGTCAGACTCCTGAGATATTTGCAAAACCAAAGATGTTGTACAAAGTACAACGAGCGACTACTCGCGTTACAAAATTTTCGTCTGAAGATACGAAAGCAAGAGACAAATCGAAAACACTTCATAGAAAACTCTTATATAATCTGCTTCAAGAAAATCCAGAAAAAATAATTTCTGACGCAATTGGTGATGTATTTTGGTAATATTTCAAAAGGACTTTAAATGAAGTTCACAAAAGAGTTTGTAATAAAATTAATGGGAAAACTATTTGAAGGGTTTAATAGAGGATTTTTTGTAGATCTTTCAGCGAAATATTTTAGTGTAAGATTCTAAAGAATCAATACATTTTTGGACTTCTGCAAGGTTAAGTAGTTTTTTGTAGTTTAATCCGGGAGCATATTCCAGAATTAATTTGTTGACAAAAATTGGACATAGGTGGAATGGGTTGGAATTCACGTTGAAAGTATGAACAAATCTCATAATATTATTTGACTAATTTCGAAGACATTCGTAGCAAAACTTCTTAAGTCTCCCTTTGATATTCCTTTGGAAACTTGATTATACTAAAATGCTTCAAGCAATATCGATGAGTAGCTTCAAGCAATTTGCTACAAATCTGTTGGAAATTAGTCAAGCGTCTGGAAAAAATAAAGCTTAGTCAATATGTTTATGTAGTTTAGGCAATAAGTTTATTGATTGACAAATACTTCAAAAATAACTGAAGCCATTTATTTGAATAAAAAAAATATGGTCGATTTTGTTGGATTTTTCCACACAAGATTAAATTTCTATCATCCTCCTGCTATCTATTGTCTAAAAAATTCCGTTTGTAATTGTTTTTCCATTTTGCTATTAATTTTATCGGACATTATATAAATTTTAGGTAATGTTTGGATTTATTTAGTGAATTTTCATAAGGAACATCATCTTCATCGGACATTTCAAGCAGAGTATCCTCCATTCTCCATCTCCATTGCCCAAGCATATCGGCATTGCCCATTGGGCAATCATAATGTAGTGAATATTTACAGCATAATTTTCATTGTTCAGAAAATACAAATTTTAGGAACCAGATTTCCAGCATGTTGACGCTTTTTTGCACTACGGTATTTTTTTTTTGCAACGGAGATGTCAAAATATTACGCTTATCGCACTCAACAACAGACTGGTTCTTATTGGTAACCAATTGAGCAACAGCCAGACTGCAACCAAAATTTTAAAAATAAAACTGCTCAATTGAGCCCTGTCCCTGAGCCCTTTGGAAATTATTAAAATTTTGAAAAAAAAAATCAGAGGCCAACTCCGGCATTGAAAGAGGAAAACAATTTATCACTAACCAATTGCATATAGCTCAAAAGCTTGCAATGTAAGTATGCCTAAGTGTACCAATAATAGTGGTAGTGCCGTTTCAAGTTTTTTTTCTTGTTGTTTTTTTTTTTTATTTTCAAATGTATTTTTCTAATATGACCATTTTCAAAATGATATGAATGTGTGAAAAAAATCTTGGAAATTTGTAAGCAAATGGTAGAAAACAATTAAAAACCTTAGCTTGGTTACTCCTTTGCACCAGTAATGGCGGGGCGTTCTTAAAATAGTAAGTCTCAAAGGGAAATCAATGTAAACGACTATTATAGAAACAGAAGTTAGCAAAAACCACTATTACTGGAACATGTTCCAGTAATGGAGGAAATGCATTTTTGGAAGATTCAATGATTTTATCATTCTAAGGCTATTTTTTACATGAAATAGAATGGAAAAGCTTTCGAATGACGTATTCAGAAAATAAAAAACGATCTCCCGTTATTATTTTTTTTTTTGACAATTTTTCATTTTTCAACTTCTAACTATTGCCTTTTTTACTATCAGTTTGAAACGGACAAAAATCCTGTCGAAGCTTCTAGCTGCTGTTCAATCAGCTTGCTTTCCTCCATCAGTAAACATTTTTGAAAAAGTCATCAGCAATATTATGGTGCACATGTTTCCGACATGAGAATTCGACCACTCAATAATTTTTACGTGTAACGGATTTGATTCGTTTCCACAAATCTGAAGGCTATTAGAGTGGTCTTACTCTTAAACAGTGTTTGGTATTGCTGTTTGCGTTTGACGTGCAAATCCAGTCTAACTGAGCTTCAAATGCGGTAACACAAAGTAACCAAAGGATTCTTAGCAACCATGATTCATATCACCGCCAACCTAGCAAAGAAAATCAAATTTTGACATTGCCTTCCCTGTTTAAAATCTTACCGCATTTGGTGTTTCCGCATTTGATATTTGCATTTCAAACGCACACAGCAATATAAAGGCTTGATTATAAAATAAAAAACTTTAATTTTCCAACACACATTGTTAGAATAATCCAAAGCTTGATGTCAATTTTAAAAGAATTGATATTGGAACATTCGAGCAACTGTCGAGCAAAGTTGTCAACATTCTAAGACAAAAATCTTGTTTTGCTTCGATAAGTGTTAGGTTATGTTAGGTAAAATTCATTGGAAATCGTTTGAAGATAAAGCTAATGAAATGTATTATTTTGTTAACATAAATAAATTAGAGCTTGATATAGTCTTACCGTATAATGTTGACTAACAATGAACAGCTAGACATAAACAATAAATGTGTATAATGGAATGAAAAAAGTTTAACCTTAAGTTCGACTCTGGCAAATCCCCTGTGAAACGGGATGTATTTCCGGAAACCGTAAACGAAATTTACTTACGGCAAGCGTCGGTTCCAGGTGTCTCTCCAATAAATTATTATCGCCACACAAATTTTCCACCTTTCTTCCCACTGACTTTGGCTCGGCTGGATAAAAACGGAAGGCAGTAAACCGAACATACACCACACCTATTCAAGTTCCCCAAGTACGAGACCAATCTTTTATGCTGAAGTTGGAAGCATTTTCTTACCATATCCACCTGATTCACTCGACTCGGAATCGAAACCGGACCAGCGAAATGCACTTTATGGCTCCGGCAGCTCTTCTGCTGCTACTGCTGCTGTAATATAATTGTAATTCAATAGGAGTAAAAAGTTTGTTTCACGATTCAGTTCGCCACGTTCGGTTCGGATCCCCCCAATGGTTCCACTTGGACTGGATTTTCCGGGCGCAGCAGCTGAACTTTGCGCCGTCATGGTCGGTAAGGGTATGCGATAGGCATTTTTCATTTCGATATGCAACGAAGCAATACACGGAATTTCTTACACTGATAATAACGAAACAAAAGGAAATATGAATAAGTTTCTTGTAGCTCAATATGACACAGAAATACTCACAAAAATACATTTGTTCTGAAGTTATTCCGTGGAATAAAATTTCCGCAATTATTTGTCATAAACTAAAATCTCGTTCTACGGAAGTCTTTTTAAGTAATTTCAATATCTTCTTCTTCTGGCGTTACGTTCTAAGTTCTTATGAGCACTTCCACAGTTATTAACTGAGATTTGGCAATTGACCATTTTGCATGTGTGTTATTAGCAAATCCCGGGAAACATAAGAACATTTCCCGGGAAACTTCCCCGTGGTTGAAGACTCTATTCACATGGGACATTTTCGCTTCTAGGGTCAGATTGAGTTTCTCACGAAAAAATTAAAATCTTCCTAATAGGTATTCTTTAACTACCGCAAAACGGGGTACCGTAAATTCGGGTTTATTGATCAGTAGGGTGAAATTGATCACCGTGTCACGCGATTTTATTTCTTACTTATAGTGCACCAAGCTCATCGCAACCTATAGTAAATGAACGTTGTTTGTCTTAAATAATGTCTAATTGTGTATAGTGAAGTTTTTTGTGCCACAGAATGTTTATTTCTATGAAAATAATGTAAAATTCTAGAATCAAAATGAGTGTGAAATTGATCATCATCTATAAACTTCTAGTTCTAAACAAGGATTTGGACATGGTGTAAACCTGAAAGTTTGTGAGGATGCTAACAATATAACTCCAAAACAGATTTTTCTATCAAAACTCTTACCAATTTGCTCGTTTTGTTGAAAAATTCAATTTTCTGCAACAAAGTAGGGAAATCCTTTGGAAATTGCCTACATTTAGGCGTTTTCGCGGTATTCTTGAAATTTAATTATTGGTTATTTCCATAAATATTGTCTCGTTAAGAATTTGGCAAGCATATTTGGATTCAGGAGGCCCAAATTAAGTGTGTAAAGTTGATTTCGAAACTAACAATAATAACAATGGTAAGTGATCAATTTCACCCCGAAATGGGATTCCTCAATTTTTAATTTTAGACCAGATTTTTGGCACTAACATCACATTTGTTAAAAAATTTCAGTGCATGAGCCAATGAGGTTCTCCGTCGTACTTGTTTTCCTGCATTTAGTTGTATGATATTGATAACATTTTAGAAAGCATACCAAGAAAACAGTGAAAAATGATCAATTTCACCCGAAATTACGGTACCATTGATCAACGGAAGATCGATTGGTATAAATCATCCCATAAAAAGTTTTTATAAACACTTAATGCGGAAACATTTTCAATGCATGAAAGCTGCTTCTCAATAAAGCAAAATTGTGTGTTTTGTCTGTTATCAAAAATACGAACATTTTTCTTTTCAATCGTACGAATCGAAATCAAAAAATAAATCAATTCCGTGGCATTTTGATTCCGCGGAATTTTACCGAATCATTTCAAATATCACACACCCCCAATTCTCAACGCCAGCATTAGCAGCAACAGTCGGATAAAGCCGCAGGGAATGAAAATTCGAGCGGATCGAAAGAAATTTGACAGTTTTATTTGATTGAATTTCTATCCGATTTTGTGTCTGCTACGAAGTGCCCACTTCTGCCCTTTTCAGCTGACTACGACGACGGACAGTCCAGATCTCGTGTATAAATCAAATAGGCACTACTGGGAACTTTGGGGCTTGGCCTTGGGATGAAATGGACCTGTCGCCGGCAGATGGGAGTGTTATTTTTAGGAAGAGATCTTCGGTTCAACTTTTTTCTGGTTGGATCTGCATGAAAATTTAATGTACTGCTGGGAATCGGAAATCAGATTAAGATGAAGGTCACGTTGCAGAAAAGTTTTTTTGCTTAGTTTGCTGTGTGGGAACTTTATGAGCTGACTTTGCTGTGAGTCAATTGATGCGAACCCAAAAACAAGAGGAAGATATCACATTGGTTTGGCAAATGACTCATTTTACGGAAACTTCTTTTTTGTGGAATAAAACGTGGCTTGATAAATTAGGTTAGTTTGTAAACTCAATCCGTTTGTTAAGCGAGGTAATATGATGCACGAAAAAGAGTTTCCTACATCATAAACTGCTTCAAAGTTTCATTCGAAATATAATTAGAAAATTTCAGTTGGCGTAATTAAAACATTCTCTAGGAACATATAATTATGACAAATAAAAATGCCTGACAATCATACACACTCCGAAAAAATCATGTGATTTTACGTTTTTTTTATGCATATAAAAGAAGCGAGCCAAATGACGTGAATTTGTGTCACATTTTCAATACGATGGTGTCTGATACGGGAAATGTCAATCATAGTGGCATCGTTTTCATGTCCTTCATCGTGTAAAATTACATTTTTCGTTCAATATATCTTTCAGACCAAATTTATACGTCATTTCATCTCTTACATCATGTGTCATTCAGTCACAATATGAATTACGTCCGCAGTGATTTTCATTATTTTTTAGAGTGTGCACTCAGACAAACCGACACATACTTTTTGGTAAATTTGCATGAGATTTGTCACATCTGAAGAATGTGTAGAATATTCCTTCAATAATGCAGGCGAACCATAACGTGGGAAGTATTTGTTTTGTAAATGAATGGGTTTCTCATGGTTTGATTGTTGTTCATAAAATTGGGTTGAGCAATCGATAGAATTGGTTCGAGAACTGGACAAAAAAAATGATAAAGTTAGAGTGGGGTTCAAACTCTAGTCCATCGAGTGAAAGTCGCGATCGAAAACTCTTGTCCATCTCACAACGCCAAAAATAATAAGTTTGATTTGCTACAAGTGTTGTGTTGCTACTCAAAATTTGTTTCTGTAACATCTGTGAAAAAATAACAAATAAATAAATAATTGATTTTCAATCGCATTTTTGATTAACGGAACCAAAAAGTGATTATAAGTTCGTTGATCGTTGTTTTAAAGGCTGTCCATGAAGAGCGATTTAAAGTGTGATTATGCATAGACAAGATTATTTTTTAAGTGTCTGTATAGTGCTTTTCGCATCTTCATGCATAAGTAATTATCGAGGGATTTGCAGCGGAATCGTGGCTGAATTGGATTCTTGAGGGGTGTTGAGAGTATTTTGTTCTCATATTTGTCAAAATTGACTCCAATACCACATTTTGAATACATTTTGAGCCCCAGAACTGTTATAAGAATGAAAAATTTGAAGTAAAATTTTAATCAAGACAACATTGCATAGACGAAGTGCATCATATAAGTCCAGATAACCTACACGGCAACGCGGATCTAGTCAAACCTGAGGTGTTTCAACGCAAAACCGTATCCAAGTAACCACTAGCCCGGTAATTCGCCTGTTAGACCTTATAGGGCTATTATATGGCTAATATAGGGCATGACAGGGGCCTTCCTTAGCCGAGTGGTTAGAGTCCTCGGCTACAAAGCAAAGCCATGCTGAAGGTGTCTGGGTTCGATTCCCGGTCTGTCCAGGATCTTTCCGTAATGGAAATCTCCTTGACATCCCTGGGCAAAGAGTATCATCGTACCTGCCACACGATATACGGATGCGAAAATGGCAACTTTTGCAAAGAGAGCTCTCAGTTAAAAACTGTGGAAGTGCTCATAAGAACACTAAGCTGAGAAGCAGGCTCTGTCCCAGTGAGGACCTTAATGTCAAGAAGAAGAACATCCCGAAACTGTTTCGTACCGGGGGTCGACATGTACAGGCTAAAAGAGCATCTAGACAAATAAATGCGAATTGATCGAAAGGTTGAAGCAGCATTACCATGAACACATGAATGCTTCTACAAGCGCTGGCAATGAGAGTGAAGATAACGAAGGAAACGTCTACATCAATATTGCGAACGACAGAAACCAACCTGCCCTTACTTTGAAGAAGATTAAAGATACCAGCCACCAGATCAACGATATCAAAGCTGTTGGAAACGTTGGGATTGGAGCTAAACTCATATAGGCTGATATTTTTTGATAAAAAATATTTTTGCCTTAGCTCACGTGAGTATACACTGGAACCGGTTTTAAAAAGAAAGTCATCCATGCCAAACAATATCGGTTGAAATACACTATCCACCATCTAGTATTGCAACACCCCAGTAGAATATTGCAGCACCCCCCAAAAAATCTAGCATGATCTAAAAACAATAATATTTATGATCCAGTATCTCGGAATCCTTGCTATCTACAAAGTTGCGGTCTTCGGCAAAGTTGTTCAGCAGCCTTATCGTTTATTTGGTTATTTTTTTAATGCGTAATTTTGCCGCTACATGGCGCTATGTGGTGTTAGTGTGTATGTAATTTTGTCATATTACAATAGATTCGTTCCCGGTCGGTCCAGGATCTTGTCGTAACAGAAATTTCTTTGACTTCCCTGGGCATAGAGTATCATCGTACCTGCCACACGATAAACGAATGCGAAAATGGCAACTTTGGCAAAGAAAGCTCTCAGTTAATAACAGTTAATAAAAAGGGGCCTTTCTTAGCCGAGTGGTTAGAGTCCTCGGCTACAAAGCAAAGCCATGCTGAAGGTGTCTGGGGTCAATTTATAAAAAAAAAATTTGTGCCAGGCAACAAGGAGCTACTCTGAAAAAATCATACAATCGGTTCAGTATTCTTGGAGAAATCTTAACATTACGATACTCGCATCAAGGGGAAGGTCACTCTACGCACTTCATTCGGTACAGCTGTGCCTTCCAAGCGTCGAAGTGCGCCAAGCGTGCCAAACGTGCTATAATACTAGCATGCCATAAAATTTCAATGAACTGAAATTACGGAAAATCATTCTCTGCAAGCATTGAGATACGTATTTTTTTTTCTTGTTCGTCTCTCGTTCTACAAATTTGAGGGAATTCTTGGAGGACGATGGTGCATATTCCGGGATACGTTTTACATACTTGCGGGGATACTTACGAGAAAAGCAAGTCATGTACCGTTTTGTCTCAAATTCCGAACAGAATCATATTCTGAACACTCGATTTTTGTATGGCGGTTTGATTGAAATGTTTCGCTGCAATATGTCACCATATTAGAAGGAAACTGCAGTCATTTGCAATTCAATTTAAACGTCTTCCAATCTATTTTATATCTCGGAGGTAGTGTTGATTTTCTAGTTCGAGATCAGTAGAACTAGCTCAGATAAATTTATTTGCAAAATTATTCCCTTGAATACGATTTATTCATGCTGTTTGGAATTTGAGTCAAGGTGTTCGGAATATGAGACAGAATGGACACCGCGTTCGGCATTTGAATCAAAATGTGGTTTTAAACTTTTACGTAAAAACAATACTAAACAGGTTTAAAAAAATATTTGTATCGGCACACCCAATAGCTAACAGTTAGATTTTGCGAAGAAATTGAAATTCACACAAATATCAGCTACTTTATGCTTTTTTGATGCATTTGAAGTCACTGTATTTTGCCAACGCCGGGATGCTAGTGCTACTATAGGAACAGAAATTAGAAATAGTGCTACTATAGGCACATGTATTCCTAAAGTGGCACACGCGATGATTAATGCAAACATTTGAGTTTTCGTAGTTTTCATATTTTTCCCACAAAACCAAGATAAAAAGCTTTCAGATGATGAAAAAATTATGACGATAGCGTTATTTTTCGATTTAATATGAATTTTTGTGCTTAGCTTTGCGGCTATTGGTACATCGACCCTATCTATTTTCGCTTTGTTTTGTGGACGGATAAAATCGCAAGGCAGCTAATCGCTGAAAATTGCTGTGAGGGATAAATCCATTATCGTGAGAGTGAGTGAGAATTCGGAAGCCTGGTCAGAAGGAATCACGCCATCTCGACTGAGCTGTCAACATATGATAGTGAGCCTAAAGCCCCAAATGCAATGAAAGTGGAACGGCAACGGAACACATAACATGCTTGTTGACTCAGTGTTGGTTTTACTTTATTCGTTGACAGCTCATTCGAGATGGTGTGATTCATGCTGGCGAACCGGTATCGCTTTCCGTTGCCGTTCCGCTATCATTGCGTTTGGGTCTTAAGTCACTAAATCGACAAGCATGTTAAAGCTTCGTTCTGAAATAAGTAGAAAGTTATAAAAAATAAAATAAAAAATGATTGTATAAGAAGCCGAAGCCCCATGACAAAATTTTCGCCTCTCCACATCTCGATATTGAAGGGACCATCGAGATAGGGAGAGATCGAGACAAAGAACAAATTTTGGATGAATACTAGATTGAAAAACACTCCGATGCCAAGAAAGTAATACACAAACAGACGTCATTTTGCGCTCCTAATTTGTTTTGAATCCCAAAACCTTGGTCTAGTAACCTTCGATATTGGTCATATCGACATACGGAGAGAAAAATGAGAACGAAAAATCAACAGAAACACATCGAGATATGGAGATATCCAGATAAGGAGGATGATATGGAGAGTGGAAATGTATGCAGACTGAAGGGACTCGTGAAATCATCGACATAGGGAGAAATATCGAGATGTAGAACATCGAGATGTGGAGAGTCGACTGTAAAATAAATTATATTTTTGCAATTCCGTTGCAAATCAATCAACTTTTCATTGAGAAGTTGATCAACATAACGGCCTACTTTTCCTACTGAGAAAAACAGTGCTGAAAAGTGCTACTTATCAGCACTCTTTTCGGTGCTGAAAAGTAGCACTTTTCAGTACTGTTTTGGTAGGCACCATCCGAACAACCCAGCCTCTTCATGCCATTTGTGCTTATTTGCGCGGCATGTGAGTCGAGACGAGTCCTTCTCACCTCGGGTGATGTGAGGCGACTATAGCTAATCCAATGGGAGCGAGTCGACAATTGTTCCTCATTCGACTCATCTCGCCTCACATGCCGCGCAGAATTAGCATAATTGCATCTGAACCGTTGTGCGATTTGATTCCGACAGGGCCTGTGTATTCACTACGTGATCAGTTTTTTGGGATTCCTGGTCAACCCCTTCCCCCCTCGTGGTCATTTGTCCATACACAAATTTATAAAATTTGTATGGACCGTGATCATTGGCCAGACGCTCCCTCTCCCCATGAATGACCACGTGATTCTGATTTGGAATCGAATAGTCCAACATTTGTAGTCAGCAACTGTTTGTGCTGTCTTACCTGATTTCGATGGGAGCGTGAAAACTTGTGACATTCATGGGTAGGTACTACTGTATCACAGCCTACGTGATTGAAAAATACTGAATTAATACTACGCATGCACGGCATAAAAATTAACAAGGCAGGCTCTTTACTGATGTAAATATCAAGTTTGATTGTAAACATGTGACGTCACTTCTATCGTACCATATACCTTCCGGACCACTAGATCATTTTGTTCGCAAATTTGTTCGAGGTGGATAGGAATGACGTCGTCAAGTAGCTGTCAGTTTTCGGAATATATCACCTTCTTAATGTAGTACACCGTGCTACGCATGGATGTGTGCCCATGTGGGTTCTCTTGAAATGTTTGTTTGTGCTTTTAGAGTTCATCCAGCTGAAATGGCATTTTTTTAAATAGCAAAAAATGTTGTAGGCAACTTGTTGCAAAACTCGATTTTTTCAGCACTCGTTGTATTTATCCAACTCGGCGAGCCTCGTTGGATAAATGTACAACTCGTGCTGAAAAAATCATCATTTTGCAACTTGTTGCCTAAATAACTATTTTCATACTTGGACAGAGCCTTAGTGTTTTTATTAGCATTTCTACAGTTATAATTTCTTTACCAAATCATTAAATTTATTAAATCATTACAAACTTTAATAACTCGTACCTCACATTTCATGTAAACATCAACCAGTATTTTATACACTTTTGGAGACCTGTAGCAAAGAATTATGACGAGTTGGGGCATTTATGAGATCGTGAGGGGCATCGGATTCAGCAACTTCTAATCAACTAGAAACACATACTTTGATCCTTGAGACACGCTAAATGTTATTTATGTTACGCAGTGTTATGAGTTGTCTAGAAATTTTGATTATTCCTCTAAGGTCGTGTACTAACTTTTGTCCCACATTACACTTTAGATTACAAGTTAAGCCCAAATTTGATTTCCATGTTCCCCCCATCATGTGTTTGTTTTCAAAATGCAACTACCTTGTCAAATGGAACGGAATGATGCAGGAGCTAAAGTAAACGAAAAGTTAACGACTATACCTGAGGAAAGAACTCAGTGAGATAAGGGGAAAGGGATCCCCTATTGGGAGCCCAGAGTTCCAGCCCACCTGAATGCAGCAACCAAGGAGTGAGCTTTCGTTGAAGTTTGTGTTTGAAAATTAACCCGCTTTGCAAATGTATATATTTACCAAATTTGCGTTCCGTTGCCGTTGAACACACTTTGCCTTTCGAATGCATCGTTAGCTCCATCGGTCGTTTGAGCTTGTTGTCCCTACAACTTTTGAATCGAAATCAGAGGAAGTAAAATTGGATGGAGCTCACTGTTGATGATTGAAAAGCAGTAATTAGTTGGGACTTAATCAAAGATTTTACTAATTTAGCAAAATGAGATGGCAATATTTCCAACTTCTTGCCACTCATAGTCTTACTCTAACTCTAACGTCTTACTGCTATGAATCAACCGATGCTCATCATAGAAATAACTATAAACCCATCTTTTTGATTACCCAACTTGAATTGCATAACAGTCGTGACTTAGTTATAGTTTTGCAAATCGATTATGAGAGTAATCATGGTACAGTAGAGATATGTTTGAACTGGTAAACATATTTTTTCATTCTTGCCCGGGGCATCCCGATTGTTGCATTTTATATTGCAAAGGAGTTGTTTATAATCCAAGAAGTCGGAAATCCATTTCTATAAGAATCTTCTCTCCTTACATACTGACTGATGGTTAGGGTAAGTGTTCCCTTAGTTGTGGGTGTTCCTATAGTTGCGGTAGTGCCCTTTTCACTAATTTATTGCATTAGCCACAGAACCGACACTACCAATCGACGTATTGGCTTGTTGATACACGGAATAGTTGAAAAGAGCGTCCAAATTGCTTGAAAACTGATGAAAAATCACTAAATTTGCTAAAACTGTTCTTGCTTGTACCAATAGTTGCGGTAAAGTGTTCCTATAGTGGAGGATCCCATAAGAAAACAACGGATACCGCAACTATAGGAACACAAATTAAAAATATACCGCAACTAAAGGAACAGTGTACCAATAGTGGAGGTATTATTTTTCACTGACATGCCGTGGATTACTACGATGAAATAATTTTTCTCATTTAGTCAATGGTCGTTACTTCCCGTTACAACATCAACATGTGCATTAATTGCGCTTCTTGAATTAAGGCGGTTAAATGAAGTTCATTCACGCTTAGTACCTCCACTATTGGTACATCTACCCTAACTCAGTTTTCTTTTTGAGTTTGAACGAGTCGAGCACTTTGATCTTCTTATCAAATAATCTTTAGATAAAATCTGAACTTCATTCTCCATTTGGTGTTCTTCGATCATTCAAACGTCAAGCATTTTAATAAAAATCAATTACATAAATTGAATGTTTCAATAAACAAGGTCATAATCCTATCAGTTGAACATTTTCTTCGAGGCAGTGATTCGGCAACAACATTATTCTTACCGACCTCCAAATCGTGTGTCCCATAAATTTCTCTTGGCGATTACTATTAGCATTATCGAGGATAAGCACCTTAATGTGATAATAAATCGCATCAATCCCCAGAGTAGTTCAGTGTGGGATAAACCGGATACTGGAACCGGAAAGTAAATAATAATCAATCAGCAATCGAAAATCGATTTCCGTTCTGTAGAGACGACTGACGGATCGCCCACGGTATCGATAGCTCAACACCAGAACCACCGATAGAGTATGTATGTTAGTTAATATCTTCCAATAGTGATTTGGAGTTTATGCATATGCTTCTATATGCGCAAATGGAGATCCGTTGATGATTTCTAAGTATCAGAAAATCTAGCAACTCAAGTCGCATAGAAGATTATTTATATTTTTGAAATCTGTTGTTTTCATAGATTTTTTTGGGGATTTTCAAGAGGTTGGAAACCTCTGTAGTAGTTAAAAGGGATATTTCGAAATCAATACCTAAAAGTTTTTGAAAACTTTCTGGAACAATGTTATGTGAAGTTTTTGGTATAAATTCTTTTAAAATTCCAAAAAAAACTCCTTGACATTTTTTTGCAGTAATTCCTTGAAGAACTGCTGGGGAGAAAATTTAAGCAATTATAGAGAGAAATTCCAAGTGCATATTAGAGAGAAATTCTTTGGAAAGTCTTTGACAAAAATTCTAAAAAAAATGTAGAAGAAACCATAGGATATATTGAAGAAGTTTTTGAGAAAAGAAATATGCTGAGAGTCAGCCCAAAATGAACTTTTTATTGTATGCTTATTGTTTCGTGTTGATTATTTAAGGAAAACTGTTTGTAAGATAAATCCATTAAAGAACTTTAAGAAAAATCTCTAGAGGATTGTTACGAAAACCAACAGAGCATTTTTCATAGAAATTCTGAGAGAATTTCAGAAGGAATCCAAAGAGAATCTTCCAGAGGAATCATACATCTCCTTTCAAAAGATACATATTCTCCATGAAAAACCAAATGGCGTTATGCCGAATGACCTTATTCCAAATGGCTTTATGTCATATGTTTCAGTGTCCCATACAAGTTCGCCTATTTAACCCGATGTTTTCATGGAATGTTTCAATTAGTTAAATTTTACTTTATTCAAAGTAAAACTACCTTTTCGAATGAATTTTGTCGAAATAACGAAAAGCTCCAAAGTTTAAACAATATGTTTATTTTTATCCCCATATCTCTCATACACTATGGTCCTTTCAATATTCAGTTAGGGATAGTTGTCTGTTCCCAGTATTGAACCAGCTTTGTATTGCACTCATATTTTTTTTTATATAAAATTCACATTTTGCCTGAGCAAGTTCTGACAAAAATTAAATTGAAATTTGTCATGCATTAGATATCAAAAAAATCAAAACTGAAAAAAGGATTGTTCCTGGACCTTCTGGAGAATTTTGTTCAAATAGTCATGTCCTGGTAGGAGATATCATAAAACTCTCTGAGTGAAAATTGTGAGCGTTGATCAGGCTATAACGAAAACATAAATTTTTTAATGCAGTTCGTCGTGCTGAAACGATATGGCAAAAAAATGTTACTAGGTCCAAATTGGATCATGCTATGGACTTCTAACAACAAAAATATAGTTTTTCCTAGAATATCTACTACCGACAGAATCCAATAAAACAAACAAATTCTACTTAGCTAGGGCTGTCATGTCTATTACGGCTTAAACCTGCCAAAAAGCCAAACAAATTCTGTAAACATGTAAAATATTAACGGACAACTAGCTGACACGGAGATTTCCGAGTAACTTCTGTGAGTCGATATCGAGTCATGTAACATAGACTCATGGAGATTTCACTGTATACCGGTTTGATTCACTTACGGACCTCATTGAAGTATAATCTCATCGATATTAAATCTATCATTCTTAATGATTCTTCAACATATCAATCTTTGCAAATCCTTTACTTTTGAATGGTGGGTTAAAATTGTGATTAAGTAATTCAATATTTATGAAATGGAAATATGTGTCTTTGTCATGATTCTTATTCCAAACGCTTCACCACTTTTGCCTTATATTTCGGACACTTTGAACACTTTGAACTCCGGACAGCTCATGTTAATCATAATTAAAAATGGCAAATCATTAATTGAACTCAAGAAGCCATTAGAGAGCCATTTAAGGCAGTTGTGCAATCCTAATTCTCATAGATATCTTATAAAAATTCTTATCACAACGAGCCGCCAAAGTATGAAACCCGGCATATATTGAAACTTTTCATCTGGAATATTTCCTAAATGAAGTAGAATGCCAGAAATTTGAAGCAAGCTTTCAGTTTTTTTTTGTTTTTTTCTCAAACTGAATAATTTTTTAAACACAATTTTTAAATTTAAACTTACTCTTCAAGCTTACGTTTTAACCTACACACCAGTTTCTTCAACAAAGATTCAGTTCGGTTTTATAATAGATCCTAAGAATGATCATTTTAAACATGTTTTGGTTTAAGATGACATCATTGGGGCTTTTTAGCCTATTGATGGTACAAAAATAAATAAATTAAATTAGAACATGGCTTCTTTCAGGTGCATTGTTTCAAAGTGAAATTTCATCAAAATCTGACATAGAAATTTGGAATTCAAAACATTGCACTTTATGAGCCACTATTATCATCACGTTAATTAAGCATCAATTTTCCGATATTTACCAGGAGAAGTGCACACACATTCATCATAATAAAACGTTCGTTGCCTTCCAAGACAGGTCAACGCAAACTGAAACCATCGCTCCCCCGATTGAATCTTCAAAGCGTCTCTGAAGAACGAGAATTTCAGCAAAGAGCCACTAATTAATTAACAGTGAACATCTCTTCTTTGGGCAAACGAGCGAACGGAGCAAGTGGTGTCAAGTGTTCTGTTTGTATAAACGAGCGAGCGACCACTTCAGTTTATGTGGCGCAAATGCTGAAGAGCAGAGCTAAGCTTGTCACGGTTTGTCACACGAAATGCATCCCGAGGTTGGCCTCCGGGTGGACGTCGATGTTGAAATTCAACTTCAACCGATTCGGATCCGCATGTCAGTGACAAAAGCAGTGCGATGTTGAATTTAGGATGGCTGTTGGCTATCTAGGACATCATATGCAATCAAAGCAGTGGTTCCTGAACGTTTTGAAGCTGGGTCCCCTTTGAAAGTTCCACAAACATCTCGCGATCGCCCGACAACATTTCCAACCAAAAATATCTCAAAACTGTGATATTTTTTGCAATCCAGTATCGTTTTTCATCACGCCCATCTGTCATGGAACAGCCTCCTTTCCTGCACTGAAGTATGCTGTGCGGGAACAGTCATTACGCAACTGAAACCAGTCCTGTAATGATTCATTACGTAACGCTTTCTCATTACGCAACTATTTTGGGTTGCGTAATGAATCATTACACAATTTTTTTTTCAGAAATTGTACAATAATGGTGAATGCATTCCAATATAATTTCTGATACCCTCAAGTGGTCTATGAAATTGCAAAAATGTTGTACGTAACTCGTTGCAGAACTAGATTTTTACAGCACTCGTCGTAATTATCCTACTCGGCAAGCCTCGTAGGATAAATTTACGACTTGTGCAAAATCATCATTCTGCAACTTGTCCGTAAACTACTAATTTACAATTTTCAGAAGTCATAAAAAAATAGTGAGCGCATTGTGATATGATTTACCTTCAAGTTTTCCCGTCAAGTAGTTTCTTGCGAAATTGCAAACAATGTTGTACGCAATTCGTTGCAGAAATCGATAACAGCAGTAGCTATGTACGACTCGTACTTTAAAAATCATCATTCTGCAACTTGTTGCGTAAACAACTATTTGAAAACGGCATCGTATACAGTTACCTCAAATTGGGTAAATATCGATATTTTGGTGCTTAACACAAAAACTTGTTCCACTGTGTAATCATACATTGAAATTACTACTACTACTAATCCTCATTTATTCGCAATGGGCTTCGCGAAGTCGTCACGATCCTCTAGGGGTCCTAGGACCACCACTTGAGAAACCCTGACCTACAGGGTATGAAATTGTTCCAGTTAGTGGATACATTGAGGGCATCCTATCGTTAAAGAAACTGTTCAAAAAATTGAACATTCCACAATGTCAATGCGAGGCATAATCTTCTAGATAAATCCCATTCTCCATCGTCGGTTATTTGGGTCAGGAAAGTCAGTTCCTCCCAATTCATAAATTACGTCGTAGCATACATACAGCTTTCGTTTCATGTGGCATCCACTCCCAATATTGTGAACGTGACCGTTCTCGTATGGTAGCGAAAAAAGAAGCTCCTCCGGCAGTTAGGAAGAGAAAGACGATGCAAGGTATCTGAACATTATGCACGGTCATAAATTATGGCGGGGCTTTTCTATAAACCTTTTTACATGTGCAGTCTCATCCATGAGTTTAAACAATACATTCGCTTTCTCTGGAAGCTGCTATATCGACATTCTCTGGTTTTCTCATTTTGGCACACTCTATGGTGTGGTTAGGGGAGACAAATTATTATAAGATTTTTTTTACAGATCTTCTCTCTTCCACACAACGTTAAAAGCGCCCTTGATCGAAGTTTTTTAAAACACCGTGTGTTTTTGATGACTAAGTTGAACACAAATGACTTAACGACATATACAGTTGAAGTATCAGAACAATGAAAATCTCTCATTAAAATTAATCAAATCAATAAATCAACAGATGTACATTAATTGAAAATATATACAATGCCTTTTACGTACAAAAGTAGAGGCTATATAAGTGAATATTATATATTATATTTTATAAGTCGAGTCGATCAGAATGACTCGACTGGAGTCACTGTCGACCAAAAGATTTGCTCGACACGGCTCAGTCCCTAGAGTTTTTCGATGGTTGCCACTCTATGTGACTAGATTAGTATGGACAACTGATATATGCATACTAACTTTGATCGACTACAGACGGGTCACATGAATCGATTTGTAGGCTGCTTGGGCACGTCAGGATTGTACGACATTAGATAGCCGCGTAGTGTCGGTAGCGATTATTTCAATTGGCTAAGAATCAACACTACGGATTGCCTGTTCCGGTGGTAAAAGTCCACCTCACAGATGACACCTAATTCATGAGGCTTCAACCTTACCGTGCATAAAAATGAATGGTTAGGGGGGTCTAAATCAAACCTAACCGCAAACGGAGCCTGTAGTGTACCAGAGCGCCCTCTATAGTATTGTGTAGTGTTACCTCTGATGAAACCTATGTATGTTTTAAAGTCATCCTTAATTAACAAGGACCTCTGAAAGAGCTTCTGGACTTTCGAGGAAGTTTTAAAATCATAGATAATTTGCTGAGATAATCGAATAAAAAAAACAATTAAATCTCTGGATAGTGTTTAACAGGATTCAATGAAGGAATTTCTTGAAAATCATTGCACAGGATCTCAAAAAAAATGTGCAGGAAATATTTGAAAAATCATTAACTGGTGTATATACTTAAATAGACTTTTGAAGATTGCATGGGAATGTTTTGCAAAATAATTTAAGAAATATTTGGAAAATCTGCAGGGGTATTATTTGGATTGAATGCTGAAGGATGAAATACTGGAGAAATAAAATGTTCGAAGAACCCCTCAAGGAATTCCTTGGTTCTTCCTGGGAAGAAATGTGGAAGAATTCTTGAAGAAATCCACATTAACATAAAATAAATCAAGTATTTCACGAAAAAATCTCCGATATTTCGTTTTTTCGAGCAACATTGTTTATTGAATCTGTGAATGTTGTCTGGAGCTCGTTGTTCTACAAATATGCATGAATTAACCTTTAAAATGTCGTTTTATTGATGGCAGTCTACAAGCACAAGTCTTCCTAAGTAGACTAAAAATAATCCTCATTAGCTACAAAAATGGGTGGTAAATGACTGGACAATGCGTACCATTGGTACTTCGCATACCTGCAGGTATAAAATAGATCCCATTTGTGGTCCTTATCCTCTTGTCCAGTAACTCCTATACCTACCTCCCCGTGGTGCCGCCTGGGGTACGAGTAACCGTAGGGAAGATCGGGTAACCAACCCTGGTGGGACCTTGGTCGTATGCTGACAGGAAAGGGGGGCTCCTCTCTTCTGAGGGTGTAGCTTATCAGAGCGTCTGTTCTCCATGTTAGGGGCGGCTCAAAACAGCGTCTGTTCTCCATGTTAGGAGCGGCTTATCATCGTCCTACTGCCAGCGTGGGACTCTAAACAGTGCTGTGCACGATGATCCTCCGGCGAGACAGGGGGTTGGTGCAGGCCTTACAAGCCAGCCGTAAAAATCATCAGTACAGGAAGCATACAATGTAAATTCGGACCGGAACAATCGGCATAGACCCAGGCATCAAAAACGGACTAACGATTGGAAACTTGGATCATGGAACTGTAAGTCTCTCAATTTCTTGGGAAGTACCCGCATTCTTTCCGAATTATTGAGGGTCCGCAAGTTCGACATCGTAGCGCTGCAGGAGGTTTGCTGGAAAGGGTCGACGGTACATACGTATAGGGATGGTTATACCTTCCACCAGAGCTGCGGCAACACACACGAGCTGGGCACAGCTTTCATCGTGATGGGCGAAATGCAGAGGCGCGTGATTGGGTGGTGGCCAATCGACAACAGAATGTGCAAGTTGAGGATCAAAGGCCGTTTCTTCAATATCAGCATAATCAACGTGCACAGCCCTCACCTAGCAAGTGACGATGACGATAAGGACGCTTTCTACGCGCAGCTGGAACGTGAATACGACGGCTGCCCAAGCCCCAGGTTGGCCAGGAGGAGGAATTTAGACCGATTATAGGTAAGTTCAGCGCTCATCAGCTTACGAACGAAAACGGCCTTAGACTGATTGATTTCGCCGCCTCCAAAAACATGGCCATACGTAGTACCTACTTCCAGCACAGCCTCCCGTATCGGTACACCTGGAGATCACCCCAACAAACTGAATCGCAAATCGACCACGTTTTGATTGATGGAAGACACTTCTCGGACATTATCGACGTCAGAACTTATCGCGGCGCAAACATCGATTCAGACCACTACCTAGTGACGGTTAAAGTGCGCCAACGACTCTCCGTTGTGAACAACATTCGGTACCGACGCCCGCCACGGTACAATCTGGAACGACTCAAGCTACCCGAAGTCGCAACTGATTACGCGCAAAGCCTTGAAGCAGCGCTGCCGGAAGAGGGAGAGCTCACCGAAGCCCCTCTTGAGGACTGCTGGAGTAGTCTCAAAGCAGTCATAAACAACGTAGCGGAAGGTGCCATTGGGTTCGTGGAAGCAAATCGACGGAACGGTTGGTTCGACGAGGAGTGTCAGACGGTTTTGGACGAGAAGAATGCAGCGTGGGCGATGATGCTGCAGCAAGGCACCCGTCAAAACGTGGAACGATACAAACAGAAGCGAAGACAGCAAACCCATCTATTCCGGGATAAAAAGCGCCGTCTGGAAGAGTTGGAGTGCGAACAGATGGAGCAGCTGTATCGTTCTCAAGAAACACGAAAGTTCTACAAGAAACTCAATGCATCCCGCAAAGGCTTTGTGCCGCGAGCCGAAATGTGCCGGGATAAGGATGGAGGTATCTTGACGGATGAACGTGAGGTGATTGAAAGGTGGAAGCAGCACTACGATGAACACCTAAACGGCGCAGAGGAGGAAGATCAAGACAGCAGGAGGAATGGCTTCATCAGTATGAGGGAGACGTGCCAACTCCCACAATAGGTGAAGTTAAGGATGCTATCAAACAGCTCAAGAACAACAAAGCAGCTGGAAAGGATGGTATTCGAGCGGAACTTATTAAAATGGGCCCGGACAAGTTGGCCACTTGTCTGCACCGATTGATTGCCAGGATCTGGGATACAGAACAGCTACCGGAGGAGTGGAAGGAGGGAATAATATACCCAATATACAAAAAGGGTGACAAGTTAGAATGTGAGAACTATCGAGCGATCACCATTCTTAATGCAGCCTATAAAGTGGTTTCCCAGATCATCTTCCGCCGTCTATCGCCACTGGCAAGCAGATTTGTGGGAAGTTATCAAGCCGGTTTTGTGGACGGGCGATCGACGATAGACCAAATCTTTATGTTGCGGCAGATCCTCCAAGAGTGTCGCGAATATCAAGTCCCTACGCACCACCTATTCATCGATTTCAAAGCGGCCTATGATACCGCAACTGATTACGCGAGACCGCGAAGAGCTATGGAAGATTATGGACGAGAATGGTTTTCCCGGAAAACTGACTAGACTGATCAAAGCAACGATGGATAGTGTACAGTGCTGGGTGAAGATATCGGGTGCATTATCGGACCCGTTTGAAACACGCAAAGGACTTCGACAAGGCGTTGGTCTCTCCTACCTCCTGTTCAATATTGCGCTAGAAGGTGTTATGAAACGGGCGGGCTTCAACATGTGGGGCACGATCTTCAATAAATCAAGCCAGTTCATTTGTTTCGCTGACGACGTGGACATTGTCGGAAGAACGTTCCAGGTGGTTGCTGAACAGTATACCAGGCTGAAACGTGAAGCAGATCGGGTTGGATTGAAGGTATATACGCCGAAGACGAAATATCTGCCGGCTGGAGGAACCGAGCGCGATAGAGCTCGCATAGGCAGACGCGTGACGATCGACGGGGATGAGTTCGAGGTGGTGGACGAATTTGTCTACCTCGGATCATTGATAACGTCGGATAACAACTGCGGCAGAGAAATTCGAAGATGTATCATTGCCGGAAGTCGTGCTTACTATGGACTCCACAAGACCTTGCGGTCTGGTAAACTTCACTTCCGTACTAAGTGTAACATGTACAAGACGCTAATAAGACCGGTAGTCTTCTACGGGCATGAAACGTGGACAATGCTCGAAGAGGACCTGTAAGCGCTAGAATTTTGAACGACGTGTGCTTAGGATGATTTTCGGCGGAGTATGTGAGAACGGCGTATGGAGAAGAAGAATGAACCACGAGCTTGCGCAACTCTACGGTGAACCCAGTATCACGAAAGTCGTCAAAGCTGGAAGGGTACGATGGGCGGGACACGTTGTGAGAATACCGGACAACAATCCCGCAAAAATGGTGTTCAACTCAAATCCGGCCGGTACAAGACGAAGGGGAGCGCAACGAGCTAGGTGGTTTGACCAAGTGGAGCAGGATCTTGGAAGTGTGGGGCGATCGAGGAATTGGAGGTTAGCAGCCTTGGACCGAGTTAGTTGGCGTAACATTGTGGCGCAGGTTATGTCTTGAAGGACGTAGAGCCAGCAAAAGTAAAGTAAAGTAAGTAAGCTACAAAAATAATTCACTGATCTATATGTTGTGTACCTATCTAAATCTAAAGAGTTTTTACAGCGATAAAAACCATTGAAATAGTGCGACACAACGCGTAGCTTATCAGCAAAAATGTTTCTGTGATGTTTTGTAATAAAACTCACTATGATTTTGTCTCTTTAAATCAGCTGATTCACTTTGAGTGATCTTGGTTGTATGTAGATTTATTTTAAAATAGATTTCACATGAGATTTTTATTCTACTCAATTGTTTATTTCCAAACCGTTATCAAGATTGTTTAATATTCCTTTTTAAATTCCCAATTGTCAAGGCGGTTGACCAATAATTAAATATGATTTGGGTTCTATTTTTTTTTAATTGAAATGATTTAGACAGTATGTAAATTTGGTGCCTCAAATGTATATGCTATATGGTCGGCGTTAAGTCAGAGTGGACCAAGTACAAAATTTGGGAAAATTGGATTATTCTTTCATTAGATGCGAAATTACCTTACCTCCATTTCACTTTGATCAGATTTGATAAATGTTGTAAACTGCGAGACATATGTAACAAATTTACTTTGGGTGATCAATAAAAATCCATAAAAGTGTGCAGTCAGAGTGGACCAAGTATTTATTACCATAACAGCGAAAATGATCAGCGCACTGAGGAATGCGAAAAAATGAAAGACATTTCAAGTGATTTGTAAGATATTTTCACTTCGAATGATTCATCTTCTCATCTATCGATAGAAATTTATAAATATCACTTAATTCGACGCATTTGATTTTGATTTTTGACAATTTACCTTGTTTGGATGGGTGCAACAATTTCTGTGCAGACAGAGCGGACCAAGTGTCAAAATGCAATAAACTGATTGATTGTTGCATTTTTTGAGTCGTTTTCAGAGTCCGAAAGATGTTTTTGATAGCTCTATGGTGTCTGTATGGAATGTCCTAGAACCCGCTTATTGGACCTGTATATTTTGGCCGGTACTCAAGATTTTCACGTGGTCCTCTCTGACTGAACGCATATTGGAATATTTCTGATCTTCAATGCCCTGACCCTGAAACAATTTAATTTTCAAGCTATCGTAATGCCACTGATTTTGAGATTGCAGATATGTATTATTGAAGAATTTGCGATACTTATATCGAAGGATGTTGATAATCCGTTTGTCTTAGAGATATATACCCAGTTTGACCATGTAATCATTAAATGATTGTTATTTTCCTAGAAATTGTTCAGTCAGAGTGAACCAAATCACTAAACGATGGTCTTTAGTCCAGTCAGAGTGGACCAAGTACACATAGTCCATCAAAAAATCGTTCTATTGGAGGGTTTGATTGTGTTTTTTCATGATTATCACATTATATTATTTGAAAGCAACACAAAGATGTGTAGAAATATTGAACCAAAGTTTTGACGAGTTTAAAAAATTACAAAGTGTAAAACTATAAGCTCATTTTTCTCAAAATATTCAAAATGTCACTTGGTCCACTCTGACTTAACACCGACCATATATAACTCAAATTTCGATTTTTGATTTTCGGTCATTTACACCGCTTTGCTTCCAACCCCTCAATAGATCGACTTTCAGAGAATGCCAATTGGATTGGAATTGGAAAAATCAAACTTCTCTACATTGCGTCAAGCAGTGATTCAGAAATTAAGCGTGCGTAAATTTCATGCAAATCGATTCAATAAAAATCGTTAAAAAAATAATTCAAATATTGTAATTTCATAGTTGAAGTTCTGCAATTCATTTGCTTTAACTCATGACGCTGAAACATTAAACCAGCATTAAAAAGTTCTTTCATCGTCGACCCGCAAATCGGGCGACAGACAGCCATATATCAACAACCATCACCGTTGATTCCGTTAGCAGCCACGGGAAACTATTCCGTTCCCAAAATGAAACGATCCAACAATCAGCATCGCCAACCATCCATAGCATCATCATAGCCATTGAGGTCTGAAGACCCGTCAGCGTGGCCATCGTCATGTCGACCGACGGACGGTTCCACGATTGATTAAATCAAATACGACATGCGCTCATTTGCTCTTCAAAGTGTGTCTCTCTAATCACTAATTCACCATAAACAACTCATCAAATAAATCTGCTCCCATTTGGCCCACTAGCGCTGGTGGTGGTGCTCGATGGCGCTTAAGGGTATGCGATGTTTCGAATGATTCCGTCTGAAACCGTTCAAAACGAAATACTGCAGAATATCACGAAATCTAATGAAATGATTTATTTTCCGCATAAGTTTTGTTTCCCAGTGTAAGTTTTAAGTCCCAGTGAGGACGTTTTGCAATCAACAATGGCAGAAATTTCGTGTATCGTTTAGTTTTGTATTGACATAACAAATTATAGATATCACATACCCTTAATGGCGATTGGTCCAGCCTACACTTCGCATCCAGACCCAGTGACGGACGGGCGAGAGATGGACATTCCGCTCGATGTGCATGTGAACTGTCATGGGGTGGTCCGCCAGAAATCTGCTTCTTGGGAATTTGCAATGTTGCTCTGGAACGTATAGATCCATTTGACCGAGAGCATATCATCCATTGGAGCTTCCCAAACCGTGAAATGGAATGTTTGTTCAACGGTCTCCGTCGTCCTCGTCGATGTGGCCGGGCAGAATTGCAGCAGCATCAACGTCAACTTAATCAAGCTCGCTCGAATGCATCCTGGCATGTGAACGAAAATCGGAGATGACCACTAACGACCATTCCTAGGATCCATTCTATGCCGTAACCATCTCTTGTCATCGTCAGTTTGGGTTTATGCTAGCACCAACTTCCGAAGTTTCGAAAACGTTGCCTGGCCAGCTAGACTGTTCCCTGCTGACTCATTTGGCCATGGTCGGGTAGTTTATGGCACAAACATTCATCAATCTATCAGAGTCTTGGCGAACGGGATCAAGGAAAGCCAATATTTGGACGTGAATGCCTTCAGGAAAAGAAACATGGAGTATGTACGAACGAAGTGGAAACTCTGAGGTACAATTTAAGAGCTTGCAATGTTGAGATAAGTTAAATTGTAAGTTGTGTGATTAGACATTGGAATGAGAGATATGACTCTTGGCTAGTTACGTTTATACTCCAATTTTTGCATCATAAAAATTTGCCTTCAATAATGTTAATATTTGTTGAACATGAGGGTAATTTTAGTCGAACTTTATTCTGTCGATAACCAATGAGGGAATAATGTAATTCAAATCATAATATTGTGCAATATATGATATAGTAACACAGTAAGTTTAGGGGTCTTCCTCAGCCGAGTGTTTAGAGTCCGCGCCTATAAAGCAAAGCCATGCTGAAAGTGTCTGGATTCAATTCCCGGTCGATCCATGATTTTTTCGTAATGCAAATTTCCTTGACTTCCCTGGGCATAGAGTATCATCGTACCTGTCACACGATATCATACGAATGCGAAAATGGCAACTTTGGCAAGGAAAGCTTTCAGTTAATAACTGTGGAAGTACTCATAAGAACACTAAGCTGAGAAGCAGGCGCAGTCCCAGTGAGGACGTTAATGCCAAGAAGAAGAAAAAGAAGAAGAAGAAGAAGAAGGAGAACTGTTTCAGAAACTTCGAATGATTTCCTTTAAAAATGTCTTTGAAGATTCATATAAGATTTCAACTAGGATTTTTTCTAGAGATACCTTCAGCAACTGCTTCAGAGATTTGTTTAGGAATTACTCCAGGAATGTATTCAGGGAAATGCCACGGATTTTTTTTTATGAAAAATAAATCCATGGGGTATTTTTAAAGAGAATCATAGGTGGCCAGTGATGAAACTTGGATAAATTTCAGTCACCCTTAATGAACCAGGAGCTCAGAAATATCTCCAGAACTCTTAAGGAAGTTTTAGAAGATTTACTAGATGATTTGCTAAAATAATCGAAAAAAATCAATCGTATTTCGGGTAAGTATTTCGCAGAATTTTCTAAAGCTTTTTTTTAACATTGGACTGAATCTCTATAAAAATTTCTTATTAGAGGAATTATTAGGAAAATTGGTGTTGCATAAACTGGTGTGAAAACATAAATAAGCTTTTGAAGATTGCATGGGCATCGATAAAAATGCAGGAGTAATACATAGATGAAATGCTGGAAAAAATCGTAACAAAAAAATGTGCAACGAACCCCTCAAGGAAATTTGGATTTCTTTGAAGAAACGTGGATGAACTTTTAAAGGAATCCACATGAACAGCCGAAGGGTTTCTTGAAAAAGGAAACTCTAAAGCTGTTTTTTTAAACACCCTGGAATAAACTATTGTGGATTTCTTCGCAAGAAATTCTCTACATTTCTTTGGAAGATTTCCTAGAGTAACAACTGGAGAATTCAGTTAAAGAATTGATGAAAAATATCTGGAGGAAACCAATTGCTGAACGATCAAAATGCTCGCTTATTGTTGAACACACCATAAGGAATACACGGACTGTTGATCAATAGGCGACGTTTTAAGCCGATCAACATTAGGTGAATTTTCAAGGATTTCCATGAGCAAATTCTGGAGAAATTCATCGAAGCATCCTTTGAAAAATCGCTGAAAAAAATTTCTAGGTGAATTGGTAGATAAATCTCGAGAAGAATTTCTGGTGAGATCACTGTAGGAGATCTTGAAAGTTTTCTAAATAAAATCACTGGGATAATTCCTGAAGCTTTTCCTCGGGTAATCTGAGACGAAATTCTTGAAGAGCCTGTTGAACCGGCAATAGTCTATGAAGGTTTCTTTGAAGCCTGTAAAGTTTTGCATCAGGATTCAATGCAAGCAAGAAATAATAGAAAATTCTTAAAAATTGTATCATCGCGCTGAAACTCCGTCAAATATTTTACAGGAATTTCTTCAATATTTCTGAAAATCTTCATAATCTGCTCTAATTATTTTTTTTTATTTTTTTATTCTTATTTTAATGCTACAAAATATCAATAGGAATTTGAACAAATCATGTGTTCAGGAAAAAAAATCAAGAACTACTTGAAAACATTTCTACTGCAATTTTGAATCATCTGATACATATATTGAACTGTTTGGCATTGGCGGAGCTAGGATTTTTGTTAGCAAATTCTTGTTTTACAGAAGTAATGTCGGTTGCAATAATCATGATTTTCACAAATTTCGTAGTTTGGTCATTAACTATGGATAACTAATCCAATAAAAAAATCCTTCAGAAGAACTCACGATGATTATCCCTTTCCTTCAACGAACTTTCCAGGTATTCAACCATGTGTTTTCGAGCGAATTCCCACGAGGATTTCTTCATGAATTGTTTCCGTACTGTTTCAGTGCTTTCTCCAAAACCTTTTGACCAGTTGTCACTGAGTTCTTTCTGGTGTTCTCTAGGAGAATAATTTCCGGGATAAGTAGTTATTAATCAATTGATTTTTCCTAAAGTTTCATTAGACTTTCTGAGTTTACCAAAAATAACTATCGAAGGATCTACACCGAGAATATTTTGGAAATTCTTTTAAAAAAATTTCCAGAAAGATTGTCTACGCACTGATTCCATATAAATTGCAATTATAAGTTTCATGCGGAATACGTTTGAAAGTTCTTTCAAAACTATTCTTCTGGAAAGTTCACCAGGGATCTATCCAACTATACAACAAAGATATATTTCCTTAGATAGCACTAGTTATTCTCTAGGGGATTTTTTAATAGAAATATGCTAACAGATTTACTTAATGATTTTGCAATTCATTCCTCAACTTCTCAAATAATTCTTCATAAATTTAATCAATTTTATTTAATTTCTTCAAATAACCCTCAAAAAATGTTCCGAATGTTTATTCAGGAATACTTTTATAAATAACATCTTAAAATCTATGCACTCTCCACTTCTGATTCAAAAACTACTCCAGGAAACCCTTAACATATTTTTTTAGATATGTCTTTACAAATTAGTAGACGAATCACTCCATATCCATTTTTCATCAGATTCATTACAAAAATTCTGGTTTCCTTTTCATCGTTTTTACTCTAATTTTTACTGAAGGAATTTGTATCGAACATGTTTTGCATGAATTTAGAAGTTTAATGAATTATGGCGAGCACATTGAAGTAGAAACCATTTTTTTTCTTATTTGCAGCAATTCAAAACTAACTTTTTGTACGGAATATTTTTAATTATTCGGGTAGAACTGTAGAAGTCACCGCGAAAATATTGACGGTATTTTTAAGAACATTACCAAAAACATCTCATGGTGAAACTTCACTGAACTTAATCTTGGAGGGAAATGGAAATTTCTGATGGACCTTCACCAGGCTTTGATGGTTTTTCAATTGTGCTATTTTTGAAAACTTCTAGATTTTACCTTTAATCTTTACATATCTTGAGGTGTTGCTTTTTGGAATATCACGAAGCATCACGCGAAGGAAGGAGAAACAACGAAAAATAAGTGATTATTTAAAATCTTTTCTCTAGAGATTGCTGGATAAATAAAACCTCCCTATTTCTAAAGAAATGCTTCAAGGAATCTCCTTACAAATTTCTTTATGAGAATCTTAATAAATTTCTTTGTCCTTCTAAGTTGCTTTGCTAAATTTTTGTCCACAGAATCCACTATGCTGTTTTGGGAAGCAAATGTTTGTTTGGGGTTTTTGAACAAAATTTGTCTGAAGATTCGAAGGCATGAAACTCTTTGTAAACACATTCCGTAGATTCCAGAGATTTGAAGCAGAATTGCAAAAATAAATTGAATTGATGCAATTTGTAAATATTTTTGAAGGACTTTTGGTAAACTTTGCGAAAGAATTTGAAATAAAATTTTCGGATAAACTTTTTGAAGGAAATCACAGATAAATTTCTAGTAGAACTTTCAGCGAAATATCTGAGTATAAGATTTTACAGAATTAATGATTTTTGAGAAGAAATGAGAGGGAATATTTTGAACTTTGGAAAGCTTAAGTAATTTGTTTTAGGAAAACGTTTTCCGATATAATTTTGTGGTTTTTAGACATAAGCAAGAATGATTGGAATGATGACTACTTTTTAAGACATAGAATGAATGATCTTCCTCCAGGAGGAATTCACGTTGAAAGTATGAACAAATCTAACAACAGTCTTTGAGTTATTTCCAAGAGAATAGGGACCTATTTTTTACGATTTTTTTTAAGACGACAGAGTGTGTTCCCGCTTTCTAAATGGCTACATTATTTAAAAACATTAAAAATCCAAATTAGTACCTTGACACACACTTTTTTTGAATGCTGAATCTCGGATTATTTTAACCGAAGTTTGCTCAGCCGAGTAGTCGGCACACAAATTTGCTCGGATCTCAGGAAATAAAAACCGAGTAACAGTAAATCGTGCTTCGTTACTAAGCAACCAGGCAATATGTTAGCTGAATCTCGGTGAAAATTGAAAAACCGAGATTTGAACAGCCGAACTCGTGAAAAAAAATCTAAGTGTGCACTTTTGATCATGTTTGACTTTGTTGACAAAAACGCCCTTGTGCTCATCTTTTTAATACTGAGGTTGTTCCTATCTGCCATTTAGAAAGGGACACGAAAAACAAAATACACCCAGTTTCGAGTTTGAACCAGGAAATTGAGTAAACATGTGTTTCTGGCCTAAACTTAAGCGTATGATACTAAAATTGGGACACGGCTTTAGTACTCGATTGTAGCAAAAGCTCTAAAGTCACCTTTCGATATTATTTGAGGAATTTCATTGTACTAAAATTCTTCCAGGAATATCGATTGGGAAATCAGTCAAATAATGTTTAAGAATTTAAAACATACCCCGATTTAAAACAAAGGTCAATACAAATTAAACATTAACTATTTAACTCGATATTTCGGATCTCGATATCGAGTTAGAGAAGCATAGTAAAATTTGTTTTTCATGGCTACCTCGATGGTCCCTCGCAAGCAACGGTGAAAAGTTTAGTACACACGCTACAATCGTAATCTTGGAGGAGAATTTATAAGCATTAATTCCAATAACTATAAAAAATACTTTTCTCTTGATTCACTTGATTTTTTGTAAGATATTTTTTTTGAATAGCATGTTAAAAAATGAATAGCTAACAGTTTTTGTAATGAACTGTACATCGTGAAACTATTAAAATGTGTGCCATTTGAACGAAAAAAAAATTTAGTTCTACATACTAATTCCAGCTTGGTTGAAATCTATACTTTTTGGCGCAAGTGTACCATTGATTTGGTAAACGAAAAAACATAATAATAAACAAAAATAAGGCACCACTAGTGATTTATGACGTATAGTTGGGGAGTAGCTGGCATTTTTGCTTTCAAAGTGATTTTTTCTCCGAATATTCAATAACAACACGTTTTTTTTGGCGTGTCAAGTAATGTTTTACTTATCTACATCAAGATTTTACCGTTATTTAGTACTGATCTAGTGTAATATGTGCCGTAATCCATGGTAATACATATATCGTAATGAATGGAGGCAAACAAAACCATTTTAGTTGTTTGAATTGACTAGTAGAGAGTTCTGCATGTGATCAACCTTGTTATAAAGCATCCCCATATGACGGTAAACTAAAAATATTTTTTTAAATTATCAATTAGTAACTGATTCTTAAGTCATACAAATATATATATGTGAATACAGAAAATTTAATTACAAGTAGAATTACATGCTATATTTATTCGGTGGCCGTCTTGCCCCATTGCGCTAAAAAATAGGGTATTTTGTATGATATTTAAAATACTCCAAAACTGGTACTGTTTGAAGTAATTTTATTTTCAAATGGCAAAGAGCTTATAAAAAGATGTGAATTAACATCATGAGGCCAAATTAATGGGTTTTATAAGCTTTGGACAAAGTTAGAGAGTAATTTGCTTGAGGTGGCACACTTGCCACAAATTCCGCTAGGACAATTCTTTGACTGTCTTACCCAGATGTTTTTGTGCGTAACATGTCCTACCCACTTCTCGCACCACTGAATTTCAATCGTGTCGCTCCATTGCGATGCCTATCCACCTATTCATTTCGTCGTTTGCATAAATCTTCTACAGACTCCCTTTATCATTGAGTCGCATGACCGATGTAGCCATAACAAAACAACATAACAAATCTAGCTTAATCTGTGAAACGCCCTAAAAGCCATTGATAACCGCGTGTGTATCTCAGTGTTTCTTATCAAATGAACGAATAAGCATCCGAACCAACACCATTGACAGGTAGATAATGATCCTTTCTTCACTATAACGTTGTTCACGTAATTTTATATTTAAATCCATTCAAATGCTCAAAAACAACGAGCTAAACACATGTTTACCAAAGGCTTTTAGGGCGAGATCAGAAATTATGCGAGAATTGTTCCATTTACTGCCCATAAATGCATAATTGTCCCATGTGAATAGGAATTTCAGCAAACATGGGACTGACATGCGTTTATGGGCAGTTTACCTCAATGGTACACGTCTTCCGCTGTGCCTTACGTGTAAGTTAATAAATCATTTTAACTCATCAAACTCAACTCAGTGAAAATAAATGATTCGATGAACTCGTGCTTTATGTTACTGCAATTGACCCCTATTCCGTGGTATCGAATCCCAATGGGTAGGCTGCTTTGAAGATACATCATTAGCTCAGTGTTGCGTACGAGTAAATTCACAAAAACTGAAAATGAAGTTTTTATTCAGGTGAACCACATTTCGTTTCCAACCGATATTTTTCTACTTTTTTCTGGTTCGTGCAATACCGGAAAGTAGGTTCCATTAAGCAAATTATGTGCACAGTCCATGAAGTATGCTGACGTTGCTTCGTAGGTAATGATTCAACCCATTAACTAAAAATGGAACTATCCGTATGCAGAGCAACAAAGTTTTGATTGCAATTACGTAGTAATTATGCAAAGTTGTTTCAACTGTTTATCAATATCGTTTTTGGACTACACGTTACTTGAAGCTTGTGTACATGGCCTTATATTATAAGAAAACACATATAAAAATACAGTCTTATCTCAATAGAGCAGTATTGTTAGATATTAAAGAACATGAGAAGTTTATATCAAAAGTTCATAAGTGATTACTAGTGAATATAGATAAGAACAAGAGTGTAAACAAATTGGAGGAGCCTGCTTGTCAGCTTAGTGATCAATTAGCACTTCCACAGTTATTAACTAAGAGATTTCTTTGCCAAAGTTGCCATTTTCGCATTCGTACATCGTGTGGCAAGTACAATGATAGTCTATGCCAATGGAAGTCAAGAAAATTTCCATTACGGAAAGATCCTGGACCGAGCGGGAATCGAATCCAGACACCTTCAGCATGGCTTTGCTTTGTAGCCGCGGACTATACCCACTCGGCTAAGGAAGGCCCTATATATTTATAAATGTAGCCTAATTGAGGATAATAGACCAAAGCATAAGACACCAAAGTAGTCCATAAATTTTTGAAACAATTATGAACTTCACGTTCTATGCCACATAGGGGGACATGGGGCAAGAAGGACACCCGGGGCAAGAGTGCCACCTCTAATTTCACGTAGTTCAAATCAAATTTTTGAAATTTAACGCAGGATAAGTATAAATTGAGTACTAATTTATGGTTGTGTAAATATTACAGTTAAAAATGTTTAGTACAAAAAATTAGAAAAATGTCTTTAACTCACCAACGCAAAATATGCGAAATATTATAAGAATGTAAGACTGGAAAACAAGGTTTGACTCCCAACAAATACAAAACATATTGATTTTTCCGCACAGTATTGATGATTTTCAATTGTTTAATATGACTGTGAGGAATTTTTTTTCGAAAAAATCCTTTTGACATTAAATATTACATATATAACAACAGTATGTCTTATGGGGCAAGAGGGACACCGCAATTTTCTCATATAAAATCAAATGAACTTTTATTTTTCTTGTTTAATATTGCATTCAATCAATGTTTCCTACTAAATAAAATAAAAATAAACCATCTTGGACATTCAAAATGGTTTATGAAAATGTTTACTATTATTGTTACAGTCAAATAAGATGAAAACTAAATTAATTTCGTAAAATTACTTTTTAACTATAAGTCAACTTTTATCCCTCAGTTTTTATCTTTACTTACTCTACAATTTATCCTTTAGGCGGGGAAATAATAATATACAAAATTTGTGGCATTTTGCTCTGGTGGTCTTCTTGCCCCATACGAGTGGCACTCTTGCCCCGTGCCTCGTTTAAAAACCTCATAAGAAGAGACATTTTCAAAAATCTCAAATCATTATGTGTTTCTTATATTTTTGAAATCTATCAATAACATCATTTAGAACAAGAGCTGAGCTTGCCCCTACACTGGAATAATCTTCAAAAATTGTGCTTATCAACCATGATTTGAACCTTTATATCTTAAGGTGTCCTTCTTGACCCCAGCCCCCAGCCCCCCTACACCGCAACATATGGAAACTCCTAAAAGTACATATTCCACACTTAAAATGTTACACAAGTAGGCGTTTCATAGAGACAAATTTGAATCATACGCGCTACCTTGTGTTACACTCTCACGATGTTGTAGTTACAGAACACTTCATTTCTGCGATTATTACGTTGAAATAGCTAGTGGTCGCGGTCTGTACCGTCATACAAGCAGGCAGACTGGACTGTTCATCGTTTTGCATACCCTAGAATGGAATTGTTGCCAAGCTCTGTCGGTGTTTCAGCGTCCGCCAGCTTGTAGAGCTAACCGTTACGTTCATATGTAGCTACCATGGCATCGTTCTGCACCAAGGGTAGCCGTTGAATTAATAGTTACTCATTGCAAGCATTAACTTATACGGTTTTGCAACTGGAACGAGAAGAACAGCTGCGAGTTCCTTCCTTGGATGCAGTCGGTGTATGTATCCGTGTCAACGAGAAGTAATCGCGGCCATGCCAACAAACGCCCCTAATCGAATTATAAACATTTGGTTTACCGGTCTGGCGCAAGAACAACGTAGAGGAAAACTCCCGAATAGCCATTAGAGTGTAATTCAAATGAATTCACAATTATGTAAGAGCTGCAGCCTTATTCATTATATCGTGACTATAGAAAAATAATTGAGCTTAGGATTTAACGTCTCTTAGCATTCTTATAGAAAAGATACTTGAAGACAACTAACCAAAATTCCGCCTTGGAGTTTTTGAAGTAACGGCAAACGAAAGCATCACCGTTGCACACAGGAGTACAACTACTAATTGAAGTTTAACACTTCACTTTTTGCAAAAAAATAAAATACTTAAATCACTAATAAGGCGGTATAAGGTATTTGCTCGCCTTATTAGTGATTTTATTGCAATTTTATAGATAACTTTCCGTTTTATGGCTGAACAGAAAGCTACCGCAGTTATCACATTACTGATTTGCACAAAGCATCATCGATCGGCTGCGATGATGCCCTGGAAACCACGTTAATGACCGTTGTTTTTTGGTATTTTCTAACGCTTTGGACTCTACTAGCATACTTTGATTGTATGATTTCGTTCAATGATACAATGATTTCTAAGCCTGCGGTAGAACTTGGCGGCTACCGCAGGACGGGAAAATTTTCAAAAGAACCGCAATAGTATTTATTTTTTTGCAAAAAGTGAAGTGTTAAACTTCAATTAGTAGTTTTAAACATTCTCTAATAATCCCTCCCCCAAAATTAAATAGAAAAGTGTAGTGACTCAGGAGTAATTTGAGTAAATAATTGCCAAAATTATTATCTGCCCTCAATGGTTTTCTAATGTCGTAATAATGACTTTAACATGGGTATAGCTTAATCAAGAATAATTTCGAACCGTTGCAGGACACCTATTCACGGAGGTGACATTTCGCATATAGACGTTTCGTATACAGACGTTTGAAAGGTCTCAACGCTTGGGCAAACCTTCACTTAGTAGATGGTCTCCCTCGGGGCGGGAATGGCGCTTAAGCCATCGTACTTACAATCAGGGAGGTCCAGGAGGCTGACCGTAACACTTATGCATTGGGGTCATTTTAGGCCAATCGGCACGGTAAAGCAGCTGTAACTTTGTAATGAAAAGAAACACTGAAATTTTCTGACTTTTCCTAACTTCTGGAAGCAAACATGTTCGTGCTAAAAGAAGACTTCAGCGGTCTCTTGGAGCGGCGCTACAAAAAAAAAACACATTATGCATGTAGGATAATAAATGACCAATGACTTTGAAACGCCTCTAATGATTCTTTTGGGAAAATCTCTCTAGGGACTTTTGCACAGATGTCTTCAAATCATTCTCCAGGTTTCACTACGACAATTTCTTAATGGATTTCTTTAGATATTTCTTCATAAATTCTTCAGGTAGTCCTCTCGAAATTCCTCTACGAATTATTCCTGAGATTTTCTCAAGAGATCGCTCCAGGAATACTACCGGAGATTCTCCCAAGAAAATCAATACATGAATTAGTTTAATATTTTTTCCAGGAAATCCTTCAAGGATCCCCCATGAAATTTCTCCAGAGATTCGTTCTGGGTCACCTAAAATCCTCCGAGGATTCCTCTAACAAATTCCTACAGAGATTTTTCCCTGAATTCCTCTAGGGATTTCATCAAAAAGAATAAGAAGTCCTCCAGGGTTTCCACCGCGATTTTTTTTCTAGATATTTCTTCAAGAATTCCTTTCCTGAAGAAATTTTTTGAAAAATCCCTGGATATGATTTTGGAGGGATTCCTGAAGCAATCCATTGAGGATGCTCTTCAAAAATCTAGAGCTATCTTTAGAAGAATTCCTGGAAAAAAAACCCTGGAGCAATTCTTGAAGGTGTCAATGGAGGTATTCTTGAAAAAAAAAATCCCTGAAACATAGAATATGCTTTTCGGTTACGAAGTCTTTATTTTTCCAACGACTTTTTTTTTAATAAAAACTGTGTATATTAAAAACATATTTCATCAAAATATACAAACGATTCTCTACAAGCTTCTCCATGGAACAATTTCTAGACTAAATCATTAGATATTTTCAGGAGCAATCCTCTGAAGGATTCCTAAAGAAAGAGCTGAAGAAAAACGTCTAGGAATTCCTGTTTTTCCTATAGTAATCTCTAGAGAAGCTCATGCAGGAAGGATTATCTAAGTTAATTACTAAAGGACTCCTGGAGGCATCTCTGTAGGAACCCCTGGAGAATCCTTGCAGGTATCCCAGAAAGAATAACGGTAAAGATTTTGCTGGTAGAGTCTCTAGAGAAATCCCGGGAAAGAGATTTAGAGAATTTTCTGAAGAAATCCCTGGAATTATCCTTGGAGGAATCCATAGAGAAATTTCTGTAGAAATTCCAGGTGCAATCCATGAACGGATCATCTAAAAGCAATTAATGTATAGATTTTACTGAAGAAATTTTTGTAGACATTTTCCTAACGTAATCCCTGGAGAGATGGTTGGGACAATTTCTGATGAAATTCCTGCAGGAATTCATGGTAGAAACTCTGGAAGAATTCCAAGAGGAACTCTTCGAGGAATCCCTAGATGATTTTTTGGAGCCTCAGAAAGAAATGTTTGGGCAATCCCTGTAGGATCTGGGGAGATCCTTTCAGAAATCACGTAGCAATTTTCCTGGTGGTTAATCTGGGAGAATTTCTGGATGAAATTCTTGGGGAATTCATTAGTTGTAGATCACCTGGAGGAGATCCTGAAGAAATCCCTGATAAAATGCCTGGAACGAGTCTTAGGAATAACTCATGGAAGAATATCGAGAGGACTACCCGAGGATATCTTTGTATGTATCTGTGAACGATTCCTGGGAGTAAACTCTGGAGAAATCTCTAGAGAAATAACTTGAGTTATCCTTGTAGAAATTGTCTAAAAGTAATTCACTGCAACAATTCCTAGAGAATACCGCTAGCGCATGACGGCTCAACATAGTAGCATATCCGAAAGAACTTGAAACTATTGAGATCCAGAGCTACAGGTCCAAAGCCCTGATAAAGGTGGATGGTTGTGAAGGCTATGTCCGTGGTCATCATGTAAAGAACAAGCGGACAATGCTGTATCGTGTCAGCACCGAGGAGGCAGCCCCTCTAGCCCGATGTAGGTAACGCAACCCTGGTTAGGTGGCCTACCGAAGACTCTTCACCAACCAAGAAAGGCAAAAGTAGAGCAACGATTGGAAAGTTGGATCTTGGAACGTGAGAACTTTGCATGAACCCGCGCGTGTTGGGCTCCTGGCTCGTGAACTACGGAATGTTGGCGTGAACGTGGCAGCTATTCAGGAAATACGCTGGCCGAGAACCGGAGAACGTGAATTCCGAGCGATGGATCCCATCGCCAACACTTCATTCAAAAAAAAAAAAAAAAAGCCTGATCAGCATATATGGGCCAACGAACGATAAGTCCGATGACATGAAGGATGATTTCAATGAGAGCCTGGATAAGGCCTACGGAGAGTGCCCAAAACAAGATGTCAAGATAGTCACCGGCGACGCCAATGCGCAAATCGGTAAAGAAGATTTCTTCCAACCCGTCATTAGAACGGAAAGCCTCCATTCTGTTACCAATGATAATGGCATGTGGCTAGTAACCTTTGCTGCTGCTAGAGGGATGGCAATCGGCAGTACATACTTCGCACGAAAGAATATCCGCAAACACACCTGTCGACACCCGAGTGGCGAAGCCTGCTTCCAACCACGTGCTGGTTGATGGGCGACATTTCTCAGATGTCATGGATGTCAGAACCTTCCGAGGCCCTAATATCGACTCGAATCATTATCTCGTTGTAGCTAAAATTCGGGCGCGGTTATTCGGCGTCACGAGTTCCACAACAAACAGAACGCTGCACTTCAATATATAACGATTATCGACTGATGGGGTAGCTGCACAGTACCACCAGCAGCTAGACGAGCAGTTTGGGAAGAATCAACATTGCTGGAGATGTCGACAGAATGTGGGATCCTGTCAACGAAGCTGTGAAAACAACGGCGCGGGAAGTGATTGACACTGGTCAACGACGACGATGAAACGATTGGTTCGATGAAGAGTGACAGACATGAAGAATGTCCATAGAAGCCATATGCTTATGGCCGGTACCCGACAGAACAGAGAGCGATACAAGGCAGCGAGAGCCAAAGAAAAGTGAATTCACCGCAGAAAGAAAAGTTAGCACGAAGAAAGTGTGGTAGCTGAAGCTCAAGAAAGCATGAACCGGAATGATATGCGAAGATTCTATGGAACGGTCAATGGTGCGCGGCACAAAACCGTACCAGTGCCTGCCATGTGCAAAGATCGAGAAGGGAATTTGCTGAGTGATGAAACGGCGGTGTTGAACGGTGAAAATGGGAATGTAGAGGGAAACAGGATGAAATTGATGATGACGATCAAGATGTGGACTCACCGACCATAGGAGAGGTTAAAAAGGCTATCAGTGAGCTGAAAAACTGTAAGTCTGCTGGGAAGGACGAGATCCCGGTCGAGCTTCTCAAGCACGGAAGTGAGAAGCTTTATCAGTCGAACACTCGGTGGACTTCTGAAGGTATGGCAGGCCGAAGAATTGCCCACCGGCTGGTTGGATGGCCTCATACGTCCAATCTTCAAGAAAGGGCACAGACTGGAGTGTTCCAATTACTGAGGAATTATCCTGCTGAATTCGGCGTACAAAATTCTGTCGCGCATCTTGTTTAATAGACTGAGACCGCTAGAGGGGTCCTTTGTCGGTGAATACCAAGCTGGTTTTGGTGAGGGCCATTCGACAACGGACCAGATGTTTAGCTTGCGAATGATCCTAGATAAATTCTGGGAGTATAACTTGCGGACTCACCATATGTTTATTGATTTCAAGCCGGCGTACGACTCAGTGAAAGGAAATGAGCTGTGGCAGATAATGTCTGAACATGGTTTTCCGGCAAAACTAATTAGGCTGATACGTGCTGCGCTGAATAGTTCGAAATCAAGTGTTCGGATCGCAGACGAGGTGTCAACCTCGTTCGTGACGTTGAAGCAGGGACCCGCATTTTCGAGTTTACTGTTCAATATTGCACTCGAGAGTGCTATTAGGAGATCTCACGTGCAGAGAAATGGCACTTTTTTACAAGGTTGCACATGCTCCTTGGTTTTGCGGACGATATAGACCTAATTGGAATCGATCGGCGGTTAGTGGAAGAGGCCTTCGTGCCTCTGAAAAGGGAGACAGTGAGGAAAGGCCTGATCATTAATTCTACCATAACGAAGTACACGGTTGCAGATAGAGATAGAATCAGGCTTGCTGGTGTAGGTGCTGAGGTAGTATTTGATGGGGATGTGTTTGAAGTTGTTGATGAATTTGTTTACCTTGGAACACTTGCGTCATGTGACAACGATGTTTCCCGTGAAGTGAAAAGACGTGTTGCGACTGCGAATAGGGCCTTTTACGGACTACGTAACTAGTTTAGGACCCGCAGCTTGCAAACGGGAACAAAATTTCGCCCTGTATAAAACATTGATTCTTCCGGTGGTGCACGAAGCGTGGACGTTGAAAGAGTCAGACCGGAAAGCTCTCGATGTTTTCGAGCGTAAAGTGCTGCGGACAATACTCGGTGGGAAACTCGAAAATGGTGTGTGGCGCAGACGCATGAATCACGAGTTGTATCAAGTGTACAAAGATGCGAATATTATCAAGCGTGTAAAATACGACAGATTTCAGTGGGCTGGTCACTCAGTGCGAATGTCGGAAGAAAAAATTGCAAAAATAATACTAGGCAGGAAACCAGGTAGAGGTCGGCGGCTTCGGGGAAAATCACGAATACGCTGGCTGTACGCAGTGGAAGAGGACCTGGCGACCCTAAACGTTCGGGCAACTGGAGAAGTTTCGCCCAAGACCGACGAAGATGGAGCTCTACAATACGCCCGGCAATGGCGTCGCTACACTGTAGCGACCAAGGTATCAAGGCAGGTATTCCTGGAAGAGTGACTTTTTACTATGGGAAAATAGGTTTGTTCTTACATTACAGTACTAGCGTGTTTGGAACATTTCTCAAAATTTCTCCATAATAATTTCCAAATAAACCTACATTGTCTTTGGGACCCTTTTAAATCACCACCTACAAAGCTGAAAATTTCACAGAACACTATTTTTTATGGTAAGGATGGTAAGAAATATATGGAAGATTGGATTTTCAAACATTTTTAAATTTTGAATCACCCTTATGGGCATTTTGCATGTAAAAACAAGATTTGGTTACTAACTTTTGTCATTGACTGCAGAGGGATGATTGTAGAACTTGAGATTTCTTAGATTCAAAATTATGACCACGAATTTATTCCAGCTATTCTTCTGTACATCGTGGGATAAGCAAACTGCACCAGCAGCTATGGATACATTTTTCCCCCATCTCTAAGTGAAACGTTTGCGACCAACTGTTTCCACCATATCTACTTGATGTTGTGGAAACAAGGTCTCGCCCTCTCTGCAACGTATGAGTGCTTACCTACCCCATGGTCTTTATTCTTGCGTTCCTGTTTTCGTGACTCCTAATGAGCAGCTCAACGGTACACCCATTGGATGCTCGTTGCATTTATACTTGCTGCAGGTTACGAAAACACAGCTCTCATCATTCCCGGTTTGCTTTCAACCGGTGTTCTCGGTGGTGCAATGTGCTTTCTCGAAGAGAACGTTAATTTTAATGTCCTCGGAGGATGTTAATATCTGTTAAGCTATTATTAAAAGCCACCGGTGCTTACGAGCTTGAGTAAGTGGAGGATGTGGGAATGGCTTCCTGTTGTTGGATGAAATTATTTTCCAGGTAGGAAGCTGAAAAATGTTTGCGGGTATCGATTTTCATAAAATTGTTTATTTATAACAACTATTTTTACTGCATCATAGAAACACTTTCATTCTAATTGTATAAAACTAAATTAAGGTGTCTTAAGCATATTATACTTCATGATTATTTGGGAGTATTTGGCATAAAGGCATCGTTTGATAAGTGATCTACAATCAATACCTTAATTTTTTTAAGCTTTTACCGACATCAACACCAACGGTTGAAAAAAAAATTGGTGGGTTCTCAACAAGCGTGCTGTTCGTTCAGAGTTTTCCCAAACTATGTATGTCAAAAATTGTTGTGTCATTAGAAGGCATAACTAAATAAAACTCGTGACGGGTATTATCGAAGGTCTTTTCAGAATAACAGTTTTCTCTACATCCCGGAACGTAGAGAATCTTTGAGCTTGTTGTAAATTGGCAAAGAATACAATTCGACGTAAGGAGCTGGAGAAGTATGTACTTAACATATAAAACTTACTTACTTCAAAATACAGTATTTTCCACTGTAATAGTAATTAAGCGCCAAATGTACTTACCTTATTAGAAGCTTTGGGAACGCTTTCCATTTGTTTGATGATTTGATGATGCTGCCACACGATGTTCCTCTCCAAGGTCCCTCTTCCAAAATTTCCACCCACTTCAAACATTTATTACAACAGCCTAGCCACTTGTCACTCAAATTCACTTCACTTCAAAATAAATATGTCATGTTGCATTGTCCATTTTTCTCTCGTTTGCTCTCGTTTCTGGATGGATTCAGTGTCCAATGTCTAAAGCTTGGAAGCACAAAGCAAAGTCCACCTCCATCCCCCCTTTTTCTGTTTTTGCTAGTGGTGCAGAATATTGTAAAATTTAAACATTCGCCGTATTGGGTGCACTGAGACGCGAACTGCGCGGTTCGATCTGCAGCGACTTTTGGTACAATTCGTCGTCGTCCAGCAGCAACGATGTATCCAGGAGGTAGGATGTAACTTTCGGTATGTGATCGATTTTGTACGGCGTCTGTTGGAAATGGCGAATCTCCCGTATCACATGTGCGATCTGCAAAATTTCCAAAACCAAAAAGCAATTTATGTATGAGACGAGAGAGCGAAACGGGGATTCAAACCGTTGTTCGTTCGATGGCCCCTATGGTGCTTTGTATTTCAACTCGAAGGGATGCTAGAATTACACTGAAACCTCCATTTATGCGCAAAGGGCCGGGGGTACGTTGAATGATACCGTATATTATCTGCCTAGAAATTTAATTTTCATGAAATTTTGAAGAAAGATTTCAAATAAACCAAAATGATACCTGTGATAAAAGCTTGTGAAGGAATCTATCAGCTATATGAAAATTGCCTTGATGTTCTATGTAAGCTAGGAACTCTGTGGGGAACAGACCACCAGATCTACAAGCGTAACTTATAATCTATTGAAGATACATAAACAACATTCATAACCATACCTGTTATTCTGAGTGGCTCGGTAGCTTAGATGGTAAAGCGCTCTTCTAGCAAGAGTCCTGGGTTCGAATCCAAGCCAAGCACGTGGATTTTTTTTTAATAATTTCACCCCTAGTTTATTCATCTTTACCACGAGTAATGAGTTGATTAATTTAATATATAATATAATTTAATTATGCTACTTTGAGTTTTTTTTTTCAGGAATCCATGGAAATTCCTCAAAAAAAATTTCCTGGGATTCTACCAGGTATTTTATCAATAATTCCTCTAGACATTTATCCACGAATTTAACCAGAAATTTCTCCGGGGAAAATCCTTCAGGCATGCATTTATCCAGAGATTTCATCCAAGGTTCCTCTACAAATTATTAAAGATTTTCTCCACTGATACCTTCAAAGATCAATCCAAAAGAATCTTCAAGTAATTTGTTCAGTTATTTTTCAGAGCTTACTCCAAGGCTGCCTCCATGAGTTCCTCCAGAGATTGCTATGACAATTTCTTCAAATATTCCTTCAGGAATTCTCCAGAAGTTAGTTATAAGGATTCCATCACGCATTATCCATTAATCACATCATGCATTCTTTCAGATACTTTTTAAGGGATTCCTCAAGAAATTCATCACCAAAAATTTCCCCAAGGATTTCTCCAGGAGTTTTTTTTTCAGAACTTCCACCTCAAATTCCACAAGGAGTTGCTCCAGAAATTCCACCAGGAAATTCTTCAGCGATTCTTTTTATTATTGTTTCTACAGATTTTGCCAGGGATTTATACAAAATCTTCCCGAGGGATTTCTTCAGTGATTTATCCAATGCTTCCTTCAAAAATTCTACCAAAATATCCTCCAGAGATTAATTTAAAAACTCCTGCAGCGAAACTTCCGGAATTTTAAAACAGATTATATCACGATTTTTTTCCTGTGATTTCACCAGGAATTCTTTTTGAAATTGCTCAAGAAATCCATTCAAAGAAATTAATAAACGAATTTCGATAAAAATTCCACCAACAATTACCCTCAGGAATCTCCTATCAAACAACTTTCTCTGATTCTTCTAGCGATTTCCCTAGTGATTCCTCCAGAAAATCCGTTACTGACTTTCACTAGAAACTCCTTCGAAAATTCCTACAGAAATACAAGCAAAGATTTACTCCAGGAACTCTTATAATGATTCTACCCAGGATTTCTCCAAGGATTCATCCAGGAGTTCCTCTAGAGATTCCACCGAGAATTCTTTCTAGGATTCTACCAGGAAGCCATCAGAGATTCCACGAGAAATACTTCAAATGAATTCATCAAAACTGCCTACACATTTCTTTAAAGATTCCGCTTGCAATTTTTTGAGAAGTTTCCCCAGGTCATCTTCCGGTATTCTTCTAGGAAATAGCATGAGCATGAGCATGAGCATAAATGACCGTACAATTCGTAGTTGCTACTCCATGATTGACCAGAGCAATCGAAGTTGCACAGGGGTTTAGTGAATGGGGCTTGGGATTAGCTTACCATTCTTCAATGTGCACAAATCGAGAGCTCATACTTTAGAAGTCAATAACGGCGCCGGCCACGTCCTTACGGTCATCGGGGAAGGGAAGGAATGTTAGTTAGACAACCATTGATTTTAGAGACCGAAGAATCTTCTGCATCTCCATAGTTGTCATGGAAAGGATATTGGGTTAGTGGGATAAGGTAAGGATCTGGGAATCATCTTTAGTTGATGATGCGATCCTTGATATATTCACGCCTGACCGGATTCGCGATATTATTCGATAAATGAATTGTATGCCGAACAAGTGTTCATCGTTCGCCCTCGCAGGAGCAAGCAACGCGACCAAAGGATCAAACACTACTAACACTAATCATGCGATCCGCGACTCTTATATACTATCGTGCCGCGCGAGCGATGCGCAACACGATTGATCCTGTCCGCATCACCCGCCCCCGCAGGAGCAAGCAACGCGAACAAAGGATCAAATACTACTCTTCCGGTATTCTTCTAGGAAAATAATTAATAATTAATGAATTCCACCTCTTGTTTCCTTCAAAGATTCTTGTTTGTATCCCTGGGTACCTTTATCGAAGGAATTTTTCAAGAATTCAAGAATTAACTTACAGAATCCTCAAGGAACTTCTTCAGGGATTGCTTTAAAAGTTCTTTCAGGGATATCTTCAGGACTTTCCCCAGGGAATTCTTTGTGAATTTCTCCGGTGATTTTTCAAAGCACCTCAAACCACCTCCATGAATTTCTCAAGCAATTGCTCCATGGATATTTTCAAAAAAATTCCAAAACAAATCTTTCAGGTGTTTCTTTAATTGTTTAATCCTCTGAGTAAATATCAGTTTATTCCGTAAGGAATTTCTGGTAACCCTGAAAAAATCCTAGTAAAACCTTCGAAGTATTTTAAGGTAGAACTTCTGGTGAAACTCTGGTAGATTTTTACTGGTGGAAATTCTAGCGAAACTTTTGTGATATTTCCAGTTATCCTAGAAGAACTCCTGGTGAAATTTCTCAAAAACCTTCTTTCTCGAATTGGTTTAATTAACTAATAAATTAATAAGAGAAAATACTGGTTAAGGCTCTGAAAGAATAACTGATGAAATCTTTAAAGGAAATTGTGACCAAACCCCATGAGAAATTGGGATGGGATCTTTTTAGTTCATCTTGATGAAATCCTTGGAGAATGTTTTCCAGAATATTTTGGAAGAATCTGTAGAGGATTTTTTGAAAATTTTGTAAAATCACCGGAAAAATATTGGTGCAGTTTCTGAAAGAATTCCCTCTGAGATTTGGAGGTTTTCCTGATGGAACTCCTGGAGAACTACCAGGGTGAACCCAGATTAAATCCACAGAGGCACCTCTGGTAAAATTCTCAGAGAAATTCCTGAAGGAATGCCCGTTTTAAATCAGGAGGAAATCCTGATAGAGTCACTGGATGATATACTGGTGGAATCCTAATAAGAAATTATTGGTAAAATCACTACAGGAATTCCTTGGAACCTTCTATAATTCTTGGAGATATTTCGCGATAAATATCCTGAAAAAGTCCTAGGGAATCCCTTGAAGATTTCCGGGAGGAATACCTTGATGAATTCTGCGAGGAATCCTTGAAGAAAATCCGGAAAGAATGTTTTGAGTGCTTCCAGTGATGAAATGCTTATCATAAATTTCTGGTAAATTCCTTGGAAGAATTCCTGATAATCTTCGAGAATCCTTGAAGATATATCCTCAAATTAATTCCTTGAGGAATTTCGGAAGGCATTCCTTGATTAATTTCTGGAGAATTCCCTCTTGGAACTCAGAATAATCCTATAGGAATTCCTGAAGGAACCTTTAGAAGAATTTCTGATAGAATCCCTGAAAGAACTTCTGATGGAATTCCCAGAAGGTATTCATGATGGAATCCCAGGAGGACTAATAAAATCTGAGAAGTATTTCCAATGGAATTCATGGAAGAACTTCTGATGGAATCCCTGCAGAATTTCCCAAGAACTCCTGATGAAATCCCTGAAGAAACTTCTGATGTACTCCCTGATGGAATCATTAGAAAAACTCTTGATAAAATTCCTGTAGAAATTCCTGGTAGATTCTTTGAAGAAACTCTTAATTAAAACCGTGGAGGAACTCCTAATAAAATCCCAAGAAGCACTCTCGATAAAATCCCTGAAGAAACTTCTTATGGAATCCCTAGAAGAACTTATGATGTAGTCCCTGGAGGAACTCCTTATGGAATCTCTGAAGGAACTCCTGACGGGATCCCTATAGGAACTCCTCATGAAATCGGTTGAGGGATTCCTGATAATATGCCTAGCAAAACTGTAAAATCCCAAGAAGAAAATCTGATGGATTTCCATAGAGAAACCCCTGGAAGCAAATTTTGATAGAATCCCTTGACAAATCCCGGGAGGAATCCGTAGTAAATAGCCTGATGGAACTCAGAATAACCCTAGAGGAATTTCTGAAGGAACTTTTAGAAGAATTCCTTATAGTATCGCTAACAGAACTTCTGATGGAATCCCAGAAGGTATTCATGATGGAATCCCATGAGGGTGGGAATCCATGGGATCCACGGAAGAACTTCTGATGGAAAAACTCCCAATGAAATCTGTTGAAAAACTTCTGATGAAATCTCTAGATAAACTTATGGTGAAATCATTGAAAGAACTCCTGATGTAATCCCTGATGGAACCATTAGAGAAATTCCAGGTGAAATCTCTGAAGGAACTCCTAAAAAAACCCTGGAGGGACTCCTGATAAAATCCCTATAAGAACCCATGCTGTAATCCTCAAAATAATATCTGCTGTAATTTCTGGAGGAACTCTCTCTGAATGAACCCCAGATGGAATCCCTCTAGGAAATCCTTTTTTTTTAATTATTTATTTGGCAGGCCCAAACGCCCGAAGGCTTTACGGGGCCGATTATCCTTGATAATAATTATCATTTATTTGACAAACTGAAATTACAGCTACTCTGTGATCCCTGAATAGCACACAACTTCTTTTTCTCCTTCCCGCGTTTCGTTGACAGCCGTCTCTTGTTTGTGCCATCGTTGTTCTCGCATGGAGAAGATGAGCTGCCGTTCCCGTCGTTGTCATCGTCATTGTCGTCGTCGCCTTCACTTGAGCTCTGTTGTTCTATAGGTGTTTTGTTGTCCAGTTCAGTAAGCGCACGTTTGCCTTTTGCCAATATTTTTGCAAATGGATCACTCGCATCAGGGGAAGATGGGGTCGATTGCTCACTGCTAATCGGCGGAAAATCCGCCTGGTTGAAAATTTGTTCGGTTGTTGAAGCGATTACTGGTGCTGCTGTTACAGGTTCGCGTCCAGTTGAAGACACCTCCAAACATCTTTGGTTAGGATGCGCTGGCTTGGAGCACCGCCGACAGGTCCTGATTTGGTTCGGGTGTTCCACGTAGCAGACCTCATTGGCTATCGTGAGAAACGACGGGATAGGGTGCTTTATTCGCATCTGAAGCACTCGAACTCCGTTAGGTATTCCGGCAAAGTAGTGTTTCCAACGCTCGGACTGTATTGAAAACACCTCCCCATACTTCATCATGAAGTCACCGATAGTCACATGAGGGTCGGATGGGGGCAGGTCATGCACTCTCACAGTCACTGCCTCGCTGTCCACATATACCGGTATTTTAAAACTGTTTATCTTTATAGACAATAACGCGTTTGATATTGTGCGCTTTTTCATAGCGCAGCGCTGTACTGTTGTCCACCATCTCGATGTATACACAGTTACGCGTGTTGTGTAGATGAATACTTTTCACATCGGATAGATTTAGTTTGATTTCGTGTTCCAAAAATTGTTCGACTTTTCGAACCTCAAGTCGCGCAGGAACGACACTAAAATCAATTACCAAAGTGATTTTGCGAACACCACTCATTTTGCTGATATGAAGCACGGGAGATATTCAAAACGCGTCCGACGGTTACGAGTATAGGCTGTCAACTCTAGGAACTCCTGCTGGAATTCCTGGAGGGATTCTTGATAAAATGCCTGGCGGAACTCATTATAAAATCCCAAGAGGCAGTCCTGATGGGATTTTTTAAGGAACCCCTGATATAATCTCTAGAGGAATTCCAGGAGCAATCTCCGAAGGAACACCTGATGGAATCCCCAAGGAAACTTCTGAATAAACCGCTGTAGGAATTCAAGGTGTAATCTATGAAGGAACTTCTGATGAAATCCCAACAAGACCTCCTTTTGAAAGACGCAGGGGAACTTATGATGGAATACTTGGAGAAATCCTGATAATATTCTTCAAGGAACTCCTGACGAAATCATTGGAGGAACTCTTGATGAAATTCCTGGAAGAACTCCTTATTAAATCCCTAGCGGAACTTCTGATAGAATCCCTGGAGGAATTCCAGGTAAAATCTCTGAAATAACTCCTGATGGAATCCTTCGAGGAACTTCTGATGGAATTGCTAGAGGAACTGGATGGAATCCCTGGATGAGTTCCAGGTGAAATCTCTGAAAGAACTTCTAATAAAATCTCTGAAGGAATTCCTGATGGAACCCCTAGAACAACATCTGATGAAATCTCCAGAAGAACTCTTGATTGCATCTCTAGAATATTTTCTGGTGGAATCTTTTAATAAATATCCAATTGAATACATAGAGGAACTTCCAATGGAATCCATAGAGGATCTTCTGATGGAATCCCTAGAGAAACTCTTGGCAAACCCCTTGAGAGACTCCTGATAAAAACCTAGAAATCCAGGAATTCATTATTGAATCTTTAGGAAGTACTCTTGATAGAATTCTTAGACGAACTCATGTTAAATTCCCTAGAATAACTCCTGATCACTAGAGGATTAAGTGCTGGAATCCTTGGAGGAAATTTTGATGGAGTTCCTGGTGCAATCTCTGTAGGAATATCAGGTGGAATCCTCACAATACATTCTTAAGGAAGCTTCTAAAGTTCTCCTGATGGAATCCCTGGAAGAAATTTTTAAAGAATCCCCAGGAGAACTCCGGATGGAATCCCTTGAGGAACTCCAGATGGAATCCCGTAAGGAATTCCAGGTGAACTTTCAGAAGGAATGTTAAAGGAATTTTTAGAAAAAATATGTTTTAATCTCTGTAGAAAATCTTGATTAAAGTTTTTGAGGAACACCTGGTGGAATCATGAAGGAACTACCGATAAGATCCATGATATATTTTTTATAAAATTTCTGAAGAAATTCCTGCAGTACTAACTGACGGAATTCCTGGTGAAATACCTGATTGTATCCTTGAAATAATTCCTGGAACATTCTCTGGAGGATTTCCTTATAAAACCATGGCGAAGACGATGCGTAAATTCATGCTTTTTGACTTGCATCACCAGTTCATGAGACGTCGAGGCTTCAATTTGACTTGCTGATGTAGATGATCGTGCAACATCCCTGCAGACAGTACGATAAGTTCGTCAAACCTTTTTGGCTTCGCCCACCTGTGGTTGGTCCAAAATTAAACTCATTTGATTTTGGCAGACCGATTCGTCAACCGACAAATCGGTTTCACAAACTGTCAAATTGGTTCGTCAAGCAGCATCACACACGGTCAAAAACAGCATCAAGCTGGGAGCGGAGTCAATGTTGGTCAAAGAGTCTGTGGGCTGCATAACAAGTGATCTTTAGCTGCATTACCGGAAGAGGGTGAGCTGGATGAAGCCCCTCTTGAGGACTGCTAGAGAACATTGAAAGCAGCCATTAACGATGCAGCTGAGAGCACGTCGGGTACATGGGACGGAGTCGACAGAATGATTGATTCAACGAGGTATGTAGGTAGATTCTGGAGAACAAAACTATAGCGCGGGCGGTCATGCTGCAGCAAGGAACCCTGCAGAACGTGGAACGCCGCCTGTGTCGGTCTCAAGAAACATGTAAGTTCTATCAAAAACTCCCTGCAAAGTCTTCGTACCGCGATCCGAGATGTGCAGGGATAAGTATGGGAGCATTTTGACGGATGAGCGTGAGGTGATCGAAAGGAGCAAGCAGCACTTCGACGAACACCTGAGTGGCGCTGAGAGCACAGGCAATGAAAGACGGGACAACGAAGGAAATGCCTTCGTCATTACTGCGGAAGATGGAAACCAACCAGCCCCCACTTTGAGTGAGGTTAAGGATGCCATTCACCAGCTAAAGAATAATGAAGTTGCTGGTAAGGATGATATCGGAGCTGAACTCATAAAGATGGGTCCGGAGAGGCTGGCCATTTGTCTGCACCGGCTGATAGGCACAATCTGGGAAACAGAACAGCTACCGGAGGAGTAGAAGGGAAGGGTAATATGACCCACCTACAAGAAGGGCAGCAAGTTAGATTGTGAGAACTTTCGAGCGATCACCATTCTAAATGCGGCCTACAAAGTATTGTCCCAGATCATCTTCCGTCGTTTGTCACCTATAGTAAACGAGTACATGGGAAGTGATCAAGTCGGTTTCGTGGACAGCCGATCGATAACGAACCAGATCTTAGCTGCTCGGCAAATCTTCCAAAAACGTCGTGAATACCAGGTCCCAACACATCACCATTTCATCGATTTTAAGGCGGCATACGATAGTATCGGAGCTATGGAAAATCATTGTCGAGAACAGCTTTTCCGGGAAGCTCACGAGACTGATAAGAGCGACGATGGAAGGTGTTCAAAATTGTGTGAAGGTTTCAGGCGAACATTCCAGTTCGTTTGGATCTCGCCGGGGACTACGACAAGGTGATGGACTTTCGTCCCTGTTGTTCAATATTGTGCTAGAAGGTGTTATGCGGAGAGCCGGGCTCAACAGCCGAGTTACGATTTATACGAGATCCAATCAATTTGTTTGCTTCTCGGTTGATATGGACATTGTCGGCCGAACATTTGAAAAGGTGGCAGACCTGTACACCCGCCTGAAACGCGAGGCAGCAAAAGTTTATTGGCTAAAATATTAACGTTCCATAAAAAATATAAAATTTCCATAAAAAATGCAAAATTTGCCAGTAAAGGAACAAGGGTAAAATCAACAGAAAAGTTAAAAATTTCCATAAATAAATAAAAAAGTGCATAGAAAAAACAAAATTTTCCACAAATAAAAAAATTTTGAGCAATAAATAGATTCAAAAGTGCAGTAGAATCGACAATAATCTCACTAAAAAATGTCGAATTTTCCATTTAAAAACCTCAAAATGTCCCTATTTTCTTCACAAAAAGCAAGAAATAATTATAAATTTTCCACAAAAAAAGCCAAAATTTGCAATAAATAAATAATTATTCGCCCACAATAAATCAAAAATTTCCATTCAAAAAATCCAAGATAGCAATAGCAGTAAATGCAAAGTTGCAATAAACAAACCCAACTGAGCAATTCAAAATGACAATCAATACATGAAAATGTTGTAGAAAATTCCAATATTTAAGTAAAACTTTCCATAAAAATAACGTAATTTTCCAATAATGATGTGTAATGGATTTCATAAATTTTCAGTCAAACTGAAGCATTGTTTTCACAATTGGAGCTAATTAGTCGTCGTATGTAGATGTAGTAATTGCATTTTAGAGTTCGATAATTAATTACGTAAGAATTTAGGGGAGGGGAGAGTGGGGAGATTGGCCGGGTTTGAAAAAAAGATTTCTTGCCATATAGAAAAAATTAATGTTTCATACAAAAAATCATACATGGAGGGGAGGCGAGGTTTCGAAAAATCTCAAAAAAATGTTTTTTAATACACCCCATCGTTAGGCGCTACAATTTTAATTATTTCGGCAAAGTTGAAATGAAACATGAAGTGGGTGATGAGGTACAAAAGTAGCGTTACAGCATGCTTAACCATATTTGTAGTACTGAGACAACCCACTAGATCTAAAAATGAACCTATTAAAAAATACTTTAAAAAGCGTTATGTTCGTATGCAAATAAAAAAAAATATTTAGGAAAAAACTCATTAATCGAAGTATACATATTTCTGCAACTGCTGTGGGCAGTTACTTTACTGATGCTTAGTTTGTAAACACCAGTTCCCTGGCTGGTTGGGCATGAGAGCATAAGCTTCTACCATCAATGTAGTTGGACATAACCCAAGCAGTGACATAAGTGTTCCTAATATTGGAAGAGTAGATATTCCATGTTCCATGTTTCATTTCAACTTTGCCGAAATAAGTAAAATTGTAGCGCCTAACGATGGGGTGTATTAAAAAACCTTTTTTTGTGATTTTTCGATACCTCGCCTCCCCTCCATGTATGATTTTTTGTATGAAACATTGATTTTATCTATATGGCAAGAAATATTTTTTCAAACCCGGTCAATCTCCCCACTCTCCCCTCCCCTAAATTCTTACGTAATTAATTATCGAACTCTAAAATGCAATTTCTACATCTACATACAGTATTGGACAAAACATTTTCGATTTTCCATACAAAATGACCAACTTTGGTAAGTAAGATCTCAGTTATTTATGGACCGATTCGAATGAAACTTTTACAGAACATCAGATGTAACTTGAATTTTAACATATATTTTTGAATAATTTATCCAATCACGAGTTTATAAGTAATAACGATTTGACTAAAGTGTAATTTTCGACGAAAAATTCAAAACTTTTTATCTCAAAATCTGATAGCCTTACTCAAAAACTGTCTTCAGCAAACTTATTCATCTCGTCAAAATCTACAATTTTGCTGAACATACGATGAAGCTATTCCTTCAATATGTTAAGTTATGTCAATTATGAAAAATCGTCAAAAAATTCACTTTAGTATAACCGTTACTGCTTTTCAACTTGTGATTGGAAAAATCAATCAAAAATATATGTTAAAGTTCAAGTTATGTCTGATATTCTGAGAAAATTTCAGTCAAATCAGATCATAAATAACTGAGATATAGTTTATCAAAGTTGGTCATTTTGTATGGAAAATCGAAAAAGTTGCAAATGTTTTGTCCAATACTGTATGTACGACGACTAACTAGCTCCAATTGTGAAAACAATGCTTCAGTTTGACTGAAAATTTATGAAATCCATTATACACATTATTACTCATTATTGTAAAATTACGTAATTTTAATGGAAAATTTTACTTAAATATTGGAATTTTCTACAACATTTTCATGTATTGATTGTCATTTTGAATTGCTCAGTTGGGTTTGTTTATTGCAACTTTGCATTTACTGCTATTGCTATCTTTGATTTTTTGAATGGAAATTTTTGATTTATTGTGGGTGAATTATTATTTATTTATTGCAAATTTTAGCTTTTTTTTGTGGAGGATTTATAATTATTTCTTGCTTTTTGTGAAGAAAATAGGGACATTTGGAAGTTTTTAAATGGAAAATTCGATATTTTTTAGTGAGATTATTGTCGATTCTACTGCACTTTTGAATCTATTTATTGCTCAAAATTTTTTTATTTATGGAAAATTTTGTTTTTTCTATGCACTTCTTTATTTTTTTATGGAAATTTTTAACTTTTCTGTTGATTTTACCCTCGTTTCTTTACTGGCAAATTTTGCATTTTTTATGGAAATTTTATATTTTTTTATGGAACGATTATTTGTCTGCCAAAGTTTATTTGATGGTGAATGCGTCTAAGACAAATTACATGCTAGTAGGTGGAGCTGAGTGCGACAGGGCTCGACTAGAAAGCAGTGTTGTGATAGACGGCGATACGCTTGAGGTAGTCGACGAGTGCATCTACCTTAGATTGTTCCTGACGGCTGTTAACAATGTTATCCGTGAGAGATGATCGGTAAAAGTCGGGCCTCTACAAGCAGCGGCTTGTCAAAAAAGGTAAAAAAGATTCATCTCCATACCAAATATAGGGGAACTTACGTATTCTCGGCAGCTTAAGCCGATGCCGTGCTTCTTTTGTAATTTTCTCGGACATCAGCAGAAAAATTCCGTGTTTGTCTATTTACATTTAAGCGTTACTCAATCCTCTATCGGTTCACACGGACAGACTTGTAAAAATGCTTTTGGAAACGTATTTACAACGCTGCGAACATCCCTTGTCAGTGTGACTATTGTCGGCAGCCTCAATCTTTTCGGCAACTTTCCCATAACAACTGCTGGTGAATCTCTTCGGCAGCTCCAAATCAGTCCCATTTGGTGGCGTGCTCATTTGAATTGATGACATCTCCGGCGATATCGTTTGTTTAGTCTCGGAAATCTCGCCAGCGGGAAGCGGGCAGAGCAAAGAATCATCTGAATGTTTCCACTGATGTGTTTTGATAGAAAAATACTGTATATTTGGTGTTTGAAATTTGGTTGCCGATAATAGTCGCATGGTGCCGAAACCGTAAGTCTCCCTACCATGTACGAAACGCTCATAAAACCGACTGTCATCTACGGGCATGAAACGTGGACGATGCTCCAGCAGAGGACCTGGAGGCACTTGAAGTCTTCAAAGGCCTGGTGCTGAGGACAGTGTTGTGAAAAACTCAATTTCTCACAACTCACGCTTGAGATTTTTCAAGCGTGAGTTGTCAATCACGCAACTCAGAAGTCAAAAAGATCTCTAATGAGTTTGCTCTCTCGGGAGAGCGTTTTGATTGACATTTGAGTGCGAGTCTATCAACACTGGCTGAGGACGATCTTCAGTGGGGTTCAGAAAAATGGTGTGTGGCGGCGAAGGATGAACCACCAGCTCGTACAAATCTACGGTGAACCCAGTATCCAGAAGGTGGCCAAAGCATGGGCGGATCATGTGCGTATCGATTTCGCGAGCGTAGGGCTGAACCGAGGATGGAGAGATACGGCCTCGAACCGAGTATTTTGGCGTGAAATTGTTGATGCAGTGTTATCTGTTTAGATGTCAACTAAATAAATGAAATGAAAACTGTTACTCCGAAGAGCTCGTGAGTTCATGAAAACATATCTTAGGTCATCAACAATGCATACGGTTACCTCTTAGATGTTCTACAACAGGCCTGCCCAACCTTTTTGAGCCGCGGGCCACATTTCAGCAATAATATTGCTTAGCGGGCCAAAACATTTCTAACATTTTTTTCACTCAGTTTTCTTGAATGATCTAGAGTTGTTTTCAAGATTATGTCAGTATTTAGTAGAGGAATCGTTGAAAATCCTGAACTTAATTTTATATAAGATGTTATAAAAATCCTACTCAGAATTTTGTCACAATTTCACCCATCGTTATTTAAGTATCATGCCTGGGGATGTGTAAGAAAACCTGACATTTGGCAAAAATCCAAAGCAGATTATGCCCTGAGAATATCCATTCTAAAATCCTGTTATGGAATCTGCGAGATATTTCTCCAAGATTGCATATGAATCTTGTTAAGAATATGTTCAGAAATCCACACAAGGTTAAGTGGAAACACTGCTCAGAATTTTGTGAAAAATTGGTTCAGAAGTTTTTGGAAAAATTTGCTAATGATTTGGTGGGAATTCTACCTAAGTTTTCTGTAAAATTAGTGTGTAAGATTATTAAATTTGTTTTACCAAAATAGGATTATAGTGTTGTCTAATAACACAGAACACCAAGATATAAGAAATTAATGTAATGTTTGGAATGATACTAATGAAGAAAAAAAAGTGTGTGTGATTTTGTAGAAGTCAAGCCTTTGCTGTAGTATTCTGCTCGATTTAATTTAGCCTTTTCCCATCATATTTTATTTAAGATTGATTGAATTTCAGTCTCTACTATCATATATTGAAGAAAGTCATGGAATATATGCTGTAGTGTTGTTAAAATCTTAATTCAATTATTGCGGTTATTAAAAAGTATGATTTCTCATTATGAGCCTCAAATTGATTCTTGCCTCCTTGATTTATACGTAGAATAATTTTATCGCTTATCAACTTAAAAAAAAAGAGTACTACCAAATTTTCTATTATTTAAAAAGCTATTTAATCTTGAATTGAAAAAATTGCAACAATGTTGCACTTTGTGTTGGCCATGACAATTTTTCTATATCCCAACCCGCAAAATTTGGGGCAAACAATGTGAGTGTGCTAGGTTTATTGATTATTTTGCGTTTGTTTCGATCGCCATTTGATTCACTGAGTGTAAGCAAAATATGACAATACATCATTCGAATCATTAATGATATCAAGTAAATTTAGAAAATTTAAAAACAAATTGAACCATCATACTAGCGTAAAATTAAAACGAAATTTTCAATAATGATTCTTGGTATGTTCTTACTTCAAATCAGTAGAGCAGCCTGCGGGCCAGATTTAAGAAGAGTCTTCAAACTCTTCGCGGGCCGCATAAAATGACGTTGCGGGCCGGATGCGGCCCGCGGGCCGTACGTTGGGCAGCTCTGATTCTACAAGGTTCAATGTTATTTATTCATATAATATGTACAATTTACGTAGATAGAAGGATCCGTAAATGGAGATTTCAGTGTACCGACGAGTTATGACTACATGAATGCAAAGCTCCGATTCTAACGGCAGCTAAGTACTAGACTCGTGTTGAGTTTTTGCAGCGCAGCTACCGCCATATCAATCTTCATAAATCAGACCATCGATGGTGTGTGTTTTTTTTTTCATACATACGTACTAGTAGTTGTACCTACCATTCGCATTTTGGAAAAATTCAGCAAACGGTCCGGTGTAAAGTCCGGCGTTCCCTCCTCGATGAACGAGAGGTCCGTTAGATACATGCCCAGGTACGGAATGCAGGGTGGATCACAACGATGCAGTGCCTCTCGCATCACGCGAAACCTTCCGTCGGAGCAAACCACAGCCTGCAGTTTTGTGATTGTCGATTTGATCTGGAATGGGAAAATGTAAAATGTAAAATTATTGGTCCTCCACCAAGCTCCTGCAAGCTAGTTCCCGTGAATGGAAATTATTCAAGTGCTGCCGAAGTGTAGAATGTATAGATGCCGTATTCATTCTAGCACTAAGCATGAGTCAAGTTTATACAGCATGTTTCCTGACTCATATTTGCATTGAAATTAAAAGTTGTTCATACTTTTTTTAATATTTTGAGAATTGCATATACGATTTGGTTCGTCGGCAAATGTTGAAGTAGATCTAAGTATTTGGATATGAAATGAATTCTGCAATGCTAGAGAACGAATTTGGAATCGAAATTTTATGAATTCAGACTGTATGATTTGTGTACAATTATCCCTTCATTTGAGACGATACCAGTTACTAACTTCCCACCGCCCTTTTCTCATTTTGTTCCGATCACATAAATTTGCTTTTCTGATTTGGTGAATGCTATAAAGACTTCAATTGTGCAAGAAAATTGAAAATGTAGTGGGAGCAGTGAATCAACTCTCAACCAACTAGCAGTAACAGAGACATTGTCCTCTCCATTTCTTGTCGCAACAAAATAATTCCGCAACAATTGTTTATCACAATTTGAACAGAATATGACAATGAATGCTCACCACATGCATGAAGATTTTCTAGGCTTTGCATTGCAATTTTTGGATAACTATCTTCGTGTTGATAAACATTGCTACAATATCGAAAAACAACCATAAAACAACGTACATCAACATATTTGATTAAATATTCTATGAAGAAACAATCCATTTAACACTATCATCATGGAAACACTCGTATTTCGATACTCATAACTATTCTCGCATTCGGTTTAAACCTACATTTAAGTAGTGTGCCTTCATAGTTAATATATGGTTCTGGCGATGCAAAGTTGGCAATAAAAGTAAGCAAGTTATATGCTTGAACAGCAAAATGTACTGTCTACATGGATCCACTAAAATAAGCAACGCATGGAAAAACACAACACAAACAAATGATGAACTTACACTTTCGAGTAACATCAATGGCCACAATATAGGACACAGAGGGACATGTGAGTAAAAAATCTGATTGCAATAAAAAAAAAAAACGTTTTCTCGAGGCTTGCTCAATTTTCAACTGCATAAACGCCTGGGTGTTTTGAGAGCAAATGCTGTTTACATGAATTTTCCAGAGACTATCATGACTTAACGGTTTTTCAAATCTGTTTGAAAACTTTCAACCATATCGATACCAAAAATACTCTCCGGTGCTATAATCATAGTTTGCACGAGCGGAACACAAAAAAAAACCTTTATATGTAGTCCGATTTACTCCATACCCCAATATAACCCCACCATGAGTGAATGGCAGCGCCTCACCTCGGAAGCATTGTGGCAACCTTTGGAGCTGGGCCAACAGTTTTCCGGACTTTCTTCGGAGTGAAAACTCAACCGGCAAAGTAATGCTCATTGTTTCACATCCTATAGGATTCCGGTTTATTGGAGCAAGTGGCGAATTTGGCACAAGTTGCCAAATGGCACACGATGACGATGATGGTGAAAGGGCACTAAATTAAGATCACAATAAATTTTCCGCGTTGCTTGCTCGGAACGAACGAATGTGCGTTTTAGAGAGGGTTGGTCAGATAGAGCTGTGGTTGCATATCGTTTTGCACTGGAAGAGTGCAAAAGTTGTCACTTAAACCAGTGCTGTTATGATTCATTACGCAACGCATTCTCATTACACAACATTTTTTTCAGAAATTGTAAAATAATGGTGAACGCATTCCGAAAAAGTATCTGTTACCTTCAAGTGATCTTCTACGAAGTTGCAAAAAATGTTGTACGTTGCACGTTGTACGTTGCAACTCGTTGCAGAACTCGATTTTTACAGCACTCGTCATAATTATCCTTATTAAATTTACGACATGTGCTGTAAAATCATCATTCTGCAACTTGTTCCGTAAACTACTATTTCAAACTCCGAACGCGAAAGTATTATTTGTAAAAGAAGGGAATATTCCTGATGAAATGCTTGCAGCTACGATGCCAAAAACCACTCTAGTAGATCAATTTAATAATCATTCTGAATTTGATTGATGGATACATTTTTAATACTATGGAGACACTATTAAGTGACGTTTTTGAACTGTTCACATACTTTTTCATCGACACGAAATATCTATGTCTATCTTTATTGTCTGATTTTTCTTATTTACAAATACAGGGGATAGGCAAAATGATTGAGATAGGCAAAATTTTGCACAATTTCGAATGCTTATAACTTTATGAAAAATTGATGAAATTGGATGCAACCAATAGCAATCGACGGCAAATTTGGTCTAGTTTCAGGAAACTATCCATCCATGCATATATGCCACCTGACCCCGGAGGTGTTCCGGATTTTCCGAGGTCATGTCAAAATGGCATTTTTCTTGTCGCTTGTATATTTGCACGGTGTGGAGTTGATTAGATTTTTACAATTTTCCTCGAATGCCGCCGGACGCATTAAGGTTCGTTGAAAATCTTCAGATATATGACCATTTCCGTAAAAGGTTCCATATTTTCGGTCAATCATGTTTGTTCTTCTAATCATGTATATATTATCTGGAGCTATATCCAAGTGGGCAAACTTCAGAATGATGCTTCCTGCAGCATATTCAGAACCATTAGATGCACTGACCACTTCATAGTAGGTTCCAGGTGCCCTGGGGGAAGTGGCCAATCAGGAACATATCTTGAACCACATCAATATGAGCATCAAACTTCAAGATTTTCAGAGGTGATGCTTCCCGAAGCATTTTCCTCACTACCGGCTGCTATGACCACTCTAGGGTAGGTTTGAGGTGCCTCAAGGGATGTGGCCAAAACAATGTCAAATTCAAAACATGTCCGTGAATACATAAATATTGTATTGAAAATAGTATTAAACATCAAGATTTTTGAAGGTGATGCTTCTGAAAGCATTTACAGAGCAACTAATTTTTATGACTACTGTATACTAGGTTCCAGGTGGTCCAGTGGTCAGTTAGGAATATGTCTGGAACTATATCAATATTGATATACAGTGGTCATAGAAATTAGTTGCTCTGTAAATGCTTCCTGAAGCTTCACCTTCTAAAATCTTGATATTCGATACCCATATTGATGTAATTCCGGACATGTTTTGAACTAGCCACATCCCCCGGAGTACCTGGAACCTACCCAAGAGTGGTCATGGCAGTAGGTGGTTCTGGAAATGTTTCCGGAAGCATAACCTTCAAAAAAATTTTTTTTTTTTTTTATTATAGACCCTTTAACTTTATTGTCATTCAGGTCTTGTGTATGGTGGAACCTTCTATAAACTATTGTATACATTGATATTTTTCAGATAACATATAACTGATTCAATTCTTTCTTCATCATCTGCTAAAATCTCCCTCAAACTTATCGGCAATCCTACTTTTTTCCTTTCTTCGTCTAAACTTATACATTCAACTAATAAGTGTTTAACAGTGAGCAATTCGTTACATCACTGGCACATTGGTGCTGCCATTCGTTCGAATAGATGTTTGTGAGTTAGGACCGTATGACCGATACGTATTCTAGTAAGGACTACATTTTCTCTCCGAGTCTTGCCTCTAGTTTTGTACGGGATGACCGAGTCTTTTACTTCTCGTAATTTGTTTTCCCTAATCTTCCCCCATTCGTATTGCCATTTAATTATTATTTTATTGTTTAAAATTTTCTTCATTTCTTTATAGTCCAATGCTATACTGGTGTCTATTCTTTGTTCTAAGGCTAACTTCGCTTCTCGATCCGCTTTCTCGTTACCTTCAATACCTATATGACTCGGAACCCAAAAGAATGTGACCTCTTTTCTATTTTGTAAACATTGAGTGTAAATCTCAAGCATTTGATCTTTCCATAGACTTTTAACTTTACTACTCTCCAAACATGTTACAACACTTAGTGAATCAGTACAAATTAAATATGCACCCGCCCCTTCTTCATTTGCTACCAACATTATTGCCTGTTTTGCAGCTAGACTTTCTGCTCCATAAATACTACTCTCATCATATATCCTTTTACGAATTGACATATTATCACTGACTACACTATACCCACATTTATTGGACATTTTTGAACCATCTGTGTATAAGGTTTTATGAACCCTGTATTTTGTTACTCTTCTTTCATTGAAGAGCTTCCGCAACATGATTTCAGGTTGTTTACGACGCATTGCTGTATACAGGGTCTTGTCCACGAGAATTTTCTTACGTTTCCATGGTGCACAAGATGGTAGAGTAAAAATGTTAAGTAAAGGAACCTGAACTTCAAGCTCTTGTAGCAGATGGCCTCCTCTTTCTCTGATTGTCAGTTCTGGTACCGGTTTCACTGATCCCCACTCTTCTCCTGAACTGCTTTCATATGTTGTTGTTTCTTGTGATTCATCTTCGCTGCTTGTTGTTTCTGTTTCTTCGATTATCTGGGGATCCAGAGCTTTCAGTTTCACTGCATACAAAGCTGTCCGTTGATCCACGTATGTATTGAAGCTTGGCATTCCTGCTTCAGCCCTTATGCTTTCCGATGGACTTGAACGAAATGCACCGCTTATAGCTCTCATTCCAGCATTGTGTACCACTTCAAGTTTTTTCAAAATATCTTTGGACTCTGAAGAGATCAGAGGTGCAGCGTACAACATCTTCTCGAGAATCGTCGCCTTGTACAGCTTACATATTGTTTCTTGATCACCACCCCATGAGCTACTAGCTACACATTTTAATATTTTCATTCTCTGCTGACACGATGCTCTAATATTCTCAACATGTTCTCTGAACCTTAAATTTTGATCAAACCAAACACCCAAACACTTAAATGTTTTTTCCTTCGGTATTTTCGATCCATTTATTGTCAGGGAGCTTGTCAGAGGCACTTTTCTAGCTCTAGCTGTTTTAAAAGTCACTGTAGCACATTTTTCCGCGGACACGTTGAATCCAGTTCTTTGTTGCCAGTCACTTATTGTGTTCAACGCATTTTGTAGTATTTCTTCATTTTTCTCAAAGTCATTGCCACCGTAAATGATAACGACATCATCAGCGTAGATTAAACACTTTACTTCACCAGGTAGTTTTTCTACAATAGTGTTAATGGCCACCAGAAAGAGTGTAACGCTGAGCACAGACCCCTGGCACAATCCGTTTTCCATTTTCTTTTCACTAGAAAGCGTACCGTTTGCGAGCACACGAAAGGTTCGACATGCCAGAGATCGTTCTATGAATCTGAGCAGATGTCCACCTATTTTCCAGAACTTCAACTTTTCCAGTATGAGCCTCCTCCACGTTGTGTCATAGGTTTTCGATATATCCAGGAAAACAGCCTGAGCATAGTGTTCTTTATTAAGATGTTCTCTAATTGTTCCTTCCAATTCCACTAAATGGTCTGTGGTGGATTTCGCCTTTCTGAATCCATACTGATATTTGTGCAATAACTTTTTGGTTTCCAAAATGAAAATTAAACGATTGTTCACCATTTTTTCCAAAATTTTTGCAACACAACTATTTAAATAAATTGGCCTATAGTTCAGTGGATTTGTTCTATCCCCTTTACCCTTATATATTGGAATCATAATTGACTTAGTCCATTCTACAGGGTACACCGATTGTTGCCATAACTTGTTATAAGTCTCCAGCAACTTGTATTTGCAATCTAGCGGTAAGTTACTCAACATTCCATAATGCACATTATCTTCACCTGGGGCAGAGTCCTTCAGACTCTCCAGTGCTTCATCCAATTCATACATTGAAAAGTCTTTATTGTACTCTTCTTCCGGTGCATCGAACATAAGAAAAGGGTTACTTTCAGTTTGCTGTTTAACATCACGGAAATGTTCACTGTACGAGGTATCACTAGAGACACTGCAAAAGGCTTCTGCAATTGCTTCAGCTATTCCCACACTTGTCGTTTCTTCGCGACCTTCATATTTGATTCCTCCAATGCAAGCTTGCCTACATCTTCCCTGGAGCGACCTGTATTTGTTCCACATATCTTTAACTGAAGTATGCACATTGAAAGAAGACACAAACTGTTTCCACGACTCTTCTTTAGCACTTTTGATCACTTGGCGTGCTTCACGTCTAGCTGTTTTGAAGTCTCTGGCAAGCTCTTCTCTACGTTCGTCGCTTGGTGCTGATTTCATTCTTCTTAATGCCGTTCGTCGTTTCTTTACCGCAACATGGACTTCGTCGTTCCACCATGGGACTACTCTACGCGACGGAGCTCCTTTCGTTCGTGGTATCGATTGCTCAGCTGCAGATATTATTCCCGAAGTAATTCCCTTCATTTGTTCTTCTGGGTCCCCTATTAAAGGGAAATCAACGATACGTTGATACTGCTCCCAGTCCGCTTCCTGAATTTTCCATTTAGGTCTGGTTGGATTCTCTTGCGTTTCTCTTGGGTTACAGATTCGAGTTGGCATATGATCACTACCGTAGCTATCTCCTAGGACTTCCCACTCCAAATTTCCGGCCAGATGTGTAGAACAGACTGCTACGTCGATGCATGATCCTTTACCTGTTGTTTGATTGTAGTATGTTGGTTCTCCGCTGTTAAGAATTACTAAGTCGTTTTTGTCAAATACTTCTTCTAATTCTTTCCCTCTTTTGTTGCTAAAACTGGAACCCCATACTGGATGATGAGCATTTATGTCTCCCACTAGTAATACAGGATTTGGGCCCGCAAAAAGTGCTTCAACTTCCGATATATTAAAGTTTGCTCCGGGTGGGAAGTAGACATTTATGATGGAGAAATTCAAAGGAGGACCAATATTTACTTTAATGGCTTCTAACGTGGTCTCCATTTCAATTTCTACGTTGTCAATGCCGTTCTTAACTGCGATCAGTACTCCTCCAGACGCTCGTTGACAGTTAGGCGGTATTCGGTTATAAATGGTGTATCCTGTAATCCGAGGCTGAGTGCGTTGAGAGCACATTGTTTCTTGCAAACATATCACTAGTGGTTTTCTATCCTTTATTATAAGGTCCAAATCTTGTCTTCCTGTCTGTATTCCTTGGATGTTCCATGATAATATTGCGGGTTGTAGCTTAGTTGCTTGATTTCGAATCCTGCTTGCTTGGGTGGTGCCATTTCTTAATTGTGCTTCATTCGTTACGGCGTAGTTGGCAGAACTCCGAGGCAACTGACAGAGCACAGGTGGGAGTGTAACGTCCTCGCTCTCGTTCCTCGGACTATTCTCTCCTCTTCTGAAGAGTGGGGAGACTACTTTCTCTTCATCTAACCCCAACCAACTTACCGTTTCGCTCCTTCCTTCATCACAGATGTCGTTCTCGGTGCCATTTCCGTTGCTTCGGTCCATATCGTTATTTCCGTCATTTAGCATATTCCTTTCACTGGTCATCTCTATGTTTGGGTGGCCTTCCTCGCTTCTTTTGGCTAGAGTTTGACTTTTCCTTGTTGATTGGCTCATGTCCGCTTCTGCTACTTCTGCTTCGGTCGGTGTCATCTCCTTCCTTTTCTCTTACAGTTTTCACACTTTTTGCTAACATTCTTTTTGATTTCCTACGAACAGCTTTAGCAACTGGTGCATATCCTTCACTCTCGTTATCGTTGTTCACAGATTGCGACTCTGCATTAGACAATTCTTCTTCACTGATGGAAAATTCATTTCGCTCCTCAGTATCCATTTGTTGCTTTGCTGGACCGTTCTTGAAGTCGTCAATTATCTTTCTGAGTTGAATTACTTCTTCGCGCAGTTTAACTGTTTCATCCTCCTTTTCCTTTTCAGATTTTTGTGACATCACTTCCTTGAGGTTTGCTAATTCTTCCTTGAGTTTTCGAATTTCCACGTCCTTTTCGTTTTCTTTCCTAATGTCTTGAATCCTCGCCTGCGCGCCAGTCACAGCAGAATACGAACGATCTCCATGCATTCGTTGATATTCTTTCCTGGCTTCGGCAAAGGACACACCACTTTCAACTTTTATTTTTATAATTTCCTCCTCCTTCATGTACAATGGACATTTCTTACTCGCCGGTGAATGACTATCCTTGCAGTTTTTGCATGCAGGCTGTTGGGTACAACTTACATCTTTTCCAAGTGTATGAGTACCGGAGCATACTTTGCACACGGGTGTGTTCTGGCATCTCATTTTTGTGTGTCCGTAGGAGTAGCAGTTGAAGCATAACATTGGTGCCGGATAGAACAATCGTGTTGGCACTCTCAAAAGTCCGACGTTGATGTACTCCGGTACTACCGTTCCATTGACGGTCAGTACTAGTGTCGCAGTATTCACTTTTTGTCCATTTTCGTAACGGGTAATTCTTCTCACCTTGCTAATACCTTGTGGTGCCAACTCCTCCAGTAGGTTCTCTTCAGTCATTTTGATGGCCGCTCTGCAGGTGATAACGCAGTTTCTAACGTTCAGCTTTGGGTGTAAGACTACCTCAACCTTAGTTCCGTCGATCAATTGTTTCATCTTCAGCAGCTTTTGCGCTTGATTCACACTCCTGGTCGTTAGTACATACTTTGTATCCTTTTCTTCGGTGTTGGCAGTTTCAACGTTTCCTCCACAGACTTGATTGATAGACTGACTGAGAATGAAAGGATTTTCTGGCAAGTTTTCTCCTTCAGCAGCTCGTAGAGACAAAATAATGCGTTGCCCGTGCATTCCGTGTCGGTCCATCCATACTGGTATGGTTCGATCATTTCTATCCGCTCCATGCTTCGAATGGCCACCCCAGGGTGGGTCCAAAGACGAAATAGCTGTGGCCATATTGGCCAACAGCGAAGAGTTAGCTAGCTTCCTTCTGTCAGCTTATGTTTGCTGGTCACTCAAATTGAATATTCTACACTCCCAACTGCGTTCTTGCCGTAGCAAGTAACGACTACCCTTTTACCTAGAACTACTATATCACCCAAAGGTTGAAGGTCCAGGTGAATAGTTTAAGCGCGCGTTCACAGAAAATCAATTTCGATGGGGACGCTTGGTAGTTCTTAGTCACTACGATCTCCACCACGCAAACAGTGGTTTCTCCACAAACCACGGAGAGATTTGTTTCTGGTGAAGCTGCCGATTGCGCCTAGCAGGTGGCAGTGCACCGGGCAGCGCTTCTTCGTGCTATGTAGCACGCAAGCGTGCGCTTGCTAGTCGACTTGTGTACAATTGTCTACAGCAAACTGGACTGGTGTTTTGCTTTTATTGACACTATTGAAACAGTCGAAATAAGCAAACTACAGAATGCTAGTAATATTCTCCACGCTCTACTGACTCTCTGAACTTTCGTACAAATGGTATTCTTGGAAGCTTAATTTTCTGTAACTTATAACGCTTCGAAAAAGTTCTTAGAAAATTCACTTCATATGCAAACAAACTTGTCTGTAATAGGGTTACCAACCAAACTCCCTCAAAAATATTGAATTTTAGTTCCATATTGATATGGTTCCGAACATGTTCCTAATTGGCCACTTCCCCCAGGGCACCTGGAACCTACTAAAGAATGGTCAGTACATCTAATGGTTCTGAATATGCTACCCGAAGCATCATCGTGAAACTTGATGGTCATTTGGATACAGCTTCGGATATTATTTACATGATTGGAAATACAAACATGTCTGGCCATATTATCCGGAACCTGTTTTACGGAAATAATCATATTTCTAAAGATTCTCAACGAATCCTTATGCGTCCGGCGGCATTCAACTTCCTATTAGTTCTAGCTTCTAGGAAAATTGTAAACATCTATAAAACTTCACACCGCACAAAAATAAAAGTGACAGAAAAAAACGCTATTTGGACATGGCTTCGAAAAATCCGGAACATCTCCGGTGTCCGTTGGCCAATATGCATGGCCGACCAAGCTCCTGAAACTAGACCAAATTTGCCGTCGGTTGCTTCCGGTTACATCCAATTTCATCCATTGTTCATAAAGTTATGATCATTGAAATTTGGGAAAAAATTTGCCTATCTCAATCATTTTGCCTATCCCCTGTATTTTTAAAAAAGTTCAATGTTGTTGAGAAAATTAGGAATGTTTTATTCAATGTAATTTTTGAAAAAATAAAACAACAAAAAAAAATATTTTTGATCAAAATATCTCTGGAGTGCGAAATATTAGGAGCTATCTATAAACCACGTGGTCATTTTTTCGCAATTTCAGCCCCTCGTGATTATTTGTGCATACAAAAATTTAAAGTTATGTATGGACCGTGGTCTTTGGCCAACACTTTTCCCGTCCCCTTATAAACGACCACTTGGTTGACATTTTAATACGATTTAGATTTGAATACTTTGAATACTGCCCATAACTGCATATTTGTAACATTTGAAAAAAGTAGGCATTGAGTAAATTTAATACCAAGTGTGCATTTTATGGCAGTATGGGAGGAAACTAAAATTTCAAAAAATTACCAGGAACTCAAAAGTGCTTATTTGAGGCTGATGTTTTGTACAATTCATATCGCATACTAGGTGAATAGTCAGAAAATAATTCTGATAGAAATTGCATTGCTAGTACATAACAAGGCTCTCAATGTGACTGTTATGCGGTTATAATTACCAATGTGACAAAACAACTTGGTATTTTTTTCGAATTTTCTAGACCAATCTCACAGATTTCAGTAAGTTGATCGCAAGTATTCATCATTTGACGACTCTCCATGATATTAACTGCAATTTGTCAAACATTTCGAATGTGACTGTTATGCAGTTATGGGCAGTATAGCTGTAATAAAATTCCTATCAGATTTATTTACTATCTATTTACCCAGTATGCAATATGAGCTGTAATTTTAGGTTCAAAAATATTGTTGAGCTCTTGATAATTTTTAGAAATTTTAGTTTCTTCCCATACAGGCAAAAAAATCATACGGGTTCCTGGGGTAATATACACTGTTGGGGCAAAATGCACCTTGTGAATTTCTCTGAAATAAACATGTTTTCAGGGAAAATACTATGCAGATTGGTGAAACGTTGCAAATTGTTGATTCACTGAGTATTTGATACATTTTGAAAAACTTAAGAGGTAGATAAAACAATTATTTAGAAAAGTACGATTCTGATGTAACATTCTTGATCATTTCACTTGTTGATTTAAAAAAGATGAATTGGGAATTTTTACAACCTCTAACCATAAAACAGATGATTATAGACTGGAGTAGTAGTTGTTGATTAGATGATTGGGCGAAATAACACAACGATTTATATTTTCTATAACATTTTCAGTTTAGCGTCCGGTTGGGGCAACATGCACTCCATTGGTCAGGCCAGAATGATTAATTCCAAAATAAACTACAATCATAAAAGTTGGGTCATTGAAGTCTTCAGCAAAGTTTTAATGCACAATTGTACCATCTTGTAAGCGAAAATCATACAAAATTCATGTTTTTTCGATAAATAAAATTACGTTTAAAACACGATGGTGCTTCTTGTTATGTGTTGTGGTGTTATGGTGCATCATGCCCCATTGTTAAGGTTCATCTTGCCTCAATGTTGTGGTCCGTTTTGCCTGCCTTTTATTGTGATGCGTTATCATTCGGATGAAAATTCGCTCAATGTAGGGAAAATTCGCTCATGCAGAGCAATTACAAACCAACTAGTTTCGTGTATAAAAACACAACAAATTTTATTAGACTTTATTTCGGCACATTTTTCTCAAGTGGTGCATATTACCTAAGGTCCCCTTACTTGATACTTTTACTCAATACGTATTTTTGTCGAATATCACAAATTTGCTGTCATGGACAGAATAGGTTCTTCATAAAAGGAGACGAATTCTATGTCAAATCGGTCAGTCACACAACTCGATCATCTTCGATTTACATTTTGCACATGTTTTCGTTACGGTAAAATAAGTGTTTTCCATAGAAAAACCGATCATTTTGACTCGAGAATATCTTTTGAAACTGGCCCATACATGTTTGCATGTAATATATTTGAAAAATTCCAACTCCAAAAATGTTGATTTTAGCGAAAAATGTTCTATGAAGAAGCTTTAGTGAACCATTTGAATAACAGGAAAAAATGTAAACTGAAAAAAATATTTAATTTTTTTTTCATGAAAAATTCTTAAATAAAGCATAAATTTTGAATAACTCCATTTTTAATATTTTTAAAATAAGAAAGTGGGATAACTATGGCCTATACCCTCAAACACGTATTGCTCTTGATGGAGAATCTTATGCATACCAATCATTGCTATGTTTCGACCGTTATAGGACAAATAGCTGTATTACATCTTCGGAAGATCCTTTTTCAACCATTTCGCAACTATTGAATATTAAGTAGATGAAAAAACCGAATTTAGTACTATACCATTTAAATCCACTAGAGTTTGTATCCTTTGACAGATACGCGTATTTCGACCTCAACTGTAAGGCCATCTTCAGTGTCGTGTACTAGACTCGACTCTAAATATTAATTAAATATTGTTTTCAATAATTCTTCTAAAAATATGCCAAGACATTTATCCAGAAATTGCGTTAGGAAGCTGTGAAGGATTTTTTACGCAAATTATTAAGAAAAAAAAACTGAAGAAAACCTAGCAAGTATATCTAAATAAAATTCTAAAGGCTTAGTAGCGCGTCATCCATTTTGGCGGCCATAAACACTCTCAAACACTCTCCTCATAGGTAATATCGATTCAAAAAAGTATCACCATGTGCGCTTACAAGCAGAAAGTACGCTGATACCTGTTCAGCTTCTCCGTGCAAAACCACCTGATTTTCATTAATTCGAAATCGTGAGAGATTCGCGATCGTTTTTTGGAAAAATTCCTGTCGAAGTCAAATTGAATAGTTGGTTTATTTCAACGGTATCAACGTTGGACTGCTTAAAAAATTCATGAAAAAAAAATCCGGAAGAATTGCTATAGACATTTCTGTATGAATAATCGGGAGTTTGATAGCTTAAAAAGCTAATGAAGTTCGTGACCAATAAATTTGTTCAGGAATTTCTGAAGAACTGATGAAAAAATCGCGAATGAAGTTTAAAAATCTTATTTTTTTACTAGAATTGTTCATAAGAACATGAATTGTTGCACGAATTTTGTATTGATTACTTAAGGTGAAGATGAATCGAAGCCAAACTTCAAATTTTCAAGAGCACAAATCTGGAGAACCGATCACCCGTTTGAGCTGAAAACCTAATCGATTGGTCACAGCTAGTGACCAACCGATTAAGTTTTCAGCTTAAACGGATGTTTGGTTCTCCAGATTTGTGTTCTTGAAAATTTGAGTTTTGGCTTCGATTTACCTTCACCTTAAAAGACTTTTCCGTTATTTTTCATTAAGTTCTTTGACTATTTTTTTAGATCCCAGGCCGCAACTTTTGTAGAAACTGCTATCGGAGGTCTTAAAGATTCTCTTGGCAAACCTGAAATAATCGTTCAAAAAACTGTATTAGAAGAATTGAAGCATTGGAGATATTTAATGAGTTTTCATCTGATAATATCTTGAGGTGTGATTCCTAGCTTCAGCAGCCTTGTTCCAATCGAGAGAATAAAACCGATATATATTCATACCAAGAAGTTGTACCCTATTGGACTTAAGATAGTTGATTGTGCCAGGTATATCCTTCATAATATAACGTTTCATACAAAAAAAAACAGCATAATCATATGAACACAGTTAATTGTTTGGTTGAAATTTGTGAAAAATGCTTTTCGTTTCTTTTTTTCTACCAAATACCCGAATACCAGTGCCTGCATATTTTAATACATGGTCAACAAAACCGACACTCAGTAGGATTTGTTATTGTTGATATTTTCTTGGTTTGGAAAAAAGCTAAATATCATATAACGTGCATTCAGTTTCTCAATTACTTTTTCTACACTGATTCCAATTCAACTAATGACAGCGAAGGTGGTTTTGTATGAAATGTCTGAGAATGTTATGTTATGTAACATCCAAAGCGATCAAATTAGTCTGTTTTAATGCATGATGTTTAACACGTAGTTCATTAATTCAAAAATAGGTTCGTAACTCGTAATCATTTTTTTTTTTAACTTGGCTTCGAAATTGCACTCCTTAGAATCTAGTCTCTGAGCACTATTTTTGTATCTTTCTGTTTAGGTATTATTGCATCCCTTTGCATCCTTTTGTAGTATGAAGGTTGAAATATTCATCGATAAAATAAAATGCTGTTAGAACTTTACAACCAAGAGGAACAAACGGGTACTCTATTTCCAATTGAGCTAAATATTAAATTGTTATGACTATGGCCCCCAAACAACTGATCTATTCAAGCCAATTACAAGCACCAGTTGTTCCAAAGTAATCATAACCATTAGAACGGCCACCAAAGTTGCAGCCTTTGATGTGGCCCCATTATGCTCAATTGCACATCAGTTGAAGTGATCAGTTTAAATGATAACCTTGTCTGCCAACCGCGCCCCCTTCAGGCCACCCTCAGACTCCATAAACATACTCAATTATTACAACGATGGGGTATGAGGTTCCCTTCCGTTTCATCTGCCACGTAAATATAAACTCATTACAACTTTTCACCAGTATCGTACCCAGCCCAAAGCGACAAGCGTTGAGACAGTGAAACTTTACGCATTTGTGGCTGTTTGCTAGAAGTGTCTCCGGAGCAGCTACATATTGTAGAAATACCTACCATACCGCGTGCTCTTCACCGGGGATCGTAGATTGAGTTCACTTTTTGCACTCGGCTGAAGCCAGAGAGTGCTCTCCAGTTGGAAAACAAACAGAAGAATTGGAATGCACATTAAGAGCTTAAATTACGGTTAAACTTTGGGCACGAACATTCCTTACGCTACAATTACGGTCTCCAGTCTGCGGAAAGAGGATGCTCCAAATGGGAAATTTAATGCTTCCATCAGGGAAGGTATTTTCAGTGGAATTTGAACAAGCTTTGGCCAGGACTTCCTGTACCAAATTTGCTTATATAGGTTGAATTTAAATCGTTTATCGAATCGATTGTTTTTGTTCCATTTTATAACAATTGGATGCCATTTTGGTCATTCAATTTTCAGAATTTACCTTTTGCAAAAATAAATCAAGATTATGTTGAATATTTTCTGCACAAACTATATCCAAATTTTATTCCGTTTTAAAAAATACCGATTTAACAAATATCACAAAACATGTTCATGCTTTGTTTCGTCATTTGCAGTGCTAGGATTTCTGCTTTTTTTTATTTGTATCGAAAAAAAATACATCTCACATTCTTTTTATCCTTAGTGTTATCCCAAAAATTGAGATTGCATACTCAAATGCTGAGACTCAACAAAATCTTTCAAGTTTGTATGGGAATTTTTGTGAGGAACCCAACTAAATTCCTCAACCGACCATTCTTCTTACCCATGTAATTTAGGCAGGTATGGTATCTTGCAGATACTTAATGATACATTTACTGATTACTTTGTCAAGAACCATTTTCAAATCTAATGCTTTGGTAATTAGTTATTAATTATTGTTCCATAGCAGAAAATCATTGACAATGATAGCCAGGCCGCTCTGCGGGCATCACAACTATGTTTTGTGAACTGCTTTTGTTCCTGAATAAGCTATGTTGCATACTGAGAAGGTAAATTAGCTCCGTTGAAGGTTTTTCGTTTGGATAAAAATAATAATAACTAATTACTAAGAAATCCAATTGGAGAGCAGTATGTGGCAAAGTTTAGGCAGACGAGTTCATCTATAAGTATCAGCATGATACCAGCCCTCAAGAGCACACGTGGGTAAAAACTACGACTTTGTTCTTCCATGGTAATTACCATGTAAAATTTGGAAAGCATATGCAGTCTCAGCTTCCATCCGAATGAGCTCAAATTTTGGAAACACATTCAATTACTGACTAAGTTTCTAATGTGTGGTATGGAGATCGTACCCTACATCACTGATAAACGGAATGATATCAATTACTTTTGAATTTGGAAGGATATGAATATTTGGGATCATATGGATTGGGGTTGGGATAATGTTTCCAAAGTTTGTGGTGTTAGATAGGTGGACAGGTTGCATCTACATCATGATTACAATTTTCTTTCAGTTGGTTCTGATTAAATTCTATTTCTTCTGGTCTAATGAGTACTGATAATTACGAGAAACTCAATAAACAATAATCGACTTCCTCTCGGTTTGCAGAAGTCAACATGATGGCCATGCAAAACCCTTTACTTCGTATTTTCCCTGCAGGATCATAATTGTGTAGACCGCAAAGCAAAATCAGATTTTGAATTTAAAATGGATTTGCAAACAATTGCAAGACCCCATTCATGATTTTGCTGACGTTGACCAAACATGAGTCGCACATTCCTTCCGGCATTTTCCTTTAGTTTTGCTCTGTATACTTACTGTTCTCGGCACTTTGTCCCAGGTTTTCTTCAGTCGATACACAGCCGCATTGGTAAAGGCAGCACAGATTTGCAGCACTCCGTTAAAGTTATGCAAACAACGACAAATGTCTGCTACGGCGGTCCATTTCTCGATGGCAGCTACCCGCGCCGCCATGTTGCTCCTGGGTCCCCAAATGATTCGATCGGCAACAATGAAACAAGAAAATCGAATCAGAGGGGGTTGCTGGCCGGGTCGATTTGTTCGGTTGGAAATAATCTAGAGTTTAACGCGGTGTGTCTGATACCTTTATTAACAAAATAAAATGTTCATTGATTCGGCATCTACCATTCGAATAATATAATTAGGGGACTGGGGGTAGTTTGCCCATGTTGAGGAAAACAGCGATTTTATATGTAAAAACATTATATTAAGCTCTTTTTTTAATGATGGTCGGATAACAAAACATTTTTTCTATCAAATAGTAGAAACAGCTATCCATTTTAGCTTTTCTGGGTTTGATAAATCATTAAAAAAAAAAATGCTTGCTTAACTGCATATGTATTGTTTTGCGGGGTAAAACGCTCCTCCTTATCCCCCGCACACATTCATGCTTGTTTATAGGTTGCATACATCCGGGCGTTTGTTCAATTGTTATTGTTCAATAATAGTATAGAGTTTAGTGACATTTGAACACACGTAGACTAGCATACGCTCGTCATATACAGTACTCATCAAAATGTATATGGAAATATAACCCAATTTGAAAAATTTACAACCGTATTCTGGGTGTTTATCGAGACAGAGTACATATTGTTTTCCTCTAAGGTTCACAGCTACATCTACACTAGGGCACCCATACCATTGGCCGTGATAACCACTATACATGCTGATGTGAAAAATGTACATTTGTAAGGTTCCAAATTGCGCGTAACTTCAATATGGCATAACGTATGGTAGAATTTGAATTCAAACGGCTGTTTGGTGTTATGAAATAGGGGTGGGCGTTTTGCCCCACGAGTTGATTAAAGTTTAAGTCAGGTATCAGGTATCAGGTATCAGAAGGCCGGCTCCAAAGGCACGTTCCCCACCAGTTGGGAGATTTGTGCCATCGCCATATTTGAGCCTATTTCATCATCTACCCGATGGGAGAGGAAAGGGAAGGGAAAGATGGGAGGAAATAGGAGTGGGGTCCCTTGAAGAGGGAAGATCGCATAAGCGAAATGAGAGCATGTAGCTCCATACCACAATGGGTTCGAACAGCGCCCTAAAAAGGGCACTGCAAAACGCATGAGCGTAAAGAGAGCCTATAGCTCATTACCACAGCGGGTTAAGAATAACAGGATGTCCTGAAGATTCAGGCTTCTGTATTCAGTTTCACTTAATAAGTGTTTACCAAGTAATTGGAATCGCATTTGCGCAAAAACTGGACAGTTACATATCAGGTGATACGAAGTTCCATAATCGGAGTCACAACTATCACACACAAATGAGTCAGCACGCTGAATATTTGCCATGTGATAGTTGAGTCGGCAGTGGCCTGTCAACGCTCTGACCAAGAGACTGCAATTCTGCTTTGACAGATTTGTTAAATACTTCGCCACCTTTGGAGATGGCTCAGTAATATACAATTTTGTTTGACGACACGACTCCAAACTATTCCAATATTGCTTGTGCTGAGTTGCCGCCCAAGAGTTTATCTGAAGCTTCACCCAGCACTTCGAAATTGGAATAGCCGGCTCAGGGCCAATGAAGTCATGCGATGCTCCATCGCGAGCTAGCTCATCAGCCAATTCATTTCCAGCGATGGAAGAATGGCCAGGTACCCATACAAGGTTTACAGAGTTGACTGAATTCAGTTCCTCAATTTGAGTTCGACATGCGATAACAAGCTTCGACCTTGAGGTGGCCGAAGCGAGAGCTTTTATAGCAGCCTGACTATCTGAACAGAAGTATATGACTTTACCCATTACGCGCTGTTGAAGTGCTGATTGCACTCCACACATAAGAGCAAATATTTCCGCCTGAAAAACGGTGCAGTTTCTACCAAGTGAGTAAAACTGATTCAGCCTTAGCTCACGAGAATATACTCCTGCACCTGCTCTACCTTCAAGAAGGGAGCCATCAGTGTAACATACTATATTGTTTGATATACTTCTTTCCAAATAGCCAGACGTCCACTCTTCCCGTGAAGGGAATTGTGTGATAAATGTCCTGTAAGGAAAGTTACAAGCAATTGTGAGATCACTTGGAGCAAGGACAATTTTGTCCCAATTCACCAAAAGTGGAAACAACGAAGTGTGTGTAGATCTACGATTCACTGGATTTTTCTCCAGTAGATCCAGTACCCATAAACGGTAAGAGCAAGAAAGTGCTTCTTGTTTAAGATATATGTGTAGTGGCGCAACGTCGAAAAGGGCCTCGAGCGCTGCTGTGGGAGTTGTAGAGAACGCACCAGACATCGCCATCAAGCACATCCTTTGGAGATGGCCCAATTTTGATTGGATTGTTCTCACATCGCCCTTTTGCCAACAATGCCAATATTGGTCGAACAACTGTTGTGTAAATCCATTTGATATATTTGGGTTTGAGGCCCCAAGTTTTACCAAAGGTTCTCTGGCATTGACCGAAGGCCATACAAGCTTTTTTGACTCTGAAATCAATGTGAGCTGTCCATAAAAGTTTGGAATCTAGAATGACTCCGGCATACTTTACTTGATCAGTCACATTAATCTCAGTGCCAAAAAGACGTAAAGGTCGAATTCCATCGCGGTTTCGTCTTTCCGTAAAAAGAACAATAGATGTTTTATTCGGGTTAACCGAAAGGCCGTATTGGCGACACCAACTCTCGACTACCTGAAGAGCACTTTGCATCAGGTCGAATAGGGTGCTTATGCACATACCAACTATCAGAGCTAGATAGTCGTCGGCAAATACATAAATTGGAAAACCGCAATTATTGAGTTGCCTCAATAGCGTATCTGCTACGAGATTCCACAAAAGTGGTGACAAGACTCCCCCTTGGGGGCATCCGCAAACACTCAATTATCGAATCGCTGCTTGACGCAATGTCGAGAAGAGATGTCGGTTTTTGAGCATTTGATGAATCCAATTGGTAATCATTGTAGGTAGCCCATGGTTTCGTGCGGCTTCCAATATGGCATCGAAAGACACGTTATCAAAGGCACCCTCAATATCCTAGAAAACACCCAAGCAGGATTGCTTCTGAGCGAATGCTTTCTCGATATCGTATACAACTTTGTGTAAAAGAGTCACAGTGGACTTTCCAGATTGGTAAGCATGTTGATTCACATGAAGAGGCATGTTTGCCAAATAAACATCACGGATGTGATGATCGATAATGCGTTCCAGACATTTCAGAAGAAAAGAGGTCAGACTGATTGGTCTAAAACTCTTTGCTTCTTCATACGACGCACGTCCTCCTTTTGGGATAAACTTTACAGTAATATCACGCCAGGATTTGGGAATGTACCCGGTAGCAAAACTGCTTACAAGTAGCTTTTTCAAAACATGTTTGATAGACTCAAATCTTTTTTGGAGCAGAACAGGATAAATCCCATCCGCTCCTGGAGATTTGAAAGGAGCAAAACTATTAAGTGCCCATTGAATCGATTCAGTAGTTACGATACTGCGAGCCGAGGCCAGAGACTCGTTACTACATGAAAAGACATTTGGTTCATCCGTAGATGCTATGTCCACACATCCGGGGAAGTGTGTATTGAATAAACATTCTAAAACTTCTTCATCGGAAGAAGTAAAGTCACCATTAGGTAAGCGAATTTCGTTCACTTGGAAATCCTTAGATTTTGCAAGAATTTTGTTCAACCGACTGACTTCACTCAAACTGGAAACATTTGTACAAAGGATCGGATCGTTCAGCAGAACGAAGCTCGTTGTAGAAAGTGATTGAGATCAAATCAAACCCTTTCAACAGATGCGAGTTGGTGTCGAGGTAAGATACAAGTTCTGCACTCCGAAGATTGAAGGTTCAAATCTAGGTCAGGCGGAAACGGATTATTATTTTTTTTTTTTTATTTCATATCAAAACATGCAACGTTGGATTCAAGTGCTGTTAGCTTGATATTGTCAAGATCTAACAGTAGTGCAAATCCAAGTGCAGAACTATTGATAGCATGGTGCTTATTTTTTACCATGTAGCTTCGTATAGAGGGAATAATCGTGTATCTTTCTGGAAAAGTCTTCAAACGATATGCACAGAAGCGCTGGTTCTAGCATCGAGGAGATCGATTTTAGTCCATAGAGCGACTTGATCAAACGACAGAGCTGACCAGATTTCACTTGCACTTCAGCCGGAACTTCCATGTAGATAGTCTCGTTCAGACGTCGTCCAGCAAGATTGTGTACCTTCTCTATTTTTTTTTAGATAATTTTCGCACTTCTATCAAAATCGAAAACTGTCACCGATCCCAGCTATCTGGGATGCCATTAGTGTTTAGGCTCTGTGGTTCTATTATGGATCGAGTGTAGTACAAAGAAAAAAAAAAGGAAAACGAGGAAAATTCTGTACCACGACACCTTTATTTGGCTTGAACTTCAAGTCCGACATCCCCCCCAGAACTAGATCAAGAGGGCTGAGGGCTTGTTGATGTCTCTACGCCATTTCGTCACCTCTGGCTTTATTGGCTCTGGCCACGATTTGTCTCTGCTCCATCACTTACAGTTTGGACTTTACTACGCTGCCCATCATGCTTTTCGGACGGACCGGTTGGATGCCGAGGTTAGTCTTGCGATTTCGATTGAGAGGTGACTTCCGATACGCAAGCGCCCCGACGACCCAAAGCCGGCGATTTGTCATGTACGATGCTTCTCGGCGTAGTTCTCGACGGTAAAGCTAGCCTACTCCGATGGAGAGTTCCTAGACGGAGGAATATCTCCCGACACCGGTAACGGTTTTTATTGGAAGATGGCTTCCAGTTCACTGGCGCTCCGACGATTCAATCCGGTGACTCGCAACGGACTCCTCAGAATAGTCCCCAATGGTGGATCTATTCTACTCCGACGAAGATTTCCCTGACCGCGGAAGATCTCCCGAACCGATGCCAACCGTCAGATGCCAAGGTCGGTCCTGTGATTGCGATGAAGAGAAACTTTCGATTCGCAGGCGCGCTGGCAACCTGACGCTGACGGTGCAACTACGCGATCTACTCAGTTAGTCTCCGACTGTGGATTTAAGTTACTTCGAAGTTAGCTGAGCACATGCTGAGGTCGGTCCTGCGATTCCGGTGGAGAGAAGCTTCCGGTACCTAGGCGCCCGACGATCGTTTACCGGTGCTATTTAGCGATCTACTCAGCTTGTCCCCGAAGGTGGACTTAGCCTACTCCGAAGCTGTCCGGGCAGATGCCGAAGTCGGTCCTGCGATTCCGGCGGAGGAAAACTTCCGGTTCGCAGATGCTCTGATTACCCATCGCCCATACTACGTGACACTTAAACACTCGGCCTTGTCCCCTATGGAGCAGTGTTGTGAAAAACTCAATTTCTCATAACTCACGCTTGAGATTATTCATGCGTGAGTTGTCAATCACGCAACTCAGCAGACAAAAAATCATGGATGAGTTGACTCACCTTTTTGACTCATTGTCTCATATTTCCACAGTTTACTCACACACGGCAGTAATTTCTTGTTAGTTTGGGTAAATTTATAGTAGTTCTTTCTAACGTAAACAATTACATTTGGATTTCACGAGTTTTTGACGAGTTTTACGACTGAATCATTTTTTACGGTTTGAGTTGATTGAGTGATTTTGCATCAAAATCTCAAGCGTGAGATTTGCGAAGCAGATCTCTAATGAGTTTGCTCTCACGGGAGAGCGTATTGATTGAGATTTGAGTGTGAGTCTATCAACACTGCTATGGAGTAGGTATCTAGCCTACTCCGATCGCGGCCCGACGCCCTTTGCTCTTCTCGTCATTTCTGTTGCAGTGACGACATAGTAGGCATTATTGCTCTGTTCACGGCGTGCCGCGTGCCACGTACTTACGTGCTGACACATTTTCTGCCCGATGTTGTCGAGGTTTAAATCTCCGACTGCTTCCGAGCATTTCGTTCCGCACTTCCGCGTATCTTGGGCAGTCAAACACTGCATGTTGCGGTGTCTCCTCGATATTCTTGCAATCTGGGAAGTGTGGCGACTCTGTGTGCCTGTATCTATGGAGATACTTTCTGAATCATCCATGACCTAAAACGAACTGGGTCAGATAGAAGTTTACCTCACCATGCTTCCTATTCATCCACGGGTACCATACTGGCTATAACGTATACAGCATCTGACGATACCGTTCTATACGCACTCACGATTCGCACTGCCATCAGCCGAAACGCTCTGTTCAGCTTTACGCGGTTCTGCTTTATTTCTAGTGCCTTGCCCCAAGCAGGAACTCTATACCTCATTATCGATGACGAGACGTTAGCTAGCAGACGCCTCGTACTGCAGCTTGGACCGCCTAAGTTTGGCATGATTCTCCCTTTTGCGTTCATTTCCTTCTCGGACTTTTCGCATGCGTGGCTGTTGAAATTCAGCTGATCATCGATCATTACTCTCAGGTGCTTCAACATGCATCCTTCCGACATTGACCTCCATCTGCTGAATCGCCTTGCAGTGGCTGACTAGCAGTACCTCTGTTTTGTGGTGAGCTATCTGCAGTTTGACTCCACTCACCCAGCCTTCAAATTCTTCAATTGTTTCCATCACTGACATCTCCCCTTCTTCCTGCGTCTCACCCATCACTGTTAGTGACACATCATCCGCAAAACCAACTTCTCGAAAACCTGGGACTTCTTGAAGTGAGAATTGTCATCGATAAACAATACGAAGTATGTGGATCCGTCCCATGCCGGCAGATTTATCGGACCACAGACATCCAGATATGTTCCAACACCTGGTGGCTGTTTCCGCTAAATGGTTCTCGGCACAGCTTACCGTGGACTAACGGATCGCAGAATCCGATGGATTTCTGCTTCAAATTGACTCCCTCATCCATGTTGGGCTTTTTTTTTCTTAACAATGGGGGGGATAATCTGCTCAACAGACGCCGTGTGGGGTTGGGGACCATTTACTACATGCAAGCAGTAAACAGGACTACACCCCCGACCCACTAAACCATTCCCATTGCCGCCAAATCCTTCGTCTCTCCGGGACCACCAAGAAGGCATTGCTTCGGAGAGGGGCTATTGCACATCGCAACCTCCAGGTTAGCTGCGTAGTCATGCAGCAACGAACATCGATGGAACGCTTAGGGGGGTCCACCAAGGTAGCATGCTGGCACTTTGCCAGCTTCTCAGGTGGTCCTTACCTCCCATTGTCCGCTGAAGGCGGGCAGGGTCGACCACTACGCGCCTAGCTGTACCGTAGGTATGAAGAACTGATACTGCGGACTTCGCAATTTGACCTACTGAAGGCTTAGGCCCTATCAGCTAGCACCAGCTGGGATTGCTGACGAAGGGGCCTCCACCTGCCCCGAACAACCAGAGGCTCATATCCAACCCAGTAGGCCGGTGCCACGACAGCAACGCTACCAGGATGTTCTCCCCGCGGCCACTTAGTCGATTTCGACCGTAGGGCACCGGTATGACCTACGTAGTCGACTGCGAACCCTTGGACCACCTGTTGATTAGCGTCTGCACTAGCCACTCCTCGAGTCCACTCGCCACCTTCTTTGTAGTTCCAAGACGATGTAGGTGATAGCCGATGAGACGGCATTCCAGATAAACTCGTCTTCACACATCCTCTGAACCAGATTGTCCCGAGTCGAGTCCCCTCCGCATGTGGCAAACATGCGGTCACGCATTGTGCGGAAACGCGGGCACACGAACAAAACGTGTTCCGCCGTTTCCTCTAAACCTGCACAAACTGGACATTCGGGAGAACCCGCATGACCGAAACGGTGTAGATACTGTCTAAAGCAACCATGGCCCGAAAGGACCTGTGTCAGGTGGAATGTTAGTTCCCCATGGCGCCTATTGACCCAGATATCTAACATCAGAATCAACCTGAGTCCACACTCCCTTGGTGGAACTGTCCCACGCACGCTGCCATTTGACCATGGAGGCCAGTCTGGCAGTCCTGCGTATGCCTCTTGTGCCGCGCCTTTCGAAGCACTCTATGTCTTCCATGATAAGGATACCAATAGGCACCATACCGGTGATGACGCAGAGTGCATCGTGTGACACGGTACGGTACGCGCTCGCAACCCTCAGGCACATTAGCCTATATGTACTCTCCAGCTTGCTACGGTAGCTGTTGTTACTTAAAGCCGTACCCCAAGTCGGAACACCATACCTCAGTATGGACGAGGCGACACAGGCCAGAAGCTTACGCTTACTGGCGTACACTGCAGAGCTATTGGACATCATCCGGGACAGTGCCACAATAGCTGTGGAGGCTCTCTTGCAGGCATAATCAACGTGGCTACCGAAGGTAAGCTAATCGTCGATCATCACCCCCAAGTGTTTGACGGAGCGCTTCGAAGTGATCGTGCAGTTGCCTACACTGATCACCGCTTGCCGCACCGACTTTCGATTGTTGACAACAACTGCCTCAGTTTTGTGGTGAGCCAATTCCAGTTTTCTGGAGCTCATCCACTCCGCCACAATTGCGATCGAGTAGGCTGCAGTCAATTCCACTTCTTCGATCGATTCGACCGTAGACCTCCAGCGTAATATCGTCGGCAAAGCCAACGATGACCACACCCGCCGGGAATTTTAATCTCAACACCTCGTCGTACATGACATTCCATAACACCGGACCCAGGATGGAACTTTGAGGGACTCCTGAGGTTATGTGAAAGCACTTCCGACCCACCTCTGTGTCATAGACTAATACCCGATTCTGGAAGTAACTTCCGAGAATTTTGTACAGGTACTCGGGTATCCCCAGACGCAGGAGCGCATCAGCAATAGCCGCCCAACTAGCACAATTGAATGCGTTCCTTACATCCAGAGGACCTCCCTTTCCGGAAGCCGAACTGGTTGCTTGAGAGACCATTTACACCCTCGGTGTACCTCAACAGTCTGTTGAGGATGATCTTCTCGAGCACCTTCCCCGCCGTGTCAATCAAGCATACTGGTCTATACGCCGACGGGTCACCGGGTGGTTTTCCCGCCTTTGGCAATAGTTCCAGCCTCTACCTCTTCCACACATCTGGAAATTCTCCCTCGTCCAGGCATATCTGCATAGCAGATCTGAACATCCCGGGAGCCTCCAAGATTGCGACAGGTTTGGAACTTGCACCTCTTGTCTTTACCATAACGATCCTTTAGGCATCGCCCCACGGATTCTCGTTGGCACTCTAACAGAGTCCCTCAAAGCAGGCCTTTTTGCTTGCCCTTATCTCGGACTTCAGCGCGACTTTGGCAGCGGTGAACACCGCCCGTCGTTCTTCACGCTCCTGCTCGGTATGTGCTCGCTGCATCCGCCTCCTGGCCCGTAGGCAGGCACGGCGTAGGTTCGCAATCGCTTGAGTCCACCAGTACGTCGGTGGTCTCCCATTCCTAGGGTGGACTTTCCTAGGCATGGTCGCATCGCATGCACGCGAGAGCACCGCTACCAGTTCGTCCCCGCTTAGGCCGAGTAGGTTGTGCTGTATCAACCTGTTCGTTGAGGAGGCCAAACCGGCGATGCCACAATAAACTCGTCTCAGCTACAGGCGGGTCCACGCTGAATCCTTGCTCTACAATCTGCTTTTCAAATATGCAGTTGAAATTACCTGATCATCCTTCCACAGTATTGCCCATCGATCAGCACCGAAATTCCAGTGCCTGCCAACCGTTTTACGGATGGCAGATTGGCCCTCGAGGTCAAAGATATACAAAACATCGTTGATATTTACCAGCACCCCTTTGCTGCTACAGCCATCGATCACACAGTTCGTGCTTCATAACGAGAGACTCGCTGACCTTGGCAACTTGGCTGGGATAATCTTGAAGACGACATACAAATCCGGTTCAATTCACTACATGGCCGCTTGATCCGGATTCTAGCTTGAAAATGAGCTTCTTGCTTCGACGTTGGTTCAATTCTTCACGGTTGACCATAACCGCAACCGACCTGGCAACGGAATAAGGACTATGATTGGAAACGTGATATCTGGAATGTCAGGCCTTAGATGAACCTGGACGAGTGCTCAATACCACAATAAAATATTTACAACATCTACCACAGTGGTGGCGATAAAACTGAACACCGAGTCGGCTTCATAGTGATTGGGATGCAGATGGAGCGCGTTATTTGGTGGAAGCCGATAAACGATTCTTTCTGCGTATTGAGGATTCGGGGCAAGCTCTCCAACTACAGACTGATCAACGTTTTTTTTACAAGGAGGAATTCTGCAAACAAACTCCCTGAGTAGGACATTCAGGGAGTGCGGGGATGACGCACCAACGACGACTCACCAAAACCAGCCCATGCACTGTACTTAAGCAATTCTTTTTGAACTGCTCAATTGGTGTATAGGGCATAGACATTACCCTTGGCCTCAGCCCCTTATCTCCCCGGTATTTTTTCGGGGAGGGGCCAGTGCATATAGCACAACACGTGCAGCAGAAGTAGCCTAGGCAAACTGCTTCTCCTAGTCGACTTAAACAATGTTACAAGGACCAGTCTCTGTAGGGCTATCCCACTCCACTGCCCAATGGAATTGCTTTAATCGGCATACAATGTTCTCAAAAGTTTTAAAGTACTAATAATACGTTCAACTAGTGGTATTTACTAGCGATTGAAAACTCGGTACGTGGAACTGCAAATCTCTCAATTTCATTGGAAGTACTCGCACTCCGATGTACTGAAAACCGCGGTTTCGACATCGTAGCGCTGCAGGAGGTGTGCTGGACAGGAGCATTGGTGCGAACGTTTAGAGGTAATCATACCATCTACCAGAGCTGCGGCAACACACGCGAGCTGGGAACAGCTTTCATAGTGATGGGTGATATGCAAAGGCGCGTGATCGGGTGGTGGACGATCAATGAACGAATGTGCAAGTTAAGAATCAAAGGCCGATTCTTTAACTTCAGCATAATCAACGTGCATAGCCCACACTCCGGAAGCACTGATGATGACAAGGACGCATTTTACGCGCAGCTCGAACGCAAGAACGACCGCTGCCCAAGCCACGACGTCAAGATCATCATAGGAGATTTGAACGCTCAGGTTGGCCAGGAGGAGGAGTTCAGACCGATGATTGAAAAGTTCAGCGCCCACCGGCTGACGAACGAGAACGGCCTACGACTGATAGGTTTTGCCGCCTCCAAGAACATGGCCATTCGTAGCACCTATTTCCAGCACAGCCTCCCGTATCGGTACACCTGGAGATCACCTCAGCAGACAGAATCGCAAATCGACCACGTTTTGATCGATGGACGGCACTTCTCCGACATAACCGACGTCAGAACCTATCGTGGCGCTAACATTGACTCCGACCACTACCTAGTGATGGTGAAACTGCGCCCAAAACTATCATTCATCAATGATGAACGGTACCAACGCCCGCCCGGTACAATCTCGAGCGGCTGAAACAACCGGATGTCGCCAATATGTACGCGCAGCATCTTGAGGCAGCGTTGCCGGATGAGGGCGAGCTCGATAGGGCCCCTCTTGAGGACTGCTGGAGGACAGTCAAAGCATCCATTAACGACGCTGCCGAAAGCATTGTCGGATATGTGGAACGGAGCTCAAGAAACGATTGGTTCGACGAGGAGTGCCAGGAGGTTTTAGAGGAGAAGAATGCAGCGCGGGCTGCAATGCTGCAGCATGGTACGCGGCAAAACGTAGAACGATACAAACTGAAGCGGAAACAGCAAACCCGCCTATTCCGGGACAAAAAGCGCCGCCTGGAAGAGGTGGAATGCCAAGAGATGGAGTTGCTGTACCGTTCTCAAGAAACGCGGAAGTTCTATCAGAAGCTCAACACATCCCGCAAAGGCTTCGTGCCGCGAGCTGAGATGTGCCGGGATAAGGATGGGAGCATCTTGACGGACGGACGCGAGGTGATCGAAAGGTGGAAGCAGCACTACGATGAACACCTGAATGGCACAGAGAACACAGGCACAGAAGGTCAGGACAGCGAAGGCGATGGCTACGTCAGCACAGCGGACAGCGGAAATCAACCAGCTCCCACGATGGGGGAAGTTAAGGATGCCATTCAACAGCTCAAAAACAACAAGGCCGCTGGCAAGGATGGTATCGGAGCCGAACTCATCAAGATAGGCTCGGACAGGTTGGCCGCTTGTCTGCATCGGCTGATAGTCAGAATCTGGGAAACGGAACAGCTACCGGAGGAGTGGAAGCAAGGCGTTATATGCCCTATAGACAAAAAGGGCGACAAACTGGAGTGTGAAAATTATCGTGCAATCACCATCCTAAACGCCGCCTACAAAGTGCTATCCCAGATTCTCTTCCATCGTCTATCACCTATAGCAAACGAGTTCGTGGGAAGTTATCAAGCAGGTTTCATTGACGGCCGCTCGACCAGATCTTTTCCGTGCGGCAAATCTTCCAGAAATGCCGCGAGTACCAGGTCCCTACGCACCATTTGTTCATCGATTTCAAGGCGGCATACGATAGTATCGACCGCGTAGAGCTATGGAAAACCAAGGACGAGAACAGCTTTCCCGGGAAGGTTGATCAGAGCAACGATGGACGGTGTGCAAAACTGCGTGAAGATCTCGGGCGAACACTCCAGTTCATTCCTGTTGTTCAATATTGCGCTTGAAGGTGTCTTGCAGAGAGCTGGACTCAACAGTCGAGGCATGATTTTCACGAGATCCGGACAATTTGTTTGCTTCGCATACGACATGGATATTATTGGGAGAAATTTTAAAACGGTGGCAGATATGTTCACCCGCCTGAAACGCGAAGCAACAAGAGTCGGGCTAATGGTGAATGCGTCGAAAACAAAGTAGATGCTGGTTGGCGGAACTGAGCGCAACAGGACCCGTCTAGGAAGCAGTGTTACAATAGACGGAGATACCTTCGAGGTGGTGGACGAGTTCGTCTACCTCGGATCCTTGTTGACGGCTGACAACAATGTTAGTCGGGAAATACGAAGGCGCATCATCAACGGAAGTCGTGCCTACTATGGGCTCCAGAAGAAACTGCGGTCAAGAAAGATTCACCCCCGCACCAAATGCACGATGTACAAAACGCTCATAAGACCGGTAGTCCTCTATGGGCATGAGGCGTGGACTATGCTCGAGGAGGACTTGCAAGCTCTTGGGGTTTTCGAACGCCGAGTGCTAAGGACGATCTTCGGCGGCGTGCAGGGGAACGGCGTGTGGCGGCGAAGGATGAACCACGAGCTCGCTCAACTCTACGGTGAAGCCAGTATCGTGAAGTTAGCTAAAGCTGGAAGGATACGCTGGGCAGGGCATGTTGCAAGAATGCTGGACAACAACCCTGTAAAGATGGTGTTCGCTACGAATCCGGTCGGAACAAGAAGGCGTGGGGCGCAGCGAGCTAGGTGGATTGACCAGGTACACCAGGACCTGGAGAGCGTGGGTCACAGTCGAGGATGGAGAGATGCGGCCTGAACCGAGTGAATTGGTGAAATATTGCTGGCGAGGCTTTATCAAGATAATTGATGTAAAGCCAAATTAGTAAGTAGGTATTGGTATTTATTTTGATTTTCGTTTTCCAAATTCTCTTTAGAATTTTTTGAATGTAAAACATAGCCAAAAAACACAAATTCGACCTGAGGCACCTCCTAATCTTCTCCAAATTGGATGAAATTTTGTCTGATAGTTTGTTTTAGTATTGCAATCAGGACTAAGGGGTGACTGGCTGAATCCCAGACATTTCAATTTTTGTGAAATAATCTACTGCCCATGCATTAAAGTCAACAGGTATCACTACTGCCTGCTGATTAGCTAGTTCGGCTATTATTCTGTCGACCATGTGAGAAAAATCCTCAATCGATAATCTTGAGGGCGCGTAACAACTGCAATAGAACACGCCGTTGATTTGTGCCCGAACATTTGGGTCCACATATCAGACACTTGGCGACCTGCTTACAATCGCTTGCCCTATGGGCTACGGTGCCGCATTTTCTGCACATCTTACTACTGTCGGAACTATTGCAATTCCACAACTTATGGTTCTTCCCGAAACACTACAAGCAAACTTCAGGAGGCAGTTGTATGCTCAGGTCGAGCCCATAACCTTCTTGAAATGGAAGAGCTTAAGGGAACTTGAATTTAAAGACTGTTCTTGATGGAAATAAAACACAGAATGACATTAATTGAAAAATTAGAAGATGCTTCGATACAATATTTTTTAAATGCTTAATACAAACGTGATGATTGGTCTGTACATTGATAATGATGCACCGTTAGAGAATATTGTAATTATGAGATTATTTGTCAAAATATTTTAAAAATTCACGGAAAAGACGCTCGAATAATATATATTTTGATTGATGGATGCCGAGTTGGTTAACATTTTAGTTCGTTTATAACGGTTTCAGACACACCGTGCCCCCGTTCCTTACTCCTCCCACACATATTCACTCACCTCGAAACTATCTCCGAGCAAACCAGTCGAGAACCGTCGTTGAATCGCTTCGTCATAAGAATGATATGTTCTGCACGTGACTTCTTGTCAGATTTCATCCACGCTTGACCGAGAAATTCCCTGGTGAACGGGAAATGGGGGGAAAAAGGTTAATTAAGTTGGCTGCTGGAATGTGTTTCTGTTCCAAGTTTTCGAGCAACTTCGATTGTGCACCCGAACGGGAAAAACTTACTCGCTTCGAATGGCCAGAAATATTTGATGATCCAGGTACGTCATTTGTTCCGCTATTTCCAACGCCGAAAGAGTCTCTATGCTCTCCTTGCTCGGAGTCTGTGGAAAGGATTAGAATTGATTTTTTTTTCGTAGCTAGGTCAAGCAAACAGTTTGGATTCTAATGTCGTCGATAATCGTCATCGTTAAAGAATACCGGTAAAAATCAAAAACATTAAACTCCAGGGAAGTCAAAGATACTCTCCCGTACTTTATTGCCTAATTTCCTAATCGTCATATTTCCTAATTGTTGTACAGTCCATCATCATTGGACAAACAACTGTTTCATCTAGTTTTCCAATTTATTAAGATTTATTTGAATTCAATCGAAATGTAATGCCTTCTAACAACACGATAGCTTAAGAAGATCTTAAGAGATTTCACAACAATTTTGCGATACATCATGGCTGTCTTATTCGATACCTTGTGAAGATGTTGACTATTTGTTAAGGCGAAGTAGGCCGTCATTGAAATTTGTACGCGTCGTTGATGATTGTTGCTAATTCATCTCACGATTTTGAATCAAAGATAATCAGTTGGTTTTGCACTGACACAGCTAAAAAAGTATCAGCATACTTTATGCATGTTAGCGCGTACAATGATACTTTTTTCAAGTCAATATAAACTATCAAGACTGAGTTTTATCACTTTGAAATGCAAGCTGAAAAGTCATCATTGTTGCCAAAACGAATGACGGGCTACTTATCCTCAAACCTGTCACTAATTCAAATTTATGTCGTAAAAAAAGGGTTATAAAACAAACTGTCGTATAAAGAACAATCGTAAAAGGATATCCAAGTGCATCAATTACCTGCGGTGGCATCAGCAACGACTCCAGATGGAGTTTCCCACTATCGATGTCATCGCGGCACAGCAGCCTCAGCAGTTGGGATGCAGCTCGATGCTCGGTTGGCAATAAGTTCGGACTGCACGTGATGTCGTCCAGGAAGGCTATCGTCTGCGAGCGTAGAGTTGCATCCTGCTCAAAGTCCTGGAAGTGTTTGGAAACCCAGTGGCGCAGAACGTTCAGCACGCGCATCGTAGCAGGGGAGCTGACAACGGATTCTTTTCGGTTCCTAGCTTCCACTTCGGGGGGCTCGTCCCTAGGGTTGCTGGAAGCTGAGGTAGCGATTGCGAAAGCCGCTGCTGCCGTTGAGGTGCTACTCCTGGCGAGGCGATCGAAGAGATTTTTTGTTTTTGTATGTGCGATTGATTGACATTGTTTGATATTTATAAGGCGAGAAAAAGAAAAGATCAATGCTCGTTATCGAATAATAATTTGATGGGCAAATAACCAGAATTACTTCATCATCATCGTTTTCTAGAGGATGTGATTCATTCTGAGGATTGAAAGAAAACGAAAAACATGAAAGAAACATTCATTCATTCAGCCTATTCATACACTTAACAAACTTGCGCCATTCGAATTTCGTCAGCATTCAATGACATTTGAAAGTGTCCAATGTTCAGCAATAACCTAGCCGTAGGGGATGCTTTCCACAAATTTTCTTACAGATAACTCAGTGAGTGCAATAGTTGTTCTAGTTTATCGGAAAACTTCCTGAAATAAGTACCCTCAACCTACTGATGTAATTAGCAATCTCTTGATGGTTTTTAATATGGTACAGATAGTTTTGAAATTAGACACTTGCACTTAAGTAAACATAGAATTTTGATTTTGCTTGATACCGTCATTCTTGACCCTACAAGAACTTAATGGAGTAGAGTGCAGGCTACTTGGGTACGTCTATGATTCACTTCAACATGGGTTTTTTTTTCTCGGCCGAATTGTCTAATACTTTGCTGTAAGAAGCACCTCTACACGACGCATATTGTGATCAAATATGAGCTCAGTAGTTTAAAAAAATAAAATCCATTGCCGAAGTGAACCAAAAAAGCCAAGTATAGGATCTAGCACCCTATAGACCTTGAGATCTACAAGCGTAAGCAGTTGAATATTGATCATTTTGACTTATGGCATATACTCTTAAGCCATCGAATTAGTATACCGATTTTCTATTGTATTAGTACAGATGTCCTTGGTCACACAAGGACTTCATGAAATATTTGTCTTTGAAGTTACAAGCTTAACCAGTGGTCTATTGATGGTATTCAGTTCTGGTATGATCTCTCAACCATTCATTTCGGTAAACGAAGTAATGTATTGATTTTTACAGATGGTCGACGTTAACTCAGAGTGGACCAAGTGACGTTATTCATATTTTGATAACAATGGGCTTAAAATCTTACACTTAGTATTTTTCTACATCGGTAAAATGATGGGGCAAGTGGATCATTTGGCGCAAATATTCAAGTCCCTCATATTCGATACATAACAATCAGAAAAATCGAAATAATCGATGATTTATACTTCAAATTAGTCCCTCATTTGTTATCCACAGAAAAAAGTTTGAATTACATAATTCACGTTAGCTGTACATAACAAAGAAGTTGACTATTGATTTTTCTGTATCCACTTACCCCACGGTACCTTATATGATCAAGTGGTCAAAAAAATGTAATATTTAGGAATCTCTATTGATGGATGAGACGAATAATCATTTGATTGCAACAAAATCTGACAAACCACTTGAAATGTTTTTCATTTCCTCGCATTACTCAGCGCGCTGATAATTTTCGCTGTTATGGTAAGAAGCACTTGGTCCACGCTAACTGTATACTATTACCGATTTGTATTGATCATCCAAAATAAATTTGTTACATGTCTTTCACAGTTTACAGCATTCATCAAATCTGAACAAAGTCAAATGAAGGAAAGGTAATTTTGCATCTAATGGAAGAATAATCCAATTTTACCTATTTCTGTACTTGGTCTACTCTGACTTAACGCCGACCAAATGGTCTTGGTTCTTCAAGGACTCCATGGAATATTAGAACCATATGCAGTTGTATATTAAACGAGCAATGTTTTATTAGATTTAATCAGCTACACCCGATTCTGTTTTTGCACGGATTTTTTTTACACGGCCGTGCAAAAAAAGTTTCCATACATTTTTTTCCGCCAAAACCTTATTTTTGCATGAAACACCATTTACTTTTTTTGCTTGGTTTTTTAAATTTTGAACTGAAAACTTTTTTTGCACGGTACATATCCCCCGTGCAAAAACAGAATCGGGTGTACTTCGTTCAATAATTTCTGAGCAAAATTGTTGCTGAGTGTTGTTTAACACACATTGTTGGTAAGTATTGTATAACACATGAAGTTTGAATTCTGTGGCAAAATAAGCAAATAAATTGCCATACAAGCTGGTAAACTTGCATGCATGTTGGCTGAAACCGTTAAATTCTGCATTTTCTACAGTCAATATCTCAAAAACAAGACGTGCACTGATATTTTTGGAAACGGCAATGGATTCAGCAACTCTAAAGTAAGATAATAATGGTATTTTGGTGCTCGAGATAAAAATGTGTTCCGAAGTGTTACTCATACATGTCTGGGTATGTACTAGATTCAAAATTCTTCAATACTTTCCAAATTATGTTCGTACACATGACCTACATTTCATGAAGTTCTTGGATGACCCAGATTGAGCTCAAAGTATTTTTAGCAAACTCCATAATGACTTTATGAAACATACTACATTTAATTAGTAAGAACACGTACTCACGGTGCCCCGACAGACCGTTATTATGAAAGAAAATTGTCCATCAAATCTGAGCACAGGGCTCGATTCCTGAAGTCATTCTGCACCACTGGGCCAATTTTTTTAAAATTCCCTAGGAGGAATCTCAAGGAATCTTGATTTGAAATTTTTGACTAGAAATTTTGTTAAAGTCGTTAATAAAATTTCGCAATAGCACAGGTATCAGGTATCAGAAGGCCGGCTCCCACCAGTTGGGAGATTTGTGCCATCGCCATATTTGAGCTTATTTCATCATCTACCCGATGGGAGAGGAAAGGGAAGGGAAAGATGTGAGGAACTAGGAGTGGGATCTCTTGAAGAGGGAAGATCGCATAAGCGAAATGAGAGCATGTAGCTCCATACCACAATGGGTTGCCCTAAAAAGGGCACTGCAAAACGCATGAGCGCAAAGAGAGCCTATAGCTCATTACCACAGCGGGTTAAGAATAACATAATATCCTGAAGATTCAGGCTTCTGAATTCAGTTTCACTTAATAAGTGTTTACCAAGTACCGTAATCCGGGGTAACATTGATCATTTTTCTGAATGTTTCTTCAATATTTCGTTTGAAAATGCAAATGTTGCAGGTTTTATATTTTTAAAACAAGTACTGACACCTATAGCTCGAGACTATATACTGTATTTTGTTTATTGAAAGATTTGAGCATGTTAAAAAAATGTTTTAGGCGATTTTTTGATTTAGTTGATATGGGGTAACATTGATCACCTATATAAACAACGTTCGGTAATACTGAAAATATCGTTACTTACTTAAATCATGGCCCCTGAAGCCGAATATGAAGACCAAACGCTTACAAGTCATTTACTTTTTGAGCTATTTTAAAATTAAAAACACCTCGAACCGCGGAATACGCCTAAAGGTAGGCAATTTCCTATGAGAATTTTACATTGCTAACAGTAATTCAGTAATGTTGCCTAATTGAGCATACCGTAAATTCGGGTGAAATTGATCAGTAGGGTGAAATTGATCACTGTGTCACACGATTTTATTTCCCTCTAATAGAGCACAGAAATCAATGCAACCTATGTAAGTGAACGTTGTTCGTCTTTACTATTGTCGAATTGCATGTTGTGAAGCTTTTTGTGTTAAGGAATGTTTTTTTCTATGAAAATAATACAAAATTCCATAATCGTGTTTTGTGTGGTATTGCCAGACATCAATAAACTTATAGTTTTAAACAAGGATTTGAACATGGTGTAAACCTGAAAATTTGTAAGGATGCTGGAAATATATCCCCAAAACGAATTTCATCATCAAAATTCGTACCAATTTGTTCATTTTGTTGTAATAATTGAATTTTTTATGGATTTCAGAAGATTTCTTCGGAAATTGCCTACATTTAGGCGTTTTCTGCGGTATTGTTGAAAATTAATTGTTTATTATTTTCAAAAATATTGCATTGTTAAGAATTTGGCAAGCATATTTGGATTCAGGAGGCCCAAATTAAATAAGTTAAATTGTTTTCAAAACTAACAATAATTGTTTTGACAGGTGATCAATTTCACCCCGAAATGGAATTCCTTGATTTTTTATTTTAGAGACGATTTTCAGCACTAAAATCACAACTGTATGAAAATTTGAGTATATAAACCAATGAGCCTCACCGTCGTACTTGTTTTCCTGCATTAAGTTGTTTGAAATTTGCAACATCATAGAAAACAGACATGGAAAACAGTGAAAAGTGATCAATTTCACCCGAAATTACGGTACTTATAAAAGTTTTGACAACGGAATCGTTTTCGGCGATGTCATTTTTAGTAAGAACCACATTTTGCATGCTTATATCGTTTGCAGAACTCATGTGAGACATGAATCTTCGGTAGTGTCATCCTTAACAATTCAAATAATTATTTCGAAAAGTTGACAAATTCACGCATAAGGTAAACGCAATTTTTACAAAAACATTAACTTTTATTAGCTTATGAATATAAGAAACAGAAGCACCGTTCATGATTTGAAAATGTTTCATCAATAAATGATTATACAAACTCTTGATAAGGTGAGTCATTTCGATCAATTTTACCCCGCTGATCAATGATACCCCGGATTACGGTAATTGGAATCGCATTTGCGAAAAAACTGAACAGTTACATATCAGGTGATACGAAGTTCCATAATCGGAGTCACAACTATCACACACAAATGAGTCAGCACGCTGAATATTTGCCATGTGATAGTTGAGTCGGCAGTGGCCTGTCGACGCTCTGACCAAGAGACTGCCATTCTGCTTTGACAGATTTGTTGAATACTTCGCCACCTTAGGAGATGGCTCAGTAATGTAAAATTTTGTTTGACGACACGACTCCAAACTATTCCAATATTGCTTGTGCTGAGTTGCCGCCCAAGAGTTTATCTGAAGCTTCACCCAGCACTTTGAAATTGGAATAGCCGGCTCAGGGCCAATGAAGTCATGCGATGCTCCATCGCGAGCTAGCTCATCAGCCAATTCATTTCCAGCGATGTAAGAATGGCCAGGTACCCATACAAGGTTTACAGAGTTGACTGAATTCAGTTCCTCAATTTGAGTTCGACATGCGATAACAAGCTTCGACCTTAAGTTGGCCGAAGCAAGAGCTTTTATAGCAGCCTGACTATCTGAACAGAAGTTTATGACTTTACCCATTACGCACTGTTGATTGCACTCCACACGTAAGAGCAAATATTTCCGCCTGTAAAACGGTGCAGTTTCTACCAAGTGAGTAAAACTGATTCAGCCTTAGCTCACGAGAATATACTCCTGCACCAGCTCTACCTTCAAGAAGAGAGCCATCAGTGTAACATACTATATTGTTTGATATACTTCTTTCCAAATAGCCAGACGTCCACTCTTCCCGTGAAGGGAATTGTGTGATAAATGTCCTGTAAGGAAAGTTACAAGCAATTGTGAGATCACTTGGAGCAAGGACAATTTTGTCCCAATTCACCAAAAGTGGAAACAACGAAGTGTGTGTAGATCTACGATCCACTGGATTTTTCTCCAGTAGATCCAGTACCCATAATCGGTAAGAGCAAGAAAGTGCTTCTTGTTTAAGATATATGTGTAGTGGCGCAACGTCGAAAATAGCCTCAAGCGCTGCTGTGGGAGTTGTAGAGAACGCACCAGACATCGCCATCAAGCACATACTTTGGAGATGGCCCAATTTTGATTGGATTGTTCTCACTTCGCCCTTTTACCACCACACAAGACATCCATATGCCAATATTGGTCGATCAACTGTTGTGTAAATCCATTTGATATATTTGGGTTTGAGGCCCCAAGTTTTACCAAAGGCTCGCCGGCATTGACCGAAGGCCATGCAAGCTTTTTTGACTCTGAAATCAATATGAGGTGTCCATGAAAGTTTGGAATCTAGAATGACTCCGACATACTTTACTTGAACAGTCACATTAATCTCAGTGCCAATAAGACGTAAAGGTCGAATTCCATCGCGGTTTCGTCTTTCCGTAAACAGAACAATAGATGTTTTATTCGGGTTAACCGAAAGGCCATATTGGCGACACCAACTCTCGACTACCTGAAGAGCACTTTGCATCAGGTCGAATAGGGTGCTTATGCACATACCAACTATCAGAGCTAGATAGTCGTCGGCAAATCCATAAGTTGGAAAACTGCAATTATGCATGGAAAACTGCAACAACGAGATTCCACAAAAGTGGTGACAAGACTCCCCCTTAGGGGCATCCGCAAACACTTAATTTTCGAATTGCTGCTCGACGCAATGTCGAGAAGAGATGTCGGTTTTTGAGCATTTGATGAATCCAATTGGTAATCATTGTACCATGCCCACACAGTTACGGATCACCCACAGTGACGGATCACTTTTGCGTTCAACATCGGATAACTCGCTCAAAACATAAACGTTGACGTAAAACATATTTTTCCCATATTATACAAGTTGTCTTCTACCATTTGTGATGTTAAGCACAACATTCAACTGCAAAATACCGATGTATTTGACAAATGTTTAGTTTGTGCCACACAGCTATCATCATCTGGTCGTTTTCTGTAAGAAGTGCCGTCAGCATTCATAAGCTCTCACAGGTGATAAAATTCAAATATTATTGCATAACACATGCTCGTTCGATTAGATTTAGTATGAATTCATCTTTGAAAAACATTTTTCTTGATTGTTGATTCTAAATACCGAATATTAGCACTTCTAACTAGTGATCCATAATATGGACTAAGATATGATTGTTTACCACGGTTATGGATCACTTCCAAATAATGTAGATTTCTGCCATTTTAAGCATTGGATTCGACATTTTTAGACAATAGCACTTAGGATAAAACTAATAAAATATAAAGGTTTGTAAATTTCATTTTTAGCAGACAAAAATGGGTGGAAAACTTGGTGTGGAGCGAAAACAGTTCATGTCCCAGTTACTACAATGCAGTATCACAAAGAAAGGCATTTAACCCTTGTTTCCAGCTCTAACACTGCTATTTTTTGCAGTTATATGTGACACATTGTTACCTTTCGCCAAAGCATGCAATACAGATGCGTTGAGTTGAAAATCTCTTGATTTTGTGCACTGATCCGTAATATGTCACTATTTGATCCATAATATGGAAATTGATCCATAATATGGTTTTCAGAAACCGCTACAATTTTTAATTTTATGCAATCATGTGTAAATATTACACTCAATACAGTTTACTAACCGAAGTTCCAATTTGAAACCATTTAATTCATGCTTTTAAATTACAATTTTACGTTTTCCATGTCGTTCTATTGAATTTTATAGGTTGGACACCACACTATTTGATCCATAACTGTGGGGTCATGGTAGGTAGCCCATGGTTTCGTGCGGCTTCCAATATGGCATCGAAAGACACGTTATCAAAGGCACCCTCAATATCCTAGAAAACACCCAAGCAGGATTGCTTCTGAGCGAATGCTTTCTCGATATCGTATACAACTTTGTGTAAAAGAGTCACAGTGAACTTTCCAGATTGGTAAGCATGTTGATTCACATGAAGAGGCATGTTTGCCAAATAAACATCACGGATGTGATGATCAATAATGCGTTCCAGACATTTCAGAAGAAAAGAGGTCAGACTGATTGGTCTAAAACTCTTCGCTCCTTCATACGACGCACGTCCTCCTTTTGGGATAAACTTTACAGTAATATCACGCCAGGATCTGGGAATGTACCCGGTAGCAAAAATGCTTGCAAGTAGCTTTTTCAAAACATGTTTTATAAACTCAAATCCCTTTTGGAGCAGAACAGGATATCCGCTCCCCATCCGCTCCTGGAGATTTGAAAGGAGCAAAACTATTGAGTGCCCATTGAATCGATTCAGTAGTTACGATACTGCTAGCCGAGGCCAGAGACTCGTAACTACATGAAAAGACATTTGGTTCATCCGTAAATTCTATGTCCACACATCCGGGGAAGTGTGTATTGAAAAAACATTCTAAAACTTCTTCATCGGAAGAAGTAAAGTCACCATTAGGTAAGCGAATTTCGCTCACTTGGAAATCCTTAGATTTTGCAAGGATTTTGTTCAGCCTACTGACTTCACTCAAACTGGAAACATTTGTACAAATGTTTTTCCAGCCGAATCGTTCAGCAGAACGAAGAGCCTTCTTGTAAGCCTTGCGAGCCGACTTGAACGACTCTGATCCAGCTGAACGGCGTCTGTTCCAACTCCTTCTACATTGTTTCCTGAGTCTAGTCAGATCGGAATTCCACCATGGGGTCCCTCTTGTAGTCTTTACAGACCGCAGAGGACATGCTTCTTCAAAAGCTTCCATAATGTAGGATGTTGTAGTTTCAACGGCATCATCCAGATCACTTGGATTTTCAATGGACGGAGAATATCCATGAAATTTGGTCGCAACCAATTCAATATAGAGTTCCCAGTTTGCTGACCGGGGATTTCTGAAACGCAAAGTCTGCGCAGTTACATTTGAATGTTCATAGAAGATGTAGCGATGATCAGATAATCATTCCTCATCTGATACATGCCAATTCGTCAACTCGTGACTGATTCTATTCGAGCAGAGCGTTATGTCTAACACTTCTTCTCTATTAGATACCATGAAGGTTGGGCGATTGCCTATGTTAAGTAATCCAAGATCTGTACTACTTAAGTATTCCATCAGACTGGAGCCTCTCAAATTGATATCTGAGCTGCCCCAGATGATGTGATGAGCATTGGCATCACTGCCCACAATCAGCGGAAGGCCTTTTGTTACGCAGTGTACGACAACTCTTTTGAAGTCATCCGTTGGAGATGGTTCATCATGCGGTAAATATACCGAACAATAGACGTATTTCCTGTTGAGGTCACCAACAGAAACATCGATTGTGACAGCACATACATCTCTGGTAGTTAACTCAGAAATGAGTGTAGCAACGATTGCTTTATTAACGAGCACGCGGGGCATGGAGCGCGAGTTTGCCATTTCAAGTTTGCTGAAAATAGCAAAAAACTGGGTCCACAAGGTTACCCAGATAGAAGTTCCCTCTACGAAAGTAGGGTTCTTGAACTAGCGCCACTTGGGCTGCACCATTTTGCATGAGTCTGCAAAGATTGATCGTTGCTGTTCTTTTATGCTGAAGATTGATCTAAGCTAATCTAACCGCAGCCACTACCCAAACTACGCAGGATTAAGCTTTTTGCAATCTCAGCACGAAAAAGACCAGCAACGAAAAAACTAGATCGGTATCTATTTAAAGTCGCCAAAGGCGAAAGAGCACAGAATACACTGTGTAAAACGCATAATGCGAATCCATATAGGTGATAATTTAAATTAAATGTCAACATATTCATAATCCCACCCTTATTAAGCCTCAGGGTAGAGACTGAAGAAGGGCAGTCGATTATCTCGGAGAAACACAAGGTCACCTGCACCATTGCTCCGGGTAGCACAGGAAGGACTCAATACTGTGGAGGGCGCCCTGGTACCCCACAGGCTCCGTTTGCGGTTAGGTTTTATTTAGACCCCCCTAACCATTCATTCTTAGGCACGATACGCATCACACCATAAATTAGAGGTCACCTGTGAGGTGGACTTTTACCACCGGAACAGGCAGTCCATAGTGTTAATTCTTAACCAGTTGAAACAACCGCTACCGACACTACGCGGCTATCTAGGCTGCTCGGGAAAAGGAGGTTAATATTGATGATTAACTCCTGACGTGCCCAAGCAGCCCAGCACCCACCTCTGGGCCATTTTTTTTTTAAATCCCTAAGAGGAATCTTGATTCGAAATTTTGTTAAAGTCCTTAATAAAATTTCGCAATAGCACAGAAAAATCCTACAAAAACGTTTGAAAAGTTGGCTAGACTGTTCTCAACTAGTAAAAAATTGTTACTGTTTTAATAATTAGAAATATTTACTACTGGCTCAACTTAACGGAGTGGATTAAGTAAGTTTTTTTATAGTTTACTTATTTAAGGTGAAGATGCATCGAAGCCAAACCCCAAATTTTCAAGTGTATAAATCTAGAGGACCCGACAGTGTTTTGAATTTAAAACTTAATGGATTGGTAGCACGCTGGTGGTGGCCAATCCATTAAGTTTTCATCTCAAACCGCTGTCTGGTTCTCTAGATTTGTGCTCTTGAAAATTTGGGGTTTGGCTTCGATGCATCTTCACCTTGAATTTTATTAATTGTTGTTTTCAATGTTGAACCGATTGAAAGGTTTGTTTTGCCTTTCAATCGGTTCAACCTAGAAAACAACAATTGATAAAAAATGACAATTAACAATGTTATTTAAAAAAAAAAAGGATCTGAGAATAAATGTAGCACAATAATAGTTAGAATATAAGCCATGCGATCACTTTTATAGTCGATTAGAGTAAGTATCAACCGTTTGTTTCAAATCTGGAATGGTTTGGTTGCGCTGGAGCGCTCACGTCAATATCAGAATAAACAAACGCGGATGTCTTTCACGGGGCTGCTGACCTAAACCTGAAGTTTTTTTTCGGCATTCGCACTTAACGCCCAGAGGTTCCAACATGTATAGGAGCCCATGTTATATCGGAGAGACTGGATATATCCTCCAATATCGTATTAGGAGAGACTGCATAGACTTGATCCCCGGGGATGCCTCTAAATATTCTATTGGTGAAAAATTGAAATATTTGAAATTTAATATTTTAAATATCAAGAAATCCTAGGTGGACCATTCTTCATACAGAATAGCTGAAAATGTTCATGTGGCTGCATTGGAGCTAAGACAAGACGTGACAGGTCACAGTGCAAAAACGAAACCAATTGCCTGTCAAAAATGACCACTTCCCATTGGTCGTTTTGGCAAAGGCCTACTTTCACATCGTTGAGTTAGATTACAACAGGGCACTTTGTTGCTAGCCCGGCCGTGTTGCTAGTTCATAGATTAAAGTTTTTATCAAAAGTTTGGAAGATTTTTATGAAATTTTTTTGTTTCAAATCTATATATATTCGATGTTGAATACAAAGCATGTGCACCTACAATGGAAAATTAATAAAATAAAACGTAATTGTAACCAATATAATGAAAATTATGTCAATTATCTCTAGAATATCGCCAGTTTTGAACTGTATCCTGATTTTTTTTATATATAGCATCCTCTATTGTACTATATGAGTAAACCGAGCAAGAAACAATCAAATTATGAGCCTTGATATTTAAATTTGATCACAAGATTTGTTGAAAAAGGATAATGGTAACACTGGATTTAGTATCGTCAAGGTTATCGACTGAAAAACAACGGGAGCTGTCACGTCCTGTCCTAGCATTGGAGCAGTCTCTATAGATATGTGACTTCTCTAGAGTAGTCTAGAGAAGAACATACATGGAAAATGACAAAAACGTTCGTAGGGTAAAACGAGCGTGATGAATAAGAGATTCGCTATGTATCTGTAAGTGAATCCACAAACATTAATTAGAAAGTCGCTGGTAACGCAGAGCGACCAGCTTTCATTTGAGGTGAGAACGTGCTCACTATAGATGTACCTAGACAGTAAAAAATATATAATATGTATTTTATTTACACAGATACTTTTTCTCAGAGAATCTCGTTGGACTATACATTACTTACGGCACCACCACTGTGATGTGAGAGATGATCAATCTTAAGGCAAGATGGCTGGAATAATTGTAGAAAATATGCTCAGCATTTCTCTACAATCATATCAATTTCATTAGTCATTTCTACTATCATATCAATTGTGGGGGCCCAGATAGCCGTAGCGGTAAACGCGCAGCTATTCAGCAAGACCAAACTGAGGGTCATGGGTTCGAATCCCACCGGTCGAGGATCTTTTCGGGTTGGAAATTTTCTCGACTTCCTGTCACACGATATACGCATGCAAAAATGGTCATTGGCATAGTAAGATCTTAGTTAATAATAAGCTGAGAAGCAGACTCTGTCCCAGTGGGGACGTAACGCCAGAAAAGAAGAAGAAGATCATATCAATTCATTAGTACTGCATTTTTCACTATATTCCGACACTATAATCACTACAGCACTACATATAATGTATTTTTAGCGTCAATATCGCATTGATGCACAATAAAAATTATCGTGCTTCGATTGAAGCAGGTGCACTACCCAATGCATACACTCACACTCTCTGTTCAAATCTCGGTTAAAGTTCGTTAGCTCTCAGCAGAAGTGTTGTTGTTTGTTGTCAGCGGCAGCCGAGAGTACTGCTTTAACCCGTATAGGCCAGAGTGAAAGAAAAATTACTAAATCTCTCACCGCTCAGCGAGTACTTCACGGATTTAAATTATTTTTTGTCAGTATACTGGCACACATATCTAGTTTCTAAAAGTGGCCAAAGGATTTCGGGAATGTTCATGTGTCCGAAGTTATTCAGGTGGGTTACTGGGTCCGGTCGGCTGAAATAGGTGCTGTTCTTCTGTGCCCCTGGAGCTGAGAATATTTCGAGTAACATATAATTTCCTGAATCAGCTATTATGTGACCACAAGGAATTTTAAGAAAAAAGCAGCGTAAACCTTTCGAGAAACGATTGAACTGTATAACCTTGTGTCCTGCATTTGTTTGACCCTTGAAATAACCATTTTGGGTCCCCAGAATGCCTTCAAATTATGTGGCCAATTTGTATCTAAACATAAGTGTCAAGGCTATGGGAACGTATTTCAGTAAATTATTATGTTTGACCTCTACTGTTAGAGAATTGAAACGGTTTAGCATCCAACAAATCTATAGCTGGTTCTTAAGGGCATTAAGCCCGAGAGGCCACTTCTAGTACATTCTAAACAGTGCTAACCTCTTCATTTATAATTTTGACTATCAGGTATTAATGATTTATACAAATTAAAATGATTGCCATTGCAAATAAATAAAAACATCTTGGCGTGTCCCAAAAACTAGCCCTTTTTTACCCAACCTGACCCAGTGACGCACCAGAATATCTCCGACCACAGGAACATTCCCGAGATCCCTTGGCCACTTTTAGGAACTAGATATGTGGGCCAGTATACGGACAGAATTTTTTTGACGTTAACTTGACTAAAATTCAAATGCAAAAAATCACTTGGCGTAGTTAACGTCATGCGGTCGTGTCTTGTACACAACCCCCTCTGATTTTTTTCAATTCGTGAAGTATTCGCTGAGCGGTCAGAGTTTTAGTATTTTTGCTTTCACTCAGGCCTATACGGGTTAAACAAATTTGTTTTTTCGCTGAGATGTCAGTAAAAATTCAGTTGCTGACTGCTTAGCTATGCTGATGTCGGTAAAAGAACGAAAATTAGGCGAGCTCAGCTGAGTGTGTACTCATGCTACCATCTGATTTTCCAAATGTACAGCCTCGACACCATAGCAGCCGATCATACCGAACCGAAAGTCGCTGTGTGATTTCGTTGCCTTTTGCTGCTCAACGTTTCGCATCAAACATGGAACGCAATGGCAACCAGACACACACACAACCGACAAAAAAAAAATCAAGTTTTTCAAACCAACCAAATCAATTCAATCTGTGGGTGCCGCTGACAATAAACGTCACTTTTACTGAGATGTCAGCAAACAAACTACAACCGAAATTTGCACAACTGAGATCGGCATTCTGATTTAAGTGTGCACACGCTTGAAAATTGTCTGTATAGGCGAAGACCACAGCGACGTAAAGGACACGCATACTCGCCGACGTGCTGAAGGACCGTGGACATCGTAGCGTTGCAGGAAGTGTGTTGGAAGGGATCAATGGTGTGTACATATAGAGATAAACATACCATCTACCAAAGCTTCGGCAACACACACGAGCTAGTAACAGCTTTTATAGTGATGGGTGATATGCAAAGGCGCGTGATCAGATGGTGGCCCATCAATGAGAGAATGTGCAAGTTGAGGGTCAAAGGCCGGCTCATCAACTTCAGCATAATAAACGTGTACAACCCTCACTCCGGAAGCACTGATACGATAAAAATAAAGACACTTTTCACGCGCAGCTCGAACACAAGTACCACAGCTGCCCGAGCCACGACGTCAAAATCTTCATTGGAGGATTATCTAAATGCTCAGGTTGGCCAGGAGAAGGAATTCAGGAGATCACCACTGCAGACAGAATCACAAATCGAAAACGTTCTGATTGATAGGCGGCACTTCTCCGACATTATCAACGTCAGGACCAATCGTGGCGCTAATATCGACTCTGACCATTATCTGGTGATGTTCAAACTGCGCCCAAAACTCTCCGTCGTAACAACGTACGGTACCGACGGCCGCTCCGGTATGACTTAGAGCGGCTTAAGCAACCGGATGTCGCAACTACGTACGCGCAGCACCTCGAGGCTGCATTACCGGAAGAGAGTGTGCTGGATGAAGCCCTTTTTGAGGACTGCTGGAGAACAGTAAAAGCAGCCATCAACAATGCAGCTGAGAGCAACGTCGGGTATGTGGGACGAAGTCGATGGAACGATTGGTTCGACGAGGAATGTAGGCATGTTCTTTAGGAGAAGAATGCAGCGCGGGCGGGCAAGGGACCCGGCAGAACGTGGAACGTTATGCAGCCCACAAACGCTCAGACGGTTTGACAGCATTGACTCCGCCCCCAAGTTAGTCAAACCGACTTATGTTGATACAACCGTTTGACCGACTGTCAAGGTTGGTTGCAGAAACACGATATTTCTTCGCATGTTTTTAGACTTGCCGAGAGTCTAGTGAATATGTGATTGTTATTTTTTCGAATGCTGTGGCTGTGAGGGAGAATCTTTTCGCGATTTTCTGGCATTAATCGCAGTAAGGAAGAGAAGAACATGTTGAAAGTACCGGAAGAAATAAATATTTAAGAGGAATTCCAGTTATAATTCGTACGAAATATTCCAGCAAAACTCAGAAATCATGACGGGTCTCTTTTGGGAAATATTCTGAGCAGTCATTGATATGGGAATGGCCGAGGATTTTTTTTAAACATTCTATCCAGAATCTTTCCTCTAGTTATTCTGCTTTAAAGTTTTTCCAGGTATCTATAAGCTATACCGTAATCCGGGGGCAAATTGCACTGGGGTGAATTTGATCAGGTCGGTACCAAAAAGAACTTCCTTTCAAGGATGCTCAATACTTCGTTGAAATCACAGACATTCCATGTTTCCTAGTTCATAGATGTCTTATGATGGTTTTGAACTATTTCATTCTTATTACGGTCAGTTTTGCATAGAAATATTCACAGTTTTTTAAGGTGTTAGCAATACTGTTGGAAATGTCGGTACTAAACAATCCGTTGGTGCTAAGCCTGCATGTAAACTTTGAGTATTAAACATGTTGTGTTAGCTTCAGTGTGAACTGCTGAACTCATTTTTGAAATCGTACCTAATACGCCTAAATGTATGCAATTTCCCATGAAATAAGCACGAAATTCTACAATAAACGGTTTTACAAGCAAAAAACTATTATTGTAATAATAGTTTTTTGCTTGTAAAACCGTTTATTGTAGAATTTCGTGCTTATTTCATGGGAAATTGCATACATTTAGGCGTATTAGGCAGATTTACATAGTTTAATTTTGCAATAAAATTATGATGTACACGAGTTGTAAGAATTTTGACATCATTTTCAGATTCAGGAGACCCAAATTTAGTGGATAAAGAAATTTTAAAAACTGAAATATGCTTTATTATATAGTGATCAATCTCGCCCCAATGAGTCATTTTCAATTTTAGATATGAAAACTAATTTTATGAAATGTTAAATTTTATTTCATAAAACATCTATTTTATAAACTGATAGAGATCAATGAAGTACCGATTTACCCGAAAAAAAATTGACATTTTTTGAATTCCAAAGGAAATTATGGCTAAAAGTTGTGAAAAAGTAATCAATATGCCCCCGGATTACGGTACTAAGGATTCCATCAAAAGCTTTTCCTGGGATTCTACCACTTATACTATACCAAGGAATTTCTTCAGGACTAACTCCAAGGCTGCCTTCTAGAATTTCTCCAGATTGTTATAACAATTTTTTCAAAGATTTCTACAGAAATTTCTCTAGAAGTTAGTTCCAAGGATTCCATCACGCGTTACCCAAGAATCGCATCACGAATTCTTTCAGATACTACTCAAGGGATTTCTCCAAAAAAAAATCATCACTAAGGGCTTGCTCCTAGGACTCCTCCTCAAATTCCTCAAGGAGTTTTATATGAAAATCCACCAGGAATTTCTTCAGCGATTCCTTCTTGCAATTTTTCAACAGGTTTATCCAGGGTTCTATACAAATACTTCCCAAGGGATTACTTCAGTGGTTCATCCAATGCTTCCTTCAAGAATTCCACCAAAAAATCTTCCAAAGATTCATTTAAGAATTCCTCTAGCGAAACTTCAAGCATTTCTATACAGATACTACCCACAATCTATCCAAGGATTCATCAAGCTCCTCCAGGGATTCCTCCAAGAATTCCATCAGAAAGCCTTGAAAGATTTCAAGAGAAATACTGCAAAAATAAATCATCAAAACTTGATAAGCAGGAATTCTTTTAGAGATTCCACTTGTAATTTTTTGAGAGGATCCCCCAGGTTATCCTTCGGTATTCCTCTATAGATAATCTTCAATAAATTATTTTATAAACTCCACCAGTGTTTCCTCCGAAGATTCTTCCTTGTATCTCTACCATACGAGGCATTCGTCCTGGGATTTCTGCAGGATTTACTTCAATAATCTAATACAAATTTCTCCGAGGATTCCTAAAGGAATTTATCCATGAATTTCATCCAGTATTTCTTGAAGGATTTTTTTCCAAGTAATCTACCAGGAATCACCTTAGAGAATCTTTCAGAAACTCCTTCAGGGATTGCCTTAAAAGTTCTTCCAGAAATATACTACGGAATCTCTCCAGAAAACTCTCTAGGAATTAATCTATTGATTTCTTTGGTGATACCTCCAAGAATTTATACAAAAAGATATAGCTCCATGGATTTGAAATGAAAAAAAAAATCTTTTAGGTCTACTTTAGGGATTCATCCTGAGTCATTTAGAGAAATGTGTTGTTTGAAACTCTGAGTAAATATCAGTTAACTGCCAGGAAGAATTTATGACAATCCTGAGGCACAATCCTAGTAACACCTTTGAAGTATTTGATGGTTGAACTTCTAGTGAAACTCTGATAGATTTTTCTGGTGGTCATTCTAGCGAAACTCTGGTGATATTCCCAGTGTTAACGCTAGAAGAACTCCTTTTGAAATTTCTTGAAAAAATCGTTATTGGATAAATGGAGTTCATCTTGGTGGCATCCACGAAGGAACCTTCCAGAGGAATCCCTGAAGGAACTCCTGTAAGAATCCCTAGAAGAATTCTTTATGATATCCTTAGAAGGAGTCTTGATGAAATTCCTCAAGGAATTTCTGCTATGATCTGTGGAGAAAATCCTGATTGAATCTTTGGAGGCAATTCAAGTTGAATCTCTGAAAGAACTCTGGAGGAACTCCTGATACAATCCAAGAAGAACTCTAATGGAAACCCTAAAGGTATTCCAGATAGTATCCCTATAGGAACTCCTGATGGAATCCTTGGAAGAACTCCTATCTATATATATTCTTGAAGGAACTCCTAAAAACCTCCTGATAAAATCCCTGGAAGAATTCCTGAAAAGTTTCCGGATAGAACTCCTGATAGAATCCCTAGAGGAACTCCTGATAATATTTCTAGAAGAAACATTGATGGGATTCCTCGAGGAACATCTAATTTAATCTCTTGAAGAATTCCGGGTGAAATTTCAGAAGGAACTCTTGATGGAATCCCTGGAGGAACTCCTGATGAAATCTCCAGAAGCCCTAAAGATACTCCCGATAGAATCCCTATAGGAGCTCCTGAAGAAATCCCTGGGGGAACTGCTAAAGGAATTCTTGGAAGAATTTTTAAAGATATTCTTGAAGGAACTCTGGATGAAATCATTGGAGGAATTTCTGTCAAAATCCCGAGAAAAACTACTGATGGGATCCCTAGAGCAACGACAGACAGAGTCCATGGAGGAATTCCAGGTGGAATCTCTGAAATATCTCCTGATAGAATCCCAGGAGAAACTTCTGATAAAATCCCTAGTTGAGTTCCAGGTGCAATCCCTGAAAGAACATCTGATCGAATCTCTGGAGGAATTCCAGATGGAATCCCTGAAGAATTCCTGATGAAATACCTAGACGAACATCTGATGAAACCCCCAGAAGAATTCTTGATGGAATTCCTAGAGGAACTTCCGATGGAATCCAGAGAGGAAGTTCCAATGGAATCCCTAGAGCTAGTCTTGATAAAAACCCTGAAGGAACTTCTGAATGAAACCTTCGTGAAATTTATGATTGAATCTTTAGAAGTTCTCGTGATGTAGTGCCTTTTAGAATAGCCATAGAATTGAATTTTCTTTGAAAAAATATAAAATATTTTTTTAAGTGTGTATTTTTTTCTTGTAGGCCAAACGGTTAACTACAACTTCTTCATAGAACATTTTTCTCTTAAAACAACAGTTCCGGAGTTAGAATTTTTCAGGTAATTTGCATGCAAAAAATTATAGGCCATTTTCAAAAGTTATTCTCGAGTCAAAATGATCGATTTTCTATGAAAAACGCTTGTTGTGTCATACCAAAAACATGTGCAAAATTTAATGCAAATCAAAGATGGTCGAGCTCTGTGACTGACCGATTTGACATGGAATTCGTCTGGTTGAATCATGAAGGAGTTTTTGAACAATTCCTAAAGATATTACAAGAGGATTACCTAGAGAAATTCCTGATGGAATCCCTGTAGTACAAATCCAGGTACATTCCATGGATGGATTTTTTGTATCACAGGTGAAACTGCTGATGGATTCTCTGAAGATATTTCTGGAGAAATTGGTTGAGGAATAGTTAAAGAATCCTTGGTGAATTTGCTAAAAAAACGGTTAGAGATAGTTGGAAACGATAGTGAAATATATAGAAACAACTCAAGAGCGTGCATTTGATAGATCACTATGGTACCGACGCTGCGTAAATTCACGCATTTTGACTTTCCACCCATCTGCATCGGCAGTTCATGAGACGTCGAAGCTTCAATTTGACATGATGACGTCGGTGTTCGTCCAACATCCCTACAGACGGTACGATCAGTTCGTCGAACATATGGCTCAGCCCACCAGTGGTTTGAGCAAAATCAAACTCGTTTGATTTTGGCCGACCGTTTCGTCAACCGTCAAATTGGTTTCACAAACAGTCAAATTGGTTCGTCAAGCAACATCACACACGGTCAAACATAGCACTAACATGAGCATCAACCTGGGGGGCGGAGTCAATATTGGTCAAACCGTCTGAGCGTCTGTGGGGTGCATTACCGACGAAAACGGCAACAGCAGACCCGGTTCTTTCAGGAGAAAAAAACGCCGCATGGAGGTCTCCTGAAGTGCGAGGAGATGGAACAGCTGTGCCGATCAGTTCTATCAGAAGCTCAACGCATCCCGCAACGGCTTCGTGCCACGAGCCGAGACGTGCAGGGATAAGTATGGGAGCATCTTGACGGATGAGCGTGAGGTAATCGAAAGATGGAAGCGGCACTTCGACGAACATCTGAATGGCGCTGAGAGCACAGGCAATGAAGGTAGAGACAACGCAGGAAATGCCTTCGTCAGTACTGCGGAAAATGGAAACCAACCAGCCCCCACTTTGAGGAAGGTTAAGGATGGCATTCACCAGCTCAAGAACAATATAGCTGCTGGTAAGGATGGTATCGGAGCTGAACTCATAAAGATGGGCCGGAAAGGCTGGTCTTTTGTCTGCACCGGCTGATAGGCACAATCTGGGAAACCGAACAGCTACCGGAGGAGTGGAAGGAAGGGGTAATATGGCCCATCTACAAGAAAGGCGACAAGTTAGATTGTGAGAACTTTCGAGCGATCACCATTCTAAATGCGGGCCTACAAAGTATTATCCCAGATTATCTTCCACCGTCTGTCACCTGTAGTAAACGAGTTCGTGGGAAGTTATCAAACCGGCTTCGCAGACGGCCGATCGACAACGGACCAGATACTGTACGGTAAATCCTCCAAAAATGTCGTGAATACCAGGTCCCAACGCATCACCTTTTCATCGATTTCAAGGCGGCATACGAAGGTATCGACCGCGTAGAGCTATGGTTAATCATGGACGAGAACAGCTTTCCCGGGAAGCTCATGAGACTGATAAGAGCGACGATGAAAGGTGTGCAAAATTGTGTGAAGGTTTCAGGTGAAAATTCTAGTTCGTTTGAATCTTGCCGGGGACTACGACAAGGTGATGGACTTTCGTACCTGTTGTTCAATATTGCACTAGAAGGTGTCATGCCGAGAGCCGGGATTAACAGCCGGGGTACGATTTTAACGAGATCCAGTCAATTTGTTTGCTTCGCGGATGATATGGATATTGTCGGACGAGAATTTGAAAAGGAGGCAGACCTGTACACCCGCCTGAAACGCGAGGCAGCAAAAATTGGACTGGTGGTGAATGCGACCAAGACAAGGACGGTAGTCTTCTACGGGCATGAAACGTGGATGATGCTCGAGGAGGACTTGCAAGCACTTGGAATCTTCGAATGTCGGGTGCTTAGGACGGTCTTTGGCGGTGTGCAGGAAAACGGTGTACGGCGAAGGATGAACCACGAGCTCGCATAGCTCTACGGCAAACCCAGTATCCAGAAGGTGGCCAAAGCTGGAAAGATACGATGGGCACGAGATGCGGCCACGAACCGAGTATTGTGGCGTAAAATTGATGATTCAGTGTTATCTCCTCAAGGGAAACTACATAATTTTCAAAGCTATTTAAACTCAAAATAAGCATTTTCGTGTAAAAGCCGCGAAGTTTTGGTTTTGTTTCCATTGGCACCATCTAAAATTCAAAAATTTTTCCGCGAAATGCTATTGTTTCTAATATTATTTAATAGCATTATTTGGCGCTCCCCGTTAAAATAGTTCTACACGATTGCAATAATGTCACTAAACCTATTTGAGCAATGCATTCAGACAGTTCCAATGTTTCCATTAGGAACAAAATAAAACTACTGCTGATGGAAAATAAAAACGGAACTAAACGACAATCGTTCAACCCCATGAATGGATCCCTCTCCACTGGAGTGCACCACTACAACTTACCATAAAGGGTCAGGACCCATACTGTTTACGGGGTAAACCCATTGGGAGCAAAGTAATGTTGTTCAGTGAGTCGAGCGTGCAATTACAGCGATGAAAAATAAAAAAAAAATCACGGAACGGCAGCAGGTTGTACATTTCCAACCAGTTGTCATCATTTTTTTCACGCCCAGTTGAGTCGAAAAAATCACAGAATTACAGTTGAAAAATTGTCAAACGGCGGGTAAATGATGATTGCGGCGCGGCGAAAAGATTTTTTTTTTTCGATCGTCAGATGAATATTTTTTTAACGACCGATAAGAAGTTTTTATTGCATTCGGGACGAGTTGGAGGAGAAACGGGAGATGATAATCCGTGTACAAATTTGAATTGGGGGGAAACGGGAGGAAAGTTTCTCATACGCATACGGCGGCAGCGCCAATTTTTCGACGTGGCAGCAATGAAACCAGCATGGGTAAGCGAGAATGCGATATTAATAGGAAACGGATGTGTGCTCACATGGAAGCGCAGCGACCGACAGGATGACGCAAAGATAGCGACCGGAGCGCGTTCAAATGATAAATTTATTTATGATGTTTGAGGCGGTAGTCGAGCCATATTCGAAATTTATTTCGATCGGTTTGAATCGGTGGCCAAGGGGGATGGGGGATTTTTTATCATCAATTTTTATTCATATTCCCGGTTATCGGAGGTTTACAAGGGCATGAGCGAGTTCGTATTAATTACACAATGGCACAACGTGAATATGCATCGTATGGAACCGACAAGGTTGACGACGATGGCCAACAGAGCGAGGGCGGAGATTTTCAATTTATCAGAATACGCCACCAGGGGGATCCGGAAGTTCATTCACAATCGACCCCCATAGAGCACACATCAACCACCACAGGCAGGCAAAGCACATTCAATAGGAGACCAATGGAAAATAGTGTGCGATTGCAGGGTTCGTAGCAATATACGACAATGGCGCGGCGGAATGCATATATCCCCCCACACACATGACAGGACGAACCAACCATGACGATCCATATGACCATTCCAGAAGGCAATTGTCGGTTCGGTTGTTATGTTCATATTGTTAATCGCAAACCCCCACATCAAGCGATTAGTCGAAAGCCCCCCCGAAGGCAAAATGCGCAACAATAAATCATCGTCGGCCAGGATGGTTTTGATTTTCGGCATCGATTAGAAGAGGGATTACGTTTTGTAAGTGTCATCCGGTATTACAGGGACATTTTCATGGAGTGTTATTTCACATTCACAGATTTCACACGCACGACAAGAATAAACGAAAAAAATAACGAACGACAGCAAAACCAGAAACCCAATAAGGATTTGATGGTGGGGTGGAAAGTGACGATGATGATGATGAAGTGTGTTCCATTATGCGAATGAAAATCAGATGGATAACGTGTGCAAATAGTGGGACACAAAAAAAAGATATTCGAGCGCCATTTTTAGGAAGATTAGAGAATAACAGCAGGTAACAGGAACAAACGGTGAACACGAGAGTACAAATTTGGTCGGCAGCATAGCACAGTCACAGGTCCGATTTTGGCCATGTTTTTTTTTCGTTCACAGACACACGTTTCAGAGTTTGCAATCAATGGTCGTTCAATGCACAAACGTAATAAGACGTAATAAACATCCACAGTAATTCACGTACGTATGAAAGAGAGCGGAAAGGAAGAGAACGAGAACAAGAAAAAACCGGAATGAACATACACCTTCCAGACTGAAACATGGAGAAGATTGATGATTGTTTATTTTTTTGGAATTATAATTGATGATATCAATGGGTGAATGGACGTAATGACTTAAGATTGTTTTACCGCAGGCAGTTGGACTGTTGTTACTTGAAACTGATTTCAATGCTTCAACGGTATGGTTCAGCATCATATTTTCTGTCTCCATAGTATTACTTAGCTTACAATGATGAATGGAGATAATGAGCTTCTGATAAAAAAAAATATGCATATTTGGAAAATAATATAACAAAATATAAGCTCGAGATCTCTCTGAGTTTAAATATGTTCGGAAGTACAAATGAATGTCAGTTGGCATTTTCCACAGTAAAGTTTGAACGCTATACATCGTGACCCATCGAACTATTCCCAATTAACCTTCATCCAGCCAACATACTTTTCACATGCAAAAAATACACTAAAATGTGCATACCTTTTTTATTTCTAGATGGATTTTGTTGAAATTTTCAGAACTTCCCGAAAAACTCTTCTAGTTCATGGTCCAGGAAACTTGAGAATATGGTCCACGTGGTTCCGGAGTTATTCCGGATTGTCTTGGGGTACCAAAATTGGCCACATCGTCCATTCAACGGATATCTCAAAACCCAGATGAGCTAGAAGGTTAGTGTCTGTGGCAAAATTGTTCAGCAGACTAAGGGCTATCTGGCAATAACAAAATTAGTTGAGAATTTCTCCACTAGGTGACGCTAATAACAATTTTCTTCAATCATGTCTTCGGCGAAGTTGTTAAGCAGACCTACAGCTATCTGGAAGCAACAATCTCAATTGAGAATTTATCCGCTAGGTGGCGCCAGTTACTAATTTTCTTCAATCTTCTGTATCTCAAGATCCGGATGAGCTAGAAGGTTGGTATCTATGGCAAAGTTGTTCAACAGATCAAAGGCTATCTGGTAGCAACAAATCTAATTGGGAATGTATCCGCAAGGTGGCGTTAGTTACTAATTATCTTCAATTTTATGCATCAAAAGTTACAAGCAGATCATTGTTGGGTGGCTCCAGTTTGTCTTCGGCAAAGTAGACCAAGGATCTTTTCGTAATTGAAATTTCCTTTACTTCTCTGGGCATACAGTATCATCGTACCTGCCACGATGTACAAATACTAAAATGGCAACATTGGCAAAGAAAGCTCTTAGTTAATAACTGTGGAAGTTCTCATTGAACACTTAATTGAGAAGCAGGTTCTGTCCTAGTGATGACGTAATGCCAAGAAGAAGAACGAGCTATGGGCTAGTTCATCTCGGGACCAACGGCTTCACTTCCTTTCAGAAGGAAGTCTTCATTAAAATTTGTAATAATTATCTCTTAGATGGGTCGCATCCTAGGTCCTCATGTTCTAACCACTATCCCGTGCCCATTTCTACATAGAGTCCTAATTCTTTGTTTTTTCTGCTAGAATTATAACGAACCTTTCTAATGTAAACTATAACATTGGGTTTTGACAGACACTCAATGTGTTTTATGATTGAATATTTTCGACGGTATGAGCGTGAGCAACTGATTTTGCATCCAAAAATCATTTTGAGTATTTCGAAGCAAACAGATTTTGCTTTTGTGGGAGAACCTCATGGTTGAGATTTGAGTGTCAATGTACCAACACTGGATGTTCAATAGATCAAGGGCCATCTGAAATGGAAAACTGAACCAATATTCATTCGCTATATTGTGCTAGTAACCTCTCCAATATTCTGAATTTGGTGATCCTAAATAGCTAAAGAATGATTTGCCAAACAGTTCAGAGCCCCAATATCTGTCTGATAGTGATAAAATTGATTCAAATTTTGTTCCCTAGATGCCACTATTGATATTTTCATTGAATTTATCTAGTTCAACAGCATGATAAGCAGGAAGGTTACTTTTTCGGCATGTAATATTTGGCTGAAATCTACCTAATAGGGATCAAGTTGGTTTGAGTTTTAGTGGCGCTGCCGTATATTTTAAGGAAGAATTTAATTCCAAGATCCTTGTACACTAAAATATCGGTCTTTTAGGATTTTTTCAAGCAACAAAAATCTTCCTTAAAACAATCCAACGGAAATGTTATAGACAACGGTTTAAATGCTCAACTTGCTGCTCAACGCTAAGGTTTAAAGTTAGAGCAATCTGAGTACAAGTAAATGCTAAAGTAATAACAAATAATGTCACTGATAACAAAACTTGTTGATTTTTTTTGAGTTTTAAGTTATTCAAAACTTCCATTAGTTGATGTTCCTCAACTAGATATCGAAAACATTAATTTACTGGGATTGTGTGAAAAGTTATTTCCATGAATAATCAAAATGTAAGGGGATTTCTGTACCGAAAAAATCGATACTCAATGCGTAATGCTTATATATAGCTTAGCTTAGCTTAGCTTAGACTGACTACACATATCAATGGTTGCTATTCCGTGATTGACCGAGGTCAGTGAAAATGCACAAAGAATCAACTAGAAGATCGGCTGGGATTGGCCATAATCTTCTTCAGTGTGCATAATTCAGTGCCTCTATTTTTACATGGTCAATAACGGCGCCGGCCACGTCCTTGCAGTCAGGTGGGATTGGGGGAAGGAAGTTAGTGTGTAACCTTTGCTATTTGGAGACCGTGTTTGCCTCTGCATCTCCACAAAGGTTACTGGGAGGGATGTTTGTTAATGGGGAGGATCGTTGGGTCACAGGATTCACTTTGATCAGCGATTAGACCATGATAAACAATTATTTGTGAGCTATAAATATGCTTAGGGGGAGATCCCCCAGTACCGGACAGCACCCAATACCGGACAAAGTCGAAAAGTTAAGAAATCATGGTCCAATCAAGATGGTGTATTAGTAGAAAAGGAAGCTGTTATGGAGACTAATGTTTGCGTAGAACAGCACATCCTTCAAATATGCATGCCTTTTTAAAAAAATAGAAAAGTTTGAAAATCTCAAAAAAATTGACGTATTGCCTTAATTTTGAGCCTTTTTAGTAATTATTTTGAATATGAAAAAATACTTTGGATCACGAAAGCATGTTCGAACATAATCCTAATTTGTTGTATGTGAATGTATCTGTACCATAATTGAACTAAATATGGACATATTACAACTCTGGTTAAGCACCTCCTGTCCCCCAGTTTCGGACAGCTTGATTTGTCATATGATTACAGAGATAATTATTGCACCAGTGTCTCAAAATATATTCATTTTTCATGGATTCTGTCGATCATAGTATCAACCATGCAATAAAATTAAGGAAAATGAACATTCAGAACAACATCGTAAAATGTGCTATTTTTCATCATATGTAAAAGAGGGTTTTGATGGACAAATTGCAAACGAATAAAAACTCAAATTGTTCTTGTAAATGTTGCATATGCATTGAGTTGTCAATTATATACTTTTCCTATAGTAAACACATTCAATGATGTTCATATTTACAGAATTCGAGGCATTTCCAGATCGTGTCCGGTATTGGGTGCCACCTTTCAAGATCGATCAATTTGGTACGAAAATACATCATCAAAATGCAATGTCAAAATTCATGTTTATTTATTCAAATTAATTTTTGTACACTATAAAAATGATTATATTTATTATGACACCCGAGCACATAAACCCAATATTTTTCGAATTATGAATTTAGTGGCTTAAGTATCCGGTACTGGGGGATCTCCCCCTATATGTAAATATAATATTTTCATTTGGTATGAACAATATCTATGTAGAGAAAAATTATGCCGACACTTGAGGTGACGAACCTTTCAAAGTTTGTTGAATAAAGTGAACCTTTCGCAAGTCTACACTCGTAGTGTCGAACCATTCTAAGTTTTTTTTTTTAATTACAAAAATAAAAGTAAAAGGAAAAAGGTGTTTTGAGAAAAAAAATGGACGAAAATAATTTATGAATCAGAGTTTATGTCGACACTCACAGTGACGAACCTCTCATAGTTTGTTGAAAAATCATATTTACGTCTCACCGTTGTAACGATCAAAGGTGCAATCATACATATTTTATAGATTAGAAATAGTAGCATGAAACGAGCTCACCAATTGATCCGTCATCCTTGAGCAGCAACAATCCACTTTCAGCTTCACTCGTTTGCTCGGCTATATAAAAACACATAGATAAAATGGGCGCGCGACCCGAGAAGGAAAACAACTGACGACTGCTCGGACTTTCTTGACGCTTTGCCCAGGAGCAAGCGTCAACGTCGAAAGATCAAAAAGAACTTATCGATCACGCCACTTTTTCACTTTCACTCGAACGACGCGCGACATGTTTGATCCTGCCCTCATCGCCGGCCCCCGCAGGAGCAAGCGTCAAGGTCGAAGGATCAAACACAACTCGCTCAATGCGTAATGCTTATACATATGCACAAAAATCGAAAAGTTATTTGGAATAGTTTTGTATGGTAAAATTCGTCTCATAAATAACAGTATTGGACAAAACATATGCAACTTTTTCGATTTTCCATACAAAATGGTCAACTTTGGTAAGCTAGATCTCAGTTATTTATGGGTCGATTTGAATGAAATATTCACAGAGCATCAGACTTAACTTGAATTTTGACATATATGTTTAAAGAATTTTTCCAACACGAGTTTAAAAGAAATAACGATTTTACTAAACTTTAATTTCCACGAAAAATTCAAAATTATTTATTTGAAAATCACATAGCCCTACAAAAAAATTGTTTTCTGCAAACTTGTTCGGCTCGTCAACCTACAACTTTGCTGAAGATAACATGAAGCTATTTCTTCAATTTGTTTAATTACGCCAATTTTAAAAAATCGTCAAAAAATTCATTTTGGGTGAATCGTTATTGTTTTTAAACTCGTGATTGAAAAAATCACTCGAAAATGTATGTTGAAAATTAAGTTATTTCTGAAGCATTATAAAAATTTCATTCAAAACGGTCTATGAATTACTCAGATGGAATCCTCTAAAATTGACCATTTTGTAAGGAAATCGAAAAAGTTGCAAATGTTTTGTCCAATACTGTATGTACTTCACGATATTGAAAAATATATTCAGGAAAGTATTTTAGTACCGCTTGTACATAATGGGTAAAAACAAAATTCCTCACAAACGTCTTTTTCAAACAAACGTTTTGATATTCGGGGTTTGCTGCGAAGCTAGGGGATAAATTTTTAATAATATTTGCAACTGCCCAAAAATCCTTGATCTGCTGAACAACTATGTCGAAGACACCAACCCTCTAGCTTATCAATATCTCGTGATATAGGAGATGGAAGAAAATTTTTTACTAGCGCAAGCTGGTGAATAATTTCCCAATCACTACCAGATAGCTCTTGGTCTACTAAACGACTTTGCCGAAGACACTAACCTTCTAGCTCAACAGGATTTTGAGATATAGAAGATTGAAGAAAATTTATAACTGGCGCCACCTAGCAGAGAAATTCTCAACTAATTTTGTTACTGCCAGATAGCCCTTAGTCTACTGAATAACTTTGCGGAAGACTCCAACCTTCTTGCTCATCAGGATCTTGAGATATAGAAGATTAAAGAAAACAATGTAATTGCCGCCACCTAGCGAATAAATTCCCAATAACGATTGTTACTGACGGGTAGCCCTTAGTCTGCTGAACAACTTTGCCGAAGACACCAACTTTCTAGCTCATCTGGGTTTTGAGATATGGGGCGGTCCATTAATTACGTAAGGCAATTTTCGGGATTTTTCAACCCCCTCTCCCCCCATGGTAAGATTTTTTGTATGAAAATTAAAAATAAATTATATGGCGCGTAAGAAATTCCAAAACCCCCCACCCCCCATAACCCCTTACGTAATTAATGGACGACCCCTATCCGTTGAATGGACGATGTGGCCAATTTTGGTACCCCAAGACAATCCGAAATAACTCTGGAGCCACGTGGACCATATGCCGATGGTTGCTACTCCGTGATTGATCGAAACTGGTAAGAATTGCTCTTCGATCCAAATGAATAAGAGATGGAACGTTCCGCTTACTCTCGAAGTGCACAATTTCTGAATTAATTTATTTATTTCGTCAAGCATAAATAGACTACACACAATAATTAAATTAATGTCTTTCATGCTATGGATTACTTCTATTGTCCTTGTCAGCTATTCTTTGCTCATATAAATGCCAATTAATTCGAAATGTGCATTATACCCAGACCACCAGGATGCACGTATAACAAAATCAATTTTGTGCAGAGTTCGTTTGGTATGATTTATCTGCTAATAATTTTCTTGCTCTTAAGGTGCAAGTAAAAATGAAGCAAATGTCAAAAATGAAAAAGCAGTTTTTGCCCTTGAGATCAACAAATCGGAAAATATAAAAACACACAGCTTTTTTATTTTGGAAATAGAACAGCTGTGTGTTTTTATTTTTTTCGATTTGTCGATTTTAACGGCGAAAACTGCTTTTTCACTTTTGACATTTGCTCCATTTTTTACTTGGGCCTCAAATGCCGAGAGGATGTGTAAAAGTTTAATTGAGAGAGAAGTGCAACTGAGTATACACGGTTCGAAATAATATTGTTGATGAAGAGAATCATTGCGGATTCCCGGCGTTGCATAAGTGTTTCCAAGTTGATGAGCATGCAGCGTGCTTCATATGACGGAAGTGGCAGTACAGTTCAATTAAATTTCCGAATGGCGTATAAAACGAATTACTGATGTACTGATTGTGTTAAAATTATGGCCGTGTGGTTAGTGTCGTCAAGAACATCGTGTTAAGGGGGTGTGGGTTCGATTCCCGCTCATTGAAACTTTTCGTCAGGAATGTTCTCGGCTGAGCCATTGGAGCATGTTTGTCCGTTGTCTAGTGTTAAGTAACAGTCTGTGTAGCTAAATGTCTTTTTATTATATGCATTCTTCATGTATGACAGTATTCCAGAATCGGTCTTATATATGTAATATACAGTAATTTAACAATATATGAGTGTTGAAAATTCTTACTGAACCTCCTAATGAAGCCAAGCATGCAGTTTGCTTTCTTTATTATGGAATACCTAATAATGTTCTACAAAAGTGAGTTTTGAGTCAAGGATAACGCCCAAATTCCTAACAGTTTTACACTTCGGCACTACTTGATTTCCTAAATATACTTTAAGGCTCAAGAATCCATCATTCAATCATCAGCAATCTACAAAAATTTAAAACCAGTTTATTCGCATAAATTCAAAGCAATCCTCTTGAAAATCTATCACCGCATTACAGATAGCAAGGGCAATGCAATGACAGGTTCTCTTGAACATTGCTTAAATGTTAAGCAAAACAACTGGTTTTGAAAAACGTTGATGGTTATTTTTTTCATCATTGGAGGTGTTACATATTGTCGACTAAATGCTATTGAATTACAGTTTAAAAAATTTAGTTGGAGTAGACTTTGTTGCATTAAATGAAGAATAAGTCAATTTCATTCTGGAATTCTTCTGCTTCGCTAGAATGACTAACTTCCATGAAGAGCTTCATGCCGTCTGCATATATAAGAAATTTTATTTTTCTAAGTATAATGGAAATGTCGATTACATACAAAATAAAAAAAATTCTAACTAATAAAGAAAAAGCTCAAAAACTGGCAATACAGTTTAAAACCCAAGCAACCAATAGTTCGGAATGTACTTAAGCAGTGAACTCTATAGTACACTGTTGGTATAATCTAGTTCAAGTGTAACTTTTTCGCTGATTAAGAGTACACTACGAATGTTAACAGAACTTGATTCTCGGAAAAGTAACTCATGAACCCATCATCAACTAGAAAGTTCAGAACAAGTTTGAATTGATCTTCTTTACTACTTGAAAGTTAATAAGCAGCTTAAACGTATTTTATGTAAACTGTAAAGTTCGAATAACTACTTAAAAAGTGAGCTGATTAAGCCAAAACATACCCTTTTATCCGAACTTTTGGTCGCTTGGGAAGCGAGTACAATTTTAATTTAAGACTTTCTAGTCCAATAGAAACTAGAGTTACTCAGGATTTCTAAAACATTCTTAATCAAAAAGAAAATTCAATAATATCAAAGCCCCTGGCGATGATAGATCTTTTTGCATCTTCATCAAGTAACTTCCAGAAACAAGCTTATCATTTTTAGTTTATATATTTAACAAATGTAAAGTGACCAGACGTCCCGCGTTTCACGGGACAGCACAATTTTCAAATTAATATTACAGCGTAAAATCTATTTGTTTGAGTGAAAAAAGCATTTAGATCATGTTTTAGGCCTAAAATGATTGTAAAATACACATCCAATACGGAAAATGTTTGATTAGGAACGAGATCTGACAGGGCGTCCCGCGTTTCGCGGGACATATATGATCGCTTTAAACCAATGTTTCCAGTTGGCATCTTTTCCTGGCAAATGGAAAAATGCCAAGGTGGTACAAATTTTAAAACCAGACAAAAATCCTGCCAAAGCTTTTAGCTATCGCCCATTCAGCTTGCTTTCCTCTATCAGTAAACATTTCGAAGAGGTCATTTCAAAAACGAAAATTCAAATTTTGCTAAAGAACAGTTGGGATTTCGAAATAGACATTCGACCACTCTCCAACTTTTACGTGTAACACATTAAATTCGTTTCAACAAATCTGAAGGCTATTCTACTGGTCTTGCTCTAATACAGATAGAATAAACGTTTGATAGTGTTTGGCATAAAGGCTTGATTGTAAAATTAAAAACAAACATAGGAGAAAGGTATCGACCGTGATTGTTTTATAATATTTTTGTTTATGGCTATATCGGTCATGCGACTCAAAGTAAAAGGGAGTCTATAGAATTTTTTTTCTCAAATGATAGAAATGAATAGGTGGATAGGCTTTGAACCAACCATTATCCAGTAGGGAAGCTAGGTAGAATACAGGACGCTTCTATGCATATTGACTCTAAAATGGCTTGCTCAATTTACACCACCTCATAAAATTTAAATCTCTTGTTGCTCCCTTGCGACGCCTATCCACCTATTCATTTCTATCATTTGAAAAAAAAATCTTCTATAGACTCCCTTTTCCTTTGAGTTGCATGACTGATATAGCCATAAACAAAAATAATATCAAAATAAATAATTTTCAAATAGGCATTGTTAGAATAATTTCAAGTTATCTGTCAAATCGTACACTTCAGGTTAATTATCGGAACTCCAAATCTGGTGTTCTTCAAGGCAGCATTTTGGAGCCAATATTATACAATATTTTTACATCCGACATGCCTGAATTAATGAAAAATTGGTCCTTTCTGTTTTCTCAAATTGGTGGACCCCTCGTACGCCAGCTAGCTGAACAGTTTGCGAAAAAGCCCATTTTTGGATAAATCTTGGGTATTTCTTCACGTGATATGTCTCAAATTTCACTTGGAGCACATAGCATCTTAGTGGCATCGTATAGAGAAAGGATATAGCTTTCACTTAAACTTGAAAAAAAAAAATCGTATTTTCGCCATTAGCGCACCGCTCGTTTTGAATTCTGAGATCACCATCAAAAAGCTGAGGAAAAATTGCGTAAGATAGGCTACAAAAACTAGATAAGCAAAGGTATTTACTCTATGATATGAACGATTTTCTAAATCATGTTCTACTATTTTGACGTATATGGCGAGTGCAATCGATGCAAACATCATTTTGTGTACAACAAAAAAACAAGTTTTCAATCGTTGGAGTATTATTTGAGACAGATGAAGAATAGAAGTATTATTTTGAGTGAAAAATCTGGCGGTCATCTTGGATTTTGACGACATCTTGATTTTAACTAGAAGAATTAATTTTTCACCTTGATAGTACTCAGCATGTCGAATTTAGAGGCTACCAATAAAAATAGGTACGTATACTCGTCTTCTTATTCTTCTTCATTTTCCTGACGTTCGGCAGGCCTGGTTTAAGCGAAAATTGCTCACGTACTACTTATACTTATTCTGGCATTAAAGAATTCAAACGCACGCAATAGAACTAACACAGAACGACAGATAGTAGACCAAACCTAAATTATTCCGATAGGGCATCTTTGCTACCAATAGACATTGAAGCATAGATAGAAGGGTCGCCAAAAAGAAATTTTCGCCATAAGCCAATAGTCCGTTATAAGTTTAAAATAAAACCACCCAAGTGTAAGATTTTTAAATTTAAAATAATGTTACAGCATGTACCTACAACAAATTTACCAGACAGTTACAGTTAGACAAAACTTAAGAACAATAACGACAGAATTAGTGTAACTTGTACTGACAAGACTATTTAACTGACCACATTATTAGTAGCATATTTACACACTTCCAGTTCCCCCTGAAGAAGACACCAACCCCGTGTCGAAACGTTGGGCAAGTAATAAACCTCGTTTTATTCCCGAAAAGACTGCGTAGCCGTTAAATCCGAACGAGAAATTCCAACGGCCGAATTTTATTTGATGAGTGCTCTTCAGGATATTTCTCAACTCAATAACCTGATAGCCCTACATGTATTTCCTCTTCTAGAAACCCATCTTCAATTTATTTGGTCTAAGCCGACTCTAGTCACCTTTTTACCTAACCGGTAACTCAAGCTTATTTTGATTCTGATCATGTCCCTGTTACATTTCAAATATCCCATGAAGCGATTCTCAATCCTATCAGCTCCGCTATCAATTATTAAAATTTGCAGTTTGCTCTCATCCATCAGTAAACTTTTTGAACTTATTCTGGTCATTTTGAACAGAATGATGGTCCACATCAACGAAAATTCATTTTTGCCAATGAACAGTTCGGATTCCGCCATGGACATTCAACCACCCATCAACTTTTACGTTTAACAAATTTGATCCGTTCGAACAAATCTCAAGGCTATTCTACTGGTCTTGTTCTTCTAGACATAGAAAAAGTATTTGACGGTGTTTGGCATGAGAGCTTGATCATAAAATCAAAAAACTTTAATTTTCCAACGTACATTATTCAGGTTAATTATCAGAACTCCAGATCTGAAAGACTTCCTGTAAGAGCTGGTGTTCTTTAAGGCAGCATAAAACAATATTTTTACATCTGGGCATTTTTTTAAATTATCGGACAGGTTTGGGCCGGAGATTCTCCGATTTGCATTAAAATTTCACCAGAGGTAGAGCTCGTGGATACATGACCAAAAGTGAAATTCAAAAATTATATGATGGCATATTTTCCCGGAAAACTCTAGATGAATTTTCACGATTTCTCTATATACCTAAAACTTTGAAAATTCATATCTCCTGAACTATGCATTGTAGAACAAAAGATTTTTAGTGAAATCGAAAGAAAATTTTCTCAGCAATCTATTAAAAATATAAAAAGAAAAACATTTCTCGGAAAATTTTTCACCATGGAGAAAATTGTCGGAAAAATAGCGAAAAAACTATCGTCTGTATCATGAAAAATTTTCAAAAAAATATTTTTTGTTTTATCAATCTATACTCTAACTTTCGTCCATAGACGCCAAAGTGGTATCTTTTACCGTTTAGGCGACTGAACCGAAAAACCGATGACCACCCGCACGCTATGGGAAGAAAATGTTTTCTATTGTGGGCCTCATAACCGTGCGCTAACGGCGGCAGTAATTTACACGCAGTGTAAGTGTAACACAGTAAACCATCCTTTCCTTTCCAGTCAGAAGAAGCTTTTCGTCAATCGGACCACTCTCCTTTGGTCTGTTGGGTGTTTTGTGTGCCCTTCATCAGCAACGTTATTTAGTATTAAAGCTAACAGCCTCTATGAAAGCCGCACGGGAAGTTCTTGTTACAATCAATCATTATGGTAACGTTTGAAGGATCAAATCTCAAGATCCACTTTCTTTGAAAACTTATGAATATATTGTTAATATGTTGTTTAGGCCAGGACGTCTTTCCTACGTTGTGTCTTTTACGATACAACGGACGGCAAATCAAGCGAACGGCTTCACTTTAACAGATTTATTACCACTGAGAGGCAGCATGCCTACTCGGTGGAGAAACGAAAGAAACTACATTCTCACAAATTCAATGGGTGCGCCTTATATAGGCGCACGATACGGCCAGACAAAACATACAATAATTATTCATTACGTGCGTACGCTTCTCAATACAGTTTGGCGCGCTGTTGGGTTGGAGCCAACTGTAGAGGCTGCACGCTCACTGGCAGTGGAATATTCCACAGCAGCCATCAATGGAACAATATATAGCGTCCCTGAGTGTTATACAATTGATTGATATTATATACATGCAAATACTATACTATATTCTTCCAAGGAACAATCAGAATTTATATCAAATATATCACTTTGTATAGAAAACAAAACAATTTTTTTTCGCGCGCTTTTAGTTAATTATCTAATCATTTGATAAACTGAACGAAATTTGAAAAAAGCAAGAAAATTACAAATAGCACTTTAGATTCTACCCCATTACCCCGAGTCCCATTACCCCGAATGCCATTAACCCGAACGCCATTACCCCGAATTCCAAAACCCCGAACGACCCATCACCCCGAATGACATTACCCCGAATTCCACAATCATGGGGAAATGTCATCAATATCATCATGTCAAGATAATTGTGAATTCGGGGTGATGGCATTCGGGGTAATGGGGTAGAATCACTCAGTTATTATGTTTCTCTCACTCGCTTCCACGCACAGTCGGGAGCGAGAAAGCCGTTTTTTTTAACCAAGCCAAACGAATGCAATACCAAAATTCGGACAAAGGACAAACATTTGAAAAGGGCCCAAGAGGTCTTGAGCCTTTTTTCAGAAACGTTGCTGTTGAGCCCTTTTTAGCCCGCCCACGCAAACTAAACCCACTATCAGAAAGATTGGTGTTAGCAATAGAAATAATAAACCACAGAAGACGAATGTCGCTGGCGTCGCTGTCGGAACATCTTTTGCTGGCGGAGATAGGCGGGGCTATAAATGTCAACGCGAAAATGTATGCAGTTTGACACTTATGTACCCAACATGTTTCTGAGCGAGAACAAAGGGAACACCAGCGACATTCGTCCTCTATAGTTTTCTATCTCTATTGTGTTAGCTCTTCCTGATAGTGGTATTTGTGAGCGTGATCGAGTTGAATTGGGTTCAACAGCGGCTTGCAAAGCCAATGTTTACCAATGTCGATGTGCCCTTTTGAAATGTTTGTCCAGGAATGATTGTTTACATTCTGATTCCGTTCGAATGGCATTCGGGTTTGAGTGCTAATGAGCGTTCACTGACTGGCAGTCCACACCACGGAATGATTCAGTGAGAAGGAATCCTCTCAGTCAGTTCAATGAATTCGGCGAATGGATGCTAAGTGCATTAACTAGTGCCTCGCAGATACAAGTGTATTGGTATTCACTTCTCTTCGCGTTCCTTCCGATTGTCGCTTTTACACAATCGGTTTCGACGCTTTCATGCTACACTCCGCCTAGGACGGTTCAGTTATCACTGAATGTTCGATAGCAGCAGATTTTTTGCTATTTTTCATCGGTGGCGTTCGGGTGAGTGAGTGAATTTTCCCATGCTAGCTGAGGGTCAGTTCCTATTACCTATATTATTTAATGTTAGGATCGTTTTCAATTAAAGACTGTTGGTCTCAATGGTAAAGGTTACGAATAAAGGACATACAAAACACCCAACAGACCAAAGGAGAGTGGTCCGATTGACGAAAAGCTTCTTCTGACTGGAAAGGAAAGGATGGTTTACTGCGTTACACTTACAATGCGTGTAAATTACTGCCGCCGTTGGCGCACGGTTATGAGGCCCACAATAGAACACATTTTTCTATGAGAAGCGTGCATGTGGTCATCGGTTTTTCAGTTCTGTCGCCTAAACGGTAAAAGATACCACTTTGGCGTCTATGGACGAAAGTTTCTCCGGAATGCGAACTTTCTTCTAAGGGTGAAATGAATAATAATGATAATTGTATCGAAATGAGCAATCAGTTCGATGCTCTAGACAAATTTTCCGAACACCAAATCGAAGCAGCCTCTAGCCCAGGCTCTTTGATTCAAGTGAGGAAGCAAAGAGTGCCACCTATCGTGGTCAGTTGTTCCGAATTTGGGGGATTTCGGCAGGAGATCTTGAACTCCATTAGGGGAATCAAGGTTTCCTTCCAAATCGCAAAGAAAGGAGACTGTCACGTTTTGCCGGAAACTCTTAAAGATCGCGAACTCCTTCTCAAACATCTTGAAGAGAAGAAGCACACATTTTTTACTTATGACGACAAAACTGAACGTTTGTTCAAAGTTGTCTTGAAAGGTCTCTCAAGTGACCATAAATCACCTGAAGAGATCAAAAATGGAATAAATGATTTACTTGGATTCTCCCCAGTCCAAGTAATCATTATGAAAAAGAGAACCCAATCTAGCATTGTTCGGAAAGGGCTTTCTCAAGAATATTATTTAGTTCACTTTAACAAAATAGAACTAAATAATATTAAAGCTTTAGAAAAAGCAAAACTTTTGTTTGTTGTCCGTGTGACATGGGAACATTTCCAGAATCCTGGAGGAAATTACCAGAACCCCACTCAGTGCCGTCGGTGCCAAAAGTGGGGTCATGGTACAAAAAATTGTCGCATGGATGCTAAATGCATGATTTGCGGAGGTTCTTCTCACGCCAAAGACGTCTGTCCAGTGAAGGAAGATACCATCAAATTCATATGCTGTAATTGCGGGGCTAACCATAAGTCCAATTTTTGGAATTGTCCTTCACGCAAAAGGGTCATTGAGACTCGTGCCAGGCAGATCTACCCACGGTAAATCCTTTGCCGAAATCGTAGCAGGAAATACGAACTCCACCCCTGTTCGATCCATGGGTACCCATCCTACTTGTTTCGAATCAAATGGAAAAAACCCTACCGCCGCTGGTAACTCCGCTTCTTCGTCTACCGGAAATTCCAATGGGAAATCACATGACATGTCTGCCTCTGATTTTAATTTTCTAACTGAACAATTGAATCTAACGATTGATGCAATGTTCAAAGCCACCAATATGACTGAAGCAGTCCAAGTAGGTGAAAAATTTACAAATCATATTGTTATTGGATTACGTTTTGTCTAATGGATCCAAATAATAATTTAAATATTTTAAATTGGAATGCTCGTTCTCTGAATGGTAAAGAGGACGAGCTGTTTAATTTTCTTACGGTTAATAACGTGCATATAGCAGTTATTACCGAAACGTATTTAAAACCTGGATCTAAACTCAAAAGAGATCCTAACTTTTTTGTTTATCGTAATGATCGACTTGATGGGGCATATGGGGGAGTTGCAATTATCATTCATAGGCGTATAAAACATCAACTGTTTTCGTCATTTGAAACTAAAATTTTTGAAACTTTAGGTGTTTCTGTTGAAACACAGTTTGGTAAATATACTTTTATAGCTGCCTATTTGCCTTTTCAATGCTCTGGACAGCAAGTTAATTTGCTCCAAACTGACTTGCGTAGATTGACTCGCAATAAGTCAAAATTTTTTGTCATTGGTGACTTCAATGCCAAACATCGGTCATGGAATAATTCTCAAAGTAATTCCAACGGCAGAATTTTATTTGATGAGTGCTCTTCAGGATATTTTTCAATTCAATGCCCTGAGAGCCCTACATGTTTTTCATCTTCTAGAAATCCATCTACGATTGATTTGGTCTTAACCGACTCTAGTCATCTTTGTAGCCAACTGATTACTCATGTTGATTTTGATTCTGATCATGTCCCTGTTACATTTCAAATATCCCAAGAAGCGATTCTCAATCCTATCAGCTCCACTTTCAATTATTTACGAGCCGACTGGAATATATATAAAACGTATGTTGACTCTAATCTTGTTGTTAACATTTCTTTAGAAACTAAACTTGATATTGACAATGCTCTTGAAACTTTAACAAATTCCATTGTTGAAGCCCGGAAAATTGCAATTCCAAAATGTGAAGTAAAATTTGAATCCGTGATTATAGACGATGATCTTAAACTCTTGATCCGTCTTAAAAACGTGAGGAGAAGGCAATTTCAACGCACTCGCGATCCTGCTATGAAAATTATATGGCAGGTTTTGCAGAAAGAAATCAAGAAAAGTTTTGCTCAATTAAGAAACAAAAATTGTGAAGATAAAATGTCTCAATTGAACCCTGGCTCTAAGCCCTTTTGGATATTATTTAAAATCTTGAAAAATCCTCAGAAACCAATACCGGCATTTAAAGAGGAAAACAAATTATTACTAACTAATTGCGAAAAAGCTCAAAAACTTGCTATGCAGTTTGAAAGTGCGCACAATTATATTTTAAGACTTACTAGTCCAATTGAAAATGAAGTTACTCAGGATTTCGAAAATATTCTAAATCAAGAGAACGTTTTCGAAAATGCCTGGGAGACTGATTTGGAAGAAGTGAGAACTATTATTAAAAAATTCAAAAATATGAAAGCTCCTGGCGACGATGGAACTTTCTACATCCTCATCAAGAAACTTCCAGAAAGTAGCTTATCATTTTTAGTTGATATATTTAACAAATGTTTTCAATTAGCATATTTTCCTGACAAAAATGCTAAGGTTGTTTCAATTTTAAAACCAGACAAAAATCCTGCAGAAGCTTCTAGCTATCGTCCAATCAGTTTGCTTTCCTCCATCAGTAAACTTTTTGAAAAGGTTATTTTGAACAGAGTGATGGCCCACATCAACGAAAATTCAATTTTTACCAATGAATAGTTCGAATTCCGCCATGGACATTCGACCACTCATCAACTCTTACGTGTAACAAATTTGATCCGTTCCAACAAATCTGAAGGCTATTCTACTGGTCTTGCTCTTCTAGACATAGAAAAAGCATTCGACAGTGTTTGGCATGAAAATTTGATTGTAAAATTGAAAAACTTTAATATTCCAACATACATTGTTAGAATAATTCAAAGTTATCTGTCAAATCGTACACTTCAGGTTAATTATCAGAACTCCAGATCTGAAAGACTTTCTTTAAGAGCTGGTGTTCCTCAAGGCAGCATTTTGGGACCAATATTATACAATATTTTCACATCTGACTTACCTGAGTTACCTCAGGGATTGAAAAAATCTTTGTTTGCGGATGACACAGGCCTCTCCGCCAAAGGACGAAGCCTGCGTGTCATCTGTAGTCGATTGCAAAAAAAGTTTGGATATTATTTCTTCATACTTGCAAAAATAGAAGATTTCTCCTAATGCTTCCGAAACTCAACTAATAATATTCCCACATAAACCAAAGGCTCGTTATTTGAAACCTTCAAGTAGACATGTTGTCACAATGAGAGGGGTTCCAATAAATTGGTCAGATGAAGTTATGTATCTAGGGCTCATGCTAGATAAGAATTTAACTTTCAAAAATCACATTGAGGGCATTCAAGCCAAATGTATCAAATATGTAAAATGTCTCTATCCCCATATTAATAGAAAATCAAAACTTTGTCTTACGAACAAACTTTTGATATTCAAACAAATTTTCAGGCCAGCCATGTTGTATGCTGTACCAATATGGACTAGCTGTTGTAATACCAGGAAGAAAGCTCTGCAGAGAATTCAAAATAAAATTTTGAAAATGATTCTGAGACTTCCTCCCTGGTATAGTACCAATGAGTTACATAGAATATCCAATGTTGAAACATTGGAACAAATGTCAAATAAAATAATAAATAATTTCAGGCAAAACCCGTTACAATCTTCTATTGCCACGATTAATGAGTTATATGTTTAGGTTAAGTTAGGTTAAGTATATTCAAAGCGTTTTTTTTCTCTTATAAGCAGGTGAAATCAACTCGCCGATTGATGGAGCGCGATGAGTGCCCACGTTGGTAGTGGACATTCGATTCAAGCATAGATAAACGGACCTGATATCCAACAGTACTTTATAGGTTACGTTCTAAGAAAGCTTTTCTTTTATCTTGCAATCAACATTGAAAACAAAGGGTAATTTTTTCAAGCATTTTCTTTACTCAATGCTCAGTAAATTCATGAGCAAATTAAATGTAACATCCTATTTCACTGCGGAACACGTTTTTGTCTCAAGCACCAAAATACCACTATTACTCAATTAGGGGCTGCTGAATCCATTGCCATTTTCAAAAATATCATAGCACGTCTAGTTTTTGAGATATTGACTGTTGAAAATGCTAAATTTTACGATTTCAGCCAACTTGCATACAAGTTTTCCAACTTGTATAGCAATTTATTTGCTTAATTTGTCACAAAATTCAAACTTCATGTGTTAAACAATACTTTTCAACGAAGTTCATAATTCTTCCGCTAGTAAAATGTTATTTTTTGGTGGTTCTGAAAAGTATTGTCTTATGCCATATAAGTGAAACGAAGAATTTTATATGGAGATTGCAAGCATGTTAAAAAAACAATTTAAACTGAATTTAATGGCAAAATTTACAATCAAATTATATCTAAACTGAAAGTTCAAGTTCTATTTTGCATGATTGATGGATTAAATCACAAAAAAGATTGATAAATTATACTTTAAATTTCATGTAAACATTGATAAAACCTGTGTTTTGTACAACTTTGGCGACCTGTAGCTAAAAATTGTGACGTGCTAGAACATTTCTGAAAACGGCATCAAATTCAGCGACCCAAAATCTACTAGAGACACATAATTTGATCCTTGAGACACGCAAAAATGTCATTTTTGTTACGCTGTGTTTGCAATCAAAGAACTAAGGTTCTGATCCTTTGGAGAAAAGTTAAGTGCTAAACGAACCACATTCTTGCTTCTCCTATTTCAAAACAAAATCATTGGATATTGATCTTAAGCATCAATTAACACCTGGCACTTAATATTGTTGCAAAACATTTCTTCCATCTAGATAAAGTGAGCTCTGAAGAGCTTCCCTCGTACGCCAAGTGCGATCCATTGCATAAACACGTGTACGTACTTTCGCCTGAAGTGCGCACAAAATCACTTGAAACGACAGGTACCGATTGCGTGTGCTGCACTTGTTTTCATAAATCATAAATTTTCCTGTCGGCAACAGTGACGGCATAAACATTCTCAGCTTAAAAGGAAACTCCCCCTCTCGCCCATTTTGACCCGTTCAGTTGCCGGTGCTACACAAAGAACCTGTTTTGTTCTAAATTTCCCACACGGCTGAATGGATGAGAAACACGCCCTGAAGTCCTAAACTTTATCACAAATGCTGCCTTCCCTGGCGTAAACCGGTATGCAATCTGAACTGGGTGGACTGACATATTTTAGGACTTAACAATAATTTTCAGTGGCAGCATCTCCGAAGAGGGCCCGGTCAAATGAAGAAACAATAAACGGGACCGGCTTAGTTCTGGCTGGACACGGCGTTTAATCGGCCAATGTTTATTCAAATAAAATGGCATCACAAAAAAATATTTTTATTTGACATTTTTTTTTCCAATGTTTCAACGTTGGATTTTCTATGTAATTCGTTTATACTTTATCAGAGAGGGAGCTTTAGAACTATTTTTATATATTTTTTTCAATATTCTGCAGAGCATTCTTTCTGATATTACAACAGCTAATCCATATTGGTACAGCATACAACATTTTTCTTCTTTTTCTTATTGGCATTACGTCCTCACTGGGACAAAGCCTGCTTTTCAGCTAAGTGTTCTTATGAGCACTTCCAAACTTATTCACTGAGAGCTTTCTTTGCCAAATTACTATTTTCGTATTCGCATATCGTGAGGCAGATACGATCAGTGCTGTTAAATGTCAAAATTTTCGAAAATTTAAAATGCTTATAGCACTTTTCCAAGCGAAATATCGCATCAGCAAATATTGCCAACCGATAGTAATTCGGAAAAAGTCATCGGGAAAAACATTTTCCGATGACTTTTTCCACGAGGAAGGATGATATTAGCAATATTCAATTGTCAAAGTCACGTTATATTCATGACATTTAACAGCTCTGGATACGATGATGGTCTATGCCTAGGGAAATCAAGGAAATTTTCATTACGAAAAGATTCTGGAACCGGTCGAACCCAGACACCTTCAGCATAGCTTTGCTTTGTAGCCGCGGACTCTAACCACTTGGCTAAGGAAGGCCCCCTAAAATGGCCCCAAATTAAAATCTAAATTGAAAAAAAAAAGAAGAATTTGACGAAGCCTATCTTTTTGCGATAACACTGTTCCACCAAACACACCGTGTGGTCATTTCTGCAACTGAAGTGCTCGGAACTGGTTGCATTCGTTTTCTGTGAGTGCATGGAATCATAAGGCAAAGCTTCGTAGGTGGGTGATGGCTTATTGTTGTCCTCACGAACAATGGCTGCTTCTATCTTTCATATGATTATCCCGCAATACGACGGCCATGCGGTTGCTTTCTTCCTCCAGGGATAAATGGCCCGAGTGTCAAACCAGGAAATGTGATTTAATCAGTTTGCAATATTGAATGGAACGACCACTGCCAAGAGTGACAAATGGTGTATAAATCAATAGCTTCGTAAGATGACCACAAGGCGACCGGACAGGAGTTGGAAAGTGATTTTCCTGAATGGAAGTGATAATCTGTGCATTCATCCATTTATGGTTTTGAGGCAAGCGGAAATAAAGCTGGACATCGAATCAATATTTTAAGTACTTTTTCAGAATGCATTGCACCTCTAGGGATGGATTTAAACCATTTATCTAAGTCAGACGATACCATTAATTGCGAATATAAATAACGAGGAAATAGCCTTGCATAATCCATCAGACTTGGTACTTTGAATGGATCCTATGTCAATCCGTCAAATTCTGCAGCATCGGAGTGCGGTGGCAATGGTTCTCTCTTCGACATAACCCGGGTAGAGAAGAATGATAAAACTAATTCGAATTCTGCCAAAAAAAAAAAAAACATTTGAATGTCACAATTTTTTAATTGTTTTTTTTTTTTACAATAAGGGATTAAATAACAAAAAAAATATAACTCAGATTGCGTAACAAACCAATAACAAAAATGTAGAAAAAGGGTATAACAGAACAAGTTGTTATTGAGATATAATGGATTAGTAAATCAATCAGCAAAATAGGTTCTTATTTTATCATTGTTTTGTTCTTCACCTCTAACCGGGAAGCCCCGGTCAGAAGCATCAGATAAATTTGGCGTGCTTGCCATGTGTGCCATCAGTTTCGGTCGAGGGACATCCAATGCGCAAGAACTCAATGCATATCAATTCAATATTTAAAGTGCAATCTATCCATTTCGAATATCCGGCATAGGTGATGGCCAACCTTTCCAAGGGTGGCCTAGTTTCCCTATGGGTATTGGCGTTGCAGTGGCGTGTCAAGTTAAAGGTTTTTGATGATTTTTGTTTTGGAATGTTCATACACCAAACATAAACTTTCAACACACGTTGGTCGATGCGCAGATTTTTTCTGCAAGTCAGAAACTGCTGACTATCAAGGTAGTAAATATAATTCAAAAATAGGGGCCCAGATAGCCGTAGCGGTAAGCGGGCAGTTATGCACCAAAATCATGCTGAAGATTGTGGGTTCGATTCCCGTGATTGCGGATCTTTTTGTGATGGATTTTTTTTTCGATTCACCAAGCCATAGAGTATCTTCGCGCTAACGAGATATACACATGCAAACACTGGTCAATAGGGTAACGACTGTTTATTTCGTTCATAACCGCTAACAGTTGGCGCCAGCGGCAAAAAGTACAGGCAACAACCTTTCGAACATTCAGTTTCTTTCACTGGCCGCCGAGCGACGACGCTGTTGTTTGTATTCCACCCACTGATCGCGCTACGCTGGGTTCTCAAATTTTTCAAACTTGCAACACAAGCGCATGGAAGAATGGTAAGGACTGTTCATTAAAGAAAGTGGACACCTGATTGTTAACATTTTGGTGTGAAAATTCCAAGGAAAAAATTCAAATTTTGTTTCAGTGTGTACTCAAGTGTTTATTTTGACAGCAGAAGAAAGTTGACATCAAACAGTTGTAAATTCCAAGCGATAGGTCGGTTTAACATGGCGCCACGCAGATTTATTCTGCACAAATGGTGTTCAGAAAAGCTGTCGTTCTGATATTTGGCTTAAATCGCGAAGTGTCCAAATTCCAATTTTTCAACACTGTATCAAAAACAGATGCTTATGATAACGTGCAATACATCCGAACAGAAAAATTTGGGAAAAAAGTTTTTTTATGACGAGCAAATTGCTCCTGCGGTTTTTTTCACATTTTTCACAACGGGTTCAATCAACGGCGAAAATTACAGAACTGAATGCATTTAAAAACGTCTTCTGCCCATCTACCGAAAGTATAACAAGCCTCCATTGTTTTGGCCAGGCCTGGCATAGACTCACTATGCTTCAGCTACTTTGGAGATGATCAAGAAGGAAAAAGTCGAATTTGTTGAAACATGGCAGATTCTACCGAATTGCCCATAACTACGCCCCATTTGGAAATATTGGGCAATAATCAAACAACATCTTAAGAAGGATGGAAGATAAGCAAGTTCCATGGATTTTCTCAAGAAAATGTGGTAAGCAACACAAAGAAAAGTTACGAAGAAAGTTGTGCAGAATCCGATGGGAGGCATCAAGAGAAAAGTCAGAGCATTATCCAGGAATGCTCAATAAATGTTCAAAATTATGTGAATTTGGTCGAGATTACTTTGATTTCCATGTATTTCAAGAGAACTCATGAATTTGTTCGAAAATAAACAAATTGCTTTAAAAAATACGTGTCCACTTTCTTAAATGAACAGTCCTTAGGCGGAGTACTGTCAAAACGAAATAAAATAATAAAACATAAATACTTGCTATTAGGAACCTGGATCAAAAAAGTAGTGATAAGAAATCAAGTGTAAAGTGAATACATAACTTTTTGTGTTTAGTTCATCTTCCGTGGAGCTTTCTTGGCTTCAGGATTTTGTTTTTACTACCACTGAAAAAGAGCCATCTATTGGCTTTTCAGTTTCGCATATCGCCCTATTGGCAAAGAATGCTCTCTGTTAAGAACTGTGAAAGTGACAAAAATAACACTACTGAGAAGCATGCTCTGTTCCAGTTGGACGTAACACCAGAAAAAAGCAGAAGTGCTATTATTTAAGCTGTCTGTCTCAATTTTAATACCCTTGAAAAATAATTGTTATATTTGAGTGACGTTTTCAACTTGGATATTAGATTTTTTGAGATTAATTTTTAAACTCGCTCCGTTTTTCGTAAAAAATCAAAAGAAAAACATTTCACTGCAATCCAGACAGCAAGTGTAGTGCAATGATCAAGGATGGAAAAAAATCGGCTCTAGCGATCAACAACATAGTATTGGAATAATCTAAGAGGGCCGTTACTCTCGCAGCAGCATGATTTCAACACCTCATTACGCGTGCGTAGAGCGGATATATGAAGCATCCGATGCACTGTTTGTCGTGGGACAAAGAGTTTATCGGATGTTGTTACAAGTAGCGATCAACTTGAATCATGCCGCATTCGCGCTATTATTTATCGCTCAACCAATGTCCGAATGGTTTTAGAATCACAAACCACATATATTGAGGTAGATCATTAAGTAAAAGTGGAAAAAATCTCGAAATCAAACTTTTTTTCGCGAACAGTTAATCGCTAGCACACGTGCAACACGATGCATTATTCGCGGAGCGTAGTTTGTTGTGATAGCTCGAGGACAAAGAGTTAATCGTAGTTGCTATGATCGCACGATAAAGAACAACGCGAGGCATCATGGATTTTGTCAAGATCACTAGATTTCCATCCTTGGCAATGATAGATTTTCATGAACATGGCTTCGATTTTGAGCAAAGAATACTGTTTTATCAAACTTGTAAACAATGACAGTGCAAAATAAATAATGTATTCTTCTTCTGCTGGGCATTACGTCCGCACTGGGTCAGAGCCTGCTTCTCAGCTAAGTGTTCCTTTAAACACTTCCACTGTTATTAACTGAGAACTTTCTTTGCCAAAGTTCCAATTTTCGCAAGTGTAAATCATGTAGCAAGTACGATGATACTCTATGCACAGGGAACTCAAGGAAATTTCCATTACGAAAAGATCCTGGACCGACCGGGAATCGAACCGAAACACCTACAGCATGGCTTTGCTTTGTAGCCGTGGACTCTAACCACTCGGGTAAGGAAGAGAATACTATTTTGAATTTTGGCTTTATTTTCGACAAGATCGTTTTACAAAGTGGATAGAATATCAAAAATAAAGTTGTATAATAGCGATTGATATAACATAAATCGATCAAATCAAATCTCATCAAGCCTTATACATTTTATTAGTTTTCATATAATGATTTAACAACAGACTGTAACTTACAGCAATTTGGAAGAATTTTTTTTCTGTATTTTCTTGCGATGTGTTGCTACGTTTCAATAATAATAAAACATTTTTTCCAAAATATAATAGAAAAATTTAAACTTAAAAGCAAAAGAAACACATTACTTTTAAATAGAAAGTCCATCCAGGGATTTGACAAATTTCGAGATAGTTTCCCGGGATAAAAATTCGGACATCCCAAGAAAAAATGGAATTTTGGAGAGAAACATAAAATTAGATGAAAGTCACTCGATTTCAATGCAAAATAATTCTCAAAACCATTTTTCATGCGATGAAAATTTCAAATATTACATGTATTTTCCATATAATAGAAAATCAATAGCAGGAAGAAAAGCAAATAAATAATAAGTAATTTTGAAAAAAGAGTTAAATTAAAAATATGGAATACATATTTTTATTTGTCTAGGTGCAAAGATCATTTTTTATTCATTCACTGCAGTACCTCCAATGTTTCTGAAAAGTCCAACAGAAATTCAAGTTACTCAGGACTTCGAAAATATTTTAAATCAAGAGAACGTTTTCAAACATGTGTGGTAGACTTATTTGGAAGAAGTGAGAACTATTACTAAAAAGTCAAAATATGAAAGCCCCTGTCGATGATGGAATTTTGAACATCCTCGTCATGAATCTTCCAGAAAGTAGCTTACCATTTTTAGTTGATATATTTAACATATGTTTTCAGTTTGCATATTTACCTGACAAATGAAAAAATGCAAAAGTTGTACCTATTTTGAAACCGAACAAAAATCCTGCAGAAGCTTCCAGCTATCATCCAATCAGCTTGCTTTCCTCCATCAGTAAACTTTTTGATAAAGGTCTTTCTGAACAGAATGATGGTCCTCATCGATGAAAAATTAATTTTTGTCAACGAACAGTTCGGATACCGACATGGACAATTGACCACTCATCAACGTTTACGTGTAACAAATTTGAATCGTTTCAACAAATCTGAAGACTATTCAATTGGTTTTTCTCTTCTAGACATAGAAAAAGCTTTGGACAGCGTCTGGCATGAAGGTTTGATTGTAAAATAAAAACAAACTTCGATTTTCCAACATACATTATCAGAATAATTCAAATTTATCTGTCAAATCGTATACTTCAGGTTACTTATCAGAACTCCAATTTTGAAACACTTCAATTTTGAATCTCAGGGATGTCAAAAATCTTTGCTTGCGGATGACAAAGGCCTCTTTACCAAAGGACGAAGTCTGCGTGTTATCTGTAGTGGATTGCAAAAAGTTTGAATACTAGCAAAAATAGAAATTTTTTCCTAATGCTCAAACTCAACTTATAATATTCCCACATAAACCATGATATTACGGTGCGAAGGGGTTCCAATAAATTAGTCAGATGAAGTTAAGTATCTATGACTCATGCTAGATAAGAAATTAATTTTCAAAACTAGCAACAATTTTCAAACAAATTTCCAGGCCAGCCATGTTGTATGCTGTACCAATACGGACTAGCTGTTGTAATAACAGGAAGAAAGTTCTGCGATTCTACCCCATTACCGCGAATCCCGCAACCTCGAATACCTTAACCCGAACGCCATTATCCCGAATTCCAAAACCCCGAATGACCCATCACCCCGAATGACATTACCCCGAATTCCAATATCATGGGGGAATGTCATCATTATCATCATGACAAGATAATTGTAAATTCGGGGAAAAGGAATTTGGGGTGATGGAATTCGAGGTGATGGCATTCGGGGTGATGGCATTCGGGGTAATGGGGTAGAATCTGCAATCTTCTATTGCCACGGTTAACGGGTTATATATTAAGGTAAAGTTAGGTTAAGTGAATTTAAAGCGATTGTTTTTCTCGTATAGGCTGGTGAAATCAGCTCTCCTGTAAATATTTTGAACTGCTACAGTAAATGAAATGCAATATGTTGTTAACAAAATGGTAATAAGAGATCTATTTAGTTTCACCAAGTTAGGTTGATAGTGTTGTATAACACAAAACACCTAGATGCAAGAAATGAATGTAATGTTTAGTGTTTAATGTTTAATTATACCTAACACAATATCGATGATGATTTGTAAAGCAGCTGTCCCCATCTGGGAAAACTTCCCCAATTCACAATTCTACCATCGCCTGTGGTAAACAAATTCCATTTTTTCACTCCCTCCTCGGTATGCCACTCTCTGTCTCTGCCACTGGACACGTAGCCAAAGATTATGCGGGTTTGTGTTCCTTCCGTGTCACATTTATTAAATTTATCCACATTGATCCGGCAGCACATGGTTCTCGCGCCGTAGCTAATATTTGAACGACATCGAGTTGTGCATCCATGCTGTCGTGTCGTGTGACTCGTGGAACAAACGGGTTTCCAGTTTATCCTATTCAACCGTATTATATTTTGTTGAATTTATTTTTGATATCCAATATTACTTAAACAAACAGCACTGGGGGAAGCAATGACAGACGTACAATACGTACATTTTCCCTTGTATGGGGTATCATCGGTGTGCAACTTCGCTGTCATCGCCATTTACCTACCGATGGCACAGAGGAGTAATTATAACAAATTTGTAGCCAAAATCTTAAATTTGAAAAAATGAGATTTTTCATATCGTTATGTTTTTGAACATGGCCAACAGTACACCACATGTTCATCTTGGTCTTGATTAGTCGTCCTGCTGCTGCTAGAAGGAAGAAAAAGTGGAAGCTAAAGCGTAGGGAAACGGTTTCTTATCCGTCTCTGGTTCATAGCGATTGCTATGAACAAATAAATTAATTTTGATGCATTAAGAGTAGAAGATTTTAGGAAGCAAGTGAAAGATACATACAACTACAAAGTACTAGGAAAGGGCTGGGCCTGGGATTGAACGGCGTATGAAGCAAAAACGGTAGCCATTAGACCACAAACCCCGTCATTGTTGTTTTTAGTCGATATTAGGGCATAATAAGATCTTTGAGAACAGAAAATAATTTTGTCGATGATTGACCCAAATAACTCCTGTGTACAATATTGGATCGAATCAAAAAGCCGGTCGGCAAACAAGCCGAACAGTACAGGAGCGAGAGCTGTCAGGAACATGCATCGCTCTACCAAGCGCAAAATTCCATCAACATCATCGTCGTTGCAGTTGCCAGAGAGCTAACACAGCAATATCAGCAGGACAATTTCGCTGGACAGTGTCCAAAGTCCCGAAACACCGACATAGGGGATTGGTAAAAATGGCACAGCTAAAGCTCACGTGGCGGATAAATAACTCATCCAGATTGCCCTAGCGCCTGTCGGCCTTGCCGGCACATTTTGATAATAAATGAGCAGACTGCGTGGCATTTGATGAGCATAGATATTTTGCATTTTTGGCAACGAATCGTTTCCGTCGGTTTTAGGAAGTTGAGGTTTTATGGGGCGTGCGCGAAACAACGGGAATATGTTATGGAAAGAGGCTTAGAAGTAGCATAGATCTCTAGGTCAACTGTACATACTACATTTTTATTGCAGTAAACCATCAATGTTTAAAGATTTTTTTGTCGTGATTTCAGAAATCAATGCAGCTAACCACAAGATGCTGATCTTTTAGTAAAGCATCATGTGGGCTTCGTGGCCGTGCGGTTAGTGTTACCAAGCATTTAGCCGCATCGAGTCAGGGGGTGTAGGTTCGATTCCCACTTCAGTCCGGAAAACTTTTCGTCAGAAAGGTATTTCGACTGTGCCACTGGGCGTTGCATGCTAGTCCGTTGTCTAGTGTGGTGCTTTCTTCAAAGGGCATATCGTCCACTGGAAGCATTAACGTGTCGGTGTGCTTAAGTTTTCATCGAAATGACGGTTGGTTTACTGGTAAACAACGTTTCACTTTGTGAATTGAACAGCAATTGGCTATTTGCTATTCCAATGCACAGTGGTCAAGGAATCAGTTTTACGCGGAAAGATGCATTTTGCGCTTTAGAATGAAAGACTGGACGAAAACGGTCTTCGACAAAGTTGTGTGTATTAGCAAGACCCTTTGTTGGGTGTTATTGAAAATTAGGGTGGTCCACGTTTTCATAGAAATTGTATAACTAACTTTCTTATTTGTAAAAATTAATTTATACATGCTTCAGCAAAGTTATAAACCATTTAATTTCAAGCAACTTTGCTTAAAAAAGTTTTTTTTTTGTATATCTAAAATTGCCCAATTTAGAGCTTTTTTCCTATGGCGACATAGGGTGGTCCGAGCAAAATTGGTTTTCTGGCTCTAGCGTTTTCAATTCTAATATCTCATCAAAGTAGTCTATGAAACACTTTTAGGGCTTTGAAAAATGCGTAATTGGGTGAGTGAAGCAACTCGCTATCTTCTTCCGTTTGGGAGTAATTGTTGTTTTGCTCTCAAAAACATGCCTACTTTGATTGTGAACATCTCTGATTGGGGCAAACTTAAAAAATATCTTTTGACGGCATTGAAAAGACAAAACAAAATTGTATATTATATAAAAAAATTACAGATGTGTTATTTTTGTAACTCTAATAAAATGGCTTGAAAAACAAATAATTTTTAATCTCAAAAACCTTAATAACTTTTGAAATAAAATATATATCAACATTCTCTTTACATGAAAACTTGCGTTTTGTAAATTCTAAAAGTTGTTCATAGACCATTTTGACGAGAAATCTAAAATAAAAAAGAAAGGGCTCTAAAACTATTTTGAAGATTTTCATAGTATGAATTACTTTATTATATTGCATTTTGAGCATGAAAATGAAATTTAAGACAAAAATAATCTTCTACAAAATTGTTTCTAAAAATGTAAGCTTTCATACTGTGTCATTAAAAACTAGGGTTTTCCACAATATCACATAAATAATATAATCAAATTTTTTATTTGCAAAAGTTCTGGTATATACTTTTGGACAAAGTAGTAGAACTTGAAATTTTGATCAACTTCGCCAAACAATTTTTTTCTGTAGCTCAAAATTTGACCAATCTAGAGCATTTTTTGCTAATCATCAATCTAGAGCATTTTTTGCTAATCATCGCAGGGTGGTCCAACAAAAATAAGTTTTTCAACTCTAGTTTTTTTAATATCAATTTCTTGTCAAAGTCGTAGATGAACGACTTTTAGAACTTAACAAAACGCAAATTTTCATGTAAAAAGATAGTTGGTATCTATTTTTTTTTAAGACACGGACACCGTCTTCAGCCATTTAGCTTTATTTCAAAAGTTAATCAAGTTTTTGTGATAAAAAATATTTATTTTTCAAGCCATTTTATTAAAGTTACAAAAATAACACATCCGTAATTTTTAAATATAATATACAATTTTGTTTTGTCTTTACAATGCCGTCAAAATATATTTTTTATGTTTGCTCCAATCAGAGATATTCTCAATCAAAGTAGGCATGCTTTTTAGAGAAAAACAACAATAACTCCCAAACGGAAGAAGATAGCGAGTTGCTTCCCTCACCAAATTACGCATTTTTCAAAGTCCTAAAAGTGTTTCATAGACTACTTTCATGAGAAGTTTGAATTGAAAACTCTAGAGCCAGAAAACCAATTTTGCTCGGACCACCCTATGTCACCATAGGAAAAAAGCTCTAAATCGGTCATTTCAAGAGCTACAAAAAAACTTTTTTAAGCAAAGTTGCTTGAAATTAAATGGTTTATAACTTTGCTGAAGCATGTATAATATAAATTCTACAAATAAGAAAGTTAGTTGCACCATTTCTATGAGAAGTGGACCACCCTGATTTTCAATAACACCAAACAAATGGCCTTACTAATACAAACAACTTTGTAGAAGACCGTTTTCGTCTAATGTTTCATTCTAAAGCACAAAAGGCATCTTTCTGCGTAAAACTGCTTTCTGGACCATAGTGCAATGGGATTTCTTGTTGCTTTTCAGCAATTTTGGGTCACCAAATGCTTTTTTTTATTTAATTCATTAGTTTCATTACAAATATTACATTACTTTTTTATATCCAGGTGATATATGCACAACACTATCATCCTAATTTGGTGAAACAAAATTAAGCTTCTATTAACATTTTTTTGACAACATATTACATTTCATTTACCGTAGCAGTTCGAAATGTTTACGGGTGAGTTGATTTCACCTGATTATGAGAGAAAAAAACGCTTTCAATCAATTTAACCTCACTCACCCCAAATACATAACGCATAATCGTGGCAATAAAAGATTGCAATGATTTCTGTCTGAAATTTAATATTATATGTAACACATTGGTCATTTTCTAAATTTTATTTTGAATTCTCTGCAGAGCTTTCTTCCTGGTATTACAACAGCTAGTCCATATTGGTACAGCATACAACATGGCTGGCCTGAAAATTTGTTTGAATATCAAAAGCTTGTTCTTAAGACAAAGTTTTGATTTTCTAATAATAAGTGGATAGAGACATTTTACATATTTGTTACATTTGGCTTGAATGCCCTCAATGTGATTTTTGAAAGTTAAATTCTTATCTAGCATGAGCCCTAGATACTTAACTTCATCTGACCAATTTATTGGAACCCCTCTCATCGTGACAACATGTCTACTTGAAGGTTTCATATAAAGGACTTTTGGTTTATGTGGGAATATTATTAGTTACGATCAAAGCTTCATGCCAAACACTGTCGAATGCTTTTTCTATGTCTAGAAGAGCAAGACCAGTAGAATAGCCTTCAGATTTGTTTGAACGGAAAAGTTGATGAGTGGTCGAATGTCCATGGCGGAATCCGAACTGTTCATTGGCAAACATTGAACTATCGTTGATGTGGATCATCATTCTGTTCAAAATAACCTCTTCGAAAAGTTTACTGATGGAGGAAAGCAAACTGATTGGACGATAGCTAGAAGTTTTTACAGGATTTTTGTCTGGTTTTAAAATTGGTACAACCTTAGCATTTTTCCATTTGTCAGGAAAATATGCTAATTGAAAACATTTGTTCAATATATCAACTAAAAATGATAAGCTACTTTCTGGAAGTTTTTTGATGAGGATGTAGAAAATTCCATCATCGCCAGGAGCTTTCATATTTTTGATTTTTTTAATAATAGTTCTCACTTCTTCCAAATCAGTCTCCCAGGCATTTTCGAGAACGTTCTCTTGATTGAGAATATTTTCAAAGTCCTGAGTAACTTGATTTTCAATTAGTAGGCTGACCATACGTACCGTATTTAACGGGACAGTACCGTTTTCATCCCCTCGACGGGGTGTCCCGTCGTTTTATGGAAAATGCTCGAATTGTCCCGTATTTTAGGAAATGGAGAATTGGCACATAATTTTCAACACCAGTAAAACAATAAAAATAACAACATAACAAATAGTTTTTAGAAATATTTCAGAGTTTATTGTCTTACTCATCTATTTTCCAAGCAATAATTAGTTTCTCAAACAGAGTTAAACTTGACATGCTTCTGCTTTACTTTTTGCGTTTCCTTACTCATATTTATGCCAAATTTTGGTGGATTTCCAAAATACGGATCTTCATAAGATAATTATTCATATAAAACCTACCATGAAAAAGAATAACTATGTGTTTACTTCTGATACGCAATTGATTGGATTAACTGTTTAAAAAGTGAATATTTCAATAAAGTAATGAAATATTAGAAAAATTTACGTTTAAATTTAAAAAAATAAAAAAGTGTAACGATTTTTTTTTTAGGAAAAAAGCGCTGCTTTTCGGAAGTCAAAGAATGCGCTTAAAGGTTCTTAAGTGATTTTTATTGAATCATACAGACATGTAGCTTGGGATTGCATAATCTGGTTCTGCTACTTTCTCTCGAATGGCGGTTTCCTGAATGTCGTTCTCCCAACGCCAGTTCTCAGAATGCTAGTTCCCCGAAAACCCCGTTTCCCTGAATAGCTCAGTTCTCCGAAAAGTTCTAACACTTTTAATTGTCATAACCTTTTGCAGTTCAAGGTGGTGAACAATATGAATTTTTGGCAATATGTATTTAGTCGAGAATGATCAAATATCTCCTTCTTTGGTAGCTTATCGATCTTTCTAACTCAACACTATCTCACTACCCGAGCAGAAGTAAAGTTCTGACCATTAAATCAAGATATTGATTTGATTGACATAAGAGATAAAATATCTGAAGATAATATCAAAATTTTATTACTGGAACTTCTGAGCCATATCTAAATTTGATGTTGGAAGATCTAAGGAATAGCTCGCTGATATTGGTGAGATCTTACAAAAGCTAAATATGATATGCTTATAGTATTCCAGGAGTAAATTTTAGATATTATTTTCGGATCTTTAATCTCTTGTATCTTTCAAGTTAATATCACTTTTGTATGTCCATATAAAAATTTGCTATTACTTAGCTTTTTTCGCCTGCTCGAGTAAAGACTATTATTGCACTTTTTTGAGCTGCATTGCTTTATAAGGGAACGGGTTATTCGGGGAAATGGCTTCGGAGAAACGGGCCATTCGGGAAAAAGTAGCACAATCGCATAATCTATGTCTTTTAAAATTGTCCCGTTTTTGTTTTTATTTGTCCCGTTTTTATCTGGTTGGCTTATGGTCAGCCTATCAATTAGATTAGTAAGTCCTAAATTAAAATTGTGCGCACTTTCAAACTGCATAGCAAGTTTTTGAGCTTTTTGCAATAAGTTAGTAATAATTTGTTTTCCTCTTTCAGTGCCGGTATTGGCTTCTGAGATTTTTTTCAAAATTTTAGATAATTTCCAAAAGGGCTTGAAGCCAGGGTCCAATTGAGAAATCTTATTTTCAAAATTTTCGTTTCTTAATTGTGCAAAACATTTCTTGATTTTTTTTTCTGCAAATCCTGCCATATAATTTTCATAGCAGGATCGCGAGTGCGTTGAAATTGCCTTCTCACGTTTTTAAGACGGATCAAGAGTTTAAGATCATAATCACGGATTCAAGTTTTACTTCACATTTTGGAATTGCAATGCTCCTGGCTTCAACAATAGAATATGATAAAGTTTCAAGAGCATTGTCAATATCAAGCTTTATTTGTAAAGAAATATTAGTTGGCTCGTAAATAATTGAAAGTGGAGCTGATAGGATAGAGAATCGCTTCATGGGATATTTGAAATGTAACATGGACATGATCAGAATCAAAATCAGCATGAGTTACTAATTGGCTACAAAGATGACTGGAGTCGGTTTAGACCAAATCAATCGTAGATGGATTTCTAGAAGAGGAAAAACATGTGGGGCTATCAGAGTATTGAATTGAGAAATATCCTGAAGAACACTCATCAAATAAAATTCTGCCGTTGGAATTACTTTGAGAATTATTCCATGACCGATGTTTGGCATTAAAGTCACCAATGACAAAAAATAAACTAATTGCGAGTCAATTTTCGCAAGTCAGTTTGGAGCAAATTAACTTGCTGTCCAGAGCATTGAAAAGGCAAATAGGCAGCTATTAAAGTATATTTACCAAGCTGTGTTTCAACAATAACACCTAAGGTTTCAAAAACTTTAGTTCCAAATGATGAAAACAGTTGATGTTTTATACGCCTATGAATGATGATTGCAACACCCCCACATGCCCCATCAAGTCGATCATTACGATAAACAAAAAAAGTTAGGATCTCTTTTGAGTTTAGATCCAGGTTTCAAATACGTTTCAGTAAAAACTGCTATATGCACGTTATTAGCTGTAAGAAAATTGAAAAGCTCATCCTCTTTACCATTCAGACAAGGAGCATTCAAATTTAAAATATTTAAATTATTATTTGGATCCATTAGAAAAACGTAATCCAATAACATTTTGATTAGTCAATTTTACACCTACTTGGACTGTTTCAGTCATGGTGGTGGCTTTGAACATTGCATCAATCATTAGATTCAATTGCTCAGTTAGAAAATTAAAATCAGAGGCAGACATACCACTTGAAGTGGGTACATTATCTGATGATTTCCCATTAGAATTTTCGGTAGACGAAGAGGCGGAGTTGATGTTACCTGTGGCGGCATGTTTTTTTCCATTTGATTTGAAACAAGTAGAATGGGTACTCAATTCGTAGTACGAATAGGGCAGGAGTTCAAATTACCTGCTACGATATCGGCAAAGGATTTACCGTGGGTAGATACATTCAAAATTGAAAGATTCGAACGGCTACCCGACGGACAAAAATTAGTTTGTGAATGAGCTTGATTATGATCTTCTTGATAGGTATGATTCCTAATCAATCGATCGTTAACTGAAAAATGAGCATTGTTCGATACTCCAGGCAAATTGCGGAAACGACCGTTATCGTAACGGATATTATCTTTCATCTGCCTGGCACGAGCCTCAACGACTGTCTTGCGTGAAGGACAATCCCAAAAATTTGACTTATGATTAGCCCCGCAATTAGAGCATATGAACTTGGTGGTATCTTCCTTCACACTAAGCGCTTACGGTGAATTTCACCGTAATCTCAACAGCTGAACAGTTCGGTGAAATAAAACACCGTAACTACGTCGGAATTTAACGGATTCCGGTGATTTTTACCGAATACTGTAAAAAATTACCGTACTTCGTTAATTTGTTTTACCGAACTGTTCAGCTGTTGAAATTTCACAGGAATCCGTAAAATAATTTAAGTGTGTTCACTGGACAGACGTCCTTGGCGTGAGAAGAACCTCCGCAAATCATGCATTTAGCATCCATGCGACAATTTTTTGTACCATGACCCCACTTTTGGCACCGACGGCACTGAGGTGGGTTCTGGTAATTTCCTCCAGGTTTCTGGAAATGTTCCCATGTCACACGGACATCGAACAAGAGTTTTATTTTTTCAAAAGCTTTAATATTATTTAGTTCTTTTTTGTTAAAGTGAACTAAATAATATTCTTGAGAAAGCCCTTTCCGAAAAATGCCAGATTGGGTTCTCTTTTTCATAATGGTTACTTGGACTGGGGAAAATCCAAGTAAATCATTTATTCCATTTTTGATCTCTTCAGGTGACTTATAGTCACTTGAGAGATCTTTCAAGACAACCTTGAACAAACGTTCAGTTTTGTCGTCATAAGTAAATAAAATGTGTTTCTTCTCTTCAAGATGTCTGAGAAGAAGTTCGCAATCTTCAAGAGTTTCCGGCAAAACACGACAGTCTCCTTTCTTCGCGATTTGGAAGGAAACCTTGATTCCCCTAATGGAGTTCAAGATCTCCTGCCTAAATCCCCCAAATTCGGAACAACTGACCACGACAGACGGCACTCTTTGCTTCCTCACTTGAATCAAAGAGGCTGGGCTATTGCAATCATATTCTCAGAAACAAGTTATTTCAGTTACAGTGACCCAATGTCACCCCCTCTAAGGGGTGAGATTAGGTCATTTTTCATTCATTTGTAGTGCCGCAGTGAATAAATATATCTATTTAAAATTAATCAACTCATTACGCGTGATAAAGATGGACAAATTATGGGTGAAATTATGAAAAAAATCCACGTGCTTGGCTGGGATCCCCAACGACGGTACTGAATAGTACTCTTCTTGTAGGACTGAGAAGCACTGTTTTATTGCTCTAGGTAAATTTCTTAACATCCAAGAGCCTAGATAATTTATGTACGCACAACAGAAGGGTAACAATTTTCAGAAATTATCTATTAATTGAAATAGGGATATGATCAGGAAAAACTAGATCTTTGCATACTTTGGATTTTCGGTAACTTGGAGAACTTAGGTCTTTTTGGAGAATAATTCACTAGCAACAATTTAAATTCATTTAAGGTTTTGTAGATTTGTCTCCGATTCAAAAGTTGTTATTTATCCATGACAAAACTAGATATGTCTTTGAATAATTATCGAAATGCCACGAAACGATTTTCAATCAAATTAAATAAAGTCTAGAAACGATTTAACTCTTCTCTCTTCGCTGCCTGGGCTTCAAAGATTCTCAACTAGACATAGATTTTTTGCTAACATCTTGAACCACTTTCCTCTTGTGTTAATTGTGAATCGTGTCAGGCATCGCTCATTTAGGGACTGCTCTTCCATGAACACTGAATGCAGAAGATTGTTGCGTTCTTCGTAGTTTTTCGTCATCAACTATCGGCAACACAGCAGTTGAGGCAAGATTTATGTACGAGAATGTATTTTCATCGTTTCACCAGTAATAAATCTTGCCGGGAACAAGACAGACCGTAAAATGCGGAGGGAGGTGCCCACATACTAGAGGGTAAAGTCTTCACCCAGCGTGCCCAACCCATGAACGTAAAGCAAGCTTTTCTTCCATCTTCGTCTGAGTAGATTGGTTCTTTGTAGCAAAGTTTTCGGAATTTTTCACCCACCGGAGGCGGGAAACCAACTGTTTGTTGATGTTTCGAGTTTTTGAGGAGTGAGTAAATGAAGTGCAACATATTTGCTTGGTCTTCCGGGAGGAACCGTCTTACTTTTACCCATTGACTGTTTCCACATGAAGAGAGTCATCGCATTTTCTGGCGTTTATGTAAGTTGAAAGAACAAACACCGTTGTGGTGCCTGGTTTGGTGTTATGATTTATGATGATCTATGTTTGTGGTAGACGTGCAGTTCTGTGTGTGGTGGCAAATGATTCTTTAAAATGTTGCCATGTAATTGTTCGCTAATTGCTAATTGGCCTAAACAAACATTTTACAACCTTGCGAAGTACATTTAGTTGATTGATGGAATACTTTTTTCTATAAATGCAATGTATGAAATTAAAGTTCTAATTAGTTTAATGCTTAATGCATCCCTCTAAATTTATCTCAAATAAACGTCGAATTGAAAATACTTCATCGATCCCGGCCTGGGAAGAGATACTCCAGGGATGATGTGAAAAACTTTCTCTTGATGTGCTGCTTGAGCTAAAATTGTTGTGAAACAATTTTTAATCATTGGCAAGTGCACTTACAAGAAGGGTTCATCCCAAAATGGGATGCTATTTACCGAAACCTTTCGCATTCTGAGCCTCGAGGGTGGGATATTTCGGGTACTGAAATACCTATGTTTTTTTTTCTATTTGCATGTAAACTCACTCAAAGTAAATTTCAAAGTAAACCCAATAGTTTAATACAAATTTAGTTTAAACTTCAATAATAAATAATGTGTACTAGTAGTCCCGGCAAACTTCGTCTTGCCATCAAGTAGGCTTTTGAAAAACGTTAAAGATCATCCCATACAAAATGACAGTTCCATCCACTCTAGTTTTTCCGACTTTCCTGGTGAATATGCTGTAATTTTTATACACACAAACACGTTGGAACCCTTGACGAACAAAACGGAGGAATTAGCATTCAAATCCGTTGACCCGTTCTCAAGCCATTTCGTGACATACAAACACCACTCCATTTTTATTTATATAGATTAACATCTTTGAAAGCTTTTTCAGTCACAGTACAGTTTTTTTTCTGATTTAGTTTGACAGTTCTTCTTGTACCTACACGGAGAAACCAAAAACCCCATATATGAGTATTTTTTAATTTATTTTTGACTTATTTTTCTCTACCTATTTCTTTCACTCCTTCTTTTGTTGTCAAAAAGCGAAGAGCAAAACAACCCAAAAACCGAACCTTGGTGCTTTACCTCAATTTTTAGTAAGTGGCATAGTACTGGAAGTTGAGTTATTTGATCTATCGGTTGAGTGAAAAGAACATAGTCAGTAGGTATTTTTTCGCATGGCCGCAAATGGAAGCAACTTCTACCCCATCAACTCAAAATTAGGTTAACGCACGAATTGAGTTAAACGAACTTACTTTTGAGTACCTCATTTTCACCGTGTACAGCATCGAAGCTAGTGGGTGACAATCGATCTGCCAGATTGGCAGATTGCCTGTTGATTAGTTTTTGAAATAGCGTCAACGATCGTAACGCCTCCCCCATCAGGATTCGAATGTCAATAGTTGAAAGGTCCATTTTAATCAACAAACAAATTAAAAAAAAAAAAGTTTCTGGTACAGATTTTGGAGGCTTAAGCTTATTAAATTTCAGTGAAATTTTCAGAAAACCTCTGTCAAAAGCTTGTCGTAACTTTATTTTACTTTTTTGAAAAAATTCTTTGTGTCGACACGGATACTTGGTCTGCCCATAACATATTTGTAACATTCGACAAAAGTAGGCATTGAGTAAACTAAAATTTCTAAAATTTCCCAGGAATTCAATATTGCTATTTGAGGCTGATGTTTTGTACAACTCATATCGCATACTATGTGAATAGTCAGAAAATAGTTCTGATAGAAACTACATTGCTATTACATTACGAAGGTCATTTATAATCTCAATGTGACTGTTATGCGGTTAAAATTACCAATGTTACAAAACAACTTGGTATTTTTTTCGAATTTTCTAGAACAATCTCACAGATTTCAGTAAGTTGATCGAAAGTATTCATCATTTCTCGCGGAACATTACTAAAGGACCTATGTACAAATGAGAGATTCTCTCCTCTCTCGTTCTCTTTCGATTATAACAGTGGAATACTCATGATTTTGGGAAGATTTTCACTATAGATCGAAAGTCAATTCCCTTGACTAGCGTTTCATACAAAAAACGCAACAGAAGAGGTTAATGTGACTCAGTTATTAATGAAAGAGAAAGTAAACAAAAAGAGCCTCTCAATGTTAGATAGGTCCTTTAGTAATGTTCCGCGAGATTCGATGACTCTCCACGGTATTAACTCCAATTTGTCGAAAATGTCGAATGTGACTGTTATGCAGTTATGAGCAGTGGTGTTGAGATAAAATCAGGATTATAGTAGTCTTGAAGAATTTTTTTTTCTCGTACTTGTGCCAAATAATTTCAGAATACAAATAATAATCACAAGAAAATAAATGGCTTTCCATTCAAAGATGAATTATGGGTCAGTTCCTCAACAAGGCGTAAAAAATGTGATCATTTTGAGAATGGTTTGAAAAATAAATGAATTATAGACAAGTATTTAACATAGTTTAAATAATAGTTTGTATAAAAAGTAAAAACAATAAACAAGCTCTTAAATATTTCACGTCATACCTAGATTGATAGTCTACTATTCCACCCTACTTTTTGGACTTATGTTCATGAGACCTAATGAAAGATGGATGAGTCTTAATCTTAGAGATGAAAACTATGTTAAATAATACCTTGTCATCAATTAAGAAGATATTACAGCAGTACGATGTAAACAATTGTACATAGTTTCAGTTTCCAGTAACAAGAGAGTCCACTTCTGCAGCGATTGATGACATTTTTCATTACGAACGCAGATGAATCGCATAAAACGTAAATCACAAATAACCATACCAAACGAACAACCCCAAAAGACAACCAAACCAGAAAAATAAAACAACAAGAGAACACTTGACGCAGCTCAGAAAAAAAGTAGTAATCAAATGAAAAAAAAACACAGCTCGAGCACAATATGCCCCTTCACTTAAAGTAGGTCACTCCGAGCAAAACAATCAGGAAAAAGCCAAACCCAAGAGAGACTAGAGAACAAATTTATTGAATGCGAAAAGCTTTCCCGGCACGCCTGTTAAACGTAGTAATAATAATTTAAAGGAAAAACTTTCAGCACAACACAATTCAACAGCAGAGGGAAAAAGCAAACTTCTCGACCGGGAAACATTAACGCAGCAATTGGAAACGAAGAACTGAAAAAAAAACAAATAGCAAAGAAGTTCCAAAAAGAAATTTATTCTCGGCGAAGCTCTCGACGCACAGAGGGCAAAAACGGGTCCAAAACCGTAACTGTTAGAAGCTGGTGAATTATAACGTTACAATAGGACGTCTGTACCAGTGACGGGTTGAGGCATACAAATAATGGAAGCTCGTTTTTAATTTGTTTTATTCTATTTTATGTAAAAAAAATCTTTGATCGATAGATTCATTAAATTTAAAAATAAAATTCAAAATAAATATTCACAACCTTGAAAAATGTATGATAGAAACTATGATTTTATAGATCAATCGCATACAACGGCATTTATCAAAAAGTATAAGTGAAATAAATTTGTTTCTTAAGCTTTTCTCAAGTCTCCATGTATCCATCTGATTGTTACGAAAAAATAGTTTTCTATCTTACTGCTAGATGGACTGATCTTAGAATATTTTGCATCAAAATATGCGTTTTAATGGTTGAGTGACAAAACGGCAAATTCCATAAATTCGAATGTCAAATCGACAAAGTTTTGTCTTCTGATATTTTGTCTATAAATCCTCTTTTATATATGAAAACTTCTTCCGAATAAAATATACAGCTAAAATAAACGGTTTGGGCGCTATCAAAGTACGCATGAAATCGACAAAATAAAACACTGTGCAGTGGCTTCTAAAAGTTGCGGTCTTAGGGTCCGTCTTTGCCCACCGTTCAACGAAAGAAAACGATTCGCCCAATGAAAAAACCGCGAGAGCCAAAACTGGTTGAACAATAATGAAAGAAACGAGCTCAAGATGAAGAAGCGCTAGAAAACCGGGTTCGGAAATAACGGGCTAAGAAAAGTCTGCCGGACCAAGTTCCGGTCGTCAGTTGCAAGAAGTGTAAGAGATGATGAGAGACAGAGCGAGAGGACACGGTACATTACCTGCGTTGCGATTGCCGATAGGAAGTGATTACGACTCCCACTTTGCTGGAACAGTGCGGAACGTGGTCGTGCTGCATGGACGCCCGGGACGAGAGGGTGTTGAGCGAGACGCCACCCACCGAACCGCGGGGCGTCGTGAAGATCGAGGTGGCCATGTCGTCGTCACTTTCCGAGAACCGACGCGTACTAGTTGGTTTGTGATTTTTTGTGTTTTTTTCACGTTTTTTATGGTTTTGCATAGTGGAAGACGGCAATTGAGAAAGGGTGAAAGAAGAAGCAGTTCTTTGGGTTAGTGGTGCTAAATGGAGGAAAGGAATGGAAGTCACATCAACAACGACGTTGAGATACGGTTATATTTATTTTACACATTTATTACATTAAGAAGTAGGAATTGAAGTTTTATGCAAATAACACTTAGCGGAAGATTTAAGTACGAAATGATTTAAGAAGAAAAGCAGTAACAATCACCGGAAGAAATTGAAGTCAATATACAGCAATAATGAAGAAAAAATAGTTGATAGTACATTAAAGGTCCGTAAATAGCAAATATTTCGATTCAGGTTTGATAGACAATCACCTTTTACAGTTGAGGTATAGTACACTAATTACATAAAATCAAGATTTTTTGCCCCCTATTTGTTTCTATGGAATGATAAGTAACATTACAAAACTTTAAATTAAGTAACACACCCTCGACATATCCCCATAGTCTAATCTCCGCTAAAAGCAGGTCATTGTTTTCAATGTCAAGCATCTCTTTCCCTCATTTAACAATTTCATTTTTTGTTTAATATAAAAGTCGGTTGTGCTTTCCCCGAATGTCGTTTCTCCAAATGTCGTTCTCCCGAACACAGTTCCCCAAATATCCCGTTTCCCCGAAAAGTTTTTGGTACTCATAATTGTCATAGTTTTATAGATTTCAAGGTGGTAAACGAACTGGTCATCTGGTATGCACCCTTCTTGATTTTTTTTTGCGGTTCTTCTGAGCTTCACCATCCTAAGCATTTTAGGCAACATAAGTATAATCGAGATTGACTGAATGCCAATCGTTGATTGCTTATCGTTCCTTCTAGTTCATCATCCCGCTACTGAACACTATTCAAATAGGTGCTATTATTTGAACTGCAGCACTTTTCGGGGAAACAAATTATTCGGGGATATGGCATTCGGAGAACTGGCGTTCGATGAAAAGACATTCAGGAAAACCACATTGGGTGAAAATACCACAATCATAGAAGTCTTCCATCTAACTATAAGCACGAATCATCACCCCAAAACAGCAACAGAAATACATCAGGGAACAGAATTTACATCGCTTTGGAAACCAATTATTGCATCAATATATCAGTTAAATTAGCGTTATATTCACATATAGGTCAACCGTGGGATCATCATTAAATAAGAACTTAAACAGCTATACATTTTAAAATGATCATTTATTTAATTTTCCAAGGGTTGTAAATGACTTAACAATGCGTTCCATTGCACATTGGTCCACAGAACAAAATTGAGTAGAATAAATTGATAACTTGAAAAATATAAGAGATAGGGTTTTGGTATCTTCTGAACATTTGTTTGTCTGGTCAAGGCACGTTATACGCAAAAGTGTCCTGAGCGCCAAATTTCATAGCTTTCGAAATTCGCTCTCAAACTTTTTTATTTCAAAAGATAGCGCAACACAATGTTCTACAATATTGAAGATTCTAGAAAATTTGGAAACTTTGTAGAACATCATTTTTTTCTATATCTGATAGTTTTAAAGATATAGGTCACTTTAGAACTTTATGGTGAAAATTCGGGTTTTCCTCAATACTAACGAAAATATCATTTTTTCAGGCCTTCTATGTTTTGAAGAATTTTAGATATGAGCAAAATACACATTTTCTCTGAAGACGTCATATGTCTAAAATTTCCATATACAAAGATATAAGCGTTTTTGTAATTTTTTCATCTACTCTTCCAAGCGTAACATTTTGCGCCATGCAAGGAAAATCAAAAACTTTTCCCGCTACTTGAATGAGCTTTGGTAATAGTGATTTTCGATTTTCTCAAATAAATGTGTTTTGGATTATCCCTTAATTTTACTTAGAAAACTGATTTTTTCAACTTCTTGAGATTCTAATTCCAATACAGTCAAACATTTTGCAATACATTCATAAATAATAAATCATTCTTAGCATCAGCAAGAAGTGTGTAGATGATTATCATGGCAATTTTTTATTCATATCGTTAATAATTACAGAAACGTTCGATCTTTGCCATAAAATACCATCAATGAAAGGAAAACTCAACGAATATAAACGGGATATTTAAATGAAGTCCTGCCAATATTAATTGAAGCTTTCACTAGATAGGACAATGCAAATTCAATTGCTTTTAATTTTTCGTATAAGTTTGTATGAGTGTTTTTTGAACTAGAAAATACTTAACTACGTCAATTATATGCACTCGGCCTCCCTATGAAGAGAACATTGAAAAATAAACCTTTAATCAAATTCTTAAAAAAAAACTACTTATTTGCGATATCTTTTCACGTTTATATGTAACCTTTACTAAGTCCTCATTTAAGCGGAGTACATATGTTTCTTTTCAGTTGGTTTGAAATCATTTTTAACATTAACTTTCGAATATGACCGTTACAAGCAAATAATGATAGATTTTGACTATTTTTGAGCTTATATGATTAAAAAGTGCAATGCAATTTTCAATACGCACATTTTATTTTCTTCCCAAACAAAAAAAAAAAAAAATAAAATGCGACATCATAAGTGTGGTAGAAGTAAAGGTTTGCGAATTTAAGGGCGGGGTTATGTCGATAAGTGTATAGACTGTATTTATTCAACATGAAATGAAGCAGTTTTTATTTATTTTAATTATGGTAACACTCATAGGTATTAAAAAAGTAAGAGAGGATCTAAATAGCAATGTATTTTCTAATATATACAATTTTTACACCATTCAGCCAAAAAAGTTGAAGACTGGTGATGCTGATTGAAATCACAATGATTTAACTAGAATATTTTATGAATTGAAATTTGTAGGCAGCGGCACGATACTTACGAATCAGTAATTTATTGATGAATGATCGTGATTGTACAAATTATTACGCACTTCCCCGTCGAACGGTGGACGGTCATACAATTTGCAGGGTGTAGAAAAGTGTGATAAAACTGCACGCTCGCATTAGATCATTCCGATTCATTTGCTGCACTTGTTCCTTGAATAAGTGCACAGAAAATACACGGTATGCTTTCGCACTTTAAATGAGCGTGGACCGCATTTGCAGCGTTACCATGAAACTGAATGTTAACACAATTCTATAATGAACAGTCAAGGTAATTAAAAGGCCAAACTTTTCTGTAAATTGATCCAGAATTGTGATGTTATTGGCTTTAGCAGTCTAAGTAGTGCTACTTAGACTGCTTAGGCCGATAACATCACAATTCCGGATCAAACTACGATCGTTTTCTGTGAAATTTAATTTATTACCGATATCGATGAAAATTTGGCATGCTAACACTACTTGTTTATGCTAAGAATTATTCATTATTCATGAATATATTACAAAATGTTCGACTGTATTTGAATTAGAATCTCAAGAAGTTGAAAAAATCTATTTTCTAAGTAAAATTAAGGGATAATCCAAAACACATTTATTTGCGAAAATCGAAAATCACTATTACCAAAGCTCATTCAAGTAGCGGGAAAAGTTTTTGATTTTTCTTGCGCTATTTTGAAATGTTATGCTTGAAAGAGTGGATGAAAAAACTACAAAAACGCTTATATCTTTGCATATGAAAATTTTAGAGGTATGACGTCTGCAGAGAAAGTGTGTGTTTGCTCATATCTAAAACTCTTTAGAACATAGTAGGCCAGAAAAATTGATATTTTCGTTAGTATTGAGGAAAAACAGATTTTGCACCATAAAGTTCTAAAGTGATCTATATCTTTAAAACTATCGGATATAGAAAAAAATGATGTTCTACAAAGTTTCCATACATTCTAGAATCTTCAATATTGTAGAACATTGTGTTGCACAATGTTTTGAAACAAAAAAGTTTGAGAGCGAATTTCGAAAGCTATGAAATTTGGCGCTTAGGACACTTTTGCGTATATCGCGCCTTGACTAGACAAACAAATGTTCATAAGATATCAAAATCCTATCTCTTATATTTTTCAAGTTATTAATTTATTCCACTCAATTTCGATCCGTGCACCAATGTGCATTGATACTTCGCATACCTGCAGGTAACTGCTATCCATACCTCCCCGTGCACTATGGGCGGTTTCCATACAAATCGGCGGCCAAAAATATGTTTTCTATCTCCTGTCGTTTTTCTGAGTTTCGTGATACAAATTTGATGTTTTATTTTGAAAAATAAGTTTTCGAGACTAACTTTTGAATAGCGAAATAATAAGTTTTGTTACTTATGATGCATATAAGCCATTTATGCGATTAATGTTGTGAAAACCATTATAAATATTAAAACTTACATAAAAATGATGATATGAAAGATTGAGCGATATTCAATTATTCTCTGATTAATTTTTTAGCCGCTTTTAAGGCCGGAACAAATTTGAAATTTTACTCTTGTCTCCCCCCCCCCCCCCCCCCCCCCTTCAAAATTTTCAAAAAATCAGAAGGGTAAAATAAATAAAACATCTTATTTTCAGTGTAGATTTTCATTATTCTTCGTGTTTTTTAGCTAGCTTTGTAATTCGTATTTACTGTATTATATGAGCTAACAGGAGGGGCCCAGATAGCCGTAGCGGTAAACGCGCAGCTATTCAGCAAGACCAAGCTGAGGGTCGTGGGTTCGAATCCCACCGGTCGAGGATCTTTTCGGGTTGGAAATTTTCTCGACATCCCAGGGCATAGAGTATCTTCGTATCTGCCACACGATATACACATGCAAAAATGGTCATTGGCATAGTCAGCTCTCAGTTAATAACTGTTGAAGTGCTCATAAGAACACTAAGCTGAGAAGCAGGCTCTGTCCCAGTGGGGACGTAACGCCAGTAAGAAGAAGAAGAGGTGTTATTGGATAACAAGTCCTCAATCTGTATGTTTTACTGTAACAGAGTTACCTATGAAAAGAGATTTTTTTATGATTTACATGAATTCTTCTTCTTCTTAGCATTACGTCACTACTGAGACAGAGCCTGCTTTTCAGCTTATTGTCCTTATGAACACTTTCACAGTTATTAACCGAAAGTTTTCTTTGCCAAAGTTGCCATTTTCGCATTCGTATATCATGTGGCAGGTACGATGACAATAAATGCCCAGGGAAGTCAAGGAAATTTCCATAACGAAAAGATCCTGGACCGACCGGGAATGTTGCATTAGGGCTGTTCAAAATTTAAAAAAAGTTTGAAAATTCAATCTCAACGCGTATCTGTCAAAAATAAGCATTTAGGAGCGGAATTAAAAGGTATACGGTACTCCATCTACTTTTAAGTTTCTCTATGAAGAAATGTTGAAACATGTTCCAAGCACGTTAGTACTGGAATGTCAGAACAAATTTATCATCCCATCGTAAAAACTCATTCTTCAAACCATAATAAAGAAGTTTGCTGAAGAGCAATGATGGAAAAAAATCGTCTCTAGCGACAAACAACACGGTATTCGAACGGTCTAAGAGGGCCGTCGCTCTTGCAGCAGCATGATTTGAAAACCTCACCACGCGCGCATCGTACCGACATAAGGAGCATCCGATGCAATGTTTGTCGTGGGACAAAGGGTTTATCGGATGTTGTTACAAGTAGCGATCAACTTGAATCATGGCTCATTCACGCTATTATTTTTCGTTAAAACTATGCCCGAATGATTTTAGAATCACAAACAATATATCCGAAGGGAAATCAACAGATAACAATGGAACAATCCTCAAAATGATAAAACTATGGCTCGCGAACATTTAATCACTAGCCCACACGCAGAACGATGCATTAATCGCGGAGCGTAGTTTGTTGTGATATCTTAACGACAAAAGGTTAATCGTTGTTGCTATGATCGCACGATAAAGAACAACCGCGATGCATCATTTGTTTTGTCATGATCACTTGATTTCCATCCTTGCTGAAGAGAGCAATTCAATCCGACCGATAGGAGAAAAGATATTCATGAGTTTGTTAGCTATTATTTAGCTTCACAGCCCTGCAATCATCTACAAAAATCCCAAACAAAATTTGCTCAAAACGGATTTGCTTCTTCACCAACTTCCTTCATCAAGACTTGAAGAATAAGTTTCCTCTATGGAATGATATGTTTGTACTAACAGTACCAACGTAATTGGAACTTTTTTCAGAATTTCTGAATAATAATTTTCATATAAACCTGCATCGTCTTTGGGCCAACTTTAAATCACCACTTACAAAGCTGAAAATTTCACAGAACACTATTTTTATGGTGAAGATTATAAGAAAGATATGAGAGATTGGATTTTCAAACGTTTTCAAGATTTGAATCACCTTAATGTTACACATGTTGGACCAAATTGATACAATCTAAATATGATTTCAAGTTGCATATAAGTGCAACATTTTTGCAGTCTTCTTGAAATTGTTATTAGCTAGAGTACAATTTGAAAGCCGTTTTATGAAAAATGTTATGCGATCGATGTTACGAACATCGAAAAAATGTCGTGTTTATTATTCAAACATTTTTATTTGACGGATATATGTGGCAAAACATGGTTTTTCACCATATTTTCTCATGATGGATTCAATGATGGATTTCCCTGAATTTCCATTTTATTATTTTTTGTCCCCCCCCTCGACATATTTTGATGGAAGATGACAAAAGAAGATTTTAAGATTTGTTCCGGCCTAATAGAAAATGGTTAAAATATTGAAAAAAAAATAAAAAAGCTCTATATTAAAAAAGTGCAAATTTGTGCAGCTAAATTCTTCACGATCCTTTAGTTCACATCCCAAAGTACCCTTGGAAATAAATTTTAGCCTGGGACAACTTGGAACAAAAAAGTATAGGATGTGTAAAGTTTCGATAACAAATCAAATATATTTTTTCAGTGCACTTCCCGCATTTATCCGACCTAAAGCTAGCTTTTTTAATATGCTTTCGGACAGTGTATAAAGATCTGTATAAAATATTACGATTATGCAGTATATTGTATTCAATGTGTACCTTGTGTTTGCACTAAATTCTTTATTTTTCTTAAAAACTCTAACTTTGACATACTGCATCAATTAGACTATAAGAGATCTGGCCCTGATATTCCAGGAATAACTTAATAGAAGTGTTTACTAGGAAATGGTGTACAAGAGAAAGCTATCAGAACAAGTCATTTTTTCGATTATTGGCCCCCTGATCGCCCATAGTGCCTTCAGTTTACACTACATCTAGCAAGTGAGCTGGAGCTGGAACGTGAATACGACAGCTGCCTAAGCCATGATGTCAAAATAGTTATCGGAGATCTCAACGCACAGTTTGACCAGGAGGAGGAATTTAGACCGATTATAGAGAAGTTCAGCGCTCACCATTGATTTCGGCCTCCAAGATCATGGTCATACGTAGTACCTACTTCCAGCACAGTCTCTCGTATCGATACACCTGGAAAGCATCCCAACAGACTGAATCGCAAATCGATCACGTTTTGATTGAAAGAAGATACTTCTCAGACATTATCGACGTCAGAACCTATCACGGCGCAAACATCGATTCGGATCACTACCTTGTGACTGTTAAAGTGCGCCATAGGCTCTCCGTTGTGAACAACATTCGGTACCGACGCCCACCATGGTACAATCTGGAACGACTCAAGCTACCCGAAGTCGCAACTGATTACGCGCAAAGCCTTGAAGTAGCGTTGCCGGAAGAGGAAGAGCTCACCGAACCCAGTCAACATTTTGGTTGGTATATTTTTTGCTATACATCATTATATATGAATCAAATCACTCGTATAAAATGCATGAAAACGCTATATACACACCAAAGTGGAGGCCATATACGCACTTCCCACGACTTTTTCAGACTTTCCATGATCAGCAATACGATGCCACAAAATTCCGATAAAAAAAAGTTTCCAGCAAGATTCGAACACTGGACCTTTGGTTCCCTAAACCGGTACCATATCACTACGCCACAGACCGCTACACGGAAATAGTGTGATTATTTGCCAGCATGAAAGGAAGTTTGCTATACAGCACACACGCTTTGTTGTTCTTTGAAGCCCACCGCCAGAAGATACCAACCTCGGGTGGCAAATTTTGCTAAGTTATTGCGATTTCATTTGATGCTAGTCTGCATTGATATATGATCTGTCAGTTTATATGACTTGACCAGGCATTGCAGAATTCGCTCTCATTTGAGTATGAAGCACGATCAAAGCAAGCAAAGAAAAACATCCCATCTCTTGCGGTCCACGATCGTCATTGTATCGCAAGGTGTAACAAGTCTGATAAATGGAAGCAGCGAGCGAGAGCCCCAATGAGAGAGCGATGATAAAATCCATTTTTCTCGCTTGTTTACCGTTGGGGATAGGTGTTTTTCTTTACTGGCACGATGAACAATCCACAAACTTCCAATAGCAATAGTGTCCCCCAGGCTTGGAGCATGTTTAGAGGTGTTTTATCATGCACTACTATCCCCCCAATCTGATCAAAGTTGTAGCAGTATACGATATACAGTCTCTCATAATGTGCAGCATGTTATGATAGTTACAGAGAGCGATACGTGAGAGATTCTCTCAATTTTCTCAGGATTCAATCCCTGGACTTGACGTGATTCTAGATTATACTTTTTACGTCATGGTTTGTTGTCAACAAAGTTTGTCGACAATGAATCGTAGTGGAGAATTATATACAATTTGTGTTAACATTTATTCGTTTTGATTTGACATATTGTGCGATTCTGATTTTTGACGTATGAATATGAGATTTTTGGCGCATATCCTTATACGATACGTGGTTCACTGGGAAGTCCCTCTTGAGGACTGCTGGAGTTGTGTCAAAGCAGCCATTAACAACACAGCGGAAGGTGCCATTGAGCTCGTGGAAGGATAGCGACGGAACGGATGGTTCGACAAGGAATGTCAGACGGTTTTGGACGAGAATAATGCAGCGCGGGCGATTATGCTCCAGCAACGCACCCGTCAAAACGTGGAACGATACAAACAGAAGCAAAGACAGGAAATCCATCTGTTCCGGGATAAAAAGCGCCACCTGGAAGAGTTGGAGTGCGAAGAGATGAAGCAGCTGTATCGTTCTTAATACCAAAAAAAAGTGTAACAAGTTATAATGTGAGAACTTTCGAGCGATCACCATTCTTAACGCAGCCTATAAATTACTTTCCCAGATCATCTTCCGCTGTCTATCGCCACTGGCAACCAGATTTGTGGGAAGTTATCAAGCCGGCTTTGTGGACAGGAGATCGACGACAGACCAAATTTTTATGTTGCAGCAGATCCTCCAAAAGTGTAGCGAATATCAAGTCCCTACGCACCACCTATACATCGATTTCAAAGCGGCCTATGATACCTTCGACCGCGAAGAGCTATGTCGGAAGAATGTTCCAGGTGGTTTCTGAACAGCATACCAGGCTGAAACGAGAAGTGGATCGGGTTGTACTGAAGGTAAATACGTCGAAGACGAAATATCTGCTGGCTGGAGGAACCGAGCGCAATAGAGCTTTTTTTTTTTTTTGTAAAAGCGTTTATTGGTCGTGTTAGTTGTAAAAGTATAATTTCAGGATTATAATTCAAACTTCGCAGGCCAAAATAAAGTCTAATGCTTGCACATCTACTCTACCGTTAATGTTATTAATGAAAGTGATGTACGCTATGAACAGTTTGAAGAGCTTAGCTCTCCGATTTGGTGAAATGTTGTCCAGAATTGGGCGTACCAGCTCGGAAAATGTGAGTTGTCGTCTTCCAGGGATAATTGTGGCGATTCTACGCTGCAGTTGAAGCCAAGCTTGTGCGATGCGAGGACATTCGTTGAATTTATGCTGCATTGTTTCTACTGAGCCATTGCAGTAAGGACACACCTCACTGTCAGCTCTTCCAATCGTATGGTAGAGCTTCCCATAAACGGTCTTTTCGTTTACGATCATGAATAGAGTGCTTTTCTGAGGTGATGTCAATAGTGGAGTGCCTATATTTTTCCAGATTTTGCTCCATCGTGTGTTAGGGTGGTTCCTTTGTATTTTTGGCTCGTCGGTTTGCTCTACGAAGAATCGATGAATTACTTTAGCTGATGGATTTTCTAATACTTGTGGTGATAATTGGTCTTGTAATTGCTTAATTATCTTAACGTCTTGTAGATCAGCAGGACAAATGGTCGCAACGTTGTTAGTTGGCGTGAATTGGCAGACGCGTGATGATCGACGGGGATGAGGATCGAACATGTCACGCGTCGTTCGCGTACCACGGTGGAATAGTATCGCAGATCGTGCTAGTAGTGTTTGATCCTTTGATCTTGTCGCTTGCTCCTGTAGGGCGAGCGACGAACACTGTTCAATGCTTTTATCGAGTAATATCGCGTATCCGGTTAGGCGCATTCATTTCAAATTATATATTTATCGTTTACCAAAACGAATCCTTTACCCAAACCTTTCCTATATCCAAACTCCCAGTGTCTACTTGTGGAAGTGCCGAGGACTCTTGGGCTTCCATAAAGCAAGTAACACGTCAAAATGTCCCTCTCATCCCCAAACCTGCATTCGGATGAAGCCGGCGCCGTTATTGTTTGTAATAATAATGAGAGCACCAGTGCACAATGGTCGGAAAAAAGTGAAGTTTGGCCAAAACTATTTTTATCGCCTTAATCGATGAAATATGTAATCTGAATATGTTCTTTGGCGTTTTTGTTGTTTCAGAAGGGGTTATTAACAAATTACGTAACTTTGAAAAAAAGATTTTTATAAATTAAAATTGTTTTCAAACTGGATTGAAAGCACAAATTTTGTTTATATTTGATCGAGTTTGATCAAAATTTGTAAGAATAGTGGTTACATATATTTTAAATGAACTTTTTATGAAAAATATCGTCAAAATATATGTAAAATATTGAATTATTCAAATAGCTCTAACTTGCAAATCAGCAAATTTCTGCAAAAAAAATTAAAGCTTTTTTGTGAGATCTAAGGATGCTTTTTGATGTGCAATATTCGAAATGGCGGCGACATGACGCGACAAGAGATGTTTTTCATGTTCAAAATCATCAAAATTACTTAAGTGGAATATTGAATAGTATTAAAACTTAAACCAAATATTTATATCCATCCTCATGCTCTATAAAAGTGTTGAACCATAAGCTTTCAGATAGTGGGTAACTTTGGGGAAATATTGCATTCCTAAATTATAAAATTTGTGCTTTATTTTAAAGTTACATTTTTCAATTTTTTGACTTCAGCCAGTTTGCCGTCATAAAATTCATAGAAATTTAAATTTTAGTTCAATTTCAGTTAAGGATCATAATAATATAACACATGAGGTATATTTTAAAATTAAAAAAATCATGAAAATCTCAAAAAAATTTTTGGTAGTTTTGGCCGCCCCTTTATATGGAGCCCGACCATTGTGCAGTGCTTAAACATCGAGGATGCTACTGATCAAGAGTAGTGTCTGTTGGTTCCCTTTGTAAGTACAGCTGTTCGGAGTAGCATCTGCAGGCGGTCAATCATGCTCATGCTCATGCATTTGCCAAAATCGAAATGCTACTTCCTTACGAACTACGAATTTTAGTTCAGGCTATTGATTTGAATTAACAAACAAGAATAACGTAAAATAATTGTAGGCAGAAATTTCAGAAAGTATTCACATTGTTCTATACAAAAGTATATAAAACATGAACCCAGTTATTATTTAATTTTCCAGGAATTTACTGGGGATTACGCCCAAAGATTCTGCCAAGTAGTTCTACAATTAATAATACTTCCAAGGATTCTTCAAGAATCTCCTGTTAGTATATTTGTTTATATGAAGCAGGGGAAAGCTCATTTGAGTTGAGCTATATTGAGCTCTTTCTCAAATGGGCGCAAAACCTCCTCTTCTTTTCGTATCAACAGAATATTACATTTGTTTTCAACTGAAAAAAAGATTACTTTAATTTACCTTATAATTATGAGTAAAATAAACTTAGCTTGCCAGAACCAGATGATTTTTTTTTTACGAAGAGTTGGGCGGAAAAGATGAAAATCAAATTTATTAAAACAACGGTTGAACGTCCGGCTCATACTTTTAAATGGTTCGTGATGCCCGTAGTTTGTGTGAGCATCGTGCAAAAAACGGAAGGAGTTGGATTGAAGATGATGGTATGGAACATTTACATTGATGAGTGACAGTAGTTGAGCGCAATCTATTCTCGATTGGAGAAGATCGGAAAGTTTCAGACAATTCGACCGTGATAAACCCCCCATGCCAAAGTGAATCTTGGAAGTGTCCAAGTAGCTCTGCACCTTACTGTTAAAATGTATAAGGTCTTTGCAGACACCCGCTAGCCTTCTCCAAATTCCACTCGAAACCTTTCCAGAAGCCTCAAAATTTTGCCAGAAATTCACAGTATGCCACTAGAAATTCACAAGACGCCTTAGAAATCTTAGGAGTATTCTAGGAATCGACAAGTTTCGCACAGCATCCCCAATAACGAATTATGCATTCTCAGGATCTCGCAAGAAACTACTAATGTCTGATAGTGATACCCAGATTCTTCCCAGTACTCTCAAGAATCTTTTAAAAATCTCAGAACCCCACTATGACAACAAAGAATCTTTGAGAAATCTCCAGAATCCAGTAAGAAAACTCCTACATCCAGCTAGCGATCACCAGGATCTCGTAAAGAACATTTAGACAGTTTCATGGCACCGGCACCCTTTATTTAAACTATGAAATAGTACGCAGTGTACTTCAGCTTGTGCACGGCTGGTATATAATATTGGGTCACGTTTTAAAAAATCTAACGTCATATAGAGTCTCTATCGTACTCATCACATACTTTACTGACCTTATTGAGAAAAAAATGTAGTTTAGACTGTGCTCGCTTTTGTCACTTGTTATTTGAAATAAGCCACTTATATATGAAAATCATAAAATGCTAAAAGATACAACGGTTTGCTTGGACTGCTTCCATGATTGTGGTATGCTTTTACATACGCAAAGCATGTAATTCCACTATAAAAATAACAACTGAGGAGACGAGACTAAAACTCTGTGAGATTTCATAGACTTTTTGTTGTCCTAGTGTCAGTGCTTTGTTCAAACGAGCTGTTTCAAATCTGTTGAAAAAATATGTTTATTAAGTGTATCGCCTACCGGCAGACTCAAGTGGGCTGATCATACAGCGTGAATGCCTGAGAAAAAATGTTGTCACCATTCGATTTCTTGACGTATCAACAAGGAATATGAAGGTTTTCGAGAAACGCAATCAGCTGCATGAATAAGGCGTCGTTTTAGGTTCATATATCCTCACTGTGCACTTCTTGGAATGCCCAGATATCTTTCAGAATCCTCAAGCTTGCGCTCCTTAGAATTTCACTATTCAAACCTATGATTTTACGAAACATACCACTAGTCTTTCTCAGCACCTCCAAATTATGCTAGGATCTTGCTGATAATACTTGCCATTTCTTCCATCGCATTAATTCGTTATATCGATATTCTTGGATCAATCCGTCCGTATTCAGCGGCCTGTAGACCTATTGGAGAATATCAATTCTTCGTGAAGTGCGCTCCAAATAAAGGTGAAGATGAACCAATGCCAAACTTCAAATTTTCAAGAGCACAATTCGGGACAATCGAACATTTGTTTGGGCGCGGTAAATGGCTGGGCATGGCGTACCATTGGTACCTCGCGTACCTGAAGGAATAAAATAGACCCCTTTGTGCGGTCCTTAGCCTCTGGCCCAGCAACTCCTATCCCTACCTCCTCGTGGTACTGGCCGGGGTACGAGTAACCTTGGGGAAGATCGGGTAACCAACCCCCGGTGGGAACTTTGGTCGTATGCTGACAGGGAAGGGGGGGTTTGCTTTTGCTTTTGCTTTTGCCTTTGCAAACCTGCAGCGTCTGTACTCCAGGTTAGGAGCGGCTCACAACAGCGTCTGTTCCCCATGTCAGGGGCGGCTGATCATCGTCCGAGTGCCAGAGAAGGACTCTAAGCTAAACTGCGCACTATGGTCCTCCGAACATTTTGGGGGAATGGTCCTCCGGAAATCTAGGGGGTTGATGTCAGGCCCTGCAAGCCAACCGTAAAAACACATCAGCACAGGAACGTCAACGACAGAATACGGACCGGAACAATCGGCAAAGACCACAGCGACGAAAAAGGACTAGCGATAGGAAACTCGGTACGTGGAACTGCAAATCTTTCAACTTCATTGGAAGTACTCGCATACTCTCCGATGTACTGAAGACCTGCGGTTTCGACATCGTAGCGCTGTAGGAGGTGTGCTGGACAGGAGTATTGGTGCGAACGTTTAGAGGTAATCATACCATCTACCACGAGCTGGGAACAGCTTTCATAGTGATGGGTGATATGCAAAGGCGCGTGATCGGGTGGTGGCCGATCAATGAACGAATGTGCAAGTTAAGAATCAAAGGCCGATTCTTTAACTTCAGCATAATCAACGTGCATAGCCCACACTCCGGAAGCACTGATGATGACAAGGACGCATTTTACGCGCAGCTCGAACGCGAGTACGACCGCTGCCCAAGCCACGACGTCATCATAGGAGATTTGAAAGCTCAGATTGGCCAGGAGGAGGAGTTCAGACCGACGATTGGAAAGTTCAGCGCCCACCGGCTGACGAACGAGAACGGCCTACGACTGATAGATTTTGCTGCCTCCAAGAATATGGCCATTCGGCACCTATTTCCAGCACAGCCTCCCGTATCGGTACACCTGGAGATCACCTCAGCAGACAGAATCGCAAATCGACAACGTTTTGATCGATGGACGGCACTTCTCCGACATAACCGACGTCAGAACCTATCGTGGCGCTAACATTGACTCCGACCACTACCTGGTGATGGTGAAACTGCGCCCAAAACTATCCGTCATCAACAATGTACGGTACCGACGCCCGCCCCGGTACAATCTCGAGCGGCTGAAACAACCGGATGTCGCCAATGCGTACGCGCAGCACCTTGAGGCAGCGTTGTCGGATGAGGGCGAGCTCGATAGGGCCCCTCTTGAGGACTGCTGGAGGACAGTCAAAGCAGCCATTAACGACGCTGCCGAAAGCATTGTCGGATTTGTGGAACGGAGCTCAAGAAACGATTGGTTCGACGAGGAGTGCCAGGAGGTTTTAGAGGAGAAGAATGCAGCGCGGGCCGCAATGCTGCAGCATGGTACGCGGCAAAACGTGGAACGATACAGATTGAAGCGGAAACAGCAAACCCGCCTATTCCGGGACAAAAAGCGCCGCCTGGAAGAAGTGGAATGCCAAGAGATGGAGTTGCTGTACCGTTATCAAGAAACGCGGAAGTTCTATCAGAAGCTCAACACATCCCGCAAAGGCTTCGTGCTGCGAGCTGAGATGTGCCGGGATAAGGATGGGAGCATCTTGAGGGACGGACGCGAGGTTATCGAAAGGTGGAAGCAGCACTACGATAAACACCTGAATAGCGCAGAGAACACAGGCGCAGAAGGTCAGGGCAACGAAGGCGATGGCTACGTCAGCACAGCGGACAGCGGAAACCAACCAGCTCCCACGATGGGGGAAGTTAAGGATGCCATTCAGCAGCTCAAGAACAACAAGGCCGCTGGCAAGGATGGTATCGGAGCCGAACTTATCAAGATGGGCCCGGACAGGTTGGCCGCTTGTCTGCATCGGCTGATAGTCAGAATCTGGGAAACGGAACAACTACCGGAGGAGTGGAAGCAAGGCGTTATATGCCCTATCTACAAAAAGGGCGACAAACTGGAGTGTGAAAATTATCGTGCGATCACCATCCTAAACACCGCCTACAAAGTGCTATCCCAGATTCTCTTCCGTCGTCTATCACCTATAGCAAACGAGTTCGTGGGAAGTTATCAAGCAGGTTTTATCGACGGCCGCTCGACAACGGACCAGATCTTTTCCGTGCGGCAAATCCTCCAGAAATGCCGTGAGTACCAGGTCCCTACACACCATTTGTTCATCGATTTCAAGGCGGCATACGATAGTATCGACCGCGTAGAGCTATGGAAAATCATGAACGAGAACAGCTTTTCCGGGAAGCTTACAAGATTGATCAGAGCAACGATGAACGGTGTGCAAAACTGCGTGAAGATCTCGGGCGAACACTCCAGTACAAAGTACATGCTGGTTGGCGGAACTGAGCGCGACAGGACCCGCCTAGGAAGCAGTGTTACGATAGACGGAGATACCTTCGAGGTGGTGGACGAGTTCGTCTACCTCGGATCTTTGTTGACGGTTGACAACAATGTTAGTCGGGAAATATGGAGGCGCATCATCAGCGGAAGTCGTGCCTACTATGGGCTCCAGAAGAAACTGCGGTCAAGAAAGATTCACCCCTGCACCAAATGTACGATGTACAAAGCGCTCATAAGACCGGTAGTCCTCTACGGGCATGAGGCGTGGACTATGCTCGAGGAGGACTTGCAAGCTCTTGGGGTTTTCGAACGCCGAGTGCTAAGGACGATCTTCGGTGGCGTACAGGAGAACGGCGTGTGGCGGCGAAGGATAAACCACGAGCTCGCTCAACTCTACAGCGAACCCAGTATCGTGAAGGTAGTTAAAGCTGGAAGGATACGCTGGGCAGGGCATGTTGCAAGAATGCCGGACAACATCCCTGTAAAGATGGTGTTCGCTACGAATCCGGTCGGAACAAGAAGGCGTAGGGCGCAGCGAGCTAGGTGGATTGACCAGGTGCACCAGGACCTGGAGAGCGTGGGTCACAGTCGAGGATGGAGAGAAGCGGCCATGAACCGAGTGAATTGGCGAATTATTGTTGGCGAGGCTTTATCAAGATAATTGATGTAAAGCCAAATAAGTAAGTAAGTAAGTAAGAACATTTGTTTGAGCTGAAAACTTAATTGATTGGTCACCACCAGCTAGTAACCAATCGATTATGTTTTCAGCTAAAACAGATGTTTGATTCTTCATTTTTTTAATTGAGGTTTGGCTTCGATTCATCTCCACCTTAAGTAGCACTTAACTAGATTTAGAGTTCAAGATAGTAAAATTGTTCGAAATACGTAAAGCACCGAAAGGTTAAAACATTCGAAATTTTATCCCTAAATAGATCCCTTCTATAAACAAAGCATCTCTAGAAATTAATTTAAAAAATCTTACCATGCAGGTATCTCAGCCTCACACAAAAGCCCATAAGCATTCCTTAAATTCAATCCCGACATGGAACGGCAATATTTCATGAACAGCTTCAAATTACCTTCCTGTACGATAACTTCGAATGATAGGATCGTCGTTATTGCTGCCAGGGGAAATCAAACAGGACACAATCGAAAAGGAACCGGATGATATCCATAAATCACAATCTACTACCTACAAGCCGAAACGAATGAAGGCGAATGATGACAACACCAGAAATCAAATGTTGTCCCCCATTAGGCCTCCTGGACCAGTGCGTCATCGTCGTCGTCCTTGCCGTAGTACTTCAGGCGGAGAGATTTCGCAGACCAGAACCAACAACCCTCAAGGCAACGGTTCTTCCAGCGGCAGACATGGTGTGTTTGATTTATTACTTAAAACAATAATTTTATGACCGGCCAGCTCGAGGAAGCGATGTCTCAATTCGGTACGAAATGTGAAAAGTCTTGCTTTAACGACCGTTGTCCAGATGTGCCTTGATGCTGGGGTTGACTCGTAATATAACGGCTTAGTCAACGTGGTAGCTGGATGGGGCGATCTCAGACTTCAGTTGGTTTGGTGGATGAATTCATCCGGTGTCGTACAGTGGAATTAATAGAAAGCAATGAGATCAAAATGTCAGCTTTCCACAGTTTCATAAAATTATAAATGTTTTGCCATTTTTTCCGGCACATTTGTTCATATTTTATTTCGTATTTCAGTAGAACTTAAGGAACACTCAAAGTTATATTCAAAACATGCACTATCACCCCACAGTTATGGATCAAAGTTTGATTAAACGGAGAATATCTTATCAAACAAAGTTGCAATGGATTACCTGCTTTGCTCTGTCCATAGTTGATCAGCAATAGTTTACTCATATTATTTTCTATGGGGAATGGCTTTAATTGTAAAAATATTTAATAGACGTGAAAGTCGTTTTTATTACGCACAACCGGTACTATATATTTTTCGAAAATTGTTCCCAGTTTTGAGAAATAATTTGTTAGATGCATTTCGCATTTTCCTTGTTACCTTTTAGCGATTTTTCGTACATAGACACTAGCGCATGTGCGTTACTATGTGGTGATTAGCGAATCAGACCATGCATATGAGTTGCATGCAGAAAACCTTTAGCCTTATATAAAGTCAACCATATTCATTGAAGCGCTGAATTATAACTGGAACTTCCGATAAGATTTTTTGAGGAACTCTTGTTAACGGAATCCTTAGAAGTTCTTGGAGAATCTCCTGGAGGAATTAAGGGACGAACTCCCGGGGAAATTACATGATAACTCCCGGAGGGATCCTGGAAAAACCCAAGATCATTCATGGAGGAACACCTGTGGGGTTCCTGGACGAACTCAAGTAGAATTTCTGGTTGAGCTACCAGCGGGATTCTTCCAGCAACTTGCAGGGAAATTTCTGAAGAAAGTACGGTGGCATCTTTGGAGGAACTCCGGAAAAAATCTGGGAAAAACTCCTGATAAATATTGGAAGGAACTTCTGAGGAATCGAAGGAGTATCTGGATGAACTCTAAAAAACTTCCCGGAGGAATTACGAGGCATTTGCGGTGGAGCTCCGAAAAAAATCATGACTCCGAACGAAGTCCCAAGAGGTATTGCTACTAGAATCCCCCTGATTTATTCCTGGAGAAAATTCCCGAAGGAGTTTGAGGAAGACATCTTTGGAGGAATTCTTGAAATTCTAGGAGAAATTCCTGGTGGAAATTTCGCAGAAATTTTTTAATGAAATTTCTGAAGGATTCATTTCATTTATTTAGTTAACATCTACACAGATAACACTGAATCAACAATTTCACGCCACAATACTCGGTTCGTGGCCGCATCTCTCCATCCTCGGTTCTGCCCCACGCTCGCCAAATTGATATGCACTTGATCCGCCCACCTAGCTCGCTGCGCTCCACGCCTTCTTGTACCAACCGGATCCGAAGCGAACACCATCTTTGCAGGGTTGTTGTCCGGCATTCTTGCAACATGCCCTGCCCATCGTATCCTTCCAGCTTTGGCCACCTTCTGGATACTGGGTTCGCCGTAGAGTTGGGCGAGCTCGTGGTTCATCCTTCGCCGCCACACACCGTTCTCCTGCACACCGCCGAAGATCGTCCTAAGCACCCGACGTTCGAAGACTCCAAGTGCTTGCAGGTCCCCCTCGAGCATCGTCCACGTTTCATGCCCGTAGAGGACTACCGTCCTTATGAGCGTTTTGTACATGGTACATTTGGTGCGGGCGTGAATCGTTTTTGACCGCAGCTTCTTCTGGAGGCCATAGTAGGCCCGACTTCCACTGATGATGCGCCTCCGTATTTCACGGCTAACGTTATTGTCAGCCGTCAGCAAGGATCCAAGGTAGACGAACTCGTCGACCACCTCGAAAGTATCCCCGTCTATCGTAACACTGCTACCTAGGCGAGCCCTGTCGCGCTCGGCCCCACCAGCTAGCATGTACTTTGTCTTGGCCGCATTCGCCACCAGTCCAACTTTTGCTGCCTCGCGTTTCAGGCGGGTGTACAGGTCTGCCACCGTTTCAAATGTTCGGCCGACGATGTCCATATCATCCGCGAAGCAAACAAATTGACTGGATCTCGTAAAAATCGTACCCCGGCTGTTAAGCCCGGCTCTCCGCATAACACCTTCTAGCGCAATATTGAACAACAGGCACGAAAGTCCATCACCTTGTCGTAGTCCCCGGTGGGATCCAAACGAACTGGAGTGTTCGCCTGAAACCTTCACACAATTTTGCACACCTTCCATCGTCGCTCTTATCAATCTCGTGAGCTTCCCGGGAAAGCTGTTCTCGTCCATGATTTCTGAAGGAATTCCTGAAAAAAAAATGGAAATGGAAAAAAAATGGAAATCCCCTGAAGAATTCCTGGAGGAGTTCTTGGGAATATCTCCGGAGAAATCCTTTAAATCTTTGAAGGGATTTGTGGACGAAATCTTCGGAGGAATTGCGATTGGAATTCATTTAAGAAATTCCTGATGAAAATCCCCGGAGAAGTGCTTAAAGATGTCTACGAGGAATCGTTGAAATCTCCGAAGGAGTTGTTGAAATCTCCGGAGGAATTTTTGGAGAAAATCACCAGATAAATTCCTGGTGTAAATCCCCAGCGAATTTCCTGGAGGAAAACTCCGGATGAATTCACTGAAAATATCCCCAAAAGAATTTCTGGAGAAAATCCCGGAAAGCATATCTGGACGAAATCCCCCGAAGGAATTCTTGGAGGAAATCCCCGGAAGAGTGCTTGGGGGAAAACTCCGGATAATTTCATGAAAAAAAAATCCTCAGAGGAAGTATTGAACGAAATACTATTGAAAATCTACTGAGGAGTTCTAGGTGGATACTCCCGAAAGAATCCATGGAGAAGACATCCTGAGGAAGTCTCTGGAGAAACCCCTGGAGAAATTCCTGGAGGTAATCTTCGGATAAATTCCTGGTGCAAATCCCCAGCAAACTGTCCAAAGCAAAGTGTCTTAAGGAATTTTTGGAGATAATGTTTGGAGGAATGTATCAATGAATTCCTGGACAAAATCCCCGGAGGAATTGTTATTGGAAATCCCCCGATGAATTCCTAGAGAAAATTCCCGGAGCAGTTCTTGGTGGAAAACCCTGGAGGAAATCTGGAGTAACTCCAGAAGAATTCTTAGTGGAACTCCGGAGAATTTCCAAAGAGCTACAAGAGGAACTCTGAAAAAGTCCTGTAAGAATTCCGAAAAAAAAAACAGGAGGAAATCCTAAGGAATTCCAGATGGAGCTCAGGAAGAATTTCCGGATGAAATCTGAAGGAATTCTCGGAGGAACTTCAAAGAAATTCAATGAGAAACTCCGAAGAAATTCCATGAGAAACTCTGACGAAACTTTTGGAGGGTCCAAAGGAATTCCTGCAGGGACTCCGAAGGAATTGCTGGAGGAACTGCGGAATAATTTTTAGAGAATCTCCGAAGAAACTCCTAAAAAAAACAATGGAGGAAATCACGGAGTTACTCTGGAGCTCCAAGAAATTTATGAAGGAAACCCCGTAAGGATTCTCGGTGGAGCTCCGAAGGAATTCCCGGCAAGTATTCTAAAAGAAGTCTTGAGGGAAATCCGAAGAACCTAATAAAGAAACTCTGAAGAAATTCCTAGAAAAACTGCGAAGCTAATCCTGGAGGAACTATGAAGAAATTATGAAGATATCTCCGGAGTAATTCATGGTGCAAATCCTCATAATAATTGACGGAAGAAATCTCCGTATTAATGCTCTGAAAAAAGCTCTCGAGGAAATTACTGGAGATAATACCAGGAGGAGTTTCCTAATTAAATCCCCGGAGAATGGATTCTGAATAATTCCTTTTATTCAGAAAGTCCCGAACGAAATTCCCGAGAAATAGCTATTGGAATTCCCCCGAGAAATTCCTGACGAAATTCCACAGAAGATTTCTTAGGAATGAATCCTTGAAATCTCCAGAGGAATCACTGGAGGAAATCCTGAGGATAATTCTCAACGGAATCTCGAAAGAATTCCTGGACAAAAACCCCGAAAGAATTACTATTGAAAATCCCCTGAGGAATTCCTGGACAAAATCCCCAGTGGAGTTCTTGGGGGAAATCTCCGAAATAGTTTTTGGAAAAAATCTCCGGATAAATTTCTGAAGAAAACCCCGAGAGAATTCCTTAGAGAAATCCCAGAAGGAAGCAGAAAAGCAAATCACCGGGAAAAAAAAACCTCTAGAAGAGTTCCTGGAGGAAATCTCCGCATTAATTCGTGGAGAAAATTCCCGGGAAATGTCTGAAAGAAATATTGAATACCTTCACCCTAAAAAAATCCTGGATGAAATCCCCGCAAGAATTTCTAGACAAAATTTCCAGAGGAATTCTTGGACGAAATCTGTGGAAGGGTTACTATTGGAATTCTCCTGAGGAGTTCTTGAAGAAAATTCTCAGAGTTGTTCTTGGGGGACATCCCCGAAAAAAATTCTTTAAGGAATCTTCCGATACAACCTACATTTCTTTGGAAATTCCCAGAGGAATTTATTAATAGATACCTGGAGGAATTCCTGGACGAAATCCCCGGAACAATTCTGGACGAAACCCCTACTATTGGAATTTCCCTAAGGAATTTCTGGAGATAATGCCCGGAGTAATTCTTGGGAGATATATTCGGAGGAATCCTGGAAGGAATTGCTTCTATAAATCCCCAGAGTTATTCCGGAAAAATCCTTGAAATCTCCGGAGGAATTCCTGGACCAAATCCCCGGAGGAATTCCTGGCGAAAATCCCCGGAGGAGTGCTTGAAGATTTCTCCGGCGAAATTCCTGGTGTAAATCTCTGCGAAATTTCTGAGAAAAACCTCAAATGAATTTTCTGAAAACATCCACCAAAAAATTTTTGGAGAAGATCCCTGGAGGAAATCCCCATTTTGGACCAAATTCCCAGAGGGGTTTCTGGACGTAGTCCCCGGAGAAATTCTTGAGAGAATCCCCGAAGGTTTTTTGGGCGGAAATCTCTGGCGGAATTGTTGATAAAATCTCCAGAGGAATCCCATGAGAAAATCTCCGAATGAATTCCTGAAGGAGTTCTTAGGGGAAAACCCCGGAGAAGTCAATGGAAAAAATCCTCAGAGGAAATCTTGGATGAAATCCTTGGAGAAAATGGTATTGAAAATCCACTGAGGCGTTCTAGGAGGATGTCCCCGAAGGAATCCCTGGGGGAGATCTCCTGAGAAATTCCAGGTGAAAATCCCCAGAGAAATAGCTGTAGTAAATCTCCAGATGAATTTCTGGACAAAATCCCCAGAAGAATTGCTATTGGAAACCCCCCCCCCCCCCCCCCCCCCCACGAACAATTCCAGGAGGAGTTCTTAGTGGAATTTCTGTTCTTCACATGTTTGATAGAATTCCTGGAAATTCTCCTGTAAATTTCTGTTGAGGAATCTTCAGATGTGTACCCGTAGACATTCGTGGAGGAATTCATGTACGAATTTATGTAGGAATTCCTACAGGTTTCCCCGGAAAAATAGGCTGATGATTTATGGATGAATTCTTGGAGAATTCCTCGAAGGAATTGCTAGAAGAGGAATAAATATTGTTAAAAAAAACAGCAGCGATGGAGTTTTTTTTATTCCTTATGTTTATTTGAAAGGCACTCTGTGCTCATGGCCGCCACTGTGTTGGAATCATACTTCTTCTTTATCGATACAGATTCCATTCTTAACTATTCTTAATTTACATCACTCTCTTCTACTTTTTTACTCTCATACTGAGCAAGTAGGAGAGTGCTCTGCTGTTGGTCCAATCAATTTCAATAAAATCCATAGTCCATTGCACTATGGTCCAGGAATCAGTTTTACGCGGAAAGATGCATTTTGAGCTTTGGAATGAAACATTAGACAAAAATGGTCTTCTACAAAGTTGTTTGTATTAGTTAAGCCCTTTGTTTGATGTTATTAAAAATTAGGGTGGACCACATTTTCATAGAAATTGTGTAACTAACTTTCTTATTTGAATAAATTATATTATACATGCTTCAGCAAAGTTGTAGACCATTCAATTTCAAGCAACTTTGCTGAAAAAAGTTTTTTTGTATCTCTTAAATTGACCGATTTAGAGCTTTTTTCCTACGGTGACATAGGGTGGTCCGAACAAAACTGGTTTTCTGGCTCTAGAGTTTTCAATTCAAATTTCTCATCAAAGTAGTCTATGAAACACTTTTAGAGCTTTGAAAAATGCGTAATTTGGTGAATGAAGAAACTCGCTATCTCCTTCCGTTTAGGAGTTATTGTTGTTTTTCTCTCAAAAACATGCCTACTTTGATTGTGAATATCTCTGATTGGGGCAAACATAAAAAATATCTTTTGACGGTATTCAAAAGACAAAATAAAATTATATATTGTATCAAAAAATTACAGATGTGTTATTTTTGTAACTCTAATAAAACGTCTTGAAAAACAAAGGATTTTAAGCAGAAAAACTTTAATAACTTTTGAACCAAAATAGATATCAACAATATTTTTGCATGAAAATTTGCGTTTTGTTAAGTTCTAAAAGTCGTTCATATACGACTTTGACGAGAAAATAATATTAAAAAAACTAGAGTTGAAAAACTTATTTTTGTTGGACCACCCTGCGATGATTAGGAAAAAATGCTCTAGATTGGTCAAATTTTGAGCTACAGAAAAACTTTTTTTGGCAAAGTTGATCAAAATTACAAGTTCTACCGCTTTGCCTAAGAGCATATACCAGTATTTTTGCAAATAAGAAAGTTGATTATATGATATGTGTGATATTGTGGACCACCCTAGTTTCAAATGACACAGTATGTAAGCTAACATTTTTAGAAACAATTTTGTAGAAGATCATTTTTGTCTGAAATTTCATTTTCATGCTCAAAATGCAAAATAATAAAGAAATACATACTATGAAAATCTTCAAAATAGTTTTAGAGCCCTATCTTTCTTATTTCGGATTTCTCGTCAAAGCGGTCTATGAACGACTTTAAGAACTTAACAAAATGCAAATTTTCATACAAAAATATTGATGATATCTATTTTGGTTCAAAAGTTATTAAAGTTTTTCTGCTTAAAATCCTTTGTTTTTCAAGGCATTTTATTAGAGTTACAAAAATAACACATCTGTAATTTTTTGATACAATATATAATTTTATTTTGTCTTTTGAATACCGTCAAAAGATATTTTTTATGTTTGCCCCAATCAGAGATATTCACAATCAAAGTAGGCATGTTTTTGAGAGAAAAACAACAATAACTCCTAAACGGAAGGAGATAGCGAGTTTCTTCACTCACCAAATTACGCATTTTTTAAAGCTCTAAAAGTGTTTCATAGACTACTTTGATGAGAAATTTGAATTGAAAACTCTAGAGCCAGAAAACCAGTTTTGTTCGGACCACCCTATGTCACCGTAGGAAAAAAGCTCTAAATCGGTCAATTTAAGAGATACAAAAAAACTTTTTTCAGCAAAGTTGCTTGAAATTGAATGGTCTACAACTTTGCTGAAGCATGTATAATATAATTTCTTCAAATAAGAAAGTTAGTTACACAATTTCTATGAAAATGTGGTCCACCCTAATTTTTAATAACATCAAACAAAGGGCTTAACTAATACAAACAACTTTGTAGAAGACCGTTTTTGTCTAATATTTCATTCTAAAGCTCAAAATGCATCTTTCCGCGTAAAACTGATTCCTGGACCACTGTGCATTGCTCTTGCAGTGGTTCATTTTGCCGTGTTCCTGAGTCGTTTGAGACTAGCCGCCTTCGAAGAGTCAGTTTGTCTCAGTCACCATCTGATATTGACGGAGGATGGATGTGCTCCCCAAAGCACGGCCCTCCGTGCGGCGTCTTCTGGTAGCTGGACGGGGTTTTTTTTTGTGGAGGAGCTAGGAATCAAACCCATGACTTTCCGCTTATGAAGCGAAATGCGTAACCTCACGGCCACAGACCCTTCCCAGCAGCGATGGAGTATTGTTCCTTTTTTACTTACTTCGAATTAGTAGGAACTACAGACGGTAGTTGTTTCAACGAGAAAAACCGAACTGGTAAACAAACAGGTTTCAAACCAGTTTTGGAATAGCTCAAATGTTAGTCCAAATCCGACCAAAAATGGACCAGGCAGTTTGCCTGTTCTAAAAAAAATAGACCAAAAAACTGGAATGAAATAAAATTGGTACATTATCTGCAACATCGGTGCAAGATCCAATTTTCAATACGGTCCAAAAATTTGGAATCAATCGATGATTTGTACCACCGGTGAAGTTGCCCTTACACACCATTCGTTTACCTCGCAGATAAATTGCTGTTATAATGTTTCGATGAGTCGATTGGATCCATAATAAGAATCCTCCTCTTGCAGTATTTCCGAAAACAACAATATTCTGCTGTGCCAGGGAGGTATTTTTGTTTTGTACAGCGTCACCATGATTTTTTTTTCTGAAAAATTACCCTTAGTTGTTCCATAACTGTAGGTTAATTGTACCTACCAAATCTATGTGTATTAGTCTTCAATTCAGTTTCAAGCTCGGTCATTGTTTAATTATTTTTTTCATATCTCTTTAAATACTTGATTTTAAAAATTATTTAACGTTCAAATTTCAAATTTTGGAAACTTATGAATGGCAGCTAGATTTTGAACATTGCCGATTGAAGTTTTATTCATTCTTAAAATAAATCTACATATAATGTTTACAGTACTTTCACAGAATCGTCAACAGGACATTTCCATAAAAATGTTTGTAAATACACTTGGATAAAAGTGTATCCAGGATTTTTATCTCTTGGATATTTTGACAAGATCTGAAGCGAATTTGTAATAAAACTTTAAGCAGGTTTCTTTTGAAATATTGGAAGCATTGTCAAAGATTTCTAGGGAGATTGCGAAATAAATATTTGGTGAGATTCTGAAAAAATCTTAGGCCTAATCTATGTAAAAACCCTGGGCAGGATCCTCACTTAATTCTGACCAATATTTTAGCAAAAGCTTTATCGCAATTTGCACACATTCCGGGCCTTGATTTTTACAAACTCCAATGCAGAATTTTAAATAATAATAGGTCGATTTCTGGCCGCTGTATCATAACACTGAAATGCTACAAATATTTATACAAGAAAACGTCAGAAGACGTTCCGGTATTTCCAGAATGTTTTTCATTATTGGCGGGTAACCATTTAGAATAGAATAGGATAGTAGGTCAGAGTCTGGTCAAAAGCTGAGTATTATTGCTGAATATTATTCTTAAAGAATCGAACAATTGTGGGGTACGTACTTCAAAATATTCTTGGCTAGATTATTAAAGATTTCGAAAGGGACTCTCACAATACCCAGCAGGATGTTTAGCGGCTATTATAAATTTCATTTGTTCCAAAGTAATTTGCTTCCTTCACTGATTTTCGTCACTTCTCATGAACCTCAATTACGGATTTTTCTCAGATTTCATGCAAATATATGTGCATATAAAAAGTGGTTCAGAATGTCTTTATATGTATGTTTCATACCCAAATCCTAGTAGAACTTAAATAATAGAAAGTTTGAATGTTGACTGAACGATTATTTTCCGCAAGTAACATACAACTTTCCGTGGTGAGAAGATGTGAAACTATCTGCAAATTTTTTCAGTAAACTTACAATTATCTGTCTCTTTAGCTGGCAATATTAATAATATGAATAATTTAATTTGATACTCTTAATGTAATTTTACTTGCAATTTCATTGAGACCCACCAATGTTTTATGATATAAAACTAAAGACCTGCAATTTCTGCTGATTGCTTTCTGCATTTAATTTGAGAAATGATTTTCAAAATCTCATTTTCTGACTCGTAATGCGTATTGTAAATAACACTAAATATTTTTCTCGAAATTCTCATTTTATGTGATGCAAATATGTTGGGTTTCCAAACTCAATATTCAATACATTTTTTCTAGTTTTTCCAATATCAAAAGGAAATTCATAAATTAAATAAATAACCCTGAACTCCTCAAGATAGATTCAACTGTTTTTGTATCAAATTAAAATAGACTGGATATATTAATTCTCAGAGATAATACTCCCGCTGTATCCATGCATTGTTTCAAAGTGTTTAAACAATTATTGGTTGATAGGGATGTTGAAAGCTCCAGCCTACTCCACGAGAATACATGGCCACATTCACCTAAACAAACACACATTCTCTTTCAAACATCAGAAAAGTCATGAAAAATGGTAAAATCAGCGGCATGCAGAAGAAACAAACTAAACGATAGACTGATCAAATTTTATAAAAAAAATTAGCCAAATGTATTTCAAACAACATCCGAAAGAGAAAACAAAACAATACATGAACATACCTCGACGAGTCGCGTTCCCGTTGTGGCGTTCCGAAGAGACTCTTCCGTTGGCGCTCCGGCGTTTTCGGAGCGGAGAACTTCCGTGCGGTCAAACGTGGACTGCTGATTTGTGGCTGTAGCTTTTCACTGCCCTGGATTCGCAAAACCAAATCCGCAGTTGAAGTCCGTGTTGAAGTTTTTTTTTCGGTAGATGTACGATGTGATACGACACCGTCCGTTGGAGAGGCAGATAAATGAAAAAGATAGACGAAATCACAAATCAAATCGCGCGATGATAAATTCTAGACTCAACACGAATGATGAGTTTTATGAGGACGAGATCCGTTTTAGAAATGGCCAGAAGGGGTATGATTCTATTAATAGGGGGAACTGACCAGCCGGTTTGCAATAAATTATATCTGTTGCCATCACTAGTTATGTGGCTGCAGAATCAACAGGGCAGATAAATACATCCGATGGGCTAATGCATACGTATTGCTAGTAGATATGCTATAAACAATTGAGAATTGGTGCAGTGCGCATCGAACTCTCGTGTTGTGCGAATACAAATTGTTTCTAGTCTTGGAAATTTTGAAAAACTGCCTAAAGCAATAAAACAAAACTTTTCAGTGCTATTTTTTTCTGTTCCTAATGATCCTTTTTTGAACTTTGTTTGGACCCGTGCCTTCGATTTTTGTTGGACCCGTTAGTGAATGCTAGCGGTGGTAAACCTTTTTGGATACCATCTAGGAAAAAAACTGTTAGAAGTTTCGTTTTTTTACTTAACATGGTTGCAATCACGAACCAAAGGAATAGCGAATCTCTGAAATTTAATTAAACTTTGAAATTTCAGTAAAAGTTCATTAATTGGTCTCGCAAAAGTGATTCTATTGATTACAAACTTTAAGGTAAGTATCATGAAGGCATAACTGTAATGGTCAATTCTATCGATCGATTTTGTTTTTTGACACGTGTAATTTAGTCTAAATTCGAAAAAATACTATGCAGTACGAAGAGAAACGATGAAAACTTCCTACTGAGAAAAAAAACCGCCCAAGTAGTATAATTTTGAACAACATTAATTCAATCCAAATATTTCACTTCACCATCCCATTCAAATCAAATCAAAAACTTAATACCACCGGAAAAGGGTTGAATTTCACAATTCGTGTAGTTTCGTGCTCAACTCCACACTGAGTCGAATGCATTAATTTACCGAGAGTAACGTTGGCAGTATGCGGTAACACTTTACATCCAGTAGCAGATTGTTGCCTTTGATATAAGCGCAAAGTCGGGCTTAACGAACCCTTAATTCTGTAAATTGCACGTATGCGGCTTTGTTCACCAGTTCATCTAGAATAATGCAAATTAGTTCTTCACAGTAGGTAGTGTGTACTCTTCCTTCCCGTGCCTCGGTACCGTAAATTCGGGTGTAATTGATCAGTAGGGTGAAATTGATCACCGTGTCACGCGTTTTTATTTCTTACTAATAGTGCACCAAGCTCATTGCAACTTATAGTAAATGAACGTTTTTTATCTTAAATAATGTCTAATTGTGTATAGTGAAGTTTTTTGTGCCACAGAATGTTTATTTCTATGAAAATAATGTAAAATTCTAGAATCAAGCTTAGTGTGAAATTGATCATCATCTATAAACTTCTAGTTCTAAACAAGGATTGGGACATGGTGTAAACCTGAAAGTTTGTGAGGATGCTAACAATATATCTCCAAAACAGATTTTACTATCAAAAACTCTTACCAATTTGCTCGTTTTGTTGAAAAATTCAATTTACTGCAACAAAGTAGGGAAAACCTTTGGAAATTACCTACATTTAGGCGTTTTTCGTGGTATTCATGAAATTTAATTATTGATTACTTACTTGATACTTGATGGGCAACAATTCCTTGCTATTGCGTTGAATCTACGCCGAATGAAGAAGCCTTCTCCATTGGACCCGGTCCTGGGCCAATCGCTTCCTGTCGCCCTGAACGTTAAGCGACCTTAAATCCTCCTCAACTGCAAAAAGCCATCTGGTGCGCGGCCTTCCACGGAGGCGACGGCCTCTCCCTGGTTCTCTGCTGAATATTAGTTTAGCTTGACGTTCCTCCGACATGCGAGCTACATGCCCAGCCCACCGCAGCCTGCCGTGTTTTATACGCTTAACAATATCCATTTCGTTATAGACTTGGTATAACTCGTGATTCATGCGACGCCGCCAGATGCCATTGTCCAATTTACCGCCGAGTATTGTTCGCAGCACTTTACGTTCAAAGACCCCAAAAGCTCTCCGGTCGACCTCTTTCAACGTCCAAGATTCGTGGCCGTACAGAGCTACCGGAAGAATTAGAGTCTTGTACAACGCGAGTTTGGTCTTCGTCTGTAAGCTGCGGGACTTTAGCTGGTTACGAAGTCCGTAAAAAGCCCGACTCGCAGCTGCAATACGCCTTTTAACCTCGCGGGTAACATCATTATCGCAAGTCACTAGAGTTCCAAGGTACACAAATTCTTCAACTACTTCAAAAATATCACCACCTATCACCACCTCACTACCAACATCACCTATGGGCCCACGATGTCTACCAGCGACCATGTACTTTGTCTTCGTGGTATTGATACTGAGCCCAATTCGTGTTGTCTCCCTTTTAAAAGGCACGTATGCCTCTTCCACGGCTCGGCGATCAATCCCGATTATGTCGATATCGTCCGCAAAACCAAGGAGCATATACGAACGTGTGATAATAGTGCCATTCCTATGCACGCAAGCTCTCCTTATTGCTCCTTCTAACGCTATGTTGAACAATAGGTTTGAAAGTGCATCGCCCTGCTTCAATCCGTCTAAGGTTACGAAGGATGTGGAAATCTCATCCGCAACACGTATACTTGATTTCGATCCTTCCAACGTTGCACGAATCAGTCTAATCAGCTTCGTCGGAAAGCCATGTTCCATCATTATTTCCCACAACTCGTTTCTTTTAACTGAATCGTACGCCGCCTTGAAATCAATGAACAGATGATGAGTCTGCAAGTTGTACTCCCGGAATTTATCGAGGATCTGTCGCAGGGTAAACATTTGATCCGACGTCGATCGGCCCTCACGAAAACCAGCTTGGTATTCGCCGACGAAGGACTCTTCAAGCGGTCTCAATCTGTTGAACAGAATACGTGACATAATTTTGTACGCCGAATTGAGGAGCGTTATTCCTCGGTAATTGGCGCACTCCAATCTATGCCCTTTTTTGAAGAGAGGGCAGATGAGGCCATCCATCCAGCTAGCAGGCAGTTCTTCTTCCTCCCATATCCTTAGTAGAATATGGTGAATTATTCTATGCAGCTGCTCACTACCGTGCTTGAGAAGTTCGGCCGGGAGCTCATCCTTCCCAGCAGCCTTGTTGTTCTTCAGCTCTTTAATCGCCTTCTTAACCTCATCTAGAGATGGAGGCTCCACAGCTTGACCGTCGTTGTCGATGTTCATTCTGTTCTCCGATGCTCTATCGTTCCCTCCATTCAGCAACGTTTCGAAGTGCTCTTTCCACCTGGCAGCCACCATCGTTTTATCTGTCAGCAAATTACCTTCACGGTCGTTGCACATGACGGGAGACGGCGCTGACTTTCTCCGCACGCCATTGACAGTTTCATAGAATCGTCGCATATCGTTCTGTTCCATACAGTTTTGCGCCTCGGCTATCACGTTCTCATCAAACTCTTTTTTCTTCCTGCGATGGATTCGCTTTTCGGCTGATCTTGCTTCCCTGTACCGCTCTCTGTTCAGCCTGGTACCAGACACTAACATCCGACGTCTGGCCACGTTCTTCTCATTCGTCACCCTCTGGCACTCCTCGTCGAACCATCCGCTTCTGGGGCGTCTTCGAGCAGTACCTATCACTTCTCGCGCTGTTTCACTCACCACTCCATGGATTGCATCACATAGATTGTTGAAGTTTTCGCTCACATTGACCTCACCTATCCGCTCGTCCAGCTTTTGGTGGTATTCAGCTGTAACACCGTCTGCTGAGAAGCGCTGGATATTGAATCGCATTGTTCGCTGTGGTCTTGAATTCGCTACAGTTGATAACCGCGCTCGAATTTTACTGACAACGAGGTAGTGATCCGAGTCAATGTTAGGACCCCTGAAACTCCTAACATCGATGACATCTGAGAAATGTCGGCCATCCACCAGAATATGGTCTATCTGGTTGCAAGTATCACCATTTGGATGCCTCCAGGTGTGCTTCCGAATATCCTTGCGTGCAAAGTAGGTGCTGCTGATGGCCATCCCCCTGGCAGCAGCGAAAGTCACTAGTCGTAGGCCGTTGTCATTGGTAACGGAGTGAAGACTCTCCTTACCGATGATCGGACGGAAAAAGTCCTCTCTTCCGACCTGCGCGTTCGCATCTCCGATGACGATTTTCACGTCGTGTTTTGGGCACTCTCCATAGGCCTTATCAAGGCCTTCATAGAACGCGTCCTTCACGTCATCAGGTTTGTCGTTCGTCGGTGCATAGATGTTGATCAGGCTGTAGTTGAAGAATTTGCCCCGTATCCTCAGTACACAGATTCGTTCGCTAATCGGTTTCCACTTCATAACGCGTTTCATCTGCTTCCCGATCACTATGAAACCGACACCATGTTCTGCCTTATCGCCGCCGCTGTGGTAGATGTTATATTTGAACGTAGTGTTGGCGATGGGATCGACCGCCCGGAATTCACGTTCTCCAGATCTAGGCCACCGCACTTCTTGAATGGCGGCCACGCCCACTCCAACCTTCTGCAGTTCACGAGCCAAAAGGCTCGCTCGTCCGGGTTCATTTAACGTCCTGACATTCCAGGTACCAAGTTTCCATTCATAGTCCTTATTTCGTTGCCAGGTCGGTTGCCGAAAATATCGTTCGTTATTTCTTCTTTCTCCATTTTTCGTGGTAGGTGAGAAATTCGGTATGCTACCTTACCGGGGTTGCGCTACCTACATCACGTTGATGGGGCTGCCACCTTAGGTTAGTTGACGTGATACAACATTTCATACTCAGCCGCTGGATACCAGAACAGACGCTGTTTGAGCCGCACCTCCTGGTGAACAGACGCTCGGGACGCACCCCCTCACTCTAGCTGATGTCAGAAGGACAACAGTGCCCAGGTTGCACTACCAGCTAAGTACGCAACCCTTAGCTGGCGGTCTTTGTCATCGTTAGACCCGTGGAAGCGTGAGGTAGGGACTTGCGAGGACCAGAGCTATGTTGGACGCTCCTTCCTGGTTGTCGACTCACCATTTTACAACCCATTGATTATTGATTATTTCCATAAATACTGTCTTGTTAAGAATTTGTCAAGCAGATTTGGATTCAGGAGGCCCAAATTAAGTATGTAAAGTTGATTTCGTAACTAACAATAATAACATTGACAAGTGATCAATTTCACCCCCAAATGGGATTCCCCGATTTTTAATTTTAGACCAGATTTTTGGCACTAACATCATATTTGTTGAAAAATTTCGGTACATGAGCCAATGAGGTTCACCCTCGTACTTGTTTTCCTGCATTTAGTTGTATGATATTGATAACAGTTTAGAAAGCATACCAAGAAAACAGTGAAAAATGATCAATTTCACCCGAAATTACGGTACTCCGAATGGCTCTGGCGCTTTGAACATTGTATACAGGGAGTGAAGTCATGTGGAAGCATAAACCTATCAAAACAACCAGTCGACATGGCTTGATAGGAGTTTAATAGTTTGTGTCTAAAGGGAAGCAGTCAACAATGAGACAGTCTATCCTTCCAGTAAACTAATGATCCACGTGGTCGTTCAGGGCACATACTCTGGTATGAAAACATGATAAATTATCAGGAAGGACAATGAAAAGCTTGTAGGTTAGGTCTTCTTCTTCTTTCTGGCGGTAAGTCCCAACTGGGACAAAGCCTGCTTCTCAGCTTAGTGTTCTTATGAGCACTTCCACAGTTATTAACTGAGAGCTTTCTATGCCAATTGACCATTTTTGCATGTGTATATCGTGTGGCAGGTACGAAGATATTCTATGCCCTGGGAAGTCGAGAAAACTTCCAACCCGAAAAGATCCTCGACCGGTGGGGTTCGAACCCACGACCCTCAGCTTGGTCTTGCTGAATAGCTGCGCGTTTACCGCTACGGCTATCTGGGCCCCTCGAGTAAGGTAGGTTAGGTCTATTCAAATTTAAAAAAAAATGTTTGAAAATCCAATCTCCCTTATGCTCCTCACCAGCCTTACCTTAAAAATAGTGTTCCGTGAAATTTTCAGCTTTCAGGTGATTCAAAAACAATGTAGGGTAATAAAGGAATTACTATGGAGAAATTTTGAGAAAATAAGTAGAAACTTATGATCCCATATTGAAACCTCATTCTTCAAAACTTAATGAGAGATGTTGCTGAAGAAACAAGTTCCTTTTGAGCTGTTTTTTTGGAATTTTTGTACATGTTTGCAGGGCTATGATCCCATATTAAGCTAAATAATAGCAAACAAACTCAGCAAATATCTCTTCTGCTATCGGCCAGAATGAATTCCTCTCTTCAGAAAATTTCTTTATTATGGTTTGAATGAGTTTTTTTCGATGGGATAATAAGTTTGTACTTACATTACAGTACTAGCGTGTGTGGAACATATCTCAAAATTTCTCCATAGTAATTTCCATATAAACAGTGCCTTTGGGCCACCTTTAAATCACCACCTAGAAAGCTGAAAATTTCACAGAACAACTTTTATGGTAAGGATGGTAAAGAACATATGGAAGATTGACTTCTCAAACATTTTTAAATTGTGAACCACCGTAGTGTGGACCTTATTCATTGACGATAGTTAGGTTACATATTAAGCTAAAACGATACACTCAGGGGTCTATTTTGTAAATCGAACATATTCATGTGGCTCTTCTGTAGCTGAGAGTCTGTAGGTACTGTCGACCAAAGTAAGCATGCATATTTCAGATGTCACCCGTCGACTACCATACTAATCCAGTCACATAGAGTGACAACTGCCGAAAAACTCAAGTGACAGAGCTATGTTTAACAAATTTTTTGGTCGACAGTTACTCCAGTTGAGTCGTTTTGCTAGACTCGACTCATAAAATAAAGAACTTAGTTACATCTATAGAAAACGAATCGATTCCCGGTCAGTCCAGGATCTTTTCGTAATGGAAATTTTCCTGACTTCCCTGGGCATAGAGTATCATCGTACCAGTCACACGATCTACAAATGTAAAAATGTAAATTTTGGCAAAGAAAGCTCTCAGCTAATAATCGAAGTGCTCATTGAACACTAAGCTGAGGTCATTGTGTTGAGCTAATTATCTATTGATTCTTCGCTTCTACCAAGAACAATTTAAAAAATATTGCCTTTCAATCTGTTCAATACAATTTCGTTATTAGATTCTTCTGTAAATGGATGGTTGATTGGATTTTAAGAAAGTGGCAATCAAATCATGAGATTCTCCAATGTTCTTTCTGGGAATCTATCAAGAATATTACCATTTTTTTTTTGAAATTTAATTCAAGGAAATTTCACAATATTTGTGTGATTTCCACAGAAGTTATGATCAAAAGGGAAACTAAATCTGCAAACATATTATCTCCTCGCAAGTCTCCTCACAATAGAAAAAATTGGGGCCTTCCTTAGCCGAATGGTTAGAGTCCGCGGCTACAAAGCAAAGCCATGCTGAAGTTGTCTGGGTTCGATTCCCTGTCGGTCCAGGATCTTTTCGTAATGGAAATTTCCTTGACTTCCCTGGGCATAGAGTATCATCGTATCTGCCACACAATATACGAATGTGAAAATGGCAACTTTGGCAAAGAAAGCTCTCAGCAAGTAACTGTGGAAGTGCTCTTCAGAACACTAAGCTGAGAAGCATGCTCTGACCCAATGTGGACGTCATGCCAAGAAGAAGAACAGCAGAATTTCTGGAGATATTTTAAAATTGCTTAGAACACTTAAAGGCGCGAAGTTAATGTTCGCATGATATCTGATATATGCTTCAAATTACAGGATTCAGAGTAATATCAATAGAAGTTTTCACTTATCGGCATAAATTCTCGCATATATCGTGATAAACGGTGTATCTTATATACAGTGGAATTCCGTTTTTGGCACCCCCCGATTTTGGCAACAAAATGGATCCGTATTTTTGTAAATATAATTGCGTATTTTGTTTTAGTCATTAAAATAGCAGATAAGCTTCATACTGACTGCATTCCAGAGCTTCATATTCGTTGATATTCTCCTAAATTACACCAACTAATAGCGCTTTCGTACACACCTTTTCACTTCGAAATGGTTATCTTTTTATAACGTTTTATGTAGCCATTATCTTCCCATCCCAACTCGATTTCATACATTTTTTTTCTCATGCGTACATACTTTCCGACCAACCCACTTGAGTCTGCTGGTTGGTGATTCAATTAAAGAAAACTCCTGTTCTGCAGATTTGGAAATGTTTGTCTGTAGTATGGGTGTACATGTTGATCAATCTACGTTAATTATTCAGAGCTACGTTCTCTCTTAGAGATGCTATATGTCGTTCGATGTTTTTTTAAAGAAGATCCAACATTCTTTAGCAATGGTGCTCAGGCTAGAATATACTAAGTGTCATATCAAGATTTTTAATCAAGTATACTGGCCGCATTAAAAAAAAAAAACAAAAAGTTCTTTACCAAGTCCTGGGGATCGTTAGCTGGTATTAATAGTTTCTTAACTAGATCCTGGAGAATACTTACAAGATTTTAGGGAGGCTTCTGAGAGTTTTAGGCGGATTCTTGAGGATATTGAGTGCATTCTGGAGATTTTTAGCGGACATTAGGGGTGTCTTGTGGAATTCTGAGAATGTATAATTAGCTTTCGAGAATTCCGTGCAATATCTGACGATTCCTAGTAGCTTCGTAAGATTTCTGACGTCCTGTGAATTCCAGGCAGGAAATTGTTGCCTTCTTGCGGTATTTTGAGTATTTATGGAGAAATCTTGAGAATGTTGCATTTGGGAATTGTTGCTTGCTGTCTTGAGACGAGAATTTTCAGCAGTATTGCAGCAGAATCTTAAGCTTCTAAACATTATCCAACGATTTCTAAAGAGCACCTAAAGGTTTCTGTCAGAATCTTGAGCTATCATAGCGGGAACCTGCAAATTTTCTTTGATTTCATATGATTTGTTTCTTCTATTCTAAAACATAATCAGTAATTATTTCAAATTGAAATGATAAGAAGCTCATTTGTGTATTTAACGAAAGGCTAAAATATTAACGTCCCATAAAAAAATATAAAATTTGCATAAAAAATGCAAAATTTGCCAGTAAAGAAACAAGGGTAAAATCAACAGAAAAGTTAAAAATTTCCATAAAAAAATAAAGAAGTGCATAGAAAAAACAAAATTTTCCATAAATAAAAAAATTTTGAGCAATAAATAGATTCAAAAGTGCAGTAGAATCGACAATAATCTCACTAAAAAATATCGAATTTTACATTTAAAAACCTCAAAATGTCCCTATTTTTTTTCACAAAAAGCAAGAAATAATTATAAATTTTCCATAAAAAAAAGCCAAAATTTGCAATAAATAAATAATAATTCGCCCACAATAAATCAAAAATTTCCATTCAGAAAATTAAAAAGAGCAATAGCAGTAAATGCAAAGTTGCAATAAACAAACCCAACTGAGCAATTCAAAATGACAATCAATACATGAAAATGTTGTAGAAAATTCCAATATTTAGGTATAACTTTCCATAAAAATAACGTAATTTTCCAATAATGTGTAATAATGTGTGGAATGGATTTCATAAATTTTCAGTCCATCTGAAGCATTGTTTTCACAATTGGAGCTAATTAGTCGTCGTATGTAGATGCGTTCATTAACGATTCCCGATTCAGGAACCAGAGTTGGCGAAGGTACGTTAGACGAGTTTAGCACAACAAGGTAAGTCTCTGTTCTTCGATAGGTTTCTCTACTGAGCTAGTGGCGAGTAATTTTAAACATAATACGGACTCATAATACCGAAATTCACTTTCATCTTTGGTGTAACTGCCCACAGCAGTTGCAGAAATGTGTTTACTTCGATTGATGAGTTTTTTCCTAATTTTTTTTTTATTTGCATACGAACATAACGCTTTTTAAAGTATCTTCTAATAGGTTCATTTTTAGATCTAATGGGTTGTCTCAGTACTACAAATATGGTTAAGCATGCTGTAACGCTACTTTTGTACCGCATCACCCACTTCATGCAACTACGTCAGTGGTCTAACAACACTTAGCGCGCTCGGCAAAGTTCCATCATGCCGCATAAAGTGTTGCAGCAAATGATGCTTAGTTTGTAAACACCATTTCCCTGGCTGGTGGGGCATGAAAGCATAAGCTTCTACCATCAATGTAGTTGGACATAACCCAAGCAGTGACATAAGTGTTCCTAATATTGGAAGATTAGATATCCCATGTTCCATGTTTCATTTCAACTTTGCCGAAATAATTAAAATTGTAGCGATAAGGTGTATTAAAAAACATATTTTTGTGATTTTTCGAAACCTCGCCACCCCTCCATGTATGATTTTTTGTATGAAACATTATTTTTTTCTATATGGCAAGAAATATTTTTTCAAACCCGGCCAATCTCCCCGCTCTCCCCTCTCCTAAATTCTTAGGTAATTAATTATCGAACTCTAAAATGCAATTACTACATCTACATACGACGACTAATTAGCTCCAATTGTAAAAACAATGCTTCAGTTTGACTGAAAATTTATGAAATCCATTACACACATTATTCACATTATTGGAAAATTACGTTATTTTTATGGAAAGTTTTACTTAAATATTGGAATTTTTTACAACATTTTTATGTATTGATTGTCATTTTGAATTGCTCAGTTGGGTTTGTTTATTGCAACTTTGCCTTTACGGCTATTGCTCTTTTTGATTTTTTGAATGGAAATTTTAGATTTATTGTGGGCGAATTATTATTTATTTATTGCAAATTTTGGCTTTTTTTGTGGAAAATTTATAATTATTTCTTGCTTTTTGTGAAGAAAATAGGGACATTTTGAGGTTTTTAAATGTAAAATTCGATATTTTTTAGTGATATTATTGTCGATTCTACTGCACTTTTGAATCTATTTATTGCTCAAAATTTTTTTATTTATGGAAAATTTTGTTTTTTCTATGCACTTATTTATTTTTTTATGGACATTTTTAACTTTTCTGTTGATTTTACCCTTGTTTCTTTACTGGCAAATTTTGCATTTTTTATGGAAATTTTATATTTTTTTATGGGACGATTAATTGTCTGCCTTTAACGAAATAACGAGCCACATTTGTGGATCATTCATTCTTAAATTTTTCAATGGAATATGCTGATTTATGCTGGAATATGCTGAAATAAGCCAATATTCTGCTTTGAAAAATACCATAGTTTTTGTATACTGCAATTGGTTTTGGTTGTTTATTCTTGCCTTTCTGACTGCAGGTAATCAATCATTATGAGATGCTTTACTTTGCAAGAAAAATATTTTGGAAAGCCATTTCCAACTTACGAAATTTCGACAAATTCGACGGGTTTTAAGGTTCACTAAATTGATCGAAACAAATAAAATTTAGTTTTGTAACACGCATATTTTGTTGCAAATTTCTAAAAACTGGGTAAAAATACTGAAATGCAATACATTTCATTATAATCGTAATGAAATGTATTGCATTTCAGTATTATAACTCAGTTTTTAGGAATTGTTCAGTCCAGAATTGTCATTTTTGCAAATATTGTTTAAACATGATCCATTTATACAAATAATGACCAAGAAGCTTATAAGAAACCACTGAAAGTTTTTAAGCGATATACAATTGACCATATACAATTGACGATATCGATCTAAAGATTATTGGCATAGTCCTACCCTACAGAAATTTCCTTTGAAACTGAACGTTCCAAAGTTTTTCCATCGAAGGTTGACATCAAGCATGGGAAAATTCACTCACCCGAACGCCACCGATATAAAATAGCAAAAAATCTGCTGCTACCGAACATTCAGTGATAGCTGAATCGTACTAGGTAGAGTGTAGCATGAAAGCGTCAAAACCGATTGTGTAAAAGCAAGAATCGGAAGGAACACGAAGAGAAGTGAATACCAATACACTTGCATCTGCGAGGCACGGGTGAAAGCATTAAGCATCCATTCGCCGAATGCACTGAACTGAGTGAGCGGATTCCCACTCACTGAATCATTCCGTAGTGTGGATTGCCAGTCAGTGAACACTCATCAGCACTCAAATCCGAATGCCACTCCAACGGAATCAGAATGTAAACAATCATTCGGTATGCATTCGGTTGCCTTCGGCTTTTAGAATCGGTAGCGACTCAATCAGTTGCCGTTTTTTGTTTCGCTTGGGGCTCGCCGAAGAAGCAGAATGGGCACTGGAAATTGAAACGGCTCGGTTAGAGAAACGGCTTTCTCGCTCCCGACTGTGCGTGGAAGCGAGTGAGGAAAACACAAAAACTGAGTGAGTGTTTCCCATGCTTGGTTGACATAGCAAAATTTTAATAATATTCTCAAAACCAAATATAAAATGAAAATATGGGTTCCGATATTGGCACGGTTCCGTTTTTGGCAACCAAATATTCCAGCGTTGTTATCAAATAAACAGTATAGGTATAAATTTAAAAAAAGAATTGAACAAAAAACTTGCGAATAAAATCGATTTAAAAATAAATACCGTAATCCGGGGTAACATTGATCTGTTTTTAGGATATTTCTTACTTTTACTTTTACTTTTGCTGGCGCTACGTCCTTCAAGACATGACCTGCGCCACAATGTTACGCCAACTAACTCGGTCCATGGCTGCTAACCTCCAATTCCTCGATCGCCCCACACTTCCAAGATCCTGCTCCACTTGGTCAAACCACCTAGCTCGTTGCGCTCCCCTTCGTCTTGTACCGGCCGGATTTGAGTTGAACACCATTTTTGCGGGATTGTTGTCCGGCATTCTCACAACGTGTCCCGCCCATCGTACCCTTCCAGCTTTGGCGACTTTCGTGATACTGGGTTCACCGTATAGTTGCGCAAGCTCGTGGTTTATTCTTCTCCTCCATACGCCGTTCTCACATACTCCGCCAAAAATCTTACAGGTCCTCTTCGAGCATTGTCCACGTCTCATGCCCGTAGAGGACTACCGGTCTTATTAGCGTCTTGTACATGGTACACTTAGTACGGAAGTGAAGTTTACCAGACCGCAAGGTCTTGTGGAGTCCATAGTAAGCACGACTTCCGGCGATGATACGTCTTCGAATTTCTCTGCTGCAGTTGTTATCCGACGTTATCAATGATCCGAGATAGACGAATTCGTCCACCACCTCGAACTCATCCCCGTCGATCGTCACGCGTCTGCCTATGCGAGCTCTATCGCGCTCGGTTCCTCCAGCCAGCAGATATTTCGTCTTCGACGTATTTACCTTCAATCCAACCCGATCTGCTTCACGTTTCAGCCTGGTATACTGTTCAGCAACCACCTGGAACGTTCTTCCGACAATGTCCACGTCGTCAGCGAAACAAATGAACTGGCTGGATTTATTGAAGATCGTGCCCCGCATGTTGAAGCCCGCCCGTTTCATAACACCTTCTAGCGCAATATTGAACAGGAGGCAGGAAAGACCATCGCCTTGTCGAAGTCCTTTGCGTGTTTCAAACGGGTCCGATAAAGCACCCGATATCTTCACACAGCTTTGTACACTATCCATCGTAGCTTTGATCAGTCTAGTCAGTTTCCCGGGAAAACCGTTCTCGTCCATAATCTTCCATAGCTCTTCGCGGTCGATGGTATCATAGGCCGCTTTGAAATCGATGAATAGGTGATGCGTAGGGACTTGATATTCGCGACACTTTTGAAGGATCTGCCGCAACATGAAGATTTGGTCTGTCGTCGATCGCCCGTCCACAAATCCGGCTTGATAACTTCCAACAAATCTGCTTGCCAGTGGCGATAGACGGCGGAAGATGATCTGGGAAAGCACTTTATAGGCTGCATTAAGAATGGTGATCGCTCGATAGTTCTCACATTCTAACTTGTCACCCTTTTTGTATATTGGGTATATTATTCCCTCCTTCCACTCCTCCGGTAGCTGTTCTGTATCCCAGATCCTGGCTATCAATCGGTGCAGACAAGTGGCCAACCTGTCCGGGCCCATTTTAATAAGTTCCGCTCCAATACCATCCTTTCCAGCTGCTTTGTTGTTCTTGAGCTGTTTGATAGCATCCTTAACTTCACCTATTGTGGGAGTTGGCACGTCTCCCTCATCCGCCGTACTGATGAAGCCATTCCTCCTGCTGTCTTGATCTTCCTCCTCTGCGCCGTTTAGGTGTTCATCGTAGTGCTGCTTCCACCTTTCAATCACCTCACGTTCGTCCGTCAAGATACCACCATCCTTATCCCGGCACATTTCGGCTCGCGGCACAAAGCCTTTGCGGGATGCATTTAGTTTCTTGTAGAACTTACGTGTTTCTTGAGAACGATACAACTGCTCCATCTCTTCGCACTCCAACTCTTCCAGGCGGCGCTTTTTATCCCGGAATAGATGGGTTTGCTGTCTTCGCTTCTGTTTGTATCGTTCCACGTTTTGACGGGTGCCTTGCTGCAGCATCATCGCCCGCGCTGCATTCTTCTCGTCCAAAACCGTCTGACACTCCTCGTCGAACCAACCGTTCCGTCGATTTGCTTCCACGAACCCAATGGCACCTTCCGCTGCGTTGTTTATGGCTGCTTTGAGACTACTCCAGCAGTCCTCAAGAGGGGCTTCGGTGAGCTCTCCCTCTTCCGGCAACGCTGCCTCAAGGCTTTGCGCGTATTCAGTTGCGACTTCGGGTTGCTTGAGTCGCTCCAGTTTGTACCGGGGTGGGCGTCGGTACCGAATGTTGTTCACAACGGAAAGTCGTTGGCGCACTTTAACCGTCACAAGGTAGTGGTCCGAATCGATGTTTGCGCCGCGATAGGTTCTGACGTCGATAATGTCCGAGAAGTGCCTTCCATCAATCAAAACGTGGTCGATTTGCGATTCAGTCAGTTGGGGTGATCTCCAGGTGTACCGATACGGGAGGCTGTGCTGGAAGTAGGTACTACGTATGGCCATGTTTTTGGAGGCGGCGAAATCAATCAGTCTAAGGCCGTTTTCGTTCGTAAGCTGGTGAGCGCTGAACTTCCCTATAATCGGTCTAAATTCCTCCTCCTGGCCAACCTGAGCGTTGAGATCTCCGATAACGATTTTGACATCATGGCTTGGGCAGCCGTCGTATTCACGTTCCAGCTGCGCGTAGAAAGCGTCCTTATCGTCATCGTCACTTGCTAGGTGAGGGCTGTGCACGTTGATTATGCTGATATTGAAGAAACGGCCTTTGATCCTCAACTTGCACATTCTGTTGTCGATTGGCCACCACCCAATCACGCGCCTCTGCATTTCGCCCATCACGATAAAAGCTGTGCCCAGCTCATGTCTATTGCCGCAGCTCTGGTAGATGGTATAACCATCCCTATACGTATGTACCGTCGACCCTTTCCAGCAAACCTCCTGCAGCGCTACGATGTCGAACTTGCGGACCCTCAATAATTCGGAAAGAATGCGGGTACTTCCCAAGAAATTGAGAGACTTACAGTTCCATGATCCGAGTTTCCAATCGTTAGTCCGTTTTCGATGCCTGGGTCTATGCCGATTGTTCCGGTCCGAATTTACATTGTATGCTTCTTGTACTGATGATTTTTACGGCTGGCTTGTAAGGCCTGCGCCAACCCCCTGTCTCGCCGGAGGATCATCGTGCACAGCACTGTTTAGAGTCCCACGCTGGCACTAGGACGATGATCAGCCGCTCCTAACATGGAGAACAGACGCTGTTTTGAGCCGCCCCTAACATGGAGAACAGACGCTCTGATAAGCTACACCCTCAGAAGAGAGGAGCCCCCCTTCCCTGTCAGCATACGACCAAGGTTCCACCAGGGTTGGTTACCCGATCTTCCCTACGGTTACTCGTATCCCAGGCGGCACCACGGGGAGGTAGGGATAGGAGTTACTGGACAAGAGGCTAAGGACCACAAATGGGGTCTATTTTATACCTGCAGGTACGCGAAGTACCAATGGTACGCATTGTCCAGTCATTAACCACCCAGGATATTTCTTAAATATTTAATTAAAAAATGCAAATGTTCTGAGTTTTATATGTTTAAAACAAGTACTGCCACCCATAGCTTGTGACTATATACTGTATTTTGTTTTTTGAAAGATTTCAGCATGATTACAAACATGTTTTATGTGATTTTTTCATTAAGCTGATATGGGGTAATTAAAAACACCTCGAACAGTGGAATACGCGTAATTCGTTAATGTTGCCTAATAGAACATAGGATAATCTGCCCATTATTGCGGTATTCCCTATTATTGCGGTATAAGAATTAAACAAAGTTGATCGTTGGAAGAACAGTTTTAAATGGTGCATCAAGAAAAGCCTATAGCCAGTCCCTCTATCTACGGACGGGTTTCGTCAGCGTGAATTTTTAACTTTAGAACCAAAACAATTATATGCAGCTGGTATATCAGTTCAGTATGGATGTGGTTACATGATAGAAATTGAATTTTGAATAAAAATTATATATTTTTGAGAAAAAGCTTATACCGCAATAATAGGACAATGAAAATAGCTTTTTGCCTATTATTGCGGTATCTGTAAATCACATTAAAAAAAATCGATGTTTCAATATTCATTTCAAATGTTAATGCTGGATACATCAATTATATTATTAGGATACTATTTTGTGACATAATTGTTTGTCATTCATACATTTATCTAGTCAAACAAAAGATTTCTCTTTATATTTACTCTGTAGTTGCTCTTATTTACAAATATATCGTAAATATACACAATGTTTCACCAAAAAATCAAAACTAATATACAAGATGATCGCAAGAAAACAATCTTTTGAAATTGCATTGGATTAATGAAAACTAGAGAAACAAATTTTTAAAAGCATCAACATTGTGATTATACTTAAGTCAAAAAATCATTCCTTATACAGCGACTAGTGGTCTCAGATGGAAGAACCTTGTCGTTTTACGTTAACGGAAGAGGAGACGAAACCGGCAGAAAATCATTCGATTCTGTTGATTTGTTGTCGAATCGTGACATAAAGTAATGAATTAGTTTTCTTTACAGATATGTCCAAAGTCACACACACTGACAGTACCGCGCAGTGTCATTAACATGGAGGGTGCATAATTTCAATGCTAGAACATTGTGTGGCATTGAATGTATACTAAATACAATAAAATCTATGATTTTTGGTATGCCGTAATAATAGGATGGCCTACCGCAACGCAACGCAATTTTTGCAAAAATCTATAATAAATATAAGAAAGTAAATCAACATTCATGCTTTGGAAATGTTTCATCAATAAATGATGATGCAGATGGCTTGCCAAACCAAGAATTTCTTCGCAAATGTGGACATCTTCTGAGTGCGGACATGCTCTGGAATGCTGAATATATCCTTGGCCGTGAAAAACAGGTTGCTGGGAATCTGTTTGAAGTCGGCCTTCACATATGTTTCGTCGTCCATGATGCAGCATTCAACTTTCGTCGGCATGTTGAGGTACAACTTCATGGCACGGGTTTTGGCGTACTTGTTCTGCTTCTCGTCGCGATTAGGGGCCTTTTGTACCTTGAAAGTTCGAAGCCCAGCCTTTGTTTTGGCCTTCTGGACAAAACTTCGGCTTAGGTGCAGGTTCTTGGCCACATCCCGAACGGAGGAGTTCGGGTTTCGGTTGAAGGTCCCTACTACGCGGTTGTGATTTTTGGTGTTGTACGTAATACTTTTTCCTTCACTTCTGGGCCACTTAATCACTTGCAACACCGTGGAATTCGCGATTCCCAACGTTTTAGCGATGGAACGATGCGAGAGATCCTTGTTCTCGTGATGAATGCGCAAGATTTTATCACGCACGAGCTGTTCTTTCAACTCTATTTCCGCGAGTTTTTGATCACAGGACTTTAAAACTTGCAAGATGTAAAAAATGCACTATAAACTAAATTTACCCAAATTTTCATTAAATTCTACCCAACGGTTTATAAGTTAAAACAATTTCAAAGTGTGGCAATTTCATCCTGGACACCCTTTATGATCGTGAAAAACTATCCGAACCAAGATCCAGACACGGTCTCAAAAAGCTCAACGCAATCAAGCGACAAACATATCAAACCATAAGATAAGAGAGCAGATTGTTGATCTTTGGTGACGATCTGGAAAAGATTCCAGGAACCGCGAAGAAATCAATCACGAGGTCATCAACTAGACTGACATAAATCGTATAAAACAATTTAAGCTAGTACAAATTAACTTTTGAATCTCAGCTTTTCAGTAGCCTGAAATTTTTCTTGGGTAGCTAACTAGATTTTTATTTCTCACTTTTCATCGCCTAAAGAGAGAATAGGAATATTACATTTAACACATTTCTTCACTGCTATCTCAATTAACGCAACTTTAAGTGAAAACCCTGACGTGAATTTTAAATAAAGCATATTAGGAAATTTATTTAAAAAATATTGCTTTTTCTTTGAGCAATAGCTGGTGGATTAAATCAAGGTTTTTTTTTGCCGCTTGTTTGAAGCGCCCATCGTCATCCCCACCGCAAACCTCATCGGGCGAGAAGGATTTCAACCAGTGTGCCGTCAAATTCAACAATGCAAGTTTTGAAAATATTTCTACCGTGAAGCGCAACATTACTGGCAATACTCACAGCAACAACAGAACTGTCGGTGAATTAAATGAGAGTTTTGGTGAAATTTGCTGTTGCAAATCCAGTGTCCGGTTTGTGAAATTGCTGGCTACGAGATGGCTGAAACCCAAGCCGCTTGTTCAAGCGCCCATTGTCATCGTCATCGTAAACCTTATCGGGCGAGGAGGATTTCAACCTGTTCGCTGGCAAAATGTGTCCGTGTTACTCGATTCCTCACAGTTCAATCGGCCCTTTTCAGGGCCAACATATGTGTACTAAAGAGTTACAGTGAAACCTCCATGAGTCGATGTTCTATGACTCGATATCGACTCATGGAACCATACTAAAAGCAAAATTTCATGGTTGCTATGATGGTCCCCTCAAACAGCTTTCCAAGGCATTAGTTTCAACGACTCGATATTTCCATGAGTTGATGGTCCCTTCAGATATCGACTCATGGAGGTTTGACTGTATTTGTGTAATATTTGCTAATATGTTTGCCACATCCAATCAATCAATGGAAAAGAGTTATTTTGAATTAATTGCTCCAAATTAACGATGATTGGGTATACACTGAAAAATAAATTCTTCAATATAGAGTAAGGTGGGGCAAAAGTTCGACCTTAGTGTTATAATCAAAGTTATCAGGAAAACAATAGCAGATGAAACAAAACAAATACCATACAGTGAACCTTCAACATTTTGGCTTTAATTTTGCTGAACAAACTTGTGTCAAAATATGTACCCATTTTTAGTTATAACAGTTTCAAAATTGATTGTCTTAAACGAACTTTTGCCCCACCGGTGGGGCAAGAGTTCGAATCTAGTGTGGGGCAAAAATTCGCTGGCTGAAACACAAAATATCGATCCGTTTATGACAGGCATACTTTACACCAGCCGTAAACGTAAGTTTGCCGAAAAATACACACTAAATTTTCATCAAAAAAATTGCCCAAAACCGGGTTAAATGTAATAAACTCAAAAATAGCAGTTTTTCGCTAAACTAAGTGGAAATGTAAAATTTTGGTGACAGTTTTCACATGATCAGACAAATGTAGCTAAATTTGATGATAATATGTGGATTTTAGGCAATTTGCAAATTTTTCCGTCATTTTATACATGGGTCGAACCTTTGCCCCGCTGATTCGAACTTTTGCCCCACTATGGGCCAAAAATTGTTTCCAAGCATTTATGCAAAAACTAATACACCTATAAGCAAACTAATGGTAGGCCTAGAAACGCCCTTACATAAAATATTGAAAAAGATTTTATCTTCAATTGGTCCATGCAACGTAAGTTTGAACAAAACTTACAATATTCACGTCGAAAATCAACAAATAGCCATAACTTTTTCAAATCTCAATTGATTTATATGATATTTGGAGTGAAAGTCTCTTAGGCAGCATCCATTTATTACGTAACGCTAAAATATAAATTTTTGACCCCCCCCCCTCCGTAACGCTTTTTGTATGAAAATTTTTAAATTTTTGTATGAGCCGTAACGCTTGAACCTACTCCCCCCCTCCCCCTAGAGCGTTACGTAATTTGTGGATGCCGCCTGAATGGAATAGCATGCGAACCACTATGACATTTATAAGCTTTGTTTTGAATTGATCTAGAAATCTTAAAAAGAAACTCTTACCACACTCGAACTTTTGCCCCACTTTATTCTAATGGCCTAAGCTTCTGAATAGAGTAAGGTGGGGCAAAAGTTCGACCTTAGTGGTATAATCAAAGTTTACAGGATAATAATAGCAGACGAAACAAAACAAATACAATACAGCGAACCTTCAACATATTGGCTATAACTTTGCTGAACAAACTTGTGTTAAAATATTTACCCATTTTTAGTTATAACAGTTTCAAAACTGATTGTCTTAAACGAACTTTTGCCCCACCGGTGGGGCAAAAGTTCGAATCTAGTGTGGGGCAAAAGTTCGTTGGCTAAAACACAAAACATCAATACTTTTATGCCAGACATACTTTATACCAGTCGTAAACTTGTGTTTGCCGAAAAATACACACTAAATTTTCATCAAAAAATGCCCAAAACAGGGTTAATTGTAATACACCCAAAAATAGCAGTTTTTCGCAAAACTAAGTGGAAATGTAAAATCTTTGTGACATTTTTCGCACGATCAGGCAAATTTTGCTAAATTTGAAGATAATATGTAGATTTCAGGAAATTTGAAAAATTTTCCGTGGGTTTATACATGGGTCGAACTTTTGCCCCGCAGATTCGAACTTTTGCCCCGCTATGGGCCAAAAATTGATTCCAACTATTTATGGAAAAACTAATACACGTTAAAGCATCCTTATCATAGGCCTAGAAACGCCCGTACATAAAATATTGAAAAATATTTTATCTTCATTTGCTTCTATGCATCGAAAGTTTGACCAAATATTACAATATTTACGTCGAAAAACAACAAATTGCCATAACTCTTCCAAATCTCAATCGATTTTTATGATATTTGGAGTGAAAGTCTCTTACTTGAATACCATTCGAACCACCATGACATTTTTAAGTTTTGATTTGATTTGAGCTAGAAATCTTAAAAAGAAACTCTTGCCCCACTCGAACTTTTGCCCCACTTTACTCTACATGTAAAGTGATTATTTTGTATTAACACAAAATAATAACACATAATGTCAATAGTAAATCAGAATTTGTATGCAACAAATAGTGTGAAAATTTATTGGATTTTTAGCAGTAGAAATCTTCAATAAGTTCGTGACGGTCTCAAGCCAGGAAATAGAACAGGCAAACGTTATTCAACGTCAACTTGGCGGTCGTATCTTGGAAACAACCTCTTACTTTTTCTTTATTTTGATGGATTTTTTCAAGGATATTCCCAATTATGCATAGTGAGAAAATTCAGGAGGACATTTGACAAAATTCTGACAATTTAAATACAGAAATATTTGAGAATTTTTTTTCTAAAACTTTTGAAAACATCCAGCGAAGACTCACCTTTTAAAATTACAGATGGAATAACCAGATAGAAATTATAAAAAATCTCCTAAGAATTATCTTCTTCTTCTTCCTGGCATTACGTCCCAACTGCGACAGAGCCGGCTTCTCAGCTTAGTGTTCTTTTGAGCACTTCCACAGTTTTTAACTGAGAGCTTTATTTGCCAAATGACCATTTTTGAATGCGTATATCGTGTGGCAGGCACGAAGATACTCTATGCCCTGGGAATCGAGAAAATTTTCTTTTACGAAAAGATCCTCCACCGGTGGGATTCGAACCCACGACCCTCAGCATGGTCATGCTGAATAGCTGCGCGTTTACCGTTACGGCAATCTGGGCCTCGCTAAAAATTATATGAGAAAGCTGATTTTGTTATATTGTTTCAGCTTGAAGTATTTCATTATGGATAATGCTGGAGTTTTCATAAGGAGAGTCTCTTTCAGAAGTTCTATCAAACATTTCTTCATTAATATCATTCTAATTAGTGTAAGAATACGTTAGTTATTACTTCTCAGTTCTACTATAATATCTGTCAGAATTTCGTCATTGAAATTCGGGATCCTCCAATGATTTACCAGCAATTTATATAAGAATTTCGCCGATGAATAAGAATCTTGAATCAAAATCAGGATTCTGCCGATTCGAAAGAAAATGTTATAACTGTGTTTTTTTTTACATATATGGTAATTGTTAATAAATCTTCGAGCAAAAAGCTCGAAAAAAAGTGGAATACCTACAAATAAACAAAAATCGAATTTAGTAATATATCGTTTCATTGCGCTAGAGTTTGTATCCTTTGATACGCGTTTTTCTGCCTCAACTGTAAGGCCGTCTTCTGTGTCGTGTAGAAGAAGTGGCATGTAGTACACGACACTGAAGACGGCCTTACTGTTAAGGTTGAAATACGCGTATTTGTCAAAGGATACAAACTCTAGCGGAATCAAATGGCGTGGTAATTGTTGTTGAAGAAATTATGAATTATTTTTCATGATTTTTGTCATTAATCATTTTTGTAAGCATGTTTGGAATTAAATTTTGAGCATCTGGAATGCATCAATCTTACAAATATTTTCGGTAAAGTTTCTATTTCTCTAGCAGAATACTTTCAGTTTTTTTAGCAAAATCCAAAGGGAGATTTTGGACGGACATGTTTTCCAAAGAAACTGATTCAAATTATTAAGTTCAAAATTAGATCCAATGTTAACAAAGAATAATAAATTAGAGTCGATATCTGTAATGAAGTTTCTGTAACAAGGGGGGAAATATCTTGAATTATTTTCTGTAGAATAGTTTGAGGAGTAATTGTGGAATTCATAAAGATCTAATCTGCCGTGAATCGCAAGTCAGTCCCATCTGCATTTTCGTCGAAATTGAGTTGAGTTCAATTTTCAACATATCTTCCAATGCTCTTTCAGCTGCACTTATGAGATAATAAAATTTGTTCGGAAAAATTAGGAAAAAAACAGCAAGTCTTTTTATTTTACTTGTAAAGGTATCGTAGTGAAAAGTAAATTGTGAAAGTTTCATTACGATTTGCACATGTTCCAATCCTCTGGATTTTTTTTATATTCGTATGGAAAACGAGTTTGAAAACTTCACACCCCATTTTCTCAATGCCTACTTTTTACAGATGGGACTGATTTACGATTCGCGGCAGTATATAGCATCCTGAATAAAAAAAATTGAGGGGGGGAGGTCTGCAAAATTCCGAAGGCTGGCTTCCTGACCCCCTGTTCCTACGCCAATGGAAATCAAGATTAGTTTCAACCATTTAAGACTCGAACTCAGCCGTCACATGGAAGCCAGCTAATCAATACTTAAGGTCAAATGCTACTATTTCCATGCCGAACAAATCCCAACCCAAGGTTGACGACTCTCCCCTACAAGACAACGCTTCGACGCGTGGAAACTAATAGTAAAATAAGCGAGCGAACATACCTTCCCGAAGAAGCTGCCGTCCCCGTTCAGCTGTAAGCTATGGCGATGCTGACAGAGGGCAGCATGCGGAATGGCAATGTTGTGTCCAACGCTCGGTCTTCGGTCCATCGGAAGAAGATGAGGCGGCGAGATACTTTTGGCAGGCGTTGTGGTAGTTGTTGTCGTTATCGTGACCGTTGTTGTGGTTGTTGTGCTCAGATAAGGTTGAGTTATTATTTTCGGTCCTTCGTGTCCATTTTGGCATACTGTCGTTGGTTGTTGGTCTTTGGTGATTAGCATTGGCTGCGGCTGTTGCTGTTGCTGCTGGACAGTGGAAGGACTGTGACATGGCGTAGTTGTTACTGTTGGCGGCGTTTGAGGTACTTTAATCTGCTGCTGCTGTTGTTGTTGCTGTAGCTGTGGTGGAAGCTGTTGATGTTGTGGTATCGTGTTGGAAGTGTCCGTCGTACAAATTGTTGGAGGAATATCTTTCCGTTGTTTTGGATAAACACGTTCTGGCAGTGGACCTGTCGGAGCTTTGCCATATTTAAACGTGCCCTCCGTGGGTGTTTGCGCTTCCGATTTGTCTTGTCCGCCGGACCCCGTTGATCCCACCAATGTGACACTGCTTAGATTGGACGGTGACGAAGGTCCACTCATTGCAGCTTCTGTAAGTGAATAGTTGCACACTGTAGCTAATTTCATCTGCAAATACTTTACATGGAATGCAATGTTGCTTACCGGTTAGCGTGTCGGAGCTGCTTGAGCCGGCCATCGTTTTCGGTATTGCTAGATAGGAGTCATCCTGTGGTTGAGGGTGGATTTGGTGCTGTGATTTACTTTGCATGTGGCCCGATTCTAACTTTGGAGAGATTTGCTTTTCTTCTGGATTATCGTGATGGTGAGCGCCATGCACTATGACAGGGCCCACCTGTTCCGGAATCCATGACAGGGTTTCCTGTTCCGAGCCTTGATGACTTGGATAACCACGGCGAGAACCTCGGAATCGTAGTCCCACTGAGTCACCGCTCATTGAACGGTCCCGGTCAGCACCTTCCGAGCAGTACCCTGCGAATGGAATGGAATTGTTATTCTGAGGGTACAGGAATTGAGCAACTTTTGAGGTATTCATTCATCTATATAAATAAAAATAGAAAAGTGTTTGTATGTCACGAAATGACTTGAGAATGGGCTATCGGATTTTGAAATTTTTCATATAAATGTGATCCTGAAGTGTTCCGACGTGTTTGTGTGTACAAAAAGCTCCGTTGTGTTTCCGTGTTAGTTCAAATTACTTTACTAAATTTATTTTGCATGGCTTCATTTGAGTGATTACAGTTTCCATTTTTATTGCAACTATAGAGTAACGTGCAAAAGTGTATCCGGATATTTCAATTCAATTAGAAAGGGGTTTAGGGCTAAACTTCAATGGATAGCACGATTATAGGATTTTTTCAGCTTTTTATTCATAAATTTGAAATTATTCAGCATTGTTATATCCAGCTTTTCACGCTGACTATAAATCATCCGGGGATTATTCGATTATGATGATTCTTGGCTACAGTTTCTATGGTAACGTCTTAGTAAGCCTTAAAATAAAAATGATATTATTATCAAGTTGTTTTGACAGTCGAAAGCTTTTCAATTCTTCAACATACATTCGTTGAATTTTAGGAACAATTCCGACCAGTTCTCGGCAAAAGTTCGCAGATTGTGTCCTGAAAATATTGAACGTTATCGTGAAAAGATTCAGAAAGTCAACGGCGTGGATCCGTACACATTAGACTTCAGTGAAAAGGTTATTCCATTGACTGTCGATTATGACAAGATTTTTTGTCATTTGGTCACAAAACTATCGTTCAGAAGTGGAGCACCCAACCGGTCTCTCAAAGCGTACAAAGCCTTTCAATCAAGCTTCGTGAAAAGTTCAGAAAGATGTAAACTAGGAGATGTTTTCGTTGTCTATGGAAAGGTACATATATCACTGACAAACAGATATAACATTCAGAACTATTATCAATTTAAAACATAGTACCGTAAACCTAAAGTCCAACGCTTAAAATACTGATGTTTGCGACCGTTAAACTCGAACAAAAGCGATACTAGCGACAAGAGTGAGCATGTGGTACACTACTAAACATTAGAATTGAGCGCTATTTTGCTGTATACGATGAATTGAATCCGAGTGGATGTTTGATTGTCTGTGCTTATATTGCAATATACATTTCTCAAAATTTCAACATAACAATTTTATTTTCACAAGGTGTTACATAGCATGAATTTAGGAGATCCACCAGCAGAATGTTGGGTAATTATAGATGATACTTGCGGAGAAGATGAAGGTGACAATGCAGGATCAATCGAATCAGCACATTGCGACTGCACAGCTGGTGCTGGAGAAACGAGTTCACACGTTGCGGCGACCTTGTATGCACTATCATACGCAAGAGAAATATGTCTTGGTCGACAGGTAAAAGTAACATATAGATTTGTTGGCGATTCAAATATTATATGATTGAATTTAATAGTTATCCGTCACAGAGATTCCTGCTTATTGGATGCAACCTGGAGGGAGTAGTGCTGACACAAATTTTTATGCAACGCTGGATTCAATGAGTTGTGAACGTCGACGTGAAACTGAATGTGCATTGCGTCATGTTGACTTGTAGAAAAGCAACAAGGATTATAAAGAACTTATTCAGGGTATTGCGAGTTCATGACGAAGAGTTGCAGCAAGCAACGCATTTTTTCAAGAATATATTGATGAAACGGAATCTCCCCATAGAGTGAAGTGGAGCAAAAGTTCGAGTGGGGTAAGAGTTTCTTTTTAAGATTCCTAGCTCAATTCAAAACAAATCTTATAAATGTCATGGTGGTTCGAATGCTATTCAAGTAAGAGACTTTCACTCCAAATATCATAAAAATCGATTGAGATTTGGAAAAGTTATGGCTGTTTGTTGTTTTTCGACGTGAATATTGTAATTTTTCAAACTTTCATTGCATGGAACCAATTGAAAATAAAATCTTTTTCAATATTTTATGTAAGGGCGTTTCTAGGCCTATCATAAGGTTGCTCTGAGGTTTATGAGTTTTTGCATAAATGCTTGAAAACAATTTTTGGCCTATAGTGGGGCAAAGTTCGAATCAGCGGGGTAAAAGTTCGACCCATATATAAAATCACGGAAAAAATTGCAAATTGCCTAAAATCCACATATTATCTTTAAATTTAGTAATATTTGTCTGATCGTGTGGAAACTTGCACCAAATTTTTTACATTTCCACTTAGTTTTTCGAAAAACTGCTATTTTTGAGTATATTACAATTAACCCAGTTTTGGGAAATTTTTTGATGAAAATTTAGTGTGTATTTTTCGGCAAACTTAAGTTTACGGCTAGTGTAAAGTATTCCTGTCATAAATTTGTGTCAATATTTTGTGTTTTAGCCAGCGAACTTTTGCCCCACACTAGATTCGAACTCTTGCCCCACCGGTGCACAGTGATTTTTTTTGTCGATTTTGTGATCGAAATAGAATAGCGTCTAAACCGTTGGTTTTAGCGAAAAAGTTTCTTCAGGGAAGTTTCTTGATTTGTAAAATCGCTTCTTTTGATACTAGCGGCCAGGTGATTAAATCACCTAAAAGTGAGATAAAAAAAAATTTATCTGTTGAAGATAGACGGTCAGTGTCTTCAGCAAAGTTGTAGCACATGTTAATTCAAGACACTTTGTCGAAGACACCAAATTTCTATCTCTTATACATTACAAGATATGTCATTTTTTCTAAAAATGACCCTTAAAAATCAAAATTTTAGTATAACTTTTTTCTAACATTTTTGACATTTTTTGTGCCTTCTACAAAGTTGTTCAACTACCAAAACTACATGTTTTTGCTGAACATTGCAACTTGCTATCTCTTATGGTAAAATAGTTATTTTTAAATAATAAATTTTTATGGGGCTTTTTTGGACTAATAACATTAGTTTGGACGCAGATTGACGCACTTGGCGATTTGCGATTTTGAAAGGGCTATTTTATGACTTTCAAATGACACTAAGAACTTTTGGCCAGAAGCGGTCTATTGATTGTTTTGTTTTAACTAGTTAAACCATAAAAATGCATTTAATTGCGGTTTCTCGACATTTTATCGTTTTCATTACGTTATTTCATATGAAACATGTTGCATTTGATACGTTATGGTAATTTTCAATATATTTTTATTAACTCCCTCAAATATAGACTTCATTTAGCATGGAAATGTTTTTCTTTTTTATTATTGTTTGAGTCATAACGTTTCACCAACTTTTGCATCTTCATAGAGCGTTACGTAATTCGTGAACGATGCCATTTGTTTGTCATGCAACTATTATTTGTTAGAGGAACAGCGTAACAAACTTGCTCATTTCAAAATCTCGCGATACGCAACATGGCTGATAAACAATCCTCACTGCTTTCTTTTCCACGTTCCCTTCTACTTTAAGCATCGGTCTGTTTTACCGGTAAACAAATTAAACAAACAAAAAAAAATGATTAATCATTGTAATAAGGAATGGTACAACTAATTTATAATTCAATTTATAGTTGTATTTGTTAAACCAGACATTTTTCAACAGCTCTCACTAAATTCACGGGGTTTTTAACAGTTATAACCAGTGCTGTCAAATGTCAAAATTTTTGAAAAATTAAAATGCTTATAGCACGTTTCCACTTGAAATTTAGCATCAGCAAATATGGCCAACTAATAGTAATTCGGAAAAAGTCACAGGGAAAAACATTTTCCGATGACTTTTTCCACAGGATAGGATGATATTAGCAATATTCAAATGTCAAAGTCACGTGATATTCATGACATTCAACAGCCCTAGTTACAACAGAATTCAAAAACATGCACTGAAATTAAAGTTCTGATTCATGTGCAGGCTCACTGGTACAGTTTTATTTTAAATCAGCAAATACTTTGTCTGCATTAGTATAAGTGGAATTTCGGCACACATGTTATTCACGATCAGTTTTGCTTAAATTTTGTGTAGGTACAAATAGAATACGAATTTAAATTTTGTTTAGGAACAAATAGAATAGAAGAATTTGTATAAAACGAAAACGATTTTTATTAGTTATGTTGCGTGTCGCGAGATTTTGAGAGGAACAAGGACATTACATGGTAGCAACAAAAATAAAAGTTGCGTGACAAACAAATGACATCGTTCACAAATTACGTAACGCTCCATGGAGAGTAAAAAGTTGGGTCAAACGTTATGACCAAAACAAAAATAAAAAAGAAAAACATTTCCATGCTAAATGAAGTCTGTAGGTGAGGGAATAAATTAAAAATAATGAAAATGACCTTAACGTACCAAATGCAGCATGTGTCATATGAAATAACGCAATGAAAATGAGAAAAAAGTCGTGAAACTGCAATTAAATGCATTTTTATGGTTTAACTAGTTAAAACAAAACAATCAATAGACCGCTTCTGGCCAAAAGTTCTTAGTGTCATTTGAAAGTCATAAAATAGCTCTTTCAAAATCACAAATCGCTAAGTGCGTCAATTTGCGTCCAAAATAATGCTATTAGTCCAAAAAAGCCCCATAAAATCCATTATTTAAAAATAACTATTTTACCATAAGAGATAGCAAGTTGCAATGTTCAGCAAAAACATGTAGTTTTGGTAGTTGAACAACTTTGTAGAAGGCACAAAAAATGTCAAAAATGTTAGAAAAAAGTTATACTAAAATTTTGATTTTCAAGGGTCATTTTAAGAAAAAATGACATAGGGTAAGTGTTCCCTTAGTTGTGGGTGTTCCTATAGTTGCGGTAGTGCTGTTTTCACTGATTTTGTTGAATTAGCCACAGAACCGACACTGCCAATCGACGCATTGGCTTGTTGATACGCGGAATAGTTGGAAAAAGCGCTCAAATTGCTTTAAAACTTATGAAATATAACTTAAATTGCTTAAACATTTTTTACTTGTACCAATAGTTGCGGTAAAGTGTTCCTATAGTGGAGGATCCCATAAGAAAACAACGGATACCGCAACTATAGGAACACAAATTAAAATTATACCTCAACTAAAGGAACAGTGTATCAATAGTGGAGGTATTATTTTTCACTGACATGCCGTGGATTACTGCGATGAAATCATTTTTCTCATTGAGTCATTGGGCTTCACTTCCTGTTAGAACTCTAACATGTACATTAATTGCACTTCTTGAATTTAGGCGGTTAAATGAATTTCTACCGTGCTAAGTACCTCCACTATTGGTACATCTACCCTATCTTGTAATGTACAAGAGATAGAAATTTGGTGTCTTCGACAAAGTGTCTTGAATTAACATGTGCTACAACTTTGCTAAAGACACCGACCGTCTACCTTCAACAGATAAAAAAATATTTTTTTATCTCACTTTTAGGTGATTTAATCACCTGGCCGCTAGTATCAAAAGAAGCGCTTTTACAAATCAAGAAACTTCCCTGAACAAACTTTTTCGCTAAAACCAACGGTTTAGACGCTATTCTATTTCGATCACAAAATCGGCAAAAAAAATCACTGTGCGGTGGGGCAAAAGTTCGTTCAAGACAATCAATTTTGAAACTGTTATAACTAAAAATGGGTAAATATTTTGACACAAGTTTGTTCAGCAAAATTATAGCCAATATGTTGAAGGTTCACTGTAGGGTATTTGTTTTGTTTTAACTGCTATTGTTTTCCTGGAAATTTTGATTATACCACTAAGGTCGAACTTATGCCCCACCTTACTCTATCCAAAGAAGATCTGAACTGGAACGACTCTCGTTTTGTAACTTTTTCGATTGGAACAACACTCCAAAAAACCTGGAAGAATTGGTCGAATAGCAGAGCTTATCAATTGGTACATCGAACATGCCGATCAGATTTCAATCGAAGAACATACTAGATATCAATCATCTGATCCTCTATGGTTCAAGTTACGTTTTGGTAGGGTAACAGCTTCAAACTTTGCGCGTTGTGTTAAAGCAAGACAAGATACTCCTTCCAAATCTCTTCTGGCTACAATTTTTGGTGAAAATTCAGCGCAAAATATTCCAGTCACTCTTCATGGAAAACGTTGTGAACACAAGGGTGTAACCATAGCTATTAATTATTTTCAACGGCAAAATCATCGTAATGCAATCGATCGTAAATGTGGTTTGATGCTATCAGAAGATTACCCATTTTTTGCTGCATCGCCCGATCATTTACTTTTTTGTGAATGTTGCGGAACTATTGTCTTTGAAGTAAAATGTCCGTTTAAATTCGATACGCTCTCTGTAGCAGAGGGTATAAATGTATTACTAAATCGATTTCAGCCTTACTTGCTGAGAGATCATGACAAAAATATTATCCTGAATCCTCACCATTCTATCAATTACAAATGCAAATAATCATATGTAAAGCATCATATGGATTGTTTGTTGTATGGGCACCAATCTTTTCTATAATATTAAAAATTGAAAAAATAGAGAATTTTGGACAAACCACTCTGAAAATGCTGCATCTTTTCTCAAAAATGTGTTGGCTACCGAAATTCTAGGTCACTATTTTTCCACACATCGATGATGCCAATTGTGTTATTGAGACTATTACATTGCAAGTGAGAAATTTAGTTATTGTGAGAATTTAGTTGCTGTGTGAGTTTATTATAAGTTCTAAAAGAAATAAACTATTTGAAAAATTGTTTTAAATGTTTTGATTTGTAGCTGTTTGGGAGTCCCAGTCTCGCTGCTCCGCTGGTAAATTTTTCGAACCTCTCTTCAGAAAATTCCAAACATGGCTATCACAAGGGCCGGCTTGTGCCCCTACTCACTAAGAAATTAAGCACAGTTCAGCACACTGCTCATGTTCGCATGGTCGATGTGAGCGCCAATATGACCGATCCAATCCAACTCTACTTATGGTTGAACAATAAATTCGATGTTAGGAAGGCAATCAGTAGTTAGATATATATATTTTTATAAAACTATTTTCAAACCATTAATTCTATTGAACTCCGCTAGCGCATGATGTCTCACCATAGTAGCAGGTCCGAAAGAACTTGAAACTATTGAGAACCAGAGCTACAGGTCCAAAGCCCTGATAAAGGTAGATGGTTATGATGGCTATGACCGTGGTCATCATGTAAAGAACAAGCGAACAATGCTGTATCGTGTCAACACCGAGGAGGCAGCCCCTCTAGCACGATGTAGGTAACGCAACCCTGGTTAGGTGGCCTACCGAAGACTCTTCACCAACTAAGAAAGGCAAAAGTAGAGCAACGATTGGAAAGTTGGATCTTGGAACGTGAGAACTTTGAATGAACCCGCGCGTGTTGGGCTCCTGGCTCGTGAACTGCGGAATGTCGGCGTGAACGTGGCAGCTACCCAGGAAATACGCTGGTCAAGAATCGGAGAACGCGAATTCCGAGCGGTGGACCCCATCGCCACCACTTCATTCAAGTACCACATCTACTACAGCGGTGGCGACAGAGCAGAACGTGGAATCGGCTTCATGGTGATTGGGTAGCAGATGAAGCGAATTATTCGGTGGAAACCGGTAAGCGACCGAATCTGTGTGTTGAGAATGAAGGGCAAGTTCTTCGACTACAGCCTGATCAGCATATATGCGCCAACGAACGATAAACTCGATGACATGAAGGATGAGTTCTATGAGAGCCTGGATAAGTGCCCAAAACAAGACGTCAAGATAGTCATCGGCGACGCAAATGCGCAGATCGGGAAAGAAGATTTCTTCCGACCCGTCATTGGAACGGAAAGCCTCCATTCCGTTACCAATGATAATGACCTGTGGCTAGTAACCTTCGCTGCTGCTAGAGGCATGGCAATCAGCAGAACCTACTTCGCACGAAAGAATATCCGCAAACACACCTGGCGACACCCGAGTAGGCTCCCAAATAGACCACGTGCTGGTTGATGGGAGACATTTCTCAGATGTCATGGATGTCAGGACCTTCCGAGGCCCTAATATCGACTCGGATCATTATCTCGTTGTAGCTAAAATTCGAGCGCGGTTATCCAGCGTCATGAGTTCCACAACAAACAGAACGCTGCGCTTCAATATACAACGCTTGTCGACTGATGGGGTAGCTGCGCAGTACCGTCAGCAACTAGACAAGCAGTAAGGAAGAATCAACATTGCTGGATACGTCGACAGCCTGTGGGATCTTATCCACAAAGCTGTGGCAACAACGGCGCGGGAAGTGATCGGCACTGGTCAACGACGAAGACGAAACGACTGGCTCGATGAAGAGTGCCAGAGAGTGACAGACATGAAGAATGTCGCCAGAAGCCGTATACTTGTGGTCGGTACCCGACAGAACAGAGAGCGGTACAGGGCAGCGAGAGCCGAAGAAAAGCGAATCTACCGCAGAAATAAAAGGCAGCACGAAGAAAGTGTGGTAGCTGATGCTCAAGAAAGCATGAACCGGAATGATATGGGTGCTATTAGGAGATCTGGCGTGCAGAGAAATGGCACTTTTATCACAAGGTCGCACATGCTCCTTGGATTTGCGGACGATAAAGACCTAATTGGAATCGATCGCAGGTCAGTGGAAGAGGCCTTCGTGCCTCTAAAGAGGGAGACAGCAAGGATAGGTCTGACCATTAATTCTACCAAAACGAAGTACATGGTTGCAGGTAGAGATAGAGTCAGGTATGGTGGTGTAGGTGCTGAGGTAGTGTTTGATGGGGATGTGTTTGAAGTTGTTGAAGAATTTGTTTACCTTGGAACACTTGCGACATGTGACAACGATGTTTTCCGTGAAGTGAAAAGACGTGTTGCGGCTGCGAATAGGGCCTTTTACGGACAACGTAACCAGCTTAGGTGCAGCAGCTTGCAAACGGAAACAAAATTCGCCCTGTATAAAACATTGATTCTATCGGTGGCTCTCTACGATCACGAAGCGTGGACGTTGAAAGAGTCAGACCGGAAAGCTCTCGGTGTTTTCGAGCGTAAAGTGCTGTGGACAATACTCGGTGGGAAACTCGAAAATGGTGTGTGGCGCAGACGCATGAATCACCGGTGGGGCAAGAGTTCGAATCTAGTGTGGGGCAAAAGTTCGCTGGCTAAAACCCAAAATATCGATCCTTTTATGACAGGCATACTTTACACCAGCCGTAAACTTAAGTTTGCCGAAAAATACACACTAAATTTTCATCAAAAAATTGCCCAAAATAACCCGGTTGTAATATACTCAAAAATAGCAGTTTTTCGCAGAACTAAGTGGAAATGTAAAATTTTGGTGACAGTTTTCACACGATCAGACAAATATTACTAAATTTGAAGATTATATGTGGATTTTAGGCAATTTGCAATTTTTTCCGTGATTTTATACATGGGTCGAACTTTTGCTCCGCTGATTCGAACTTTTGCCCCACAATGGGCCAAAAATAGTTTTCAAGCATTTATGCAAAATCTAATACACTTCAAAGCAACCTTATGATAGGTCTTGAAACGCCCTAACATAAAATATTAAAAAAGATTTTATCTTCAATTGGTTCCATGCAACGAAAGTTTGACCAAAAAGTACAATATTCACGTTGAAAAACAACAAATAGCCATAACTTTTTCAAATCTCAATCAATTTTTATGATATTTGGATTGAAAGTCTCTTACTTGAATAGCATTCGAACCACCATGACATTTATAAGATTTGTTTTGAATTGAGCTTGAAATCTTAAATAGAAACTCTTACCCCGCTCGAACTTTTGCCCCACTTTACTCTATATGGATTTTTTTAGTGTGTTCTCCAAAGGGAAATCATCATCACCGAACTCCTCGAGAAGAGTATCCTCCAAAAACATGAGAAATCCGAATGCAATAAATATGATGCTTTATGCTGAAACAGCATTATTTGGATGATTAAAAAATAAACGAATTTTGGGAATCAATTTCCAGGATATTGACGCTTCTTTGTACCACGGTATTTTTGCAACGGAGATCTTAAAAAATTACACTTATCGCATACAATAAGAAACTAGTTCTTATAGTCGAGTAAAGTGGGGCAAGAGTTTCTTTTCAAGATTTCTAACTCAATTCAAAACAAAACTTATAAATGTTATGGTGGTTCAAATGCTATTCAAGTAACAGACTTTCACTCCAAATTTTATTAAAATCGATTGAAATTTGAAAAAGTTATGGCTATTTGTTGTTTTTCAACTTGAAGATTGTAATATTTGGTCGTAAATTTTCGTAGCAGGGAACCAAATAAAGATAAAATCGTTTTTTAATATTTTATGTAAAGGCGATTCTAGGCCTACCATAAGGATGCGTTGGAAACAATTTTTGGCTCATAGTGGGGCAAAAGTTCGACCCATGTATAAACTCACGGAAAATTTGTAATTTGCCTGAAATGATTTAAAATTTAAAATCCACATATTATCTACCAATTTAGTGAAATTTGCTTGATCGTGCGAAAAATGTAATCAAAATATTACATTTTCACTCAGTTTTGTGAAAAACTGCTATTTTTGGGTGTATTACAATTAACCCCATATCGGGCAATTTTTTGATGAAAATTTGGTGTGTATTTTTCGGCAAACATAAGTTTACGACTGGTTTAAAGTATGCCTGTCATGAAAGTATCAATATTTTGTGTTTTTTGCCAGGGAACTTTTGCCCCACACTAGATTCGAACTCTTGCCCCACCGGTGGGGCAAAAGTTCATTTAAGACAATCAATGTTGAAACTGTTATAACTAAAAGTGAGTAAATATGTTGACAGAAGTTTGTTCAGCAAAATTATAGCCAATATGTTGAAGGTTTACTGTATGGTATTTATTTTGTTTCAACTGCTATTGTTTGTCTGGAAACTTAGATGATACCACTAAGGTCGAACTTTTGCCCCACCTTACTCTAACCAATCGAACGACAGCCGGATGGCTAAGCTTTCGGTTGCTGTGCGATTCACTGAAGTCAGAAACGCCACCCGCTGATGCTGTGTAAGACAAGCGAGGATTTCTCGCTACAGCTGTACTACCTACATAAAATTACGTAGCTACTGAAGAGATTTTTGTCAATTACAAGAGTACATTGATTCAAAAGATTTTTGCTTCAAGTTAAATCAAAAATTCTGGGAGCTGGATGATTCTGGAGGGGGTCAGGCCCCTGCCCACTCTGTTCCTACACCAATGGCCATTCTGTATGTCGACTCTTGAAGTGTATGTATGTATGTATGTATGTATGTATGTAAGTGTAACCACTCATTGTTGCAGGGCACAGCCGTTAGACAGTAGACTGTCCTCTTTATATGATGATATCCAGCACATTGTTCCAGTTCCTTGTTATATTTTGAAAATTGCTTGAGGCACTTCAAAATTGGATACTAGCCACCGATCTACCGGTCTTACATCGTATAAAAGGATGTCTCAATGAATGGGGTAAAAGAACCAACCATCAATCCACAATATGTTAGTGATAAGGAGTTGGCAATTCCACTCTCCTCGTCCATTATGCTTCATTCGGGTTGGTTCATATATGACAAGATATATTTGTTAATATTTGACTTACCACCTGATTTAGTATCAATGAAACAGTGAAACAATTAAATAATGTATGCTTGAAATAAATATTCATAATTAAATGTGGAACAATCTCACCAAATTAGCAGCAACCGTTGAATGTCGTTGTCCTATTTGTCAATGCTGAGACACTAGTTGAATCGAAAATCGTAGTTTGTTTTACTCCGCAAACAAACCCTTACACTAAAAACACAACCACAACTATGTTTTGCCCATACATAGCTGCATTTTCACTCATGATCTTTGTTATATTCACATAATTGTACAACTAGTGCGTAAAAATTGAAAAATACACTCCCCCAATGAGCAACTTTACTTTGAAATCAGCCGGTTAGATTTATTTTTGTATTTTCGTACCGCCACAAACACGGGCAGCGCATAACTCACTCGCGACGCGTTCCAACTCACCGCGTATTTAAATCGCTTTTTAAGCGCGACGCTTAATTTTTTACGATTTTTTAACACAGTCGCGTTTCACGTTAATCGCGACGCTCGTTAATCGAGAAAAAATGAATTAAATAAACAAAAGTTAGGCCTCATTTCTACCAGATTCAAAATACTTCCTTATTTCCGCGCGCGTTACTCAATGAATTTGCCTCAGCGCAGAAAAAAAATCGCTGTTGCCTCTACTAACTTTATAGTTAAGATACAGTATGTGCTGTTTCATTAGTGGAAACAAAAACCTCCCTCAGCACACATGAACCCACATATGTATGCGGAGCTGCAAAACGCATTAAGCAGCGTGACTTCACTATTACTATCATCACTAAAACACACAAAATATAATCACATGCCAGTTTTCTCCAAAATAAACATCCGCTCCGCATAACCCACATCACTGCCCACAACCAAATTTTATTCTCATCCAACAGTGAGACTGGGAACTTTTCCATTGGCGTGCTGCTCACAAACACACACGCGTCCGTCAATTTTCGGATCATGTTCAGTATTTCGTTGCACAACTATCACACTGTTACGGAGGGGAAGTATTTTGTTTTCAGCGTCGTTCATTGACGCGAATGAAAAATTGCACTCAGTTTTCAGAACTATAAGCAAATTAAGAAAATAACCGCACACCAGAACCACGCACTATACTTGCTTCATTGATATTTATATATTTCACACTTTAAAATTACAAAAAATATACGACAACCAACATTACTCGTGGAGCGATACTAGAGAGCGACTGCACGCGACGGATTATCGAACCAAACTGATGTCGACTCTTGAAGTGTAGAACCAATAATTGTTTTGTGAACAAATACAAACATTCAAGATAAATACCGTTTTCACGATATAGATATAAATTAGAAGCATAAAACGAGCAATTTATGATCTATCGTTGACAGGAGGCTCCAAATTATTTCAATTTCGTCACCAGCACGCCTAAAGCATACGGATTAACGAAAAGCTTGCTGGGCTTACAAAGCACTGACCAGCAATACGTGCGAAAACAGGAAAGCTGCCATCTTAAACGAATACCTGAGCTTTGCTCTATGATTCTCTCCCAAGTAACATTGGTAACCCATCCCAAGTAGCACGCGAAACATCTTCCAAAGAAATACTTTTCCTACATGGTTTCAATCGCGTATCAATAAAAGCATCTGTAATATACCTGGTTCTAGTTCGGTTGCATATCAATTTCAAGTTTCATTGCCATTCAAATGAACATGCATTTCACTCCTTGTTTGACGTTCAACATTTTTGAAACGATTAGATTTGCTGCAAATGTCCCTTGCATATAGCAATATATCAATAATATATTGATATAGCAATATATTAATAATATATATTATATAGCAATATATTTCAAACAAACTCTTGAAACTTCTCCCAAAAGGACGGTTTTAATGTTATGTTTCAAATTACTTTCATTTAAAGCATCCGCAACTTGCATTCAATTTTCGTTCCCATACCCATAACTCAAGAAGATTCATCCCAATGGCGAGAAAGTTGCACTAAACTTTGTGTATGATGGCTAGAAGTTTGTTTGATTCAATCCAGTTGCATGATGATTGAGTTGCACCTTACGTATCATCTAACAAAGAAAACATGGTCTAGCAACAGTTTGTTTGTTTAAAAGGTGTTTCTCATGTGTTGGAGTAGTGTGTGATCCTTTCACTGTGACGCTTGCTCCTGCGGGGGCGGGTGAAGCGGTCAAGCAGGATTAATCGTGTCTCGCGCGCAGTGCAGTGGGGGGGGGGGGGGGTAGAGAAGTGGCGTGATTCGCGGACTTATTTAGTAGTGTTTGATCCTTTGCTCGCGTCACTTGCTCCTGCGGGGGCGGGTGATGTGAGCAGGATCAATCGTGTCGCGCGTCGCTCGCGTGGCATGATTTATTAGTGGCGCGGTTCACGAAGCAGGTTAGTTGTGTTTGATCCTTTGCTCGCGTCGCTTGCTCTCGCGGGGGCGGGTGATGTGAGCAGGATCAATCGTGTCGCGCGTCGCTCGCGTGGCATGATCTATTAGTGGCGCGGTTCGCGAAGAATACGTTACAATTTTTACTAAAATTCCTGAATGGATTTACATGAAGCATGTATGAAAACAGTATGCAGAGCTATTTGGGTACTTCCACGATTCACTTTGGCAAGACGAGTTTATATCGCCAGAATTATTGTCCTAAATTTTGCATTAAGAAGTACATCAATACGATGCATATTGTGGCCAAATATGAGCTCAGTAGCCTTCAAAAAATCTCACTGTAGAAGTGAATCAAAAGAGCTAAGAATAGGATCCGGCTCCCTAAGTGGCATCACCTGCTGGAAACGGCACCACGGTCGCCTTGGATGAGCTTGATGAGATTGTCCTGATTCTAATTATTATTATTATGTTTTTAAGTTAAACATACAGAATATGGGGAGTTTTAAAGTACCACTTGGAGTATTTGTTTATTCATTCTTCATTCATTCATTTTTTTTAATATTGTACCTAACACAATCTATATGAATGTTGCATCTATTAGCCAAAAATTGAATAGAATAAAATTCCAGGATGGATTTACTATAGGTTTACAAAAGGTTCTACTACCATGTTCCCTAGCCGAACCCCTAAATATTCCAACATGAAATTTTGGTTGATACCTCACAAAATGGAGACAATAATTGGTTACGCCATAATCCCATACTTACCAGAAACAGAACTAGCTCCGGATGTTCTCCGCGGAGACGCACGTCCATCTTGGTAGGGCAGCTCCAAAAAGTCCGTCTGATGGTCACAGTCACACGTCGGTTCCACTGGTGGATCATAGAATACACTTTTCAACGCATTAAGTACCGTTTCTCCATCGGTGAACACACGGTAGGTGAGCAGGAACGTGTTCAAAAAGTCAATCGATAGGAACCGTAGGTCAGTCAACCGTTGCAGTAGTCGTTCCGGGGTCGCATAACGAACCTGAGGTAATTTACATGAGTTGAGCGTTCGTGAAAACCGAATGTCTACGTCGTCCTTGAACAGCCTTGGATCGGCTCGAAGTGCTTGATGTCCTGCAAAGATTGATCCTTCATAGTTTTACCCGCAACCAAAGTACGACACAAACAACACCGAGAAACAGAAACAAAGAGAAAGAGACCAGCTTGAAGAACACTGAACACGGATTACAGATCTGGTTGGTTCGGGAACAACATTTACCTCCAGACGAACCTCCGATTCCTGGCGACAGTAACGAGTGCATATGAATATTGTCCAAACACTGCGATATGTCACTGATCCAGGCTTCCTTGTCTTGAATGGTCGGCGCAATAAGGTGTATACTGTGCCTTGCTCCGGATTTTGTTTCCACAAAGATTTTGAAATCCCGATTTCCGGCGTTCACCGATTCGGTTACACTCAGGGTACTGCCCCTGGTAGAGGCAGAACACACCGAAGCATCCTCGTCCTCGTGTTGCACTTCGCTGGGGTCTTCGATGAGGGTAGCATCCGCCAGCGGAATTTTACCCACATCCGGTAACAAGTGCAGTCGTCCTCCGGATGTTCTAGAGAGGGGGAAACAGAATTTTTTTGATTATTGGATGTTTGATTATTGGAAAAAAAACTACTATGTATTTTAAAATTCTGCCTTGTCTTCTAATCTAACTCAACGAGAATAAGTCACAAAAGGCCGATTCAAAATTGAGTTTGTTTTTTGTCTCTTATTCCTGTCCCATTTTCGGGCCAAATTTGACATTTTTGCGGTCCGTGAAATATTTGAGGGACCCAAAGTCAGAACGGTGTAAATGACATGTTGGTCGGTTTAGAAAGAAAAGTTTAATTGCTTACAACCTTTCCAACGGTATTTTTTGGAGTAAATGAAAAACCCAATTTAGTACTATACCATTTAATTCCACTAGAGGTCGTATCCTTTGACAGATAGGGGAAGTGGTGGTAAAATGAACAGGGGTGGTAAAATGAACACCGTGCCTTTCACCGAGAAAAAACAAATTTCGATGAATTTCTATTACGCACGGACGATTTAGAGCATTAATCTGAGTGTTCAAGTTGATACGTAGGTCTATTGAAGTGAAAATATCAACGAAATCTAAGATTTTAGAAAACCACCTTTGAAAATTAGAACTGACGTAACTTCTAGCTCGGAAGACTTGAGGTTTTTCAGTGAGGTTAATATCGTTATGATATGATGTCAAATCTGATATCTTTAGAATTCTTTTTGAATGGGTTACATTCATTAATGGATATATTTTCGTTGGGGCAATGAAAATTTTCAGAAATATTTGTTTTGCTCACGTTTTTTGCATGGTGTTCATCTTACCACCAATCGCTGTTCATTTTACCCACATAGTGCAGGTAAAATGAACATTTACATCGCTTTTTGATAGCGATGAAAATATGTTAAAATTTAGCTATTTTAGTCTGAATCCATGTCGTTGCTATAGATTACATCCCTATTTTTGATGTTGTGCGATAGAACTAAACAAATTCTTCGTTTTTCTATCAGAAACAAGATGATTTCCTTAAGGTGTTCATTTTACCACCCCTTCCCCTACGCATATTTCGACCTTAACTGTAAGGCCATCTGCAGTGTCGTGTACTAGAATAGACATATTTTGTAGGTTATTTTCCGTCCAACAAAAAAAAACATAATTCATAGTGGCTTATGGTTTTGGTTTATATACAACGTGCATGGAATAAAAAATTGGTGAGAAAACTACAAGTCGATTTGGTTTTTTTTTTCACTTACAAGCCCCTTATTCTTCAATATTCGGGCTGCCAGTTGACCACGTGTTCATTTTGTTGGATTTTATTTTTGTATGAATCGAGGTGAAGTATTGATATTTTAGAAATATTCGTTTAGAGTTTCAAATTTGCACGGGATTTGACTTCCAGGAAAACGAGAAACTAAATTTTTGATTAATAACTCAAAAACCTTAGGTTAACAAAGAAAAAGTCACGACTATTGTTCTGTATATTGGAGCAATATTTTATAAAAATGAATTCTTTATGTGCAATCTGCTATTGGGACATCGTGCTCCATGTTAACCGCACGAAAGTTATATACTAAGGTCCAATATAATACAAAATATCGATTCAAGATATGTGCTCACGATAAACCTTAAATCTTAACCTTCTGGGACTCACACATTTAGAAATAACACTATCGGGAAAGCTCACATGCACTACGGCACTATAAAAGATAGATTGCTTTAAGAGCCAAGTTTGCGCGTCCTGGAAGGGTAAATGAAGTCAGTAGTCTCAGTTTTATTCCTTTGTTCCTGCCAAGTTCATAAGCTAAGATAGTCCAGCTAAACGAATCTGTATAACCGGAATACAAACCGATTTGTCTAATGGTTATTTAAAAAGTCAATTTTTGCTGTACATCTGATAATATCTAATCTAATCACTTCAATAATCTCGATCTAATAATAATCACTTTTAATGTCGCAAAACATATTGTTTATTAATGCATTTTGAGCATGTAACTGAAGAACTAATGCATCTTTTTATATTTGATGTACGTTACCACTCTACAACTTTTCAAAAGTTTTTCTTGCGATGAATCAAAGGAGATGGCAGCTAGAGTTTCATCTGAGCATCATCGAACTTGGGCAGTTGAAAGTTTCAAAAAAGGATCTTCGGGATTTTTCTTCTTAGAAACGGATATACCATCCTGTGTCCAACTCTTGATTAAAATTCCAGGATCAAATACGGACTTAATGATTGAGTCAACAAATCTGAGTTACTGCCTGCTGGGATGTAGCTATAAAATCTGTTATATGGCTTGCGTAAATACCTGGACACCCGGGAATATGTATGACTATTTCTCATTTTTAGGTTATTTATTTATGTTTCTCTAAAAATCTCTTGGTTTCGTATTGAACAAGCGACTTGAAAAAGATAGTTTGAAAAATAATTAAAAGTCCCTACAATAAAATTTAGAATTAAGCTCATTCTTGACAAATCATATAAAGTTAAAATTATGTTTGCCTATTTTGGATCAATTTTACCAAGCACTAGAATGACAGCCAACCAACAAAGCCTTACGTGGAAATTGTGACTGTAACATTGAGTAGAATCCATTAGAAGCCTACTCAATTTATGAAATAATGATCATAGAAATGATTGTTTGTATTACGTAATATTCGAATACAAAACCTAACATGTTCTCAATTCCAACAAAAATGACGTGAAGTTTCATACTTTTGCGTTCATTTTGTTTAATTGATGTACAGAAATTGTTTAATATGTTGTAGGCCCGCCCTATCAAAGTTCCGTATAATCAAAGATATATATTTTTAACGGTTTCATATATTTCATTTTAATATTTTTCACGGTTTCATGCTGATGGTTCATTGTTGGTTAATCTTTAAACCTGAGGGATTCAATTTTAATTCTTAAAATGTTGAGATCTTGTTGGAGTTTTGAATTTCGAAGAAACATAAACACAGCTCTTGGAACTTGACTCCAGAAAAGAGCTGGGTGTTTCAAAAGAATATTGGCGATTGCGGGATGAAAATTTTCGAAAAAGAGTGTCAATTTGAAATGAAACATTGGGTTATTACAAATTAGCTGGATATTTTGAGAGAGGACGGTAACTTTTGAAACAATCTGGGACTGGGAGTGCTCTTGAAAATTACAAAATAAAGTTTACAGCTAGGCCAATATTCATCTGATATGAAAAACGCAGTCATAAATTAAAATTTTCAGAAAAAAAAATCTTCAAAAACAAAGTTATTTCGACAATTAAGATAAAGTCATTCCTACAGTATGCACTGGGGAAATCAGCGTATGATCCATTTTCAGGAAAAATCTTACGAGGCAAAAATCTACTGGAATCATTGAAAATCTTGAGAAATTTCTAGAAAAATCCATGGAAAGATTTTCTGAAGCCTAATTCAGAAACCTTGCTATTCGTGACCTTGAGCTTGAGCTTGATTGGCCGCCCGTGGATGCTACTCAGTGTCGCCAGATCAGCTGTACTTACACAAGGAACCAACCGAATGACTGCTTGGGAACATGCATCCTCAATGTATAAGTGCTGTGATCTTCTATTTTTAGCGACAATAGTGCCTGCCACGTCAGAATACAGACCAATGTGGGGAAGGGGGAGGAATTGATGATGCATTACAATGGCTCCCACGTAGATCGTATATACTACTGCATCTACGCCAGTTCATGCGGGAGTGTATGGATTGGGGGAAAGGCATGGCAGAGAGGTTTGCTTTTGTGGTTAGCAGACTGCCTATGAATCAGACGTAAGGAAAGGCATGCGCGTGGAAAAATGGAAGCGTTAAGGAAACGGTTTCTTGTCCGTCTCTGGTTCTAGCGTTTGCTATGAACGAATAGTTTGAGTGTGATAGATTTAAAATGGAAGATAGAAGCAAGTGAGAGATAAACAACTATAAAGTACGAGGAAAGGGACGGGCCTGGGATTGAACCCATGACCTTCTGCTTATGAAGCTGAAGCAGTAGCCATCAGACCACCAACCCACAGTGGCACCGCCCATACGGCATAAATAAAAAAAAAAACAAAATGTCTTGTTTGTCACTCTTTTACCTTTTCATGGATCTATTATGATCTCAAGATTGTAAAAATATAAACATTAATGACGTTTTTGTATGATTTGTATAGTACGGCTATAAATGATGGAGTTTATTTTTCATGTGTTAAAAATACGTTGAAAATTGAACGATTTCAGTTCTTTGTTTATTGTCTTCACAAACCAAAATCAATCGATTTTACGATTTCGATTACAGAACATTAGTACAGGTATATTTATCACTTTCAATACATTTTAGAGAGTTATGTGACATCTAGGAGTCAGTATTGATGTGAGTAATAATGATAGAAAAAACTACATCACTTTTTTAAGTACCGTTAAATGGGGTGAAGTTGATCACTTTCGAGCGATTCTGTTCTGTAACTCCTATTAGAATGCATGTATTATTATCCTTATATTTTTAGAACATGTACTGGTTGGATATCTATCGAATTATATAAACAAAATTTTGACGAAATGTTAATTTAACAACAAAAATATATTTTAAAAATCAAAAAGTGGAGTTTTTGATTCCGGGGTGAAGTTGATCAATTATTGCGATAAGTTTCCTATAATAAACGGACATGCTATTCACTAAATTTGGGGTCACTGAATCTTGATCAATTCTCAAAATTCTTACAACCTAATGATATATTGGTCAATTTTGAATTTGAATGTTGTAAATTACAGAACACACCACATTAAACGCCTAAAGGTATGCAATTTTCTTTGAAATTAGCAACTCACGCACATAAAAACACATTTTTTACTCAGAAAATGAATGTTTATCCACAGTGCAAACTCAGAGCTGGATTCACAGAACATATCTGGAATGTATGAAACAGTTTATTTAAATGGTGTTTTTATATAGCCTTGTCAATAGTCAATTGTTTGAAGAAGAACCCTTCAACGATTCATCAAACATTTAATAAAAAATCAGTTTTTCCATGGTATAATTATCTTCAATGTCAAAATAAACTTTGGAACATCAAGAGCAGCCATCAGGTAATACGACGTCACAGAAATTGTGCTAATTGAAATCGAATCATAGCTCTCTTGACAGTTTATACATGAAGGTACGTGAATGATCAACTTCTCCCCACTGATCAACTACACCCCAAATAACGGTACGTCTTTGAACATGTTCTTAATCACATTTAATCAAACTTCTACCATCACATGATCAGATTTCCGTAGAGAATTCTCGGTTTCCTGTGAGAATACAGGAATTCCCGTAGGAACAATGAATAGGGTAACGACTGTTTACATTATTCCTAAATGCTAACAGTAAAAAGTACAGACAACAAGTTTTAGAATATATGGCAATGAACAACTGATTGTTTAGCAAAACTGGGTGTTGCTCGTGGTATAATTTATAATCGTAATATTTTTGCTTCAGAATTCTATTCTAAACTTAAATCATTTTGTGTAGATGAATGGCAGAATTCTTGGCATTCAAACGACAAAGGTCGTTGGTGTCATTCTATTTGTCCTGTAGTGAATTATTCTCCCTGGTTTAAAAATATAAGTTTTAGTAGAAACTTCATTTGTTGTTTTTCAAGATTGATTTCAAATCATTATATTTGTAACAGTCATTTATATCGTATAAATTTGAAGGATTCAAATTTATGCGGTGATTTTTATGAAGCTATTGATCATATTGTATTTGTATGTTCGAAATATGCCCTACCTAGAATTGAATTTGAGAATCGCTTAAAAAACATTATGAATTGTTTTCCTGGATCTGTTCGTGATATACTTGGTAGCAAATGTCCTTCTATTTTGAAATTATTATTTGACTTTTTGAATGAAATTTCATATATTGTTCGATACTCATGAATAAATAGTGGCGTGATCCGCGGATAGGGTCAGTAGTGTTTGATCCTTTGCTCGCGTTGCTTGCTCCTGCGGGGGCGGGTTATGTGAGCAGGATCAATCGTGTTGCGCGTCGCTCGCGCGGCATGAATAAACAGTGGCGTTAAACGGGTTAGGCGTGAATGTATCATGGATCGCATCACCAATCGCTGGTGACTCCCAGATCTTTACCTTATCCCACTAACCCAATATCCTTTCCATGACAACTGTGGAGATGCAGAAGATTCTTCGGTCTCTAGTAACAACGGTTGTCTAGCTAACATTCCTTCCTTTCCCCGATGACCGTAAGGACGTGGCCGGCGCCGTTATTGACTTTTAAAATTTGAGCTCTCGATTTGTGCACATTGAAGAATGGTTAGCTATTCCCAAGCCCCATTCATTGATTCCCTGTGCAACTTCGATTGCTCTAGTCAATCACGGAGTAGCAACTACGAATTGTACGGTCATACAGTGAGAGGCAAAATAAAGTGCCCACCTTACCAGTTTTCGAATTTCTCTCATTGATTTGGTTCAAATTAAAGTTAACACACCTAAATCTTTTGTGATATTTTATTTTTGATGTTCTTTTAAAGTTGCACTTACGAAATTTTGATTAAAAAAAGAATTTTACTTAAAGAAAAAGAAAATCAATTTGTATTGAAAAAAAAGTAGTGACAAAAATAAGTGCCAACTTCCTTCTTGGCCCCAGAAAAGATGATTTAAGAAAAATAAAAAGCAATTTAATAGTTAATGTGTCCTCCTTTGGCCTTAAGGACTTGCTGGAGGCTCTTCGGCATGCTTTTCACCAGGTTTTGTAGGTGTTGTGGATCTAGTTCTTCCCAGGCGCGCTCCAAGGCTTCAAAATAATTATTTTTGTTGGTAACACCAGTTTTTTCAACCCTAGCATCGAGAATCGCCCACAAATTCTCGATGGGGTTGAGGTCTGGGCTTTGTGGAGGCCATTCCAGCGGTTTAATCCGACAAGACCGGAAGAAAGACTTGGTCTTCTTTCCAGTATGCTTCGGGTCGTTGTTCTAGAGAAATATGAATTTCTCTTCAAGGCCCGTCTGGATCAGCGAAACCTCCAGATTTTCCAGCAAGATGTTAATGTAGGAATCTGCCGTCATTATTCCGTCGATTTTCACGACGCTTCCTACTCCACTCCATGAAAAACACCCCCAGACCATCACATTTCATCACATCACACTTCCATGCGTCACCGTTCCTTGGATGTGGCGCTCCTGAAGCTCGAGCTGTCTAACCGAGAGCGGCGGGCTCGTGTGTGATGCAGAGCACCACATCCAAGGAACGGTGAAGCATGGAGGAGGAAATGTGATGGTCTGGGGGTGTTTTTCATGGAGTGGAGTAGAAAACCTCGTGAAAATCGACGGAATAATGATGGCAGATTCCTACATTAACATCTTGCTGGAAAATCTGGAGGTTTCGCTGATCCAGACGGGCCTTGAAGAGAAATTCATATTTCTCTAGAACAACGACCCGAAGCATACTGGAAAGAAGACCAAGTCTTTTTTCCGGTCTTGTCGGATTAAACCGCTGGAATGGCCTCCACAAAGCCCAGACCTCAACCCCATCGAGAATTTGTGGGCGATTCTCGATGCCAGGGTTGAAAAAACTGGTGTTACCAACAAAAATAATTATTTTGAAGCCTTGGAGCGCGCCTGGGAAGAACTAGATCCACAACACCTACAAAACCTGGTGAAAAGCATGCCGAAGAGCCTCCAGCAAGTCCTTAAGGCCAAAGGAGGACACATTAACTATTAAATTGCTTTTTATTTTTCTTAAATCATCTTTTCTGGGGCCAAGAAGGAAGTGGGCACTTATTTTTGTCACTACTTTTTTTTCAATACAAATTGATTTTCTTTTTCTTTAAGTAAAATTCTTTTTTTTTATCAAAATTTCGTAAGTGCAACTTTAAAAGAACATCAAAAATAAAATATCACAAAAGATTTAGGTGTGTTAACTTTAATTTGAACCAAATCAATGAGAGAAATTCGAAAACTGGTAAGGTGGGCACTTTATTTTGCCTCTCACTGTATATGCTCATGCTCTGCTCATGCTCAAATTTCATATATTGTTCGATACTCGTGCATTTTTTTTTTGTTTATTTTCAGATTAGTACCATAATTTCATGATGACCCTCCTTTATCCATATGATGTTGTTACCCTGGAAATTCAAGCGCTTGGCCCTGTTATGGTTTATGTCCGTTGGAGCCTATAGATCAGGCCTGCCCAACCTTTTTAAACCGCGGGCCAAATCACAGAAACAATTTCGTGTCGCGGGCCACATTTTTAAACGCACAAATATTCGCATTAAGGTGAATATAAAACGAAGCCAAACTTTGAATTATTAAGTGCACAAGACTGAAGAATCTGACAACAGTTCACGTTGAAAATCAATTAAATTACTTGCTTGCTAGTGGTGACCAATGGGATAAATTTTCAACGCGGAGCGCTGTTTGGTTCTCAAGTCTTGTGCACTGAGGTGTGGATTTGTTTTATAATCACCTTAAATCTGACAAAAGTCATCAAATGAAATTCATAAAATCTGACAAACATCTGAGAATAAAGTAAATTTTATTTCAAGTAATCGAAAATCAGATTATAAAAATCATACTTTTAATTCTATCAGAATCCGACCTAGGGTTCATTCGCAAATTTCATAGCACCGAAAACGACCAATATTAATTTCGAAAGCTTGAAATCTTCGAGAGTGGTAAACAGTAATTCAAAAGAAACCTGCTCAAAATTGTATTACAAATTCGCTTAAGGTTTTGAAAAAAAGTTACATAGCGTTATATTGTAATCTAGCCCAGAATTTTAGGAAATTATGTATTGGATTCGTTGAAAATCCTGGCTAGATGTCCTTGTAATCCTGGTGGAATTTCTGTGAGAATCTTGTCAATGTTTTCCATCAAAGTCGAATCCAGAATTCTAATTAAAGTCCTCTTCAAGTTTTAGTAAAAAGCCCGTATTGTTTATAATAGTTTTCAAGGATTCTGCGTGAATTACGCCAGGATTCAGTAAGAATATTAGCCTATGAATCAGTGCAATCATGTATGAAAATTTAGCCTTATGGGTTTGTACAAACTACATATTTTTTATGTCAAAGAAAATCATGGTAAAAACATTCCCAGAATTTGAGATTTAGAGTTTGAATCATGCATAAAATAAAAATATATAAACTAAACAATCAAACAAAACAATTTCAATAATTTCCTACCTAAAATATTAGGTTGAAACTCAATTGAGAACTAAATAGTCCTAGTATGTTGTAACTTTGGGTTTGTAGAATAGTCAACGGGCCAAATATGAGAAGAATCTTCGAACCCTCCGCGGGCCGCACAAAATGAGGTCGCGGGCCGGATGCGGCCCGCGGGCCGTGCGTTGGGCAGCCCTGCTATAGATTATATATTCATATTATAACGTTTTGGAAAAGATGAAGAGGTTTTGTGCCTCTTTGAGAAAGATTTCTATAGAAATCACTCAAAGGGGTTTTTCCTGCTTCCAATTTTTTGTTAAATAAATAAATAAGCAAGTGAAAAACGTGAATTTTTGTTCAAGTTTATATTTTTTGCTGATCAATAGAAGCAAAATGATTTATCTCTGCGGTGGTGCGAAATGAATATGGAATGCACAAATTTAGTAGAAAATTATAAACATTTGTATGAACAGAAAAACTTCAAACTTTGAGCGCTATTTTCTTTTTCGCTCTGCCTACTAATTCCACATGGGACAGTTTTTCTTTTTTTTTGTCAGATATGTCCTCGTATATCCATAAAAATGCATGCATCGATGCTTTGATTGTCTGGTATCGATAAATCTTACCGAGATATTCCTTTAAATTTAGATAACTGATAAATAATCAGAGAAAATATGATATTTTCATGGCTACTGGACTAAGTCGATCAGTTCGATGAAATAAGTTTTAATCATTTATGGTTATATAGGTATGTTTGATTATTCTGGAAATGGTCCAATGCAAATTCATAAATTAAAAAATTATCTATTCAATTTTGAAAACGAAATATTGAAATGATTGCTGCAATATAACATTAAAAAAGTTTTTTTCCTTAATTCAGTACAAATCAGTTTTTGCAGATTTGGTGCTTGTAATTGAATGTTACTAAGTTATATGTTCAGGTTTGTTTTCAAATAGGATTATTTAGGACTTTGACATTCAGTGGTTTCACCATTGGAACCTGATTCTTGTCTGCAAAGGGTTCCTGCATTTGTTTTTTAAACTAATTGTGATATAAATACTGATTGAAATTCATGCAACCAAAACACCAAAATGAGTAGCGTAAAACAAATCCACGAAAAACTGGATGCTATCTATAGAAACATAAGCAACCTTATTATTAGGATTCCCTACAAAACAGGGAATAAAAATTTTTGTTGACTTTGATGAAACAAGTGAATTTGGTACCGATCAAACGTCAAGTTAGTGCATCATCAGAAATCAAAATTTTATGTCAAATTTATTTATTTCGTCAATCAATAGTAGACTACACATTTGCTTAATTCTATGTTGTATTATATCTTAAGGAATTAAAATATTGTCTTAGCTTTGTTCGCGACATGGTCAGATCAATTTCTGTGCAATGCTGATTATAAAGAGACATCATTCGATTCATTGGGCCGAATTTTGCATAGTTAGTTCGATGATTATTTGATGCAAACAAATTCCGATTTCGTAACTGTCTAGCGGGCGTGTAGAAATTCAAACATGATAAAAGATTGGTGGAATCAATACGCTGCGATACAATATCATTGATAAATGAAATCATGGCTATTTCGCGACGCTCATTTAAGGTTTGAATATCGATAAGCATGCATCGAGCCTCGTATGATGGCAGTGGAAACGTTGTCCAGCCTAATTTGCGTAAGGCATATAAAAGAAATTGCTTCTGTACTGATTCGATTCTATCACCATGTATTTTTATATGCGGAGACCACACAATACTACAATATTCTAGAACTGATCTTACATAAGCAATGTACAAGGTTTTAATCGTATATGGATCCCGAAAATTGTAGCTAAAACGCTTAATAAAGCTCAACATATTGGTTGCTTTATGGATAATCGTATTATAATGATCAGTAAAGGTAAGTTTAGAATCTAATATGACACCTAAATCTCTAATCTTATCGCACTTTTGAACAATTTGATTTCCTAAAGAGACAGTAATCTGTGGTGTATTCCGTTTTCTGCTATATGTGATTAAATTACATTTTTGACGTTTAATTGAAGTAAGCTTTTGCTACACCATTTATCAAATATACTTATTTCATTCTGATAAATGTCGCTATCTTTGTTGCTATTGATTTCCATATAAAGTTTCATATCGTCGGCATAAATCAGAATTTTAAGATGTTTAAGCACATAAGAAATATCGTTAACAAATAATATAAATAACAATGGACCTAAATGCGAACCTTGGGGAACTCCTGATGTAACGTGAACAGGATTAGACATTTTTCCCTCAAATCTAACTATTTGTTGGCGATCTGTTAAATAAGATTCAATCCAGTTGAGGAGTCTCATCGCAATTCCCATTTTATTGAGCTTGAAAATCAACATAGGAATGTCTAGTCTGTCAAATGCCTTACTAAAATCGGTGTAAAGTGCTTCGACGTGGTTACCTCTATCCATTGCATTCAAAGTGTAATTTACAAATTCCAAAAGGTTTGTTGTAGTAGAACGACCTTTGTAGAAACCGTGTTATGTATTCGTTATTCTATGTTTTATTTGGCTGAACACATTTTTATTTATAATTGATTCAAATAGTTTTGGAATGGATGAAATAATAGCAGTTCCACGATAATTTCGAACATCAGATTTTCTACCAGACTTGTAAATGGGTATGAGATACGATCTTTTCCATTCTTTTGGAAATCTGCTCATTTGTTGAATGAATGAACTTGTTGAATAGCCAGAATAATGGTGCTGTAAATTCATTAGCTAAGTTTTTCAGTAAAATAGGTGGGATTCCATCTGGCCCTGATCATTTGGTGGAATCTAAATTCTTCAGTCCTGTTAAAATGTCCTGTAAAAGTATTTGGCTTACACCGATATCGCTTGTAAAATCAGGAAAACTAGAAAAAATTTCAAAGTCACGATCTTTATCCGAAAAGTTAGTAAAAGTCTCTTGGAAAAAAGTAGCAAAAAGATTGCACATACCATCTGGATTATCAGCTGCTCTATCATCCAATGTCATTTTAAATGGAAAATTGTTAGACTTCATCTTCGATTTAGCATAATTGAAGAAATTCCTAGGGCAAGATTTTAAATCATTTTCTATTTTTGTGTTGTACTCTTCAAGCGCAGTGGATATTGCTTGATTAAGTTGGTTGACAATATACAAATAATTTTCTAAACTTTCTCGAGATTTTTGTTGCCTGTAAATTTTATGAGCCTTTTGCTTACGATTTTTAAATTAGTTATTTGCTTATTAATCCAAACAGGGTTTTTCGACCCATTTCTACGACGTCTTCGCAATAAAGGAACTTCCATTTGAATAATTTCCGACAAAATTGAATAAAAATCCGTCACTGCGATTTCTAAATCTCCCTGGTTCTTCAAAATGGATTGCCAATCTATTCTATTTAATTTTTGTTTAATTCCGTCATAATTAGCGTTTTTATAATCAAAGAAATTCTCAAAGTCACAGTTGTCAGAATTGTGATTATTGTGAACAAAAATTGAGTACTGAATAGCTGTGTGAAATGCTTCATTTTTCCATAGTGGAGAAACAGATTCATTCACACAGAAATCATCCATAATGTTTGAGAATAAGAAGTCCAAATAACAGTTTTGCCGGTTTTTCACATGATTTATTTGATTTAAACCTAAAAATGCTGCTTTTTCAAAAATAAATTGTAATGATTCATTTTCACCGACAACCGGAAGCAGAATGCTTTCGTTTTCGGAATCACGAATAAAATCAGCATTACGCTGATTAAAGTCGCCATAGATATGTACTTTGAATTCTGGAGATAACTGGGATACAATTTCATCAGCAGTTTGAAAGAAAATTTCATATGATGATTTGCAAGCTTGGTCTGGCGGAAAATACACAGAAGCAAATATATGTGTTTCTCCGGCGATGTGCCACACATGTTCAAATTCTTTATGTTTTGATAAAATAATTAATTCTGAATTGAATTTAGTAGATATTGTGATGAGAACTCCACCACCAGACATTCTTTGGGTAAGGACCAAATCTCGGTCATCTCTGAATACATTAAAACTATTACCAAAAACTTCTTCACTTTTAATTTTTTCATTCCAACTAGTTTCAGTGCCCATAACAACTGAGAAGGATGAAGTTAGAATTCTTTTATAAATTTCGTTAATTTTAGATTCACTCTTCATGCGATTAAAATTTTGGAAATATACTAAAATTTCGGTAGCATTTGCTTCTGAAGAAGTTGATGGTAACACATCCCTTTGCATAACATTATTTGAAAGTTCAGATCTATTATTATTATCATTATTTAAAATATTACCAACTAGTTGTTCATCAGCCCCGATTGGATCGTCAGGGTCTACGTCTGAGGACTGCGTCAAGTTGATCGAAAACACGTTTTTTCACAGGAGCACGAGGAACAATGCTGCGAAAAGGAGTTTCTTAAGGCAGGACCAAACAACCAGTTCGAACTAGATGTTGAGCACGAAGGGAATGCATCATCGACAGGATACTGATTCAAAATTTCGCCTCTCTGAAATTTGATCCCACGTTGCTTAACTGGAGGCTTGGAAAAGGTCAGCTTTGCTGCTGCGAGTAAATCCTTATCCGAGGGAAGACCATTAGAAACCGCTTCATTGCTTCTGCGCTTCATGTTGCTATCGTTGTAGTTGAACCATTTTTGTGAAGTATTGTTTTTCATATTTTCGCGTTCATTTTTACTTCTGGTGTGCTTGGAGGGAGTTTTTGAAAAAATGGAGTTTATTTTTCGATTGGTACTGTTGTTATGGCCTCTGTGTTTATTCGCTTTCTTCCGTTTTTGGGCCTTTTCCTTAGTTTTTTGCTGCGATGCACGACGCTGCTGACGATTGTCATATTCTGTCCAATCAGAACGCCAAACCTTTTTTGTTCCTAGCAAACGCCAAGCTGCAGTGCCATTCGAATTTCGTTCCGGGTTCAAATTAACAGTTTCGATTCCTTGATCAGCCAACTCATCTAAAAGGCTAGGGGGTGACTCATCTTCCATGAATCGAACAGCGTCAATGTTGGTTTGTGGTGAGTTAACAGTATCGATTAAAACTTTAACTTCACTCAAAATTTCATTGCCGGTCGATTGCATTTCAACTATCGCATCCGTTGTCATGTGTGGTTGACTGGCATTATAATCGTTTCAACGAGCAGCCATCTCAATGGTTAGACTGCTCAGTGACTGGACTTCAGAACAGATCTTTTTTAGTTCGCTGGTTAGATCTGTAGTCAACGTTTCAACAAAATCTTCAATGTTCTGTTTTGAAGATTTCATTGATATGTCCAAAAGCCCGGTCAAATGATTTTTTATTGCAAGTAAATCACTGTTGGGCGTATCATTTTTTATTGTTGAGTTTTTTTTTTCAGCCACACGCGATAATGCCGACACAGCATTCGAAACGATCGACGATGTGCTGTTGTTAATACTCAGCACCGATTCCTTTAGTTGAAGCTCAATTTGGTCAAATAAATCCCCCATTGCACTGAGCTTTTTTAGATCGGTGGCTACTCGAAGATTGGCGTCAGTTTGTGCCCTAATTGAATCGATTAGCTGCTGCTGTTGATGGAGCACTTTGCGGGTGTCAATTCCAGTTTTCAAATTATGCTGGCAATCGCCGCAGAGAGGTACCATAAATGATAAAATAAAACTCTCCTGATGGCGTTGCACACCAATGCATGCCGCGTGGTAATTTTTAAAGCAGAACTCGCACTTCCATAGGAAGCGATCGTCACTGATATTGCATGATTCAACACTGCACTGCATTTTTACCGGTCGCGCGCGATGTTTGTAAATAGCAAAAAAAAATTTAAAATAACTATGGAGCGCTTAAAAATGCGTCTACACCCGACGACTGACTCAACTTGTTGAGTTAACAATTCTGCAAGAATCTAGGAAGATGTAAAATTCTATAGATTTTTAAACAAAATCTCTACTGGAGTCTCATTTTTCAGTTCGGGTTCGGGTAATAAATAAATAAGTCGGGTACGGGTTTGCAAAGTCTATAACCCGGCCATTTTTGTTGCGTAGATGTTAACAAACAACTTTTTTTTATTAAATACGTTCTACAACTTTGAAACCTTCTGCTCGGTCGATACAGTTGAAGTGTGAAAATCTCTGCTATGGAATTGGAACACATGAAACTGCTCGAACCCATAAAGCCACTTACCTCGTTGCTATAATCATATGATTCGAGAAGAGAAAGCACTGTCGAACAGCATCCCGTTCGCTTTTGAACGAAGCCAGACGACTCCGAATCCTTCCCCTTCCCGGTGGAACTTGTACCAAACTTCCTGCAAGAGTGCAAACATTTTATCCAATAAAGTTCTATCCGATTACTGGTCAAGTTGAGATAAAAGCTCACCCTGTCGCACAAACACCTGATTGACATCGAGCAGTATGTCGCACCCCTCGACGATCATGCGCTCTACGGCTAGATTCTTTCGCAGATTTTCCGTTTCCGAGACCTCGTCGTGCATTTGGCGCGAAAGGTCCTCCAGTTGTTGGCGCGCATTCTGCAAGCTCTTACGCTCCACGTGGTCGTGCGGCGTGTGGGCTAGCAGCTCGTGCAAGGTGATGATGTACCTCGGAATCTGATGCATCGGATATGTAAGAAAAGTTTCCAGACTGCGCCCCTGGCAGGTGGGCTTTGCTTCCAGTCGTTTCAAGACGGTGGCAAAGTTGGGATTGCTTTTGCACTCGGTCAGCACCTGTAGACTGTAGTGATGATTGCGTACATACTCCTGATAGATGCTCAACATGGGCAATAGCATATCGAACAGATCACCTAGAAATGTAGTTAGAAATTAAAGCTAATTTTATACAACCATGAAAGATGCAATGAGATGAAGCTGCTATCATCATCCGAGAAGGTCTCTCGGTTCCAAAGCACAGTGGGATAGTGCGAGACAGTGTTGCAGGATTGATAGTTGTCTTACCAAGAACCAACGTTGGCCACGACTCCAGACGCGATGTGAGGCCCTTCAGGAAGATCTGATGCAGAAACAGGACCGTTTCCGAGTTGAGGAAGATGGAATTGACGTCTTCATGGGAGCATGGCGGGCGCTTCGAGCTGGCGGCCATTTTGAACGGACGAAGGAAGCACGCTACGAGAACCTGAGATGAAAAATATGATAATAATGATTATATTTCAGTTCAGTTTGAGTCGGATAAAATTTCGAATTGGTATGGAATTACGGTTTCTTTTAGTGGAGGATGAATGAAGGGTACCTGATACGGAGATTTTTTTCAAGTATTTCAGATCATTTCAGCAGGTTTTTGGTTCAGCGGCTTGACTACGATACAATAAGAAAAACTCAGAAAAAAAAACCATGCTTAACTTTTTTATACACAGCCAGTAACATATTACAAGAGATTTCAAAGGTGATTTCGAAGAGTCACAATGAGTAATCACAAAACTCACAAAACACCAAACGGGTTCCTAGGAATCATAAATAACTAGATTGGGATTGGGATCGCTTGGAAAACCCCGGTTGGCCTTTTAAACCCTTGGACATTTCTAAGAACCACTTGCAAACCTTTACAATTTTTCAAAAATCCTTAGGACACAATCATCCTACAGAACAAAATATGATTAAACATCATGGTGACGATGTACAAAAAAAATCTACCAGGCCCTGCAGAATATAGTTATTTTCGAGAGTACGCGTCAAAGTTTGCGATTATTAAAAAAAAAAAAGAAGTCGATTTCTATTGAAATTGCAAACGTTGTCCATCCCACAGATGTGGATCAGTGGGATAGGAACATTCATATTAAGTATCAAATCGACTCATATTATGGACAGTTTTTAACAAGCCTGTCGGCGTGAATTTCCCCTTTAATAGTATTTCAAAGTTGTCTGTCCATGCCCAATCATCGTATTCCCTTTATCTTCTTAGGTTATAAAACTCACCTCCAGCTGTTCCAGGTATTCCTCTTCCGCTTCGACCATGCTGAATACCAAGTGGTTCCGCTTCCGCATACTTTCGGCGTGGGGTGACCGTATGTACTCTTCGACTATTTGCTTCCAGCGTCGGCGACAGAGCCAACCACGAAAAAAGCTTTGCACTTTTTTGATCTTCCTCAGCTCGATGGAATCGTGCACGGAAGCGCAAAGACCCGGCAGCGATGAGTGCTCGTCGTGGCTTTCGGTCGGTATGCTGAAACTACCGCGGCCGACCGGAGTTGCCGAGTAGCTGGAGCGGGTCTCTTTGCGAAGCACACAAATCTGCATGTGGAAAAATAAGCATGTTTAGTAGATCCCGGACTGGACTGAACGGAAAGTCCATAGCCGTCCAGTTTCGGAACGCAACTATTCTAGTAGTGTGAACTATGAACGTTGATATGTGGTGTGTATTTATTTGTGTGGGGATATCTATGGCGTGGCAGGGTAGTGATTTTGGTTAACTACCCGAGCAGAAGAAAAAGCGGTAGAATATAAGCAAACTTTTTCGATATCAGATAGTTTCCAGCCGAGAAGCAGGCTCTGCCCCAGTGAGGACGTAATGTCAAGAAGAAGAACAAGAGAAGAAGAAGGTCTCTATAATACCTGCAAGCGGCAAATAATTAAAAATAATTTCTTATGTATGTTCTTCGAACACCAAACTAATTATTGGATAAGGTAAGTGGTAGAAGCACTGGTTTTGGCCATAACTTTAGTTGCAGCCGTAGTAGATTATACACAGTTTTATAATGCAAAATAAGTTGAATAATTTTGTATTAGGTTATTTACATCCACATTATGGAACTAGATTCACATAATCGTCTGACTTAATTCAAGAAATATTAGTAAATATTCCTGATTTGGCCATACTTATGAGGTATCAATACTACTATTTATATGTACTAGATCGTATAGGACAGAAGAAATGTTTCTGACTAGCTGCCGGATCAATGTAATACTAGGTCATTTCATACGGAGGTTCTTCATACTAGTTCATTTTCAATACTTTCTCTCTAAATATGATATAAGAGAGCCCTGCATAATGCAGCCTACAGACGCCCAGACGGTTTGACCAACATTGACCGATTAATGCAACCGTCTGACTAACTATCAAAGTTCATTGCAACACTACTATTTTTCTTCGTATATTTTGAATGACCTTGGTAAGTCTATTGAGGATATGTGATTGTTATTTTTCCGTATTCAGTGGCTGTGGGAGAAATTTAAGGGTATTTATCGTAAAGAACAGAACTTTCAAAATTAAAGTACAAGTAGAAGTTGATACAGTCAACTCTCCATAACTCGCTATTGAAGGGACCATCGAGTTTGGGAGGTGTCGAGTTATAGAACACAATTCCAGTGCAAATGCGATCCAAGGAATTAGCTATAAAAACCAACTTTTACTATGGTTCTTTTACTCGATATTGAGATTCGGAATATCGAGTAAGGGAGACTTAACTGTATTTGACAATATATACCAGTTCCCAGACAACCAAAATGTACGTATAACGAAATCACCTGGAGGCTTTATATGTGCAAAATTTCACTTATAAGATGTCGTGAAAAGGCCTTCTACGTACAAAAGTGGAGGCGATATGCGTGCATATATTATGTGATGAATAATAACATACAATGCGAGTGTATAAATATTCTACCGAACCAACCTGTGATCTTATGCGACTTAACTTATGATAACAAATGTTGATTTGACAGCTGCTACGGATTGATGCGACTTACTTTGTACGAGTGTACGAGACGAAACAAAATGTATAAATGAACTCAGAAAAGAAGTGTTTTATGCGAGGAAACTCATCAAACTGACGAGTTTATCCACGGTGTTTTGCGGGTTTGATGTAATTAGTATGGATAAACGAGTTGTAACGTGAACTTTCATGCGATTTCTGGTTGTCTGGGTTATCATCGATATATGGCTGTGTAAATTTTAACTTTCTTTCCAGAATCATTTAGTGGCTAGTAATTGTACTTTGAAGTTCATCCTGAAACCAGTATAGTAATTTTTATTTGTGTATTTTTGCAGATCCTATTCTTCCACCAGGAATTGCGCCATAGGTTTTTTTTGGGTCTTGAACTACTGCGACCAGGGATTGAATCCTGAGAAAATTGAGAGAATCTCTCACGTATCGCTCTCTGTAACTATCATAACATGCTGCACATTATGAGGGACTGTTTATCGCATACTGCTACAACTTTGATCAGATTGGGGGGATAGTAGTGCATGATAAAACCACTCTTAACATGCTCCAAGCCTGGGGGACACTATTGCTATTGGAAGTTCGTGGATTGTTTATCGTGCCAGTAAAGAAAAACACCTATCCCCAACGGTAAACAAGCGAGAAAAATGGATTTTATCATCGCTTTCTCTTTGGAGCTCTCGCTCGCTGCTTCCATTTATCAGACTTGTTACACCTTGCGATACAATGACGATCGTGGACCGCAACAGATAGGATGTTTTTCTTTGCTTGCTTTGATCGTGCTTCATACGCAATTGAGAGTGAATTCTGCAATGCCTGACTGCGACCATTAAGTTGATCTTTTGTGGTATACCCCTGTTTATTTTCGCATATTTTCAGGACAACAAGTTACCATTAAGAGTAACTGCCGTTGACTGATAATGCGACGTACCCCAATCTGGTATGATTCTTAAAATGAATTCAACTACCATTTTGGGATTTTCTTGTCAAATTTCTAAATTACTCAGTATGCTTGTTGAAATACTGTCTTCTACGCGCAAATAGTGCTGAGCAGTCACAAATCAAGTATTGGTAGGTCTCTATCTCACAGTCACAAAACCGACAGATATCAGTAGGACTTCGACCTATCTTCTTTAAATTATATCTAACCGGGCAATGTCCTGTAAGTAGTCCAGTAACTATGCAGAAAGATTTTTCAAATAAATTTAGAAGTTTTTCTGTGATTTGTTTATTTGGAGTCATAAACAGTTTAGTATGCCTTAATATGTTTGTACCAAGCCAGTTTGACTGTATCATATTATGCTCCCAATTGTTTATTTCCATCTGTATTACACATTATGAAACTCTAAAAAAGGGTTCTGGTTCTAAAAACTGAGCATTTGAGCCTCGTCTAGCCATAAATGGGTTGTACCAGGGATTCCACCAATAATTCTTCATGGGATTCTGCTAGGAATTTCTCAAGAAATTTATCCACAGATTAATTCAGAAATTCCTCCAAGGAAAATTCTCCACGCATATCTTCAGGAATTCATCCAGAGAATCTTTCAAACGTTCTTCTACTAATTCCTTCAAAGACCAATCCAATAAAAATCCTTAAATTATTTCAGGGCTTACTCCAATGCTGCCTCCAAGAATTCTTCTAGAAATTCCTATAACAGTTCTTTCAGAAATTTCTTCAGGAATTCCTCAAGAGGCACCTTTAGGAGTTAGTTCCAAGGATTCCATCAAGAATCCCTCCAGGAATTCCTACATAGATTGGACAATTAATCCCTCATAACAAATTAAAACAAAGAATCCATCAGGAGTTTCTCCATGGATTTTTTCAAAAATTCTGCCAGAATTTCCTCCTACCGAAAACCCTCCAGTTTTAACTCTAATTATTTCCCTAGGAATTCCTCCACAGATTTCTCTAGAAAATTCTACAGCGATTAATCCAAGCATTCTTCCATTCTACAAGACTTTCTATAGAAATTTATCCATGAATTGATGGGGACGGGCCTGGTGTGGTGGTTAGAACACTAGCTCTCGCGCCAAGGACCTGGGATCGAATCCTATCCCGAGATAGTAATTTATGATCTACTAGTGGTCTCGGCAAACTTTGTCTTGCCATGAAGTAGGCTTGTTAAAAAACGTCATGAAACGTCCTGTGCAAAATGACAGTTCTGTAGGTGAATTCCGGCGAACAATTTCTTTGAAGAGAAGAAATTTTCTTCCATTACTCACCAGCAAGAAAACTTTCTTTTCTTCGAAGAAAATACGAGCCGGATTCCGCCTACTGTTCACCCCCGAAGAATTTTCAAAATCGGATAATTCGTTCTCAAGCCATCAAGTAGGCTGTTGAAAAACGCTATGCAAACTCCCATATACAGTGACAGATAAGTTTCTCCTGTTTTTTTTTTTCAACTTTTCCGGGGTTGATCCCTAAGCTTTTTCCTCACAAAAAAACGTCGGAACTCTTGACGAATATGACAGTGAAAGAATGAGGTAAATCCTTTGTCTCGTTCTTAACATATTTCGTGACATACAGACACTATTCCATTTTAAATTATATAGATGATAGATAATGTTAAAGTGACGATATCCTTCGTGATGAACTAGCCTAGGGTTAAAAATTTCGTCAATAGATTCAAAATTCCATAAATTCCTACAGAAATACCTGCAGAGATTCACTCCAGGCTTTCTTACTGGGATTCTATCCAAAATTTCTCCAAGGATTCCTTAAGAAATTCCTTCTGGTATTCCACGAGGAACTCCTTCAAGGATTCCACCAAGAGCTTCCACGAAATTTGCAAAAAAAAAAACTCTCGAGAACTTCCTCCTCGGGATTCCTCCAGGAATTCATTTCGAAATTGTATTTGCATTTTTTTTTTTTTTTCAGAGATTACTCTAGGGAATCCTTTGGTGATACTTCTAGAGAAACTTCAACAAATGTTTCCAGATATTCTTCAAGTGCTTCCTCCAAAGATTCCTCTATATAGCCCTACAGGGACCTTACGAGGCGTGCCTCCTGGAATTTCTTTGAGAACTACTACAAAATCATACCTGAAGTGCGTCCGAAGATTGCAAAAGGAATTTATCCATCAATTACTCCAGGGATTTCTTCCATTATTTCTTGCATGAACTTCTCCAAGAAATCTAACAAGAATGTCCTTAGATAATTAGGAACTCCTTCAGAAATTGTTTTAAAAATCCTTCCAGGGACATATTTTGGGATTCCTCCAAAAATTTGCGAAAAAAATGCTCCATGGTTTTTTTGAGCAATTTTCCTGAAAGTTTTATAGAAGTCTTTCTGGTGGAATACCTAGAGTAGGGAAGGAAGAATCTCTTGTTAAACAATTCGTCAAATTCTTGGTGGACTGTCTTGCAAAAATTTGAAAGTTTTTTTTTTTAAATCATGTGGATTAATTGGAAAAAAAATGATTAATTCCCTGATGGAATTTCTGATCAACACGAAAGAATATTTATTAGAGAATTCTGGTAAAACTAACGGAACTTCCCTTTAAAAAAATACTTGTGGAAAATTAAGATATTATGATAAAATCTTCGAAACAATTATTGGTAAAAACATTATAGTAAATTGTGGTCGAATCCTCAGATAAATCCTTTGTGGAATCCTTGGAGAATATCTTGTAATCAAGGATGCTTTCAAGAATTTCTGGAAGAAATTTGTTGTAAAATCATCGTAAAATACTGGTGGAATCTCTGAGAAAAATTCTAGTGGAATCCCCTTTCCTGTTGGAAAACTTGGGGAATTACCTGGGTGAATTCGAGACGAAATCCATGAAGAAACCTCTGGTGTAATCCTTTGAATAATCTCTGAAGTATTCATGTGCAGTGATTCTAAATCCATACATATAGCTCAAGTGGAATTCTTGAACTAATGTCTGGTGGAATCACAGAAGGAATTCTTGTTGGAGTCCCTGAAGAAATTCTTGAAGTAATCTCTGAAACAATGCCTGGTGGAATCCCTGAATAACTCCTGGTGGTATCCTTGAAAGCATGCTTATTGAAATCCCTGAAGTAACTTCCGATAGAGTCTGGAGTGACTAATAATTCTCGAAACTCTCTGAAGATATCCCGGGATGAATCCATTGCGAAATGCTGGATACCTTGACTAATTTAGGCAGGAATCTCTTGATGAGTTCCCAGAGAAATTCCAGGAAGTATCCCTTAACGAATTCCGGGATGAATAATAGGAGGAATTCTGGTAAGAATTTCAAGAGGAAGTCATGATAGAAAACCTAAAGAAAATACTGTTGGAGTCCTTGAAGGATTTCTTGACGTAATCTTCAAAAGTACTCTTAATAAAATCCATGGAAGAGTTTCTTATTGAATCCTTGCAGCAGCTGCTAACGAAATCTCTAGAAGAACTCCTGATGGAATCCCTAGAATAAATTCTGATGGAATCCCTGTAGGAACTCCTAATAGAATCTGTGAAGAAATTCCTAATTGATTCTCTATAGAAACTCCTGATGGAATCACTTGAGGATCACCTAATGTAATCCCTAAAAGACCTCCTGAATGAAACGCTAGATAAACTCCTGGTGGAATCCATGAATGAATTTCTGATGAGATTCTTGAATGAATTCCTGGTGGAATCCCTAAAGGAACTCCTTATGAAAACCTTAGAAGAATTCCTGATAAAATTCTTGGAGGCACTCCTGACATAATCTCTGGAGGCATTCCAAGCAGGAACACCTGATGGAATTCCTAGAGGAATTCCTGATAGAATCGCTGTATGGATTCCAAGTGGAATCCATGAAGGAACTGCCGATAGCATTCCTTGAGTAACTTTCGATGGAAACTCCAGAGGGATTCCTGATTTAATCCCCTAATAAATTCCTGATGGAAACTATAGAATAAATTCTGATGGATTGCTTAGTGCAATGTATGATAGAATCTCTAGAAGTACATCTCATGTAATCCCTTGAGGAATTTTTGATGCTTTTCTAAATCCCCATAGGAGTTCCTGATGGAATCCATGGAAAAAATGTTGATGAGATTCTTGAAGAAACTTCTCATGAAATCCCCAGAATAAATCCTGATGGAATTCCTGGTAACACTTCTGATATGATCTCTGGAGGAATTCAGGGTATAATATTGGAAGAAACTCCTGATGGAATCTCTGTATGAATTCCAGGTAAAATCTCTGAAGGAACTCCTGATGGAATCCCTGGAGTAAATTCTGATGTAATCGCTAGAGGCGCTCCTGATGGAATCCCTAGAGGAATTTCAAGTGGCATCCCTGTAGGAATTCCTGATAGCATTAATAGAGACATTTTCGATGGAATCCCTAGAGTGACTCTTGTTGGAATCCCAAAAAGAACTCCTGATGGAATCTAGAGAATAACTCCTGATAGATTCCTTAGTGCAATGCATAATAGAAACTCTAGAAATACTTCTTATGTAATCCCTTGAGGAACTCTTGATGCATTTCTAAATCCCTATAGAAGCTCCTGATGAAATCCATGAAAATGCTGATGAGATTCTCTAAGGAACTCCTGGTGGAATCCTTATAAAATCCCCAAAAGAAATCCTGATGAAATTCCTGGAAACACTCCTGATATGACTCTGGAGGAACTCCAGGTAAAACTTTGGAAGAAACACCTGATGGAACCCCTTAAGGAACTCCTGATAGAATCTCTGTATGTATTCCAGGTGGAATCTCTGAAAGAATTCTTGATGGAATCTCTAAAAAAAAAACTCCTGATAGAATTCCCTGCATGAACTTCTGATGGAATCGCTAGAGGAACTTCTGATGAATTCCCTAGAGGAACTTAAAATGGAATGCCTGAAGGAACTCCTGGTGGCAACCCTAGAGGAACTTTCGATGAAATCCCTAGACCAACTCTTGATGGAATCTATAGAATAACTCCTTAGTGCAATTCATGATAGAATCTCTAGAAGTACTCCTGATGTAGTCCCTTGAGAAACTCTTGATGGAATTTCTAAATCCCTATAGGCGCTTCTAATCCATGGAAAAATTCTGGTGAGATTCTTGAAGGAACTCCTTATGGAATCTCTAAAAAAATTTCTTATGAAATTACCAGAAGAAATCTTGATGGAATTCCTGGAGGCACGTCTAATATGATATCTGGAGGAATTCCAAGTAAAATTTTGGAAGGCACTCCTGATGGAATCCTTAGAGGAACAGATGCAATTTCTGAAACAATTCCTCGTTAAATACTGAAGAAATTCCTGTTTGAATTCCTGGAAATAATAACCTGTGAAACCCATTTAGGAATGTTCTATAGAGTCTTTAAAAAAAATCCTTGAGCATTAGAGGAATTTATAATGCCTATAGGAGTTCTGAGTATAATCCCTGGAGGAATTCGTTGTAGGACTTGCAATGGAATTCCAGAAAAAAACTGCTGGTGGAGCACCTCATGTTCCGTGTTTTGGACAGCTTGATTTCATACATTATATCGTTGTAATTTTTGCACAAGCGTCTTTCACATTAATTTTTCATGTTTTTTTTTTCGATTTAAATATCAAACATTTAAAAAAACTGGAAGACCGCACATTCAAAACAATATCGAAAGAAGTGATATTATTTATCATATATAAAAATAATTTTGGATTGACATTTTTTGGCTATATAGCATGAACATTTGGCTAGTTATTTACTCTGGATTGCCATCTTGCTGGCTCAGTAGAACTTAAATTACTCATTTCAAGATTGCATATGCTTTGATTTAGTAATAAACCGTAATTCATGGAGTAAAACATTCTATGATACACAAATCTAAGGTATTCTAAACAATTCAAGGTTGTATTCGGTATTGGAGGTCACCTTGTAAGATTTATCTATTTGGTACTGAAATACGGTGTCCGGCCATTTGGCCGAATTCCGTTTAGCCGAATGCCGTTTGGCCGAACGCCATTTGGCCGAATGTCATTTGGCAGAAAGGGTTATTTGGCCGAATGCCGTTTGGCCGAATCATGAACAAAAAAATCAAATTGCTATAACGCTGATGTGTAGGATTCATAAATGTGGTCCAATAACTGATAAGGTAATTAATTTGTTGAATTTTTCAATGTGACAGGGCAAGAGAATTATAACATCGACCCTTTAATTCAGGACGAAGTTGTGAGCTCCACACATCGCGTCAAGATTCTGAGGTGATGACTTATTCGTCACCAGATTACCAACGGTGTAATGAGGTTTCAAGTGTTTTTAATGATTCCATCAGAAATTTTTCCATCTTGAAAACATAGGCTATTCTTTCGAGTTATACTGGTTCTATTACTATCCGCAGTAGTTAAGCTTATATTTCAATTGGGAATTTTTTCTTCTTTAAATCATCGGCAGTTCTTTGTAGTTGTACTGATGAAATTATATGCATTACACTTGCTTAAATTTTCATAAGAGATTTTTCCTTCTTTTGATCGTAGACTTTTCTTTCAAAAGAGAAATATTTTTCATAGTTATTGGAATTAAAGCTACGTTTATTCAAACATACTTTTTAGCTCAAGGGTTAACTTAGGTAAGATGTCATTCTCCTTAAAAATTAAGGTTACAACATGTGAACTGAAAACTGCACCGTTCCTTGCTGTTGTTGTTTGATGAGAGGGACTTTAACCCGAATACCGTTCCTTGCGTATAGCAATAAACGACTCGGAGAACACTTACGTCAAAGAAGCACACTGTTCCTCCATTGTGAAAAGAAGATTCCAAGACTAGTTGATGTCAGAACTATGACATATATTACTTAGTACGATTCGAGGAATCGAAGCAACCTGCTCCAGCAGAAGGACGAATAAGTCTTAAACCGTTTTAGTTACTGTCAAAAGCTATACATACATACATAAATACAAATGCGATGCCAAAGCATCTGCTAGTGACTATTACCTCAAGCATAGAAGTGAACAACTACTTACATTTGAGATGTTCTTCTTTCAGCACTGACTGTTCCTTGAACTAACACTAAAGAGCTTATGAATGTATATCAATGATGATTTATCCTTCTTTGTGAATAAGATGAATAAGTTCTTTGGAATTCATTTTAAATCCATGCTAACTGTAGTTCACTTTCGTTTTCAATTTCGGCCAAACGGCATTCGGCCAAATGGCGTTCGGCCAAACGATATTCGACCATATGGCATTCGGCCAAATGACCCGGAACCATATTAATCATATAAATGGATAACAAGATCGCAAGAAATCAATAATCTTATAATTTGAAATTCATTGGCTTAGGTGTCCGGTACTAGTACTGGTGGGGATGTCCCACTACAAGTAAAATTTTCAATAGTAATTCTTTATCTCAAGCATAAGGGATCATCCAAAAATGACGTCCATCATTAGGGGGAGGGGGGGGGGTCTACGAAAGTGTGACAGTACGTGTAGAAGGTATTGGAAAAAGCGTGACAGAGGGGGGAGGGGGGGTCTAGAAATCTCAAAAAACGATGGACGTCATATTTGAATCGTCCCTAAGCACAATAGCTTTCCAATAGTTCAACGAGGTAATTTTGAGTGTTTTGAACAATATCTTCAATACTATAATATTACCAAATTGTGGTTTGGTCAATACCTGGATTACTGGCTAAATCTCATTATAATTGACCACTAGCATTGATTCAATAGATTCTAGTACTCTGTTTCATTTTTGAATTCTAGACAATCTTTGCTATGGGAACATTTCACACGAAATGTTTCAATATTATTCGGTCAAAAGTTTCCATTTTTGACGCTAGTTTTATAAGCATTTTCCAAAGACATTTATTTGAGTTAAGAACAACCAACAATGCACATTGAGCCAGACAGCAAAGTTAATTGGAACAAATAATTTTAATTGATTGAAGGTACGGTCGTACCTTGATCTTGATTGATTTATGAAAAAGTTTCCTTCGATTTTGGCTTTTTCGGTCAAAAATCAAAAATACAGCGGATTGATAATATTTAAAAATTTGCGCGATTTGAATGAGCTTATCGAAGTCTATCAAATACATTCTATGCATAGATTTCAATAAGCAGGTGTAATCAATCGCTGCATAAATTTACATGAAAATAAGATTTTTTTTTCAAAACACTTATTTTTCTAAAAAAAATGTATTTGTTACGAACATACTCGACGTCAGAGGGTCGAAAGTTATTAAATGCATTGCAAATAGTCAAAATGCGTGAACCAGTGATAACAACTGTAGCATCAGCACCATCATCAGCGTTGCAACGCTGATCGGTGCGACATCCACAGCATCCTGATGATCAGAGTGCGATAACAAGATTTCTCTTCTATCACACTGATAGCAACCCAATTCTCTCTCTATTGCCACACACAACACAGTATGCATACTCATCCACACTCACAATAGAAAACCATTGTACCCAAACTGAATTTTAATAAAACCAGACCCAATTAGTATTAGCCTACACTTCAATCGGAGCACACTATTTCTTTTACCTCGAGAAGCTTCCCATAATTGAAGGTACGCTAAAGTGGTGACCCCGACGTGATCAGTCACAAAATCATTATATTTCGATCACGGGTACCGCGAATCGCGATTTCGAAGTAGTTTACGGTCGATCCCATCCACGACGATGGAAGAAAAATCCGGCGCGAGTGAGATGATTGGCGTCCAGCCGGCTGTCGAAACAATTAGCGCGCCACGTCTCAATCCACCCAACATGGCCGACACGAATATCGAGACGTATTTCATGTCTCTCGAATTCTGGTTTGCCGCGTCTGGTATCGGCGCCCAACACGATTCCCGCCGGTATAACATCGTTATGGCACAGGTGCCCCCAAAAAAATTGACCGAGCTACGGTCGATTATAGAGGCCACTCCAGCGAACGACAAATACGCCTACATAAAGACCAAGCTGATTGAGTACTTTGCGGACAGTCAACAGCGGCGTCTTCAGCGTGTTTTATCCGACATGCCTCTGGGGGATCTAAAACCAAGCCAGCTCTTCAATGAGATGAAGCGAGTTGCTGGGAATTCGCTTGGGGAAGCAGTATTGCTCGATCTGTGGGCAACCAGATTGCCGCCACATGCACAGGCAGCGGTGATCGCTTCGAGAGGAGACGCTTCGGACAAAATCACCATCGCCGACGCCATTGTGGATTCCATGGTTCTCCGAAAAATCAACGCCGTCGACTACAACGTGCAAAATGCAGCGATGGCGGCTCCCAAAGCTATTACAGAGTCAGCCATTGATCCAATACAGGAGCTTAAGCGAGAAATCGCCGAGCTATCGCGACGATTCGAGAAAGTGATGTCCGGACAGGAGCATTCTCGTGCTCGTTCACGCTCCCGTTCCCGTGGTGGTGAAAAACAAATTCCTCGCCGCGAGAGGGATTCTTCGACCGGACCGTGTTGGTTCCACCGTACGTTCGGTAGCAATGCCAAAAAATGCCGAAAGCCCTGCACGACCGGCCATCAGGGCTCATCCAATCACCAATGACATCACTCTGCTGATACTATGGGGGAGATTGGCGAACTTTCCACCACAGCCGCAATCTATCGCCTGAGAATTACGGACTCGACCACCTCTATGCAGTTTTTGATCGATACGGGTGCCGATGTATCCGTAGTACCGAAAGGATTGCATGCAGCAAAAGTGAAACCAACGACAATTAAATTGTTCGCCGCGAATGGGACGCCGATTACAGTTTACGGTGAAGTGTTGCTCAAATTGAACCTCGGTCTCCGTCGCGAGTTTTTGTGGACATTTCTTATTGCTGACGTGACATCGGGAATAATAGGTGCGGACTTTATTTGCCATTTCGATTTGCTGATCGATTTAAAACGAAACCGCCTTATCGACAACACCACCAATCTCGAGTCGGCCGGAATACTCGCACGGACAAGTGAATACTCGATTAAGACATTCAGTGTAGTTTCCCCGTTCGCCGAAATATTGTCGGAATTCCCTAGCATCACCCGTCTCGCGCCTCCGGGATCAGTTTGTGAATCGTCGGTCGTCCACCGGATTGAAACAACCGGACAGCCGGTGTATGCAAGACCTCGACGGCTTTCACCGGACAAGCTTGAGGCAGCTCGGACCGAATTCGAACACCTAATGAAGCTAGGGATTTGCCGACCGTCCAGCAGTAACTGGGCCAGCCCACTCCATATGGTAAAAAGGCAGATGGTTCCTGGCGCCCATGTGGAGACTATCGTGCCTTGAATGCTCAAACCATCCCCGATCGGTACCCCTTGCCGTATCTGCAGGACTTCACAACCATTTTGCAAGGTAAAACTATTTTTTCTAAAGTTGATTTGCAGAAGGCCTTCCACCAGGTGCCCATTCATCCAGAGGACATTCCAAAAACGGCCATCACGACGCCGTTTGGACTGTTTGAGTTCTCCTTCATGACGTTTGGCTTAAGAAACGCAGCCCAAACTTTTCAACGGCTCATCCACGAGGTCGTTCGTGGATTGGATTTCATCTTCCCCTACATTGACGATTTGTTCATCGCCTCGTCATCGCCCGAAGAGCACCGGGACCATTTGCGCCAGCTGTTTGAGAGGCTCAAGCAGCACAACTTGGCAATAAACGTTGCCAAATGTGAATTTGGCCGCGAAGCGCTCGATTTCCTGGGACACTCCGTCTCTGCCGAAGGAATCCGACCGCTACCAGATCGCGTGGAAGCGATAAAAAATTTCATGCTACCATCAACGGTGAAGGAATTGAAGAGCTTCCTGGCCATGCTCAACTTTTATCGGAGATTCATCCCAAATGCGATCGAAGCTCAAATTCCGTTGCTGGAAATGACTCCTGGCAACAAACGAAACGATCGGTCGCCGTTATCCTGGAGTGACGAGACGGTTACAGCTTTTGACCGTTGCAAGCAACAACTCGCTCATGCTACACTCCTAGCCCATCCCGCCAAATCCGCTGAATTGTCTCTCTGGGTCGACGCCTCGGACTTCGCAGCAGGTGCAGTGCTGCACCAGATCGTCGAAGGGAAGGTTCAACCGCTTGGATTTTTCTCGAAGAAGTTCGACAAAGCCCAGCTTCGCTACAGCACCTACGATCGTGAACTAACCGCGATCTACTTCGCAGTGCGGCACTTTAAGTTCATGCTAGAAGGACGAAGTTGCCACATCTATACTGACCACAAACCAATCATCTTCGCCTTTCGTCAGAAGCTCGATAAAGCTTCCAATCGCCAAGCGCGCCAATTGGACTTCATTGGGCAACTTACGACGGACATCCGGCACATAATTGGCAAGGACAACATCGTTGCCGATCTACTTTCCCGCATTGCAGTTGTTCAGACTGTACCCTCGCTAGACTTCGATGCACTTGCTGATGACCAGCAGTCCGACACCGAGCTACGGGATATTCAGCAAGGTAAATTAAAGTCCTCATTAAAGTTAAAACTTTTTACCGTTCCAGGCAGCACAAAACAATTGTTTTGTGATTGCTCAGGTGATCGCATTCGCCCATTTGTTACGAAACCGTTTCGTAATGTCGTTCTGCATACAACTCACCATCTGTCTCACCCTGGGACACGTGCAACAGCCAAATTGATGACGGAGAGATTCGTTTGGCCCAGCATTCGCAAGGACAGCATCGCTTTTGCCAGAAGCTGCTTGCAGTGTCAGCAATCCAAGGTGACGCGCCACACACAATCACCTGTGTCCAGATATTCAGCACCGGACAGTCGATTTTCCCACATCAACATTGATATTGTTGGTCCATTCCCTCCAAGCAAAGGCCAACGCTACTGCCTTACAGTCATCGATAGGTTTACTCGGTGGCCGGAGGCATTCCCCATCCCGGACATGACTGCACCAACGATCGCTGAAGCCCTGGTTTCCGGATGGATTTCCCGTTTTGGAGTACCCATCTACGTTACGACCGACCAAGGACGTCAGTTTGAGTCGTCTTTGTTCTCCGAGCTCACTCGTCTGCTTGGAACCACCCACCATCGGACAACTGCGTACCATCCTCAATCGAATGGTATCATCGAACGGTGGCACAGAACCTTGAAATCAGCGATTCTTTGCCATGACCCAGACCACTGGAGCGAACACCTTCCGATGATTTTGCTTGGGTTGCGTACTACGTACAAAGAGGACATCAAGGCTTCTCCTGCTGAGATGGTATACGGAACAACCCTTCGAATTCCATCAGAGTTCTTCACTGAACATTCGCAGAATCCAAATGAAGCGGAATTCGTCGCCAATCTTCGAAAGGCCATGCGTTATCTGCGCCCAAAGGAGACCGCATGGCACGGTTCACGTAATGTCTTCGTTCATCAGGACCTACAATCGTGCAAAAACGTCTTCGTTCGCAACGATTCTGTTCGGCCATCGTTATCACCTCCATACGACGGGCCATTCGAGGTGGTAAACAGGAACGAGAAGTTTTTCAAGGTGAACATGAAAGGACGGACAGTTAACGTTTCGGTCGACCGGCTGAAACCCGCCTACACATTGGAAGACCAACAACCTCCCAAGGCATCCGGCCCCGCAGCTACATCATCCGCATCAATTCCATCGACTAGGACCACTCGTTCTGGTCGACGAGTTGTAATCCCACTTCGCTACCGCTAAAAGGACACCTAGTCTAGGAGGGGAGTACTGTAGCATCAGCACCATCATCAGCGTTGCAACGCTGATCGGTGCGACATCCACAGCATCCTGATGATCAGAGTGCGATAACAAGATTTCTCTTCTATCACACTGATAGCAACCCAATTCTCTCTCTATTGCCACACACAACACAGTATGCATACTCATCCACACTCACAATAGAAAACCATTGTACCCAAACTGAATTTTAATAAAACCAGACCCAATTAGTATTAGCCTACACTTCAATCGGAGCACACTATTTCTTTTACCTCGAGAAGCTTCCCATAATTGAAGGTACGCTAAAGGTAGTAATACCAAAAAATACATAGTATGCTATAGATAGGTGCTAGTTGTGCGATCCTGCTCGGGAAGCTATCGAAAAGGAAAAACTTCAATTTTGAACATAAAAGATAATAATGTGAGTAGTAACTGATATTCATTGCTTGCTCAAAACAAAAGGAATGCGTAACGGAAGCTCAAAAACATATCAATGAACCCAATTGATGTTTATCCCTACAACAAAGTAGAGAAAACCACTACTCTGAAACGATAATTGACTTCCTTTCCGGCTCTCGTGATGAAGTAGCGGACGTCATGCCTCAACACGGTCAGACTATACGGAAAGGAAGAGTATACCGTCTTCCGGTTGGTTCGCCTTTGTCTGCCATTCGCCCGGGATGTCAAAGGTTGAAACAATGCAACAACGGATGATGCGAGCAGAGGGAAAAACATATACTACTTACCTCGGTTCTTAGTTTTCGTATTTCAGACGCAAGCTCTTCACATTGCTGAGTGTACTGCCATTTAGCTGTTTTCTCGCTTTCAACGACCTGAAGCAGGTGGACGTGCTTCTGCTCGAGCTCTTCCTTTTGCAGTAGTAGTTTGTTGAAGCTGGAAGAAAAACGCACAAGCCGTTCCTTTACTAAACATGGTTTTTAACAAATTCAATAGAAGAGAGTGAATTCCAATGAATGTACGATTCCGTTTAAGTCACAAATTGGTTTATGGCCACCGATTGGCGATCTCGATTCACTATACAAAGGGAAAATTGCGCGCTCCATTACCTTGCTTCCCTAATTGCAATTATCCAGGCTGAGCATTCCGATTCAGTGGAGGCCCGCAGCTCGTACTGTCGTTGATTTTCTCGTCTGTAGCATATAGTGAAGCAGTGCTGCAATTTTAAGATGAGATAATTATTATTTCCTGAGAACTTTTGACTGAATCACATTGACAAACGCACTTTTTTTACTCATTATTGGCTATTTACTTCTGTTGAATGATCAGATTTATTATATGTTAAGGAGACAACAAGTTTTGTTATAATTCAGCTATGACAAATAACACAATGCGTTATGTTTTTGTTAATTTAAAATGAATTGAATTATATTTTTGCTTAATTTAAAGCATATTTTGTTTAAATTTAATTGAAACTAAAGTAACTTTTGTTCTAGTTTTTGTTATTTCAGCAACTAACCAGCCAAAATTATAACATATTTTATTGGAAAATACGTGCAACAAACTCTGTAACAATGCTGTTATAATCCACTGGTCGGGAAGCCACAATTTCAAATCACCCGTATACCAAAACAGTCTACAATGTGTGTAATAGCAAGCTTTTCAAATATTGCCGATTTCATGTTGTGCTTGTTGATACCTGATCAAAGTCATCGCTTTGATGTACGTTTTATTCCTCTTCATTTCAGTGATACAGTGCCTTCATTCATCACCTTTCTGCCGCAACTGATTTCAACTGCACACTTTTATTCGAGGCATTGCACTTGCATTCAAAAGCGTTCAATTGCATTCGATTGATTCTTTGCAGTGCTCGCTCGATAAACCCAAAACTCACCTGTAACTTTTCCTCCTTGACGACTTTGGAGCCCTGTCCGCCACCACTGCCAATGGGCGGACCGGAAAGTGTTGAGGGGGCTGAAACAAGTCGTTCGCAGTAGCATCCTTCCAGAAAGATCAATCCCGAGGGACGGCTTGATTGCTCCGATTCGTAGTAGAACAGCAGGTTCTGAATGTTTGGGGAAAGAAAAAATAAAGGTAATTTATATTTATCGACGCATAAATTATGGACGGCCTCATTGTTTGAATTCATGCAAACAATCAGCTAATGAAAAAAAAAAATATTGACTCAAAATCATATATTGGAATCAGTATGATTTAAATCATACCTGATACAAAACGAACCACCTCATCTGCCATTTATTGTTGTCCGCCGTCCGTTTGTGTAAGTGTCCGTGCTGAAATGAAAATTAAAAATAAAGGTTACAATAAGTATTTGCTTATTAAATATTGTACATATATTGGTTTATGGACAAAAGGTTGAAAATGGATTCCTTGGTGGGAAATATTCACTTCTTTGAAAAAATATGTTCGATCTTTTGTCAAAATTTAGCATGTACCTCCTTAAGTTATTAAATACTTGCATGAATTCGCAAATTCCTCCTAAAATCCATCTCTGGATAAAATTATTATTTCACCACATATATTCTTGACTTTGCACAACGCAAATCAAATTCAGCCTGATTTCAATTGCGGTTGGCTGCTGTGAAACTGGACCGGGGCGCATAAAATTTACGGAATCCATATTTAAACCATGTAACGCACTTAACAAGATTGCCACGTGTTCATGTTGAGAATTTTTGGGTTGCGGCACAAAAATAACTTTCTCCTCTTTGAAGGCACACCTTTGATTGCTGAAAAGATCCTTCATCCCAAGAAAAGCTCAAAAAAGGTTCGTTATTCCCGCTGTAGTGTTTGTCTGCTGGAGGAAATAACAAGGGGCAGAAACATAAAGGAAAGCTTTAATGTTAAGAACCCGTGAGCTGCCGTCACGTGGATGCGTATCTTAATCAGAGGAAAGTGATTTGATATGTGGACATGTGCAGCTTATATTTCGAAAGTTATCGAAACCAATAACACAACGTAACAAAAATAACATTTTTGCGATTCCGTTGGAAATCAATCAACATTTCATTGATAAAATGCACCAGATAATGGCCTACATTTCCTACCAAAACAACAATGCTGAAAAGTAGCACTTTTCAGTACTGTTTGGGGCTTCAGCCAAATATCCCACTCTATTCTGACAATAGAAATATTAGAAGTAGAACGCTAATGGCGTGGTTGTCACAAAACTGATTTTAATACAGTCAACCCTCCATGAGTCGATATTAAAGGGACCATCGACTCATGGAAATATCGAGTCATGGAACAGCAATGCTATGGAGAGCCGTTTGAGGGGGCCATCATAGTAACCATAAAATTTGATTTTTAATATGATTCCATGAGTCGATATCGAGTAATGGAACATCGACTCATGGAGGTTTAACTGTAATTATTAGCTTAAATTATGGGTTTTCATTGTTTATTCATTACCATGTCGTTGTTTTGGTTTTTATAATTAATTCCCAGACAACCAGAAATCACATGAAAGTTCACGTTACAACTCGTTTATTCATACTAATTACCGTAAAACGGGGTATCTTTGATAATGCGGGTAACTTTGATAGTGCGTGACTCACCACATGCTAAACAAAATACCATAACTTCTGTTAATCAGTTAAGCAAAACGAATGCAAAACTAAAGAATATTAGTATGACACTTCATGCAAAAGCGGTTTTCATTTGAATCAAGAACATTTGAGGCTTTTTATACGAATATTGAAAATTGACAAAATTTTAGCAATTTTGAAACGCTTACAAACAATCTGTTCTACGATCACTATTTGATGTAGTTTTGAATAGTTGGCCACTTATCTTTGACAGCCTAGTTATCATAGAACTTGAATACGGTCTCAAATCTCTAAGCGAAAAGCATTTTCACAAACTGGGACCATTTTTGTAATCTAAGTCAGAAATTTCCATATAACGTTGCCATGCCCTACAAATGTCCGTTATTCATTCCATTTTGTTTGAATTATGCTCCATTATCAAAGTTACCCCAAAACAGAAAACCAACTTTCGATTATATGAAAAATTATATATCCATTCAAAATAATTCTTATGGCAACCTATCGACTGCAATCGATAGCAAGGATGCCAGTACTTGTTTTAAAAATATAAATTATAATTATTGGAAACAGCATGCATAAATATTCAAGTTTTCTTCGAAAAAACTATCAAAGTTACCCCGTTTTACGGTACATCAAACCCGCAAAACACCGTGGATAAACTCGTCAGATTAATGAGTTTCCTCGCATGAAACACTTTTTTTCTGAGTTCATTTGTACATTTTGTTTCATCCTGTACACTCGTACAAATTAATTCGAACCAATCCGTAACAGCTGTCAAATCAACATTTGTTATCATAAGTTAAGTCGCATAAGATCACAGGTGAGTTCGGTAGAATATTTATACACTCGCATTGTATGTTATTATTCATCACATAATATATGCACGCATATCGCCTCCACTTGTGTACGTAGAAGGCCCTTTCGCGACATCTTGTAAGTGAAATTTTGCACATACAAAGCCTCCGGGTGATTTCGTTGTACGTACATTTTGGTTGTCTGGGTTTGACATTTTGATGCCCGGTACTCACGCTGTCAGTTCGTGGCAAACTAGATGTTGGTAACACGAACAGCAGCGACATTAGCATTCTTAGGTTAATGCTTCTACTATTCTGACACAGCAACTGATTCTATATCTGATGTGCGATCCAGATGCAAGAATAATGATATTGTCGATGCGATAAAAAGATCGGTTTCTCGCCAAAGTTGGATTTTTCTCTCTTTTGCTTTTACAACTTTCGCACATGGTACAATAATTCTGAGGCTATTCTTGAACTTCAATTACATTTAAAACCAAGTGATTCATTTTGACAGCTATTATGGTCTCCGAAAAGTATCACTCTGTGCGACTTTTTAAGCTATGTCAGTGCAAAATTAGTGGGTTTTCATTCATGCATTTTCCAAGTTAACTTCGTGACGTTCCAAGTACTTTATCTTCTTCTTTTTCTTGGCATTACGTCCTCACTGGGACAGACCCTCCTCCTCAGCTGAGTGTTCAAAGAGTACTTCCACAGTTATTAACTGAGAGCTTCCTTTACCAAAGTTCCCATTTTCGCATTCGTATATCGTCTGGCAAGTACGATGATATTCAATGCCCAGAGAAGTCAAGGAAATTTCCATTACGAAAAGATCCTGGACCGATCAGGAATCAAACCCAGACACCATCAGCATAGCTTTGTTTTGTAGCCACAGTTTCTAACCACTCGGCTAAAGAAGGTCCCGGTCCTTAGCACTGAACCATATAATTACACCAGATTGTGTATACACTTAGAAAATATCACCGACTCCGGTAATTTTTTTACCGAAATATAAACCGCTGAGCGCTCGGTAATGCTTTCGGTAATGTTAAGAATTACCGAACAGTCTGTAATTTAAATCAAGACGCAGCTGTCAAAAAATTGCAATATATTCGTGAATTATTACCGAGCGAATTGTTTAATAAATTACTGAACGGATTGTTCGTAACAGCAGGCAGTCGGAATAGAATAAGATGATCGCAAAAAAACAATGAATCTTATCTTGATATCAAATTAATCGATTTTGTTCGTGTTTCAATTTTTTAATCAATAAGACATGTTTGAGAAGTGTTACTGCTTGCTTGTTGGTGAAGCATCACCAACAACTCGAACGCGCGCTTAACTTATAAAAAGACAATCCTGGCTCATTTGCAGCTGTTCTCCGCTCACGAACAAAACTGGAGCCAGCAATTCCCGTAATGGGTGATACTACAACGAAAACATTTTATTACATTTCAAAAATAAGCTTTTAATAGGAACCCTCAGGTTGTACTTACGGAAAAGAAGTACCAGACGCTGATTTCCTGCTGCTGTAGTCTTTCTCAAAAACAGTGTTCACGGCCTTAAAAACAGAAAACCCATTAGACAGTATCGGATGCAATAAAATCGTGTTGACAAGCACTTCGAAAAAAATATGGCGGCAACAGAAATTTCAAGTTACCATTTGTTCGGTAAAGCATTGTAGCTTTTTGAACTGAAGTACGGTAAAAAATTACAGTCTACGGCGATTCTAAACGATTTACCGTTTTTCGGTACATAAAACGACGATTTCGGTAAAAGTTGTTTTGATATTTTAATTTTTTTAAGGTTGTTCGGTAAATCTCGTCTGTAATACCAAAACATCAGTAAAATATTTATTTACAGTACGCTTCCGGTAAAATTAATTACCAAACAACGAGAAAAAATCTAAGTGTGTATCCATTGACAGATACCCCTTTTTCTAGCTCCACAGAAGACGGCCTTTCAGTTGAGTTCAAAATACGCGTATCAATCAAATGATACAAAATCTAGCGGAAAACAAGATCATTATAAATTAATTTTGCATGGTTATGATTTATTTAAGAATATTTGTATAAAATAGATAGACGGGGGATCACATGGATCAATGTGCCAAAACAACAGTTTTTGTGATGACCACTTGGTTTATGGACGGCCCCTATGCTAAGTAAGAGCAATGACGTAGAACCCTCTTTTCACTTGTGTAGAACGCCCTTTTTTCCATGTGCCCCCTCCTCCTTCTCTTTCGATAGCTTGTAGTCGCTTTATCAATTTGGGACAAATGAAACATAAGTAAGAAAGAATTAAACTCCCAAATGCGGCTTGATATAAACCAACAACAGTAATTGAAAACAAATCACACGGGAAATGTTTCCCAAATATAGCTTAAAGTCCATCATCCCCACTGGGTCCTCAGGCTATGACATGAAAAAGGAGAAAAGGAAAATGTGCTTGCTACACACACGCAGCTGGGAGCAAAATCGCATGGAACGGTCTCCTACATGAGAGGCCCCAAACGACAGCGCAAAAGACTCATAATGGTCCATGTTTCAACCGACCGTAAAATATGGCCCCAAGCCAGTACACAACCGCAACGTGTAGAACAGCCCTATTCGTCGCCCAGTTTGTCAAATCCATTCGAACGTGGCTGGGAAGAATCGTGCGGAATGGGGTAAAATGTACTTTATACTGAGTCGTCACATCTTTCATCTTATCGCGGAAAAACAGACTGTAGTTTCCCGAGGACATTTCAATAACGAACGTTTTTCGCAACGGTATAATTCGAACTTTTATGTAACTTATATTATTGAAACTAGAAGCACCTTGCTACACTGGTCCCCACATAAAATTTTGGAGTTTGTTTTCACTGCCTCAAGCAATTTATTTTGCAAGCATGAAAGCACTCATGGTCACAACCGAATACTGTGCTGGATGGCTAGTGCTGACACTTTGGAGTAAACGTGCTTCAAATAAAGGAATGTGATTTGGGCTAGCGCTAGAGTACGGTCGCTAAAAGAGGTTAGGTATTTGACACGGTTATATACAATTTATCATTCACTAAGTATCTAACTGATGTGATACTTTTGACACCAAACCTGGTTTGTGATAGTTTTCAGAAGTTTTCACACTGTTTGGCTCGCAAAGCACGTTACAAAATTAAACTTTCACGCGGAGCACCTGTCAATGACCGCGACTTCGTTTGAAACCCGGTATTGTCGCCACGTTGTTCCATCGAGAATTGACAAGTTTTTGTTAGTTAAGGCTTTAAAAATTCTATTTATTTTCAAGCAAACGAATTTAATCTTGAAAGATGTGCCTTATTTTATTGAACAAGCAGCTAAATTTCAGGCTAAAATTGACACAAACTATTTGGCATACATATACCGACCAAACAGTTTGAAATAAAATTGTACAAACGGCAGTTTGGCTATCAATTTGATTTTTTTTTTATTTCAGTGAGCATCGTACCTTCGTGCTGTGCGTACACGAATTCTCTCAGCTCTAGGAAGTTTTTTTTTTTTCAAAACTACCTGAAGCAATAAACCAGTACTTCTCAGTGCTACAAAAACAGTACTTTTCAGTGCCGCTAAAACATTACCTTTCAGTACTATTTTTTCTACTATTGATCCTTTTACGATCCTTACTTGGACCCGTGCCTTCAATTTTTCGTTGGACCCGTTGGCGAAAGCTAGCGGTGGTAATCCTTCTAAGGCACTGTCTTGGGAAAAAAACCTCTCGAAGGTCACGTCTTGTTTCGTTTATTCACTAAAAGGAAGGGTGAAGCTCTGAATTCACAACACAAAGTGGGGTTTAAAACTGTCACTAAACGTGGCAAAATGGAAGAAAGGACGTTTCTGCGGAATGCGAACTTTCTTCCAAGGGTGAAATGGATAATGTTGATAATTGCATCGAAATGAGCAATCAGTTCGATGCTCTAGACAAATTTTCCGAACACCAAATCTAAGCAGTCTCTAGCCCAGGCTCTTTGATTCAAGTAAGGAAGCAAAGACTGCCGCCTATCGTGGTCAGTTGTTCCGAATTTGGGGGATTTAGGCAGGAGATCTAAAACTCCATTTAGGAAATCAAGGTGTCCTTCCAAATCGCAATGAAAAGAGACTGTCGCGTTTTGCCGGAAACTCTTAAAGATCGCGAACTTCTTCTCAAACATCTTGAAGAGAAGAAGCACAATTTTTTTTACAAAACTGAACGTTTGTTCAAAGTCGTCTTTAAAGGTCTCTCAAGTGACTATAAGCCACCTGAAGAGATCAAAAATGTAACAAATTTGATCCGTTCCAACAAATCTAAAGGCTATTCGACTGGTATTGCTCTTCTAGACATAGAAAAAGCTTTCTACAGTGTTTGGCATGAAGGCTTGATTGTAAAATTAAAAAACTTAAATTTTCTATGTATTTGAATGTTGGAAAATTATTATTTTTTTTAATCAAGACTCAGAATAGTCCAAAGTTATCTGTCAAATCGTAAACTTCAGGGTAATTACCAGAACCTCAAGAGCTGATGTTCTTTCAAGGTAGATTTCTGGGACTAATATTGCACAATATGTTTGCATCAGGAATGTCAGAGATCTTTATTCCCGAATGACACAGGCTCCCCACCAAAGTTAATTGTAAGAAATTGCAAATTGTTTGGATATTTTTCCTTCAAATCAGTAAAACTGGAAGATTTTGGCTTATGCTCCCAAAACTCATCTTATTCAATTCCCTCATAAATCAAAAGTTCTTTATTTGAAGCCTCAAGTAGACATGTTCACACTCAATCTATTCGGTAAAAATAACTGGGTTTTTGAACTACAGAAAAAGTCAGTAAACTAAAAAAAAATGTCAGAAATCGAAAAACAGAGAATTTTTACTGAAATTTTGCAGAGAGCTTTCTTTTGATATCATCTATATATAAATAAAAATGGAATGGTGTTTGTATGTCACGAAATGGCTTACGAACGGGTCAGCGGATTTGGATGATTCTTTCTTCATTTTGTTCGTCAAGGGTTACGACATGTTTGTGTGTATAAAAATCCCAGGATATGCACCGGGTAAATTAAAAAAAACGAGCGCGAACGAAACTGTCATTTTATATGGGACGAAATTACGCGTGGCGACAGTTTTCATTTTACTGACTTTTTCGGTAGTTCCAAAACCCAGTAAAATTTCACCGACCCCAGTAATTCAATCTAAGTGTGTTGTCACGATCAGCGGAATTTTAATGAATTGGTCTTATAATGTGAAATATTTGTATTTGAATAACAATGAAAGCAATCAAGCCCAATGTAACAAATATGTTAAATGTCTTTAAGAAAATCAAAACTTTGTCTTGAGAACAAGCTTATGATCTTCAAACCTATTTTCTGGTCGGCCGTGTTGTACCCTGTAGCAATAGGAGCTCTTGTAATAATACTATTAAGATGGTCCTACAGATGATACAGATTGCAATTTTAAAAATGATTCCGAAGCTGCCTCTCTGGTATAGAACTAATGTATTACACAGAATACCCACTTGTGAAATGTAGGAGCAAATCATTTAGCACAAGACACAATTTTTTTGGAATAAAATGATTTGATGTCTCAGCAACTTACCATCGAGTGATCATACTGTGCCCGATCGGACAGCATAATCAGCTGATGCTCGTTGACACGAACGGACCGCTGCATTTTTGGGCTGAGCATTTGAAACGTGTTCAGAGACTTAGTCTCTCGTGCTGGCACTGTCACAAATAATCCAATCGGTAAGCTCCTCTAGCAGCAATGCTTTCCACCAACGTAGAAACGTTCACACGTAATCAAAATTTAACGAGTTCTGTAATCCACTGATGCAAACACGCCGATGCTACCAAATCATCCAACCAAACTTTCGCCGAATATTTGCAGATCGTTCTACCGTGAAATGAACACCAACGAGTTTTTAATGCATGATTAAATTCACACGAATATCATTTGCGGTTCTCACAAGGAATCATGTGCATACTCTAAATCACGCTCCCAAAGGTACTAACAGGTCGTCGTATCTCGTTTGACGAAAATTAATTACGAAACCCGACACGATTTCACTTCAGCTCTTGTTGTCATCCGTTAGTAGAATCGGCACGGAAGATCCTACAAGCTCCTGTATCCATTGCACAAAATGCTTTCATTCACGTAACTTTGGGAATAACTGAAGACCGTAAAATTCACCTTATTCTTCTTAACGATGGTTTCTTTCTTTTCCCCTTCTCAATCACTTCACGACAATAGCGTAGATGGTTTAGCTTCACGAACAACCTACTCGCTAATATGAACCAAAGAAGCTTCTCACATTACACTTCTTCTGTGACACCCAACCAGACGATAAAACACGTACCCAGACTGTCGTTAAAATGCCACTGGACATTTTTATACCATAATTGCTATCACTAGTAAGCCAAATTTCACTCGTTCGCATTGAGAGACGGTTTCACTGAGTTTCACAGACGAAAGCAAACTTTTCGTTTCAACAATGTTGCTTTTCAATACACTCCGAAATGTAGCTCCATGCTGTCACTGACTTCTGAGATTAGTTAGCTAGTTGGTTAAATGGTTTCCCAAAGGTCATGTTCCCATTGCTGTTTCAGCCCCCTCGATTGGTTTCTTCGAACTGAGCGACTAGTAGGGTATGTAGTTTTCCCCTACCGTCACGTTCTTCTAAATCCTTACAATCACATTCGTACTCCTTTAATACGGTGTAGTGATCCGTAGACTATCAAACTTTTTCGAGCAGAATCTGAAATGAGAAAAAAATAGAACTGTTATAAACTAATATATTAGTAGAAATTGCACATCTGTCACATCAACAATAAGTTTGAATTTTATCAATCATTTATTTTGAATAATTCAATTGGATTGGATTTGGATTGGATTTGGATTGGATTTGGATTGGATTTGGATTGGATTTGGATTGGATTTGGATTGGATTTGGATTGGATTTGGATTGGATTTGGATTGGATTTGGATTGGATTTGGATTGGATTTGGATTGGATTTGGATTGGATTTGGATTGGATTTGGATTGGATTTGGATTGGATTTGGATTGGATTTGGATTGGATTTGGATTGGATTTGGATTGGATTTGGATTGGATTTGGATTGGATTTGGATTGGATTTGGATTGGATTTGGATTGGATTTGGATTGGATTTGGATTGGATTTGGATTGGATTTGGATTGGATTTGGATTGGATTTGGATTGGATTTGGATTGGATTTGGATTGGATTTGGATTGGATTTGGATTGGATTTGGATTGGATTTGGATTGGATTTGGATTGGATTTGGATTGGATTTGGATTGGATTTGGATTGGATTTGGATTGGATTTGGATTGGATTTGGATTGGATTTGGATTGGATTTGGATTGGATTTGGATTGGATTTGGATTGGATTTGGATTGGATTTGGATTGGATTTGGATTGGATTTGGATTGGATTTGGATTGGATTTGGATTGGATTTGGATTGGATTTGGATTGGATTTGGATTGGATTTGGATTGGATTTGGATTGGATTTGGATTGGATTTGGATTGGATTTGGATTGGATTTGGATTGGATTTGGATTGGATTTGGATTGGATTTGGATTGGATTTGGATTGGATTTGGATTGGATTTGGATTGGATTTGGATTGGATTTGGATTGGATTTGGATTGGATTTGGATTGGATTTGGATTGGATTTGGATTGGATTTGGATTGGATTTGGATTGGATTTGGATTGGATTTGGATTGGATTTGGATTGGATTTGGATTGGATTTGGATTGGATTTGGATTGGATTTGGATTGGATTTGGATTGGATTTGGATTGGATTTGGATTGGATTTGGATTGGATTTGGATTTGGATTGGATTTGGATTGGATTTGGATTGGATTTGGATTGGATTTGGATTGGATTTGGATTGGATTTGGATTGGATTTGGATTGGATTTGGATTGGATTTGGATTGGATTTGGATTGGATTTGGATTGGATTTGGATTGGATTTGGATTGGATTTGGATTGGATTTGGATTGGATTTGGATTGGATTGGATTTGGATTGGATTTGGATTGGATTTGGATTGGATTTGGATTGGATTTGGATTGGATTTGGATTGGATTTGGATTGGATTTGGATTGGATTTGGATTGGATTTGGATTGGATTTGGATTGGATTTGGATTGGATTGGATTGGATTTGGATTGGATTGGATTTGGATTGGATTTGGATTGGATTTGGATTGGATTTGGATTGGATTTGGATTGGATTTGGATTGGATTGGATTTGGATTGGATTTGGATTGGATTTGGATTGGATTTGGATTGGATTTGGATTGGATTTGGATTGGATTTGGATTGGATTTGGATTGGATTTGGATTGGATTTGGATTGGATTTGGATTGGATTTGGATTGGATTTGGATTGGATTTGGATTGGATTTGGATTGGATTTGGATTGGATTTGGATTGGATTTGGATTGGATTTGGATTGGATTTGGATTGGATTTGGATTGGATTTGGATTGGATTTGGATTGGATTTGGATTGGATTTGGATTGGATTTGGATTGGATTTGGATTGGATTTGGATTGGATTTGGATTGGATTTGGATTGGATTTGGATTGGATTTGGATTGGATTTGGATTGGATTTGGATTGGATTTGGATTGGATTTGGATTGGATTTGGATTGGATTTGGATTGGATTTGGATTGGATTTGGATTGGATTTGGATTGGATTTGGATTGGATTTGGATTGGATTTGGATTGGATTTGGATTTGGATTTGGGATTGGATTTGGATTGGATTGTGATTGGATTTTGGAATTGGATTTGGATTGGATTTGGATTGGATTTTGGATTGAGATTGGATTTGGATTTGGATTGGATTGGATTGGATTTGGATTGGATTTGGATTGGATTTGGATTGGATTTGGATTGGATTTGGATTGGATTTGGATTGGATTTGGATGGATTTTGGATTGGATTGGATTGGATTTGGATTGGATTTGGTATTGGATTTGGATTGGATTTGGATTGGATTTGGATTGATTGCGATTGGATTGATGATTTGGATTGGATTTGGATTGGATTTGGATTGGATTTGGATTGGATTTGATGGATTGGATTGGATTTGGATTGGATTGGATTGGATTGGATTGGATTTGGATTGGATTGGATTGGATTTGGATTGGATTTGGATTTGGATTTTGGATTGGATTGGATTTGGATTGGATTTGGATTGGATTTGGATTTGGATTTGGATTGGATTGGATTGGATTTGGATTGGATTTGGATTGGATTTGGATTGGATTTGGATTGGATTTGGATTGGATTTGGATTGGATTTGGATTGGATTTGGATTGGATTTGGATTGGATTTGGATTGGATTTGGATTGGATTTGGATTGGATTTGGATTGGATTTGGATTGGATTTGGATTGGATTTGGATTGGATTTGGATTGGATTTGGATTGGATTTGGATTGGATTTCAACAAGGACTAGATCGAAGACCTCTGCGGATTTTTATGGAGACTTTAGTAAAGAATCGCGTGGAGACTCAGCAAGGGACTTGAAAAGAAACTTTCATTGATTTTGCTGTGAATATTTTTTGAAGACCTCTCGTGATTGTTTTGGAAAGCATTGTGGAGATCACCCTTATGCTCCTGCGGAGAGAATTATTACAATCCCTGTGGATATCTTTGTTAAGACGCCGGTAGAGATTCAAGTGGGGAACTCTGTGGAAACATTTGTGGAGACATCCATGGAGATTTTTTTTATGATCACTTAAAAGATCCCTGCAGAAACCATCGAAGTCTCTATGGAAATCCCTGTGTAGACCGTTGTGGAGAACTTTGTAGAGATCCCAACCTGTGCGCGTTATGGAAATGTATGTAAGGTCAAGCATCCTAAACTGAGCACGAATTTCAGCGCATTTTGCTTCGCTCCGAAGATGCTTCTACCCCATTTATCATTAAGCTCAAATTTCGTCATCGTATACAACAACCAATTAGTGTCCCTTGGATTTGGAAATCAATCAACCGAAATCTAAATTTAGTATCATGCGACTTGAATTATAATTGGATTTTACAGCAACGGCATCGGAACGAAATCCTAGAAGCTGCTGCCCACAAGAAACTTCGAATATATAATTGATTCGTCAGATGCCAAAGCCCCGTTTCAAAGGTCGGACCGTTTTGATATTGATTTCGAGAAAAGCGACGCAGGAAATTGATAGCTGGAGCAGTCAGTGATCCCTTGACTGGTTTGAAACCTGAATCTGATACTCGTTAATAATTCATGCAATACAATTGATGGAGGATGGATACTAACAATTCGAACGCATATCGCAGATGAAGATGGATATTTCTGTCGTAAGCCATTTCGACTGCGACTGGGTGGGAGTAAGAAGCGTTATCTCTCACAGCAAGTTTGCTCAGGACCATTACACAGCACTGGGGAGTTGAAGTGGCTTCATTGTTTGAAATAATGCCAGTCATCTGCATTTGTTGTTCAACAATAGGAAAAACCCATCCGAGTGATTTGCGGTTGCAGTTCAAAAAGACACTAGCCAGCACTGTCATTCTCTTTCACTGTAAATCTAGTGTGCTGCAAAAAATCAAGCATGGACGATTTTTGGTTTGTGGTAGCAAACCACGAATGATGTCTTTCGTTTCTCGATAAAAGGTCGCTCATCACCATTACTCATCAAAAAGCGGATCTTCCTTTGGGTTCTCAATACACGAAGAGTTTTTAAGCTCTCACAAAGCAGTCAAGGTTAACATCTTTTGAAGTTTCGAAAAAAGACAAGTTGGATATGTGGAAGGTTTATGAAAGTTTAGTTTAAAAGAAAAGCTAGGAGTGACCGAACATCAGGGTGGCCTATTTTTATATGAAAAGAAAAACAATGTTTAAATATCTTAAGTCAAATCCCCAAAATTAGTCTATTTTTACTCCCAGAAACTACTGTAAAAATTTAAATGGAATCCGTTAACTCTAATTACATTTTAAACCATAGATGGCACTGTAGTCAATGAACTTATTTCATTATTGACTTGCAGATAGTACAATCAACAGACGACTGTAACAAAACAAAAGTCTTTCCGTTTGAAAACATAAATGTATACCTAGGAAAAGTGTAATTCGATTTTCCTTCGTAATTCATAGTTTGAAAAACAAAGTGTTCATAGATCAATTTCTCGTTAGATTTTCCTATTTTGTTTTAATGAAAGCTTTAATCTCCAGTATTTTGTTTCGATTACCTACGTTTTCCCATTTTCTCTATGGTTTGCTTTCTCTTATTCTTCTAAGGCATGTTATGATTCATGTTTCATTTCGTTTTGGTTCCATTTCGGTCTTTTTAGTCTCTTTTATCAAGCATGAGATCACTACAGTTACAATGGCATTCAGCCACTACCAGCCTTGGTGTGTACAAGGATAATCACAGAATTACCAACTTTTAGGAGGCATTCTTTCAGGGATTTTTTATGCTATAAGACATTTGCCAATTCGCCATAAGCTAAGTGCCACTTAGCATTGCTTTGAACCCAGTTGAAATCACGAATTTAGTGTACAATGATAAAGAACCAGATACTAAATGTATAAACTTTAATAGTTAATTTATTTCGATAACTGTTTCTATTTGTGAGTGTATATTGTGGAGAAAGTATTATTATAGCCTATTTCCAACCGAAAACTTTGGCGAACTGGGCTTCAAATGCGGTAACACAAATCAATCAAAGGATACTTAGCTACCATGATATATATCACCGCCAACCTAGCACAGAAAATCAAAATTTGACTTCGCCTTCCTTGGGAAAAATCTTACCGCGTTTGATGTTTCCGCATTTGATATTTGCGTTTCAGACGCACACAGCAATACTATATAATAAACAAATAGGGTAGATGTACCAAAAGTGGAGGTAATAAGCTCTATTGAACTTCATTTAACCGCCTAAATTCAAGAAGTGCAATTAATGTACATGTTAATGCTGTAACGGGAAGTAACCACCATTGACTTAATGAGAAAAAATATTTCATTGCAGTAATCCACGGCATGTCACTGAAAAATAATACCTCCATATTTTTAATTTGTGTTCCTATAGTTGCGGTATCCGTGGGTTTCTTATGGGATCCTCCACTATAGGAACACTTTACCGCAACTTTTGGTACAAGCAAGAACAATTTAAGCAGTTTTATTGATATTTCATCAGTTTTAAAGCAATTTGAACGATCTTTTCATCTATTCCGTGAATCAACAAGCCAATACGTCGATTGGCAGTGTCGGTTCTGTGGCTAATGCAATAAAATCAGTGAAAACGGCACTACCGCAACTATAGGAACACCCACAACTACGGGAACCCTTACCCTACCGGGGGTTCAGTTCACGGTAATGAGCTTTGTCTGTCTCTTTCACTCAAATCCAGGTTCTATATCCAGGATACAAGATGAAATACATACAGTGCTGTTCAGTATAATACATGCTTTCTTGACTAGGAATTCAATGTGAGGTGTCCCGAAGAGTTTGGAATTTAGAATGACTCCAGTATACTTTACCTGATCAGCCAAAAAGACGTAAGGGCGAGTTGCATTGTGGTTTCGTCTTTCCGTACAAATAACAATATCGGAAGATGGTTCAAAATGCCAACTTATGCTCATTCGCAATTTACACCATATTCAGCCAAAGACTGCACAGACTGAACATAACTCACATTAGACAACGGACACACGAAACATTACGGTAGTTCAAAATGCCAAATGAACGCAACAAAATGTCATTGTGTTGTAAGACTGCTCCGATGCTTCGATTTGTTGTCCTCATCCTGTTGGAGCTCATAATATGAGTGTTCGTAAAAGATTCTTAAGGAATTTTAGGATGTAGGTATGATTTGAAAATTGAATAAGATTAAATAGAGAATGTTGAGATGATATATTTATAATACAATCAGAATATTTTCTACCTACAATGAATTAACAGTTAAGGAATTAAACAGGAATATTACGAAAATAATAAAAATAAAAGCTTATCCCATCGTACTGGAAACTGACATACCCCCTGGGAAGCCCCTCGAACGGCTCTAAAACATAATTTTCCCGCACCTCTCGGACACTAATATAATTCTCCTGAATCTCATAACAAGGTGTAGAAAGAGTAAGAATGAAAGCTGAACAGCAAGAGTATTTGCTGAACATTGGCTGATTAATGGTGTTTTTGCATAGCACTGTTATAACTTCTCCAGCCTCAATGCAACCTTTAACATAGCCCTTATTCAGACACGTCAATAAGTCATTCCCTTGCTGTTGATGATCACACAGTCTTATGTAGAGCAGATGTCAAGGTAAGAGGTTATTAATCAGTAACTCCCAGTTCAATTCTCAATTGTTCATATTTACTAATCTTCATTTAAGCACATATCTCCACTATGTATTTGAAACTGTTAGTTGCGTTAATGAAACCCAAAACTATGAACCTGTAAACATATTTTAACATTTTTTGGTTCATTGTTGAATAATGGATGAATAAGCGATTGTTAAGCTTTCGAAGGTTGCCATCTGTTCTAAGAATAGAATAATCGTTTTTGAGAGTGACTAGAATAGGCGCATGTTAAATCTTTATTCAGCCTCCGATATAGCTTCAATTAAGCTTGAGGCTGAATAAAATCGCCAGAGTTAGATGTTTAATAGCTGAACAACAATGTGTGGAGGCTATGAGCAGCTTTTGTTCAGACAAAGGCTGAATTGAATTAGATATGAAAGCGTTTAAGCAGCTTCAAATTGTTACCTGGGATCGTAATGGAAAGGGGTGTAAGATTTATACACATTTCACACATAGATAAATTATTCAATTAGAGAGCCTCGTGTGGGTTCGATTCCCGCATCAGCTATTGAAACTTTTGGTCAGGAATGTTTCTCGGCTGTGCCACTGCATGCTTGTCAGTTGTCTAGTGTTAAGTTACAGTCCGTGCAGGCGGCTAATTTTTCAAAAGTTCTCAAAACCAAAGATTCGTGTGCTCTTATAAATTCAATTCACAAAAGAGAAACCTCAAAGTATGACACAAAAGTATTAAGATTTAGAGGTGGCTCAAGCGTCTTGAAGGTGAAATTTCAAATTTAAAAAATGGTAGAGTCACCATAACTTCGTCATTTTCTAACCAATTTTGAAACTTTTAGCATGATTATCTTCAAAACTAAATTTATGAAAACTTTGGAGAATACCAAATTTGTCATAAATCGAAACTAGTCTTAGTTAAAAATAGTTTTATTCCAAAATTTTACTAAAAAAAACCATATATGTTTGACGTTTGTTTCATAAATACTGTATTGATTCCAAATCTTTCAACATTTTTTGAAGCAAATTTAGTTGTTTTCAAACTGTTCAAACCACATATTTTTCAAAAAAAAAAAGTTTTTGACTTAGTTATTCAACAAAAACTAATCAAAAACATGATTTTTTAATGAAAAAATCAAATTTCTTTAGTTTTTTTTACGTTTTTTGTCGGAAATTGCATTAATCCAGAATATTGAAGTTTATATAGCATCTTGTTTTAGTTACGAGTTGAGGAGTGCATATATGTTTTAACATGTGCAAACATATTTTTGTTTCAAAATTATTTGAAAAAAATAATTCTGTCTTTTTCAAAGGCTAATCAAATGAGTAAAAACCAGTTTCAGCTTTAGAAAAAATATATAACAGGACAAAAAAGGATTTTTTTGTTAAAATATCATGTTTTTGTGTGTTTTTTGTTGAATAACTTGGTCAAAACTTTTTTTTGAGTGTAATAAGTAACCTGTTCGTACAAAGTTGCAAAAAAATAAAATTAGCTTCAAAAGCATGTAAAAGATTTGGAATCGGTTGAGTATTCATAAAGTTATGGTCAAACAAAAATTTAAATTTTAGTAAAATGAAGAAAAATTTGGAGTAAACTACTTTTAAATAAATCTAGTTTTGATTTTAGACAAATTTGGTGTTCTACAAAGTTTTTATAAATTTAAAGGGAATGATGCTAAACGTTTCAAAATTGTTTGAAAAATAACGAAGTTAAGTATCGTTTTTTATAACTTCACCTCCAAGTCGCTTGCGCCACCTCTAAATGTTGATATTTCTTGCACAAATTTTGAAGTTTCTCTTCTTATGTGATTTAAAATCAAAAGAGAACACGAATTTTTGGTTTTGAGAACTTTTGACAAATAAGCCGCACCCTACTGTGCAGCTTAATGGCTGAAGATAGTGTACCGTACAACGGGTGGTGATAGTTTGTTCGAAGAAGACTTGATTATCAGTGCATGCTGTTTCAAAGAACTATAATTTATATTTTAACTTACTTGGATAACTTGTAACTTGGATAGTTTTTTCGATGAAAACTTGAGTTTTCAACCGAACTTTTTTGTTAGATTCTACATGTTGAAATATGAAAAACCTTAAAACCTTTTGGGTGATGGATCAGTGGTGTAGCCAGGAGGGTTTAAATCCTAAAGAAGTTATATTAACGTTCATGGAGCTATAATAATACCTCGACAGTTTGTTTTATTTCTATTTCATGATCTTGCATGACATGTTATTCGAGTACTGTATTATAGCTCTTATATGACACAAGATTCTATATATTACTCTACCCACTATCAAAAACTTCTTCCTGTGACAACCATGGAGATGCAGAGGTGATCTCGGTCTCTAGTAACAATGGATGTCACACACATAATACTTCCTTCCACGTAAGGACGTGGCTGATGCCGTTATTGTCTTTATAATGTTTGAATTTCAAATTATATATGTATCGTTAACTTACTTAATCGGACGAGAATGGTTTTCCCGGGAAACTGACTAGACTGATCAAAGCAACGATGGGTAGTGTACAGTGCTGTGTGAAGATATCGGGTGTATTATCGGACCCGTTTGAAACACGCAAAGGACTTCGACAAGGCGATGGTCTTTCCTGCCTCCTGTTCAATATTGCGCTAGAAGGTGTTATGAAACGGGCGGGCTTCAACATGCAGGGCACGATCTTCAATAAATCCAGCCAGTTCATCTGCTTTGCTGACGACGTGGACATTGTCGGAAGAACATTCCAGGTGGTTTCTGAACAGTATACCAGGCTAAAACGTGAAGCAGATTGGGTTGGATTAAAGGTAAATACGTCGAAGACGAAATATCTGCTGGCTGGAGGAACCGAGCGCGATGGAGCTCGCATTGGCAGATGCGTGATGATCGAGAGGGAAGAGTTCGAGGTGGTGGACGAATTTGTCTACCTCGGATCATGGATAACGTCGGATAACAACTGCAGCAGAGAAATTCGAAGACGTATCATTGCTGGAAGTCGTGCTTACTACGGACTCCACAAGACCTAACGGTCTGGTAAACTTCAATTCCGTACTAAGTGTACCATGTACAAGACGCTGATAAGACCGGTAGTCCTCTACGGGCATGAGACGTGTGCTTAGGACGATCTTCTGCGGAGTATGTGAGAATGGCGTATGGAGGAGAAGAATGAACCACGAGCTTGCGCAACTCTACGGTGAACCCAGTATCCAGAAGGTCGCCAAAGCTGGAAGGGTACGATGAGCGGGACACGTTGTGAGAATGCCGGACAACAATCCCGCAAAAATGGTGTTCACCTCAAATCCGGCCGGTACAAGACGAAGGGGAGCGCAACGAGCTAGGTGGTTTGACCAAGTGGAGAAGGATCTTGGAAGTGTGGGGCGATCGAAAAATTGGAGGTTAGCAGCCATGGACCGAGTTAATTGGCGTAACATTGTGGCGCAGGTCATATCTTGAAGGACGTAGAGCCAGCAAAAGTAAAGTAAGTAATGTATCGTTTACCAAAACGAAAACCTTTCCCATATCCAAACTCTAAGTGTCTACTTGTGGAAGTGCAGAGGACTCCTCGGCTTCCATAAAGCAAGTAACACGTCAACATTTCCCTCCCATTCCCAAATTGACCTGCATTCGGACACAGCCGGCGCCGTTATTGTTTAAACTTACACATTGAGGATGCTATTGATCCCGAATAGTGTCTGTTGGTTCTCTGTATAAGTACAGCTGTTCTTGCAATAACGGAGTATCATCTGTGGGCGGTCAATCATGCTCATGCTCATTATAGCCCAAAATATTTCCATGGGACGAATTTCTGGTGAATTTGGGGGGTTGGCGGGTGTTGGTACAAAAACAACGTTATTGTCACTATACCAATCCAACGTCGATCGCGCGTAATGACATAATGCCAGATCCGGCTAAAATAATGTCTCGCCTTCGTGAGACCGCACGAAAGGTAACAGATGCTTCTGGAGGCATTCGGTGCAATAATGTTCACAGTCGTTGGTACCCGTTGTAATGGACAGTTTACTCAGTTTGCCGCATTAGCCATATGCCTGCCAGGGCAAGTATTTTTTGCCGTTTTTTCCATTTTTTTCTTCCGGAACATCAAACCGTGATTTAACAACGTAGAACTCCAGCCCCGGTATATGCTTTGAGTCTGCCTTAATGTAGGTTTCGTCATCCATAACCACACATTTCGGTTTCGTTAACCGCTCTCAATAAAGCTTCCTTGCGCGGAATTTGGCCGCCGTGTTTTGTTGATCACGCCGGTTCGGTACCTTCCGGACCTTCAATACATGAAGCCAAGCTCGTTTCATGGTTTGCTGAACGAACCAGGCCAAGTGTTCGGCCTTCAGAGCCGCGTCGCGAATCGAAAGGTTCGGATTACGCTTGAAATAATCCAACACCTGCCGGGCCTTCACAGGGTCAGCTGTCTTTGATTTTCTTTCTCTTCCAGCCCGCTGCCAGGTTGTCTGGGACTTATCAAAAGATTTTAAACCCGAGAGACAGTTGTATGGGTGATTCTCGGTTGTCTTCCGATCCATCTCATGCTCGCAGATGGATTTTTCATTGCGGCGCGCAACATTCTCCCGCGATTTTCTTTTTGTTTCGATGCCATCTCCGATTGTTATGAAATTTTGCACATGTAAACAATACATTTTAGTCTAGTTATACCCAAATTTTCATCAATTGTTACCCACGGACAACAAATTAATAAATTAGCACGAATAAATATGGTGCAAGCCTTATATCGGAACATCTCTATGGTAATGTTCATTCAGTTTTGATCAAATTCACGTCGAGCTCGAGATGGCTGACTTTGTTGATTAACCGATTGTTGATTTATCGATTTCGTTGCAAAGAACGACTTAAACCAAGACAAAGCAAATAGTAATCAGTAATTAGTGTAAGGTGGTGTAGTTTTGAATATATTTATGCAGTATAATAATACTTGCTAGTGTAAAAATCTTATTTTGAGATCAGTGTTTCATGCGAGTTCAATAAAAGCTACCAATTTCTATAAAACTTCTCTGAGGAGGTGGAATATCAAGAGACCATAGTTCTATAAATGATGTTGTACTACCAATGGAGTGACTTTAAGTATTTTTTCAAGGCCCCTTTTAATAAGTATTTCCCGTAGATATGCTTTTCCATAGATATGCTATGCTGCTTGGAGCCGTGGATATTACCGCTAGACTAAGGAAGGCCTCTGATCACCTTTTTCTTTTTATACACGAAGATTTTCAATGATTCTTAGTTAGACTGAATACTATACTCCAGAGTTTTTTTTTTTTTTGAGTTCAGGACAGGCATGACCAAAAATATGTACTACTATTTTGTAAGTTAAGCTTGTCTGAAAAAAAAAACAAGCAGAGCAATGGGCCAAAACAAATAACATTAGTTCCATGAACATTATTATTCCAGTTTTTTTTTTTGTTGGATCGCTTAGAGATACTATTTAAGAATTCCGTAAAAAAGTAACGTTAATTGAATTTATGCAAAAAAGACTTCGTAAAACAAAGTTTTGGTATAACCGTGACAATGGACAAGGACTCATAAGAATGCAAACAGTCCAGTTAAGTGTGCGTCAGTCAACTACAAATATCCCTAGTATAGTAACTTTCAGGTAGTAAGATAAAATTTCGACTTCAAACTCGCATGTTATGGAATAATACTCAACAATCCGTAAATTTAATCGAGGTTCCTGCGGCAGTGATTTACCTTCTCCTTGGCAGCTGTGGACCAGCAAAAGAGCGCGCCATAATCTTCCGACATAATAGAACCATTAACGATCTCAACCTGGTTCCTCATCCATTTGAACCAAATCGCTACTCTGTCGCCTCCCATCTGCTGACAACGGAGGAAGTCGAGAGGATTTTACAGCCAACGGTGACTCGTTTCTTCCATCTCATCGAACGGCTGCCAGACGTCGTACAGTCACCCAACAAAGTTGAACCAGTCACAGCTTATGGATCAACTAATTTTAAAAGGCAAGATTACCAGAGTTCTGAAAAGTTCTGATATTCACACTACAGTAGGCAAGCGTAGCAAACCACAGTCAGCGATGCCAGTGATACTCAATCCTATCACTGCAGTAGGCAAAATGTCTTGAAAATAGCAAAACACTCGTTGCTAAGGGCAACCCAAAACTACTGTACAAAAATCAAAAATGGAAGATTTCTCCTAATACTTCCAAAACTCAACTAATAATATTCCCACATAAACAAAAAGCTCTTTATTTGAAACCTTCAAGTAGACATGTTGTCACGATGAGAGGGGTTCCAATAAATTGGTCAGATGAAGTTAAGTATCTAGGGCTCATGCTAGATAAGAATTTAACTTTCAAAAATCACATTGAGGGTATTCAAGCCAAATGTAATAAATATGTAAAATGTCTCTATCCCCTTATTAATAGAAAATCAAAACATTGTCTTAAGAACAAGCTTTTAATATTCAAACAAATTCTCAGGCCAGCCATGTTGTATGCTGTACCAATATGGACTAGCTGTTGTAATACCAGGAAGAAAGCTCTGCAGAGAATTCAAAATAAAATTTTGAAAATCATTCTGAAGCTTCCTCCCTGGTATAGTATCATTGAGTAATATAGAATATTCAATGTTGAAACATTGTAACAAATATCAAACAAAATAATTAATAATTTCAGGCAAAAATCGTTACAATCTTCTATTGCCACGATTGCGTTATATGTTTAGGTTAAGTTAGGTTAAGTAAATTCAAAGCGTTTTTTTTTTCTCTTATAAGCAGGTGAAATCAACTCACCTGTAAAAAATCTGAACTGCTACGGCAAATGAAATATAATATGTTGTTAACAAAATGTTAATAAAATCTAAAATTTGTTTTACCAAATTAGGATGATAGTGTTGTCTAATAACACAGAACACCTAGATATAAGAAATGAATGTAATATTTGAAATGATACTAATAAAAAAATAAAAAAAACTGTAGAAAAATTTTGAATTATGCAGTATGGATATAATCATTACAGTACTGAAACCAGTGCTGCAATGATTCGCTTTATCATTACGCAACTGTGAAAAACTCATTCTACTACTTAAAATCATGGTGTCAAAATCAAAGTTAGCTGCCAGATTTGTTCACTTAAATTAATACTCTCATTCTTCACTTGACTCGAAGAGAGAACGATTGAAAACTTGGTTCTTTCTTGTACAAAAAAATATGTTTTCATTGATTGCACTCACAATATACGTCGCACACATATAGGAGAAGTAAGACCTCCAAATCAGTCTTCTGGCTGTCTGAGGTCTATTATGATTTACATTTTGCACTATTAGTTAGAGTGAATATGAAAATGTTTCCATCTTGGCTTTTCCCCTTGCTGAAAAAATGAATATAAAAAAAATCGTAGAACATAATTTAGAAAATCGTTCATTTCATCGGGTATATACCATTGCTCACCTAGTTTTTGTAGCCTATCTTACTCAGTTTTTTCTCAGCTTTCTGATGGTAACCTCAGAATTCAAAACGAGCGGTGCGCTAATGGTAAAAAAACGTTTTTTTATTTTCTAAGAAAATTCAAAATAGCGGCTGAATTCAAAATGGCCGTCACTTTTTTCGAGTCTCAGATGAAAGCCATATCCTTCCTCTATACGATGGCACTAAGTTGGCAATGTGTTCAAAAAATATATGAGACATATCGCGTGTAGAAATACCTAAGATTTATCAAAAAATGGGCTTTTCGGAAACTCTTTAGCTAGTTGGCGTACGAGGGGTCCACAAATTTGAGAATACCGAAAGGACCTGCCTTCAGTTTAAGCATGTACTAGCGATCAGTAACATAAAATTGGAATTCTAACCGAGGTGCCGATGGCGGCCTGGTTTCAGCGAGAAACGCAATTTAATTGAAACTTACTCGATATTCACTATCTCGATATCGAATTAGACAACCATTGTAAAACCATTGTATCATGGCTACCTCGATGGTCCCTTGGATCCCATATACACTGGTTTTGTGTTTCATAACTCGAATGCAGTCAACTCTCCCCTCATCTCGATATTGAAGAAACCATTGAGTTAGGAAGGTATTGCTGTTTGCATTTGAGATGCAAATCTTGACTGAACGTCCTCCAAATGCGGTAACACAAAACAATCAAAAGACACCTAGCAACGATCAACGCCGCCCTAGCAAGAAAAATCTATCTTTGACATCGCATTTCTTGTGAAAAATCTTACCGCTTTAAGAAAACTTTAAGCGCTGTTTTCTCAATGCCTACTAATTCAATATGGGACAGTTATGCCTTTATGGGCAGTCTAAATCGATATCGAGACACGAAACAACGAATAAGGGACAGTTGACTGTATATTATTCATCTAATTATCTATATTTTTTCAAATTTTAGAAAAACCTTATATGATTCTTGATTCTGGGTCCAGTGTAAATCCACCAGGAGCATCGTCTGTTGCTACTTTCGTCTCCCAACCAACAACAACGGCCAGGACCAGACGACCCCAAGAGGCTAAACTGAGATGGAACGAAAGCCATTCGACGGCGTTGGTCGTTCCTCAGTCTGTGTAACTCACATCTCCTGACACTGGGTCCTGGGTCCAAGGTAACGTTCGTGTTAATGATGTGCTTAATAGTGATCGCTCGATTTCAACTCTCGGCAGCAATAAACACGCAAACAGGTACTTCCCAGTGTAACTGCAGCTGAATCGGATGATAATAATTCAGTACGGATTGAAGCACACCATTTGATAAATTACCCGATAACGAGGACGAGGAGGTGATGCTGGGGAGAGTGGATTAGGACAGGGAGGTAATCGAATTGCAACATGATAGTTGTCCTGCACTCTGTCAGCTTCAAGGAACGAAGTTAATTGGAGGTAATTATGTTGATTAGGAGATTATGGGTTGTCAATATTTTCACAACAGCCTGTGTAGCGCATCAGACATGTATGTTTGGGAGGAAGTCCAAAACACTGTGTGGTGTTTGCGGATACTTAGAGCAATGATTGTTATTCGATGATTTATTGGAGGTTGCTTCCAGAATTTACGTTATTCGATGATGTTAGGATTTCCAACTTCCCAAAAAAACGTGAAATAAATAATAAATTTCTCGAAAATTCCCGAGATTTCTAGTAACAATAAACAGTCGTATCTCTTTTTAATTAATTTTCCAATCAACAAAATTATTCTTCCCATTAAAAACATTTTAAAAATTTTTTATCGATAGATAAGGTTGGAAGACGAAAAACTAATTATCAGTTTTTTCAGCTTGCAAATGCTATGAACAGAGCGGATGTACACGATTTTTCAAACATTGTCATTGCTAGTATTCTTCTTTGCGCCATCTTAAACTACAAACTACAATTCATATTTATTTCCTAGAAGCTAAAATAGGTTACCTCTACCTTGATTTCAAGGAATCTAAAAAAAAACATGAAGCAAAACCTACTTTGCTCATTCCAATATGAGCCCTTTCAAGGGAAGGAATTTGCCAAATGAAATTTAGTTTTTCGTTAGAACAAAACAAATTCCCAAGGAGCGATGAAGCAGATCATGAGTTGGAAATGATTTCCAAAAAGTTGAAAACCACGTTTCGGCAGTTTATATTTTACCAGTTGGGACGAAACTGTGAAGGTATGGAAGATGAGCCACAACTAGGATGATTACATCGATTGAGGGCTGCAACGTGTTCCAATGAGTAAACGATAGGGTGCGGGATCTGATTTAGCCCAATTTAGTGGGAATAATTAAAATTGTTCTCAATGTTAATAAGTACTTGAGTGATTCCTAGCAACAGCACCAAAATTTGGTAAATTTTTTAATTCATTTTTTTCTATTGAGCTGAAACTTTGCACAGTTTTCCAGTTCCATCTAAATCGTCATTTTCCGATATCAAATCTTCAAGTTGAGTCACGACTAACTTTTCAAAAGGGTGTATGTGAAAATGGTTCAAAAATATTGAAAAACCTGCACAGCAAAAACGGTTCGTTCGATTGTTAGACAACTAAAGAAACAAAGTTAGACAACTAAATAAAGATTCCAAAAAAATACACACAGTAAAAAAAAATTTTTTTTGCATTAAAAAACATAATTTTTGACACAAAAACTCAAATATCTCAAAACCCTATCGGAATACCAACGTAATTTTTTGAGGGATAACGGTCCATTATATTAGCTATCTACCATAAAAATGGTATGGTGATGGTAAACCAATAAACAAAAAAGTTATGACATTTCAAACATGTCACAATTTTCACATTTAGTAGAAAAAAAATAATTTTTTTTTCGGTGTACATTATTACGGGAACCGCAGTTTGTTGCTGATTTTATTGTTAAGGGCCTTGCGTGAATTAAACAAGTCGTTTTCATGTATTCATTAGTATTATGTATATTATATGTATATATATTATGTATATGTATAAATATTATATGAATATGTATATATGTATAAATTAAAATGAATTAACAGATTACACGAAAATATTTTTTTTTTTTTACCAGGATATTTTTTTTTAGAGTATGATCGATGAGTCTCTAAATGTAATATATAAACTTTAAAAGTTTTGGATTTGGGTATGCGTTATGAGATCATGGAAACATTTTATTAATACTTATTTATTTATTTATTTATTTATTGTTATTCAATTTTTTTACAATATCGAACACTTTTGCATCATTATCAGTACAGTTCGAGTATAGTTTTGCTTTAATTTTATTTTCTGACGATGGAATGAAACAGTGAAATTTTTGGGTTCCTTGGATCGTTTTCGCGTTATTATATTGCTCGCTGAGCTCTGATGCCGTTAATTCGTACTCTTCAGTAGTAGTAAAACAAAATGATAATTTTGTTAAATCTTCTTCTTTTCTGCGATTCGCCCAATCAAATAGTTCTTTTGCAGTTTTAATTGGATGCTCACGTTCTTTGGCTAAACTTGCTCTTGTGGCCATGCGCTTTATGGTTCCTCCAATAGCATCACAAGGACCTTTGCCATGTGACGTAGCAAAGAAATGCCATTCTGCATCAATTCCGTACTTTGATTTAAATTGACATAGGCTCGAAAAATTCTTACGGTTTTTGTACTGCGATGCTGCTCCATCAGACATGAAATATATCTTTCTGATTTCTTTATCCTTATCAACGCGTAAAAAGTTAATCATTTTGGCAATGAACAAATTTACAGATACTGAGTCGTGTCTTAAATCTTCGGAAATTACAATAAAACTAAAATGTTCAATTTGCGTATTTCCATTGAAATAAACAACGAATGGATGAATTGTAGCTTGTTGTACGTTCCAGTGATGGGACTGCACTTCATCTTGCAATACAAAGCTATAGTTTTCAGAAAAATCACAAATGACTAAAAATTCACCATCTTGTAATGTATTTTTCGTATTTTTTTAAAAAGCGGGATTGCTCTGTTTTAATAAAGTCGTGAGAAATTAAACTTTCTAATTTCAAGCAAAAAATGACACAAACTCATCTACAGGCTTTACAATAGTTTCTAGGTCACACCTATCCGTGGTCACCCATTGCTCAAATGATAACTGATCAATATAATTTTCTTCAAACTCAGCGAATAAAGTATTTTCCAATGATGAAGAATCTGAACAATCCGAACAAGATCGTAGATAGCAATTTGATGTTATATTTTCACACAAAAGACTACCAGTTAACATTTTAATATCCTTTGATAAATTGATTCTTTTCAAACTATGTAAGATTAGGTTGATATTTTCGTGTGTTGTGCACACACAAACATTATGTGTTCCTGAATTGGATAGAAGCTTGCATTGCCTTGGACGAAGGCTTGCAAATGAGGAAAAACCTACCTTAATATTTTCGTTAATTTCCTTGAAGCGTGTATACGCTTCTTTCAAAGTAGTCATCATTAATCGTTTTTGGATTGCTTGACGCTTTCCATCTTTTTTACAGATACATAATCTTTTTGGCCAGGCATAGCTCTACTTACTTCATCGTCTTCAAAATATTGAATTATTTTTTCTTTTGTCTCATCTGTTAATGAAGTACTCGACCTAGCATTTTTGGTTGCAAGACATTTATTTTGTAATTGTTTTTTTCTATTGGTTTTGAACTCATCAATGGCGTCTTGAATAGACCACGAGCTTGGCAGCATCGACAAAATCAATAATTTTTCTTTCCTTGTCGTGGCTAGATTCGAGAACCTTTCCTTCATATTCATATATACCTTATCGTAGTCTGTATTTTCCACATCCTCAGGTCCTAATTTGAAGAGGTTTCTTCGTACAGCTTCGTTGATTTCACGGTATTTTTTCTCGGGATAATTGACGTAACCCATCTTCGTCCATTTAATCGGAGTCACTTTTATTCCAGCTATCCCTTCGTTGAAGCGTTCGATGTTGACCTTCTGGATGCACTCATCTTCTGATTGATTTGTTGAAACAGATGTCGCTGATGGTACCGTGGCAAGACTATCTGCACATGGTACTTCTGGTAACTCCTCAGTTGTTGTCGGTGCATCTAGTAATTCCTCAGTTGTTGTTGTTTTCGAACTTCCTGCAACCTGATCCACCGATGATGTACAGATTGCCCGTTTGTCAACGTTTAAACGGCAGGACGTACAAATGCGTAAATTTGTATTCAATGTAGACATTGGAGCATAACCAGCCGCTTTCAGTTTATCTATGGTGCTTTTGGTGAGATTTCGTAGCTCTTTCGAACACTTTTTTTCTGCAAACGGCCTGCAACAGTTGAGAAAGCGACTACTCATGTTGCTCGTTAGATTTTAATAAACAAAATCACTTTTAAGTTTTTACTGACTAGTTTGGTGTCGTTTGCTTGACTGAAGAAAAATTTTACAATTAAATCTTTTATAACCATAGTGGTAGTATATTTTAAGCTTTTTCGTGAGTATGTTCATGGTATGTACCTATCATGTTTTTGATGTTGTTGAAGTTACTCGCTTTCTCCCAAATATGATTAACAAAGTCTATTCTCTACCAAGGCGGGTCTATACCCAGGTGTAATCAGATTTTAACTTTGTGGAGAAAACCAGCGCCGAGAAAACCCACCTGCTTTACGTATACTAGATCACCTGGGTATAGACCCGCCTTGTTCTCTACGAGGTAAACTTTTTGCAGGTAAACTAGTCGTATACCTGTATAGAAAACTTTTTTTGTAGCTTTTGTCTTCAATATTAGATTTCTTATAGGTTTCTTTTATCAAAAGGTTTCAACACTATTGAGAGAATTTTTCTTCAGTTACGTACAATAAAAAATATGACACTATCAAGACTTTAGATCACAACACTGGATCGCGTCTAACTTTCTAATAGATGCTATAATAGTTATGAATAATTAAATAAAATATCATGAAAACAACTTGTTAACCTCATGGGTACCACATTAACAAAAAATTCAGCAACAAACTGCGGTCCTAAAAAAAATTAACAATGAAAAAAAAAAAATTCACTAAGTGTCCAATTTGTGAAATATTTGAAATGTCATAACTTTTGAGATACAAACATTCCTCGGTTATCGACATAATTTCCTTGATGGAGCATGGGTCGGAGTATCTCTCATCAGTCAATGGCGTATAAAACAACTATTTATTCATCATTGGACATCAAAGTTTTTGAAACATTGAGTGTTTCTGTTAAAACACAGCTTGATGACTATACATTCATAGCTGCATATTAGCCTTCTCAATGCATTCATTTGTTTCAAACTGACTTGCGGAATGGCCGAATGCCATTTGGCCGAAAGGGTCATTTGGCTGAACGCCGTTTGGTCGAAATTGAAAACAATAGTGAACTACAGTTAGTATACATTTGTCATTAATCTCAAAGAAGAGTTTATTCCTAAAGAAGGATAAATCATGAATGATATACAGGTCTTTAGTATTAGTTCAAGAAACAGTTAGTGCTGAATGAAGAACATCCTATATGTAAGCAATAATTCACTTCTCTGCTAACGGTAACAGCTGCCAGCAGAGGTTTTTGCCTAGCGCTTATAGTCAGCTTTTGACAGTAACTGTAACGGTTTACGTCTCATTCGTCCTTAATGTGGCTTTTTTTTCACAATGGACAAACAGTAAGCCTATATGACGTAAGTGTTCACAAAGTCGTTCTATTTACTGATAAGCGCAAGCAACGGTGCAGAGTTAACCTTGGAGGAGAATAGAATCTCACACAAGTTAACCCTTGTGCTAAAAATATGTTTTGATAAAACTTAATGAGCGTATTATAAGCCATAATTACAATAAATAATGGAAACATTTAAATTTGAAAAAAAAAACTGCCGAAAATCAAAATAAGGAAAAATATCACAAGTGTAAAAAAATAGACAAGTGTAATGCAAATAATTATTACATCAGTATAACTACAAAGAACTGCCGATGATTTCAAGGAGGTAAAATTCTCAAATAAAATATGGGCCTTAGGCCTTGCCAATTGTTATGAAACCAGTACAAATCGCAAGAATAGCCTATGTTTTAAAGAAAGAAACATTTCTGATAAACCAACAAACGTACCAACGATCACCTCAGAGTGTTGCCGCGAGTTCACAATTTTGTCTTGAATTAACGAATCGTTTTAATTATTCTCTTGGAGAAATATTATAGCGACAAACATGACATTCAGCCACATCATAAAAAAAAGCTAATCAGGCCAATAGTCACACTTCTGAATCCTTCTCATCAGCGATGAAGCAATTTGATTTTTTTGTTCGTAATTCGGCTAAACGGCATTCGGATAAACGACCCGTTCGGCCAAATGGCCGGACACCGTATATTAATGATAATAAAAGGGGATCCAATGAATGATCCTAAAGACAGGACTGGTAGTAGATTTCTTTTTATACATTAGTCTCCATTTGTATGCAAGCCTCTAAAAAGCCTCTACTTTTAATGGTCTTTATAAAAAGTATCAATTTTAACCAAAATGGTCTCTGAAGTATCTCTTTTTCTGCTTGCATTGAACCCTGATGCATAATTGTACAGGCTCCAAAGAAACTTTCGTAGGCTATAACGGGTTCAACAGGCCAACCAAGAAATTATTTTAAATTCTTTCAGGGTCTTCCACAGAAATTATTTTAGAATTCTCTGCCATTTCTCTTATAAATTCTTTCAGCGATTTTTCAAAGGATGCTTAGAAGAATTTCTCAAAAATCTGCTCCAGGATATCCTTGGGAACTTCAAAGCTACTCCTCCATTTTTGATTTTGTTTTTCCAAAACTATCCTAGAATTACTTTTTTTTTACTTATCCTTCAACCGAATTCTCCACTTGTTACTCTAGGAGATCTTCCAAAGGTTTCTACAGAATTTTCTCCGAGGAAATTCAAAAAGCATTATTCCTGAGTGTTTGAAAAAAGAATAGCCTAAGATTTATCTTTTCAACAAACCCTGCAAGAATTTCTTCACCTGTTCATGAAGAGCAAGTCTATTTTTGCTAGGATTTTTTCCAGCAATTCATCTAAGTATTACTCCATCAGTTTTATCAAACATTCCTTTAACTATTTCTCAAAAAATTCCCATGCGGTCTTCAAAAGTTTGTTTATGCTTTCACAAATTTTTATACTACAGCAATTTAACAATAATTCCTTCGATCATTCCACAAATATCTATAGAATTTCTGTACAATGTTTTTCCAGAAATTTCTACAAAAATTTCTGCGGAATACTGTCTTGAGATTAGATTTTTTTTAGATGATCTTAGCACATAATCTGGGAAATCTTCTAAAATTTGTTCAAGAGGTAAGAAATCCCTTTTTATTAAGGGTGACTTCAAAACTCACCCAAGTTTTTTCAGGAAAAATTCTGGAGACATTCCTGGAAGAATTCCCGAAAAAAAAAACTTTCAAGGCTTCCCGACAGAGTTGTTACAGATTTTTTCACTCAGTAATTACGTTTTCCCTAACAAAATTTGTTAAAATTTTGGTTCATTTATAGTTAAAGTAACAAAAAATTAACTATATTTCTTCTGCATTAAACAAGATATAAACGAATTGTGTAATACTTTGAACGAACTTTGAACGAACTTTAAACGAAATTATAACTCATAATGTTTCAAGCTAATCAAAAACATAACTAATTGTGTAATTTGCCATAAATGACTTATAACAAAATTTGTTATTTTCATTCAATTTCAAATTGCTTTTAGATTAATTATAACAAACTGTGTTATAATTGCGTTTCAAACTAAAACAAAGTTTGAATAACTTTTTTATTATGACTTATTTTGTTTAAATTGTATTAAAGTTTCTTTGATGTAATCCATTGGTCGGGTAACTTAAGAAAATCTCAAAAAATTATTGAATGCATTTCTGTAGAAATCTTAGAAGGAATCTCTGGAGCAATTGCTTAAAGTATCTTTAGAGCAATTCCTAGTTAAAATTTCATATAAATCCTGAAAGACAATTTAAAATGGAATTTCTTGAGAAGTTATTGATTGAATTTTAGAATACTTTTTGACCGGGAATCATGGAGGATGTCACTGGGAAATCGATGGATGAATCACTGGATAAAATCTTGGAGGAGTTATGACATTCCTGAAAAATTTCTCGAAAATTTTTTGGATGAATTCAGATGATTTCTGAAATATTTTTAGAGAAATTCTATTTCTGTTACATACAGTATTAGGGGATGAACCAGCTCATGCCTGAAAATCTCGATAATAAAGATAATAATAAAAATAACATACAGTAATACTTGTCGTAATGTCGCAAGGAATTCTCAAAAAAAGATCTTAGATCTTTGAGAAATTTCTACTTTGATGCTATGAAGATTCAAACTCTTATCTTCTGACTCCTACTAGATATCATATTGTTTTCTTGGTTCTTGATGGATCGTTTTTCGGCTTCTTCCTGGTCCCTTTCAGGTCTCATTTCAGCAAGTAGTCTTAAATTTCCTATTTTTAAAGCACTCAGATGCTACCAGCCCAACGAAAAGCTTTCTGAATCTTGTGGTAAATGCTGGCATAAAAATGAGAGGTTAGAAACTAACTAAACCTAGTTTTGTGATAATATACTTTGAAGTTCTTGATGTTAACATTTCATTCCAACACAACTTGATATTGACATTGTTCTCGAAATATAAACAAATTCCATTGTGGAAGCAAGTGGCATTGCAATGCCAAAGTGTGAAGAGAAATTTGAAACCGTTATGTCAAAATCCGATGTCAAAAGGCCTTTCGGCCAAAGGACGAAGCCTGCGTGTCAGCTGTGGTAGATTGCAAAAAAGTTTGAATATTTTTTCTTCACACTTGCAAAAATGGAAAATTTTTCCCAATGATTCCAAAACTCAACTTATAATATTCGCGCATAAACCAAAAGCACGTTATTTAAAACCTTCAAGTAGACATGTTGTCACGATGAGAGGGGTTCCAATAAATTGGTCAGATGAAGTTTACTATCTATTTAAAGCCCATGGTAGATACAAATTTGACTTTAAAAAATCACATTGAAGACATTTCAATCACATGTAACACATATATAAAATGTCTATATTCACTTATTAGGGGGTCTTGATGTTACGCTTCCGCTTCATAAGCGGAAGGTCATGGGTTCGATTCCCAGCCCCTCCACAAAAAAAAAACCGTCCAGCCACCAGAAGACGCCTCACGGAGCACATCCATCCTCCGTCAGTATCAGATGGTGACTGAAACAAACTGACCCTCTTCGTAGGCAGCTAGCCTCACTAATATTTTCACAATATTTTCAAGTTAGCCATGTTTTATACTGTACCAGCTATTGTAATACCAAGAAGAAAGCTCTGCAGAGGATTCAGAACAAAATTTTGAAAATGGTTCTAACGCTCTCTGCCCGGTATAGAACTCACAAAACGATTTTTTTTTCGCAACAACCCATTCCATTCCATTCCAACCCATACAGTATTTGGATTTTGATCCGAATAAGCCGATCGAACCATATTCGGAGAGTGTAACAGAGCGAACCATAACAGTTCGTGGCACATCGTATTCGGAGAGCCCTATGAATGTAAACATTCACTCTCTCGTTTGGTACGTGGCACGTGAGCGTTCAAGAGCAGCAACTCTCACAGACTGAAACAGTATCGAGCCATTCGGGTGATTTATGTTTTGTATAAAATTGGTAATAACTTTCATAATTTCTAGTATTACAGCCTTTAACAACCTAATTATATTCTATTGGACCATTGAACACCCCTTTAGTTGCAAACAGAGCACAGAAAATAAAAAAATATTCACCTCTGTTTCTTGATCAGAATGTTATCTCCACGTTATCTTCCACGAACGATAAATGTCGTGTTGTATGAATACAGGCGAATAAATAGGATGAAATTATGGCTTATGTGTCAACGATCGTTAAATTTTTCAGAGCCTGAACCCATATGATTCAAAAAAATACATAAGTTAAACCAACAAAGTTAACAGTCGTTGAGAGACAATATTAAAACATATGACGATGGTACTCATTCGATTGCTTTACCTCAAAAATAACTGTTAGCGAATGTACATTCACCCTAGCTGGCATCGCAAACACGCAGAACTTTTCTATTAGAGCTAATGAAGACCATGGGAAAAAACCATCAAACAAACTGGTGAACATCAGAAAGTTGACTGAGGGAAATGGGTTGGTGGATGTCGTGACGAAGGGAATCCTCTGCAGTACTGTTAGTCGGAAGCTTACACCGTTCCCATGCACGTTTGGGAAGTTACTTCTCAGGTGTTTTTAATTATCTGATGTATGTTCGTGAGTGTTGGAGTCATTTTTTGCTTTGGTTCGGTGCCAGTAACCCTGTCAGACGTGTAATGCTGATATTAATTAATATTACTATATACTTCATTCAATTAATGGGTGAATGCTACAATGTTAAGGTGAAACGAGTCAAGCAAACTTTATTTATGTGAAGTAAGCATCAAATCATGTATATTGAAGTTTGAAATCGTTCAAAAGAGTTTTTTATGTCAATGAATTTCATACACTCCTGATAAATTACATGGGACATCATTAATGTTCACATAATATATCATGTAAGAATCTATAAAATATCCCACTCCTATTATGTTCACACATAAGTTTACACGCTTTGTTCGAATAGTGTTTATTATCAGAACAAGGGAGTTAAAGAGTTTGAACCCAAAAATCTTCAACATAGTCTCGCTTAGTCGTTTTACGCTTCTTCTCTGAGCTACGAAGGACCCGTATGGAGGTTATTTTTAATTACTAAATTTATGTTTCAGCCCATATATGAAAATGTTATGTCTCTTTATCACACCACTTCACGGCATCGTCTGTCCTTCATTAAACCAAGCCTAGAACATGTTCTCGTTCAAGTTGGATTCAATTACTCCATCCAAATATTGTTTCACATGCTTCGAAGTCACCACCGCACCGAACGTTCGAAATATATGTTCACCATTGTCAACCGGTCGACCTACAATGGCAATGTTCTCTGGTCTGAGCCCAACACCAGGACATGCCGAACCATCACAATTGGTACCACGGAACATAAAAGTTTGACCATCCCCCATCGACCGAAACAAGTATGGTTCTAGTTGCCTACACTATAACTGACATGAAGTGCCAACACCGCACAGTGGCCGCACTTTACACAAATGTTGGCAAGAAATACAAATCTCATTCAAATTGTTCAAAAATTTCAATCTACTGACATCACATGATACACTCCACCCTCTTTTAACGACCGTTCTTCTAACGATAAATCGATAGTTCCGATGTATTTGGTAGAACAAGCTTTTTTTCAGAAGTTCCATGTTATACAATTGGTTGACCATATTATATGTAGCTGCGAAAATACAGGATCCGATGAAACAAAATCGACGAAATTAAAAGAATCAATTTTGGCTGACATCTCTACAGTTCATATGATGTAAAAAATCGACATGCACACCAATTGTTTTAAAACTTAAAAAATGCTTTTTAATACTAAAGAGAGCCAGAAAATACCGGTGAAAGCATTTGAAAACATAGGATTTCTAACTTTTGGCCAGCTTTGGGAAACTGTGCAGCGGTAAGCTTTCAATGCAAAGTAGGAAAATTAACATATCCCGTGAGCACTCACCCATCCCCAATGACATTATTGGTCCGAACCAATTTGCGACGACGATGCCTAACAGAGAAATTATTATTACTGGTTTCTGGCAGCGTATTTAATGCATCCATAACAAACTGAGAAATCTGGCGAAACTGTTTTTTTGGCGAGGCTAAGTCAAGAATGCATATATGCTGATTGATTTAACTAAAACATTCCTAATTTGACTCAAAATATTCTTTTAAACACGTTAATTTATGTTTGATTATGATTTCTTGAAGAATATTTGGATACAATCGACAAGTGGCTGATCATAGCGTATGAATACTCAACTCAAAACACTATGATTTTGTGAAAATCCGTGGTAAGTGTGACCTTCAGGCAATGCTCATTTGTGGTAAGATTTTAAAAGTGGTATTCTTCTTGAAAGTTAGGGCTATAATAATAAGGAATCCAGAAAACATGGGACCAAGGTATCTAGAAGGGAGGTAGTACAATGTGTCAGATTTCCCATTCCGCCATTTTGAAATGCCAAGTGACAGCTGGCGAGTTTGTTTTGGTTGTTTGGATATCAGATGCATGGCGTGACAAAGTATGTATAGAATGTTTCTTTTACACCCACATCTGTGCGGTACACGCGACAAAGTATCTGAATTTACTTCACTGTGTAATGCACTGATAGTAGAATGACTTAACTTACGAGATAAAGTTACAAGAATACAACCGTCATCGTCAGACGGTGACACCGTGGCGCATCCTCTCTTTCATCGTAGACCATCGGTGGTGGGTGGCTCTCACCCGCTGCACTATTCGAAATTTCCACATTTACATGCATTACATGCAATTGTAAACAAATTTTTCAAGTAATCTGCTTTTCTTCGACACAAAACACCGAAATTTTATTCGCGAGAAAATGCAGGAGAAAATTTTCACTTCACTGTGTTTATGTTTGTTGGAGTAAACATTACCTAACAACCCCATAGAAACGGTTGAGGACACAAACCCGCCAGCTAGCCAACTCGCCAACTGTCACTTCCGCCTTCCCCGCAGCTCACCACACCGCGCACCCACTGACTGCTAAGATCGGTAAATCTGTCATTATAATAATCTTGCATGGGACTGACTTGCATTTTTGGGAAGTGTATTGAACACAACAAATGTAGTTCTTTTTACTGAGATTTATATTGTGTATGAGTTGTGAATTCAGCGCCATCTTCAACTAACATGGCTAGAAAATTGCCATTTCAAGACTAATGCAGATAAAAATCTGATTTTCACACATTTTATTCTTTTACTTGATTACTTACTACGGATGGTGCACAAATTATGTCACGCTAAATTTCAACTTTATTGACCCCCTCCCCCCCCCTCTGTCACGTTTTTTGTATGAGTCCTCCGATTTTTTTGTAAGGCTTGTCACGCTTGGCTTGACCCCCTCCCTCCCCTCGGAGCGTGACGTAATTTGTGCATGATCCCTTATCAAGAGTAGATATTGAATTTTAATACGATTTTTTCCCTACCTGTTTGTTGATGGTGCTACATTTCTTAAAGCTCTTCTTATCAGTTTTGCACAAATTGCATTGTTTCTTAGCGACTCTGTTGTAAGAAATTTGTGCTGGGTCATAAAGTACGTACAATAAAATTCTGAAAAAAATATATTTGTCACTGCCGATACGATAAATGATCAGACTATTAATTATTTTATTTGACATTATAAACTTTAGTATATGAAATGTGAAAAGAAATCCAAAATCCGATTTTTGCTGTGGTAGATTTTTGTAAGGGTCAAAATCTCGTCCGTGTATATCCGATAAAACATGTAAAACCTTTAATTTGTGTTGCCTATCCAAAAGTATAGGCATTTGACATGAGTAAATTTTAAATGAAATAACAATATTCATATTAAAAATACCTGAAAAACTATGATTTCGTGAAGTAATCGTATGTGGAGAGAAAAACTTGCCTTTTTTTTAGAATTTTACCATTTTGTCAAATGTTTTCTAGCAAAGCCAAACAAAAATTCTTGTGGAACGTCCTAGATACAATGTACTTGAGTTCACCACATTGAAGGATTTTGTTAAAAACATTTATTGCTAGTTCCAACAAAACATAAAAATAGGGTGTGTGCTGGCTAGATGAGAATTGATTTTCTAAAATGAAAAATTTCAATGTAAAAGTTTACATATTCAAACAAAATTTCCACAGGCAACATTGAAAATGCCACAAAGAAAAATACAAAAAATTAAAAATATTTATTTGTTTGAAAAATATTGTGATTCTCGTTATCAAAGTCATGCCCATACTTTCTGGGACACCCTATACCGCAAATTTCAATCATTATAATTCTGACTAGTATAGAAACCTCCAAAATTTAAATCTTGTCAAAAAAGATGCTTCATTTATTGCGCAATTATTGATAAGGGAAGATAAATTATGCATTTCGTAAAACTATTAATTATAATTTTAGGTTTTCAAAATATGTACAATTTCGAAATTCAACAAACACTTAGTTGAAAGTTTGAGTGATTTAAAAGAATCCACACTTTTTCTGTTCCATCGAACCATAAGGTCAAAATGCAATGATAGCGGAACGGCAACGGAAAGCGAAACCGGTTCGCCAGCATGTATCACACCATCTTGATTGAGCTGCCAATGAATGAAAGTGAACCAACACTGAATCGATAAGCCTGTTATAGTTCATACTGGTGAACCGGTTTCGCTTTCCATTGCCGTTCCGCCACCATTGCGTTTGAGACTTTATTTTCAATGTTTTCCATTTTTAAGCTAAGTATGCTGTTCCGATCAAGAAAAGTAAAAAATTCTGCCCCAGAAATGGTCAAGAAATTTTCTACAGTGAGCTCCATTTGAGTTGACATTTCTTTTCAACTGCGTACTGCGATCAAAGAAAAATGCTTTTCTTGAGCATTTCTTGCAAAAAAATTTCCCACGCATCGAGATAGGCGATTACTTTTCTGTTGAAGTGCATACTTCGCATTAGTAATCGCGAAAAGTAATTCCATATGATAAGCCAACCGAGATGAGCCAGCCTCGGGCTGCAAATCTCGTTAATAAAGATAATAATAATAATATGATAAGCAAACATTTTCAACACTTGAAAATCGCACTCGCTCTGCACGCGTTTGTAGTATATATGAGATGGATGGATATGGGTTATGAAAAGAGTCTGCGTGATCTGTGGGGATTTGAATTAGAAACTTGTATTCTTCTAAGTTATTGTAGCTTAGTCGGTAAAGCGCCTAGTTAGCTGTATCGGTAGCTTAGTCGGTAAAGCGCTCGTCTAGTATACAAGAGTCCTGGATTCAAATCCCAGCCGACCACTTGGGTTTTTTTTATAATTTTACCCATAATTTATTTTTACCACGCGTAATGAGTTAATCAATTTAATTCGAATCAGTAAACGGTGTTCTGGAGTCTTTTTAGCCGAGGGGTTAGAGTCCGCGACTACAAAGCAAAGCCTTGCTGAAGGTGTCTAGGTAATGGAAATTTTCTTGACTTCCCTGGGAATAGAGTCAGTGGTTCCCAAAGTGGGCGAGTTCGTCCCCCTGGGGGCGATTTTCAGGCTCAAAGGGGCGAAAATTTGTTAAACAGAATTTGGGGAGCGAAAAATCCAGAAAGGGGGCAAAAAGGCTAACACGGGAGCTTTTGAAAATAATAATTCATAATCTTTTTAGGACACACATCTGAAGATTCAGCAATTCCAAACTAAACTAATTCCTGGAATATTTTACCTTGGTTCAATATATCTCCAGTCAGGGTCATTTTAAAATTATGATAGACTACACTTGATAATTGTCAAACACATGTTATGCATTCAGATTTTTTAAAAGAATAGTTTTAAGAATGGTCGGTCGGAGATTTTCACAAGGTCGGATGATTAGTCACAGGTAACATTTAAAACACAACATATTTTGAGTTGACAACCGCTCTCCGTGCGCGACAGACGCCTTTTCATACGTAGCTCTTACCAATCTTTAATTGAATCACCCGTGACACCTGCTGCGGAAGAGTTTTGTAGTCCATGCAAAATGTCTTCCCACAGGAGAAACACTCTTGTCGTCGACTTCAGTGTCCTGCCAAGACGGCCAGGAATGTCCCAAGTGGAGGAATTCATCAAAGACATCCTCAAAATCGACATGGCCGATGTGAAGAACATCCAGATCCACAACTTGAAGAGCTGCGTTTACATGGAAATGAACGACCCAGGCATCGCACCACGACTACAAAAGCAACACTATCTGCGGCACTGGTTCAATCATGAAGGTATTAATTACCATATTCCAGTGTATGTAGATGGACCAACTACAACTTTGAGGATCCACGATCTTCCACCGCAAATGTCCAATACTGTCATAATGGACCATATGCAACAGTACGGCAGAGTGTTGTCCATCCACAACGAAGTATGGAAGAAGTTTTTCCCAGGAGTACCGAACGGCGTACGAGTGGTAAAAAATGAAGGTAGAGAAACCGGTACCGTCTCATATTGTGATCGACAATCAAACCACACTCGTCACTCATCCGAAGGCATGCGAACAGTCATCTCTCAACGACAAACAGAAACAACTCCCCACACCACGAAGCGCCGAGAAACAGCAAAGTAGAAATGAAGATAACCAATGCGGCATTGTTGATCCACCACCGGACCAAAGCGACACTAGTGGATCGGAGTCAGATGACGACACGGCAGAGAGCAACAATAAAAAAGCATACGTGCATCGCACTGTAAGTGAAAATGAAGCGGAGATAGACCTAGAATGCGGCAAGAGGCGGTTGTCAACTGGAACATTGAGTGGGTCGAAGGAAGAGAATGAACCAAAACGATCGTGCGCGCTGAATGGCAATATAGATGATGCGGAATGGAAAGTTCATTATACTAGATCCAAGAAGAAAAATACTAAATTGTAGTATAGTATATTATGTTATTATAATTGAATTTAAAATACGACACGAATGCACTTCTCAAGTGTAAAGTGTCGAAAATAAAATAAACAAACAAACAAACAACATATTTTGGATGTACAAAACATGTATCTGAGAATTTTTAGAACTTTTTGCAAATGCCCAATATTTTATATAAGTATTTTGTTATGTGGGAATTTATAGAAAAAAATATACAGTATCCATTTTGAAGTTTCGGTTGCACTCATTCTTATAATTTCTTATGGTACAAAAAAAATTTCCGAGACAAATTTTTCTTGGTGTTAGAAAAATACCCTGTTTATATATAGCATTGAAATATGAGTTGAAAAACATTCTGGTTTTTCATTGATCAGTGTTTTTGGATTGAATGAAAAAAATCGTCCCCAGAAACGTCAACGTTTTGATCACAATTTGTGAAAATTATTGCAGTAATTTCAGAAATAAAAGACAAATCAGTATGAAATCACCATTAACGAATCATCCCCCAACTACGTCACAAGTTGGCGCCTATGCATATATTACATTAGAATAGTTTGAACTGGGCTGAATTTGTAACGAAAACTGATTCAGAAGCCTGTAATGCACTCAAAATATTGTTAAAATTGCTATTATAAATTGCAATCCAGCAGTGCATGATTCTGTGGATATGTGAGTCGAGGCCATTTTTTGCCGAACAGCACTACGTAAATGAAATATTATAATCACATATCAGGGGGGCGATTCCAGAAAAATGTTGGCCTCTAGGGGGCGAAAGTTGAAAAAGTTTGGGAAGCACTGGAATAGAGTATCATCGTACCTGCCACACATCATACGAATGCAAAAAATGACATCTTTGGCAAAGAAAGGTCTCAGCCAAAAATTGTGGAAGTGCTCACTGAACACTAAACTAAGAAGCAAGCTCTGTCCCAGTGAGGACGTAATGCGTAAGAAGAAGAAGAAGAAGAAGAAGTAGAGGAGGAGGAGGAAACGGTGTTCTGCCAAACATCAATCATTTGGCATTTTTTCAATTGCGGTGGTAATTGAAAGTTTTTGAAAGTAATTCATAATGAGCAACTTTTATAGGGAGCATATGACCACCTTAAACTCGTCAGAAAGCTTTTCAAAAAGAATTTTAGTTAAATCTAAGGAATGATGCAATATTGCATTCAACAAAGAATTTTTTTAAAAGCGTTGTAAAATTTATGATTGATACCGTCAATTACATTAAATATGTGTCCAACCTGAAGTACTATTGTCGACTACTCATTCAATAGCAACAATGAATGTTTTGTGGTGGATTAACACAATTTATTGAATGTGCCCCACTTGCCCCGCTGAGTGGAGTAACTGCGTCATATTTCAGATTTTATTTTCACTTTTCACTCACTTTTCATTCGTGCTAATACTCTGTCGTAAGTGACTGAGCTGTTACAGATTTGAAAAAAATATATTTGTATTTTAAATTATATGCTTCTATGCCAACAACACTTTCTGTTATCCGATATACCACGTAGTTGTCCTTGCTAACCCTACCCCTCGCGTGGGTTTCTGTAGTTACTTGGCCAGCACCCCGCTCCCCATCTCAATGATAACGTGGTTTACAGACGACACACTTACCAAGACAAACAGTCGTTAGTACATTTGTAACTTGGTAAACCGTTACTCTTAAATTGCTTCAAAAGTCTGTCTGCTACGAGATTCTACAAAAGAAGTGAATAGCTTCTCCCTAGGGGCATCCTCAAACACTCAATTTCTGAATCGCAGCTTAAATGCTCCCCCAAATCAACGCGATTTTATTCAGCGACAGCGACGAAAAATAGCCGCGATTCCGTCGTTGTGTCGTTGCAAGCACTCTTAAGGTTCCCACAAATCTACGCGACTTTTTACGGCGACAGCGTCAAAAAATCGTTGCGATTTCGTTGTTGTGTCGCTGCAAGCACTCTTCTATGGATCCATCTTGACTGACACGACGCGAATCGCTGCGAAATTGCGTCGCTGTGGCTTAGACGCGCTCATCAAACAGTGCATGGAGCGAAACATCAGCGAATTCACGGCGATTGTTTTCACTGTCGCCGTAAAAGTCGCTTTATCTGGGGGAGCCTTTATATGGTACTATCTAGACCAACATGACGAAAATCGCAGCGAAATCGCGCTACCGTGGCTTGGGCACGCTCATAAAACTGTGCATGCAGCGAAACATCAGCGAAATCGCGGCGATTGTTTGCCGCTGTCGCCAAAAAAAATCGCCTTGATTTGGGGGAGACTTAAAGTCTCAGATTTAAAGCAGTGCTTCTACTGCTTAACTTGATTTAATTTACAAAGTTTGCCATGACATTTCATATCAGATTGTCCGCCATTTCGTATCGCTTAAAAGGTTCAAAACAAAGACCATGGCACCGCCGCGAAAAAGGAGAGCCAACCGTCAAACTGGAAATCCGGCAAAGAAAATCAAGTCCAAAAAATCAAATCAAACATCTGAAATCCCTGTGGAGAATACTGCACAAAAAAGCGATTCCGTCGTTTTCATCGGCTACTATCGACTTCCTTCCTCTGCGGAGCCCCCCACAGAAGGTCCGGTGTATACTGGCAGTCAAGATGTTGAAAATAATGCCCCTGAAAATTTCTCGTTGGACTCGGAAACTCATGTCTCGGATTCTAACATCGATTGTGGACAACCAAACAACCCATCGTCAGCTTTCCATGAATCGTTACCTGAACAACCTTCAGTAACCCATTCAGAAATCATTCAAACATTCCCAATTGAAACTGATGACACTACGACCACAGAAGCAGCTAGAAGTGGAGTATTTGAGGAGAACAACAACGAATCTAATTTTCCCTTAGATCAGAATTACCCGGATTCTGAAGAGCTCAGTTCAAGAGCTGAAGAGCCGCAATTGTTTAATGAAAACATAAATTTGTATTCCGCAGCGATTGAAAATAATGATGAACTGCCTCTGGATGGTGAGCAGCCACTAGATGTTCCCGATTTCTCCTTGGAACCCACAGCTGAGGAACCTCAGCGAAATGAAGAAGATGACGAAACGTTGTATGGCAGTTGCAATAGCTCAGTTCATAGCTTTTGCTCTTGCAATCAAAATCCTCTCTAAGACTCTTTGAGTCCGAATGACCCAAATTACTGTATCATATATCATTTATATTGCCCTGTTTCTTTAATACGAAATATATATTTATTGTTCATAATAAATTGTATATTATGTTCGTTTTTTTATTCTTATTTTTTCATTAGTATCATTTCAAACATTATATTCGTCACTTAAGCCTTAGTGTTATGTGTTTGGCAACACTACCATAATAAATTCTTAAGAGGAAAATAACCAACATCGTTTTACAAATTTTCAAAACCAGTTTTTTTGCTCGAAATTGAAGCAATGTTTATTAAAATCTATCACTGCACTGCTTGTTATTTGTAGTACGATGGTAGATGTTCATAAATATTTCTCTAAATTTTAACGACAAATTTGGTTTTGAATTATTGATGATTGGTGATGATTGAATGATGGATTCTTGAGCCTTAAACAAAATTAAGCTCTTGTTAGCTTCTCATCGTTACACTAAAACTACTTGAACAGCTTTTGGATTATTGAGGAAATCATGAGAAAACATCTTTGATTTTGGCAAGTATGAAGAAAAAATATTCAAACTTTTTAAAATCTACTACAGATGATAGGCAGGCTTCGATCTTCGGCGGAGAGGTCTGTGTTATCCGCAAACAAAGATTTTTGACATCCCTGAGGTAACTCAGGTAACTCCCTTGCTACGGCAATTAGATTAAAGTGACATTAATAGAATTAAGCTCAGGTAAGTCAGCTGTGAAAATATTGTATAATATTGGCTGCCTTGAGAAACACCAGCTTTACGGGAAGTCTTTTAGACTTGGAGTTCTGATAATCAACCTGAAGTGTACAATTTGACAGATAAATTTGGATTATTCTTACAATGTATGTAACATATGTTGGAATATTAAAGTTTTTTGATCTTACAATCAAGCCGTCATGCTAAACACTGTCGAATGCTTTTAAGATGTCTAGGAGAGCAAGACCAGTAGAAAAGGCTTTCGATTTGTTTGAACGAATCAAATTTGTTACACGTAAATGTTAATGATCCATGGCGGAATCCGGACTGTTCATCGGCAAAAATTGAATTTTCATCGATGTGAACCATCAATCTCTTCAAAATGATCTTTTCAAAATGATCTTTTCTGCAAGAATTTTGTCTGGTTTTGAATTGGAACAATCTTAGCATTTTTCCATTTGTCAGGAAAATATGCTAATTCAAAATATTTGTTAATATATCAACAAAGAATGATAAGCTACTTTCTGGAAGTTTCTTGATGAGGATGTAGAAAATTTCATCACAGCCAGGTGCATTCATATTTTTGATATTTTTAATAGTAGTTCTTACTTCTTCCAAATCAGTCTCCCAGGAACATTCGATAACGTTCTCTTGATTGAGAATGTTTTCGAAGTCCTGAGTAACTTGATTTTCAATCGGACAAGTAAGTCCTAATTTCAAACTTCACAGCAAGTTTCTGAGCTTTTTCGCAATTAGTTAGTAATAATGTGTTCTCCTCTTTCAATGCCGGTATTAACTTCTGAGTTTATTTTTTTTCAAAATTTAAGATTATTTTCTAAAAGAGCTTAGAGCCAGGGTCCAATTTTATTTTCAAAATTTTGGTTTCTTAATTGCGAAAATCGCTTTTAATTCTTTCTGCAAATCCTGCCATATCAGGACTGTTAATTTTATAAAGTGGATACTTTGTTTTTTGCTATATATTTTTTATTTATTGATGAAATCGTAATCGATTTTTTGAACATCGTTTAAAAAAGTTAAACAATGTTATGAAAATATAAAATCTTACAAAATGCTTTTGGTTGAAAAACTAAATAGTTTTTCTAAAAACTCTTAATAAAAACTGTTCGTCAAAGGTTAAGCATTATATTTCGCATAAAAAATCCACATTTTTATGAACAACTGGTATGCTGATATCCTTAACTGTTCTAATGAAGGTAGAGCTTTAAATGGGTAAATTATATTCCATCATTTTCTGACACTTGGTCACTCTCGTGATTTAACCTTTATGGCCACATTTGCTAAAACACCGTCATTTTACTCCTAGCAATAAAGTTAAAATCTGATTTGGATTACTAAAGAAACTATAATTGTATGAAAGAAAGCGGAATCTTGAGCTTTTACCGCATTTTTTAGGTATATTTTTTTCTCTATACGGTCGTTTTATTAAAAAATCTCATACTTCTATAATCTTGTATGCATATTTATCGATCTGCAGCAAAATTTAATCGTTTTTCTCCGAATGTATTATGAGTTAATATAAGAATAACATATTATGAAACTAATCCATAGAAAACAAATTCGATTTCAGTACAGCCCCAACAGTGTTCCCAAATTTAATAATTGTCTGCTTTGAGAGGTCTATTAGAAATAAAGCATTTGTTTTTCTAATGTGATTCAAATGTGACGTAGAGACTAAATAAGAAACTTTATGAAGGCGTAGGTAATTTGTCATATTAATACTATATAAGTACTTCCGCCAGGACATACTTTAAACCTAAAAATTCTACTCATATCAGTTCCATGGTAATTTAAAATATTTTTCTCTAAAAAAAAAAATCGATGAAAAATGATTCTATGATATCTGGAAAACTGTTGCTCCAAAAAGATCTTGTTATTTTTCAGCAGGCTTCTGATTGATGATGCATTCGAGGAACAAGCCTTTTTTGAAAATAAAAAATATAGATTGTCGATTTTTCCAGCCAATTTCCAAAAATCATTGTTTTTGATAACCACCAAAAATCGTCTGTTCTAAACGTTGTGCCCTATCAGTGTGAAATGTTATTATTTTGGTGGCTTTTTATTATCACAACATTAGTCGAACGTTGTACAGACATCCGATTGCGATTTGATTGATAAATTAAAAAGATTGTGCACTTTGTGCATGCAATACAAAGTGTTGAAATAAATTTATTGGTTTATTGGTCAACTTTATAAAATGAACAATCCTTCATTTTCATAGCAGGATCGCGAGTGCGTTGAAATAATAGAAATATTAGTAGTAGAACGCTAGTAGCGCTGTTGTCACAAAACTGATTTTAATTATTATTACCTTTAATTATGGTTTTTCATTGTTTGTTCAATGCCTTGTCGATGTTTATGTTTTTATAATTAATTTGACACTTTGATGCCCGGTACTCAGGCTGTCAGTTCGTGGCAAACTAGATGTTGGTAACACGAACAGCAGCGACATTAGCATTCTTAGGTTAATGCTTCTACTGTTGAAATTGCCTTCTCCTCACATTTTTAATACGGATCAAGAATCATATCCAGAATTCATATTTTGGAATTGCAATGCTCCTGGCTTCAACAATGGAATTTGTTAAAGTTTCAAGAGCATTGTCAATATCAAGTTTTGTTTGTCAAGAAAAGTTAACATCAAGATTAGATTCAATATATGTTTTATATATATTCCAGTCGGCTCGAAAATAATTGAAAGTGGAGCTGATAGGATTGAGAATCGCTTCATGAGATATTTGAAATGTAACAGGGACATGATCAGAATCAAATTCAGCATGAGTAACTAATTGGCTACAAAGATGGCTAGAGTCGGTTAAGACCAAATCAATCGTAGATGGATTTCTAAAAGAGGAAAAACATTTAGGGCTATAAGAATTGAGAAATATCCTGAAGAGCACGTTATTAGCTGTAAGAAATTAAACAATTCGTCCTCTTAACCATTCAAAGAACGAGCATTCCAATTTAAAATGTTTAAATTATTATTTATTGGATCCATTAGAAAAACGTAACCCAATAACAATTTGATCAGTCATATCACTTGAAGTGGGTACATTATCTGATGATTTTCCGTTAGAATTTTCGGTAAACGATAAGTTGGAGTAGAAGTTTCCTGTGGCGGCAGGGTTTGTACCATTTGATTTGAAACAAGTAGAATGGGTACTCATTGTATGTAAACGGGAGGAGATCAAATTACCTGCTACGATATCGGCAAAATATTTTCCGTGGGTAGATACATTCGAAATTAAAGATTCGAACGGCTGCCCGACGGATTAAAATAAGTTTTTGAATGAGCATTCTTAGTCAAGCGATCACTAACTGAAAAATGAGCATTGGTCGATACTCTACCAGAGAAATTCCGGAAACGACCGTTATCGTAACGGATAATACTGTTCATCTGCCTGGCACGAACATTGACGACTCACCTACGCGAAGGGCAAGCCCAAAAATTTGATTTATTATTGTCCCCGCAATTTGCGCATATGAACTGATCGGTAACTTCCTTCACTGGACAGACGTCCTTAGCGTGAGAAGAACCTCCGCAAATCATGCATTTAGCATCCATGCAGCATTTTTTTGTTCCATGACCCAACTTTTTGCACCGACGGCACTGAGTGAGGTTCTGGTAATTTCCTCCAGGTTTCTGGATATGTTCCCATGTCACACGGACATCGACCATAAATCTTGCCATTTCTAAAGCTTTAATATTATTTAGATCTTTTTGTTAAAGTGAACTAAATAGTATTGTTGAGAAAGCCCTTTCCGAAGAATACCAAATTGGGTTCTATTTTCCATAATGAATACTTGGACTGGGGAAAATCCAAGTAAATCATTTATTCCATTTTTAATCTCTTCAAGTGACTTATAGTCACTTGAGAGACCTTTCAAGACGACTTTGGACAAACGTTCAGTAAAAATTTGTGCTTCTTCTCTTCAAGATGTTCGAGAAGAAGTTCGCGATCTTTAAGAGTTTCCGGCAGTCTCCATTCTTTGCGATTTGGAAGAAAACCTTGATTTCCCTAATGGAGTTCAAGATCTCCTGCCTAAATCCCGCAAATTCAGAACAACTGACCACGATAGGCGGCACTCTTTGCTTCCTCACTTGAATCAAAGAGCCTGGGCTAGAGTCTGCTTCGATTTGGTGTTCGGAAGATTTGTCTAGAACATCGAACTGATTGCTCATTTCGATGCAATTATCAACATTATCCATTTCACCCTTGGAAGAAAGTTTGCATTCCGAAGAAACGTCCTTTCTTCCATTCTTGCCACGTTTAGTGACAGTTTTAAATCCCACCGTTTTGTATGGAAGTTGTGAATTCAGAGATTCACCATTCCTTTTGTTTGTAGTTGCAACCATGTTTAGTGAATAAACGAAAGAAGAAGAGACCTCCTGAGAGGTTTTTTTTTTTTGAAGACGGTGTCCAAGAAGGATTACCACCGCTAGCTTTCGCCAACGGGTCCAACGAAAAATCGAAGGCACGGGTCCATGCATGGATCGTAAAGTGATCAATTGTATAAAAATAGTACTAAAAATTACTGTTCTTGTAGCACTGAAAAGTACTGTTTCTAGTACTGAAAACTACTGTTTTATTGCTTTCGGTAGTTTAAAAAAAAAATTCCAAGAGCAGAGAGAATTCGTGTACGCACAGCACGAAGGTACGATGCGCGCTAGGTAGCACCTTGATTTTACTTGAACTCCTACCTAAATCCTACAAAATTCGAAACAACTCACCACGATTGGCGACACCCTTTGCTTCCTCACTTAGATCGAAGAGAGCTAGAGGCTGTTTCGATTTGATGTTCGAAAAATTTGTCTGAAGCATCGAACTGATTTCTCACATCGATGCAATTATCGACATTTCAAGTATCAACATTTTCACTATGGGATGATAAGTTTACACTTACATTGCAGTACCAACGTATTTGGAATATTATTCAAAATTTCTTCACAGTAATGTCCTACATCGTGTTTGGGTCACCACCGAAAAAGCTGAAAATTTAACAGAGCACTATTTCTATGATAAGGATGGTAGGAAAATTGGATTCTCAAACATTTTAACATTTGAATCTACCCAAATGGAGACGCATGGTTGCTCACTATTTGAGCAACCTCTGAAAAATCTTCCCAATACATATCTTCGTTTGATCGCATCTTTTTCTCATCTTGTTTTATCTTTGATAGTCAATGCGCCTAACCGATGTCCTAACAATTTCGGATTCACTTTGAGTGAATGATTAGCAGACTTACCCAGCTAGGTAATGGAGATTGTATTGAAGCTCTCTTCATTGAATCTCTTGTACGACACCAATGAGGCAAACTTTCAGAATCTTGCCGGAATGATTCGCTTTCTGCTTTCACCGAGCCTTGCCCTCATGCATAATAGAACAACTTGAGACCAATCCTACTCCATTCCAGCCAACCCAGGCGGCAGCCGATCGATTTTCCAGCCCAACGGTTCCCAACTGAACTGTTGGGTGAGTACATAAATGGCTATGCCCAGAACTTGTTGAAACCATTCGGCGTACGTGTTTGCAGCATTGAAAGAGTTTTCTCCTCGTAACAAACACGCTTCTCGCTTCGGCAGATTCGGATCACCTGTCAGAGGCAGCTCCCGTATGTGGACTAGGGTGGATCAAATAACAAAAAATCATATCTCCCATGCATGAAAAATATGATATATTCTTCTTCTTCTTCTTGGTATTACGTCATCACTGGGACAGAGCCTGCTCCTCAGCTTAGTGTTCTTATGAGCACTTACACAGTTATTAACTGAGAGCTTTCTTTGCCAAAGTTGCTATTTTAGCATTCGTATATCATGTGGCCAGTACGATGATACTCTATGCCCAGAGAAGTCAAGGAAATTTCCAATCTCTGGTCCACCTTTAAAAAAAATTCAAAGTATCTGAAAAATTGTCACAATTCTATTTTCATCATCAGGATTGTAAGGAAGATATGAGAAAAGGGATTTGGCTATTTGAACTACCCTAATGTGCACCCATATGTGTGTGCTGTGGCTGGATGTATAACTGTAAGCATTTATCCAGCACTGCGACGGCACAAGCTATGAGGCCAATTCTTCCTGAGCGACAAATGGAAGGGAAAGATCAATCGTTCATGAAGGGCGATTGCCGCCATCCAGGGGGCCTTGGCCTCAATATTTGAATCAAACGTGAGCTTTGGGAGTAATCGACCACTCTTCATTGATGGGCTATCGATTAGTGCATCTCTGGGAAATTGTTGAACTGACTGCGTTGATCTCATTAACCTTCAAGCAAGGTGTGGTGTACCGCAAAGAGGAAAGAGGATATGGAAAGGCCATTTTTCATGTCACTGTCAACTTTGTCATCCGTTTGCCTCATTCAATATTCATATGTAATGGAAAAGACTCACAGTTAAACATAAAGTTACGACTACGATTAAAACTTGTGCTCTCTAAAAAGGATATTAAGCGGAGTTCGTCATTAATTATCAAACTTCAGTAAATTTTCATAAAATTTATAGTTTTTGACGTGCAGTGCACTTTCCCTTACTCGATATTCCGTATCTCGATATCAAATTTGAGAACCATGAAAGTTGGTTATCGTTGCTACCTCGAAGGTCCCTTGAAGTGCATTTACATTGCTTTTGTGTTCTGTAACGCATACTTACCTAGGTCGATGATCCCTTCAATATCGAGCTATGGAGAGTTGACTGTAGTTTCCATTTCAATTCACTGAGATTCCTAGCGGTGTTCATAAAAACTTGAAGGGCAGTGAGCCTTTTCCAGCACACGAGAACCATTACCTTGGAAATACTGCACAGTAGGTAAAATGGATCAAAAACGGCATCTGATTCATGCGACTGATTTTGGTTTTCGAAAATCTCCATATTTCATAAAAAAAATCAAGATTCGAACAATGAATCGACATATTTTAGCAACAGTTAAACCGATTTTCAAAATTCTTTAACGTATTTCATGTCCATATTCTACAGTTAGAAAAAAAATCTTCTAGGGGTGTTCAAATTTTCCATACGACAACTAAACCAATACATTTTTTCGCACACTGAAGCATTTTGAGCATCTTTTCATATTTTATCGCAAATGTTATAATATAAGGTTTTTTCAAACCCAAGTGACGCTAGATAACTAGATAAATAATGAGTAAAGCAAAACATATAAATGGATCGCGAATTTCGCATACCAAAACTTGTGGTCATGCACGCTAGAAGTTTGGAACCTTAGACAAAGTATTTTGGAATAAATACTACATTTGAATCACTTTGAATTTGATTAAGAAAACTTCTAACTGATCAGTTTAATCTCTTAAAAGGAAAGTGTTAGTTGAAACTTCCATCTGTCATGTTTTTCATTGAGACATTTTTGACACTTTTCGACACATTTACTTATAGAATTGCAAAGAACATCTTTGATCAGAATTATAAATTTTCGATTACACTCATAATTTATTTTACTGAAAAGAACCAAGAAATACCATATTTCACCTCTACGCCTAGAAACCAAAAGTTAACACAGACATGAGGTTTTTTCGGCATTAATTTGATTGCATTAGCCTAGAGAACACATTTGAGTAGAAATAGAATTTCGAGATAACACTCAAAACTAATTTTGATTAAATAACTTCAAGGAATCCTACTGTTTAACCTGTTTGACTATATATCAAATTTTAAAGCGTTGACATGTTGTTTTTTGTCATAAAGTGGATTTTACTAGTTCAGTGAACATGTTTTCACAGAAAAATTAATTTTGGATTACACTCAAACTTTATTTTAGAGTAAGGTGGGGCAAAAGTTCGACCTCAGTTGTATAATCAAAGTTTGCAGGAAAATAATAGCAGTTGAAACAAAACAAATACCATACAGTGAACCTTCAACATCTATGCAATAATTTTGCTGAACAAACTTATGTCATAATATTTACCCATTTTTAGTTATAACAGTTTCAAAATGGATTGTCTTAAGCGAATCTAGTGCGGGGCAAAAGTTAGCTGAGTAAAACACAAAATATCGATACTTTTATGACAGGCATAATTTATGCCAGCCGTAAACTTATGTTTGCCGAAAAATGCACGCTAAATTTAGGTTAAAAAATTGCCCAAAACAGGGTTAGTTGTATTTCACTCAGAAATAGCAGTTTTTCTCAAAACTAAGTGGAAATGTAAAATTTTGGTTATTACATTTTTTGCACGATCAGGAAAATTTTGCTAACTTTGAAGATAATATGTGGATTTTAGGCAATTTGCATAATTTTCCATGAGTTTAGAAATGGGTTGAACTTTTGTCCCGCTGAATCGAACTTTTGCCTCACTATGGGCCAAAAATTGTTTCCAAGCATTTATGCAAAAACAAATACAACTCAAAGCATCCTTATGATAAGCCTAGAAACGCTCTTAAATAAAAAGATTTTATCTCTATTTGGTTCCATGCAACGAAAGTTTGACCAAGAATTACAATATTTACCTCGAAAAATATGTTTGAGTTGAAAGTTGAATTACACTTGAAACTTTTTCTATTTAAAAAAAATAAAAAATAGGTTTGGAATTTGGAAATTCAATACTGAAAGAACTACATTTCGCTTGTTCCGACTCTGATTTACAGGCAAATAAGTTCTAAATCAAGAGGGTTTCGTCTTCTGTGATTTTCTTAACTAAAAGAAGTATCGGTCTGATCTACATTTTCTCTCTCTGTTCAAACAAAGGTACTGTTCTTGTTCAATGGAATTTATATTCAAAAACTACATGTTTTCACTTTTATACTCGTTTTGAAGGCGCACAATTAAAATGCATAAGTTTTTCGTAATTTTTAATCAAAAGAAATTTCGAGTGCATCCAAAAATAATTATTTCTGCTCAAAAAATACTAGATTTCTGGAAATGAATCCTGGCCACAAAACATACATGTCATTGCTTTGGACATTGTTTTACAGATAAACGGGATGAAAATTAAAGATTTTTTCGTAGGTTCATTAGTGATTTTTTGACATAGGGCTACGTCTTTCTTCTATATACAGGAGTGAAATTGGAATTTCAAAACCAAGAGCGTTACGTTGGCATGAAATATTTTAAACGTCCATAACTGTTTGTTGGCTTAACGAAGTTTTTTGATAAGCACCTCAATCGAAAGACAAGACATCGAAGTTTCATGTCGTTTACTTACTGAATCCAACATACCTGTTCAAATAGTTAAATAACTGTTTTAAAAGAGAACATTAATTTCAAGCAAATGTATAAATAGGGGTGCTAGAGAAAAGTTGACTTCATTTGCTTTTCACTCTCCGCTTGGATCGCATCTCAGCAGGCAACGCGCGTGCCTCTCAGGCACAGACATCGATAACGAAGGACCCCCCGTTTGTCTTGCTTTGCTCAAATCAAACTGACCGTCGACCGTCCGAGAGATGATGGCGTCCGACGCCAAAGCCATCACCGCTGCCGCCGCTAAGAAGATATAGAGGAAGCAGTCCAAAGGAGAATGAGATGGTTGTGGCCGCCATCGCAGCCCTAAATGAGCGGAAGGAGTTCTCTCTGCAGAAGACCGATGAATTCATTGGCGGAAACTACAACTGCGATGTCGGCAAGATTGGCAAGAGTGAAGTGAAATCCCGGGAAACTGTGGCTGGCATCCGAGAAGAAGGAGGAGAAAAAGAAGGCAGTTTCTAAGCAAAACCCTACCAAGATTCAAAGACTGACGCGATGAAGAATACCCCGAAGAAGTCGTCACTGCAAACCTCATCGGGTGAGGATGATTTCAACCAGTGCATTGTTAAAATGTGTCCGTATTACTCGAATTCAGCAATTCATTCGGCCCTTTTCAGAGCCAACAAATGTGTACTAAAGAGTTATTTGTGCAATATTTCCTAATGTGTTTACCACATACTTGCTGTAATCTCTTAATTCATCTCGTAGCATCATACAATATCGTATTTATTACAAATAATTGACAATACGGCAATTTGAGGATGTTTGCGAGGACGCTGCTGCAGTGCCGTCGGGATGCAATCAGGGTTGCCACATGTACAGATTTATCTGTATTTTACAGATTTTCTCGAATATTTTGTGACCAAGAATCTGTATATACAGATTACAGATTTCTTGGATAAATATAGATGTACAGATTCTGTATACAGAATTCTGCCAAAATTATACAGATTTATGCAGATATATACAGATTTTTGAACCAAAAAGAAAAAACAGACTTTTGAATACCTTAAAATTCAAGCAATGATGTGACAATTCAGCATAGTTGTTACAAAAGATTGGCATTTCCTTAAATTTCTTGTGTATTTCTCCAGTTTATTTTATGTTCTGGTGATACAGATTTAAAATACAGATATTTTGCTCCAGGATACAGAAAAACAGATAATTCAAGAAAAAATACAAATTTTAATGTGGCAACCCTGGATGCAATAACAGCATAATGCTCATCTTGTACATCATTTACCAAGACATCAATTTCATAAAGCCTATTTCCCAGAAAGCGAAGAATACGAAAAGGAGGAGCATCATCTGCTATTCTAAGGGTATAAAGCATACCTTCTTCATTAAATTCGGTTTCATTTTATTTTCGCTTTCAAGCTGGTAATAGCTCCGTCGAACCTGCTCCGCTTCACGTTACCTGTGCCACAGAGCTCTTGATCATCAAGCTGCTCGAAATCCAGCGTCTGGATTGTGACATTTCTCAAGATTTCTAAATTGACTCGCGCTTCCAGAATTGGCCCTGCCCTTGGCGAGTTCGCCACCTATGTCAAAATGTGTGTCCGTGTTTCTCGAGTCTCACCGTTCAATCGGCCTTTGTCATGTGTACTGAAGAGTTAATTGTTATATTTCCTCATGTGTATACCACATACTTGCTTTAATCTCTTAATACAATATCTTATTTGTTATGAACAATTCACAATTGCCAATTGGGTCCTTCCTTAGTCGAGTGGTTAGAATCCGCGGCTACAAAGCAAAGCCATGCTTAAAATGTCTGAGTTCGATTCCCGGTCGGTCCAGGATCTTTTCGTAAAAGAAATTTGCTTGATTTCCCTGGGTATAAAGTGTCATGGTACCTGCCATTCGATGTACGATGCGAAAATGGCAACTTTGGCAAAGAAAGCTCGCAGTTAATAACTGCGGAAGTGCTCATTGAACACTAAGCTGAGAAGCAGTGAGGACGTTAATGCCAAGAAGTAGAAGAAGAATTAACAATACGGTCAATTGAAATTGACGGTGGCGATGACGATATCAATGACTGGGACACTTCTCCGAACGAAGAGCATTCTGAATTATAACTAAAGGAAGGTTGCAATTATGACAATTGACTTAAATTCAAAAGCAGCAAATCACATGGCGTAGTTAACGTCATGCGGTCGTGTCTTGTACACAACCCCCACAGATTTTTTAAAGTATTTTACTTTGAAATCCGAAACTCTGTAAAAGCTTCCAAACCAATCTATCATCAAACATCCTATCATCTGCAAAAAGCTACCGCACTGTTCAGTATTGTGAAAAACTCAATTTCTCATAACTCACGCTTGAGATTTTTCATGCTTGAGTTGTCAATCACGCAACTCAGCAGTCAAAAAATCATGGACGAGTTGGCTCACCTTTTTGACTCATTGTCTCGTATTTCCACAGTTTACTCACACACGGCAATAATTTCTTGTTGGTCTGGTAAAATTATAGTTATCCTTTCTAACGTAAACAACAACATTCGGGTTTCACGAGTTTTTGACGGGTTTTGCGACTGAATCATTTTTTACGGTTTGAGTTGATTAAGTGATTTTGCATCAAAATCTCAAGCGTTAGATTTGCGAAGCAGATCTCTAATGAGTTTGCTCTCACGGGCTAGCGTATTGATTGAGATTTGAGTGTGAGTCTATCAACACTGGCACTGTTGTTAGAGTCTGACTAAGAATTGATCGAAGTTGTGTCCATAATAGTCCTACGTCAACTCCGCGGTAATGTAACAAACAAAAACCACCCCATTTTATTTTATTTTTTTAGTGTAATCCAAAATGTATATGTATGCTTAAACATGCTCACTGAACTAGTACAATTTAATATATGCCCAAAATACTACATGTGATAACTAAATTTGAGTTTTTTTTTTGCAAACAAGATAAAAAAACTAGTATATTTTGAAGCGTTTTGGTTAAATTAAATTTTGGGTGTAATCTTGAATTTCTATTCTTTTTCAAAAATGTTGTCTGGACTGCTGCAATCAACTTAATGTAGAAAAAACTACATGCCATTACTTTACATTTTGGTTAAAAGGAAACAGTTAAAAATGGTGTATTTCCTGATTCTTTTCAGTAACATGAGTTTCAAGTGTAACCAAAATTTCATAATCCTGCTCAAACATGTTCACTGCACTTATCCACGAAAATTTATATTAAAAAATGTCAAAAATATCTCAATGAAAAACATTGAAGAAGGAAGTTTTTAGCTAAGGCATTCATATTTAAACATAACACTTATCTGGATCAGTTACAAGCCATCTAGATCAAAACTAAACGATCAAAATGTAGGGCAACTTATCTTAAAATACTTTGTGGAAGATACCAAACCTCGAACCAGCATATCTAAATCATCATTTATTTCAGCTTTCAAAATAAGGGACTTAAGGATTGTTCATTTTATAAAGTGGACACCTTGTGCATGCTGTATCTTTTTAATTTATCAATGAAATTTCAATCGGTTTTTTGCACATCGTTTGACTAGTATTGTATAATTTGTGATAATAAAAAAAATCTCCAACATAAAGTAATTTCCCACGAATATGGAACAACGATTAGAACGGTCGAATTTTGGAGGTTATCGAAATCAATGAAATTGGCTGGAAAATTCGACAATTTATATTTTTCATTTTCAAAAAAGGCTTGTTCTTCGAAAGCATCATCAATCAGAAGCCTAATGGAAAAAAATCAAGTTATTTTTGGAGGAACAATTTTACAGATATAATAAAATCATTTTTCCGGTATATTTTGGAATAAAAATATTTAAAATTTGAAGGGAATTGATATGAGTAGATTTTTTGGTTAAAAGTACGTCCTGACGGAAGTGCTTATATTAGTATTAATATTAAAAATATCATACGCCTCCATAGAGTTACTTATTCAGTCGCCACGTCAAATTTAAAGCACAATAGAATCCCAATTGCTTTATTCATAGAAGACCTATCAAAAAACATTGACAATCATCAAAATTGGCAACACTGCTGTAATAAAATCGATTTTAGTTTCCACATATTATTTTCATAATATGTTATTCTGAGTTTATCAGTTGGAAAATTCGGAGAAAACAGTTTACAATTTGCTGTAGATCGATAAATATGCGTACATGATTTTCACAGTATGAGACTTTTTAGTAAAACTACCATAAACAGTAAAATTGATACTTAAGACTGTGGTTTAAACTCACGATTTTACTCTCGTTTATACAAATATAGTTTCTTTATTAATCCAAACTAGCTTTCAACACGATTTTTATTTTTATCTTCTGCTGGGAGTGAAAGGATGGTGTATCAGCAAATTTGGCCATAAATTGGTATACCACTAAAGTTACTTAATGTCAGAGAGTAGTGGAATATAATTGATTTTTTTGAAGCTATACCTTTAGTAGAATAGTAAAGGATACAAACATACAATTTGTTCATAAAAATGAGGATTTTTGTTTTGCGAAAAATAATGTTAAACTTTGACGAACAGCTTTTCTTAGGAGTTTTTGGAATAACTATTTAGCTCTTCAACCAAAAGCATTTTTAAAGATCTTATATTTTTATAGCATTGAAGAATAATAGTTGCCTAATACACAGAAAACCGATTACGATTACATCAATAAAAAAAAAGATATGGCATAAACAAAGTATCCACTTTATAAAATGAACAGTCCTTATCATAATTTGCCTCGTTAGGGATGCTCAAGATACGTTTTTTAATAATATGATATTTTTTTATTATTCACAATTATTCGAATCTGAGAAGCATAAAATAATAACTTTTTCGGTAAGTTTTGTCATGCACCATGCAGTTTGAGTAAACAAAAAAATATATTGGATTAATGGCTCTATGGGAAATTTGAGCACCCCAGGCAGAGTTTTTTTCAAACCGTATAAAACTTGAGTACATAGACATAAGATACGGGAAAAAAATTTAAAAATCAGTTGAGCCGTCGATGAGCTACAACTAAAAATCTACTTAGATGCTTCTGATCCCAAGGCTTCTAGTGCTAAGAAGATAATGGATCTTTTTTCCCCTTACATACACAAAAAATTATATTTGTATCAGTCTAAACTACCCATGTTCGCAAAATATATACGTTGTTATATAATCGCCATTATTACTCTTACCTTTCCTAGGAGTGTTGACTGCTCATCATACTTTCTATCATGCTATCAATACAATCAATTGGCAATACTGAACCAACAGATAAATTTTCTAGCATCTTTCAACGATTTCGTTTAAAATGATGAAGGTCACATTATTTAGTATAACATGGTTTTGAAGATTGGAGTGCACCAATTACAGAAGAATCACCTTGCTGAATTCTTCGTACAAAATACTGTTAACAGACTGAGACCACTCCAAGAGTCCTTCGTTGGCGAAAAACAGGCTGGCTGTTGTGAGGGCTGCTAGACAACGAATCAGATGTTTACCCTGCGAATGATCTTAAACAAATTTCGGGGGAATAACTTGAAGATCCACTATTTATTTATCGATTTCAAGACAGCGTACGATTCAGTGAAAAGAAATGAGCTATGGCAGATAATTTCTGAACATGGTTTTCCGGCAACACTAATTAGACTGATACATGCAACGTTGGATGGTTCGAAATCAAACGTTCGGATTGCAGATGGGATGCCAACCTCGTTTGTGATGTTAGACGGATTGAATTAGGAAGACACACTTTCGAATTAACTGTTCAACATTGCAATGAGGATAGGCCTGACCATCAGTTCTACCAAAACGAAGTACCGTTTTGATTAATATTACGGACAGCTTCAAATTCCGGACACTCTCGTTTGTATGGGAAACATTTCACACGAAATGTTTCAATTTTCGCCGTCCAAAAGTTCTCATTTTTGAGGCTCGTTTCATTAGGTTTTTCCATAAATATCATTGCAAATTTATAATGCCCAACTACCTTAGACGTCTCTTAAGTGGTTGAACGATTTCAATTGATGATTTGACTGTTCCATTAATGATTATCATGAGCTGTCCGTAATTCGAATCAGAACGTCCGGAATATGAGGCAAAAGTGAGGGAGCGTCCGGAATAAGAATCATGAAAAGGCCTCACGTTTTGATTTATTTAAAATTATTCAAGTTGCGGACGCGTATTCTTTACCCACCATCCGAAAGTTGAGGGCTTCCGACGCTCGATAACGCTAAAAAACCATACAGAATGATTTATTTTGTACGGTCCAAGCTGGGTCATACTTCACTGAGGCCTTAAGTGTCCGTAATATGAATCAAACGGTACATGGTTGCAGATAGAGATAGAGGTAGGCCTATTGGTAGTGTTTGATGGGGATATGTCCACTTTTTGGATTGCATTCAGGTCCCAGAACAACTGTGCAAAATTTCAGCTCGATCGGAGAAACTATATTATAGCACCAGCCGTTCAAAGTTTGTATGGGATTTACTATGGGAAAACTCACTTTTACAAAGAAAAATCGCCAGAGATCGCCCATTGCCCTCTATAAAAATTCTGAACTTAGATCTCGATAGGTATTTCTACGATAAACAACATTGCCGAAGACCGATGCTTGTGAAAAAAATTATTAAGCATAGACTATTCGGAAATTTTTCCTGATTTTGTTATTATTGTTATTCTTTTACGTGTTAATCAACGTCGCCTTGCACATAGGTTTTCATTGAATAACTTTTTCCACAAGTGTCGGATTGTTTTACGGTCTTCGGCAATATTCTTCATCGTAAAAATACCTATCTCGGTCTGTGTTCAGAACCTCTGGCGATATTTCTTTGTAAAAGTAAGTTTTCCCATAGTAAATCCCATGCAAACTTTGAACGGCTGGCGCTAAAATATAGTTTTTCCGATCGAGCTGAAATTTTGCACAGTTGTTATGGGACCTAAATGCAATCCAAAAAGTGGACTGGAGCGAGAATCTAAATTTTTTCCCACACTACTGTGCAGTCCACGTGGTTGCAAAGATATTTTTGGTGCACATTCCCCTCCCTAGCCAAGCACTTTGTATTCAAAACACTCCAAAATATTCGATTGATTAGTTGATCGCCCACGAAACTCATCCAAATCACTCACATTTTCAATCAAATTGGAAACTGTCGTTCTAGTTTCCATTATGTCATTTCAAAAACGCTGCTGCCTCCAGATTGGGGAAATTGAATTATCTTTTTCCTCGGAAAAATAAACCCATTCCCGGTATGCCGCCGCCGACGAATGAACGCCCTGTTGCTCCGCGCGTTGCCTGGTCAATTAAATTATCGTTTGCAGCCAAAGGTGGAACTAAGCGGTGGTGGTGCGGTGTTCGTCGGAAGATAGAATCGGAGGATGGGATTGCTATACCGTCTTTCCGTTCGCTGTTCACTGTTTTCTCTGGGGTCGCGACGCAATGCGGGCATATCCGGGCTCTGAAACAGCGACGCCGTCGATATGGGCACCACAAAACTTACTGCTCACCGAATTCCGCTGGGTTTCACAGTTGTTCATATTAACAAAATTTTGACAAAAATTCAGCATGCTAAGTGACCTCAAGGATGTCAAAAATCTTTGTTTCACGAATGACACAGGCCTCTCCGTCAAAGGGCCAAGCCTGCATGTCATCTGTAGAAGATTATAAAAAAGTTTGAATAATTTACTTCATATTTGCAAAAACGGAAGTATTTTCCTAATGCTTCCGAAACTCAACTTATGATATTCCCACATAAACTAAAAGCTGTTGTCCCGATGAGCTGGATTCCAATAAATTGGTCAGATGAAGTTTAGTATCTAGGGCTCACGCTAGACAAAAATTTAACTTTCAAAAATCACACTGAGGGCATTCAAGCTAAATGTAACAAATACATAAAATATCTGTATCCACTTATTAACAGAAAATCAAAACTTTGTCTTAAGAACAAGCTTTTGATTTTCCAACAATTTTTAATACTGGACATGTTGTTTGCTGTACCAATATGTTTGCGTAATAGCAGGAAGAATGCTCTGCAGAGAATTCAAATCGAATTTTGAAAATGATTTTAAAGCTTCCTCCCTGGTATAGTACTAATGCGTAACATAGAATATCCTATGTTGAAATATTTGAACAAATGTTGAATAAAATTATTAAAAATTTCATACAAAATTCGTAGCAATTTTCTATTGTTACGAATAATGCCTTTTATTATTAGGTTAAGTTAATTGAAAGCGTTATATTCTTTTATAAGCAATCAACTCACCTATAACAATTCTTAACTGCTGTGGTAAATGGAATATTGTTAACAAAATGTTAATAAAAGCTTAATTTAGTTGTACCAAATTAGGATGATAGTGTTGCTTAACACACAACACCTAGATATAAAAATTTAATGTAAAGTTGGAAAGAGAATTAAAACAAACATTTTTGGAATGGGCTTTTAACAGCTTTTTAGAAAACCGGACCTCTATGAGCTGTTGAGCTTTCGGCTCCGGATAGGTGGTTGATTTTTTGACGCTCTTCTGGATACTTGCGTACGTACTTGAGTGGCGGGCTGTGCAGATTGCTTGTTTCGCTCCAATTTCTCTCTGAGCCAGATGATTAATGATACTTGGATCGGAAGGTTGTTGAAAGGTTCCGAGATTTACGCACTGATCTATGATGGATTAGGACGTGGTTTTGCCGGAGAGTATAATCTTGCCTTTCGTGGTACCTAATTGAACATTTTTGGCTTCCAGAAAGTTGGACTTTTCCGTTACGTGGAAAAATATAATTTTGATGGTATTGAAATTGCGTTTAAACATTTATAGAATTTGCGCTGTGGTTGGAATTTAGATCTTATGGGTACTGTTATCAGCCATGCTGCCAAGTTTTCCTTTTTGATTTAATTTACAATATACCACACACATTGTGTTTGCTTTCACGAGCCTTTGTAATGATATCTCAGTCTATGCGTGTTGATGCGGAAGCTGACAAGCAGGCTCTGTCCCAGTGTAAATGTAATGCCAAAAAGAATAAGAAGCAGATTATGTCACAAATAACTAAATTGTGATGTTCTGTATGATACATGGAAAATTTCACACTATCAACATTCTACATATCCACCGCAACGGGCTAAAGTAGCAGCTCATTTTCCCATCCAGACCCTCCTTTGATTTCTATCGCTTACACAGCAAATACTTCAATGATCTATTCTCACGATACCGCCCACTCCAGCGACTGTAGTAGTTTCGAGTTGCACACTTGGGACATCAAGAGCCACTCTCATTCTATGCACTATCATCATCATCAAAATCATCAACAGCTGCAGCAGCATAACTATCATCTCAACCCACCAGAGTCTGCATCGAGGAACGAGATTGCGCTTGTGCCTACTCCCTCGTTATATGGTCAAGGGCATCAGCTGCTTCGGTGGAGTTTCGTCCTGTGCTCCCAGTTTCCAGATACAACAACCTTCAAAACTCATCCCAGCCTGGGTATTTGAAGTAGGTCAACCTTACCTTCTCGACTGTCGGGTTTGACAGGTGGTATACGCGCATACGAAGGGATAGCTATGCGAAAATCTGCGAACTGCGAAAACGTTACAGTCGAGTGAAACCACTCCCATTAAGATCGATTTGATTAAGATTGACATTTTTTGTAAACGCTCATGTACCGTGCCAGTTTCCGAGAATTCTCTGTTCCCTCGAGACCCTCTCCGCTGTTCATGTGATGACGGTTTTATTTTTATCATACCACTGATATTGGGGAACGCAGCTTGTTGGCATGGGTGTATCCAGGAGGGGGATTACCGTTGCCCCGCTTCCGAGCTGAGTGGAAAAAATCAAAATCAACCCGCTACTTAGCTACAAAAAGTAATACATTGCAAAACTTTTTCAAAGATTGTTTCAGCAGTCATATCAACATAAAATTGCGTTACTTTTTGGATGATTCTTAGAATTCTTAAAAACGGATTTCATTCAAAGGCTTCCAGAAACTATTCAGAGAATTTTGCGTTGTCTCCCCTATGGAAAATAATTCGCTACGGAAATTTGTCAAGTATCTCCAACGAGTGTTCAGCAATACCTCGAGATATTTTTTTGGAAATGCATCGTTGTAATCCAACCCGAATTTTCTTCAAAACGCAAGGGTTAACTTGATGAATTGTTTGAAGAGTTCTAACAAAGAATTTATTATGCAGGAAGTTTTTTTACGATTCCTGCAGAAGACGTAATGGGTATCTGAAAACCGATTCCTGGACGCTTTCTATACGATGGCACTGTTCGTTATGATATGGTTCCCAGACTTGGAAAGCATATTCCAAAGTGCTACGCACTAAGGATCAGTAAAGAGTTTGTAAAGCGTAAACGTTGTCGGAGGCAGCTGTGTTACGCCGGATGAATCCCAATAATGCATACGATTTGAGATCCCGTATTTTATCAGTTCGTTTCAATTATTCAGTATCGAAACTGTACGAGAAGAAGAATGGAGAGCGCTGACGACTGTAGGATATCACCTTGCACATTGGAATGTTCACTTGCATTCCATTCCTTCCGCACCGGTCTAAAACCAAGTCGATATTTTCCTGAAGTGCACAACAGTCTAGCGATAATAATACGGTACTGTAGATTTTCAAGTCTTCCGCGAACATCAAACAATCACAGCGAAGAAGACTACAAATGTCGTTGACGAAAATTATAAAAAATTAACGGGCCAAGGTGGCTGCCTCGTGGGACTCCGGAGGGAACGGAGAAGGTGTCGGAAAGTGCGTCTCTAATTTTTACGAAACTCTTACGATTAGTTAAGTACGATGACGTCCAGTTGATGATCCAATCGGGCAAGCCAATGTGCAGAATTTTCTCCACAGCTAACGTGTGAGGCACATTGTCGAAAGCTTTGGAGAAATCAATATAAACTGCGACAACCTGCAGCCTCTTTTCGATCCTCTTAGTTAATTTGTTTGCCAATGTCATGAGATTTGTAGTTGTCAAACGGTTGTTCATGAACCCATGCTGACTATCAGATATCACATGTCGGACGGAGCAGTAAAGAACTTCATGAACCATTTTCTCAAGTACCTTACCCAAGCAGTTAAGTATTGAGATCGTGCGATAGTTCTCGACATTGTTCCACTTTTATGGTAAAGAGAGCAAAGACGCACACTGTTGAAGAAAACAGGACGAAGTGGATCCGGCCCAGCACTTTTTGACGGGTCAACATCAGACAGCGCTGTTTGGACATCGTTCGTTGATACTTCCAGGCGAGGTAGATGAACGGACCTGTCAAAGGCATTTTGAACGGCGTTGAATTGTTGGTTGCTATAAATGGTTGAACAAAAAAGTCGGCAAAGAGTATTGCGGTATATCGGGAACTGGACGCTTCACTGCTGCGGTAAACCATGTCTTTTTTTTTTCCTTCTAAGCAATGGGGGGATAATCTGCTCAACAGACTCCGGACCGAGGTCCAGGAGTGTGGGGTTGGGGACCATTTACTACATGCAAGCAGTAAACAGGACTACAACCCGACCCACTAAACCATTTCCATTGCCGCCAAACCCTTCGTCTCTCCGGGACCACCAAGAAGGCATTGCTTCGGAGAGGGGCTATTGCACATCCAGGTTAGCTGCGTAGCCATGCAGCAACAAACATCGATGACACGCTTAGGGGGGTCCACCAAGGTAGCATGCTGGCGCTTTGCCAGCTTCCCAGGTGGTCATCACCAACCATTGTCCGCTGAAGGCGGGTAGGGTCGACCACTACGCCCGCGCCCAGCTGCACCGCAGGTATCAAGAACTGATACTGCGGGCTTCGCAATTTGACCTACTGAAGGCTCAAGCCCTATCAGCTAGCACCAGCTGGGATTGCTGACGAAGGGGCCTCCACCTGCCCCGAACAACCAGAGGCTCGTATCCAACCCAGTAGGCCGGCGCCACGACAGCAGCGCTACCAGGATGTTCTCCCCGCGGCCACTTAATCGCTTTAAGGGTCGATTTCAACCGTAGGGCACCGGTATGACCTACGTAGCCGACTGCGAACCCTTGGACCACCTGTTGTTTAGCGTCTGCACTAGTCACTCCTCGATTCCACTCGCTACCTCCTTTGGAGTTCCAAGACGATGTGGGTGATAGCCGATGAAACGGCATTCCAGCCAAGCTCGTCTTCACACATCCTCTGGACCAAATTGTCCGGAGTCGTGTCCCGACCGCATGTGGCAAACATGCGGTCACGCATTGTGCGGAAACGCGGGCACACGAACAAAATGTGTTCCGCCGTTTCCTCTAAACCTGCACAAACTGGACATTCGGGAGAACCCGCATGACCGAAACGGTGTAGATACTGTCTAAAGCAAACATGGCCCGAGAGGACCTGTGTCAGGTGGAATGTTAGTTCCCCATGGCGCCTATTGACCCAGATATCTAACCTCGGAATCTACCTGTGAGTCCACACTCCCTTGGTGGAACTGTCCCACGCACGCTGCCATTTGACCATGGAGGCCAGTCTGGCAGTCCTGCGTATGCCTCTTGTGCCGCGCCTTTCGAAGCACTCTATGTCTTCCATGATAAGGATACCAATAGGCACCATACCGGTGATGACGCAGAGTGTACGTGTGACACGGTACGGTACGCGCTCGCAACCCTCAGGCACATTAGCCTATAAGTACTCTCTAGCTTGCTACGGTAGCTATCGGTACTCAAAGCCGTGCCCCAAGCCGGGCCACCATACCTCAGTATGGACGAGGCGACACTGGCCAGAAGCTTACGCTTACTGGCGTACACCGCAGAGCTATTGGACATCATCCGGGACAGAGCCACAATAGCTGTAGAGGCTCTCTTGCAGGCATAATCGACATGGCTACCGAAGGTAAGCTTATCGTCGATCATCACCCCCAAGTGTTTGACGGAGCGCTTCGAAGTGATCGTGCTGTCGCCTACACTGATCACCGCTTGCTGCACCGACTTTCGGTTGTTGACAACAACCGCCTCAGTTTTGTGGTGAGCAAATTCCAGTTTCCTGGAGCTCATCAACTCCTCCACAATTGCGATCGAGTGGGCTGCAGTCAATTCCACTTCTTCGATCGATTCACCGTAGACCTCCAGCGTAATATCGTCGGCAAAGCCAACGATGACCACACCCGCCGTGAATTTTAATCTCAACACCTCGTCGTACATGACATTCCATAACACAGGACCCAGGATGGAACCTTGCGGGACTCCTGAGGTTATGTGAAAGAACTTCCGACCCACCTCTGTGTCATAAACTAATACCCGATTCTGGAAGTAACTTCCGAGAATCTTGTATAACTACTCGGGTATCCCAAGACGCAGGAGCGCATCAGCAATAGCCGCCCAACTGGCACTATTAAATGCGTTCCTTACATCCAGAGTCACTACTGCGCAGTAGCGAATACCCCTCCTCTTACGCTGGAGTGCTATCTCTGCGGTTTTCTTAACCGTCAGAATAGCGTCTACGGTGGACCTCCCTTTCCGGAAGTCAAACTGGTTGCTTGAGAGACCGTTTACACCCTCAGTGTACCTCAACAGTCTGTTGAGGATGATCTTCTCGAGCACCTTCCCCACCGTGTCAATCAAACATATTGGTCTATACGACGACGGGTCACCGGGTGGTTTCCCCGTCTTTGGCAATAGTACCAGGATCTGCCTCTTCCACACATCTGGAAATACTCCCTCGTCCAGGCATATCTGCATAGGTTTATGGACAAAAGGTCGAAAGACAAAAGGTCGAAAGGACAAAAGGTCGAAAGACAAAAGGTCGAAAGGACAAAAGGTCGAAAACGATTTGCATGGTGGGAAATTTTTCCTTCTTTGAAACAAGATTTTCGACCTTTTGTCCCTTCTTTTTTGTTCTTCGACCTTTTGTCCTTTCGACCTTTTGTCTTTCGACCTTTTGTCCTTTCGACCTTTTGTCTTTCGACCTTTTGTCATAGATTCATCTGCATAGCAGATCTGAACACACCGGGAGCCTCCAAGATTTTGACTTTGAGGGCCAGGTTCGGAACTCCGTCCAGACATGGTGCCTTCCCCATGCTTAGGGATTTTGCAATCCCTACAAGTTCCTCATCGGTTACCCTCTCCTCATCGCCAGCCCCAATCCCCGGCTGTCTTACGAAAGGAGGCCATGGGCTAGGGTTGTGGCGCGGAAAGAGCCCCTCGATGATCCCCTCCAGCATCTCTGGAGATTGCTCTGTAGGAACCATTGCACCTCTTGTCTTCGCCATAACGATCCTGTAGGCATCACCCCACGGATTCGCGTTGGCACTCTGACAGAGTCCCTCAAAGCAGGCCTTTTTGCTTGCCCTTATCTCGGACTTCAGTGCGTTTTTGGCAGCGGTGAACACCACCCGTCGTTCTTCACGCTCCTGCTCGGTACGTGCTCGCTGCATCCGTTTCCTGGCCCGTAGGCAGGCACGGCGCAGGTTTGCAATAGCTTGAGTCCACCAGTATGTCGGTGATCTCCCATTCCTAGGGTGGACTTTTCTAGGCATGGTCGCATCGCATGCAGGCGAAAACACCGCTACCAGTTCGTCCCCGCTTAGGCCGAGTAGGTTACGCTCATGGCGGAGCGCCTCCCTAAGTACTTCGTCATTGAAGTACGATGTCTTCCACCTACGAGGGCTTGGCCTTGACCTAGCCGCTTCCTCAACCGCTGCCTGCTGTTGTTGTAGTCGATACTGTAGCGAACCACCAGGTGGTCGCTGTGAGTGTAGGCATTGTCTACCCTCCAGTTCGAACTACTCGTTAGGCCAGGACTACAAAAAGTAACGTCTATAATCGACTCCACTCCGTTACGGCTGAAGGTACTTTTGATACCAACATTAGCCAGATCGACATCTAGCACGGCCAGTGCCTCTAGCAGGATTTGACCTCGCTGGTTCGTGTTACGGCTTCCCCATTCCACGGCCCAGGCATTGAAGTCACCCGCTATTACTACTGGCCTTCGCTCTGTCAGCGCGGTCGTCATACAGTCCAGCATCTGCGTGAACCGCTCGGTCGACCAACTCGGAGGCGCATAGCAGCTACAGAAGAGGACCCCGTTTACCTTGGCGATCACGAAGCCCTCGTAGGTAGTAGACACCAACTGCTAGACAGGGTATTTACCCGTTGTCCATATCGCCGCCATTTTTCCGGATCCATCCACGACCCAGTTGCCGTTGCCGGCGGGTACTCGGTATGGGTCCGATATGATGGCGATGTCCGTCCCCCACTCAGCAACTGACTGATACAGCAATAAAATGATGAGACTACTAGAATTGTAAGAATTTTGACATCATTTTGAGATTCAGGATAGCAGACAGGGAAACTTGAAGTACTGATTGTGTCGAAATAATTAATTTAAATTCCCAAGGATAATACGACAAAAAGTGATAGTGATCAATTTACCCCCGGATTACGGTACCTATATAGGGTGCCGCTACCAATGGTTGTAATGTACCAGTAGATTGGACTATGGAATAAAACGTACATTTTTCGATAAAAACGACATGCGCTATTTTTGATGGATACATCGTCTCTAGTTAAGTCGATTTGCCTAATTTCAGCTTTTTATTTTATCAAAAAGTCATATAAGGTACCCCGGGGCAAGTGAGAATACGGGGTAAGTGGGACCTTCCATCATAGCTCGTTTAGGAAAGTTTTTTCAAGGGGGTATTCTTCTAGAAAGTTGAAGATACAATAATAAGGAATGTATTCAGCACAAAATATATTGTTATTTTTATTACCATGTGCCCCTTGTAACACTTGTCAGCTCAGCACCATTTTCAACTTGCATGATAAATTGTGACACGTTTCACGTTCTGCATTGGCTCGCAAAAAATAATTGTGTCATAAATCGAATTACCATCGGTAACTTACATTTTTAAATATTTTTATAAGCTGCTTACGATAAACATGTATTTTATTTTCATTTCATATGAAAATTTCTATGGTCTAACTCACCCCAAAATATCTTAATACCCGGGGTAAGTGGGACATATCAAAACAAGCACCAGAATTAAAACTTTTCCTACACGTTTCAAACATTTTCTTAGAAAGTAGCATTAAAACATTCAAACGAATGATTTCTATCCAAAAAAAATCAATCTTATGTTAAAAAATTACTAAAAAGGGAGAAGAAATTTTTTTTTTTTTTGAATACGAATTTGAAATTGAGCGAAGATAGAAATAAAATTTAAAATACAACATGAGAAAGATTACTTTTATATTTTTATTGAGCTTTATTTGCTATTTCTACCAAATTCAGTAGTGTCGGAAAACAATTCCATCCCATTAAGTGGTTTTCCGCCATGCATAAGAATAATAACAGAACATATTCAACTATTCGTCAATTAAAGAAAGTTTACTTGCTGCATTTCGATTGATAACTTATAAATGCTATATTTTGAACATGTTTTTATTGCTTTACGCTTTTTGTGAGAAATTTTCAGTTAAAATTAAATGCGATGGGACATATTAATAAATGCAGGGTTTCTTCCTAAAACGTTACGTATTTTATGGTTGATCCCTTATGTACATCAAATATGTACTAAAAATAAAATATCTATGATTTAACAATTCCATCATTGCAACGGTTGACTTACTGATGTGGTCTTACGTACGAAACTGGATGTGTCCCACTTGCCCCGTTTGTCGAGGCAACTGCGTCTAATAACTCATTGTACATTTTTCTTCTAAGGTTTTCACAATTTCCAAATTATTCGATCAAATTCATGCACAAACCAGCAAATATGTTCCCGAAATGTAATCGTGTTGTTGGATTTGTAAAATATTGACATTTGAAAATTATTCTGAACAATTTGTTTGAACTATCGTTTTTTTATGTCCCACTTGCCCCGCGGTACCTTAAATAATTGAATTTACGCAAAAAATTTGCACTCATGCACCAATAGTTGCCGTCGTGTTCCAGTAGTGGATCAACGGATAGAAGTAGTTTTTAAAATGGATGTATAAAATTGAAGAAAAGTCCCAGAGATGATCTTTATGCTTCATTCGAAAGATATTAGTTGCTGTTCAGAGGGAAAAATATTAAACCTATGTAAAAATTTATCATTTTGTTTAAAATTCCTTGTATCATTCCCAAACGTCTACTACTGGAGCAATAGTGCAACTACTAGAACACGTATACCAAGAGTGGCTCAAGCGATTTTATGTTGAAAAAATAGTTTTATCATTCTTTTTATATTTTTCCCATATAGTAGGGGTTGAAATCTTTCTGTTGACGCCAAAAGATCTCTGTTCAGGCTATTCGTTATTTTGTTAAGATTTTTTATAGCTTAGGTAGTCCACTAATGGCACCGCCACCCTAATGTTGAATTTTCCAACACCAGTAAATCTCGAACTTCAATGCATTTACTAAAAAGGTAATAAATTCTACAACTGTCAACCATAAACGGATCAATTTCTTTCAGTTTTTATGTTTTTAAGTTTTTTTTCTACAACAGTTTGTTTCTTAAATACTATTTTGTTTAAAATTTGTTTTTTCAAGCAAAAAATGAAAATACTATCAAATTTGTCGAAAAAATCATAAATATGTAAAAATAATGTTTTAGAGATCGAGCATTCTCAATCGATAATTCACATCGAGGTCATTCAAGCCAAATTTAACAAATATATAAAATATATTTATCCACTTATTTACAGAAAATCAAAACTTTGTCTTAAAACAAACTTATGATCTTCTTTGATTTTCAGGCCAGCCATGTTGTATGCTGTACCAATATGGAATAGTTGTTGTAATACAATGAAGACAGCTCCGCATTGGATTCAAACAAAATTTTGAAAATGATTCTGAAGCTTGTTGAAATCCGACCAGCACAACTACCCCCACCCCCTACTTATGGAAATCCTAGCTACTCCCATGGTTTGTAGCATTTTAGTTGCACTTCTGTTAGGGATTTCATTTTGAATGACTAGCTCATGTGAAATGAATAATACATCGAAGACATTACCAAGAGATAAAAACAGGATAAAAGTACTTACGTATTTCCTTCTCCGTAGCCGCTCTGCCTACTGGAAACGGGATCCAACAGGAATGTGAAGCGTCGCGTCGTCAACGAAAATCACTTTTAATTGCAATCGACAGGTGGTTTACGAGCTCCGCTCCGCGACGACAACACCGGTAATACACACCAACAGCAGCACACTATGGAGAGGGGAACCCACTAGTTGCACAGAAGTGAGCCAGCCAAGCCAACGCAACCAGTGTAAAGACAAACAACTTTAATCTCCCGTAGAAAACGGCGGGTGATGGCGTCGCGTGGGAATATCCATCCAGCCAGTCAGCCTACCACCCACCTGCCCCGGGAAAGCACGATTGTATATTACGGTCCCGAGCCTCAGCCAGCCAGCCAGCCAGCATCGCCACATTCCCTATCTATATCTACCGGGAGAGAGAGGTACTGATTGCTACCATTTGCTTGTTATGCCAAGTGGTTCCCAACCTGGTTTGGAATCGCGGTTCACTGATAAAATGTGGGATCAACAATGTTTCATACCTACCAAATAGAGCGGAAGGGAGGGCAAATTAAAAAAAGGCTACAATCCGAAAACATGACCACCTTTACTTCTGTGAAGTAGATTGCTCTATAACTAAGAGAATACAAAACAACAAGCGTCTCCATAATTTAATGTCGTTAAACCTAAAAGCACAGACAAGCTCCTACTTATAATGTAAGAAATTTATAATCTTATAAACATTTGTTCGAGAAATTAAACATTTCTCTACATTCTATGAATTAACCCTTTGCTTCAATCCCTGATTTTTGCTTTTCTTGAGCGGAACAGCATACTAAGCTTTATACAACAACGAACTGTAAAACTATACACGATAAAATAGACATGATGATATCAAAATTTGCACAACCATAATCACTAACTCTTGACGAACCAACTGAGACATGCAAGCGTCGTTTTAAATTAAACACTGGCCTTGTAAAGTGAATTCAAGTACTCCATCAATTTGTATTAATTTTTTTGTGCTATTTCGATACAGATGTTATAGCAAATAGTTCCAGTATACAAGAGATAAAGCAAAAATTTCGAATACTTGTTAGTAAGGAGTGTATCGAAAGGTAGGCGTAAACATTTATAACAATGTCAAAACTAATGGGTTGAACCACCAAACAATTTTATGATCAGAAATGCTTTACAATGTATTATAAAATGATATGGCGATGATATTGTTTCAATAAAATGGCATTTTGTATGCTATTTTTTTAAATTACAAACATACGACGAAGAAAATCGGGCACACCTTTAAAAAATATGTGTAAAAAATGTGTTGAATTTCAAGTAAAATCTCACAATTCTCATAACATAGTGTGTAAAACATATTGAAAAATTAATTAGTAAGCATTTGAGGGCAAATTTAAAAAAACAATAGAGGTCGATTTTAAAGGACCTCTTTTTTATATTTTTTATTTCTACGCGTTAATGCAAATATTGACCAATTGCAACGAAATAAAAAAATTTTTTGATTGGAAAAGTTTCTATACACATTTTTGAAGTAACGTTAGCAAAAATGGCACTCTATATAATTACCGCTGGAAATGGCAGAGCTTTAAAAGTTGATTATAAAAAAGTGACTTTCTGAAACCGACCAATAATTTAGCTTTCTTAGAGCTATAATATATTTTTTGAAATCCGTTTGAGATGCTGTATGAAGTAAATTTTTTTCCAATGGAATAACCTTTTCATCCTATTTCGTTTGATATAAATTATTTTCGATACAAATACTCAATCCTTCAGAAGACACTTAAAAATGAAGTGCAAGATTATGTTGTTAATACTTTACAAACCTTGATGTATTTATATAAAGACTGCATATTATTCAATATTTGTTTTAGTTTATTCGATACTTGATGACATGATGAAAATTTGCTGTAAATAGCTTTTCAAAAGATTTATTGTGTTCTGAGATAAACCGTTTTGAATATTCTCGGTGCACTTCTTACATTGAACTGAAACTATTAAAAAAATGCACCGATCGAATCTTTGCAAAATAAAGAAAAATCACTGATTGTTTTCAACATTTTCTTTTTCAGTAAAAAAAATGCAGTACCTTTCTGATTTCAACTACATACAATTTAAACTACCTGACACTATACTTTTTATAGAAAATATTTCACTTGAAGTGTTGAAAATATCTCCGGTGCCCGTTTGATTAAACATTTTTCATAATCAACGCATAACGTTCAACTTTTCTTCTGACGATGTGTTCCATGAACAGTCTGGAGTTTGAATTAATAAGTCCGGAAAATGTAGTACAAGAGAGAGCGAAATGTCTGAAATAAGACTCATGAAAAGGTCATACATTTCCATTTGTTCAGGATTTTATAAATTGCGGAACAAAAATATTCAATCTCTATGCCAAAGTTAATTGCTTTTCAAGCTTGATAAAATATTACAACTTCGTCTGATTCGTCACTGACTGGTAACGGAATAAAACAAAAATCATAGTCACTTACTGCAATAGTGGTTTCTGCGCTCGTGTACATACACGTTACATGTCACCAACACTACTTGAGGAGTGCTGGTGGAAAATATAAACAAAGATCACCCAGCAAAATCAAACGGCAGTATTTTCCACCAGCAAATTTGTACATGTGTTCGTGACACCGCTCGGCGAAAGCTCAATAGTGGTTTTCACGCTCAATGCTATGGGTGCCCTAGTGTAGATGTGGTTGAGAAACTCAGAGGAAAACAGTAAATACATACGCACTTTACTTCGAAAACACTTAGAATCAGGGTGTAATTTTTTTCAAATTGGGATATATTTCCATACGCATTTTAATGAGTCCGATAAGCAATACAAAAAAAAATGTGTAAAAAAAATAGTCAACGAACAATTTTCTCTTCATTCCATTTCCTTTTTTTCGCAAATGACGAATGCCATCACAGAATTGTTTGTTTGTGTGATTGAACCCACCTTCCTCATGGTTCTACAATGGCTCTGTTGGTAAGCGTGCAGAGTTGGCAAATAAAAGATCATTTGATCGATTCTGAACGCGTTTTGTTTTTTTTTGTTTTACTTTTTTCAAAGAAAGCTCACAATCGACAAAGATTTGACCATAACGAATTTTATAAATTCGTCATGATGCAAAGCCGATGTGACGTATCACTTTAGCAAATAATCATCAATCGCTGGTTGAATGACGAAGACGATTCTTTTTTCCATCGGATTGAATCGGATTGAAGATCATCTACCCTGTCATAGGCTTTTGGAAGAGTTGTACTCCTTTGAGAACTGAAGTGTCCATAAGGGGCCGTCTATTAATAAAAAAATGTCCAATGTATTTAATGAACAGCCCCTAATATGAATCAAAACAGCATTTTTTACCGATTATACATATAGAGTATGCAGCTTATTTTTCAAAAGCTCTCAAAACCAGAAATTCCTGTACTCTTCTGAATCTAAATCACATAAAAAGAAAAACCTCAAAGTTTGAGCCAAAAATACTAAGATTTAGAGGTGGAGCAAACAACTTGAAGGCAAATTTTCAAGTTATACAATATTTTCAGTGAAGTCTTCATAGCTTTATCATTTTATAAACAATTTTGAAACTCTTGGCATCATTCGCTTCATTGAAATTTATGAAAGTTTTGTAGAACATCAAATTTGTCTATATTCAAAACTAGTCTTAGTTTGAAGTTATTTTTAATATAATTCATTTTTTTTCGTGGTGAACACCTGACATGAGTAGTTGAACAAGCCATTTAGACTTATTTTAAGCTAATGATACTGGTTAACCACTTTTTGAAAACAATTATATAACTTATTTGTTCCTTTACGTTTGGAAAAGCGTACAGGTTGTCCCATTTTCCTTCGTTTACATGTTAATTCAAAACACTTCGCCAAAGACACCAAATTTCTATCTCTTCTACTTTACACGATATGTAATTTCATCCCAAAAAAGCCCTTAAAATCAAAATTTTAATATAACTTTTTTCTGTCATTTTTAACTTTTTTTGTGTCTTCCACAGATTTTTTCGACTACTAAAACTACATGTTATTTTCTGAAAATTACAACTTTCTATTTCTATAGTTAAATTAATAGTTATTTACAAATAATCGATTTTTATCTGGCTTTTTTCTACTGATAGCATTAGTTTGAAGACATACCACAATGGTCGATAAGGAAAATAATATTTGGCCGAAACTAATTTTATCGAATACATATCTAGATTTGCGATTGGGGCTCAACTCACAATTCAATAACGATGAGACAATAACAATATATATTTGCTAGTACAATATTAAATCCCAATAGGATCCCTATATTTTTGATAAAATTTTGTTATTATAAAATAACACGATAGAGCGTGTTCTTGTAAATACTTTGGAAATGTCCGCTCTGATAACGTCTTAATCATAGTTAAACTTTCATTTAAAAATTGGTTCCAAGTTTACCCCTTGACACTTCTGATCATATTTGACGTTCACTTAGTCGACGAAAACACCACAGGAGTTTTATTTTTAACTTTGTGGATGTTCCTATCTGACATTTCGGAAGGGACACAGAAAACAAAATAAACCCAAATTTTGAGTTTAAACCAAGAGTTATGATAAAAAGTCTAAAATTAAAAGAAATTTTTTTTCGTGGACTTAAACCAACTAAAAACATTTAAAAACTGAGTAAACATGTATTTTTGGCCAAAACTTGAGCGTTCGATACTAATATTGAGACAGGGCTCTAGGATCCTATTGGATAATATATCCGCAAACTTAAATCTTTTTAATGGAATTCATATTTCAAAAACCCATTTTTGAAACCCCTATGAATACCACATATATTTTCTTCAGCTACCTTCGCCATTTTGTTTAGAAAAAATGCTTATTATGCATCGCCTAAAACATACTTGAGAATGTCAGTATCGCCGAATGTTATTAGCCTGTCATCGATATCATTTTCAGTATCGCCTAACAATTTTGGGCCATGTTTACATTTTGATTTCACCATGTTTGCCTTATTTATTTTTGGTTTGCAGTGTCGCCATGTTTTTATTTCGTTTTAAGATTCGTCCTTTGATAAACAAAGCCAAAGTCATAATCAAAAAAATGTACTATTTTGCCTGAAGTGATTTCCCAAATAGTTGAACTATCAATAGGGGAAAAATGTGAGTTGATAATAGACAATTAAAACTACAATTTAATTAGTATACAGTGACCGGCGAAAATAAAGATCATTTTGCCGTTTTTGTACAAAATGGCCAAGTTTGGCTCCTAGAGCTCCAATTGATCTGAAGTTTCTACCGCCACTAGGAAATAACTTAAAATTTGTGCAGTAAAAACTCACACCATTTTGATCACATAATTTGAAGTTATCGCAAATGTCTTATATCGTAATAAATGACAAAGTTTTGGTTTTAATATATTTTTGAAAGTATGAACTTAACAGAAAAAAATGTTCTGCATACTTGTTTCGCTTGTTAAATCAAACATTTTTGCCAAAGCCATTTTGCTTGTTTCAAAAATAGTTCAATATGAAAAAAATACCTTTTTTTCTACAAAATGGGGCATTTGCGTTAATTGTAAAGTGTCAGTTTCACCGAAAACGCGATTTTTTCTAGAAATGTTTTCTTAACCTGTTATTTGATGTATTTTTGTTTCATAAAGGACCAATCAAATATTACGTAATATTTTGAACCGTTTTTTAAAAAAGTGCAATAAAATTTTGATTTTATTTGTAGATGATCGAGTTTGATCAAAATGTGTATAATAAGTGAATTAATATATTTTAAATCAACTGTGTTTGAAAAATATTGACAAAATTGTTGAACCATAAGCTTCCAGATATTGTATTATATAAGGGTATTGCTGTGCGCGTTTCAAACGCAAATATCAAATGCCTGTAACACCAAACGCGGTAAGATTTTCCACAAGGAAGGCGAAGTCATAGATTGATTTTCTTTACTAGGTTGGCGGTGATATCGAGCACGGTTGATAAGTATCCTTTGATTAGTTTGTGTTACCGCGTTTGAAGCTCAGTTGGATAAGATTTGCACCCCAAACGCAGACAGCAATATATTGAATTCCTAAAATATGAATTTTGTACTTCATTATAATTTGTCTTGCCATCAAGTAGGCTGCAAAAAACGTCATAAAACGTCCCGTACAAAATGACAGTTTCATTTACTCCCGTTTTTTCGACTTTCCCGTTCAATATCCTGTGCTTTTTATATACACAAAGGAACATAACTATGGAAGAATTTTCAATATTTAATAGTTCGTTTTCAAGTCATTTCGTGACATACAAACACCATTTCATTTTTATTTAAATACTAGTGGGCCCGGCAAACTTCGTCTTGCCATCAGGCTGTTAAAAAACGCTATGGATCGTCCCATACAAAATGATAGTTCTGTTCACGCACGTTTTTTCCGACTTTCCCGGTGAATATCCTGGGATTTTCATACACACAAACACGTCGGAACACTTCACGAACAAAACGGAAAAATAATCATTCAAATCGGTTGACGCGTTCGGAAGCCATTTCGTGACATACAAACACCACTCCATTTTTATTTATATAGATATATATATATATATATGTATATATATAGATATAGATTACGTTTTTCATTGTTTTTACTGCAGCCAATTTGACGGCATAAAAACAAAAAAAAAATAGTTCAATTTCAATCATGGATCATCAATGATTCATCATAATACAAAACATTAGGTAGGGTTGAAGAACCAATTATGACTATAATAGAGTAAAGTGAGGCAAAAGTTCGAGTGGGGCAAGAGTTTCTTTTTTGAGATTTCTAGCTCAATTCAAAACAAAACTTATAAATGTCATGGTGGTTCGAATGCTATTCAAAACTAGTTCAAAGATTGAGATTTGGAAAAGTTATGGCTATTTCTCGATTTCTTTTTCAAATCGACGTAAGTAACTTTCATACGGTTTTGAGAAAACTAATTGAGAAGAATCACAACCTGTCTTCTAGAACTGTTTTAAAATGAATCACCTTTTTAACATTTTTTCGCCGTGTACATCGCTCAAATTTTGCATACAATCAGATCACGTTCAAAAACTAGATAGTTGCTATTATTTTCAACAAAAATAATTATAACAAAATGATAAGCCGTTTCATACAGTTACTTTCGACGTTTTTCTACCAGTGTAAAATCGGCTCAAGTAGTGTTTTGTTTTGATTCGTGGTTAAGTCACTTTGTCTCGGCGAAAGTAGTGGTTAGGTTGCGAAAGTTGAAAATCTTACTTTCGTCGTTTTGTAAATCCGGAAATTAAACGTTCTAAAAGTGAAAAATCTAGTTGGGTAGGAGCGGAACATGTGGAATTTCGCCTGCGACACACGTAGGATCAATAAAGTAAATTCATTCACTTTTTTGACTTGATACTATTTGAACAAGTTTTCGAGATTTGTTGTTTTTCGACGTAAAAATTGTAATGTTTGGTCAAACTTTCGTTGCATGAAACCGAATATAGATAAAATCTTTTTCAATATGTTATGTCAGGGCGTTTCTAGGCCTATCATAAGGATGCTTTGAGGTGTAATAATTTTTGCATAAATGCTCGGAAACAATTTTTGACCCATAGTGGGGCAAAAGTTCGAATCAGTGGGGCAAAAGTTCGACCCATGTATAAACTCACGGAAAACATTGCAAATTGCCTAAAATCCCCATATTATCTTCAAACTTTGCGAAATGTGCCTGATCGTGCGAAAAATGTTACAAAAATTTTACATTTCCACTTAGTTTTGCGAAAAATCGCTATTTTTAGGTATATTGCAATTTACTTTATTTTGGGCAAATTTTTGATGAAAATTTAGCGTGTATTTTTCGGCAAACATCAGTTTACGGCTGTTATAGAGTATGTCTGTCATAAAAGTATCAATATTTTGTGTTTTAGCCAGTGAACTTTTGCCCCACACTAGATTCGAACTCTTTCCCCGCCGGTCGGGCAAAAGTTCATTTAAGACAAATAATTTTGAAACTGTTATAACTAAAAATGGGTAACTATTTTGACACAAGTTTGTTCAGCAAAATAATAGCCAATATGCTGAAGGTTCACTGTTTGGTATTTATTTGGTTTCAACTGCTATTGTTTTTCTGGTAACTTTGATTATATCACTAAGGTCGAACTTTTGCCCCACCTTACTCAACCTATTATGGCAATAGTAGGAACAAAACGATATTTTTCCAATTGTTTTACTAGAATATAACGACTAATATTCACAGGAATGGTAAACCTATTTGTTTTTGAGGATAATTGACCCGCAAATACTTGATGGATTCAAATATTTTTTGTCAGTATACTGGCTCGCATATCGTGTTTCCTGTGGCCAAAGTAATTCCGATGGGTCAGGTCGGGTAAAAAAGTGCTATTTTTTGGAACAAGTTATCTTTATTTGCTTGCAATGACAATCATTAAGATTTGATATTCAATATCATGAATGGAGAGTTTTGCACTGTTTAGAATGTACCGGATGTGGCCATTCGGAATTAATGCCCAGAAAAACCGGCTATAGATTTGTTGGATACTAAACAGTTTCAATTCTCGAAAAGTATATATAAATCATGATAGTTAACAAAAATGCATTCCCATAAGCTTAACACAGATATTTAGATTCAAATTGGCCACTTTATAGTAAATTGAAGAATCCCGGGGACCCGAAAATAGTTATTTGTAGGATCAATAAAATGCAGGAAACAAGGTTATCCAATTCAATCATACTTCAAAAGGTTCACATCGATGCGTTTTTCTTAAAAAAATTTATGTAGTAGCCACATTATAGCCGATTCCAGAAATTATCAGTGACTTGCAATTTGCCTAACTTTAGGGACAGGAAAGCACAGCACCCTTTTCACCCGACTTGACCCAGTGACCCTCTGGAATAACTCTGGCCACATGGACATTCCCGAGATCTGGCCACTTTTAGAAACTAGATAAGTGCACGAGTAGCGGAATTTGGGGCAAGTGTGCCACATTAAGCAAATTGTTCTCCAACTTTGTCAAAAACTTAAAAAAAAACCACCAATTCAGCCTCATGATGTTAGTTTCACATCTTTTCATAAGCACTGTGCTATTTAAAAAGAAAATAATTTAAAAAAGTATTAGTTTTGGAGCTCCTCAAATATCATCCAAAATAACCGGATTTTCAACACTATGGGGCAAGTGTGCCACCCTTATGGGGCAAGACGGCCACCGAATTAAAATTCATGTAATTCTGCTTGTAATGAAATTTTCTTTATTTCCTATTAATGTTGCTAACAAAACAGAGCCTAATTGATAATTTTAAAAATATTTTTAAGTTTACCGTCATGAGGGGACGCTTTATAACAAGGTTCATCACATGCGGAACTCTCTGCTAGTCAATTCGAATAACTAAAATCGTTATTTTTGTCTCCATTCAATACAATTTATGAATAACTCTTCCGTAATGAAAGAGTTATTCATATATTGTATTGAATGGAGACAAAAATAACGATTTTAGTTATTCGAATTCACTAGTAGAGAGTTCCGCATGTGATGAGCCTTGTTATAAAGCGTCCCCTCATGACGGTAAGCTTAAAAATATTTTTAAAATTATCAATTAGGCTCTGTTTTGTTAGCAACATTAACAGGAAATAAAGAAAATTTCATTACAAGTAGAATTACATGAATGTTAATTCGGTGGCCGTCTTGCCCCATACGGGTGGCACATTTGCCCCATAGTGTTGAAAATCCGGTTATTTTGGATGATATTTGAAGAGCTCCAAAAATAATACTTTTTTGAATTATTTGTTTTTTAAATAGCACAGTGCACAGTGAAAAGATGTGAAACTAACATCATGAGGCTGAATTGGTGTTTCTTTTTAAGTTTTAGACAAAGCTGTATAATATTACACTAGATCAGCACTGAATAACGGTAAAATATTGATGAAAATAAGTAAAATAGTTCTTAAAACGCCTAAAACCATGTTATTATGGAATATTTCGAGAAAAAAATCACTGTGTGAACAAAAATGTTCACTATTTCCCTTCTGAAACCACTGCTGGTGCCTCATTTTGGTTCATTATTATGATTTTATTGATGATGTTTACATTTTTTATGAATTTCACCTCAACCATTTTTGTTTACCAAATAGGTGGCATACTTGCCCCAAAAAGTATAGATTTCAACCAAAATAGATTTCGTATGTAAAACTAAATATTTTTTTCGTTGAAATACCACAATTATACACGTTTGTATAGCTTCACGATGTACAGTACGTTTGAAAAACTCGGTATTAATTTACCTCCACCATGCTATTTAGAAACAACAAAATGTTATAAAATATCACTGGAATTTATTGATTTTCACATAAGTCGATGTAAATACGTGAAAAATAAAGCAATTTTCGTCATATTTTGACCATTGTATTATAAACTATAAGAGAACATATTGTTAAGCTCAAATAAAAAATATAGTTTGTAGTTTTTATAACAATCAGGTTGTGGCACACTTGCCCCAAATTCCACTATACTGATAAAAAATAATTAAAATCCGTCAAGTATTTGCTGAGCGGTGAGTGTTTTAGTTTATTTTTTCTCACTTTGGCCTATACGGGTTAAACCTCGATGCAATAAGCTTCAAAAATGAACGTTTGAAAATTTCCCTCTCACATATGTCACCTTCTTAGCAGGGCTAAGGGACACAAGTTATGAAATTCATATTTTCATCCGATGAAATTCAACCGATAATTGTATGTTCCCTAGTGAGAACAAATGAACAAATTCAGCTGGTTAGTAATGAAATTTACCATTTTAAGTTGGGAATCGTGTTACTCCCACTATGGCGTTAACTGGTACAAATAATGTATGAGAACCTAATTATGAAAATACTCTGGAGGCGGTGTGCTTACATTTCTTTGATCAGTGAAATGAAAGAAGTAATGCTGTTTTACGGGTGACTTCCACGACAGGACGGTACGGCAGTGCATTATCTTCAAGATATGTGCTCAATTACTCATACGTTCGAAAACGTTCACAAGCGGTTGCTGCTAATTCCCTGGTAGAGAGGGTTATTTCAGCGATATTCGATTTTTAAGTTATTAATCTTCGCACTGGAAATGTAATGTGAGTTCATTAATGTTGTTTTGTATGATATATTGAATTTAAAACAAAAGACACGGACACCGTCTTCAGCCATTTAGCTGCACAGACTGTAACTTAACACTAGACAACGGACAAGCATGCTCCAATGGTACAGCTGAGAAACATTCCTCACGAAAAGTTTCAATGGCTGCAGCGGGAATCGAACCCACACCCCATAACACGATACGCTCATAGCCTGACGACACTAACCGCACGGCCAAGAATCCCAACTTCATTTCTACTTCTTTTAGAAAATTTATTTGCCCCCACGAACCTATTGCAATAAATTGATTCAATGTCTATTTAACACAAAATTTTTGGAAAATTTTATGAACAATCACTTCATTGCCTATTTACGTTGTATTATCATTAATTCTGGATAGCATTTGAGTTCCTTTCGTGCAAATATTCGATAGTCCATAATTTGTACACTTTTATGTCGAATACTAGGAACACTTTTGCCATAATTGGTACAAAGACAACGCTTTTTGAAACCAATTTTTAGAAGCTTAAAGTCAATTTAGTACACTATTGACCTATTAGCGTTAGCGTTAGCGTTAGCGTTAGCGTTAGCGTTAGCGTAGTTACGGTATACTTCGTAGATTGGATACTAGCAACATTCATGTTTCTTTTTAATAATCTCATCCTGACTACTTTCAAGAACAAGGCAGGGGAGTATACCTTGTTCAAATCATAAACAAGAATACTAAAAGCATGAATATCGCTATTCCCGGCCACGCCCATCTTTACCGTAACTTGGGATAGGGGAAGGAAATGTTGATGTAGCACTTACTTAATGAGAGGCCACCGACTCAGCGACACCCTCATAAGTGCTACGGAGTTGGAGGTTGGGGAAGGTATATTGTCAGGATTCGCCTAGAAAGCTGGCGATAGACCATAAATATTTGTTGTTTAAGCGTTTTCAAATTAATCTTTTGAATGCCGGCAATCAAAAGAGAAAACAATAGCTTATTTATAGTATAAATAGTATTTCGCGAAATGCTTGTCGATTGTGCAGTAATATTTTTGCTCAATAACCAGTAAAAAGCAAAACCGATTCCTCCAGGGTCATCGGATTGTATAAAGCAACGACACGCGTACAAAAAAAAAAAAAAAAAAAAAAAAAAAAAAAAAAAAAAAAAAAAAAAAAAAAAAAAAAAAAAAAAAAAAAAAAACCTATTGAAAAATTGTACTGTGCCCATTGAAAAACTGTACTGGGTGGTACTGTATTTTCAGATAATCGAAAAACGAAAGGAAGCGCGTTCGAACTAAACACCCTAGGATAACACAGTCGGTTTTTCTGCTCAAAATTATACGAAAAGCAGAGTCGATTCCTCCAGGGTCATCGAACGGTTAAAAAGCATCCACAACCGATTGTTAGTTGCGTAACACCCGCCCGGACAGAAAGCGCAATCTGACTATTCTAAACTATTGACCTATTACATCCAAATACACCTACCCTATATGCTAAAATAAAAAAAATCTTGAATCATCTTGTCCGTCTGTTTGACGTTACATTCCTTATGTTGCAGAATCTGCTCCTCAGTGTTCTACGAGTGCCTCCACCGTTATGAACTTGAAGCTTATTTTACCAATTTACCAGTTTTGCATTAGTATATTGTAAGACAAACCCGAAAATATTCTATACCCTAGTAAAGTTGATAAAAGTTCCAACTCAAAGAAATTCTAAATCTGACCGCAACTATCAGCATAATCCTGCTAAATATTGGGACGTTCACTATTAAGCTATTTAAAACTCCTGCCTAACATTAAAATAGCTCAAATGGAAATCTCACTTAAAATTTGTTAAATTTTTCTGTATCTTCATTCTTCTCACTCTACACTAACGCCACGCTAGTTTGTAACTCCGAATCATGCACTGAAACCATTACGCATCCAACCATGGGTCTTCCAGACATCTGTGACCTTCCAAAAAATTCTGCTGAGGAAACTGGTCGTCTAATAACTTCTTCTATATTTTCTCGATGCCTTGAAGCATGAACCGTTCAGGCCACTATTACATTATTCAGTTTGCATTCGTGATTCCAAGGATCATTTGGCACTGAATAAAAATCCATTCAATGAAATTGCAGCGAAAAAACCACCGTTTGCACTTGTCCAGAAATGCTCGTTCACCGTCAGCACCCCCATATTTTCCCAGGTTGGGAACCGCTAGCAGGCTCTGCTACACCGTGTGTTCGACGATGGGACGATGGGAATGGGATGGGAGCTGTGAGGCTTCAAATAGGCGTTAGGCTAAATTTGCCTCGTTGGTTGGCTCTGTCCGTGGCAAATTCTTCTCCGGTTTCCTGTGGGTTGATTTTTTTCTGCTTCTTCTTTTTTGTAACGATTTTATTTTTCACTAATGTATTTTTCATTCACTTCAGTTGTATCCTTCCTTGGCCGGATGAGCCGCGCTTCACTGTTCACTCGCTACCTTCCCACAACACTATTTATAGACACAGACGCACGTACGCTTCCCGACTTCCAAGGTGAAAGATATCCTGTGAGCTTTCTTCATCAACGGTTGGTGACCGATGAAATGGAAAAAAACGTTAAAACTGCTTCACTGCCCTTCCTGTTGAAGAAAAGGCTGATGAAACCATCAATTTCACTTCACTATCAGAGCAGAAAAAAAAAGAATATCCAACCAGTTGAGTGACGACCGCTGTCTTTCGGGCAGAATTTGCGTGTCGAGCGCGTCAAGGGTAGTCTTCGACTGAATCGGAAAATTTTCACTTTCTCTCGTTGTTCTGGCTGTTCGATTGAAGTATCCCCCGCACTTCCAGGTAAGCGAGCCTGGGAGGAGCACGATGCGATGTCGGGTCTTCGTGGCGCTAACAGCAGGAGAGAGAGTGAGCCCCAAATTCTATCGGAGAACCGGAAAAGCCAGAGAGCAATCCGACGGCGCCATGAGAGTCTGTTGTTAACGGTTATCCTTATGGACCACGCGGACCACGATGGGAAAACTGGGAAAACCGTAGTCGTAGATCAGTGCTTTACATACGGTTTGATCTGCTCGGTTACAAGTGCATTTAGAATTCGAGCAGCAGATGTTTGAAAATGTATGCGCACGCACCGCAGAGTCACGTTTTTTATCTAAGTGTTCTGTGTTAGAGAACACTATCATCCTAATTTGGTAGAACTAAATTAAGCCATTGTCAAAATTTTGTTAACAACATATTACATGTGATTTGTCGTAGCAATTAAGAATTTTTACAGCGGAGCTGCATTAACCTGTTTTTATTGGATAAAAATCGCTTTCAATTAACTTAACCTAGACTTTCACTTGAATACATAAAACATGTATCGTAGCAAAAGAAGATAGCAATGATTTTTGATAACTGATAATATTATTCGACATTTGTTCCAACATTTAAACATAAGATATTCTATGTAATTCATTAGTACTATACCAGAGAGGAAGCCTTAGAAACAGTTTCAATTTTTTCAACCCTTTACTAATTTCTTAATTAGTATTATTTCAAACATTACATTATTTTTCTTATATCTGATGTTCTGTATTAGATAAGCGGATTTTTTAATTTCCGTACGGGTTTGGGCCGAAAGGTCTCAGATTTTCATGAAACTTTTTCCACAGGCAGGGCTCATCAATATATGAATAAAAAAAAATTGAGAAAAATTCAGGGTCGTTTATTTTTCCGGAAAACTCAGTTGGAAATTTTTTGTTTTCCTCTGACACTACTTATTTTGAAAAATCATAACTCAAGAACGAAACAAAGTTTTTTATGAAAATGAAAGCAATTTTTCTCAAAAATAAAAAAAAAATATTAACTGAAAAAAGTTTTCTACAAAATTTTCCACCGTTGAGAAAATTCGTAAAGAAAAGCCGGAAAAACTATGCTCCAACTCGTGGAAAATTTTCAAAAAAATATTTTTGAGAAGGTAATTTCATAAGCTGAAATGGTATTTTTGTTTTCGTTTTTGAGTTATGGCCAATTTTGTAAAAAATGTGCAAATGTGCCATTTTGAGCCATTTCTTTGAAAAATCATAGCTCAAGAAAGAAGCATCGTAGAAACAAATTTTTTTATGAAAATGAAAGCAAATTTTCTAAGAAATAGAAAAAAATGTTTTTTTTTTTATTAGTGACACTTTACACCGCTGTGGTGCATTCGTGTCATTGAAAAATTCATTTTTGCTATTCCGTTGCTTATTAGCCTACTTTTCATCAATTAAATGAGCAACATAATGGCCTACTTTTCCTAACAAAAGAAACAGAACTGAAAAGTGCTACTTTTCAGCACTGTTTTGGGTGCTGAAAAGTAACACTTTTCAGCACTCTTTTGATAATCGCCAACTAAATATCTGAATGGCTTTTACAGCCATCCTTCGAATGGTTTTGTATTTACCAATGACAAGCAACTTGCCCTACATCCATGGGACGATCCGAATCCCACTCGTGTGGCGTTTCTGTTTCGGCACGGGTCGTCTAGCAAGACGAAGATGAGGTAGTAGAGTTATCTAGTTCATAGCCTCCCAAACATGAATTTCGCGACCCCTTACCGTCTCACCAGTTATTATCGATAAAACGAGTGAGGTGACGAGAGGTCGGGGGGTCACGAAAGCCAAGTTTGAAAAACGATGATCTAGTTAATTCCAAAAAAATCCGATGCGCGCAGACAACTTAGCAAATGAATAGTGAGTGTACAATTTGGTATAAAATTGCAATCAGCATCTTACCTGGGTTGTCCTCGAATATCTTGACCACCTCCACGCTTCTATCTATAAAGCGTGAAAATGTGTGACAGTCATGTAGTACGTATATGTATCACAGCCTACCTGATTGAAAACTATTGAGCCTGTACGACGCATGGATGGCCACGTGGGTTATTCTGAAATATGATTGTGATCCTAGATACAACTCGATTAAACGGTTTTTTCGTAATAGCAAAAAATGTTGTATGCAACTCGTTGCAAAACTCGATTTTTTTAGCACTCGTCGTATTTATCCAACTCGGCGAGCCTCGTTGGATAAATGTACGACTCGTGCTGAAAAACTCATCATTTTGCAACTTGTTGCATAAATAACTATTTTATTCTAACAAACATTACATTTCAGCACTATACATCGCACAACTTTTTGTTTTTTCTTGATCTTGTATTGTGTACTCTCCACTCTGTACCGGGTCCACTCTGGTTGCAGGTACGCTTCGGTATATGTTCAACTTTTTCAATCGCCTCAGTTGACAACCGCCGCTTGCCAGATTCGAGCTCTGTTGTTTCGCTTCCCTGTTGATCACCATTGTGGTCCATCTCAGCCTTCCCGTGTTCGTCATCAGATTCTGTTTCGCTTGCTTTTGACCCGTCGCAGTCGTTCGATGGTGGAACAGGGGCATCGCGTCGAACGGGTTGCTTGTCGTTTTTTGTTTGCCCATTGGCATCGGTTGACTGTGTTTGCGCTTGCAGCTTTGGATCGACACGAACCGACTGCTTGCTTGGGAAGTTGATGACGGTGCTGTGGTTTTCTATCACAATGCATGACGGAAGAGTTTTTTCAATCCGCATTCGCACGATACGGACACCATTTGGGACGCCAGGAAAAAAGTGCTTCCAAACTTCGTTTTGGATTGAAATCACCTTTCCGTACTGCTGCAAATGTTTTGTGATGACATCGTTTGACATATGCGGTGGAAGATCGAGGATCCTCACTGTTGTGGTGGGGCCATCCACGTATACAGGAATGTAGTATGTCACTCCCTCATGCACGAAACAGTATTGCAAATGGTGTTGTTTATGCAGCCGGGGAGCTACGCTGGCGTCGATCATTTCAATGTACACGCACTTGTTAAGATTGTGCAATTGAATGCTTTTAACGTCGGCCATGTCGAGCTTCATAAACTTCTTCAGGAACTCTTCTACCTGTTCCAAAGGAGGTCGCTTTGGCAGGACGCTAAAATCCACGACGAGGGCATTTTTTCTGTACACAGACATCTTACAACCAATGCAAAATTGTCGGTACAGGATTCGCAAAAAAGAAAAAAAAAACTGAACGGGAGAACTTTGCTACGAGAAAGACGTGTGTCGCGCACGAAGAGCGGTTGTCAACTGTGAAAAAAAAAATGTTAACTGGAAAAAGTTTTCCACAAAATTTTCCACCGTTGAGAAAATTCGTAAAGAAAAGCCGGGAAAACTATGTTCCAATTCGTGTAAGATTTTCAAAGAAATATTTTTGAGAACAGAATTTTATAAATTTAAATCACTGATTTTTTTAAGATGTACTACTTTCTAATCCCTGCGTTTGGTCATAGTTTTGTGAAAAATGCCCAGATTTCTCGTACAAGTCTTTTCGTTCGAAAATCATAACTGAAGATAAGAGCGTCACAGAAACATTTTTTTTTGTCAAATCGGAATCAAATTTTCTCAAAACTTTGAGATTTTTTGAAATGGAATAAGTTTTCCAGGACATTTTTCACCGTTAAGGAAAATAAATAATGATAACCCGATTAGCTATTCCAACTTACAAACAAAGTATATTTGAAAAGAGCGATCAATAAGATCCAATCCTAAACATTTTTTAAATACGCTCATTTTTCGTTCCTAAAACATGATCAAATATTGCCAAGATGAGCTGTTTACAAATTTATACATTTATAAGTTTATAAAGCTTATTTTCAAATTCAAAACTACTTAAGAACGAAACAGCATAGAAACAAAGATTTCTTCAATCATAATGTAGGCATTTTTTCAGCTACCTGTTCGCTATGCTGTAACCCCTTCGGACTAGATCGCCACAAATCAGTAAGGACAAATTTACGCTCGATTAGCCATGGTCTCATGACCAAGTTTCATTCGAATGGAGTTCGGTGGATTACGGAAAAGATGAAAATCTGCATGAAGTGCATGATTATGGTTTTTTACAAAATTGGCCATAACTCAAAAACGAAAAAAAAAATACCATTTCAAAAATTTCAGCGATTAAAGCTTATGAAATTACCTTCTCAAAAATGTATTTTTGAAAGTTTTCCACTAATTGGAACATAATTTTTTCGGCTTTTCTTCACGAATTTTCTCAACGGTGGAAAATTTTGTGGAAAACTGTTTCCAGTTAATATTTTTTTTTATTCCTGAGAAAATTTGCTTTCATTTTCATAAAAACAAACTGTGTTTCTACGATGCTGCTTTCTTGAGTTATGGTTTTTCAAAGAAATGGCTCAAAAACCAAAAAAATACCATTTCAAAAATTTCAGATATTAAAGCTTATAAAATTATCTTCTCAAAAATATTTTTTTGAAAATTTCCCACGAGTTTGAGCATAGTTTTTCCGGCTTTTCTTTACGAATTTTCTCAACGATGAGAAATTTTGTGGAAAACATTTTCCAGATAATTTTTTTTATTCCTGAGAAAACTTGCTTTCATTTTCATAAAAAAAACTTTGTTTCTACGATGCTTCGTTCTTGAGTTATGATTTTTCAAAATAAGTAGTGTCAGAGGATAACAAAAAAAATTCCAACAGAGTTTTTCGGAAAAATAAACGACCCGGAATTTTTCTCAATCTTTTTTATTCATATATTGATGAGCCCTGCCTGTGGAAAAAGATTCATGAAAATCTGAGACCTTTCGGCCCAAACCCGTACGGAAATAAAAAGAAATCCCCTCATGAGTTCTGAAAACGATAAATATGAGCAGAATAAATACAGTTGTTACTAAAAATGACATCGCGGAAAACAATTCAGTTAAGCATAATTCACAAAATACTATTATAAATGCAGAAATTCCTTAAGAAATTGCCTACATTTAGGCGTATATCATAACTCATGGTGTTTTGAATTTTGAAATAACTCAAAAAGTAAATGACTGGTAAGAGTTTGGTCTTCATATTCGGCATAAGGGACCATGATTTTAGTAAGTAATGATATGTTCAATACTAACGAATGTTGTTTTCATGGGTGATCAATGTTACGCCACATCGGCTAAGTAAAAAAAACACTTAAAACAATTTTTCAAAAATGCTTTAAGCTTTCAGAAAACAAAATACAGTATATAGACACGAGCATTGGGTGTCAGTCAGTGACGCAACCAAGGGAGGGTTTTGGGGGTCAAAAGAACCCCTTCCCCCTTCCCCAGAATCGAAAAATTATAAGGTTTGTCAAGTATATTTCTGAAATTCACCACCACACACCATACAACTACAGAGCAACAACTAAGTTTGATTCGTATTAACACTTGCAATCTGGTTTTCACAGTTAGATTATTCTAAAATGTGTTTTTTCTATTTTTGAACTCTTGAGAGAGCTTGATAAAAACAAACTTTATTGCGAATTGTTACAACTATAAATCTAATAAAACAACATTTCTTACTTTTTTTTAAATAAAACTGAAGGCGTTGTGTTAACAGTTTTTAAATCTTATTTAAGTATTGGAACCTGTTCATGCAGTATCCAAAATATCAGAATTTTTATAGGGCAGCATCCATTTATTACGTAAAGCTAAAATTTGACATTTTTGACCCCCTCTCCTCTCCGTAACGCTTTTTGTATCAAATCTAATCTAATCTAAGTGCTTGCACAGCCAATATTGAAAAGCATCCTGGAAATACCGAAATTTCTTTCAGTATTTTCTTGTCAGCATTAATATTTGTAGCATATCAATGATTTGATACAAATATTAAAATGGCCAGGCCCACTGTGCAGACTTCGGGTTTGAAGGTAATTCGAAAATTAACGGCGATCAGGTTATTCACGAATGATTAACATGATAAACGAAAAATTTTCAAATTCTGTGGAGGAAGAAACGGGGACAACCGTATCAACCGTTTCATATTGATAGATAGGCAAAAGTGTTGCGAGTGGCGAAGCTAAGAATGTTGATGCGCACTCCATTGTTGTTTGTGGTCCACTTCCTGGGATGGGATACAGGTATTTCCTCCGTGTGTCCTGGCTATAGAGCCTAGGCTTTAGCGCCATTACTCGCTCTCTGAAACGAAAAGAAATCTGACTCCCTCCCATATTGCAATTACAATTATTCACCCATCGAACGCGTGAAACAATTTTCAAGATTTTTTTGCTTACCTCTCCCCAAAGAAATATTTACTGTATGTAAGAAACCAAAATTGTCAGGTGCGTAAGAAATCAAAACATACCCTCTCCTCATGAACCTTTCCTTTCAAATATCTTAAGTTTGTTACATGAACAAAAAATCATGCTGGTATCAACTTTTGATTCCAGATAGACCCTTGTACAATGACATAGGGAAATTATTATGATACTATGCTGTAGCATGACCATCAACAGCGCAAATTTGACAAGTGGTTTGAATTTGAAGTTAATGGCTCATGAGACTTTACCTATAGTTTTAAAATACAAAAACTGCGTACATCAGTAATACCAAATCACCACTAACGTGCGTGATCAGTACACAAATTGTATGATGTCTTTCCTGCCATAAAATGAAGAACGGCAGAATAATCATGAGGATAACTCTCGCATGTTTCATGAAATGTTTAAAAACAAATAGTCATCGCTTCAGAGTTTAGAGCGTTAACCACACCCGATCACCAATGGCCCTCAAGCAATCACAAACCTTGCAAGATTCAATCGGAACAAACTCACCGGATACAACTTTCAACTGAAGCGTCTCCTCGTTTGGGAACCATTCAAAAGGGACGATCAGCGGCCGACGATCCATACCGGTATAACTCCATAATATATAGGCTTACATATCACATCCTGAACTAAACGAACTAAAATGAACACGAATTAACTTGATAAAACTGTTCTTCTCGTTTAATCTAGGCAAAATAAAACAATTTTCAGAAAACTGACGGAGCAAAACATTTTTGCTTCCGTTTTCAATCACCGCACACTTCGATCTCCTCCGTAACGCTTTTTGTATGAACATTTTCTAAATTTTGTATGAGTTGTAACGCTCAACCACCCCCCTTCCCTCCCTTCGAGCGTTACGTAATTTATGGATGTCGCCTCAGAATTTCACCAAATTTTGTGACCTTCCGAGCATACGAATTCCTTGATTTTTAAATATTACGGAGAAGAAAGTTCTGAGCATGCTTTTGTAGTATTTAGCTGCCGGTGGAAGCATTACCGCCATATTTGGAATGTAAAAAAAATAATATTTTGTAGGAGTGAATCATGAATTAAATTCTATGTTTTGAGTAAATCATACAAATAGGGCGTTCATTCAAAAAATGTTGAAAAAATGTGACTTGGATTTGTCCAGTAGAAATATGGATGCATTAGCGTCCCTCTACAATATTAAATCAATCGGATTACAAAGTCATCCAAAAACAAAGTTTGATGGTCGTATTGAAAATTTTAAGGTGTTATACAATGACATGAAATCTTCACAACGAAAGCAAAAATCATTTTCGGCCTTTGGACTCGACTTTATAAATTGTCAATTCTGTAAGATTTCACTATTAGTTTTCTATCGGCAGTTGAGTTTTGTAATGCTGATCGACCTACTGCAACAATAGGGGCAATGATTTATATTGCAAATTGCTGCACTTAAAGAATATTCTCAAAATCATTCTTATTGTTGAAAAACTCGAAACATATTTATGGAACAATACAGAAAAAGAGCGGCTAAATGGCAACACTCTAATTTGTTGTAATCTTTCTTAATCAATTTTGCTATGAAAAAAACTGACTTAAGGCGATCGTCTAATGGGTTTGAGCGATTTGAAATTTGTATGGGAGCGAAGGCGTTATGCTGACTTTAGACCATTGGGCTGCTTAAACCTGGCCGAATTTGGTCATTTAAAACCTTTCACGCTACGAGGGATCATGTTTCCTTCAAATCGTGGAAAAAAGTTTTCCAGAATTTTCCTTGGTTTTTCCAGCTTACTTCGGCGAAACAAGCAAAGTCGGGAAAATTTTGCCATTGAATGACTTTCCACGTGTATTGCTCAAAAATTATCGCGGTGACCTATATATTTTTGGACATGAAATAGTTTGTATGAATCATTGGAAGCTGATTGATGAGTTTTCTAGAGAAATAGATATAGTTTTCCCGGAAAATTCATGGTTTTCCATTGCGTGCCAAAACGAGAAAATACAGCATATATTGATACTAAAAAGTTTAACACAATTGCCCAAAACAGAAATTTGAAGTATAAGCATTTGATATCAAATGAAAACTGAACTGTATTTTCAGCTTTCCTCGTGGTTTTCCACGATTTTCCCAAATAAGAGTAATATTTTTTAATCATAACTCCTGCCTGTTTGTATATGTGAGTAGTGGTACATGGTCTTTGTCCATTGATTTCTCTGAGAAAATACGATATTTGATCAAAATTTTTTCGATGTTTCCATCGATCATAATGTCCTCCACAAGACTGTGGCGAAAAACCTGTTGGTTGCATATAAAATATAGCTGAAAACAGTAATCATAATATTGTGCAATTTTTTCGCCCATGAATTTATTTACGAATGGGAGAATCAAAGCTGAACCATAAAGTAACGCCCGTTTGTTGCGCGACAAACCTCACACGTATTGGTATATACGAGGGGATGCCTGATAGTATTGCGCTCTGAAACAAATATTTGGAACGCAGTCATGACTTTCTGTGCAATACTTGACATGCATAAGAGATGCTTTATTGTAATCAGACTCCTATATCAGGTTGAATTGAATTGTACTTTGCAGTCATCCAAATAGTGGATCGATATTGACCTGAATATAACATGTAAAACCCATTTTTTTGTCAAATTTTGGTTGATGGATTTCTGCTAAAATATTGCAGCTTTTGACTGCCTTATCTTTCACAATATGATAACGAAAAATTGATGGACTGGTTTTGTACGTATTGTACGGTTACATTAAATACATTGAAATAAATTTGTCATACATAGTCATGTTGTTGTTGTTTATGCTTGTGATTTGTGTCAAGCCAGGAGCTAATGTCATTGACTCAACGGAAACTCGTTTGTAAAGATCAAGAAACACATGTTTTTGATATGTAATTATTTGTTCGCCAGTATTATAAATAATCCATCAACTCACCCCTCATATGCTGCATTATGTTGCATACATCCTTTGCGGCATCTCGATGCAACGGCTTTTGTCGCACGCAAACAACCATACAAAAGAAAGGCATCTCCTTTCACATGGGCCTGACTCATTTTGTACAATATAAGTTTGCTATATTATGAACAATTATTTTTCGGAAATTGTGTCGTAGAAGTGAAACAATTGATAATTATTATCGTTAGTGATGTTTACAGGGTTATTCTTATCAGATGAGATAATTTTGTATAGGAATTGGCAGGAAATTGTTAAAATAAATTACGTCCTATTCATATTAGCTACTGCAATCGTGTCCTGTGCTCTACGGCATGGCACCGCGAGATACATCGCTCGTTGAAGCTTTTTCGTACTTTAGAAAACATGCTTTCATTTTCATTTCAAACTATACGCTTAGAAAAATATACCACCGCGTTTGTTATTTTCGCTCAGAGATAAGTAAATCCATATTTGGGGTTGTGATGTGAAAGAACAAAATAATTAGCCTCGTTCTGAGTGAAAATAACAAACTCGATGTGTATATGTTTGGGAGGGTGTGCAAAATTCAATTTCAAATATAATGTTTCTTGTTAAAATCGCAACAGAGCAATAAAATTAACAAGCTTTTTTATGTTTGCTTTAGTGTTTCGCAGTTATTGATTGAAACCTGTCTGTTACAAAGTTGCCTTTTTTGCGTTCGTTCAACGCTAGAAACTGATTTCTAGGAATTGCCATCCGGGGATCGAACCCGAACACACTTTGCTTTGCGTTATATCCGCGAGCGTAGACTTTTAATTACTAAGGAAGATATTTCAATTATTATCAGACTTCTACAATTTATTCAACTATTTATCAATCGAAATCCTTATAGAAAAGCCAGTATGTCAGTAAATTGGACTTTGGATTAAAACGTATACCTATCTCCGATGAATACGACATTTTTTGTCGCATAGATAGCCTCTAGTTTAGCCAATTTGTCAAATTTCAGCTTCAAAGTGATAATATTGAGAAGTCAAATAAATAACTAAGTTTACGCAAAACAAATAGCTCCCTTATATTTTTCCTATTACCATTGATATCATGGTCTTTATCTGTTTGTTTCCATTTCTACATCGATGGAAATATATCTTCCGAGGATTTCTGGAATACTTTCATTGTTGCGGACTTCCACTTACATATTCTATATTCATGCAAACAGTATATTTCTATAACAAAGTATGAAGAAGGACTGCTGGAGATCTTCACAGCCATATCTGACAACAAAAAACTGGTGATATTCACAAAAATGTGGTTTTGAAATACCCATCATTTCTTTTCTCTTTTCTTGAATTTACGAAATACTGGTAAAAGCTGAAGAGTTCTAAAACATATTTGAGCAGGACGGGAACTTCTGAGATTATTGAAGTTTTTTTTGGCAAAGGGTCCGTTCATTAATTACATGTTTTTTTCTTTATTTAGACTCCCCCATCATCTCGTGGTCTATTGTACTTACGAGTAAAAAAAAAACAAATGTGTATGGAACGCGGTCTTTGGCCAGATCCCTTACAACCCTTCTCTCGATAAATGACCGAAATTGAATTTGTCAATGTATATTTTGACGAAACCCAGCTCTGGTCATCCCAATCTACATGTCATATCTTCGACATAAATTGTACCTGTTATTCACGACAGCCTGGTTTGAGATTCTTTAAATCAAATTTTACGTTCTATCTAATTTATCTACGAGTAAAAGTTCAATTCTATATTGAATCCACAGGAAAACAAACGTTACTCTGATGAAATTTCGTAAAGGTTCTAATTCCACAAGCCGGGTATCATTTCGGGTTAGCAATTTCCTCGAGAATATATTTGTACTTGTCGCTCGGAATACAAATGCAGAAATTATCATTTGTCAATGAGGTGATCCATAAACCACGTGATTATTTAAAGGGTATTGGGCCTGAATAAAGATCACGATCCATTTAAATTTAAAGGCTTTGTGTGATCAAAAGAACACAGGGAATGCGGTTCCTGACAGAGTTCATTCATTGTGGAATTGTCTGACTTAGGAATTCTTGACGTTTTGCGTATTTATCTCTGCGTAGTGGTGGAACTTGCCGAATAATTTCCGGAGGAATCACGACCTAGGAGACGGACTTAGGAATACTTGATGGAATTCCCGATAAAAAAAAATTTGAGGATCTCCTGCGAATGAAATCCTCAGAAATTCTTGGAGGATCTCCTTGAGAAATTAATGGAGGGGGAATTCCTGGAGGAACTCCGGTAGAATTCCTGGTGCAACTGCCAGCGGGATTCTTGGAACAACTCACGGGGAAATTCCTGAAGGAAGTACGGTGGAATTTCTGGAGGAACTCCGGAAAAAAAATCCGTGAAAAACTCCGGATGAATTTTTTGAAAGTAACTTCTGAGAAATTTCCGGTGGAGCTCCTAAGGAATTCCCGAAAGAACTTCGAAGCATTCACGGCGGAGCTTTGAGCAAAATCCCAGGAGGTATTTCTACTGCAATTCCCCTGAGGTATTTCTGGGGAAAATGTCCGAAGGAGTTCTTGGGGGATATCTTCGGAGGAATCCTTGAAATTCCCGTAGGAAATCCTGGAGAAGAGGAAATCCCCGGAGGAAATACCGAAGGAATTTCTTAACGAAATTTCCCAATGAATTCCTCAAAGAATTGCTAGAAAGAATAGCAGTTGGTAAACCCCTGAGGAATTCCTGGCGAAAATTTCCGGAGCAATTGCTACTGGAATTCCCTGAGGAATCATTGTAATCTCCGTAGGAATTCTTGGAGGAAATCTCCGGAGAAATTCCTAGTGTAAATTCCCAGCGAAATTCCTAAAGGAAAACTCAGGATGAATTCTCTGAAAACATCCCGAAGGAATGTCTAGTAAAAACCCTCTTAAAAAATCCCCGAAAGATTTTTTGGCGAGATCCCCAGAGAAATTCTTGGAGAGAATCCTTGAATGTTTTTTGAAGGAAAATCTCTGAAGGTATTCTTGGAAAAATCATCGGGAGAATCCTTTGGAAAATCCCCTAAGAAATTCATGGAGGTAATCCCCGGAGGAGCTCTTGTTAGAAAATCCCGGAAAAATTCATGGAAAAAAAATCTTCCGAAGGCATACCCGAATACGAAGGAATTCCCGGTGGAGCTCCAGAGGAACTTTCCAGGTATTAGCGAATGAAATCGAGAGGAATCGCTGGAAAAATTCCAGAGATGTTTCTACAAAAACTCCAGAGGAGTTTCTGCAAGAACTCCAGAGGAGTTTCTGAAAGAATTTTCGGTCGAAATCCGGAGGAAGTTCCAAGGAATTGCTTAATGAAATACAGAAGAACTCTCGCGGAACATTACTAAAGGACCTATGTACCTCTCCTCTCTCGTTCTCTTTCGATTATAATAGTGGAATACTAAAGATTTTAGGAAGTTTTTCACTATAGATCGAAAGTCAATTTTCTTGACTAGCGTTTCATACAAAAAAACGCAACATATTGAATTGGTTGCGACCAAATTTCATGGATATTCTCCGTCCATTGAAAATCCAAGTGATCTGGATGATGCCGTTGATACTACAACATCCTACATTATGGAAGCTTTTGAAGAAGCATGTCCTCTGCGATCTGTAAAGACTACAAGAGGGACCCCATGGTGGAATTCCGATCTGACTAGACTCAGGAAACAATGTAGAAGGAGTTGGAACAGACGCCGTTCAGCTGGATCAGAGTCGTTCAAGTCGGCTCGCAAGGCTTACAAGAAGGCTCTTCGTTCTGCTGAACGATCCGGCTGGAAAAACCTTTGTACAAATGTTTCCAGTTTGAGTGAAGTCAGTCGGCTGAACAAAATCCTTGCAAAGTCTAAGGATTTCCAAGTGAACGAAATTCGCTTACCTAATGCTGAATTTACTTCTTCCGATGAAGAAGTTTTAGAATGTTTATTCAATACACACTTCCCCGGATGTGTGGACATAGCATCTACGGATGAACCAAATGTCTTTTCATGTAGTTACGAGTCTCTGGCCTCGGCTCGCAGTATCGTAACTACTGAATCGATTCAATGGGCACTTAATAGTTTTGCTCCTTTCAAATCTCCAGGAGCGGATGGGATTTAGCCTGTTCTGCTCCAAAAGGGATTTGAGTTTATCAAACATGTTTTGAAAAAGCTACTTGTAAGCAGCTTTGCTACCGGGTACATTCCCAAATACTTGCGTGATATTACGGTAAAGTTTATCCCAAAAGGAGGACGTGCGTCGTATGAGGAAGCGAAGAGTTTTAGACCAATCAGTCTGACCTCTTTTCTTCTGAAATGTCTGGAACGCATTATCGATCATCACATCCGTGATGTTTATTTGGCAAACATGCCTCTTCATGTGGATCAACATGCTTACCAATCTGGAAAGTCCACAGTGACTCTTTTACACAAAGTTGTATATGATATCGAGAAAGCATTCGCTCAGAAGCAATCCTGCTTGGGTGTTTTCTTGGATATTGAGGGTGCCTTTGATAACGTGTCTTTCGATGCCATATTGGAAGCCGCACGAAACTATGGGCTGCCTACAATGATTACCAATTGGATTCATCAAATGCTCAAAAACCGACATCTCTTCTCGACTTTGCGTCAAGCAGCGATTCGAAAATTGAGTGTTTGCGGATGCCCCCAAGGGGGAGTCTTGTCACCACTTTTGTGGAATCTCGTAGCAGATACGCTATTGAGGCAACTCAATAATTGCGGTTTTCCAACTTATGGATTTGCCGACGACTATCTAGCTCTGATAGTTGGTATGTGCATAAGCACCCTATTCGACCTGATGCAAAGTGCTCTTCAGGTAGTCGAGAGTTGGTGTCGCCAATATGGCCTTTCGGTTAACCCGAATAAAACATCTATTGTTCTTTTTACGGAAAGACGAAACCGCGATGGAATTCGACCTTTACGTCTTTTTGGCACTGAGATTAATGTGACTGATCAAGTAAAGTATGTCGGAGTCATTCTAGATTCCAAACTTTCATGGACACCTCACATTGATTTCAGAGTCAAAAAAGCTTACATGGCCTTCGGTCAATGCCGGCGAACCTTTGGTAAAACTTGGGGCCTCAAACCCAAATATATCAAATGGATTTACACAACAGTTGTTCGACCAATATTGGCATATGGATGTCTTGTGTGGTGGCAAAAGGGTGAAGTGAGAACAATCCAATCAAAATTGGGCCATCTCCAGAGGATGTGCTTGATGGCGATGTCTGGTGCGTTCTCTACAACTCCCACATCAGCGCTTGAGGCCATTTTCGACGTTGCGCCACTACACATATATCTTAAACAAGAAGCACTTTCTTGCTCTTACCGTTTATGGGTACTGGATCTACTGGAGAAAAATCCAGTGAATCGTAGATCTACACACACTTCGTTGTTTCCACTTTTGGTGAATTGGGACAAAATTGTCCTTGCTCCAAGTGATCTCACAATTGCTTGTAACTTTCCTTACAGGACATTTACCACACAATTCCCTTCACGGGAAGAGTGGACGTCTGGCTATTTGGAAAGAAGTATATCAAACAAATAGTATGTTACACTGATGGCTCCCTTCTTGAAGGTAGAGCTGGTGCAGGAGTATATTCTCGTGAGCTAAGGCTGAATCAGTTTTACTCACTTGGTAGAAACTGCACCGTTTTTCAGGCGGAAATATTTGCTCTTATGTGTGGAGTGCAATCAGCACTTCAACAGCGCGTAATGGGTAAAGTCATATACTTCTGTTCAGATAGTCAGGCTGCTATAAAAGCTCTCGCTTCGGCCAACTCAAGGTCGAAGCTTGTTATCGCATGTCGAACTCAAATTGAGGAACTGAATTCAGTCAACTCTGTAAACCTTGTATGGGTACCAGGCCATTCTTCCATCGCTGGAAATGAATTGGCTGATGAGCTAGCTCGCGATGGAGCATCGCATGACTTCATTGGCCCTGAGCCGGCTATTCCAATTTCGAAGTGCTGGGTAAAGCTTCAGATAAACTCTTGGGCGGCAACTCAGCACAAGCAATATTGGAATAGTTTGGAGTCATGTCGTCAAACAAAATTGTACATTACTGAGCCATCTCCAAGGGTGGCAAAGTATTTAACAAATCTGTCAAAGCAGAATTGCAGTCTCGTGGTCAGAGCGTTGACAGGCCACTGCCGACTCAACTATCACATGGCAAATATTCAGCGTGCTGACTCATTTGTGTGTGATAGTTGTGACTCCGATTATGGAACTTCGTATCACCTGATATGTAACTGTCCAGTTTTTTTCGCAAATGCGATTCCAATTACTTGGTAAACACTTATTGAATGAAACTGAATTCAGAAGCCTGAATCTTCAGGACATTCTGTTATTCTTAACCCGCTGTGGTAATGAGTTATAGGCTCTCTACGCTCATGCGTTTTGCAGTGCCCTTTTTAGGGCGCTGTTCGAACCCATTGTGGTATGGAGCTACATGCTCTCATTTCGCTTATGCGATCTTCCCTCTTCAAGGGACCCCACTCCTATTTCCTCCCATCTTTCCCTTCCCTTTCCTCTCCCATCGGGTAGATGATGAAATAGGCTCAAATATGGCGATGGCACAAATCTCCCAACTGGTGGGGAACGTGCCTTTGGAGCCGGCCTTCTGATACCTGATACCTGAAGTCAATTTTCTTGACTAGCGTTTCATACAAAAAAACGCAACAGAAGAAGTTAATGTGACTCAGTTATTAATGAAAGAGAAAGTAAACAAAGAGAGCCTCTCAATGTTAAATAGGTCCTTTAGTAATGTTCCGCGAGAATTTCTCGAAGAACTGAAAAACTCCAAGAGGAACTCCGAAGTAATACCACGAAGAACTCCGGAGGAATCACAGGAGGACGTCTAGAGGAATTTCCGGAGGTATTAATGAGAAATTGCCTAAAGAACTCTGGAGGATTACCCGGAGGAAATGTATAGAATTTTCAGAAGTTTGTAATTGAACTCCGAAGGATCCCAAAATAATTACTAGAGGAACTCTGAAGAATTCCTGCAGAAGTTCTGAAAAAAATTCAGGAGGAACTACAGAGGAAATTCGAAAAAAGTAGCGGTGGCGTTACAAAACAATTCCCAGATGAACTACGGAGAAATTCCACGAGGATCTCAGGAAAATGTTTTGAAGATTCTCCAAAGGAATTCCTACAGGGACTCCGAAGCAATTGCTAATTCCTCCAGCAATATGTTTTTATAGAAACTCCGAAAAAAAATCCCGCAGGAAATCCCAAGAGCAATTTTTGGAGGAAATCTTGTGAGGAATTCCTGGAGAAAATTACCAGAAGAGTTCTTGGGGGATACCCCCGGAGGAATTCCCGGAGAAAATCCTGGAGGAAATCTCCGGATAAATCTCGAAGGATTTTTTGGAGAAAATGTCCAGAAGAATTTCTTAATGAAATCCCCAGGAGAGATGCTGGATCTTTTTCTTCTTGATATTACGTTCTCTCTGGAACAGAACCTGCTTCTCAGCTTAGTGTTCTTATGAGCATTTTCACAGTTACTAACTGAAAGCTTTCAAATTTGCCATTTTGCATTCATATATCGTATGGCAAATACAATGATACTCTATGGGTTTATTCACATATTTTATAACGCCGAAAATGGCCATTTTTGACACCCACCCACCCTTTCGTAATGCTTTTTGTAATAATATTCTACAATTTTTTTATGAGTCGTATAATTGCAAGGACACCCAACCACCTCATTCAGCGTTATGAAATTTGTGAATGAACCCTATGCCCAGGTAAGTCCAGGAAATTTCCATTACGAAGAGATCCTGGACCGACCGACCTTGTAGTCGCGGATTCTAAGCAATCGTCCATGAAAGGGAATCTCCGAATAAATTTTACGAAAAATCCACGATGGAATTTCTGCAGAAAATCCTCGCAGGAAATGCCCGTAGGAATTCCTGGACGATATCCTTAATGGAATTTCTTGGAAAAATCCCCGGAATAATTCCTGGAGCAAATCGCCAGAATATAAAAGGCCTCTGGAGGAGTTCCTGCAAGAAATCCCTGGCAGAAATCTCCGGAGGAACTCTTGGAGGAAGTCACCGAAAGAATCTCTGGAGAAAATCCCCGGAGGAATTTCTTAATGAAATCTCCGGAGCAATTCCTGTAGGAAACCTCCGGAAGAATTTCTGGACGGAATCCCCAGAGGAATTCTTGGACGAAATATCCTGAGGGATTACCAGAGAAAATTCCCGGTGAAGTTCTTGAAATTTCCGAAGAAAATCCCCACAGGAATTTCTGGAGAAAACCCCCGGAGGAAATCCTAAAGAAATTCCCTGAGGAATACTTGAAGAAATCTCCGGAAAAATTCATGGAGCAAATCGCCACAGTATAAATGGCCTCTAGAGGAATTCCTGAAAAAAATCCCTGGCAGAAATCTCCGGAGGAACTCCTGGATGAAGTCACCGAAAGAATCTCTGGATAAAATCCCCGGAGGAATTTCTTAATGAAATCTCCGGAGGAATTCCTGTAGGAAACCCCCGGAAGAATTTTTAGAGGGAATCCACAGAGGAATTCTTGGATGAAATACCCTGAGGGATTACCAGAGAAAATCCCCGGTAAAGTTCTTAAAATTTCCGGAGGAAATCCCCGGAGGTATTTTTGGAGAAAACTACTGGAGGAAATCCTGAATAAATTCCTGGAGTAAATTTCCGGAGAAATTGCTGGTTCAACTCTTCTATGAAATTCTGGAGGAAATCTCAGGATAAAATCTTTGAAATAAACGGAGAAATTTCTAGAGAAAATCCTCAGAGAAATTTCTTAATTTCCCTGGAGGAATTGCTATTGGAAATCCCCTGAGTAATTCCTGAAGAAATACCCCGGAGGAAATCCAGGAAAAAATCTCAGGAATAATTCCTGGAACATATCGCCAGAACAGTCTCTAGAGGAGCTCTTGCAAGAAATTCCTGGAAAAAATCTCCGGAGGAATTCCTGGAGGAAGTTTCGAAGAAAATCTCGGAGAAAAACTCCAGATAGATTCTCTAGAAAAATCGCCGAAGAAATCTCTGGAGAAAATCCCCGGAGGAATTTCTAAACGAGATCCCCTGAGGAATTATTGCACGAAATCCTCTAAGGTAGGGTAAATGATGGCTTCGGCACCCTGAGGGTATTTTCGGCAGCACAAACTAGTCGTCCTTGTTAAGATTTATCTACGGAACAAGAGTTACCTACAATGTACTCAATATATTCCTTGAACTATAATCTTCCATGTGAACCTCATCTTTCACAAAAATATGACATAACATGGGTTTTATCATTGAATGAAATAAATGCTTACGAAATTATCGTCATTCGTGACCTGCCGAATAAAACAACACAAGAACAGCTTAAGAAAAACTCACCACTTTGAAAGGTCCAATTCTCCGTTCCAATACCAATTTGTCACAAAAGCTACGCACCGATCACTCATGCAATTTTAAACTTTTGATTTGTCTATAAAACACTCGAAAAAACTGAATTTTTGTGCTTTAAATCACAAATTAAAATTAATGCACTTTGCTTTCCTCGGCAATCACTTTTTATTACGGGAATAGGTTGCCAGAAAACCATATTCAATTGCGGTGCATTTTTTATTCACAATTTAAATTCATTGAAAAAAATCGAACACAACTAATTAATGCATTGGAATTAGGCAACAAAGCATGCATTGATAATAATTGAGCCTTTCAATATTTTCCTTATCTGAAGATTGTAGCGCATAGACTTCAATATACTGAGAAACATATAAAATATACGTCTGTCAATAAGTAAACTATTTTGGCAACTCTCCTGTTGTTCTACAGGCAATCAAAGGATGATGTTTTTGTGTCAAGTCATAAGTGCATTGATTTGCAAAGGGCCAATTCTGATTTTCTCATACACTGAGAATAACATGACCGTTAAAAAAATGTAAAAATAGCCTGTATAATTTTCAATTTCGCGTTACCTTTTAGCGATTTTTTTGCGCATAGACACTAGGGTGCGGCTTTTTTCCAAAAGTTCTCAAAACCAAAAATTCGTGTGCTCTTAAGAATTCAAATCATATTAGAAGAGAAACCACAGAGTTTGAGCCAAAAATATTAAGATTTATATATTTATTTATTCGCCGTCTTTGACTACAGGTCACACAGACTGAAATTTTAATATTATGTACTTTACTTAAATTCTATCTCTTATCCTATTAAAAATTTAGGGGTGGCGCGTGCGTCTTGAAGGTGAATTTTCAAGTTTTAATAAATGGCCTTCAGCGAAGTCACCATAACTTTGATTATTTCTCACCAATTTCAAAACTTTTAGCATCATTATTATCAAAATTAAATTTTTGCAAACTTTCAAGAACATCAAATTTCTCTTAAATCGAAACAAATCTTTGTTAAAAGTAGTTTTCTCCAATTTTTTCTTCATTTTACTGGAAAATTCATATTTGTTTGACCATAACTTCATAAATACTCAACCTATTTCAAATATTTGTACAGTCGAAGCTTGTTATAACGACATTGCAAGGGAGCGTGAGTGATAACATTAAAATCTTTCTCAAGGGACCAAAAAATGTCGCTATAGAGAGCTTTTGTCACTATTAAAGTGGTCGTTATAACGAGCTTCGACTGTACATGTTTTTGAAGCAAAAAATAGTTGTTTCCATACTGTTCATACAACATATGTTTCTAAAAAATGGTTTTGGCTTAGTTTTGTAACAAAAACTACCCAAAACAAATTTTTTTAAAGAAAAAATATAATTTCTTTGGATTATTTATGTTTTTTTCGCCAAAAAAAAAAAATTTTTTTCTATCTTTATTAACGAGATTTTTAGCCGCGGGCTAGTTCATCTCGGGACCAACGGCTTTACTTCCCTTCCGAAGGAAGTCGTCACTGATTTTTTTAGTGACTATTTCGGGGATGGGATTCGATCCCAGGTCCTCGGCGTGAGAGGCGTGTGTTCTAACCACTACACCAGGTCCGCCCCCCTCGCCAAAAATTACATTTTTTCCTATAAAACTTGTGTTTATAAAGCATTTTGTTTTAATTACGAGTTGAATAGTGTATATATTTTTTACCATGAGCAAAAATATTATTGTTTCAAAATTATTTAAAAATTGTTGACAAGTCCTTTTCAAAGGTTTTCCAAATGAGGAAAACCAGTTTCAGCTTTAAAAATATTGTTTAGCTGACAAAAATTAAAAAAAACTGACGTTTTTCGTTAAGAAATCATGGTTTTGTGCAGTTTTTGTTGAATAACTTGGTCAAATATATTTTTAAGTGAAATGTGTCGAATGAAAAGTATGAAATTAATTAAGTAAGCTTCTAAACCATGCAACAAGATTTGGAATCGGTTGAGTATTCATGAAGTTATGGTCAAACAAAGATGTTATTTTAGTAAAATGAGGAAATATTTGGAGTAATCTACATTTTATTGTAACTAGTTTTGATTTTACACAAATTGGATATTCTACAAAGTTTTCATAAGTTTTTAAGATAATGGTGCTGAAAGTTTCAAAATTGGTTAGAAATTACCGAAGTTATGGTGACTTCACTGAAGGCCATTATTTATAATTTGAAAATTTACCTTCAAGACGCTTGCCCTCCTCTAAATCTCAAAATTTTTGGCTCAAACTTTGAGGTTTCTCTTCTAATATGATTTGAATTCAAAAGAGTTCAAGAATTTTTGGTTTGAGAGGTTTTGAAAAATAAGCCGCACTCTAATAAACAGTAGTGTGAGTAGCGAATAAGGGCATGTATGTAACCCATTCAAACGCAACTCTGAAATTCCAGTAATCCGATAATCGTGTTCCGTGGATTTTACTTGCAAAGCACAATATTATGAATCAATTAACCATGACGTTACGCTGCAACTTCTAGGCTGGATTCATTTGCTGCAAGACCATGACATGGCAATTTTAACAGCCGAAATGCTGCCATAGTGAGACCCATAGAGCGTTACGTAATTTGTGGACGGTGCCTTAGTCATAAATTTGCCATAATTTTAGTGGCGCCATAAATTTAGTGGCGTTGTGTATTCAATTTTACTCTCTGCTATTCTATTTATAACTGCAATTCTGTTCTCGGTGTAGTCTGTATTTTTCTGCATTGGCCCTTTCAACAAGTAGAACTTAATGAGTGACGTTAAATTTCAGGATTTGTCAACAGATACGAAATGTTACCAATACATAAACTAGTTTTTGCGCAGTTTTGGATTGCCGAAGTGAACATTTTTGTTGCCGACAATAGTAATTGCATTGCCGATAAAAGAACAAGTGCCTCGTGACTTTGGTGAGGAAAAATAGAAGATTTAGAGAACAAAATAGTGTTTTGTGTATAATAACCAATAATTAGAGAGTGCTCAAGTGTAGTTCAGGTGTCTCCTGCTAATTGTTGTGCTCTATTGTTGTGTATAATTGACTTCTTAAAAGTTCAGCTGCTTAGACTGCCGAGAATACGTAAGTTCCCCTATTACCAGGGAAAATCCGCGGTAAAGATTTTGAAATTTCCGGAGGAAATCCTCGGAGGAATTTCTGGTGAAAATTATGGAGAAAACTCCCGGAGGAAATCTTGAAGAAATTCCTAGAGTAAATTTCCAGAGAAATTCCTGATTCAACTCTTCTATGTAATTCTGGAGGAAATCTCAGGATAAAATCTTTGAAATAAACAAAGAAATTTTTAGAGAAAATCCTCGGAGAAATTTTTGAATATCCCTGGAGGAATTGCTATTGGAAATCCCCTGCGGAATTCCTGAAGAAATTCCCCGGAGGAAATCCTGGAAAAAATCTCCGGAATAATTCCTGGAGCAAATCGCCAGAACATCAAAGGTTGCTAGAGGAGTTAATGCAAGAAATTCCTGGAAGAAATCTCCGGAGGAATTCCTGGAGGAAGTTTCGGAGAAAAACTCCAGATAAATTCTCTGGAATAATCACCGAAAAAATGTCTGGAGAAAATCCCCAGTGGAATTTCTAAATAAAATCTCCGGAAAAATTCCTGTAGGAAATCCCCGGAAGAATTTCTAAACGAAATCCCCTGAGGAATTCTTGCACGAAATTCTCCTTCTATGTTATATATTACCAAGGAAAATCCCCGGTAAAGTTCTTGAAATTTCCGGAGAAAATCCTCGGAGGAATTTCTGGTGGAATTTATGGAGAAAACTCCCGGAGGAAATCCTGAAGAAATTCCTAGAGTAAATTTCCGGAAAAATTCCTGATTCAACTCTCCAGGGAAATATGATTTTCTAGAGAAAATCCCCGGAGGACTTTCTTAATATTCATGGAGGAATTGCTAGTGGAAATCCCCTGAGAAATTCCTGAAGAAATTCCCGGAGGAAATCTTGGTAAAAAATCTCCGGAAAAATTCCTGGAGCAAATCGCCAGAATATAAATGGCGTCTAGAAGAATTCCTGAAAGAAATCCCTGGCAGAAATCTCCGGAGGAACTCCTGGAGGAAGTCACCGAAAGAATCTCTGGAGAAAATCCCCGGAGGAATTTCTTAATGAAATCTCAGGAGGAATTCCAGTAGGAAATCCCCGAAAGAATTTCTGGTCAAAATCCCCAGAGGAATTCTTGGACGAAATACCCTGAGGGATTACCAGAAAAAATCCCCGGTAAAGTTCTTAAAATTTCCGGAGGAAATCCCCGGAGGTAATTTTGGAGAAAACTACCGGAGGAAATCCTGAAGAAATTCCTAGAGTAAATTTCCGGAGAAATTCCTGGTTCAACTCTTCTATGAAATTCTGGAGGAAATCTCAGGATAAAATCTTTGAAATAAACGAAGAAATTTTTAGAGAAAAAACTTGGAGAAATTTCTTAATATCCCTGGAGGAATTGCTATTGGAAATCCCCTGAGGAATTCCCAAAGAAATTCCCCGGAGGAAATCGAGGAAAAAATCTCAGGAATAATTCCTGGAGCAAATCGCCAGAACATAAAAGGCCTCTAGAGGAGTTCCTGCAAGAAATTCCTGGAAGAAATTTCCGGAGGAATTCCTGGAGGAAGTTTCGGAGAAACTCCTGGAGAAAAACTCCAGATAAATTCTCTGGAATAATCACCAAAGAAATCTGTGGAGAAAATCCCCAGTGGAATTTCTAAAGGAAATCTCCGGAGGAACTCCTGTAGGAAATACCCGGAAGAATTTCTAAACGAAATCCCCTGAGGAATTCTTGCACGAAATCCTCCTAATATGTTATATATTACCAAGGAAAATCCCCGGTAAAGTTCTTGAAATTTCCGGAGAAAATCCTCGGAGGAATTTCTGGTGGAATTTATGGAGAAAACTCCCCGAGGAAATCCTAAAGAAATTCCTAGAGTAAATTTTTTGGAGAAATTCCTGATTCAACTCTCCAGGGAAATAGGAATTGCTAGAGATCCTCGGAAAAATTTCTTAATATTCCTGGAGTAATTGCTAGTGGAAATCCCCTGAGTAATTCCTGAAGAAATTCCCGGAAGAAATCATGCTGAAAAATCTCCGGAAAAAATCATGGAGCAAATCGCCAGAATATAAATGGCCTCTAGAGGAATTCCTGAAAAAAATCCCTGGCAGAAATCTCCGGAGGAACTCCTGGAGGAAGTCACCGAAAGAATCTCTGGAGAAAATCCCCGGAGGAACTTCTTAATGAAATCTCCGGAGGAATTCCTGTAGGAAACCCCCGGAAGAATTTTTGGACGGAATCCACAGAGGAATTCTTGGATGAAATACACTGAGGGGTTACCAGAGAAAATCCCCGGTAAAGTTCTTAAAATTTCCGGAGGAAATCTCCGGAGGTATTTTTGGAGAAAACTACTGGAGGAAATCCTGAAAAAAAAAATCCTGGAGTAAATTTCCGGAGAAATTCCTGGTTCAACTCTTCTATGAAATACTGGAGGAAATGTCAAGATAAAATCTTTGAAATAAACGAAGAAATTTCTAGAGAAAATCCTCAGAGAAATTTCTTAATATCCCTGGAGGAATTGCTATTGAAAATCCCCTGAGTAATTCCTGAAGAAATACCCCGGAGGAAATCCAGGAAAAAATCTCAGGAATAATTCCTGGAGCAAATCGCCAGAATATAAAAGGCCTCTAGAGGAGTTCTTGCAAGAAATTCCTGGAAGAAATTTCCGGAGGAACTCCTGGAGGAAGCTTCGAAGAAAATCCTGGAGAAAAACTCCAGATAAATTCTCTGGAAAAATCACCGAAGAAATCTCTGGAGAAAATCCCCGGAGGAATTTCTAAACGAAATCCCCTGAGTAATTATTGCACGAAATTTTCTGAGGGATTACCAGGGAAAATCCGCAGTAAAGATTTTGATATTTCCGGAGGAAATCTTTGGAGGAATTTCTGGTGGAATTTATGGAAAAAACTCCCGGAGGAAATCTTGAAGAAATTCCTAGAGTAAATTTCTGGAGAAATTCCTGAGTCAACTCTCCAGGGAAATATGATTTTCTAGAGAAAATCCCCGGAGAACTTTCTTAATATTCATGGAGGAATTGCTAGTGGAAATCCCCTGAGAAATTCCTGAAGAAATTCCCGGAGGAAATCTTGGTAAAAAATCTCCGGAAAAATTCCTGGAGCAAATCGCCAGAATATAAATGGCGTCTAGAGGAATTCCTGAAAGAAATCCCTGGCAGAAATCTCCGGAGGAACTCCTGGAGGAAGTCACCGAAAGAATCTCTGGAGAAAATCCCCGGAGGAATTTCTTAATGAAATCTCAGGAGGAATTCCAGTAGGAAATCCCCGAAAGAATTTCTGGTCAAAATCCCCAGAGGAATTCTTGGACGAAATACCCTGAGGGATTACCAGAAAAAATCCCCGGTGAAGTTCTTGAAATTTCCGGAGGAAATCCCCGGAGGTTTTTTTGGAGAAAACTACCGGAGGAAATCCTGAAGAAATTCCTAGAGTAAATTTCCGGAGAAATTCCTGGTTCAACTCTTCTATGAAATTCTGGAGAAATCTCAGGATAAAATCTTTGAAATAAACGAAGAAATTTTTTAGAGAAAATCCTCAGAGAAATTTCTTAATATCCCTGGAGGAATTGCTATTAGAAATCTCCTGAGTAATTCCTGAAGAAATACCCCGGAGGAAATCCGGGAAAAAATCTCAGGAATAATTCCTGGAGCAAATCGCCAGAACATAAAAGGCCTCTAGAGGAGTTCTTGCAAGAAATTCCTGGAAGAAATTTCCGGAGGAACTCCTGGAGGAAGCTTCGAAGAAAATCCTGGAGAAAAACTCCAGATAAATTCTCTGGAAAAATCACCGAAGAAATCTCTGGAGAAAATCCCCGGAGGAATTTCTAAACGAAATCCCCTGAGTAATTATTGCACGAAATTTTCTGAGGGATTACCAGGGAAAATCCGCAGTAAAGATTTTGATATTTCCGGAGGAAATCTTTGGAGGAATTTCTGGTGGAATTTATGGAAAAAACTCCCGGAGGAAATCTTGAAGAAATTCCTAGAGTAAATTTCTGGAGAAATTCCTGAGTCAACTCTCCAGGGAAATATGATTTTCTAGAGAAAATCCCCGGAGAACTTTCTTAATATTCATGGAGGAATTGCTAGTGGAAATCCCCTGAGAAATTCCTGAAGAAATTCCCGGAGGAAATCTTGGTAAAAAATCTCCGGAAAAATTCCTGGAGCAAATCGCCAGAATATAAATGGCGTCTAGAGGAATTCCTGAAAGAAATCCCTGGCAGAAATCTCCGGAGGAACTCCTGGAGGAAGTCACCGAAAGAATCTCTGGAGAAAATCCCCGGAGGAATTTCTTAATGAAATCTCAGGAGGAATTCCAGTAGGAAATCCCCGAAAGAATTTCTGGTCAAAATCCCCAGAGGAATTCTTGGACGAAATACCCTGAGGGATTACCAGAAAAAATCCCCGGTGAAGTTCTTGAAATTTCCGGAGGAAATCCCCGGAGGTTTTTTTGGAGAAAACTACCGGAGGAAATCCTGAAGAAATTCCTAGAGTAAATTTCCGGAGAAATTCCTGGTTCAACTCTTCTATGAAATTCTGGAGAAATCTCAGGATAAAATCTTTGAAATAAACGAAGAAATTTTTTAGAGAAAATCCTCAGAGAAATTTCTTAATATCCCTGGAGGAATTGCTATTAGAAATCTCCTGAGTAATTCCTGAAGAAATACCCCGGAGGAAATCCGGGAAAAAATCTCAGGAATAATTCCTGGAGCAAATCGCCAGAACATAAAAGGCCTCTAGAGGAGTTCTTGCAAGAAATTCCTGGAAGAAATCTCCGGAGGAATTCCTGGAGGAAGCTTCGAAGAAAATCCTGGAGAAAAACTCCAGATAAATTTTCTGGAAAAATCACCGAAGAAATCTCTGGAGAAAATCCCCGGAGGAATTTCTTAATGAAATCTCCAAAGGAATTCCTGTAGGAAACCCCCGGAAGAATTTTTGGACGGAATCCACAGAGGAATTCTTGGATGAAATACCCTGAGGGATTACCAGAGAAAATCCCCAGTAAAGTTCTTAAAATTTCCGGAGGAAATCCCCGGAGGTATTATTGGAGAAAACTACTGGAGGAAATCCTGAAAAAAAATCCTGGAGTAAATTTCCGGAGAAATTTCTGGCTCAACTCTTCTATGAAATTCTGGAGGAAATGTCAGGATAAAATCTTTGAAATAAACGAAGAAATTTCTAGAGAAAATCCTTGGAGAAATTTCTTAATATCCCTGGAGGAATTGCTATTGGAAATCCCCTGAGTAATTCCTAAAGAAATACCCCGGAGGAAATCCAGGAAAAAATCTCAGGAATAATTCCTGGAGCAAATCGCCAGAACATAAAAGGCCTCTAGAGGAGTTCCTGCAAGAAATTCCTGGAAGAAATCTCCGGAGGAATACCTGGAGAAAGTTTCGGAGAAATTCCTGGAGAAAAACTCCAGATAAATTCTCTGGAATAATCACCAAAGAAATCTCTGAAGAAAATCCCCAGAGGAATTTCTAAAGGAAATCTCCGGAGGAACTCCTGTAGGAAATACCCGGAAGAATTTCTAAACGAAATCCCCTGAGGAATTCTTGCACGAAATCCTCCTAATATGTTATATATTACCAAGGAAAATCCCCGGTAAAGTTCTTGAAATTTCCGAAGAAAATCCTCGGAGGAATTTATGGAGAAAACTCCCGGAGGAAATCCTGAAGAAATTCCTAGAGTAAATTTTTGGAAAAATTCCTGATTCAACTCTCCAGGGAAATAGGAATTGCTAGAGATCCTCGGAAAAATTTCTTAATATTCCTGGAGAAATTGCTAGTGGAAATCCCCTGAGAAATTCCTGAAGAAATTCCCGGAGGAAATCTTGCTGAAAAATCTCCGGAAAAAATCATGGAGCAAATCGCCAGAATATAAATGGCCTCTAGAGGAATTCCTGAAAGAAATCCCTGGCAGAAATCTCCGGAGGAACTCCTGGAGGAAGTCACCGAAAGAATCTCTGGAGAAAATCCCCAGAGGAACTCCTGTAGGAAATACCCGGAAGAATTTCTAAACGAAATCCCCTGAGGAATGCTTGCACGAAATCCTCCTAATATGTTATATATTACCAAGGAAAATCCCCGGTAAAGTTCTTGAAATTTCCGAAGAAAATCCTCGGAGGAATTTATGGAGAAAACTCCCGGAGGAAATCCTGAAGAAATTCCTAGAGTAAATTTTTGGAGAAATTCCTGATTCAACTCTCCAGGGAAATAGGAATTGCTAGAGATCCTCGGAAAAATTTCTTAATATTCCTGGAGAAATTGCTAGTGGAAATCCCCTGAGAAATTCCTGAAGAAATTCCCGGAGGAAATCTGGCTGAAAAATCTCCGGAAAAAATCATGGAGCAAATCGCCAGAATATAAATGGCCTCTAGAGGAATTCCTGAAAGAAATCCCTGGCAGAAATCTCCGGAGGAACTCCTGGAGGAAGTCACCGAAAGAATCTCTGGAGAAAATCCCCAGAGGAACTCCTGTAGGAAATACCCGGAAGAATTTCTAAACGAAATCCCCTGAGGAATTCTTGCACGAAATCCTCCTAATATGTTATATATTACCAAGGAAAATCCCCGGTAAAGTTCTTGAAATTTCCGGAGAAAATCCTCGGAGGAATTTCAGATGGAATTCATGGAGAAAACTCCCGGAGGAAATCCTGAAGAAATTCCTAGAGTAAATTTTTGGAGAAATTCCTGATTCAACTCTCCAGGGAAATAGGAATTGCTAGAGATCCTCGGAAAAAATTCTTAATATTCCTGGAGGAATTGCTAGTGGAAATCCCCTGAGAAATTCCTGAAGAAATTCCCGGAGGAAATCTTGCTGAAAAAATCATGGAGCAAATCGCCAGAATATAAATGGACTCTAGAGGAATTCCTGAAAGAAATCCCTGGCAGAAATCTCCGGAGGAACTCCTGGAGGAAGTCACCGAAAGAATTTCTGGATAAAATCCCCGAAGGAATTTCTTAATGAAATCTCCGGAGGAATTCCTATAGGAAACCCCCGGAAGAATTTTTGGACGGAATCCCCAGAGGAATTCTTGGACGAAATATGATAAAATGATCCACTTATCCCGCTGGTACACTTCCCCCGGTGTACCCCAATTTAATATTTTTATATAATATATATATGGAGAGGGATCAAAAGTTACACGCATATGGATTAACCATGGTAGGTAACGCGATTCATCAGCCTTTGAAAAAAATCGTTAAAACAAAATATAAAAAATAACTAGGAGAAAAGTATGTATATTTTGATTTCATGTAAAACATGTCAGCTCATGTAGTGTCGAACCATTGGAAACCCCGTCAAGAATAATATTGGTACCATTGGGGTGTTACACGACGTACATAATTTGGCCACCTGCATTTGATTTTGCTGTAAATGGCCGAATTATATACGCGTAAATGTCTGCCCAAAATACTTTGATCATCCTATCAGGTTTAAATATTTTTTATCATATTTCACTCATATGAAACTTAAGCATGAATTACACTCATCAGTTGATGAACCATTCTAGAATTAGCAGCCATAAAACACTTTCGAAATTTTCAGCAACACACACGATCAAATATAGAATAAGGTTGAAGACTGAAGAACATTTTGAAGGTATGCGAAACTAAACACGATTTCTTCAGCATCTATAAAGCACTCCGTAGAGTCAAATATTCTTCATGATTTTAAACATCCTCAAATAAATAAATGCCCAGAGAAATTCTCTACAGTCATGATTGTTCAAAATGACAAATTCAATTTCGGGCCGTCCAATTTCGGACTTTCCCCGAGAAAAGGGTTAGGAGGGATCTGGCCAAAGACCGCGTTCCATACACATTTGTTTTTTTTTTTACTCGTAAGTACAATAGACCACGAGATGATGGGGGGGTCTAAATAAAGAAAAAAACATGTAATTAATGAACGGACCCTTTGCCAAAAAAAAACTTCAATAATCTCAGAAGTTCCCGTCCTGCTCAAATATGTTATAGAACTCTTCAGCTTTTACCAGTATTTCGTAAATTCAAGAAAAGAGAAAAGAAATGATGGGTATTTCAAAACCACATTTTTGTGAATATCACCAGTTTTTTGTTGTCAGATATGGCTGTGAAGATCTCCAGCAGTCCTTCTTCATACTTTGTTATAGAAATATACTGTTTGCATGAATATAGAATATGTAAGTGGAAGTCCGCAACAATGAAAGTATTCCAGAAATCCTCGGAAGATATATTTCCATCGATGTAGAAATGGAAACAAACAGATAAAGACCATGATATCAATGGTAATAGGAAAAATATAAGGGAGCTATTTGTTTTGCGTAAACTTAGTTATTTATTTGACTTCTCAATATTATCACTTTGAAGCTGAAATTTGACAAATTGGCTAAACAAGAGGCTATCTATGCGACAAAAAATGTCGTATTCATCGGAGATAGGTATACGTTTTAATCCAAAGTCCAATTTACTGACATACTGGCTTTTCTATAAGGATTTCGATTGATAAATAGTTGAATAAATTGTAAAAGTCTGATAATAATTGAAGTATCTTCCTTAGTAATTAAAAGTCTACGCTCGCGGATATAACGCAAAGCAAAGTGTGTTTGGGTTCGATCCCCGGATGGTCTATACCCTAGAGTATTTTGGTAATGGCAATTCCTAGAAATCAGTTTCTAGCGTTGAACGAACGCAAAAAAGGCAACTTTGTAACAGACAGGTTTCAATCAATAACTGCGAAACACTAAAGCACACATAAAAAAGCTTGTCAATTGTATTGCTCTGTTGCGATTTTAACAAGAAACATTATATTTGAAATTGAATTTTGCACACCCTCCCAAACATATACACATCGAGTTTGTTATTTTCACTCAGAACGAGGCTAATTATTTTGTTCTTTCACATCACAACCCCAAATATGGATTTACTTATCTCTGAGCGAAAATAACAAACGCGGTGGTATATTTTTCTAAGCGTATAGTTTGAAATGAAAATGAAAGCATGTTTTCTAAAGTACGAAAAAGCTTCAACGAGCGATGTATCTCGCGGTGCCATGCCGTAGAGCACAGGACACGATTGCAGTAGCTAATATGAATAGGACGTAATTTATTTTAACAATTTCCTGCCAATTCCTATACAAAATTATCTCATCTGATAAGAATAACCCTGTAAACATCACTAACGATAATAATTATCAATTGTTTCACTTCTACGACACAATTTCCGAAAAATAATTGTTCATAATATAGCAAACTTATATTGTACAAAATGAGTCAGGCCCATGTGAAAGGAGATGCCTTTCTTTTGTATGGTTGTTTGCGTGCGACAAAAGCCGTTGCATCGAGATGCCGCAAAGGATGTATGCAACATAATGCAGCATATGAGGGGTGAGTTGATGGATTATTTATAATACTGGCGAACAAATAATTACATATCAAAAACATGTGTTTCTTGATCTTTACAAACGAGTTTCCGTTGAGTCAATGACATTAGCTCCTGGCTTGACACAAATCACAAGCATAAACAACAACAACATGACTATGTATGACAAATTTATTTCAATGTATTTAATGTAACCGTACAATACGTACAAAACCAGTCCATCAATTTTTCGTTATCATATTGTGAAAGATAAGGCAGTCAAAAGCTGCAATATTTTAGCAGAAATCCATCAACCAAAATTTGACAAAAAAATGGGTTTTACATGTTATATTCAGGTCGATATCGATCCACTATTTGGATGACTGCAAAGTACAATTCAATTCAACCTGATATAGGAGTCTGATTACAATAAAGCATCTCTTATGCATGTCAAGTATTGCACAGAAAGTCATGACTGCGTTCCAAATATTTGTTTCAGAGCGCAATACTATCAGGCATCCCCTCGTATATACCAATACGTGTGAGGTTTGTCGCGCAACAAACGGGCGTTACTTTATGGTTCAGCTTTGATTCTCCCATTCGTAAATAAATTCATGGGCGAAAAAATTGCACAATATTATGATTACTGTTTTCAGCTATATTTTATATGCAACCAACAGGTTTTTCGCCACAGTCTTGTGGAGGACATTATGATCGATGGAAACATCGAAAAAATTTTTATCAAATATCGTATTTTCTCAGAGAAATCAATGGACAAAGACCATGTACCACTACTCACATATACAAACAGGCAGGAGTTATGATTAAAAAATATTACTCTTATTTGGGAAAATCGTGGAAAACCACGAGGAAAGCTGAAAATACAGTTCAGTTTTCATTTGATATCAAATGCTTATACTTCAAATTTCTGTTTTGGGCAATTGTGTTAAACTTTTTAGTATCAATATATGCTGTATTTTCTCGTTTTGGCACGCAATGGAAAACCATGAATTTTCCGGGAAAACTATATCTATTTCTCTAGAAAACTCATCAATCAGCTTCCAATGATTCATACAAACTATTTCATGTCCAAAAATATATAGGTCACCGCGATAATTTTTGAGCAATACACGTGGAAAGTCATTCAATGGCAAAATTTTCCCGACTTTGCTTGTTTCGCCGAAGTAAGCTGGAAAAACCAAGGAAAATTCTGGAAAACTTTTTTCCACGATTTGAAGGAAACATGATCCCTCGTAGCGTGAAAGGTTTTAAATGACCAAATTCGGCCAGGTTTAAGCAGCCCAATGGTCTAAAGTCAGCATAACGCCTTCGCTCCCATACAAATTTCAAATCGCTCAAACCCATTAGACGATCGCCTTAAATCCATAAAAAATGGGACACCCCACCTGGAACAAAATCTTGGTTGCGCTACTGGTGTCAGTACTTAGTTACAAAATATAAAACTTGCAACATAAAAATTTTCAAATGAAATTTTTAAGAAATATCCAAAAAAAAATGATCAATTTTACCCCGGATAACGGTATTCCAATCGGCTCGAAAATAATTGAAAGTGGAGCTGCTAGGATTGAAAATCGCTCCGTAGAATATTTGAAATGCAGGGCCCAGATAGCCGTAGCGGTAAACGCGCAGCTATTCAGCATGACCATGCTGAGGGTCATGGGTTCGAATCCTGTGGTCGAGGACCTTTTCGGGTTGGAAATTTTCTTGATTCCCAGGGCATAGAGTATATTCGTACCTGCCACACGATATACACATGCAAAAATGGTCAATCGGCAAAGAAAGCTCTCAGTTAATAACTGTGGAAGTGCTCATAAGAACACTAATCTGAGAAGCGGGCTTTGTCCCAGTTGGGACGTTACGCCAGAAAGAAGAAGATATTTGAAATGTAACAGGCGCATAATCAGAATCAAAATCAGCGTAAGTAACCAGTTGGTTACGAAGAGTCGATTATAGCCAAATCAATCGTAGAAGGGTTTCTAGAAGAATAAAATCATCAGGGTATTGAATTGAAATATATCACGAAGAGCACTCATCAAAAAATGTGCTGCACTTTGATTTGATTAGCGAATTATTCCATGACCGATGTGTGGCATTTAAGTCACCATTGACAAAAAAATGACTTATTGCGAGTCAATTCCCGCAAGTCAGCTTTTAGCAAATTAAATTGCTGCCCAGTGCATTGAAAACGCAAATGGGCAACTATGATAGTATATTTATCAAGCTGCGTTTGAACAGAAACACAAAAAGTTTCAAAAACATTGGTTTCAAATGGCGAAAAAAGTAGATGTTTTATACGCCTTTGAATGATGAAAGCAACTCCACCATGCCGCCCATCCAGTCGATCATAACGATAAACAAAAAAGTTAAGATCTCTTTTGAATTTGGATCCAGGTTTCAAATAAGTTTCAGAAATAACTACAATATGTATATTATTAACTATTGAAAAAAATAAACAAAATAAACAAAATAATTGAAAAAATATTATAATTTCATTTTAAAAAAATCGAACTACTACCCGTAGAGAGAAAATTAGAGGGGAGGAGCTGGAATTGCCTGTGACAACATTTATTATGAGTTTTTGCTTGGGTTCTGCCAGTCGAACAGTTAGCTTACCCGGTAGAGGCGCTAGCAAAATAAGAATAATTTAATAATTTTAATAAGAAGAACAACTTTTGGTATAATACCTAGTTTTACTTTTATTATGTTACTATAATTGTGATTCAGTATCTCATCATTGATAAAATATGCAATCATTTATTTTTTGTTTAAATTTCTTCCTTTAAAATTTCCAGATAAATAAATAATTACCATATACACTATCAAGGTAAAATTTGTAATTTGATTAAAATTACTAAATAATATAAATTAACAAACTTTGTCATCGAAGTAAAATAAGTTATTTTTTTTCGATATTTATAATTTATGAAAAAAAGCATTCAGAAAACCTCCATCAAATTATGCTCACAGGGAAAATTTGAAATACTAAAAAAGCAATTACCTATAAGGAGAAGATTTGTATATATTTGTATAAATATTGTACTGCTAAACAAAAATCTTTGATTGCCAAAATTTGTAATAAAAGTGAAAATAACAAAAATAACAACGCAGTGTCATACACAAAAAATATTAACAATAAAGAAAAAATAATTTGCTGAATTATAATTATACTTATTCGTGAAAAGCTCATTTAGTTTAGTGTGTGATCCTTTGACCGCGACGCTTGCTCCTGCGGGAGCGGTAAATTCAAAATTCATAATGCTCTAAATTGTCGAATTGAGCTCATCCCCCTATACACACTACCCTACTAACACAATCTCCTTATCCCGTGACGTCTATGAAGATAGTTTGGGTTCCCTGTATCTTCTTAAGTAGACATTGAACTAACATTCCTTTCCTTCCCCCAGGGATTGTAAGGACATGACAAGGTGTACAATGCGATGCTTGTTTTGTGTACCGTAAAACGGAGTAACTTTGATAGTTTTTTCGACGAATAATATAAATATGCAAGTGCTGTTTAAAAGAATTATAGTTTATGCTGCTGTTTAAAAGAATTATTATTTATATTTTTAAAACAACTACTGACATTCTTGCTATCGATTGCAGTTGATAGATTGCCAAAAGCCTTTATTGAATTGATATATAATTTTTCATATAATCGAAAGTTAGTTTTCTGTTTTGAGGTTACTTTGATAATTGAGTATAAATCGAACAAAATTGAATGAATTACTCAATATTTAAAGGGTATTGCATACCTCTAGGCTTTTAACGTTATATGGAAATTTGTGAATTAGATTAAAATGGTCCCAGTTTGTAAAAATGATTTTCGATAAGAAATTTGAAACCATATTAAAGCCTTATTATAATAGCCCGTCAAATATAAGTGACGAACTATTCAACTACAATAGTTCTAAATAATGGACGCAGTAGTTTCAATCCCCCAACAAAAAAAATCAAAACTACATCAAATAGTGATTGTAGAATAGATTGAGCATTGTACAGCCACCCACGATTTGTACAGTCGTTAATGCTATGCTATGCTATTCGTGAAAAGCTCATTTAGTTATTATTTTGTAATCAATATCACCATAATGGACCAATGCACGAGTTCACTAATTTGACGTTTGAGCGATGCCGAATTCACTGGTTGCCATGGTCCCATAAATAACACGCCACCGCTAAAACGTCAAATAGTGAACCCGTGCATAGGTCCATAGCTAATTTTGTTATTTCTTTTTGTCGTCTTTTTTCAATGATTTGGCAAAACTAGATGTTCTATAGCTTTTATGCTATAAACACTGAGTTATATTTTTAGTTATTTACCTCTTATTCCCAACAAACCAATAACATATTTTAACATTTAAGCATTTTATTTCAATGGTAGAATTTTATATTGATTTGCGATTCTCCTCTACCCAGGTTGTAGATGAGCATGATTATAATTTACCTGATAGCAAGCGAACGTTAACTGAAAGATGAAAATTGTTGGGGATTCTGCCTGGGGAAATCCGGTTTTAAAAATATAGTCGTTCATCTGCCTCAACAAATCGTTTGCGCGACAGGCAATCCTAAAAGTAAGACTTATGATTGCCCCCGCAGATACTTTTTGTTATTTTCCTTCCCAATACAGACGACAGCGTGAGAAGAACCTCCGCAAATCATGCATTTATCATCCTTGTGGCAATATTTGGTACCATGACCCCACCCAGGCTTCTGCAAATGTTCCCATGTCACACGGACATCAAACATAAGTTTTGCTGTCTCGAAAGCTTCAATATTATTTAGATCACTTTTGATGAAGTGAACTAAATAATATTCAGAAGAATACCCTTTCCGACGAATTCCAGGTCAATTATATGACGAATGAAAGGTCAATTATATCATGTGATACTCCATTGGACGCTAACTCATTAGCCAATTCATTTGCAGCTATCCAAGAATGTTCAAATACTCACACAAGGTTCACAGAGTCGACTGCAATCAGTCCTCAATTTGTCTTCGACATGCAATAACTAGCCTCGAGCTTGAGTTGGCCTAAGAAATTGTTTTTATAAGGACTGTTCATTTTATAAAGTGGACACCTTGTGCATGCTGTATCTTTCTTATTAATCAATGAAATTTCAATCGGTTTTTTGCACATCGTTCGACTAGTATTGTACAATGTTGTGATAAAAAAAATTCTCCAAAATAATTAAATTTCACAGGAATATGGAACAACGATTAGATCGGTCGATTTTTTGAGGTTATCAAAATCAATGGTTGTAAGAAATGGGCTGGAAAATTCGATAATTTATATTTTCAATTTTCAAAAAAGGCTTGTTCTTCGAAAGCATCATCAATCAGAAGCCTGATGGATAAAATCAAGTTATTTTCGGAGCAACAATTTTACAGATATAATAAAATCAATTTTCCCGTATATTTTTAAAGATTTTTTTTTAAATTTGATAGGAATTGATATGAGTAGAATTTTTTGTGTAAAAGTACGTCCTGACGGAAGTCCTAATATAGTATTAATATGAAAAATAACTTACGCCTTCATAGAGTTACTTAGTAAGTCCCCACGTCACATTCAAAGCACAACAGAAACACAATTGTTTTATTCTTAGAAGACCTATCAAAGTACATTGACAATCATCAAAATTGGCAACACTGCTGTAATAAAATCGATTTTATTTTCCACATATTATTTTCATAATATGTTATTCTGAGATTACCAATTGAAAAATTCGGAGAAAACTGTTTACAATTTGCTGTAGATCGATAAATATGCGTACATGATTTTAAAAGTATGAGACTTTTTAGTAAAACTACCATAAACAGTAAAATTTATACTTAAGACTGTAGTTTAATCTCACGATTTAGCTTTCGTTTATACTAATATAGTTTCTTTAGTAATCCAAACTAGTTTTGAACACACTTTTTACTTTTCTCTTTTGCTGGGAGTGAAAGGATGGCGTATCAGCAAATTTGGCCATAAATGGGTAAATCACTAAAGTTACCTAATGTCATAGAATGGTGGAATATAATTGATATTTTTAAAAGATTTACCTTTAGTAGAATAGTAAAGGATACAAACATACAATTTGTTCATAAAAATAAGGATTTTTGTTTTGCGAAAAATAATGTTAAACTTTGACGGACAGCTTTTTTTAAGAGTTTTTGGAAAAACTATTCAGCTCTTCAACCAAAAGCATTTTCAAAGATTTTTTATTTTCATAGCATTTTAGAATAATAGGTCAACGATACACAGAAAACCGATTACGTTTTTATCAATAAATAAAAAAGATATAGCATAAACAAAGTGTCCACTTTATAAAATGAACAGTCCTTAGCAACCTACCTGAAAAGAAGTAGTATATGTAGTAAGTATATGACATTACCCACTACGTAATTTTGAAGTGTTAATTGCACTCCCCACATAAAAGTAAATATTTTCACCTGAAAACAGTACAGTGTATACCAAGCCTAAAACTGGTTCAGATTCGGTGGAATAAATCAAGTCTATAACATGAAAAAAATACAACAAACTCTGCTGGCTGGATGTATGAATATCGCATCACTCAGAAATCTACATCAATAGAACGCATTTATTTGGAAAACGGTCGGTGGCCCTATTCTTAGAAAACACAAAAACAGCTTTCCACTGTTTCTCCGCCGAACGATATGAGTTATTTTTCCACCATCCCACCTATATCAGATATAATCAGCGGAAATGAACGCAACCAAGTTTAAGAAATATATTGTGAAAGCCGGATTCCACGAACAGCCCTCAATCACTGCACTCTGTATTTTGACTCCCCAATCCGCCCAGTTTGGGCATAGACCGCATCCAATGTGTAGACAGACTCTCACTCTCTAATACTTTTCGTGCGAGCAAAAGCTGTCGGCGTTCTCTCAGGATCTCTGCGTCTACACCTGGCTCTCCGAAACCGAACGGGAGTCACCCGAAGCAAGCAGCATAAGATTCTTCACGGACGACATCCGACCAGCATCATCAGTTGGTTAGCGGCACAGACCAAACTGTTGCTTCGCCTGTTGCTCTTCCATCCCCGGACAGACGATGACAAGGACGATATTGCTCAAAACGACCTCCGCTCCCTCCCCAATCCTCTCGTTCCGAACAACAGTTATCGTCGGTCGGTTTCAATCCTCTGCCATGAGCGTGGCCAAGATTTCCATCAGAGGAAAACGAGCGACCGCAAAGGTCCATTCACGAAGTTCACGCAAAAACTATCATTACATACCTACAACCTGTGCATCCTTTTTGAATAAAACGAAATCAACCTTTCTTTTTTATCACAGTCGCAGTGGTTTATACAATTTCGTACGCTTTTTAAATAGCGTCCTTAACGTTATAATCTGTTCGGAGAAGTTTATTGGTTTATCATAACGCATTTTTGGTGCCTTCCTTAGCCAAGTAGTTAGTGTCCGCAGCTATAAAGCAAAGCCATGCTGAAGGTGTCTGGGTTCGATTCCCGATCGGTCCAGGATTGTTTCGTAATGGAAATCTCCTTGACTTCCCTGGGCATAGAGAATTATCGTACCTGCCACACGATGTACGAATGCGAAAATGGCAACTTTGGCAAAGATAGCTCTCAGTTAATAACAGTGGAAGTGCTCATTAGAACATTGAGAACAGCTGAGAAGCAGGCTCTGTCCCATTGAGGACGTAATGCCAAGAAGAAGTAATGCTGAAGACAATCTTTGAAAAATCAAATTATTAATATTGGTAGCCATCCAGGTGATTTTTGCCCCCACTGGCTACGCCCATGGTGCCAACCCGAACGATGCGATGTGGGCCTGCGGGTGGTAAATGAAAAACCGCTCCGCAAAACTTTCCTTCACGACAGAAAAGGAGGCGGATGACGAAAATAGAATTTCTCACAGCTCGTCGTTTAACTAACAAGCACGTGCTTTTTTCCCTTCGAACGGAATGGGTACCTATTTGAACGAGAGAATTTAAATGAGACCGCGTCCGCAGCTTGGAGGAGCCGATCGAGGAGTTTCTCGTTTCATCATCAATCTTCAGAAAATTTGTGCTTATTGGGTAAAAGGGGATGCCGTCATGTATCACAACTTGTAACGAGTTGGGTGTTGGGCATTGCAGGGAAAGATGAAACTGAGTGCCGTGAGCTTTCGTAAGGGTGCAACTCGACTAGCATTAAATCACTAGGCTGGATTTGAGCTCACAAGGTAATGTTACATCTAAAAAGAGTTCCGTTAATTGTAGGCAGTGATTCTCATCACATAATCTGAGACAGCTTAGATATCAACTTGAAATGCTCCAGTCTGAAAAAAAGTAAGAGGTTGTTTCCGAGATACGACCGCCAAAGTGACGTTGGATAACATTAGCATCTTCTATTTCCTGGCTTGAGACCGTCACGAACTTATGAAAGATTTCTAAGAGAACAGCACCAATTTTTGACCCAACACTAATTTTCGACCGATTTTCGATACGGTTTTGGCCTAATTTGTATGAAAATCCGAAAATTGGCACAGAATTCTTGTAGGTCGAAAATAAGTGCTCTTCTAATCAATTTCCACACTATTTGTTGCATGTCATTTCTGACCTATTATAAACATTTTGTGTTATTATTTGGTTGGTTTGATTAAGTCTTCAACCGGTCGATGGAAGAAGAAGCATGAGCGGTAACTTTTGCTCAACGAACAAATATTCCGCTTGAAGGTCCACGCATGATCCACTAAGATTGATTGCTTAAGTGGGTTCCGAAGCCTTTCGATACTCGTCGTATCCGTGGCGAACGTGCTTAAATTGCATTGAAGCACAATTTCAAACAACTGCCCTTTTCAGGGTTACAATTGATTAAATAATTTATTTAGTTATCAATTATAGTTTCGGATGATTAGTTTTCAACGGAGATAAATGGCAAACAAAGTTTAACATAGGTCCCCGTCGTTCGGGTCGGGCTGCGGTAGCATTTTCGCAGTCTTTTCTGTGTGCGTATTTCCATTCGATCAACAATGTCTTACCAAATCGAAACGTCAACAAAGCTGTTGCTGATTAGTTCTAGCTCTGTGTTTGACGAGTTGATACTGATCGCTCTAGTATCATGTAGGTAGCGACGGCGATAACGGCATTATGCAAATCTCTAAATGCGAAACAAACCGGGAGGGATTCTTCATTCAAGTACCGTTCGCAATTTATCCGACTCATGCAAAATCTGAATCAATCAATCCAATCATCAGTAATGTCGCTCTTCACGGTGGAAAATTCTCACAACTCTTTTAAAATGAAATTGTCGTCCTGAAAAGGACGGTTGGTGGTAGTCACCGTCGATCAAACTGGGTTTTCATTTCATTGTTAGACAGAAACACACCAAAAGATCACCGAAGACGATTAAATTAAAATGCGGTCGGTAATTTTGTGCTTTCTTGTCCACCCTTGTATTCGATGGTTTGCTCACTCCTCCGACGGTAATTATCAAGGTTTCTGGACGCATTCTCCACGAATTCGATGGGATAGCTGGATGCCAAGGGCCATGATGAGCGATTACACGGAACCCGTAGCTTTTAGCTTGGGAATAAACAGCAGCAGCGACGAACGTGTAAAATTTATTCCGATATGAGTCCTTCTCCGGTTGCTGGTCAACGATTAACTGATGCGCGCGTGAAGTCGAGTTTGATTGGCTTCGACTGAACACGAGATAATAAAGAGAAGTAAGAAGAAGACCGAAAGGGACGTTTCCCTTTGAATGACGAAAGTGGCTAAGATATCGCGCAATGATGTTTGTGTCAGGAATACACAAGAAAAATGTGCTTTTCTATGAAAAATAAGACATGCTTCGATATTTCCCAATTTTTCAATAGTTTAGTCATGAGAACCAATAGTTTTCATTGTTGGAGTAGATTCGTAGAAAGATTTCCTATCGATTGGTGCAAGAATCTTGAAAATCTATCCGGGAGTTAGTAAGTTATTAACAGTCAAAATCTAACCACTTTTCGTGACGCGAGCGATTTTTCGTTTTTCGAAATTGTACCCCAGTATGTTGCCGTAAGACGTTATCCAACGTCAAAATACTCAAGTATTACAGGACTTAAGGGGACACGGGAGACCGTGTTATTTTCCCTATCTTTTGACTCACTCTAAAAATTATCATCGAAACTTTGTGGAAGCAAATCTCGAGTTTTAGTGAACCGATGAAGCTTAAAATGTATTAGGTTGTGCATTACATGTATAGAATCATAGTGATACATTTTTCGCATCGATATATGGAGTGGTTCTTGGGATTTGCCTCTTCAAATGGATAGGGTGATTATGATCACAATACCGCCTACTCTGGCAAGTATACATCCAACATGTGCAGTATGATTCCTGATGCGCTCACCAATTCTAGCGTTCCATCACCGCATACAACGCTACTCGATTTTCGAATACTGGGACGCACTGACACTAGCATCATGGAAGCCCCAGAGCCCCCCGCCACAGTCGAGCTAACTCAGCCAGCGATCGACAGCCGTCTCAGTCCTGTGTGCGGGAGCGGTGCAGGGGTCTTCCAATCTTCCGTCAATGGCAAGTACGCTACTTTATCGAACAATGCAATCGTTGATGTAATGACCGCTTCTAGCTCATCACTCCCTGTCGACAATGGTATCATCGCTACCAGTTCTCCGTTTCAAGTTGACAACATTTGGCTGTATTACCAGAACGTTCTTGGGTTAAGAACGAAGATTGACGATTTCTATCTCGCCACCAATGCACTATGGGCCAGGGACGCAATCTGGCGGGACAAAATTAATAACTCGGTAACGAAGCGTTTCCGGTACTTGGTGTCTTCGGCAAAGTTTTTTGTAACAACAAGGACCATCTACTGACATAAACGGATAGTTCGTGAATCGTCCGCATAGGTGGCGCCACAATCTAACATTTTACTTTGACGTTCTAGAGACTTGGCATGTTCGGCAAAGTTGTTTATTTTGATTAAATAAACAACTCTCTCGAAGACGTCAAAATTCCACAGCCTACTGTATTTGAGTTATTGGCGAAATTAGATAAAATCAGTGAAAAAATGATTTCTTTCACAGAATTTGTCATTTTTCCTAAAAACCATGTTATATAATATTTTTTGCTGATAAATATACAACGAACGCAAGCTCTGGTGGAAAAAATAATAATAATACAACGCATAAAACCTAAGAAATTATGAAAAAACTTGAAAAATAGAGCAATTTTTAAACCCTAATATCTCCAAAAGCGCAAAAAATCGCAAGCTCAAATTTTCAGGAAACATAGAGTAATACTTGATGAAACGGATGTCAAAATTCCAGAGAGGTATATTTTGGTGTTCTTGAGATTTTTTAATTTTTTTACGGTTTCCTTTCCATTACACGATTAATATTGTCATGGCAAATATTTAAGTGTATGTTTAAATTATTGTAAAAATATATTTTAGTATTTCGTGAAATTATTATATCTGCTCACAGTACAAGCTGGCTTTGGATTTCGTCTCGAATTCGTTGTCACAGTTTTCCTAAAGCTCAAAATTTAAGCACATCCGGTGATTAAACACATATTTAAGGTTAAACAACCTAACAGTTCTCAAAATCGAAGGAATCTCCAAATTGATACCTTTGATCTGTATCCTCTGTTTCGAAACATTCAAGAATCAACGCTCCTTCCGCTTTAAAACAAATCCACAAGCTCCGGACAAGAGATCGTGCGCTCTGAAATTTTAGTATTTAGAGATATCGACATGAATATGCTTTAAAATTTGATTTTCCGTGTTAAAAGTAACACATTCACAAAATAAATTGCTCACCTCGAACCATGATGACAACAATTAACTGACACATGATCAAGTCTTTCATGGCATACTATATCATATAAATTATTGAGGAAAAACAATTATGTACCCAGTTTAAATCTACACTTTCATCTACATTACTCGATATCAACTCAAGGAACTGCTCTTAAACTGAATTTCATGGCTACTATGACGGCTTTTTTAAACAGTTTTCTTAAAGTTTTCGTTTCACGACTCGTTATTTCTTGAAGTCGATCGTCCTTGCAGATTCCTCATGGAAATTAACTGTATTGGAGAAATAAAATCATTGTAAAAAAAATGATAGATCTCAAAAACACCAAAATATACTTCTCTGGAATTTTGACATCCGTTTCATCAAGTATTGCTCTATGTTGCCTGAAAATTTGAGCTTGCGATTTGTTGCGCTTTTGGAGATATTAAGGTTCAAAAAATGCTCTATTTTTCAAGTTTTTTTCATATTTTCTTAATTTTTATGCGTCGTATTATTGAAATTTTCCCACCAGAGCTTGCGTTTGTTATATATTTATCAGCAAAAATATTATATGACATGGTTTTTAGGAAAAAATTCAAATTCGGTGAAAAAAATCGTTATTTCACTATTTTTTTCTAATTTCGCCAATTACTCGAAAACAGTAGGCTGTGGAATTTTGACGTCTTCGAGAGAGTTGTCTATTTTATCAAAATGAACAACTTTGCAGAACATGCCAAGTCTCTAGAACGTCAAAGTAAAAAGTTAGATTGTGGCGCCACCTATGCGGACGTTTTACGAACTATCCGTTTATCAACTACCGAAAAGCTAAACATTACATATAATTTGCAATTGGATTAGATGGACAAATTGATGTGAAGATTTGCGAAAAAGTTACACGTCTTCTCAGTGAGAATCGAACTCACGACTCCCCGATCTCTAGTTGGGGCGCGTTACCACTACGCCATGAGAGGACTCATGAACGCAGAAGGTAACCTGAATTCGATTTCAGCTCAATAATCACGTGGTCCTTTTTCGCAAAGTGCACCTCTTTCGGAAGAATTAGATGCCCATCCAAACACAACGCTTTCTATATATATCCAATGCCTAGCCCGAGAGCGCATTGTTTTTTAGGTATAAGAATAGCACACTACACTAGCCAGCAACTGCGCTGGCTGAGGTTACTATTGTGTGGGCTTCCAATGGGTCGCGACGTTCTCAAACGACCGGTTACGGAACATGAGTCCGTTGCTCGATAAATACTTGTTTTTAATTATGAATCGTGGTTTACGGCTAACCAGCCGAGTGGAAGTTTAACAACTACCGAAAAGCTAAACATTACATATAATTTGCAATTGGATTAGATGGACAAATTGGTGTGAAGATTTGCGAAAAAGTTACACGTCTTCTCAGTGAGAATCGAACTCACGACTTCCCGATCTCTAGTTGGAAATCGTTACCGAGTTATTAATTTTGTCCCGCCAGATTGCGTCCCTGTCCCATAGTGCAATGACTGCAACATCGATGTCATTATTCTAACTGAAACTGGTTTAGACGATTGCATCAGCTCTATACAGCTCTTTGGTACTATCTACAACGTATACCGCTGTGATCGCAGCACCAGAAATAGCCATAAGACATGTTTCGGTGGCTGTCTCATTGCTGTTGGTCAGCAATATCCTAGCTCATTGATTGAACTAAGTATCGGCCAAAACTTGGAACAAATTTGCGTATCATCTATCATCAAGGGACAAAAGCTAAAACTGATAGTGGTCTACATTCCCGCTGATCGAAGCCAGGATGTTTTTGCTGTGTAGTTTCCGGCTTATAGAATAGAACTACGGACGACCTGTTCCGGTGGTAAGAGTCCACCAAACGGGGTAACCCCAATTCAAGGTGTCAAGCGAAAAACCGTGCTGAGGAATGAATGGTCGAAGGGGTGAAAAAGATGTTCGGCCATTAACGGAGCCTGTGGGGCACCTGGGCACCCCTCACAGTATTTTGTCCCTTACCGCGTTAATGCAGGGCTCTGGCGTGGTGGACCTCTTTTCCCGTGCTACTCGTGGAATTCAATAATGAGTACAATTTCTAATCAAAATAATCGTAGTAGTGCAGGTAGTAGCAGTAGTAGGGAAGCGAACCCCTTCGCAAGAAGTGGACTAGCTAGATCTCCGTTGAGGAGAGCAGAAGCAGGAGGAGGCAGCAGTGCACGTAGTGCCAGTGCTGGAACCCATATTTCATCCCCGGCTAACGCATCGGGTGAAGTGATGGATGGAGCGTGGTTGATGAGGGCCATCAATAAAAGTAGAGATGGGCTCTCTGCGATGGAAGTGGCTGCACAGCAGCTCGACTCCATAATTGACTTTGCGTCCTCGAAGTCTAACATCAGCAAGGACCTCAAGCAGGCCTTGTTTAGACTTCGTAAGTCAATGTTGGCGGCCAAGCAGAACCATGCTGAACCCATGGTGACTGTGGCTGCGGCAGAACCCGTGGAACTGAAGGTGCCGAAGTCTACCCAGACGGAACCCTTCGTTTTCGCGGGCAGCCCCAAAAGCGTGGAAGCGAATGCTTACAGCAAGCAATCGCAGAAGCGCGCGAGGCAGCCGTCAGGGGAGGAGCTACCCGGCGGCGCTCGTAAGGCCAGGCGGATACTAACCCCGAAAACCGGCAGAAGTGCCGGAAAATCGGACCCCAGCCAGGCGTCCCGGAAAGCCGAGAAGGGTGGGCCCGAAAAGGCTGGCCCCTCACGGAGTGATGGGAACAGGGGGTTGCGACCTTTGAGAGGTCCTTCATCACCACAGGTCAGGGCGGAGCAGGGGGGGGGACGCCCCCTGGACAACCGTAGTGAGGAAGAAGAAGAAGAAGAAACAGGAGAATCAGGAGCGCAGGGATACCAGACCTAAGAAAGGTAGGAGGGTAGGTGCCAAGCGCGAATAGGGTGATGCGATCATCATCAAGACGGAAGAGTCCAAGTACTCGGAAGTCCTGAAGGCGATGCGCAGTGACGCGAAGCTTGCGGATCTAGGAGCCGACGTACGCAGTGTCAGACGCACTCGTACAGGTGAAATGATCCTCGAGCTTAAGCGCGACAAGGAGCGCAAGGGCGCCGCCTACAAAAGTTTGGCGGAAGAGGTCCTTGGCGCTGGTGTTGAAGTGAGGGCTCTGACGCAGTCAGTGACTCTGAAGGTGATGAACCTTGACGAGATCACTAACGCAGAAGAGCTCGTCACGGCACTGCGGCAACAGTGCGAAGTGCAGGTGCCCACCACCGCCGTTCAGCTACGGAAAGGTCCGGCAGGTACTCAGGTGGCCTTAGTACACCTACCTGTGGCAGACGCAAATAAGTCCGCTAAGGTAGGTAAGATCAAGGTTGGTTGGTCAGTATGTTCACTGAACATACATGAGCAACCAGTGATCTGCTTTAGGTGCAGGGAACCTGGACACAAGTCCTGGGGCTGTAAAGGCCCTGATAGGACCAAGTTGTGCAGGCGTTGTGGTGAGGAAGGTCATAAGGCACTAGGCTGCAAGAACCCTCCCAAGTGCTTGATTTGTTCCGACAAGTCCGTGAACAACAATCACCCAACGGGACCTTCAAACGAGCCATCAACGAAAAGTCACAGTGCAGGTAACGCAGCTGAACCTGAACCACTGTGACGCAGCTCAGCAACTGCTGTACCAGTCAGTTGCTGAGTGGGGGACGGACATCGCCATCATATCGGACCCATACCGAGTACCCGCCGGCAACGGCAACTGGGTCGTGGATGGATCCGGAAAAATGGCGGCGATATGGACAACGGGTAAATACCCTGTCCAGCAGTTGGTGTCTACTACCTACGAGGGCTTCGTGATCGCCAAGGTAAACGGGGTCCTCTTCTGTAGCTGCTATGCGCCTCCGAGTTGGTCGACCGAGCGGTTCACGCAGATGCTGGACTGTATGACGACCGCGCTGACAGGGCGAAGGCCAGTTGTAATAGCGGGTGACTTCAATGCCTGGGCCGTGGAATGGGGAAGCCGTAACACGAACCAGCGAGGTCAAATCCTGCTAGAGGCACTGGCCGTGCTAGATGTCGATCTGGCCAATGTTGGTGCCAAAAGTACCTTCAGCCGTAACGGAGCGGAGTCGATTATCGACGTTACTTTTTGTAGTCCTGGCCTAACGAGTAGTTCGAACTGGAGGGTAGACGATGCCTACACTCACAGCGACCACCTGGCGGTTCGCTACAGTATCGACTACAACAACAGCAGGCAGCGGGTTGAGGAAGCGGCTAGGTCAAGGCCAAGCCCTCGTAGGTGGAAGACATCGTACTTCAATGATGAAGTACTTAGGGAGGCGCTCCGCCGTGAGCGTAACCTACTCGGCCTAAGCGGGGACGAACTGGTAGCGGTGCTTACGCGTGCATGCGATGCGACCATGCCTAGGCAAGTCCACCCTAGGAATGGGAGACCACCGACATACTGGTGGACTCAAGCTATTGCGAACCTGCGCCGTGCCTGCCTACGGGCCAGGAGGCGGATGCAGCGAGCACGTACCGAGCAGGAGCGTGAAGAACGACGGGCGGTGTTCACCGCTGCCAAAGTCGCGCTGATGTCCGAGATAAGGGCAAGCAAAAAGGCCTGCTTCGAGGGACTCTGTCAGAGTGCCAACGCAAACCCGTGGGGTGATGCCTACAGGATCGTAATGGCGAAGACAAGAGGTGCAATTGCTCCTACGGAGCAATCTCCACAGATGCTGGAGGGGATCATCGAGGGGCTCTTCCCACGCCACAACCCTAGCCCATGGCCTCCTTTTGTAGGACAGCCGGGGATTGGGGCTGGCGATGAGGATAGAATAACTGATGAGGAACTTGTAGGGATTGCAAAATCCCTAAGCATGGGGAAGGCACCAGGTCCGGACGGAGTTCCAAACCTGGCCCTCAAAGTCGCAATCTTGGAGGCTCCCGGTATGTTCAGATCTGCTATGCAGATATGCCTGGACGAGGGAGTATTTCCAGATGCGTGGAAGAGGCAGAGCCTGGTACTATTGCCAAAGGCGGGGAAACCACCCGGTGACCCGTCGTCGTATAGACCAATATGCTTGATTGACACGGTGGGGAAAGTGCTCGAGAAGATCATCCTCAACAGACTATCGAGGTACACCGAGGGTGTAAATGGTCTCTCAGGCAACCAGTTCGGCTTCCGGAAAGGGAGGTCCACTGTAGACGCTATTCTGACGGTTAAGAAAACCGCTGAGATAGCACTCCAGCGTAAGAGGAGGGGTATTCGCTACTGCGCAGTAGTGACTCTGGATGTAAGGAATGCATTTAATAGTGCCAGTTGGGCGGCTATTGCTGATGCGCTCCTGCGTCTGGGGATACCCGAGTACCTGTACAAGATTCTCGGAAGTTACTTCCAGAATCGGGTATTAGTCTATGACACAGAGGTGGGTCGGAAGTGCTTTCACATAACCTCAGGAGTCCCGCAAGGTTCCATCCTGGGTCCGGTGTTATGGAATGTCATGTACGACGAGGTGTTGAGATTAAAATTTCCGGCGGGTGTGGTCATCGTTGGCTTTGCCGACGATATTACGCTGGAGGTCTACGGTGAATCGATCGAAGAAGTGGAATTGACTGCAGCCCACTCGATCGCAATTGTGGAGGAGTGGATGAGCTCCAGGAAACTGGAATTGGCTCACCACAAAACTGAGGCTGTTGTTGTCAACAACCGAAAGTCGGTGCAGCAAGCGGTGATCAGTGTAGGCGACTGCACAATCACTTCGAAGCGCTCCGTCCAAACACTTGGGGGTGATGATCGACGACAAGCTTACCTTCGGTAGCCATGTCGATTATGCCTGCAAGAGAGCCTCCACAGCTATTGTGGCACTGTCCCGGATGATGTCCAATAGCTCTGCGGTGTACGCCAGCAAGCGTAAGCTTCTGGCCAGTGTCGTCTCGTCCATACTGAGGTATGGTGGCCCGGCTTGGGGCACGGCTTTGAGTACCGATAGCTACCGTAGCAAGCTAGAGAGTACTTATAGGCTAATGTGCCTGAGGGTTGCGAGCGCGTACCGTACCGTGTCACACGATGCACTTTGTGTCATCACCGGTATGATGCCTATTGGTATCCTTATCATGGAAGACATAGAGTGCTTCGAAAGGCGCGGCACAAGAGGCATACGCAGGACTGCCAGAACGACCTCCATGGTCAAATGGCAGCGTGCGTGGGACAGTTCCACCAAGGGAGTGTGGACTCACAGGTTGATTCCGAGGTTAGATATCTGGGTCAATAGGCGCCATGGGGAACTAACATTCCACCTAACACAGGTCCTTTCGGGTCATGGATGCTTTAGACAATATCTACACCGTTTCGGTCATGCGGGTTCTCCCGAATGTCCAGTTTGTGCAGGTTTAGAGGAAACGGCGGAACACGTTTTGTTCGTGTGCCCGCGTTTCCGCACAATGCGTGACCGCATGTTTGCCACATGCGGTCGGGACACGACTCCGGACAATTTGGTCCAGAGGATGTGTGCAGACGAGTTTGGCTGGAATGCCGTTTCATCGGCTATCACCCACATCGTCTCGGAACTCCAAAGGAGGTGGCGTGTGGACTCGAGGAGTGACTAGTGCAGACGCTAATCAACAGGTGGTCCAAGGGTTCGCAGTCGGCTACGTAGGTCATACTGGTGCCCTACGGTCGAAATCGACCCTTACAGCGATTAAGTGGCCGCGGGGAGAACATCCTGGTAGCGCTGCTGTCGTGGCGCCGGCCTACTGGGTTGGATACGAGCCTCTGGTTGTTCGGGGCAGGTGGAGGCCCCTTCGTCAGCAATCCCAGCTGGTGCTAGCTGATAGGGCCTGAGCCTTCAGTAGGTCAAATTGCGAAGCCCGCAGTATCAGTTCTTGATACCTGCGGTGCAGCTGGGCGCGGGCTTAGTGGTCGACCCTGCCCGCCTTCAGCGGACAACGGGAGGTGAGGACCACCCGGGTTTTATATCCTGCAAATAAAAAATAAAATAATATGTTAATCTGTCCACAGTTCTCCCTTCTGCGCCAACTGCAGCCTGTACTTAAAGCTCAGAAATACCGTAGGTACGAACAGATAAAAGGTATCAAGCCAAAAGGCAGAATAATTAATATCACTTGAGATAGGTAGACATGACAGTCCTTTCCCCTTTAGAAACTTTCTAATAACTCTTTAAAAGCCAGCTACAAGTTGCAACAACTCATACAACGAACAATCGAAAATATATCCAAAGAATTCCACGATCTTATTTTAAATACGCAAATTTGCTAATTCCAAGACTATAACAAAACATTCAAATCATTGGATTTTACTGCTCACCATTACATTTGACAAATTCGTCAACACTAAAGAACAATTTCGTTCATCTCCATACAGCAATCGCTTCACAAAAGAACAACTATGTTCACAATAAACGACAATTTCGTTAGCTCTGAAGAACAATTTGGTTCAACACAAATTGGCAATTTCACCACACTTTCAAAAACAGATACAATTGGCAATTCGCCACCCCAAAGGAAATCGATTATCTTCAACACACGTTTCCATGATCCTCGTCGCCACTTTTATATCCTGCAAATAAAAAATAAAATAATATGTTAATCTGTCCACAGTTCGGGAAGTCTCCCTTCTGCGCCAACTGCAGCCTGTACTTATAGCTCAGAAATACCGTAGGTACGAACAGATAAAAGGAATCAAGCCAAAAGGCAGAATAATTAATATCACTTGAGATAGGTAGACATGACACCGGGAAGCTGGCAATGCGCCAGCATGCTACCTTGGTGGACCCCCATAAGCGTGTCATCGATGTTCGTTGCTGCATGGCTACGCAGCTAACCTGGAGGATGCGATGTGCAATAGCCCCTCTCCGAAGCAATGCCTTCTTGGTGGTCCCGGAGAGACGAAGGGTTTGGCGGCAATGGAAATGGTTTAGTGGGTCGGGGGTGTAGTCCTGTTTACTGCTTGTACGTAGTAAATGGTCCCCAACCCCACACTCCCGGACCTCGGTCCGGAGTCTGTTGAGCAGATTATCCCCCCATTGCTTAGAAGGAAAAAAAAAAACAAAAGCCAGGATGTTTCAACCATATGGCCATTCGTAGCACCTACTTCCAGCACAGCCTTCCGTACCGATACACCTGGAGATCACCACAGCAGACAGAATCGCAAATCGACCACGTTCCGATTGATGGTTGGCACTTCTTCGACATTATCGACGTCAGGACCTATCGTGGCGCTAACATCGACTCTGAACACTATCTGGTGATGGTCAAACTGCGCCCAAAACTCTCCGTCGTTAACAACGTACGGTACCGACGGCCGCCCCGGTATGACCTAGAGCGGCTCAAGCAACCGGATGTCGCAGCGGCATACGCGCAGCAACTCGAGGCTGCATTACCGGAAGAGGGTGAGCTGGACGAAGCCCCTCTTGAGGACTGCTGGAGAACAGTAAAAGCAGCCATCAACGATGCAGCTGAGAGCAACGTCGGGTACGTGGGACGGAGTCGACGGAACGATTGGTTCGACGAGGAGTGCCAGGAGGTTTTGAAGTAGAAGAATGCAGCGCGGGCGGTCATGCTGCAGCAAGGGACCCGGCAGAACGTGGAACGCTATAAACGGAAACGGCAACAGCAGACCCGCCTCTTTCGGTGAAAAAACGCCGCCTAGAGGAGACGGAGTGCGAGAAGATGGAACAGCTGTGCCGGTCTCAGGAAACGCGTAAATTCTATCAGAAGCTCAACGCATTCCGCAACGGCTTCGTGCCGCGAGCCGAGATGTGCAGGGATAAGGATGGGAGCATTCTGACGGACGATCGTGAGGTGATCGAAAGGTGGAAGCAGCACTTCGACGAGCATCTGAATGGTGCTGAGAGCACAGGCAATGAAGGACGGGAAAACGGAGGAAATGCCTTCGTCAGTACTGCGGAAGATGGAAACCAACCAGCCCCCACTTTGAGGGAGGTTAAGGATGCCATTCACCAGCTCAAGAACAATAAAGCTGCTGGTAAGGATGGTATCGGAGCTGAACTCATAAAGATGGGTCCAGAAAGGCTGGCCTTTTGTCTGCACCGGCTGATAGGCACAATCTGGGAAACAGAACAGCTACCGGAGGAGTGGAAGGAAGGGGTAATCTACCCCATCTACAAAAAAGGCGACAAGTTAGATTGTGAGAACTTTCGAGCGATCACCATTCTAAATGCGGCCTACAAAGTATTATCCCAGATCATCTTCCGTCGTCTGTCACCCGTAGTAAACGAGTTCGTGGGAAGTTATCAAGCCGGCTTCGTTGACGGCCGATCGACAACGGACCAGATCTTTACTGTACGGTAAATCCTCCAAAAATGTCGTGAATACCAGGTCCCAACGCATCATCATTTCATCGATTTCAAGGCGGCATACGACAGTATCGACCGCGTAGAGCTATGGAAAATCATGGACGAGAACAGCTCTTCCGGGAATGCGGCCCGGGAAGCTCACGAGACTGATAAGAGCGACGATGGAAGGTGTGCAAAATTGTGTGAAGGTTTCAGGCGAACACTCCAGTTCGTTTATATCCCACCGGGGACTACGACAAGGTGATGGACTTTCGTGCCTGTTGTTCAATATTGCGCTAGAAGGTGTTTTGCGGAGAGCCGGGCTTAACAGCCGGGGTACGATTTTTACGAGATCCAGTCAATTTGTTTGCTTCGCGGATGATATGGACATCGTCGGCCGAACATTTGAAAAGGTGGCAGACCTGTAAACCTGCCTGAAACGCGAGGCAGCAAAAGTTGGACTGGTGGTGAATGCGGCCAAGACAAAGCACATGCTAGCTGGTGGGGCCGAGCGCGACAGGGCTCACCTAGGTAGCAGTGTTACGTTCGTCTATCTTGGATCCTTGCTGACGGCTGACAATAACGTTAGCCGTGAAATACGGAGGCGCATCATCAGTGGAAGTCGGGCCTACTATGGCCTCCAGAAGAAGCTGCGGTTAAAAAATATTCACGCCCGCACCAAATGTACCTCTACGGGCATGAAACGTGGACGATGCTCGAGGAGGACCTGCAAGCACTTGGAGTCTTCGAACGTCGGGTGCTTAGGGGTGCGTCGGGTGCTTCGGCGGTGTGCAGGAGAACGGTGTGTGGCGGCGAAGGATGAACCACGAGCTCGCCCAACTCTACGGCGAACCCAGTATCCAGAAGGTGGCCAAAGCTGGAAGGATACGATGGACAGGGCATGTTGCAAGAATGCCGGACAGCAACCCTGCAAAGATGGTATTCGCTTCGGATCCGGTTGGTACAAGAAGGCGTGGAGCGCAGCGAGCTAGGTGGGCGGATCAAGTGCGTATCGATTTGGCGAGCGTGGGGCAGAACCGAGGATGGAGAGATGCGGCCACGAACCGAGTATTGTGGCGTGAAATTGATGATTCAGTGTTATCTGTGTGGATGTTAACTAAATAAATGAATGAAATGTTTCAACCATTGAGGCACATATCGGATCTGTGTAAGAGCTGTGTGACAAAAGCTTCTCGGATGATAAAGTTATAGTATGCGGGGATTACAATCAACCGCGATTCTGTCGCGTTTCTAAATGCATGGTTATAACCTGGGAGGGAGAAACCAATACAAAATTTCTGTACGTCATAGTGAGCCGGGATTCCGCTTTCACGAACTGTCACTGTGAGCCCAGATCTCAAACATTCGACTAACATGGAAAAGGCGCGTAACTGATTAAAACACATTTTCGCATTTCATCAAAAGTGACAAAAATCGAATGAAAATCAATTCATGCACATAATGCAAGTAATGTTACGTGAGCACCTTTCAATCGGATTGAATATAAAGCATTGAAAAACGCATAGTTTTACTTTTTCCAATAAAAATGAATATTTAATGCATAGAAAACTGTCGCCCTTTTTTCATGTTTGTAAGGAAAAATCGAAAGTACACAACAAAAGAAAACTAGCGATTTTCCCCAAGCCTGCCTTGATTGTTGTTGGCAAGCTGGAGTTATCTTGCAGTTCAAACAAACATTGTTCTATATTTTGTGTGTAGTATCGGTGCCTCCCTCCCAGGTTATAACATTCCATCAAATCAAAAATCAAAAAATCCCATCATCTTTGATTATCGCATTGAAGGGAACGTACTTGAACGAGTCGATCAGATAAGTGATTTAGGTATAATCCTGGATGCTAAACTCAGCTTCAATCAACATATTTCGAGCATGATCTCAAAAGTATCCCGTCAACTTGGCTTTGTTACGAAAGTTTCTCGTGAGTTCACTGACCCGCACTGCCTCAAAACTCTCTACTGTGCATTAGTACGTCCAATACTCGAAAATGCTTCGATTATATGGACTCCCTATCACATGTCATGGAATATCAGAATCGAGCGTATTCAGCGCAGATTCATCCGTATTGCGCTACGAAGTCTGCCTTGGCGAGATCCACAAAACCTACCACCGTACGCAAATGTTTCCTAAGCGCCAAATTTCACAGCTTTCGAAATTCGCTCTCAAACTTTTTTATTTCAAAAGATAGCGCTACAAAATGTTCTACAATATTGAAGATTATAGAAAATATGGAAACTTTGTAGAACATCATTTTTTTCTATATCTGATAGTTTTAGAGATATAGGTCACTTAAGAACTTTATGGTAATAATTGGTTTTTCCTCAATACTAACGAAAATATCGATTTTTCAGGCCTACTATGTTTTAAAGAGTTTTAGATATGAGATTTTCTTTCATTTGTTGCAAAAACTCCCAACTGTATATCATTTGTTTGATGTATGAGCTGCCCCATTGCCCGGTTGCAATGAGAACAATTTTTAAGGTCTTGTGGTCTGCTTTAGTTCTTCTTCTTCTTCTTCTTCTTCTTGGCATTACGTTCTCCCTGGGACAGAACCTGCTTCTCATCTTCATCATCATAGTTTTTACCTGAGAGCTTTCTTTGTCAAAGTTGCCATTTTCGCATCTGTATACCGTGTGGCAGATACGATGATACTCAATGCCCAGGAAAGTAAAGGAAATTTTCATTACGATAAGATCTTGGACCGACCGGGATTCGAACCCAGACACCTTCAGCATGGCTCTGCTTTGTAGCCGTGGACTCTAACCGCTCGGCTAAGGAAGGCCTGGTTAAGTTCTCCCGTGTAAAATGGTGCAAAAAATGCGGTTAAAATGATAAATCATCCCTCTAACCACAGCCCCACCCAAACGTTTTCTCCCATGTTCACAGAATAACAGCTAATAATATGCTATTAATAAACATGAAAACTGTTAATAATCACGACCGCGTCCTTCAGCCTTAGCGCGCCTACGGTCTCGTAGAAAAGCGTACAACATGTATAGGTACCTGTTTGTTTCGCGCGCACACGAGCGGTTCGTTTGTATGCAAATAGTACTCCAGCCAGCACATAAACGGGTACTCGAAATGATAGCAATCTCCGTTTATTGCTCTCGAGGACTGCTTTCGACGGTGTGGTGGCAGCTGCCACTTGGGGCCATACTATGACGAAGAGTTTGTAGGGTACGAGTCGCCACCCACCCACCACCACACAGACAGCCGTCAACCGAGAAGTGCCAATAATGTGCTCATCCTGATGCTCGTCATGTTGTATACTTCCATGCATGACAGGGTTCAGCGTGAAAATTTTGCTGACGCTGAGGGGAGAAATGTACGATGGTACACAAATTCTCAAAACATTGCCGCATGGACGCTAAATGCATGATTTGCGGAGGTTCTTCTCATGCGTCATGTGAAGCAAGATACCAAAAAGTTTGAATGCGCAAATTTCGGGGCAACCAGTAGTCTAGTTTTTGGGACTGCCTTTCGCGCAAACGAATCGTTGAGGGTCGTACCAGGCAGACGAACGGCAACGTTTTTCGTACCCGGAATTCCTCAAGAAGAATCTGCAAAAGATAGATACGTATTTCTCAATAAGGAAACAACAATTTTGAAAACAGAAATTTGTCAATTAGACTCTGGCTCCAAGCCCTTTTGGAAATTATCTCAAATTTAAAAAAAAAAACCTTAGAACTCAATTCGGAGGAAAACAAATTGATAATTGTGAAAATTCCTGTAGAAGTTTCGTCCAATCAGCTTGCTTTCCTTTTCTGTTCAAAATGAGCTTTCTTTTTTGAAAAAAAAAATTGAACAGAATGAATGGCTCCTTAACAACCAAAGTTCAATTTCTACCAATAAACGGTTCGGATTTCAGCATGGACACTGGACCATTTATCCAACTTTAATGTAACGAATCTGTGGAGTTGCAAAATGGTGAGTCGACAACCAGGAAGGAGCGTCCAACATAGCTCTGGTCCTCACGAGCCCCTTCCTCACGCTTTCATGGGTCTAACGATGACAAAGACCGCCAGCTAAGGGTCGCGTACTTAGCTGGTAGTGCAACCTGGGCACTGTTGTCCTTCTGATATCAGCTTGGGATTCTAGCCTTTTCCAAGTGAACCTCATCCATACAGCCGTATGATATACCACCTTTAGCACTTCCTCCGGGAGGTGGCCCATCTGACCAGGGGCTTGTAACCGTTCAGTTACAGAATTTCTAGATTTATTTTAATTTTGTGCATTTTGTAGGGTGAACTGTGGTGTTTTTTTTTTGACGTAGAAGTACGTCTTTCTTCTCTATACAGGAGTGAAATTGGAATTTCAAAACCAGGAGCGTTACGTTGGCATGAAATATTTTAAACGTTTATAACTTTGCACTGGCTTAACAGAATTTCTTGATTAGCACCTCAATCGAAAGCCAAGACATCAAAGCTTCATGTCGTTTACTTACTGAATCCCACATACCTGTCTAAATAGTTTAATAACTGTTTTAAAAGAGAACGTTGATTTCAAGCAAATCTATAAATAGGGGTGGCTAGAGAAAATTTGACGTCATTTGCTTTTCACTCTCCGATTGGCTCGCATCTCAGCAGGCGACAGATCGGCTTGCTCTGACCGGACGTGCTTTTCAAGCACAGACATCGATAGCGAAGGACGCCCCCGTTTGTCTTGCTTCGCTCAAATCAAACTGTCGAGCGAGCGAGAGAAGATGCCGTCCGAAGCTAAAGCCATCACCGCTGCCGCCGCCTAGAAGAAGAGGAAGCAGTCCACAGTAGAAATTGCGGTCGAACTGTGAACACGGTCGGGCGAGTCATTCTCGCTTTGTGGTTCACCGCTTGTTTGCATTCACCCAGCCATCGTCATCGCCGCCGCAAATTTAATCGGCCGAGAAGCTGTTGACCCGCGCTTCAAAATTTCGACTCGTGATGAAATCATCATTGGTGGTCAAGAAGCAATCCCGTTAGGAGCAAATACCAGAAGCCCCCTGAGTTTTGCTGGTCCGAGCAGTGTTTTTATCCGTAACAACACCGAAGCTAACAAAGCCATCGGTTCTTTTCAGAGCCATCAAATTTGTGGAAAAGAGTTAAAAGAGAAATATTTCCGACCTTATTTATAACTTCTAATATTCCTAAATCAATTTCACAGCTTCATACAAAATTTCATTTGTCACGAATAATTTATGACTCAACCATTTGAGATTGTACTCGCGGACGCTGCTGCAGTGCCGTCGGGGTGAATGCTCAACATTTCACAACGATTGCAAAATAGAGTGGCTTTTCCAACAGCGCCTTTTATGTTCCATATTTTATGGGAACACTTTGATTAGGAAAATTATCCCATGTGACAAAATTGCGACATGTTTAGAATGCTTTTGAAAAGACATTCTCATTGAACAATTGTAATAATTTTGGCACTCATGGATCAGAAATTTACCGTCATAATAAAGAAAACTATTAATTATCAATAGCTCGTATTGAATATTTAGGGAATGCCAATCATTCCAACAATTCATGTTCGACCAATTTCTCACGTAATAGTATTCTCCGAAATTTTCAAGTAATTCCAAGCCCAACACATTATTGGCACATACCCATTTCCCAGATTGGTCGTTCAGAAAGCGAAGCGCACAAAAGGGAGGAGCATCATCTGCTATTCCAAGGTTATAAAACATGCTGCCTTCGTTGGATTCAGTTTCATTCCATTTCCGCTTTCGAGCTGGTAAGAGCTCCTCCGAACTTGCTTAGCGAGAAGTACCTCGCTGCTAGAAGCTTGCTGAGCTGTAAATCCAGAATCTGGTTTGTGAAATCACTCAAGATCTCAAGATTGAGCTACGTTTCCAGATTTCAACTAAATCCCTGTGATCCGCTACCCTGTTTCTGTTGTGCACCCATGAATTATTCAGCTGGTTTGTCGAATAAACTGAGAACTTATTCACATCTTCTTCTTCTTGGCATAACGTCCTCACTGGAACAGAGCCTGCTTCTCAGCTTAGTGTTCTTATGACACTTCCAAAGTTATTAACTGAGAGCTTTCTTTGCCAAAGTTTCCATTTTTGCATTCGTATATCGTGTGACAGGTACGATTATACTCTATGCCAAGGGAAGTCATAAAAATTCCCATTCCGAAAAGATCCTGGACCGACCGGGAATCGAACCAAGACACCTTCAGCATGGCTTTGCTTTGTAGCCGCGGACACTAACCACTCGGCTAAGGAAGGCCCCAACTTATTCGCATGCATTTGCAACTTTTTCGATTTTCCATACAAAATGACCAACTTTGGTAAGTTAGATCTCAGTTATCATGGAAATATTTTCGAATGAAACTTTCACAGAACATCAGATGTAACTTGAATTTTAACATATATTTTTGAATAATTTTTCCAATCACAAGTTTATATGTTATAACGGTTTGACTAAACTGTAATTTTCGACGAAAAATTCAAAACTTGTTATCTTAAAATTTCATAGCCTTACACAAAAACTGTCTTCAGCAAACTTATTCATCTCGTCAAAGTCTACAACTTTGCTGAAGATACCATGAAGCTATTCCTTCAATATGTTTAGTTATGTCAATTATAAAAAATCGTCAAAAAATTCACTTTAGTCAAACCGTAACTGCTTTTCAACGTGTGATTGGAAAAATCACTCAAAAACATATGTTAAAATTTAAGTTATGTCTGATATTCTGTGAAAATTTCATTCAAATCGGTCCATAAATAACTGAGATATAGTTTATCAAAGTCGGTCATTTTGCATGAAAAATCAATAGAGTTGCCTTTTTTTTCTCAGCGAAGAATTACACCATCAACGAAAATAGCGCGAAAGCAATGACCAATCGCGTGCGAGTAGCGAACGGAGTGACGAAACAACCAAGCGAGAACCCCACCACTCGCCATCGGTGAACGGAGCTCGAGCAAATAAAACCACTGGTTGTTCTGCTCCCAGCTCATTCACAAATCGAACGGCATAATGAACGGATCAAGCAGCGGAGCAGCAAAGAAGAGCGCGTGAAAGCCACAGCAGTGTGCGAGTAGCGAACGGAACCAGAGATCAACGAAGCGAAAGCAACAACTGAAAATCATTCAGTGGACGGATTAGTAGTCAGCGCGAACCGGCGACTTGTTGGAAAGTAACGCCAGCGAAATATACACCATCTGCCTCTCCTTACCATTCATATTCTTGTACATGATGAATTCAATGAAATGGTTTGGTTTGGCGATGAAGCAAAGAGTTATTAAGGATGATTTTACTTAACAAAGAGTTGTTGATAAATATTCCAATCAATAAGAGTTGTTTTGAAAAAGTTCACTTTTATCAGAATTTTCCTCGGAAAATTTCTGCTTTACCAAAGAGTTGTTAATGAAATTCCTGCAGTAAAGGGTCGAGTTTCTCCCCACGAATATATCCAGCCAGGACCAGTCATGGAGGACAATCCATCCAGAGCATCACGGCCCCCGCTTCCAAAATTCTCGAGTACGGAAATTGGAAAATGTATTAAAATTGCGACATTAAAATCAATAAATTGTTTCTTGACCAATTGTAATGAGCAACTATTGATCTGAATTGATTTTTCTACATGTTGTCTATTGCGTTAATCTGAAAAATAGGCTATATGAAATTGATTTCTTGGCAAGGGATGTACAAGATGAGCATTATGCTGTTATTGCATCCCGACGGCACTGCAGCAGCGTTCTTGGAACATCCTCAAATTGTCGTATTGTCGATTATTCGTGATAAATCAGATATTGTATGATGCTACGAGATGAATTAAGAGATTATAGCAAGTTTTTGGTAAGCACATTAAGAAATATTACTAGCTATATTATCACGAGACGTTCTTACTAGCTCGAAAGTGTAAATGAAATGAACCGAATCCTGTTGTTGTTACAGAGGGATTTTAATCCGAAGGTCATTCGTCCCTTAAATGAACCGAATCTGTCAAAGATAGTATGTTTTACATAATTTGAATTGCAGATGATGCTCCTCCCTTTCGTATTCTTCGCCTTCTTCTGATGGACCAATCTAGGATAAGGTACATGAAGTTGATGTCTTGGTTAGGGATTTACATATCTTGGAAAATTCACATGCGCGTTCGTATGGACAGTAAAAATATCAACATTATTTTAATAGCTTACAATAAATTAAAATCACGCATGATATTCAATAGTTTTCTTTATTATGACGGTAAATTTCTGATCCATGGGTGCCAAAATTATTACAATTGTTCAATGAGAATGTCTATTCGAATGCATTCTTAAAATGTCGCAATTTTGTTACATGTGATAATTTTGCTAATCAAAGTGTTCCCACAAAATATGGAACATCAAAGACGCTGTTGGAAATGCCACTCTATTTTACAATTGTTGTGGAATGTTGAGCACTCACCCCGACGGCACTGAAGCAGAGTCCGCGAGTACAATCTCAAATGGTTGAGTCATAAATTATTCATGACAATTGAAATTTAGTATGAAGCTGTGAAATTGATTTAGGAATATAAGAAGTCATATATAAAGTCGGAAATATTTCTCTTTTAACTCTTTTCCACCAACTTGATGGCCCTGAAAAGGGCCGATGGCTTTGTTAGCTTTGATGCTCTTACAGATAAATAACACTGCGGGATGTTATCAGTTGATTGCCATGGTCAAACGGGGAATCCTCAACTCAAATGTATAAATTTGAGCAAGTTATTTGCTTATACGACGAACCGAAAGATTCGTGGCGTGGATGACGCACAATAATAACAGGTAGTGGATCACCGGGCTTAAGTTGAAATCTGATGATGGCGGCGATGACAATGGCTGGGTGAATGCAAACAAGCGGTGAAGCACAAAGCCAGAATGACTTGCCCGACCGTGTTCACAGTTCGACCGCAAATTTTCCTTTGGACTGCTTCCTCTTCTTCTTCTTCTTCTTGGCGGCGGCAGCGGTGATGACTTTGGCTTCGGACGGCATCTTCTCTCGCTCGCTCGACAGTTTGATTTGAGCGAAGCAAGACAAACGGGGAAGTCCTTCGCTATCGATGTCTGTGCCTGAGAAGCACGCCCGGTCAGAGCAAGACGATCTGTCGCCTGCTGAGATGCGATCCAAGCGGAGAATGGAAAGCAAATGACGTCAAATTTTCTCTAGCCACCCCTATTTATAGATTTGCTTGAAATCAACGTTCTCTTCTAAAACAGTTATTAAACTATTTAGACAGTTATGTGGGATTCAGTAAGTAAACGACATGACCCTTTGATGTCTTGTCTTTCAATTGAGGTGCCATTCAAGGAATTTCGTTAAACCAGAAAACAGTTATAAGAGTTCAAAATATTTCATGCCAACGTAAGGCTCTTGGTTTTGAAACTCCAATTTCACTCCTGTATAGAGAATTTTTATTTTACTTTCAAACTGTGCGGCATAATCAAATGCAAACGCATTCAGTTCCCGATGGTTAGCGCCTGTGCTTTTACTGTTCATAAGTCGCAAGGTGGAACTTTCCCCGAGGTCGTGTACGACTATGACAAAAGCCAGGATCAGCAATTGGTATATGTTGGTTTGTCGCGGGTTACTTCACTGCAAGGGCTATTTTTGACAAACTCTTCCAATTTTTTGACGTTGGATAACGTCTTACGGCAACATACTGGGGTACAATTTCGAAAAACGAAAAATCGCTCGCGTCACGAAAAGTTGTTAGATTTTGACTTTTAATAACTTACTAACGCCTGGATAGATTTTCAAGATTCTTGCACCAATCGATTGGAAATCTTTCGAATCTACTCCAACAATGAAAACTATTGATTATCATGACTAAACTATTGAAAAATTGGGAAATATCTAAGCATGTCTTATTTTTTATAGAAAAGCACATTTTTCTTGTGTATTCCTGACACAGACATCATTGCGCGATATCTTAGCCACTTTCGTCATTCAAAGGGAAACGCCCCTTTCGGTCTTCTTCTTACTTCTCTTTATTATCTCGTGTTCAGTCGAAGCCAACCAAACTCGACTTCACGCGCGCATCAGTCAATCGTTGACCAGCAACCGGAGAAGGACTCATATCGGAATAAAATTTACACGTTCGTCGCTGCTGCTGCTGTTTATTCCCAAGCTCAAAGCTGCGGGTTCCGTGTAATCGCTCATCATGGCCCTTGGCATCCAGCTAGCCCATCGAATTCGTGGAGAATGCGTCCAGAAACCTTGATAATTACCGTCGGAGGAGTGAGCAAACCATCGAATACAAGGATGGACAAGAGAGCACAAAATTACCGACCGCATTTTAATTTAATCGTTTTCGGTGATCTTTTGGTGTGTTTCTGTCTAACAATGGAATGAAAACCCAGTTTGATCGACGGTGACTACCACCAACCGTCCTTTTCAGGACGACAATTTCATTTTAAAAGAGTTGTGAGAATTTTCCACCGTGAAGAGCGACATTACTGATGATTGAATGTGATTGATTAAGATTTTGGTCAGTCATTTGCACGCAACCATAAATGGGAAATAAATTTCCCATTGTGCGCGTGCGGGGCGATCCTCGACAGTGTGTGCATGAGTCGGATAAATTGCGAACGGCACTTGAATGAAGAATTCCTCCCGGTTTGTTTCGCATTTAGAGATGATCGCATAATGCCGTTGTCGCCATCGCTACCTAAATGATACTAGAGCGATCAGTATCAACTCGTCGAACACAGAGCTAAAACTAATAAGAAACAGCTTTGTTGTCTTTCGATTTGGTAAGACATTGTCGAACGAATGGAAATACGCACACAGAAAAGACTGCTACCGCCGCCCGACCCGAACGACGGGAACCTATGTTAAACTTTGTTTGCCATTTATCTCCGTTGAAAACTAATCATCCGAAACTATAATTGATAACTAAATAAATTATTGAATCAATTGAGGCCCTGAAAAGGGCAGTTGTTTGAAATTGTGCTTCAATACAATTTCAGCACGTTCGCCACGGATACGACGAGTATCGAAAGGCTTCGGAACCCACTTAAGCAATCAATCTTAGTGGATCATGCGTGGACCTTCAAGCGGAATATTTATTTGTTGAGCAAAAGTTATCGCTCATGCTTCTTCTTCCATCGACCGCTTGAAGAGTTAATCGAACCAACCAAATAATAACACAAAATGTTCATAATAGGTCAACAATGGCAACAAATGCAACAAATAGTGTGAAAATTGATTAGAAGAGCACTTATTTTCGACCTACAAGAATTCTATGCAAATTTTCGGATTTTCATACAAAGTAGGCCAAAACCGTATCGAAAATCGGTCGAAAGTTAGTGTTGAGTCGAAAATTGGTGCTGTTCTTTCAGAAATCTTTCATAAGTTCGTGACGGTCTCAAGCCAGGAAATAGAAGATGCTAATGTTATCCAACGTCACTTTGGCGGTCGTATCTCGGAAACAACCTCTTACTTTTTAAGTTCAATCACGCCAAAGGCAGCAATTCTACCAAGAGGGTTGACTTGAGGAATGAGCTGCAGCGCTTAGGCAATCATCGATTAGTGACGCTTTGAGACGAACTGCGTGAAATACTGGATCATAGCGGCCAAGCCTGCATATTGATGAGTATCAATGTACAGAGCCTAAATGCTCATGCAATGGATATTGCTACAGACCAAAGCACTGGACCGATTCTATCGATTATCACGATCGAAGCACCCGAGCTATCAAACATCTAATCTACTGGAGGAGTTTGGCGAAACCGGCCAGAAACCGATCACCCAACCAAGCAACACAAGGAAGCAACGACCAAACAAACAAATTCAATCATCTGGCATTATTCCTGGAACACCAAACACTGGTTCTCGGAACCACAGAACGACAAATGGTTCTTTTCAGGACTACCAAAATAAGTCCAAAAAGAGTTAACTTCTGAAAACTTCATCCGATCAATAACAACACAAAACTAGTACACTTACAAATTCATACACTTGACACTTCTACGTCAACCCCGCGGTAATGTAATAGACATTACCCACCCCAAATTTTTTTATTTATTTTTTATTTATTTATTTCGTCAACCGACGTAGACTAGTACATTTTACATATACATATTTTTGTTTCATTTCTTAATACTAAAATTATGAAATTTATAAAAAATATTGAAAAAGAAAGTGTAGTGTAAGTAATGTTAATTTCATTTTGTTTTATTTTATGCGTTGCGATTTCTTATGGATTTGAAGTATGTTTTTAGATTTTGCCGAGACATGGTAAAGTCAATAGTTTCGCAATGTTGATTGTAAATGGCCATCATTTGATTTAGAGGCCCGTTTTTGGCATAATTTGTTCGATGATGATTTGTCAAGAATAAGTTACGATTTCGTAGTTGCCTAGAAGGAGCGTAGAAATTTAATTTTGATAAGATTTCTGTAGAATCAATACGTTGCGAAACGATATCATTTACAAATGAAACTCTTGTGATTTCACGTCGCTCTTTCAAAGTTTGTATGTCAATAAGCATGCAGCGTGCTTTGTAGGGTGGAAGTGGAAATGATGTCCAACCTAATTTACGAAGAGCATATAGTAGAAATTGTTTCTGTACAGATTCTAATCTTTCCTCGTGTGTGATTGAGAAAGGAGACCATACAATGCTGCAGTATTCCATGACTGATCTTACATATGCAATATATAGAGTTTTAATTGTGTATGGGTCATGAAAGTTGTAGCAGAAGCGTTTTATGAACCCTAGCATGTTATTAGCCCTGTGAATTATTGTATTGTAGTGGTCTACGAAAGAAAGCTTAGAGTCTAAGATTACTCCTAAGTCCCTTACTCTTTCACATTTTTCTACATTATGATTTCCTAATGAAATTGAAAATCGTGGTGTTGTTCTTTTTCTGCTAAATGATATTAGGTTGCATTTTTTTACATTCAGTTCTAATAGGCTTTTTTTGCACCATGTGTAGAATTTTTCTATTTCATTACGGAATACATTGATGTCTTCTTCATTTCTTATTTCCAGGTAGAGCTTCATGTCATCGGCATAAATTAACACTTTGAGTTTATTGAAAATGAAGGAAATGTCGTTTACATACATAATAAAAAGAAGAGGTCCCAAATGAGAGCCTTGAGGGACACCCGAAGTGACTTGAATTGGTTTTGATTTGTTTCCTTTGAATTTTATTATTTGTTGGCGGTCAGTTAAATACGATTCAAGCCATTTCAGCAGTCTTGGCTCGATTCCAATTTTTTTTAGTTTGAAAAGTAGCATTGGTATGTCTAGGCGATCAAATGCCTTGCTAAAGTCCGTATAAAGAGCTTCTACGTGGTTTTCATTATCCATTGCATTCAATGAATAGTCAACAAATTGAAGTAAATTTGTTGAGGTCGAGCGACCTTTAAAGAAGCCATGTTGTGTGTCAGTAATTCTATTTTTGATTTGAAGAAATAGTTTTTCGTTGACAATTGACTCGAAAAGTTTTGGAATACAAGAGATAATGGCTATACCACGATAATTACGTATGTCAGATTTTCGGCCAGATTTAAAGATAGGCACTAAAAAGGAGCTTTTCCATATTTTTGGGAAGATTCCGGATTCAAGGGATTTATTAAAAAGCCAAAACAATGGCGCTGTAAGTTCTTTTGCTAAATTTTTCATAAATATTGGTGGAATCGTGTCAGGGCCGGGACCTTTTGAAGCGTCCAAATTCATTAGAGCTTCTGAAATTTCCCGCACATTGATTTGATTCACACCAATATCTCTAGAAAATTCCGGGTAAAACGCAAAATAATTGCGATCGCGGTCTTCTTCCGAAAATGTAGTATAGATTTCTTGGAAAAAAATTGTATATAGATTGCAAATTTTTTCTGAGTTGTCACCCACATTTTCATCAAGGTGCATAACGGATGGAAAATTGTCAGATTTTAGTTTTGTTTTTACGTAATTGAAGAAGTTCTTTGGACAGGACTTTATTTCAAGTCCAGTTTTTGAATTATATTCTTCAAAAGCATCACTGATGGCAAGATTCAATTGAATGCAAATGTCCAAATATTTTGCTAGGTTTTCATCTTTCTGGTGTTTCTTATAAATTTTGTGTGCCTTCTGCTTCCGATTTTTCAGATTTTTTATGTGGTTGTTATACCATATTGGATGTTTTGTACTGAGGTTTCGCCGTATTTTTTGGAAGGAATTTCTTGTTTTATGATTTCAAGTACAATTTCATTGAATATGTATGCAGCAGTTTCGACACTTCCTTCATTGCTGATTATTTCTTGCCAATTAACACTATTTAATCTACATTTAATTTTTTCATAGTCTGCTGATTTGTATTCAAAGGCTTCCTCGTATTCATAGTCGTTGGGTCTTGCATTCTTATGGATGAATAGGGAATATTCGATTGCTGTGTGAAACGCTTCATTGTCCCCAACGACTGGGAGTAAAATACTTTCATTTTCAGAGTCCCGAATGAAATCAGCATTGCGTTGGTTAAAATCACCATAGATGTGAACTTTAACCTCTGGGGGGAGTTGAGATAAAATTTGTTCGGCACATTGTAAGAAATTTTCATACGTGCCTTTATGCGCATGGTCAGGTGGAAAATACACTGAGGCAAACAAGTGTGTTTCACCTGCTATGTGTGACTTTACCCAGACATGTTCGAATTCTTTAAAATGTTGTGTGTTGATTACTTCAGAATTAAAATCAGTTGAAAGAGCAACGAGTACTCCCCCGCCTGATTTTCTTCCGGACTCTGAAAAATTCCGGTCGCCTCTGAATACGTTGAAGCCGCTTCCAAAGACTTCTTCGCTTTTTACGCTTTCATCCCAGCTTGTTTCAGTTGCCAGAATAACCGAAAAGGATGAGCTTAAAATGTTTTTATAAATTTCCTTCATTTTTGCTGGGCTTTTCATGCGATTGAAATTTTGACAGTATATCAAGATTTCAGTCACACTCTGTCTACATTGCAAAGAAGTGTTTGGAGGCACGTCGTTTGATAAAATTATACTGTGTTCTTCCGTAGAAGTGGGCGTCCTTACTTGCGAAAATTTGACGGTGAATTCTCCCGCAATTGATGAAGTCGTTTAGTACGTTCGCTCGATAGGTACCGACGATACGCCTCCAGATCCGCTGCTGCTTCAGCTGGGCCAACTCCATATTCCTGATGAACGTCAGAAAAAATTCGAAGAAGATGATCGGGATCCGTTGGCAATCCTTCCGACGCGAGGACCATCCTAATGCTGGTTGGTGTGTTGCCATCAATGCAGATATTCGCTGGCTGGTCCTTCATGTATGCCAGAAACAGTCGGACGATCTTCATGATGTTGGGATCACGAAGTCTTGCTTTTAGGAAGCGGCCATCACCCTCAGCTGATTGTTGTGTTAAGGTGACGATGGGTGGTCGCAAGGGATCGAGTGACCAGCCAGGTGATTCAGTTAACGTTGATGATGGTGCAGTATTTGTTGTTGGCACTGTTGGCAATTGTGTGTTGTTCTGTGGTTGTGTTTGCTTTTCAACGCGGTAAGGGTTTATGGTTTCACCCTTTCTGAAATTGATTAATTTCGGAACCGTGAGAGCAGCGATTGGGTGGGCGGTGTTAGGTGGCGGACCCGCGAATTGCACTTTAGCAGTTGCTAGAAGCTGCTTGTCTGATGGTTTGATTTGGTTGTTGTTGCTTTTGTTGTTGAGGTTGGAATCCCGTTCATGTTTATTCTGTGTTGATCCTCTTTCAGCAATTTTATTTGAGTATATGGAATCATACTTAGACCAGTCTTGGAGCCAAAGTCGTTTTTTCCCGTTGTTTATAAATCGCCAACCACTATTTGGTGGTTGAGATTCAGTCGTTTGGACGGATCGTATTCTGGACATTTTTGCTCGACGTTCAGCGAAAAGTTCTTTGATGACATTATTTGCATGTTTATTGGGTGACGGCTGTGATTTCTGCTGATGTTGAATTTGTTGATGAGCCCGACTTGGTTTATGGGTTTTGGAGTTGGATTTATGGATGACCGATGAAAGAATGTCTTCGGCTAACTCTTCGGCTAATGTTTTGTCGGCTTGCGATGAGTTTTTTCCAGTACTGCTCTCGATAGTTTCGACAGCAGATGAGACAGACTTAACTTCCTCCAATATTTCCTTCGATAAGAATAAGATTTCTGCATGTTTATGTTCCGTCGTCGTTGATGCTTCTGCTATTGCTGCAAATGCAGCTGATTTGGCTAATGAGGCCAATTCATTTCTGACCTCGTCAATTATTATTGGAAGTGGGTCAGTAGTGGTTGGAGGCTCCGTTGGCGTGATTGCATTTGCTGCTACTTCTGCTGCTGAATTGACTGCCTTTTCAATAGCCAATGCAGAATCGTCAAAAAAGTTTTTAATTTTTTGTGACATTTTTGTATTTGATATGTTGATGTCGGTGATTGCTGAAGTCACGCGTGAGTCACACGACACCATGTGCTGGTCGAGTGCATTGCGTATGCTTGCGTTGTTTTTGTTGGACAAAGCCAACGATTCGTTTACTTCATTGAGCAGGTGCTCAATGCTTTCAAATAATACTGACACTAAGCTGAATTTATTTAGGTCAGCAGCAATATGCGGATTGGTGTCGTTTTGTGAGCGCGCCGCTTCAAGAAGTTTTTCTTGTTGATGAAGCAGCTTCCGCACATCGGCCTCCTTCATAAGGATGTCCTGGCAATCGGCACAAATTGGTACCATAAACGCGGTAATAATGTGCTCCCGATGTCTTTGGACTCCAATACAGGCAGCGTGGTATTTTTTGTCGCAATAAGTACACCTCCATAGAAGGTGGTCGTCGTTGACGCTGCAAGACTTCACTCCGCAAGGCATGTTTGATATATGACCACACTACACACACGGGGGTAAAACAAAAAGTTACTTCGCTACGCTCGCGTCGCGGGTAAAAAAAAAAGTTTAATTGCAATTACTGGCTAAGCACGAGAAGCGCGCAGAGCTATGTTGTCAAAAGTAGAAAATAAATATATACAATTGAAATACGGACTGACCGGTACGCGCGCGGGCCCGGGGTCAGAAGTCTAGTTGTAAAATATTTACAAGAGCGCTATGAAAGCGCGTCCGAACTCAAAGGTGGTTCGTCACAGAATGCTGATATTGTTTGTGTTTGGTAAAAATTGTTAACGTCTGTGACAAGCATAAATTGTAATTTAAATAAACTGTGGATAAAATGGGCGTTGGGTGGAAATCAACTGTGGTAGGAAATGTAGGCAACATGCAATGTAATGGACGATGTTAATGCTACCAAGGATGGAAATATGGAGTAATGATAAGGAACACAAGGAAATTATGGACTGGAGAGGACATTGAATCCGTTCATTCAGGTATGCCACATTATTCGGCCACCATAATACCAGTGCCCTAATTCCTGTATGCCTTCAACAGGACCTTTTGTTAGTGCCTTTTGGTATTGAGCGATTAACACGCCATCCTCATTGTCCACACGATTCGGCGTAGATCGGGTATCCTAACCGCAAAAGAATATTCTTAGGTCTCGTTTTTACCGACCGTATGAGAGATCCTCGGGCCGTTGAGCCCTAAACATAAAGGAGGGCCCTTCTCTGCGTGGCCAATACGGTCTAGTCCGTGGTCCGTCGATTCCGACAAGGAAGGAAGACGCCGTTAGCCAAGCCTAGGTCACGTAAGTGGCCGATTCACAGTGGAAACGCCATTCCACTTGTCCACCGTCACCAGAGCCGATCCTCAGCAACTGACGCCATTGCCATCAGCAGTCATCAGCGAGCGCTCGCCATCGCATCGGTACGTACCCATCGATCCTGAACCGCCCTAAAACCACAATAGCCCAATAGACACTCCACAACAGTTTTTCAATAAATAAGATCTTTTTCCTCCAAACACACACACTTCTCAATGGACCAATGCACGAGTTCACTAATTTGACGTTTGAGCGGTGCCGAATTCACTCGTTGCCATGATCACGTAAATAACACGGCACCGCTCAAACGTCAGATAGTGAACTCGTGCATCGGTCCATAGCCAAAGAAAGACCATAGTTCCCGCACACTTAGATCCGCGTAGCCCCTCCGAATTACCCAGTAGCATGCCGGCCCTGCGACACAGTTCAGGGGTCTCATGCTACTGAGCTAGATACCCGGGAGTCTTGGTTCTGCCGTGAGCCTATGGACCGATGCACGAGTTCACTATCTGACGTTTGAGCGGTGCCGTGTTATTTACGTGACCATGGCAACAAGTGAATTCGGCACCGTTCAAACGTCAAATTCGTGAACTCGTGCACAGGTCCATAGAGCTGCATCAGCGTAAGTCTCAGTTAGTCTCAGGCTCAAGCATGGCCTACCTAGGATGTGGCGGGGGTTCATCTGTGGGCTCTGATGAATCTCTATAAAAAACCACAGATCTTCAAGTAGCTCTGGACAAGCAACCTGGTACTGCTTCAAAGTACCTTAGCCCTCTGGAGTGCCAACCAGCACATCAGGATGGATGCCAGTAAAATTCTGATTATGATATACTGGTCACAGCGCAGAACAACGGACAGGACACGGATTACGGATTACAAACTACATTGCGACACCGAGCTGACAGTCGTGTTATTCTATTCTCCGAGTAAGGATCGGTGATACCAGCTTGAAACGGCGAGTAGGCTAATAGTGCGATTGCCCCCGCCCCGGAAAAATCTTGGCAGGCTTCTGGGTACGTTCGGAACCCGTCCATCTTAAGTGATGAGTACTAGGCTCGGATTAACAAACCTCGATCTACGCCGATCCGGCGCTGAAAACTATTCTCATCGTGTCAACCACCCAAGTAACCACAAGCATTATAACATTGCACGTATTCTATTGCATATCAACAACATTGATGTAACATTGCTTTTATTCGACATACTTCAAGAGCTGTCAAGCAATAAAGCATTAATTCTACATTAGAAATGTATCAATGCACTAATATCTCTTTATAAATTGCACTGCTGCACTAATGTTACTTTATGAATTGCTTCATTGCTTTATCGTCGTGTTTGCATTAGTGCAACTGTAAAAGGGCCCTTTTCCACTTTTAAACTACTTTAATGGTAGGCTTACGGCAATGCAGCTGCATTATATATGCAATGATATAATGCTCCATGGTTACTTGGGCATTGCATGGCCTCCCTGCTTGCATGTATAACCATGGGATCATGGAAGGCGACTATGAACGGCGGGAAATGATAGCGGCTCAGAGAAGGGACCCTGAAGAATGGAAGAGAGTCTAATTGAAATCGAAGAAGGTGCGGCTAACCCTTTCGCCATAGGTGTCTTAGTAAGATTACCACCATCGCAGCTAGGGCAACAGCAGCGAGTCAGGAGGAACAGCAGCAGCAGCTTCAACAGCAGCAGCAGCAACAGCTTCAGCAGCAGTAACAGGCTCAGGTCAGTACATGGTCGAAAATACCAAAGCAACCAAGAGTTGTAGCAGCTAAGAAATTGGTGGACGAATTGCACGAGTTCGTCGATAAAAGAAGCAATTTGCACAAATACATCAAGGCTTTGGTGTTGAAGATCCAAGAAACCCTTGCACTAGCTGTCAAGGAATGGATGGCCGTTGCACAGAAAGCGGAATTGACTGAGACGGAGTTGTCGGTGGCCAAGACTGCTTTTGAAATAAGGCAAGCGCCGACTCAACAAACGGCGATGCCAATCACTTTTGCGAGGGAAACTAACGCAAAGAGGGAAAAATCCCAGAGGACGAAGAGCGTGTCCTTCACGCTGAAGAGGCCAAGAGCATCACCAGGAGATGGAAGACCGGGTGGTTCCAAGAAGCACAAGAACGCTCCCGTCAACGAGTCAGGCCCAGCGAACGCAGCAACCAACAAGGAAGGCAACAATACCCCATGGGAAAAACGTCAAGGGAATAAATCGAAAGACGAAAACAAAGAGCAAGTCCGAAAAACAAAAGCTCTTCAAGGGTCGAAAGAGAGACGTGGCGCTTAAAGTCAAGGCAACAATGACCCGGAGCTCGAACAGCCAGTTGCAGGCGGAAGATACTCGATGGCCAGCAGCTCTTCCTACAGAGGAAACCACAGAGGAAGCCATAGGTAATACGGTAGAAGTGAGAGCCATGTGTCCGGACGCGGTCCTTGAATACAAGAAGTTGGATGCAATTTCTACGGACGAAGATGTAAGGGTTGCCATTAAGGAGCAGTGCAAGCTAGGAGAAGTACAGAGGCAGATCCGCATAAGGAAGGGGCCAACCGGAATGCTAATGGCATCAATTAGGCTTCCGATTGAAGCGGCCATCAAGGCACTAAAAAGGGAGAAGATAAAAGTATGGTCGGTATGCCCACTGAGTATCTCTCACAAACCGGATGCATGCTATAGATGCCACGAGTACAACCATCTTGCTAGTTCTGCAAAGGGCCTGACAGAGGTAATTTGTGCAGAATGTGCGGAGAAGAAGGCCACAAGGCGCAAGCCTGCCGGAAGCCTCCAAAGTGTGTGATCTGTGCTAACGGAGAGAATAACAACCACGTTTCTGGAGGGCTGCGATGCCCGGCCTTCATAAAGGCGACTGCTACCAAACCACGGTGGAGGTAATACAAATTAACCTCAACCACTGTGACACAGCACAACACTTGCTGAGGCAATCTGTGGCGGAGTACAAGTGCAATGTGGCTATCATACCGGAGCCATACCGTGTCCCGGTCGGCGATGGAAACTGGATAGCAGACAACGTGAAATCAAGAAGTGGCACATCGTGCAGATGAAGGCTTTGTTATAGCCAAAAACAACGGAGTCTTCTTCTGTAGCTGATACTCATCCCCGCGATGATCTATTGACCAGTTCAACGAGATGCTCGATGAGCAGACAGACTCACAGACCGTAGATCAGTCGTCATAGCAGGCGAATTCAACGCGTGGGCCATATAATAGGACAGTCGCTTCACCAACTCAAGAAGGAGCTGTCTACTGGAGGCCTTAGCAAGGCTTAACCTAGGTGTTGCCAACAATGGTACCACCAGCACATACCGTCGGGATGGCCGAGAGTCAATTATTGACATAACTTTCTGTAGCCCTGGGCTGTCAGGATGTTTGAACTGGCGAGTGAGTGAGGAGTATACGCACAGTGACCACCAAGCGCTTCGGTACAATATTGGTAGTAGACGGCAGTTAGAAACGCTCAAAGGAGTGGAGGTGGAAAACGTCGCAGTTTGACAAGGAGGTGGTCGTTGAGGCGTTGAGGTTGGAGCGCAATGCTCAGCACTTTACTGCGAATGAGTTGACAGCGGCATTAGCACGATCGTGCAATGCAACCATGTCGAGGGAAGGTAAACCGAGACATAGTCGCCGCCCAGCCTACTGGTGAAACTCGACGATAGCCGCTCTGCGTGCAAGCTGCTTTCGAGCTAGGAGAAGGATCCCAAGTAACCAGTAAGCACGATAATGCGGCACGGTAACAGCATTATATGCGCATATAGGGTAATCATTTTATGCATGTCAGTTTTATATACGCATATAATGCTATTATAATGCCAGAAAAGGCGAAATAGCGTGCCATTATAGTGCCAAGATATAACCGTGCTTCTCTGCACCACTAATGCTGATATAAGACCACGTGAGAAACGTCAGTTGTTTTCGCCAGGTTTTTAAGGCGAATATTTTGTGCTTTCGCGTACGCAGCCAGAGAACTTTCGCGTATGCGGCCAAGCAACTGGTACACGAGGTAAATAAATGAATGAATGAAAACGGAAACCTCGAATAGTATGCAAAAAATATAATAAAATGATACAGATAATACTTCTCCGTATTAGACATATTCGTTTTGGTAGTTTTCCTACTTTTGAGGACTTGCAATTGCCACATTTTGATCCTCGTTTTATGATGATGAAATTCCTCATTTTGCGTCTCGAACCTGCGACACCCGTATTGTTGAGTTGTTGTCCTGCTCCTTTGCTCCTACGGCCACATAAGATGAATAGTATTGAAAAGAAAAGTGACCAATTTAAACCATCACTTTTCCCCGTCATAAAACCTGCAATTGTAGTAGTGAGAAGATTTATGTTTGACTCCCTCATGCAAACACAAAGCACGTGGTATATCTGTCAAAACACTGGATGGCATTTAAACATGCCCTGTATTCGAATATAAAGCCAATATAGTGCTTATTTAATGCCTGTATGCATCAGGCTTAGAAGCATTAATGATGCTGTAATAGGGTTTCTATGCAGCGGAAGGTCTGTTATAAGGTGTGTAAGCATTTGTGGTGCTATTATAATGCATGTACGCATCTATGATGCTGATTAAGGGCTAATTATTAGTGCTTATGGTTACTTGGGGATGCAGAGAGCCCGCAACGCAACGGAAAGAGCAGATCGAAGGCCAGCGTACAAGGCGACAAAAACCGCTCTCAACAGAGGTCTGGAGAAGCTGTGTCGCATCGCCATTTCAAACCCGTGGGGTTACGCCTACAGAGTTGCAATAGCGAAGTTGAGAGGCCCAGCAGTAGGTAGATCCACCGTTGATGCCATCCAAACGGTCGTGGAAGCTATGGAGACGGCGCGTGTGGGTAGCACAGCAGACGAATAGGAACCGCTCCCGGCTGAACACTACGTTCAGACTGATGGCCATGTGTGTGTCGAGTACGTATCGCACGATATCATCGGAGGCAGTCTGCGGGATTAATCTCTATAAGCCTTCAACTCGAAGAGGACAGCGAGTGCCACAGCGTCTGAGGCACGCGGGGAATCCGGAAAAGAGCCAGAGATGAAACCATGAGGAAATGGCAACAGCAGCGGGATAGCGCTGAGAACGGTAGATGGACCTATCGACTACTTCCGTGCCTGTCGATGTGGGTGAACAGAAAACACGGAGAAGTGAATTTCCACTTGACGCAGTTTTTGTCTGGTCATGGCTGCCTCAAGGAATTCCTGAATAGGTTTGGACACGCAAGGTCGCCGTTATGCATCAGGTGCGGCGATGTTGAGGAAACCCCTGAGCACGTGGTCTTCGAATGTCCGTGCTTCGAGCATGAGCGAGTCGAGATGAGATCCGTCGTCGGCAATGACGTTAATGTGCACAATATTGTCCAACGAATGTGTGCTGACGAAGAAAAATCGAACGAGGTAAACAGGACATTCGTCCAGCTGATGTCTCTGTTACAACGAAGATGGCGAGAGGAGAAACGGAATTTAACGCAGCGGACAGCACATGGCTCTGAGTCGTTGGGGCAGCCAGAATCATCAGACCGTCCTACTCGACATGTCAGTCTGTTGAAGCGAGCATATAAAAAAGACAAACGGCCGCGACCGGAGTAGGCTACATCCTCCGCCGGGGACTCGCCCGAGTAGAGTGGACGTAGCGTAGTATCGGTAATAAGTCGTCGAGGCGCCTGCAAACCGGAGGTCATCCTCCAACTGGAGTTGTAGGACCGACGTCGGCACTTACCGACCAACATCGCATCGGAGTAGGCTATGTCCTTCCGCCGTGGACTAGCCGAGTAGATCACGAAACAGCAACGGCAAATGGTCGTCGGGCGCCTGTAAATGGGGAATGGCTCATGGGCGAAAGTGGGTTTAGTCGGTAGTGGATTCCGAGTCCGACACTCTGGCGCACGATGGACGAATTCGATGTAACTAGGCTCCATATCAAACGTGATCGCTGGGGTAGTTTGTAAATGCAATTTACCACCTAAAATAAAAAATAAAGCATGTTAGGAATCTGATTCGTTCCAACAAATTTGGAGTTTATTCAACTGGTCTTGCTCTTCTAGACATAGGGAAATTATTCGTCAGTATTTGGCATGAAAGTTTGATTGTAAAATGAAAAAAAAAACTTTTTTTTCCAGCACACATTAGAATAATTCAAAATTATATGTTAAATCGTACACTTCAGGTTAATTATCAGTAATCCAAGTCTGCAAGACTTCGTGGGTAACAATGTTGTACAACGTTACAATCTTACAGGATTTTGTTTTATTCAATGGAATAACATCTTGTTCGAGTTATTTATGAACCACACCATCCAAATCCTGGTTTCAGCGTCTCTGTATGATGGTACAACCCTTACAAGTTCTGCCAGCAACCCCCCAGTCCGCACAATATTTAGGTTGGGTGCTGCCTGACACTGAATTGTGGGTAGGGGTTCCTGGGGTAATATGCACCACTTAAGGAAAATGTGCCGAAATGAACACTAAACAACATGTATGTAGTGTTTTAATACACGAAGCTAGTTGGTTTGGGTTCACCCTACATGGTGTTGAGCGAATTTTCGTCCTAATTACATTAGATTGTTGGAAAATTGAACTTTTTTCAAACACTACTTTTGCGTGAATTAAGATTGATGCGGGGCACGATGCACCGCTTTTTGGGGCAGTACGCACCACAACATTGAGGCAAGACGCACCTAAACAAAGGGGCATGATGCACCACAACAATGAGGCAAGATGCACCATCGTGCTTAAAACCTAATCTTATTTATCATAGAAACACGAGTTTTGGGTGATTTTCGTCTACAAGATAATACAATTGTGCATAAATACGTTAGTAAAGACTTCAAATGACCTAACTTTTATGATTGTTGTTTATTTTGGAATGGATCGCTCTGCCCCGACCAATGGAGTGCATGTTGCCCCAACCGGGTGCTTAACAGAAACTGTTATGGAAAATAGAAATCGTTGTGATATTTCGCCAAATAATCTTACCAACAGCTAACCCAGTATATAATCATCTGTTTAATGATTAAAGGTTGTACAGATCTCAACCCATAGCTTTCAAAACAACAAGTGAAATGATCGGAAAGGTTACATCAGAATTGTGCTTTTCGAATTTATTGTTCTATCTCCCTGTTAAGTTTTTCAAAATGCATGAAATTCTCAGGGTGTCAACAATTTGCAAAGTTTCATCAATCCACATAGTGTTTTTCTCTCAAAACTCGTTAATTTTAGAGAAATTAACAAGGTGCGTTTTGCCCCGGCAGTGCATATTACCCCAGGAGCCCCTATGGGTAAAATAGGTCAATGTAACGTTGTGGCCCGCCATTCGCTCGGAGCATTGTCCTTCATCTCAGCTGCAGCAACAAGTTTATTCTCCCAGCCGGAGTTCTCTCCCGCTAAACCAGTTTTGGGACATGGGGATGAGTTCCCACCGCCAATCAAGCTCTCATGTGCCGTAAATTGAGATTCAAAATCCCCCCAGCCGCCTTTACGGTTTTGAGTTTGTCCCACATGGCGCATCCCTCTCTTGTAGTATTCTGACCTTGATCGCTTAATTTTAGTCGGAAATCACCGGTGCTGCAGCTGTGCCATGCCATTAGGATTCGTTGTACAAGTCATTCCTGTCGAACGTCATCATTCGCTGCTCTACACTCTACACAATTATTGAGTTACCCCAAGCCTAGCAACCCATTTTCCACATCTTTTGTGATACAGTCACTCATTCTATATCACGGTTTTCACGACTTGAATTTATTGCAATTTTAGGGAAAACTTTCCGTTTTACGGTTCAATGAAAAGCTACCGCAGCTGTCACATCACTGATTTGCACTGGTAAATCATCAGTAGGCTTCAATGATACCTTGGATACCGTCTTGATGATTGCTGTTTGTTGCTATTTTGCATAGCGTTTTCTCTTTCAAGCATACTATGATTGAATTGTTTGCTTCAATGATAGAATGATTTCGAAGCCTGCGGTAGAACTTTGACAGCTGCGGTAGAACTCTGCGGCTACCGCAAACCGGAAAATTTTCTTAACAACCGTAATATTGCTGACATCACTAAAGTTGCTAGTTAAACTGTTTTTCTACGCCTACTTGTCCCATGTTCTATGTAAAAGATACGTCGTGGCATAAATATGCGTAGAACGGCAGTATAATAAATTAAGCTATATTTGATAAATAAAAAAAATAATTTCTTTATTAGTATCATTTCAAATAGAATTGTGGCAATAGAAGATTGCAACGATTTTAATCGAAAATGTACTATGTAAAGTATTATGTTCTATGTGAAAGTATTGTATAATATTGGTTCCATAATGCTGCCTCGAGGAACACCAGCTCTAACATGCAGGGTTGGAAAAAGTTCTGAAATTCACACTACAGTAGGCAAGCGCAGCAAATCACAGTCAACGGAGCCAGTGAAACTCACGCTGCTGTAGACAAAATGCCTTGAAAATAGTAAAACACCTGTTGCTAAGGGCAACCCAAAACTACTGTAGAAAAATGTTCTATTTCCCTCTGCATTTCTCGCATAGAGGTCCATAATCAAACTGCCACGAATATTAACGCACGATCAATATTACACAAGTCGATTTCCTCAGAATGAAAACGTATCGATGTCTGTATGACGTTATTGAGCTTTCGGTTAACGTCATTACAACAGAGAAGTGGTTGCTCAACAGCAGTTCTGTGACACTACTGATTTAGAAAATTCATATACCCAACATTAGACTGGCCCTTAAACAAAAAAGTTGTAAAACTTAACGGGGCACCCCCTAGATATGAACCTTAGGGTAAGAAAAACGCTCTCACAAAATTTCAACTCAATTGGTTGCTCCACCAGCTGGCGCAATCGTTATGAAGTTTGTATGGGATATTCGTCTCAAATATATTGAAAATTGACTTTATGTCACTGCTTCGTTCCGTATACTAATTTTTCGCGTTCAAATAAGCCCAGAATGACAAATACACTAGTTGATACCCTAATGAACATAATTGCAGAAGGTTGTATCTGGATTTAATCTCATTTTCATTACTCTTTCAGTTGTTGAAAGTTAGGCTTAGATCAGCACTCCGGACAGTCACTTATATGCATGCGACATGTGCCTCAGCTCGCCCAGCGTCATAGGTGGCTATGATGTGCTTAGTGATAACCTCCAAGCTATGTTGAAGAAATACAAGCAGTATTGCATGATATACTTCAGATGGTTAAAACACCAACTTTATTAATTTTGATCGTGGTACAATCTTCTACAATATTCTTCGCTATTATATCAAGTAGTGTTTTTGACAATCTGAGTCCAATTGAACGCGATCATCAATTTTCCTGAACCAAACAGTAGATGATGTGCTGTTGCTCATATGTTTGAGCTAAAAATCCCATACTAACTTCAATTCAAATGCGCCAGCTCATGGAACGACCAAATGAGCTGAATTTTTCAGAAAGGCTTCCTCTAACCCCAAGAAATAATCCTGGGGGGTGCCCCGTGGAATCATACAACTTTATTTTTCTCCCATACTGAGCTGGGCCAGTCTACCCAACATAGGCTACTTGATGAGATTCACAATTTTGAACTACTGTATTAGAAGAGTCACGTGATTGTCGCAAAAACTCAAGCCTACTACTGTTACCATTCTCAACTCTGCTAACATGAAGTCTTTCAAACTTGAAGTTCTGATATTTAAACTGAAGTGTACGAATTGACGGGTAATTTTGGAATATTCTAACAATTTTTCCTGGAAAATTAAGGTTCTTTAATTTTACAATCAAGCCGTCATGCCAAACACTGTCGAATGCTTCTTTAAGGACTAGAAACGTAAACCCAGTTGAATATATTCAATAACAAATCAAACTTGTTACACGTAAAAGTTGTCAATGCCGTATTTCAATACCTATCGACCGCCCTATAACGAACTTCACTGTATTCGGCCATACGATGGAAAAGCTTTCATCCTTTGTGTGGCAATCCGGTTTGATTGTGGTTTTTCCTTCTGGGTTGGCTGGAAAACCCGCCTGTCAACTCTCCCAAAATTTATCACAAGGAAATTAATCATTAAAATCGATCCCATCTCGTTTGTCGTTCCGGGACGGAGAACGACAATGGCTTCAAACTGGCACTGGGAAAGGGAAACAGTCTTTTGGGACTCTTTGGAAAGTGTCATTAAACTTTGCGCTGGCTTGATTAACTTTTTCAAAACGGTACTAAGATACCATATTCGTTTGAAACTTTCGTTTTACATCAAAGCCCACTGAACGGAAGATCTTATATGATAGCATATGAGCACATATAAACAGACGTAACACTCATGAAATTTCCATCGACCATGATTTAACCCTTTTCTTGCCACGGCTTGTTTGACATTTTAACGAAAAAAGGCGTTTCTCGAAAGAGTGCTTTAACAAAATTTGTTGCCATTCTTCTAATAAAACTGTTATCGGATTACGTTTCTCTGATAGATCCACATAATTTCTTAAATGTTTTAAATTTCAATGATCGTTCCTTGAATGGTAAAGAGGACGAGCAGTTAAATTTTCTAACAGTGAATAACATACCTATAGCAGTTATTAGGCTGATACAAATATTTATTTTCTTTTATGTCAAACCCCCCCCCCCCCCCCGTGGTTTTTTTTTAGAGTAAAAACCACGTAAAATAATGATCCAGATGACGATTGGAAAAAGTTTAACAACCATCGTTAAAAATAAAAATTCGAAAAAATAACTTTTTTTTCAGTTTTTTTTTTTTTGTTCCTTATTTATTTTTATCCCCCCCCCCCCTCGTACCTTCCAAGTGGTCTCGGACATAAAAGAAAATTAATATTTGTATCAGCCTTATTGAAACTTATTTAAAACCTGGATCCAAATTTTAAAAAATCCAAACTTTTTTGTTTGTCGTAATGACTGACTTGATGGGGCATGTGGGAGAGTTGCAATCATCATTCATCAACTTTTTTCGTCGTTTAAACCTAAATTTTTTGAAACTTTGTGAGTTTCTGTTGAAACACAACTTGGTAAGTTTTCTCATTGCTGTCAATTTGCCTTTTCAATGCACTGGGCATCAAGTTAATGTGCTTCGAAATGACTCGCGGCAATGGATTCGCAATAAGTCAATATGTTTTGTTATTGTTGACATTGATGCAAAACATTGTGAATAATTCGTAAAGTAATTCCAACGGCAGAATTTTATTTGATGAGTGCTATTCAGGATATTTTTTAACTCAATACCCTGATAGCCTTGCTTTTTTCCTCTCTTAGAAACCCCTGGTGATGATGGAATTTTCTACAACCTCGTCAAGAAACTTCCAGACCAGAGAGTTGCTTATCATTCTTGGTTGATATACTTAACAAATGTTTTCAGTTGTTATATTTTCCTGACAAATGGAAAAATTCCAAGTTTGTATAAATTTGAAAACCGGACAAAAATCCTGCAGAAGCTTTCAGCTACCGTCCAATCAGCTTGCTTTTCTCCATCACAAAACTTTTTTGAAAAGGTCATTTTGAACAGTATGATGGTCCGCATCAACGATAATGCAATTTTTGCCAATTAACAGTTCGGATTTCGACATGGTCCTACGACCACTCATCATTTTCACGTTTAACAAATTTGATTCGTAGTAGATTGAAAAAAAATGGATATTTTTTCTTCATACTTGCAAAAATGGAAGATATCTCCTAATGCTTCCAAAACTCAACTAATAAAATTCCCACTTAAACCAATAGCTTTCTATTTGAAGCTTTCAAGTAGACATATTATTACAATGAGATGGGTTCCAATAAATTGGTCAGATGAAGTATCTAGGGCTCTAGATAAGAATTCAATTCTTAAATACCACATTGAAGCCAATCAACCAAATGTAACAAATATGTAAAATGTTTTTATCCCCTTATTAATAGAAAATCGAAACTTTATCTTAAGAACAAGCTTTTGATCCTCAAACAATTTTTTAGATCGGTCATTTTGTATGCTGTACCAATATGGGCTAGCTGATGTAGTACCAGTAAGAAAGCTCTGCAGAGGATTCAAAATAAAATTTTGAAAATGATTCGAAGCTCCCTCCCTGGTATAGTAATGAGTTACATAGAATATCCAATTTTGAAACATTGACACAAATGTCAAATAAAAAAATTAATAATTTCAGGCAAAAATCGTTACAATCTTCTATTGCCACAATTTATGCGTTATATATTTAGGTTAAGTTATAATAAGTAAATTAAAAACGTGTTTTTTTCTCGTATAAGCAGGTGAAACTCACCTGTAAAAAAATCTGAACTGCTACGGCAAATGAAATGTAATATGTTGTTAACAAAATGCTAATAAAATCTTAAATTTGTTTTACCAAATTAGGATGATAGTTGTAGCCTACGGCTGCTCAGAAGGAATAAGGCTAGGAGATTTAGCTGAGCACAGGGTCGTTTACTGTAATTAACAACGATTCAAACACTGCAACCCCAGTCACTTACCTTGCAGAAGCATCAGTGCTGGAATTGCATAGCGGAAAGGGAAGCCAACCGGTTTATCTGACCAAGGCGGACAAAACTCATGAAGTGGTCGGATTCCAAGGAAGACTAACCAAAGCCGAGGCTTGGATACCCCTTTCAGGTACGGAATCGATCCAAAAGAAGAGAAGGTGTATATAACCTGAGGGAGTGCGTCCTTAAAATGACGTAACTATCGAAATTTAGCTTAACATAGTTTTATTCGCCCACTGGGCATTTTTCAATAGAGAGAGAGACGTAATGGTGTACTTGCGTGTTACATGGCTGGTTGTTGGCGGCAGGATGGCAGATGGCAGCGGACTGGTAGATGGCGGCGGGATGGCAGATGGCTACGAACTACGTTGGCTAGCATTGGTGGCATCATGATCGGCGGAAAAGTAGGCTTGGTACGCGGCAATCACTACACGTGTTCACTGTAGGTCCGGTCGGAACGTTCCGGGGCCCTGGACGACGTTGCGGGTTCTACCACGGAGCGTTCACCTTGGCTTCACCTTCACTGTGGTTCGACCGGTTTAGCTATGGCCTACCGGCGCGGTCTTCTGACGGAGTCAAACGGATGTGTGGTTGGTGGCTGAACTTTACGACGCTGTTGGGAAAGCTAGGCACCTCCAACGGATTTTTCCGGGCGGAAATGCTCGTCACGGGACTCAATAGGGCCTTCGAGTGGTGTTGCCAGTATAGAGGCCAGCCCTGGACCGGGCTACGTGTCCGATTTGTCCGTGGACCGGATAGTCGGCCCCCAGAAGGCGTATGCGTGGCTTTGGCTTGCCCTGGAAACGCTGAGGAGTCATGAGAACGAAACTGGGCCTTCCGGGAATCGCCCGTGGCCACAAAAAAGAAAGAAAAGGCTCGGAGAGCAATCACGAGCCTATCACCAGCATTAACACCATGTCTCTCTCTTTTATCAACTAACACCGCCATCTTGGCTCATACAATTACCTTTTCTTAACAATAGCACTTCACAATAGGTTCAATAGCTTCAATAACTTTTTGTTAATCTAACTACCTATTGAAAGAAAACACAATCAAATTATATACACCACTTGAGATAAATAAATTACAATTACTTTTAAACTATGTCCTTAAACGGCGCGCACTACTAAGCACTTGGGTAGTCGAATGCAAATGAGACCCGACCAATGTTCTTCGAATCGTTTTATGCTAGCTTTGATCAGATAAATCTTCGTGAAGAGCCGAAGTTTGACAACATGTCCCTTCTCAATGGACCAATGCACGAGTTTATTAATTTGACGTTTGAGCGGTGCCGAATTCACTTGTTTCCATGGTCACATAAATAACACGGCACCGCTCAAACGTCAACGAGTGAACGCGTGCATTGATCCATAGTTGGCAGCCCTTCTATGCTGGGGGTTCACTGATTAGGTCAACTTCGTATATAACGGGTTGTTGTCCTAGCTCAACCACAGTGGGTACAGCTAGGTTTTCCTCACCAGTAAGGCTGTCCGAATACCATGTGAAGGCGGGGAGCGGGTTTTAGGTGCTTACTGGTGGGTACGGTTTTAGGAAAGGAAAACTTGTGGCGGAGCCTACAAGCAACAAATTGGGACCAACGGTTACATAGTATTGTCTAATAACACAGAACACCTAGATATAAGAAATGAATGTTATGTTTGAAATGATACTAATAAAGAAATAAAAAAATAAATAAAACGGATTCAAAATAAAATTTTGAAAATAATTTTGAAGTTCTCTCCCTGGTATAGAACTAATGAGTTATTTACATAGAAAATCTAATGTTGAACATTAGAACAAATGTTAAATAAAATTTTTAATAATTTTAGACAAAAATCGTAGCAATCTTATATTGCCATGAGAAATGCGTTATAGATCTAGGTTAAGTTAAGTTAATTGAAAGCACTTTGTTTTCTCTTATAAGCAAGTGAAATCAACTTATCTGTCAAAACTCTGAACTGCTACGGCAAATGAAATGTAACACATGCATAAAAATTGTGCGGTACAAAATTACCATCAGTATCAATAGTGTTATGGAATGGGCCAGTTAATTGGTCTGAAATGCCATGATTGTTTTAAGAATTGGCGTAGTCAGCTAAAATAGTTATTTTCATTACACAATTTTTTCCCGTTTGAATGCTTCATTTAGTTCTACAAAAATTAGAATGATTCAGTCGACTCTCTACATCTCGATATCACTCCCTATGTCGATGATTGCTTCGGTTCCTTCATTCTGAATACGATTTCTTTGTCCATATCTCGATATTTTCCTTATATCGATATCTCCAAATCTCAATGTGTTCCTGATGATTACATGTTCCCAAGTTACTAGACCAAATTTAAGTTATTCAGAACAATTTGGATACTCGAAATAAAGTTTGTTTATTTATTGTTTTCCTAGTAACGGAGTGATTTTCAATCTAGTGTTCATTAAATTAATGTTCAATGTCTCTATCCCTCCCTATCTCGATTGTCCCTTCAATATAAAGATGTGAAGAGGCGACTGTAGTGTTTTTTAACACAGAAAATCTAGATATAAGAAACCAATTTTATATTTTAGAATGATTCTAATAAATTCAGATCGGACTCGATTATCCGGAATTTGTTTTTTGATATTCTTATTTTTCAGTTTTTATGCATAAATTTGAAATAATTTGGTACTACAATATACAATATTGATGGTTTTGCAGTTTTTGACGTAGGTAAGAGAAGTGAGGTTTGGAAAAGGGGTTTTTTGTGTATGCTGGGCAAATATTTGCGTTTCTTCTCAAGACCCCAAATATTCTAAGAATTAATTTCTGGCTACGCTACTGCATCATATAAATATAACATCAGAAAAAGATAATATTAAAGTTCTTTTATCGCTAATTTTAATTTTTCCTTTAGTGATTCGATTATCCGGAATGAAAAAAATCGATATTCCGGATAATCGAGTCCGACCTGTAATTATAAAAGAAAACTATATAAAAAAAATCTCGAGGTTCTGTTAAGCTGAAAGTTTAATGGGTTGTGCACAACATACATAGAATTATAGTGATTCATTTTCACATTGATAAATGGAGTTAGTACCTTAAGTTCTTAAGTTCCTCTTCAAACGGATTGGACGATTGTAATGAGTGATGAATTCCCGTACCATAGGCCGAAAAAGTATGAAATCTAACTTCTAAGATTGCACTAATATTTCAAAGGCACAAATCTCGCGAAGGAAGCGTCCCACAACAGTGCACTTTTTATTTTGACTTTGTGCACTAGCAGAAAGCTTAAAATAAGAAGATCAGGAATGTTTGCCTACTATTTCTTCAGTTTTGTGCCTTTGAAAACGTGAGTAAGGACACAAGTCGGCCATTGTTACGGCCATTTTTGACTCCGAGATGTTTCACCTTAATAGGAAAAAATGTGTTCTATTTTCCACTTATTCGTTTAATTACAGGCCAAGGGGTGGATCTCTCCTGATGCATCTGATATTTCGAAAAAATTGGATGCATTCAGATGCATTTAAGGCTCAAGATTCCATCATTAAATCATTAGCAATGAAGAATAATTAAAAACCAGTTTTTTTCGTTCAAATTTAAAGCAATCCTCATAAAAATCTATCGTTGCATTTCATGTAGCAAGTGCAATGCAGTGATAGATTTTCTTGAGCATTGCTTTGTTTTTCAGCAAAAAAAAAACTGGGTTTGAAAATATGTTAAACGATGATGGATGCCCACTTTTAGCAAATTTACAAATCATGGCTGTAGTGGATAAAGGTTCTATGATAAATAATGAGAAAAAAATAACGAGTTTGACACACCAATAGTTTATCATCCAATAGAAACTTACTATAATATTCAGAAAAAATATTGTCACGACAAACGCATGATGAAATAGTTTATTAATATCTCAAGAAACTAAATGAAATCAACCTGACTAGCTGGTTTTTGAGCGTGTCTGACAAAATAACTAGAGATCATAATTTGTTATTACGATAAGGAATTGGGAAACGAAACCAGGTTGCGTGTGAGAGATCGTTGTTTGAACCATCTTTCCCGAGAGGGTAGAGAACAGGACTAGTGGCGAAGAGGTGATGGGGGATGAATGTTTCTGGTTAAAGAGCAGACAGCATAGAGGATATGCTTTGTAGAAGCGTGAGAGTGAATGTGTGAGAAGATGAAATGACGAGTTGTTGCTTCGGAAAGTGAAATGAAAACTTCGCGTTAGCTTCGGAGATAACTTCGACAAAAGCACGTATAAAAGAGTTTGTTCTTAGGTCGGACTTTCGGAGAAACGAACGAATTGAACGATTCCACGAAGTTGCTTGCAGCTAATCCTTTAGCGTAGGGTCGTGGTAGCTGCTGTAAGTAGAGATGATCATTCTTTTGGATAATGTTACCTCGATAGGACGTTTTTTTCCGATCGGTGGTTGTTTCGCGGCGGATTTATTTCTCGTGGTCGCTGAATTTCAGAGTTTTCCGGATATTTTTTGGAAAATGTACAAGTCTTACGACAATGGCTTGCTCAAACTTTTAGCTTTTGTCGTGGTCAAAGTGTCAAACCTTTCATTTTACAACTCGAGAAGATCTGCTATCTCATCCCAAAAATGTTCAACCGCAGGTTTTGAAGAACTTCCAGATTATCGGAATTTGTATATTGACTGTTAATTCTTGGAAAAAAGATGTTCCAAATTTCTTTGTAGACTGTTAAAAGGCTGAGAACGTGTGGATGGAGGAGAACGAGTGACGAAGCTATGAAAGCTGTCTAGAGTAGTGGAATTATTTATTAACTTTTTCACCGGTGAATTGAGTTTACTTGGTCCAAGAATTTTCCTCATTTTCCTGAAGAGTGATCCTCATCTTGGCCCATTCTAGTGAATCTGAAGACCCTGTATCGTTAACTCTCGACAATCTTATGGTTGACCATACACCATACACTAAGCATATATGAGGCAAGTTTGAGACACAATTCGGTACGGAGAGGTTCCAATAAACCCTGGAGCAGAAGGAATAGTTTGAGGCATGAAGCAATATGTATATCTATACATATTCTGTAAAAAAAAACCGCTTCGCCATCTGAAGGTATAGCTGATAAAAAAAACGATAAATAAAAACATTAACTTAAGTGTCCGTATTCCTAACTTCACTTTTTTTTGGGCAAACATTTTTGTTTACAATTGATTCGAATAGTTTTGAAATACATGACATAATAGCAATACCGCGATAATTTTTCCATACCTTTGGAAATTGACCACTTTCTGAGTGAAGAGACATATTGAATAACCAAAATAATGGAGTTTTGAGTTCAATTGCTATTTTTTTATGAATCCGGGTGGAATTTCATCTGGACCTGATCTTTCCCAGACAACCTGAAATCACATATCAATATGCGAACAAAGTCATTTATTTGTACAAACTGCATCACTCCCACACTACATTATGGATCAAATCGTTTGATTCATGAGTTTCCTCGCATAAAACATTGTTTTATGAGTTCATACGTACATTCCGTTTCGTCCCGTATAGTTTTACAAAATAAGTCGGATCATTCCGTAGCAGCTGTCAAATAATCTTTGTTATCATAAATTAAGTCGCATAAGAGTACAGACTAATTCGCAAGAAAATCTACACACTCGCACTGCATGTTATGTTTCATCATATAAAATATGTACATATATCGCCTCCACTTTTGTACGTATGTACGTATTTTTCGCGACATCTTATACGTGAAACTTTGCAAATATAAGTGTCGCATAACGCAAAAGGTGATTTGATCATACGTACATTCTGGTTGTCTGGGTTTAGTGGTATCCAAATCTTAAAGACCAAACAAAATGTCATGAACATTTATAGAATTAACGCCAACATCACAGGGCCCAGATAGCCGTAGCGGTAAACGCGCAGCTATTCAGCAAGACCAAGCTGAGGGTCGTGGGTTCGAATCCCACCGGTCGAGGATCTTTTCGGGTTGGAAATTTTCTCGACTTCCCAGGGCATAGAGTATATTCGTACCTGCCACACGATATACGCATGCAAAAATGGTCATTGGCATAGTAAGCTCTCAGCACCCTTGATGTTAGTTGATGAGGCTGAAAGGATACATAAAGCGTTCGTATTGCAATAACCGTTCCTCCTTTCATAAGGCAAAATGTATGCATTTTGATAGTCTAGTTAACAGGGTGAATGAATCATTTTTAGATTTTTTATTATCCGCCTCTTTGCTTTAGCATAACCTTGCAAATTCAAATTTCTTCTAATTTTTGCGTCATGGAAAAAATAATCGATTAAATAAAAAAAAATCGTAGACTGTAGCACAGACAAACAGACGTAACACTTAGAATTAATCCAGATCAAAATCATAGTCACGATGACATGTACGCCCAATGCTAAAATCGGTGTGTTTGGCCGATGGACCAACAGATGGCGGTAGTGTGTAAACGTCAAACGCGAACAAAAACGATGCGAGCGCTGCGGGTGGTGGATTGGCCACCTACCATATATTTGAATCGGCCGTTAAAAAGGTGGTCGATGGACATCGGTGAGAGTGTGACGTCTGTTTGTCTGTGACTGTAGTACGCGCCCGTCTGCATGCGAGACTTTTTCATCGATCAAATTTAGCAGAATCACCCAATTCTATTTGAAGAACGCAGCCATCTTTTTGACAGCTTACAACTGTTTACAAAAATTGTGATTATTGAGATCGCGAAATTTGCACTTTGCAGACGTTCTTTCCGTTCTTTGAATTTCTATTGAAGTTTATTTTTTGTATTTAATAAAGTGCCAGTGTTTGATCGCCAATCAATTATCACCGAAATGATGAACCAAATGGGAATGCACATGCAGCAGCCGGGTGTAGTTCCCGGGGGACCCGGTGGCCCGGTAGGAATGGCCGGTGGACCAGTTGGTGGCGTAGGAGTTTCACCGGTAATGATGCAGTCCCCTCAAATGCAACAGCAGCAGCAAGTGGCCGCCCAACAACAACAGCAGCAGCAACAGCAACAACAAGCCCAAGCCCACCAACAGCAGTCCCAGCAAACGGAAAAAGTGGACAACATTTCCAAGGTTAAGGGCCTTGTCGGACCGCTGCGGGATTCGCTCTCGACGACGGTCAAAACTGCGGCACAATTGCTGCAGCAAAACAATCTCAACGATGCCGGAACGTGAGTACTCCTAAATATTGGGGGAGTAGTTGTTTGTTCATTGGGATTTATATTATTTCAGGAAAGGCGGAGACATGAGCACCACAACTCCTCGGTTTGACAAACACCTGGAGGAGTTCTACTCGATATGTGATCAAATCGAACTGAATCTGGTGAGTTTCGTAATCTTCGGAATCCGGATGGTCTCCGGAATTATGGGACTCCATTTTGTTTTCGGACGAGACTCTTCAGATGACACGCGCACAAGTTGCACTAGCGTAAATGCGGGCAGTAAAGTGCGCGTATCATCTGAAGAGTTTCGTCCGAAAACAAAATGGAGTCCCATAATTCCGGAGACCATCCGGATTCCGAAGATTACGACAGTGAGTAATCTTTTTTGTGTTGTTTAGGTATTTGAGCTTGTATTATAGTTAGTAATAGAAGTTGAATGATCTTCATTTTTAGGCTTTGGGTACGATTTTTTAAACCCCTCTTTCGTATACCAAATACATCAAATATTATAAATAGGAACAATGGGAATTTGCGGAAGGCGCGTATCCGCAAATTTTGTTCTACCCTAAATTAAGATAATTTTACAAAATGACGCGATATTAGTTAAATTTGGAGAATTTAAATAAGAATTGAGAATCGTAGTAAATTTCAGATTTTTTCTGATGAAAATAATTTGTTCAATTTTGAGTCGAGGTTCCATAAAAAATTCACAAATTGAGATGATAAGTTTAATCCCTGGGCAAAGGCTCAACCTTGTGATAAGCTTGAATGCTGTCAGGTTCTTGGACCTAATTTAAAATGTATCTTAACTCTGCAGAGAAAGATGCACACTATAGTGCATGAGACTTTTGCAATCTACTACAAATGATACGCAGGCTTCGTCATTTGGCGGAGAGGCCTGTGTCATCTGCAAACGAAGATTTTTGACATCCCTGAGGTAACTCAGGTAAGCCAGATTTGAAAATATTGTATAATATTGATCCCAAAATGCTGCCTTGAGAAACACCAGCTCTTACAGGAAGGCTTTCAGACTTGGAGTTCTGATAATTATCCCAAAGAGTACGATTTGACAGATAACTTTGGGTTATTCTAACAATTCTTTTTTTTTTTTTGTAGTTTGATTTGATTTGATTTGATCGTTGTTTATTTTTATTTTTTTTTGTTTGGCTTTTATTTTCTTATACGAAATTCCTTCAAAAACCCATTGTTTAATATGCCGAAAATGTTTAAAAATCTGTTGGTCCGTGTATGAATGGTTTTTTGCATGCTAATTTTATGATTTTCTGGGCTAGACATTTACTTACATTCTATTATTTCATCACTAGAGGGCAATTTCTTTTATTTTGGTTTACAACTTTTGAAAATTAGTACCTTTACAAAAGTTTATGCAATGAGAAGAAAATCACAGTTAATTTAAATCGTTTTAGAAAACGGCAAAACTATGCATGCAGCAGGGAGCATCATCACAGCAGTATCTTCCGATTCCGGTGGCTCCAACTCAACCCAATCCGGCGGAAACAAACGCCCTGTCGTACAGTCAGTATTTGGATGTGGTAAAGATTCAAATTGGCTACGCTAAGGATATACACGACACCCTTATATGTGCCGCTCAGAACATCTGTCCGAGCGAATGATAGAATCGAGCTACCGGTTGCGATATTTCGGATCAGAATGATAGGTTTAACTAGGAGACAATCACGTTTTTCAAGTAAATCTGTCATTCTAATCTACTTATGGCAACTTAGCTATAAAATCTGTGTCTTTAGAGTAAGTTATTACGTAAGATCATAAGAGATTCATTTTTCGCTCTGAATAAGCCGCATTATCAATGCCCTGCTTCTGCTTCGATTCGGGGTCCGTGATGACAGCCATGGCGACAGTCGCTTTCTTCTTGACTCGATAGTACCGTTCGATGTGAATGTCTGCATGTTGTTATTGGCAGCCTGTAGAGTACCAGGGCACTCTTCACAGTATTATGTCCTTTCTGCGCCACTCAGAGTAATAGTGCCTACAATGTCAAACCTGAGGCTGAATAAAGGTGGGATTATGGATAATATTCAGTGGATATGTTGCTGACACAGTGTATTTTGTACTTTTTCGCCTTCAGTTTGGTTTTTTCGATGCTGGTCTTTTGTGCTGAGATTGCATAATGCTTTATTATGTCTAGTTTTAGAAGTAGCTCAGATAGCAGAAAAGATTAGCAACGATGAATATTTGCAGACTCACGCATAATGCTAGAGTCTAAGTTGAATTTGTTCAATAATCTTTTTTTCTCTGTTCGGGTGCACCACTACGACCAGTATTAAGATCTATTGTGGCATTACCCGTATCCTTAGTGTATAGTGCATGTCGCATTACTCCATTTCCATTGCTAGGTAATGAAGCATCGATTTCCGTACAGTTCTTGTTTTGATCCATCAGATATTGGTCCCGCTATTTACACCCTTCATGGAGACTTACATCTCAGCGAAGGCGCGCTCCTTAGCAAAAAAATGGGGTGGGTAATGTCTGTTACTATACCGCGGGGTTCACGTAGAACTATTATGAACACAACTTCGATCAATTCTGGGTCAAACTCTTGCAACAGTGCGGTAGCTTTTTGCAGATGATAGGATGCTCGATGGTAGATGATAGGTGCTGTGATTATGAGTATTCAATTACGTTATGGTTTCAAGGGAGATCTGTCATTTGGTTTGGAAGCTTTTTCAGAGTTTCGGATTTCAAAGTTAAATATTTTAAAAGGGATTTGATTTGATTATGATGTTTGAATGATAGAGAAGTTTGAGTATGAGTGTAGTGAAAGATTATTAATAATTTGTCATGTGTATGCATTTGTAAGTGTACTAGCCTTGTGTTGTTATTGATCGGATGAAGTTTTCAGAAATCAACTCTTTTTGGACTCATTTTGGTGGTCTTGAAAAGGACCATTTGTCGTTCTGTGGTTACGAGAACCAGTGTTTGGTATTCCAGGAATAATCCAGTGATGTGTCAGATGATTGAGATTGTTTGTTTGGTCGTCGCTTCCTTGTGTCGTTTGATTGGGTGATCGGTTCCGGTCCTGACTCCAGCTGTAGTTTGCCAAACTCTCTATGGTAAGAAAAGTATGAACAATATCGACTGCACTCTACACTTATATAATCCAGTATGATCCAGTATTTCACGCAGTTCAACTCCAAGCGTCCGTAATTGATGATTGCTCAAGCGCTGCAGCTCGTTTCTCAAGTCAACCATCTTGGGAGAATTGCTGCCTTTGGCGTGAAGGAACTTGAAAGAATTGGTAGAGTCCTAGCAGTTAAGTAACCCGCGACAAGCCAACATATATCAATTGCTGATCCTGACTTTTGTCATAGTCGTACACGACCTCTGAGAAAGTTCAACCTTGCGACTTATGAACAATAAGAGCACATGCACTAACCATCGGAAACTGAATGCGTTTGCATTTGGTTATGCCGCTCAGTTTGATACTAAAATAATACAGAAGTAAAATTGGAATTTCAAAACCAACAGCGTTACGATGGCATGAAATATTTTAAACTCTTATAACATTTTGCTGGCTTTTCGAAATTCCTTGATTAGCACCTCCATCGAAAGGCAAGGCATAAAAGGGTCATGTCGTTTACCGAAGAAGCCGCCACCGCAAACCTCATCGGGCGAGGAGGATTTAAACCAGTGCGCCGTCAAAATGTGTCTATGTTACTCGAAATCAACAATTCAATCGGCCCTTATCAGGGCCAACAAGTGTGCACTAAAGAGTTATTTGTGTAATGATTTCTAATGTGTAAATTTCTTACTTGCTATAATCTCTTAATTCATCTCGTAGCATCATACAATATCTGATTTATTACAAATAATCGACAATACGATAATTTGAGGATGTTTCCGAGGACGCTGCTGCAGTGCCGTCGTTTTCGCAATCGTTCGTTTTCTGATCTGGGAAATAGGTTATATGACAACCACAGGGATTAAGTCGAAATCTGGAAACGTAGCTCAGTCTTGAGCGATTCCACATACCCGAAGATTGACAGCTTTTCGGATCAGCCGATCATGAGGCTTCTTGCAGTGGTGCCTAACGGAATTGTATCTTGACTTTACCGATGCTGCGTTTATCACAAGGAGCTCTTACTAGTTCGAAAGTTTAAATGAAATGAACCGAATCAGTTGAAAGTAGTATGTTTTACAGAATTTGAATAGCAGACGATGTTCCTCCCTCTCGTATTCTTCGCCAATCTGGGACATAAGGTATATGAAGTTGATGTCTTGGTAAGGGATTTACATATCTTTGAAAATTCATGGATGCGTTCGGATGGACAATAAAACATTATTTCAATAGTTTAAAATAAATGAAAACACACGAATGTTTTGCCTTCGAGCAAATTTTAAATATTTCTGATTAATGTGCATAAGAGTAATGGGAATCGGGGTTCAAAACCCAATACAAGCGTTAATTTGAATGCTTTGTTTTCTATAATATGACATTTGCAATGGATTTTATTATTGAAACTAACATGTAGAAAAAATTCAGATCGATAGATGCTTATTACAACTGGACAAGAAACAGTTTAGTGAACAGTATTTAAAAGCTGTTCTAATTTTATTACATTTCTCAATTTCTGTACTCGAGAATTTAGGAAGTGTTCCTCCATTTTATGATAAATCAACGATGCTGTTTGAAATGCCGTGACGTCTGTTTGTCTGTGATGTTATTAAGGTCCGAAGGCGCTGCAGCGGCGTTCACGGGGAAATTCCCAAATTTCATGAGATTATGTGGGATAAATTATGTGAACCAAATCAAGTTTTGTATAATACCGCTAGATTTAGATCATGCTAGATAAATCAGGAAATTATTCAATAAACCCTTTGAAGAACGTTTGTTGACCCTGTAAAGGGCCGATTGAGCTTGTATGCTTTTTCAAATGAATATCACTACGGGATGTTATCAGTTGCTGGCCATGGTTAAACAGGGAAACCCCAACGATAGTGTATATGTGAATAAGTTCTCTGTTTATACGACAAATCAGCTGAATATTTCATGGGTGCACAACAGCAGCAGGGTAGCGGAGCACAGAGATTTAGTTGAAATCTGGAAACGTAGCTCAATCTTGAAATCTTGAGCGATTCCACAAGCCAGATGCTGCATTGGCAGCTTGAAGATTAGCAGGTTTCTAGCAGCGAGGTACTTCTCGCTAAGCAAGTTCGGAAGAGCTCTTACCAGCTCGAAAGCGGAAATGGAATAAAACTGAATCCAACGAAGGAAGCATGTTGTATAACCTTAGAATAGCAGATGATGCTCCTCCCTTTTGTGCTCTTCGCTTTCTGATCGACCAATCTGGGAAATGGGTATGTGCCAATAATGAGTTGGGCTTTGAATTACTTGAAAATTGCAGAGAATGCTAATGCGTGAGAAATTGGTCGAACATGATGTTGGAAGGGTTTACATTTACTAAATATTCAAGACGAGCTATTGATAATCAATAGTTTTCTTTATTGTGAAAGTAAATTTCTGATCCATGGGTGCCACAATTATTACAATTGTTCAAGGAGAATGTCTTTTCAAAAGCATTCTCAATATGTCGCAATTTTGTTACATGTGATAATTTTCCTAATCAAAGTGCTCCCATAAAATATGGAACATCGAAGGCGCTGTTGGAAATGCCACTCTATTTTACAATCGTTGTGAAATGTTGAGCACTCACCCCGACGGCACTGCAGCAGCGTCCGCGAATACAGTATCAAATTGTTGAGTAATAAATTATTCATGACAATTTAGTATGAAGCTGTGAAATTGATTTAGGAATATAAGAAGTCATAAATAAAGTCGGAAATATTTCTCTTCAACTCCACTCCTTTTCAGGGCCATCAATGGCTTTGTTAGCTAAATTTGAGCAAGTTATTTGCTTATACGACGAACCAGCCGAATTTTTCGTGGCTGGAAACGTTGCTCACTCTTGAAATTTTGAGCGATTTCACTAATCCAACGCTCGATTAGCAGCTCCTCGGACCAGCAACTCAGGTGGCTTCTGGTATTTGTTCGTAACGGGATTGCTTCTTGACCACCAATGCTGATTTTATCACGAGTCGAAATCTTGAAGCGCAGGTCAACAGCTCCTCGGCCGATGAAATTTGCGGAGGCGATGACGATGGTTGGGTGAACGCAAACAATCAGTGAACCACAAAGCGAGAATGACTCGCCCGACCGTTGTCGCAGCTCGCCGCAAAGTCTCCTGTGGACTGCTTCCTCTTCTTCTTCTTGGCGGCGGCAGCGGTGATGGCTTTAGATTCGGACGGCATCTTCTCTCGCTCACTCGACAGTTTGATTTGAGCGAAGCAAGACAAACGGGGACCACCTTCGCTATCGATGTCTGTGCCTGAGAAGCACGCCCGGTCACAGCAAGCCGATCTGTTGCCTGCTGAGATGCGAGCCAATCGGAGAGTGAAAAGCAAATGACGTCAAATTTTCTCTAGCATCCCTATTTATAGATTTGCTTGAAATCAACGTTCTCTTTTAGAACAGTTATTAAACTATTTGGACAGGTATGTGGGATTCAGTAGGTAAACGACATGAACCTTTGATGTCTTGTCTTTCGATTGAGGTGCTAATCAAGAAATTTCGTTAAGCCAGCGAAAAGTTATAAACGTTTAAAATATTTCATGCCAACGTAACGCTCTTGGTTTTGAAATTCCAATTTCACTCCTGTAGGGGTACCGGGGGCAGTATGGACACCCTGGGCAGAATGGACACCCCCTGTATCTTTGCATAAGCGAATACTTTTACACTTTCAATGCAAACAATATTTCAGTTGCCTTTCGAAAGAGTAAATTATCCACTAAAATTTAAAAAAAAAATTTCAAAACATTCACACACACCTCATTAAATAAGGTTTCAGAGGCAAATGACTGCAAGTTGACCGATAACGTAGCTCTTGATTGAATCTTCAAAATATTTTTTTCCTAAATATGCAACCATGTTTAACAAATGCTTAAGAACTCTAAAAAGCATACTGCACATAAAAAACAGTATAATATTCATGTCTTTACAGTCCAAAGAGGCATATTCCTTAGGGTGTCCATACTGCCCCGTGTCCCCCTATAGAGAAGTTCCACGTCAAAAAAATCGATTGGATTTCTGAGGAATCAAATCGGTACTACTGATAGTTGACATGCAACGGGACTCTCATACCATCTGTACACGGGAAAAAATTCTGTGGTAAAAATAACTATTTTAGCTGACTACGCCCATTCTTAAAACTACCATGGAAATTCAGACCAATATACTATGTTTACGGTGCACCCCACCGCATTACTGCACGCAAAAAAAATGTGCGGTAAAAACTACCATTCTAGGGGGTTAGCTTAAGCGCTCGCACCGGCAATTTTCAGCAGACCAGAAATGCGCTTGATTTTACCATGTCTGTAGTTGAAATCAGATTGTTGTAAATTATTTCTGTCAAATGTACCAGTAATGCGGTGGGGTGCACCGTAAACATAGTATATTGGTCTGAATTTCCATGGTAGTTTTAAGAATGGGCGTAGTCAGCTAAAATAGTTATTTTTACCACAGAATTTTTTCCCGTGTGGTACATTTGACAGAAATAATTTACAACAATCTGATTTCAACTACAGACATGGTAAAATCAAGCGCATTTCTGGTCTGCTGAAAATTGCCGGTGCGAGCGCTTAAGCTAACCCCCTAGAATGGTAGTTTTTACCGCACAATTTTTTTGCGTGTAGTGTCGGAAGTACATAATGAAAACACGTCTGTTCTTCAGAACCACGACCAAAACAAGAAGGCCTTATATTCAATGTCTACTACAATCTACAATTATTCACATTGTGACGACGGGGTCCCTCGTTACGACCACACCGATGGATGCGATGCATAAGCCGAGAACCGACAGCAAATGAAGATGACATATTAGGGAACAAAAGGAAGAGAGAAAACGTCATTAGAAAAAGTGAAAGTTATTTGATACGCAGAACTACGGATTGCGAAGGAAATTTTTTGAAAACCTAGTATCCTAAAATCTAGTACGGATAATTTGTTATTCTACTTAGCCTAATCTAGTACGGTTGGTTATTAATAACTATCGTAAGTACTGTCTTATCTATAAAATCTTAAATCTATAGCTGAAATCGGTCGCTAGGTTGGAATTAGTGTGGAATCAATTGCAGACTCAATTTTCGCTTCTTTTTGTCGGTTCACGAAAAATGTGAGTACCGTAAAACGGGGTAACTTTGATAGTTTTTTCGAAGAAAACTTGAATGTTTATGCATGCTGTTTCAAAGAATTATAAATTATATTTTTAAAACAAGTACTGGCATCCTACCTATTGATTGCAGTTGATAGATTGCCAAAAGGTTTATTTTGAATTGATGTATAATTTTTCATAAAATCGAAAGTCGGTTTTCTGTTTTGGGGTAACTTTGATAATGGAGTATAAATCGAACAAAATTGGATGAATTACGAACATTTGTAGGGCATTGCATACCTTTAGGCGTTTAACGTTATATGGAAATTTCTGACTTAGATTACAAAAATGGTTCCAGTTTGTGAAAAAGCGTTTCGCTAAGAGATTTGAGACCGTATTGAAGTTCTATGATAACTAGGCTGTCAAAGATAAGCGGCCAACTATTCAAAACAACATCAAATAGTGATCGTAGAATAGATTGTTTGTAAGCGTTTCGAAAATGCTAAAATTGTGTCAATTTTTAATATTTGTTTAAATAGCCTCAAATGTTCTCGATTCAAATGAAAACAGCTCCTACATGAAGTGTCATAATAATATTCTTCAGTTTTGCATTCGTTTTGCTTAACCGATTAACAGAAGCTATGATATTTCGTTTAGTATGTGGTGGGTTACGCACTATCAAAGTTACCCGCATTATCTAAGATACCCCGTTTTACGGTATCTACATATTTAAATTGTAAAATGAATTACTAAATAAATCCTTATTGTAGCTTGAAGCATACCATCAACAAATTTCGCGTTTGCTCTCAGAACTTAGTGCAACCTAACTCCAACACACATAGTCAAATCTTTCTCGTACATATGGCAAATCATCTTTCACTATCGTTCAATTCATCCTTTTCTATCAAATTTCGGTCTTACATTCTCTTAGATCGTTATCACAATCTGCATCTTGACGTACAATGATCATTCAGTTAATCGCCAATGTGAACGCCGCCTTGTTATCCAGTCCAACACCATACTTTCCATTACGCTGGCAATACATGACTTAGGATCAGAGCCGTAGCGTGGCTTCATGGCGCCCTTGGCGAACCTCCATTTCAGCGCCCCTTAATCAAAGCTCAGCAAAAAAATAAAAATTAATTCTGAGCGATTTCTACAAGAATTTTTATGAAAATCGTCAAAAGTATCATAAAAGGTTATATTATTTCCTTGAGATCAGAACATATTAAATTATTGACTAAATCTCCTGCAAGAAAAAAATAGTATTCTTTTATTTTCAATGAAAATTTTCTGAGTACTTTTGAATAAATCTGAAAGATGCATTGACAAATTCCGAAGAAATATAGGGTTTCTATAGCTGAGAACAAATTTACAGTTTCTACTAGATGTTTCAAACAAAAATTGTAAATTGTGGTGAAATGCAAATTTTTAAAGAAATTCTCCTGTACATGTCGGACCATTTGCTTTCAAGCAGAGTTTTAAAACTTTTCGTTCTGAATAACTGGAAAGAATTTTAGATGCCAGAATTACAACTCGAAAGCCATAGCAATCCTTTACAAAATTATGATTCCTAAACAAAGACCAACCTCATAATAGTAATTGTTATATTTTCTTAGATGTGATAGGATGGTTTTGATTCATTAGACATTTATAGAAATATCATTTTTCAGGAAGGAAAATTCTCTAGGATTTAAAAAGAAATATTTTTATTTGAAATTTTGCATAGATTTAGTCAAGACATTATTTAAAAGCCATATTGCAAAACTGCTGTTTGTAAATCAATTAAAAAATATTTGAAATATATCGATCCTTTCAAGTAATTGCTATTACCATTCAAATTGAAAGCATTCTTTACAGTGAGATATCGAAAAATGGAAATATTCACAAAAAAATCTTAAGTTTTTTTTTTCATGAACCTTTACGGTGGAAGAGAAGGTGAACATGGAAAATGTCAATCATGCAAACTCCTTAAAAGGTGATCAAATATTAACAATAACGTTAATGAAGAAGTCTAAATAGTCACATTCAACTTTACCACCGCATTTTTTTTAAACCAAACGAGTTTCAGCTAGTGTAGAACATGTTTACGGTTATCTATATATAAATAAAAATGAAATGGTACCTGTATGTCACGAAATGGCTTACGTACGGGTCAAGGATTCCAACGAGTTTGTGTGTATAAAAATTCCACGATATTCACAGGTAACGTTGAAAAAACGAGAGCACACGGAACTGTCATTTTGTATGGGACGATCCATAGCGTTTTTCAACAGACTACTTGATGGCAAGACGAAGTTTGCTGGGAACACTAGTTAAAAATATATTACAAATTTTAGAATTATGAGTGTGAGAATTTTCGTCTAGGTATAGAGCAGTTTACAAAATAATTAGAGTTATGAAAAAATTACGCAACATTATTTTTATATCCTGCACATAAAAAATAAAATAATATGTTAATCAGTCCACAGTTCGGGAAGTCTCTCTTCTGCGCCTACGATAGCTAGTATTTATAGCTCAGAAATCCCGTAGGTACGAACAAGTAAAAGGTACCAGAGCCATAAGAAATATCACTTGAGATAGGTAGACATGACAGTCCTTTCCCCTTTAGAAACTTTCTATCAACTCTTTAAAATGCCGCACGAACAATCAAAAATATACCCAACAAATTCCACAGCTGTAACTTCAAAGTATTTATTTCATGACTACAACAAGACATTCAAATCATTGGATTCATACTGCTTTGCTCAACATTACATTTGACAACTTCGTCAACACTAAAGAACAATTTCGTTCATCTCAACAAAAGAACAACTATGTTCACAATATACGACAATTTCGTCAGCTCTGAAGAACAATTTAGTTCAACTCAAATTGGTAATTCACTCAAATAAATATTGCTGTTTGCGTTTGACGCGCAAATCCAGTCTAACTGAGCTTCAAATGCGGTAACACAAAGTAACCAAAGGATACTTAGCAACCATGATGCATAACACCGCCAACCTAGCAAAGAAAATCAAATTTTGACTTCGCCTTCCTTGTTGAAAATCTTACCGCATTTGGTGTTCCCGCATTTGATATTTGCATTTCAAACGCACACAGCAGTAAAATTGGCAAACTCGCCACCTAAAAGAAAAACGATAATCGCCAACACATATTTCCATGATCCTCGTCGCCACTTTTATATCCTGCAATAAAAAATAAAATAATATGTTAATAAGTCCACAGTTCGGGAAGTCTCTCTTCTGCGCCTACGATAGCCAGTATTTATAGCTCAGAAATCCCGTAGGTACGAACAAGTAAAAGGTACCAGAGCCATAAGAAATATCACTTGAGATAGGTAGACATGACAATTATATCAGAATGACACCTAGAATTATGTGAAAGACCGATCAAGATAAAGCAAGAGCCTGCTTCTTAGAATCTTGTAATTGATTCTGTGAGAATCTTGCCCAATTTTCTGTTGAAAATCTGCTCATAATTTCGTGAATCCCACTCAGGATAATCTTAGATTCATGTTCAGTATTCTGTGAAAATATATCTTGTAATTTTACTAAAAAAAACGAGTGATCGAAACATACAGTCTAACTTTTAGCATGCATACAAATTTGAATGATACAAATCTTTGTTTCTTCTCATTAACAAACTTAATTTATGTGTATTTATTTGAACTTCAAACTTTAAATATATATATATATATATATATATATATATATATATATATATATATATATATATATATATATATATATATATATATATAGGAATAAACAATATCTTTTGAAATACTTATTGCATATTTTGTTAAAGCCTTTCAAAACCTGTTTTGTATGTTTCTTTATTATGTCCTATTTTTTTTTTTTTTTTTGAATTGTTACTAATAATAAGCCCTAATTTAATACCTTTGAGAATTTTACCGAGTGATTCACGCATTTTGGCGCCCCCTTTAGGCTGGCGCCCTTGGCGGGTGCCAACCTGGCCAACCGCACGCTACGGCACTGCTTAGGATTACCTGAAATGAAAGAAAGGTTTACCATTTTTCTTACATCGATATACTTAGCTTTCTGTTTCACATACTCATCAAGTTTCTTTCTTTTCACTTTACGTAAAGTCAATACTGTGCCTACTACCTCGAAAAAACAGTAATTCTCAGGGAATTTCGGCTACACTCAGGGAAATTATTTTGAAAAAGTAATAGCTAGTAGAACATGTCGTTTTTGTGACACAAAATATCCTTGATCAATAAAAAAAAATTCGGCTGCGCCGCTATTGAAACGCTAGTTGACACGTTCAGTTCCTTTAACGAGTTTTAATTAATCAGCGTAAAACGTGTTTAGAACAGGAATTAGAACTTAAGATTGCCAAATTGGAAAAGGCTAGTACAGTTTTTGTTAGCTGTCGTTCATGTGCAGTTGATAAGTTGAAAACATTCAATTTATTTTACAAAAAAGTTTTTTCGCCTATTATTCAAAACATAATACAAAAAAAAAACTTTGTAGGAAAAGAGCAAAAATTACAACAAGCACAAAAACTAGCAATAAAAAAACTATTAGGCGACTATTCCACAAGTTTTAATGATATTTTTCTCAGACCCCGAAGAATGCTTCAGGAATTCTAGTAATTTCTTTTTGAATAGTGTCAGAATTTTTTACGAAGATGCTACCATCGATTTTTTAATGGATACGAAGAGTATTTTCTCCAGATTTCGGTCCAAAAATCTTAGAGCACTCAGACGCTTCCACAAAAGTTTTTTCCAGAGTTTTGGATAAAAACGTTTTGACATTTTTCCACGAAATCCTACAATAATTCCTAAGCCAATTTTCTCATTTATTCCAGCAGGTGAATTCCGGCGCACATTTTCTTCGAAGAGAAGAAATTTTCTTCCATAATCCATCAGCAAGAAAATTTTCTTTTCTTCGAAGAAAATACGCGCCGGAATTCGCCTACAGGCATTTTAATTTTTTTTTTTTTTTCAAATATACAGTACTGCACAGAATAAAGTACGCATTGGTAGTTTTTCCATACAAGTTGGTCAAGTTTGGAGGCTTATATCTCGGTTTCTAGATGTCCGATTGACCTGAAATTTTCACCGCAGCTTGAAAGTCACCTCGCATTTGCTAGGCTAGATATTCATAGTTTTTTTATTAACAAACTTTTAAGTTATCGCAAAATTCAAATTTTGATGAAAATGACAAAATTTTGAAATAGAAATAATTTTTAAATGGAAATAGTCAGAGCAATATGTCTTTCTGCAAATATTTGCTATTTGATAAGACACACAAGTTTGCAGAACATCATTTTTCGGTAAAACTGATTGTTTTCAAAATATTTTCAAAATAAAATTATGCAATTTTTCGCAAATTGAGAGATTTTTAATAATTTAAAAGATTGTGTTTCAATTACAATTATATTTTAATTGAATAAAATCTATGTTATATCTAGGCTGTGGTGAAAATTTCAGATCAATCGGACCACTAGAAGCTGAGATTCAGATCTCCAAACTTGACCATTTTGTATGGAAAAACGGGCAATGCGTACTTTATTCTGTCCAGTACTGTATATCCACAATTGCTCTCATGAATTGCTCCAAAAATCCTTCTGGCATTATTCAATGATATCTATTATAAATTTTTCAAGAATTCCTTGATAGACTTGACATAGGATTCCTCATAAGGTTCCTAAAGAAATTTCTCTTGAAGTGTCTCCGACATATCATCAAAATATTGTTGCTGCTAAGGTTCAAACATTTCTCTAATAATTTTTCAAATTTGCCCGATATCCATGAATTCTTCAAAACTTTATTCAAGGTTCAGGCATTCGGTCCGAATTTCTTCGAAACGCCTTGTGTCTTATCTGGAGATTCTATTTTTTTTTATATTTTAGGAAGAGTTTTATCAAAAAACTAGGAGATCTTTCAGAGATTCTCGTAGGAATTCATCAAGGCGTACTTAGGACTCACACAGGTTTCATCTACGATTACTCTAGGATTTTCTATCGAAATTCAAAGCAGATTTTTTTTATTTGCTCCAAACAATCTAAACAATTTCCTTAAGATTTCCCTGGACTAGAAACAAATATTTGAGCACTTCTTCCAATTCTTGGAGAGTGCTGGAGGAAGCCCTAGGGATATAAATGGAATGTTTTTTTTTTCATGGGTGATCCAGATGTGATGAATATCCTTGGAAAAATTTCAGATTGAATTATTGAAGGTATATAAAATGAAAATCTAGAAAGAATTACTTAGAAGGTTCGTGAAAAACCTAGAAAAATACTCCTGAAGATCTACGGAGTAATTTGTGAAAAAAAAAACTATAGTAAATCGAGCTGTTATTCTTGTTGTAAAGTCACGAGAAATTCCAAAAAGGGCCTTAGAATTATACTTAGAAAAATGTCTTTTCGATCTAGAAATCAATATCTTATCTCGTGCTTCCTGTTAGATTTCTTTTAGTATCCATAATTCATGTATGGTATCGTTTTTTTAAATTTTTATTTCTAGTACAGTCATACTCTCCAGAAATCCTGAATCCCAATTCAAGAGAAAGGATATTTTTAAGATCGAATATACTATTTTTTCATATCTGATGATCTTTGATGATTGAAAGCACTTTCAGATCATTTTATAAAAAATCTTGGTTTGTTGGTAATAAATAAAAAATCAACAATATTTTTGAATTTGATCCTTGAATCCTATGTCAACACGTTAAAACAAGACAGATAATTCTTTCTATTGAAGTAAAAAATACTTTTAAATTTATTGTTAGCTAAAATTTATTTTCAAAGATACCCTTTTTAAAAACAAATTTCATCTAAAATTTATTATTGGTATATTTTTGGGATTTTTTTTCTCTAATCTGGATTTCAGGGAATTTTAAATGAGTAGTCACCCTGTTAAACTTACTGGTAGCATAAATTTACAAGTCACTTTGAATTGTATATGCTGCCTTACTGATTCTCACCCTGTTCCTCGTTAAACATTATCTTTGTAGATTTCACAATTTCTTCACTCATAACATTATTCATACTAAGATACATTATATCCAGGAAAGTCATAAAAATGTCAAGTACTTTGTAGACCGATTGGAAAGTGAACCCATACCATACCAATTCTAAACAAATATATTTTATTTGGATACAATTATATGTGTTTTTATCATCCAGAGTTTTCTTCTTCTTATCATCATTATTATTTATGCTTCAATCTAATTTTTTTTCAACCAATTGTTCTGAAAATATGTTTACAGAATCCACCTGTTAAAATTTGAAGTCTAACATAAGTTATTTTAGGACATCCGGAAAAGCTTGGCTATAATTTTATCATGATCCTTCAATAGCGCAACTCAGTGACGCAACCAAGGGGGGATTTTGGGGGTCAAAAGATCCGGAAAAATTTTAGGCTTGTCAAGTATATTTTTGAAATTCAGCATTTCGCATCATACAACGATATGACTACAGAGAAGTAATTTAGTTTAATTCTTATTAACACTGGGTATGCCAGTGGCTTATATTGCATTTGTTTAATTTTTAAACTCTTTCAGGGATTTTGATTAGAACAAAATTATTACTACAATAAGCATTACCTTCATTAAAATAACAACATTTTCTAGCCTTTTTCAAAAACAAACTAATGGCGTTGTGTCAACAGTTTGTTAAAACTTCGTATACCTATATTGGAAAATTTTCATTGGTGCAGCATCTGAAATAAATTATTTGAGTTGCCTCAGCATTTGGCCAAATTTTGTGACCTTCAAAACATACGAGTTCTTTGATTATTTAAGATTACGGAGAAAAAAAAACAACCAATGCTATTGAAGTATTTAGCTGCCAGTGCAAACATTTCGGTCCCAACAGGAATTTTGAGATTTTGTAAATGTAGATCACGAATTACATTCTATTTTTTGAGAGAATCATGGATATAGTAAATCAATCGGATTACAAAGTAATTCAAAAACAAAATTTAATGATCATATTGAAAATTTTAAAATGGTATCATAAAATCTTCACAATGAAAGTAGAACTCATTTTTGAACCTTTGGACTCGATTTTCTAAAATGCCAATTTTGTAAAATGTGACAATTAGTTTTCTACCGTCTGTTGAATTTTGCAATGTAGATCTGCTATCAACCTACTGCAACAATAGTAGAAATGATTTCTAAAGCAAGGGACAACACAGAAGAAGAGTGGCTAAATAGCATCACAATAATTTGTTGTAATCTTTCTTAATTCATTTTACCATGCAGTAAATGATATATACTTAAATTCTTCAAATCATTTTTTTTTTCATCAAAAAAATTCTTCTCAATAAGTATTTTAAAATTTGCAAAACCCCAAATCCTGGTTGCGCTACTGGCGCAATTTATTATTAAGCAAACCCCTGTGATACAGTTTGATAAGGTTTTTTTTAAATCTGATCTTCAAATATGTCGTTATAATTTTTTTATAATCCACTGAAACCATACAAACTGATCTAACATGATTCTGATAATTGTACCGTTAATAGGGGTGATCGGGACAATATGGGCCGCCTAAGCAAAACGTCATCAAATGCATAGAAAAACAGCAAAAATTATGGTTTGAATGCAAGCGACTTGTACTATAAAATGTTATTTTCCATGTTACGTCGATAATTAATGTTAACATCAACTTGCAAATTATTTTAGGAACTTTTTGGAAAACCATATTTTTAAGTAGTCACCAACCATATGGGGCAGTATGAGCCACCTCATTCAATCGAATGATTTTTATTTAAAACAGTATAGAGAAGAGTTAGTGGTGAAGAGTATATTATTGGAAAGAAAATTGTATTAGCTTTGCTTGAAATTATTGATTCTTGCGGCTCATTTTTTAAAGATACATAAGGTGTCATGCACAAATTACGTAACGCTCCAAGGGGGGAGGGGGTCGAGCCAAGCGTGACAAGCCTTACAAAATTTGTGAAGGACTCATACAAAAAACGTGACAAAAGGGGAGGGGGTCGAAAAAGTTGAAATATAGCGTGACATAATTTGTGTACCATCCCTAATACATAGTAAACAGACCATGTTATACTAGTACTTAATTGCGATACTTGGTTCAACGTATTTTCTAGCAAAGTGTTCCACTTGTAATGGTGCATAAAGATGACCATGCAGTAAAAAAATAATCTGGTATATTTAGGCAATGCATTTTTATGTTCAAAACATCGTTTGTTTTGCTTAAATCTAGCTGGCTCATTTTGCCCCGCCCCTTTATCTTGAAAATAATATATTGTTTATCAATAATTTTGTTTACGAACAAACCAAATTTCGCTCACGAACTGTTCATTATGATCAGAAGTTTCAATGGATTGGTAAAATTTACCAGAATTATAAATATAATTGTCTTAAAGGGTTAATTAAAAACTGCCAAAATTATAAGCTTCTCATGACGAAGGACAAATATGTACATTTTTGTAAATATCTTGAGTGTTCAAACGAATATTCTTACGATTTTTATTGTGGTGGCTATTTGAGGCATCCTTTAGCAGATCATAATGACACTAAAACACTGTTTTTGAGGTCAAAACCGGGGTGGCTCATATTGCCCCGTATGTTCATGTTGCCCCCATTGCCCCTATACTAATTCGACTCAAACGTAGGCATATTGTTTTAATTGATTAATTTGTACTTTTTTATAGAGTCGTCTTGTAACTGGTGATTTTTTTTTAATTCCGTACAAAGTGGGCCGAAGGGTCTCAGATTTTCATGAAACTTTTTCCACAGGCAGGGCTCATCAATATATGAATAAGAAAAAAATTAGAAAAATTCAGTTGGATTTTTTTTTTTGTTTTCCTCTGACACTATTTATTTTGAAAAATCATAACTCAAAAACGAAGCATCGTATAAACAAAGTTTTTTTTTATGAAAATGAAAGCAAATTTTCTCAGGAATAAAAAAAAAATATTAACTGGAAAAAGTTTTCCACAAAATTTTCCACCGTTGAGAAAATTCGTAAAAAAAGTCGAAAAACTATGCTCCAACTCGTGGAAAATTTTCAAAACAATATTTTTGAGAAGATAATTTCATAAGCTTTAATCGCTGAAATTTTTAAATGGTATTTTTTTTTCGTTTTTGAGTTATGGCCAATTTTGTAAAAAAATGTGCAAATGTGCCATTTTGAGCCTTTTCTTTGAAAAATCATAAGTCAGGAAAGAAGCATCGTAGAAACAAAGTTTTTTTATGAAAATGAAAGCAAATTATCATCCATTCCGACTTATACTTCATTAAAACCAATCCCATATCTTTTTTTCAGATGTTTTAGAAAATTTACAATTGCTTTGATAAAATTTTTTTGTTTTTCCGATGCTTCGGTTGAAATATGGGTTTTTGAAGAAAAGGCTCATATGGTCATTTTCCACAAAATTGGCCATAACTCAAAAACAAAAAATAAGTACATTGCAAAAATTTCAGCGATTAAAGCTTATGAAATTACCTTCTCAAAAATATAATTTTGAAAGTTTTCCACTAATTGGAACATAGTTTTAGCGGCTTTTCTTTACGAATTTTCTCAACGGTGGAAAATTTTGTGGAAAACTGTTTCCAGTTAATATTTTTTTTTATTCCTGAGAAAATTTGCTTTCATTTTCATAAAAAAAACTTTGTTTCTACGATGCTTCTTTCTTGAGTTATGAGTTTTCAAAGAAAAGGCTCAAAATGGCACATTAGCACATATTTTACAAAATTGGTCATAGCTCAAAAACATGGATGGAAATCTAGTGATCATGACAAAATAAATTATGCATCGTGGTTGTTCTTTATCCTGCGATCAAAGCAACAACGATTAACTTTTTGTCGTCAAGTGATCACAACAAACTACGCTCCCCGAATAATGCATCGTGTTGCATGTGTGCTAGCGATTAATTGTTCGCGAATCAAAATTCTATTATTTTGAACATTTTTACACTTTTACTTATTGATTTAACTCCGGACATGCTGTTTGTGATTCCGTAATCGTTCGAACATTGTTGCCGATCCGATAAACTCTTTGTCCCACGACAAACAGTGTATCGGATGCTTCATATATCCGTTCTACGCGCGCGTAGTGAGCTGGTGAAATCATGCTGCTGCAAGAACACCGGCCCTCTTAGACCGTTCAAATACTGTGTTTTTTGTCGCTAGAGACGATTTTTTTCCATCCTTGCTCAAAAACGAAAAAAAATACCATTTCAAAAATTTCAGCGATTAAAGCATAGCATAGACTGACTGTACATGTCAATGGTTGCTACTCCGTGATTGATCTGAACCGATAAGAATTGCACTTCGATCCAAATGAATAAGGGATGGGATTTTCCGCCTATTCTCGAAGTGCAATTTTAGCAGCTCTCATATTATTGATCAATAACGGCGCCGGCCAAGTCCTTACAGTCAGTTGGGAAGGGTAAGGAATGTTATTGTGTAATGATCGTTGCTTCTAAAGACCGAGAATACCTCCACAATCATCACGGGACAGGTGTGGTTAGTGAGGGAGGAAAAAGATCTGGGAGTCACCTTTGGTCAGTGATGCGATCCATGGATTAGGAGGGATAATACGAAACTTAAAACTAGTGTTGCATTTTTGTATCGCAGTAAAAATATATTGAAAGAAATTATTAAAAAAAATCGACATTCATAATATCGAACTATTCAAAGGTTATTTTTAGTAATGACGAAGACAGAAAGGATTGTGTATTTTAAAAGTGTATGTAACAGAAATAAGGGTATTGTCGACACATGTAATGACGAACCATTCAAAGTATGTTTGAAAATTAAAATAAAATTAAAAAAAGGTACGTTGCAACAAAAAAAATGTCTTATGTCGACATTTATAATGTCGAATTATTCAAAGGTTATTATGACCAATGACGAAAACATAATGGTATAAGTTTAAATGAAACGCGATAAAGTCGACACTTGTAGTGACGAACCATTCATAGCTTATTTAAAAATAAAATAAAAACTACTTATAGCAACGATAAAAATGAATCATCATAAGCATGAAACGATCTCACCAGTACTTCATCCTCGGCTGAACACGAAGCTTTTCGCACTTGATCAACACGAACCGAACACGATTGGTCTTGACTCCGTTGCGCGTCCCACCGGAACATGCAACCGAGTCAAAATAAAACGCACTATTGTCGATTTTTTTCCGCACTCGAATGACGCGAACCGAACACGATTTGTTTTGATTCCGTCGCGCGTTCCATTAGAACACGCAACCAAATCAAAAGACCACGCACTCTGCTCTGGCCTTTGCAAAGCACTGCTCAAACGAACGAAGCCACCGAACAGTCTTGGGAACTGTGACCACAATTCACCACAGTTCATCGATTCTGTCATTCAACCAAAACACAAAGCAGCAGCAGCATCAATACCATCAGGCGTTGCGCTGCCAACGGTTCACACACTGCTTGACAGTTTTTGTCTCTCCACTATGACCGTTTTCGGGCAGCCATTCCAAGGTGAATGATTGAAAAAAGTGTTAAATCATTCAATCGCTAATATTTCGCTAGTGTTTTCAACTAATTGAAATCTATTAGCTCTAACAGAAAGAGCACAATCATTCCGTTGCGATACATATGAACAAGTTCAATTTCATGCTTCCTTTATCGAGCAAAAATACAAAACCCCGAAAACCGCAAAAATCGTGTCACCACTGTGCTCGAGTCATTTCGCATTCGGGGTTGAAAAACGTTAGGAAGAAGAAGATTACAGCAGTGCTGGAAAAGTTCGCATCACGAAGCAGCTCGTGAGTGTATACCAACGCATAACAAACATCACAGACTCGGGATCTGGCTAGGTGTGAGTAAGCCCGCACCCGTCTGCTCGGGAGAACATGTCAAAAGAAGTAGCAACAAGCTCGCGAGCGTTTACTCGCGAGTAACCGAGCAAGGTGTGATTTATTATGGTTTTGACAGACAAATTAATTGTATAACCATCATATCGACAGTTAACTACTCGTTTGTAGTCAAAAGCCCTTGAAAACCATAAATCTCGGAGGGTAAGCAGCTTTTTTCCCAAAAGCACAATATGACTCTGAGCAGCTCCGAACACGTTCGCGAATCACTTTTAGCTTCAGTTACTCGGGAGTCGACAGATGCGAGTAAGCCAGCGCTCTGACGCTCGGGAGCGTTTGGTTTTGTTTTTGTTCCAGTTCAGATGAAGCGTTCGCCACTTTCCATCACTGGATTACAGTTTTGAAGAGCCGTGACATTTTTTGGTTTTGAACGGTCATGGTTTGCTTTGGATTTTGATGGTCGTGTAGAAAGATGTAAATGTAGAGGCGGTAAATGTTTGCTCCAGTACTTTTCTCATCACTGCCACCGAAAACACACTCCGAGCGCGCGAAAATGAATCGGACTGCTCTGGCCTTCGCAAAGCACTGGGCAAACGAACGAAGCCAGCTAAAATACACTCCGAGCGCGCGAAAATGTATCGGACTGCTCTGGCCTTTGCAAAGCACTCGGAAAAGTATCACTATACGTGGTTACATGCAGAAAGTATGCTGATACTTTTTCAGCTACATCCCTGCAATATCAACTGATTTTTTTCAATTCGGAATTGTGACATGATTCGGCAAGAATCATCAACGACGAGTACAAATTTAAATGACGGCCTTCTTTGCCTTAATAAATAGAATGAAGTAATCATGCTTAAAAAACACAAAACACTTTCACTACAGTAATAAATCTGATCCATCTTCTTCTTCTTGGATAACGTCCTCACTGGGACCGAGCCTGCTTCTCAGCTTAGTGTTCTTATGAGCACTTCCACAGTTATTAACTGAGGGCTTTATTTGCCAAACTTGCCATTTTCGCATTCGTCTATCGTGTGGCAGGTACGATTACACTCTATGCCCAGGGAAGTCAAGGAAATTTCCATTACGAAAAGATCCTGGACCGACCGGGAATCGAACCCAGACACCTTCAGCATGGCTGTGTTTTCTAGCTGCGGACTCTAACCATTCGGCTAAGGAAGGCCCCTTATCCATCAATTATCTAAATTTGACAAGGTTTTGAAGAAAATCAATGCCACAAGAAAATAAGCCACATCAGCTAAGTCTATACATATACAAATGTTAGGCATATGGTCATGGTAAGCGTTTGGTGTATATGGTAATAGTTGATTCTTATCTAATGGGGATATTACAAGACCACGCGGATTTCGAAACAAAATATTTTTATATATCGGTTTTATTAACCGAAAGGCTCAGCTATGCTAAAACAAACGTAACGCAAGAGTGGGTGTTCTTATTATGCCTAAAATATTTTAAAATCTGTTGGTTATGGAAGTGTCTGTATAATAAAGATTTTGTGCATGCTAATTTTATTATTTTTTAGATTAGACATTTATTTAAATTTTATTATTTGATCACTAGAGAGCGACATTTTTTATTTTGGTTACATACTTTCGAAAATTAATGCCTTTACAAAAGTTTATGCAATGAGAAGAAAATCACATTTAATTTAAATTGTTTTAGGAAACGGCGAAACTATGCATGCAGCAGGGAGCATCGTCACAGCAGTATCTTCCGATTCCGGTCGCTCCTACTCAACCCAATCCGGCGGAAACAAACGCCCTGTCCTACAGTCAGTATTTGGACGTGGTAAAGATTCAAACCAGCTACGCTAAGGATATTCACCACATTCTCATATGCGCTGCTCAGAACATCTGCCCGAGCGAATGATAGAATCGAGCTACCGGTTGCGACATTTCGGATCAGAATGATAGGTTTCACTAGGACTTAGGAGACGATCGCATTTTAAAAGTAAAATCTGTCATTTTATTCCACTTATGGCAACTTAGAACTATATAAAATCTGTGTCTTTAGAATAAATTAATACGTAAGACGATAAGAGATTCATTTTTCGCCCTCAGAATAAGCCGCATTGTCAATGCCCTGCTTCTGCTTCGATTCGGGGTCCGTGATGACAGCCACCCCCTTCTCCTTGTCTCGATGGTACCGTTCGATGTGAATGTCCGTAAGTTTCCTATTGTTATCGGAGAAGTACAGCTCGATATCTTCCAGGGTACGTTTCTCCGTTTCCGGCAGGAAGAAATAGACAAACAGAACTCCTATGGCGCCACAAATACCGTAGAACATTATCACACCTGGAAGGGAGAAGGAACTTTCCAGGTTAAAATAGGTTTTGGTCGTTACGAATGTCATGGCGTAATTGAGAGCTGCAGTGATTCCGCATGCCAGGCTCCGATTCCTAAAAATAAATTAAAAATTTATCAGAAGATGTTCGAAAATGTGATCATCGTCAGAATTACTTGAAAGGAAACACCTCGCTCAGCAGAATCCATGGCACCGGAAGCACTCCGACGCTTGTAGCAAACGCCAGAGTGAAGAATAGAAACATGGCCAGATAGTTGAGACCGTTGGCCGTGTTGACGCTGTCGTGAGCATCTGATGATGACCATCCAGGTGGGAATACGTTGAATGCATAGACCGCCAACGAAAGGCAAGACAGCGATGTGAGAGTAAACGAGAACAATGCCAGCCTTCGTTTGCCGACGAACTTGATGCTCACCATACAAACTATATTCGCGGCCAATCCCAACAGTGCTGTCGATACTGTGGCCCAGTTAGCGTCCAATGGTACTCCATAAGCTTGGAAAATCTGCACCAAATAAGGCCGCATTCCGGTTAACCCGCTAAGCTGACCGAACACAAACAGGAACATGACTAAAGCGAACGGTCGTAGATTACGTTTCCTCATGAGTTCTTTCAGTTTCATCCACTCGCTTGGCGGTGGATGGTCACATTTGGAGTTCTGAGATTTTTGACACGGAGTGCATTGTGCGGCGTTTTTGTTATATCTTTGCATTTCTTGGAACTCCTTTTCCACCGCATCCGGTGAAACCCAACCGCGCAGCCACTGTAGCGATTTGCGGGCATCTTCCTTACGATTCTTGGACAGTAGCCACATGGGAGTTTCCGGCACGAAACATATTGCAATCATCGTAGCCAGCGGAACGGTAACGCATATTGCAGCGGTTATTCGCCACGTGGTTACCGTTCCCAGAAGAAATACGACGAAAAAGCCCAGCATCACAGCCACTCCTGCGCAAGATGTTAATATGCCTCGTATCGATGGTTGACTAGAGAAGAGATTGAAAGAAAAGATTAAATCAATGTTATGGGTAATAATTATTAATATTTCGCATTAGCATAAATAAAAAGTGGTAGAGTAAACTCTCCTGTACACTATGGTGCCATTAAATAATAAATATAAAATTTAGTGGGGCAGGGCTGGTAGCAAGTCTTTTTTAGAGGCTTGGAAAGCAAAAATGTCTAAAAAGTCTATTTTTATGAAATTTAAGATTCTTTTTTTTTAATAAGAATGGTCTCTAAAGTCAATATATTCTTCTACTTGCAGTTCTGCAGATACTGCAATTCTTCCAAGAAAACTCCAGAGTTTTCAAACAAGTCGTTGATGATTTTTACAGATAAACATTTTTTCGGTAAAGATAAATTTCGCTTTATCTCAGAAATTCCTCCAACATTCTTCCAAGGATTATTCCTGATCCATTGCTAGAATCTTATAGAAACTTCTCCAACAAAGCATGCACATATTACTACTGCATTTCTTCCAAATAATTCTTGAGCAATTTTTCAAGTTAAATCTCCATGGATTCTTCAAATTTTCATTTGAAGTACACCAGCAAATACAACATCAATCATTCCAACCATTTATATAAAAGTTTCTTCGGGGATCCTGTTCAATGTTTTTCATGCAATGCCTCCAGATAATCCTGCAGGATTTTATCCAGGGTTCCAATTGATTATTTTTTCTACCTTAGTAGTGGTGTTTTTCAGTGATTATCTCGAGAGTGCTTCAGAATTACATATTTACAAAATTTTGATCAGAGATTAAAATTTCAGAGATCAGAGTTTTCAGCGAAACTTCCCGGATTATCTCAGGGATTTCTCCATTAATGTTCAAAAAAATGTCCTTCACAATTCCCTTGAGACGTCCCTGCATAAATTTTTTGTGAATTTCCTTGGAAAATTTCTTAAAGAATTTATACAGAACTTTCTGGAGTAATCATAAGAGGAATTCGTCCCCTTGATGCTACAACTAGATAACTCGAAATTTGAAATTTTTGACTTCAATTTGTCAAAACAGTTTTCTTAATTAGATCTGCAAAATATCCACAGGTCTTAAGCATGTGATTCAAAATATACAAGTTAAAGATTATTTTTCAATCATAATCTCTGCGATTAACCATCACCTTGTTAAACGGTCATACTTTCAAAGTTGCACATCTCAAAATTTTGATTTTCGAGTTATCTAGTTGTAGCATTAAGGGGACGAATTCTCGGGGTAGTTTCCTGAAATATTTTTTGGAGAAGTTCTTGGTTGAAAGTTTAGAAAACTGAACGACTAAAGCAAATCCTTATAAATTAGTGGATGCATCTTATGAAAAAGTACTTGAGTGCAAAAATATGTCCTTAATTGAAATCTCAAAGGAACTTCTTGCAAAATCGATTGAAAAATCTCTGGTTGAACTCCATGATGTTCTTCAGAAATTGTGAAAGAGTCCTTGAAGAAATTTATGTTGAAGTAATTTGGAGTTATCCCTAAAAAAATCAATGTTGAATTCTTGAAGGTATCTTGAACTAATGTCATAAAAGAATTCCTTAAGAAGGTTATTAAAAAATCAATAAATGAATTCTACACTGTTACTTTATAAGGGTCTAACTGACATGGGCGATTTCTCTTCATCGATCCTCTGCTTCGCTTATTTAGATAAATCCTAAACATCGCTAAATTCTCCTAAATTTCGCTAAATTATATAAATCGGTAAAAAATTTTGTTAATGAGACTAGACATAGTGATTCTTCATCCTACAGGAATATGTTATGTATCTTTTCAGTTTTCTGCACTAACGCAAAGAGAGCTACGATGAAGAGAAATCGATAAATGCAGATAAGCTCTTATGACTTATAGTTTCTGATGAATTTCCTGGAAAATAATCTTAATACGAGGTAAGATTTATCGGGCAGCAGGGACGAAAGTCTAGGGGCTTAACGAGGGGGTACGGAGGACTTCTGCGAATTGAGGTGTTGCTCAGGATATGTAGGAGTTCACAGTGGGCTCTGATGAACCTTTATAAAAACCACAAAAATCCGAATGCAACTCTTTCAAAACGACCGATGTCGTTCAAAGTATCAAAGCACCCTAGCGTAAAAGGAGTGCCAACCGGCACATCAGGATTTTTTGCCAGTAAGATCCTGATTATGGCATACTGGTCGCGATACTAACGGACAAGGCATGGAACTACAAATAGGAGTGCTTCGAGCACATTGGAACTAACACCAGTACGGCCTCAATTATGTATACTGGCAGCGCACGAAAGCCAAGGTACTGAAGGCAGACTGAAGTGTTTTCCTCCACCTTCAGCATGACTTTGCTTTGTAGCCGCGGACTCTAACCACTCGGTTAAAGAAGGCAACCTGTGGATACAAGTTGGAAATAAGAAAAAACAGTAGAAACCGAAAACGGAGCTTAAGGAGAATGCTAAACCGAAAACAACGAAAAGTAGGAATTCAGGCGAATCCCTAGTTATCGAAACGGAGGAAGCGAAATACGCCAAGGTTTCGAAGGCGATGCGAAGTACGAAGAATTTATCGCCATTGGGCGCAGATGCGCGGAGCTTAAGGATTGTTGAAAGGATCCTAGTCTTAAAGAAGGAAGCCAAACGAAAGGGTGCAGCCTATAAGCAACTGGCACAAGTAGTACTTGACGACGAGGTTGATGTAAGATCCCTGACTGCAGAAGCGACTCTTCAGTGTAAAAATCTGGAGGTCTCGGAGGTTCAATGTAAAAATCAGAGGTCACGGATGCTCTCAAAGAGCAGTGTGACAACGATGTAGCTAGTAAGGCTTTCTTAGAAATCTACCTTAGAAAATGCCCGCAGGGCACCCAGGTGGCGGTGATAAGGTAGGCCAACCAAGCGAAGAACTTGGGCATACAACAGCTTCCTGAAGATTTTTTCAAGTGTTTCCTGAAGGGCTGGTCCCGACAGAAGTAAGATATGGAGAAAATGCGGCACCGAAGGCCATAGGGTAAGCGATTGTAAGCAAATCGCTAAGTGCCTAATATGTTTCGACAGATCAGCCAACGGGCAATTAACGGACGGACCCAAATGTCCGGACACAAGTGGAGTATCAAAGCAAGCCAAAACGGAAGTAACACAGTTAAATTTAAACCTCTGTGATGCAGTTCAGGAACTGCTTTGGCAGTCAGTCTCGGAAACGGAGACTGAAGTGGTGTTGCTATCAGACCCATACTGCGTACCAGCCAACAACAGGAACTGGGTGGTGGATAGAGCTAGCAGCTATAGAGACGACAGGACAATACCCAATCCAAGATGTAGTCTCTATCTCAAATGACGGTTTTGCGATACCAAAAATCAACGGCGTGTTCTATTGCAGTTGTTACGCGCCCCCAAGGTGGTCGATTGAGGAATTCTCCCACATGGTCGACAGGATGATAGCCGAACTAGCTAATCGGCAGCCAGTGTAGTGATAGCTGATGACTTTAATGCATGGGTAGTGGAGTGGGGTAGCCATTGCACCAACCAAAGAGTCCAACTATTGTTGGAATCCCTGGCTACATTAAATGTAGAGTTGGCAAATAGTACCTTCCACAGAAATGGTACAGAATCGGTTATCGGCGTGACGTTTTGTAGTCCTAACCGTTTAGGTACCATAAACTGGCGCGTTGATGACGGTTATACTCATAGCGATCATCATGTCCCCCACGTAGTATGCGGCAGATGAAGGAGAAGAAGTGGCGAGGGTGACGAACGAAGAGCTGGCAGAAGTCGTAACATCATTCGCACCAATCAAGGCACCGGGACCCGATGGTATCCCAAATATTGCCTTAAAAGCAGCAGTGAATGCGGGTCCGGACATGTTCAGAACCACGATGCAACGCTGCATAGATTAAGGAATCTTCCCGGATGTGTGGAGGAGACAGAAATTGGTGCTACTACCAAAGCCGGGGAAACCGCCATGTGACCTGTCGGCTTATAGACCTATCTGTCTACTAGAAACGACGGGCAAGTTGTTGAAGAGGTTGATCCTTAACAGGCTAGTACCGTATACGGAAGGTACGGACGGCCTGTCCAACAACCAGTTTGGATTCAGGAAAAGTAAATCAGGTTCAGACAGCTGAGGTGGAAATCGAGCATAAAAGGAGCGGCATCCGTTACTGCGCGGTTGTCAATCTGGATGTGAAGAATGCAGTCAACAGCGCAAGCTGGGAAGAAATAGCCCACGCACTTCACCGCCTCAAGGTACCAGTGCAGTTGTGTAAGCTTTTAGAAAGTTATTTCGATGGTAGGATTCTCTTGGACTTAGGCTTCTTGGGGTAATGATCGATGATAAGCTCAGCTTCGCTAGCCATGTTGAATATGCCTGTAAAAGCGCATCTACGGCTATAGCGGCGATTTCGAGGATAATGTCTAACAGCTCTGTTGTAATTGTCAGCAAACGCAAGCTCCTGGCAGGCGTGATGCTATCTATACTAAGGAGTGAAGGACCAATCTGGTCAGAAGTGCTTAGAATGAACAGAAACCTAAAGCGGTTAGAAAGCACGTACAGAGTAGCAAGTGCATACCGAACGGTTTTTAAAGAGGCCTTGAGCATCATAGCCGGGATGATGCCCATCGGGCTCATCATTATTTTAACATTATTGTGCAGATCACCACCATTTTAACAAAGCACTTTTATTGTACACAGCAATATACTAGTATATAAATTTCTTCACGGAAAATATCTTATGATAAAGAAGCTTCAAAATAAACAACGTTGCCAAAATATCAATGAGCAATTTACTACAATGCTTACCATATTTCGCCTACATATGTTACGATCGGTGCTTCCATGAATCCAACACCTAGTCCCAGTAATATAGCAGCTATATACATCTCCTCCAGCGACCCGGCTTGATACAGCATCAACCATGCAATTATGTGAGGAATGTTAACTAAAATCATCGAACGTTTCCGCCCCAAAGGCTCCAACACTATACCAGATAGAACACTACCAACCGGCTGACAAATGTAGGCTATACTTCCTGAAATAATCGAAATATCCACATTATGAACAAAATCATTCCCCAAATGAGTTTCGCTCTTACCGAACCACGAGGCCTGCACAGGTGTGAAATGCAGAAACTCATCAGGAGCGCGATTCTTCAAACCGCGCAGCGCCGGAATGACAATAGTGGGCAAAGCTACCGCCATTCCCAAATCCAGTAACAGGAAGTTCTTCGCCGTGCTGGCCAATATCTGCGGCAGGATCGTTCGGAACTTTCCCGCTTCCGGTTTTTGCTCATCTCCGGTTTTCACTTTGACTATTCCGTTTTTCGCTTCCATAGTCGCGGTCCCATTCACGCTGGGGCTCTCCGCATTGATTGTATAAACCGATTTGCTGCATGGAAAACAGAATTTCATTTTAGTGACAATTTTCATTAAATAAATAATCATTGTACAAACCCCATGGCGATGGATGTGATCTATCTAACTAGAACGACCACCAAGTCCTGAATGAAGCCGTGCCCGTTGGAATGTAACCGTTTGTTCAAACAAATCGCATCTTGACTGCGTGATTGGATTATCTGTAGAAATAGTAAAGCTTACATTAGATGATTATATACTACAAACTATTGGCAGCGATAAGCACTAGTCAGAAGCATTACTAGACATCTGTGGCCACCGTATTCTAGTTAAATCTGGAAACATTAAATGGTCTGGATGGTGCGCTCGTTATAGTGTCTAGGTCGAGATTGTTTGCAAAACATGCTCTTGTGATGGCTTCTATGTCGTATTCTGGTCATAAGACGCTGTCTATTGATTACATAAGAAGTATCGGGGAAGGGGAGTGCTTTACGATTAGTTTCCAACTAGCAATCACCAAAATTTATATTTACATTATTATATTTATTAGAATAGTTCAATGATAGGGAAAAAATGAATTGAGGATAATCAAAAACTCCTTGCAGAGAATTTGATCAAGAAATATTACAGGTGAAGTTTCCTCAGGCACAAGATAGCCGTAGCGATAAATGCACATTACCCTCAGCAAGACCATGCTCAGGGTAATGGGTTCGATCCCACCTGTCTCCTAGAACATAGAGTATCTTCGTACCTGTCACACGATATACACTTGCAAAATGGTCAAATGGCAGAGAGAACTCTTAGTTCAGCTGTTAAAGTGCTCATAATACAACATAAGCTGAAAAACAGGCTCTGTCTTATTTGGAACATAACGCCAAAAAGAAGAGTGGTAATTTCCCCCTAGAAACACCATGGGTAAAATCATTTGAAATTGTTACAAAAATTTTACTTTTCTAAAATACTAAATTGTTACTACAATTTATCCAATAATAAGTTGTCATTTTCAACCAGGCATTACAATCTCATCTGATCACTTTGATCATCTTCGGATAATGAAAGATATTATCAGCAATCCAAGAGCGCTTTGGAATGATTCCATCTCTCTATCAGATGATGATCTTGAAGCTTGTTCGGTGACATATGGGTATATTTCTGTTTTAAGGCTAAGTAGCCCGTAATTGGTTTTGGCAACAATGATGACTTTTCAGCTTGCATTTCAAAGTGATACAACTCAGTCTTGATAGTTTATATTGACTTGAAAAAGTATCACTGTACGCGCTTATATGCATAAAGTATGCTGATTAGATTACACTACTATGCTGTTATGGCTATTGTAAGAATATTTTACTTGTTTGAGATGTCTGGTATTTGTAAATTCTACATGGTGAGCATTTTCTTATGCTTTCAATGCTACATGCTGAATAAGTTAGATCCGTTGATGAACCGCTGAGTTTTGAAGTGAAAAATTATGAAAAATAGTACTGAAACTGACTGAACTTTGATTGAATTCTGATTTTAAATAATTCTAATGAGCCCTTGTATTTTGAAAAGTCGGGAATTTTCTACCTACAAGGTGCGGTTGGGAACAACAAGAAATGCGTGCAATTTCTTGGGAAAATATCAGTTTTTTATCTAAGCTTTTATAACTTGTAACGTTTACATTTACAGACAAATTTTATCTGCTCAGGTGCAAGTAAGAGGGGCAAAGCAATGAGAGAATTATTTTATTATGAATGTATCACGAAGGAAACTTTTATTTCATTTTACAGTCGACTCTCCACATCTCGATGTTCTACATCTCGATATCTCTCCCTAAGTCGATGATTTTTTCGCTCCCTTCATTCTGCATACATTTTTACTCTCTGTGTCTCGATATCGTCCTTATATCGATACCTCCCTATCTCGATGTGATTTTCGTTCCTAACTTTCTCTCCGTATGTCGATATGACTATTTTCAAAGGTTACTAGACCAGATTTTAGAGATTCAGGACAATTTGCGAAAACGAAATGACATCTGTTTGTTTTTAATTTTCCTGGTAACGGAGTGATTTTCAACCTAGTATTCGTTAAAAATTTGTTCTTTTTCTCGATCTCGATGGTCCCTTCGATATCGAGATGTGGAGAGGCGACTGTATATTAAGGATTTTATTTTTCGCAATCCAGACTCATCCTATTCTATTTTCTTCATTACTCAAGAAAGATTTCTGCTCAAGCGCTCCATCCCCTGAATGCTTGAAAGTTGCGTTTGTGGTCTTCGAAGAAAATACGAACACATTATGTGCGTGGCCGCAATAGAATCCATCCCAACCTATAAAAATATAAAAATGAAATTTGATTTCCTCAAGGAACGAATTATCTACTTACTTTCGTTGGTTGACATCTTCAGATAATTTTCACTTCTATTTGATCAGAAAATACCCAGACGTGACAACCGGGCTGTTTCGAATCTTTCTGTTATGGCTTTCTGATGTACGGATTGCTCCGATGATAAGATTTCATCTTGAATCCAGAGATTCAAAGATGAAGTTCAAAATTCAATCAAAGAGCTCCAAGATAATATTGCTGTGTGCGTTTGAAATGCAAATTTAAAATGCGGGAACACCAAACGCGGTAAGATTTTTCACAAGAAATGCGATGTCAAAGATAGATTTTTCTTGCTAGGGCGGCGGTGATTTATATTATCGTTGCTAGGTGTCCTTTGATTGTTTTGTGTTACCGCATTTGGAGGACGTTTAGTCAAGATTTGCATCTCAAATGCAAACAACAATATCTTAATATTTGATCCGAATCTTGCTCAGAAGATCGAAAGATGAAATTAAATGCAATGCCTGTTTTCAACTTAAAGCTTTGCATCCTGCTAGATCCCGTAGTCATGTCTGCATGTATAGAAAGGGTATAGGTTGCGAAACAGCATGACGCTAAAATGAGTTGCTACTACCTGCAACTCTACAAGATATGCGCACTTCAATTTGATGTGAAGAAATGAGAAAAGCGTTCGTAAATCTTCAAAATGAAGGGAAAGCGCTGGTATCTTCGGCAAAAAAGTTTCCAATTTTGACAATAAATGAAAATAGTAGTTTACGGAACAAGTTGCAGAATGATGATTTTTACAGCACGAGTCGTAAATTTATCCTACGAGGCTTGCCGAGTAGGATAATTACGACGAGTGCTGTAAAAATCGAGTTCTGCAACGAGTTACGTACAACATTTTTTGCAATTTCGTAGAAGACCACTTGAGGGTATTAGAAACTATATCGAAATGCATTCACCATTATTTTACAATTTTTGAGAAATTGTTGTGTTATGATTCATTAACCATCTCAAAACAGTTGCGTAATGAGAAAGCGTTGCGTAATGAATCATTACAGCACTGGTTTCAGTTAGATAATGACTATTCCCGCACTTCTTACTTCAGTGCAGGAAAGTAGGCCGTTTCATGACAGATTGTCGTGATGAAAAACAGCCTATTACGATGGGAAATTGCAAAAAGTTATTTTATTACCCGAAGTGATTTTTTCAGTGTCCAAATGAAGCACTCAAAAAATAATGAAACTTTGTAGAACATTTCGGAACGCTAAACCCTATAGTTTCAGACCAAACACACATGTCCCACTTTTTTGATTTCGTCCCACTGTGCGTCGATGGAATTGACTCATTTTTACATGATTGATTGAGAAATAAAAAAGCCATTCCGAACATCCAGCTGTCCATAAAAGAAATCCTAAATAAAGTACAGGCTTTATCGTGGATTTATGTATAACTTAAAGTCAAAATAAAATAAAATTTCAAAAATCTGCATGTAAAGCTTTAATAAAACTACATTTATTACGAACTCAAGTTGAAAACCTATCAATGACAGGTTTTACCATTTAAATAAAATAACAAGAGGGCAAATTTTGACATTTATTAGAAACAAGTGTCAAAAGAGCAAAAATGATAAAAGTCAGTTAGTTCAGTCAGTCTTAGTTCGATAAACGATCAAAGCAATAGAGTAAGGTGGGGTAAAAAATCAATCTTTCAGAAAAACTATAACTGTTGAAAAGAAATTAATACCACACAGTGAACTTTCAGCATATTGACCAACATTTTGCTAAGCAAACTTGTTTTAATATTTAGTCATTTTTAGTTAGGTCAGATTAAAACATGAATGTGTTAAACGAACCCTTGCTCCGATAGTTGGACAAAATTACGAATGTGCGGGGTAAAATTTAGCTGACTGAATCTCAAAATATCGAAACGATTTATTATTAAAAGTACACACTAAATTTTCATCAAAAAATTGTAAAAAAAACAGGTTATTTACAGATTAATTATAATTTGACCAAAACAGTAGTTTTTCTTGCAAAACTAAGTAAAAACATGGAATTTGAGTGATTTATTACGCAGGTTCAGTCACTTAAATTAAAGCTAGTATGTGGTATAATATAGTATTTAGTAGTATTTGGTATTTTATACAATTTTGCAAATATTTCCGCGAAATGACTCGAACGTTTGCCCTGCTTTTATTTTTATTTTGTTCCATGCAATGAACGTTTGACCTAAAATTATAGTTTTCACGTCTAAAATGCGAATTTCTTTATTTATTTATAAGTTTACATCAGCGTTTCCCAAACTTTTTTGAGTTTCGCCCCCTTGGGATCAATATATTTTAGAAACACCCCCTGATATGTAGTTTTTATTTTTGTATTAAATAACCGCTATACTATGTTGAGAGCCCTGTCCTTCAGTTCAGAAAGTGGTATGGGCGCGTTCTGCCAAGTCGGTCGAGGCAGATTTCTTGTGTGAAAAAGTTACAACATGGACGTTCTTAAGTGCCAGAATAAAGTGTTGTGCTTGTGGTGAGCACTTGAAGATGGAATGGAAGGTCATTACTTCGCGTTCACGCTTTTCTTCTGCTTCTCTTAAAAGTTATATACAATAATCGACCCTGAGCTTAACTATCTAAATTAAAAGTAACAAATACAATTGTTGTTCTGAGCTTACTAGCATACCGTTGCGTTAATTTTATCAGTGTAGGCCAATACAGCAATGAAGCATGTAACAATCACTAACATTTCTGCTAGCTTTATCCTTGTTTTCTTATCTTACCCGCCATTACTACGAGGAACAACTCATCGGAGAGGAAGGGCATCCCTTATCATGTCAGCGTAATAGCCGAAAAAACGATGAGTTTACCGTTCCTATAATTATTCTTATTACTAATTGAAAGGTAAATCAGATTAACTAATTGTTTGACTAATAACAAACTTCTTCCTCAGAGCTACAGTCGAAGCTTGTTATAACGACATAGCAAGGGACCGTCGTAATAGAGAAAAGTCGTTATAAAGAATGGTGTTAATACCAAAACATTTCTCAAGGGACCAAAAAATGTTGCAATGGAGAGCTTTTGTCACTATAAAAGTTATCGCTATAACGAGCTGCTACTATATTTACAAAACACCACACATAATTCCTCCTTTCTCATATCCTTAGGCAAAACACTTCACTACCTCTAATATGTATGACTGATTCATGTTCTAATGACCTTGCATCATTTATACGTGAAGTTGTAGTCTAGAGTAGAAGCAGAACTTAAAGAACGTACTGGTCAAAGACGTTGCGTTGCCTACTACTCATATACCCCGGACTTGGCCCCTGACCCCCTTGTACATTAACAAAATAAAAAATAAATAAAATAACCTCTATACTATGTTGAGATGCTGATCTACATTTTATCATAATTGGACAAAAAATTGATCGAACTATCAAAATTACTGGGGGAGTATTTTATAGGTGATGAAAATGTAAACCATTTTTTTGTTATATAGCATATAATCATATTATAATCGGTGTTCAAACAGACGACTTCTAAAGATCCATTCCGATCTTTTGATGCCAATTTGATGCAGATATTTTACCAAATATATCAGTTTGAATACCATAGGACATAATGCAAGTATCTTGTTGTTATGAATGCTGAAAGATCCTTTCTCTTATCGGAATATCGATATTTTGCTTTCAATATTCGATATTCTGGTATCGATATTTCCCATTTAATATATCGATGATATCGATATTTCTTTCCGATATATGGTAAGCCAATATTTGGATAACAATTGTAGGATTTTTATCGAAATTCAAGTTATTTTGAAATTATTTTTAACAGTTCTCATACCAACGGTTATACAATGTATCATTAAGAGGCTGTCCATAAACCACTTAATTATTTCTCGCGTTTCGTTTCATACAGGCATATCTGCAGTGATCGGTGTATCTCGTCGATTTTCACTTTTTACATGAAATTCAATCGATTTTCGTAACATTTCATAATGCAGCATGATGAAGAGCAATGAGTACTTACTACTTAAACGCAAATTGCAATTGAAAATGAACAGCCCAAAAGAAGATATTCATGTCCCTATTTATCAAGACATTGGTAATATTAAGAGTTCAAAGAATTGTTTGCAAATTGAAGGAACTGAAAGTCAGGTGCCTATGCGATTTATGAATTTTAAACCCTTCACAAACCTTTATGACTTTTAAACCCTTCATCCCCGCATTCCCTGAGTTACCTTCTCAGGGGGTCTGTTTGCAGATTTCCCCCTTGTAAAAAAACCCTTCACATACACTCCCGTGCAAAAGTTTGGGTTCACCCTCTCAAAAACATATAAAAGTGTTCCGTCCATATCACGTCCAATTGAATCTCTCCAAGCTGCATTCGAAGGGCAAAGAGTTATTCTTACTTCGTATGCATTTTTCCAAAAACATTTTCTGATTTTTGTATACTGAGTTTTTACTTAAAGTTGTGACATTTTTCAAAAAACAAACTAAAAAATCATTGCTAATTTCCTTTGGGTGAACCCAAACTTTGGCACGATGACTTGAATGACTGTTTCATTAATTTTGAATAGTTTTCAGATTTTTCCGCAAACATTTCGTGAGTGCTCTTCAAAGACTATAAGATAACGATTCTAACGACACCTTGTTTTAAAATTTTGGTCGATCCAATGCTGAGGAAATTTGCTATGTTTTTCCAGCGTGTTTTTTGAAAAGTGTCACAGTTTTAAGTAAAAATTTAGTATACAAAATTCAATAAATGTATCTCGAAAATACATATGAATAAAGAATAACTCTTTGCCCTTCGAATGAGGCTTAGAGAGTTTCAATTGGACGTGTAATCACAAAGATATGGACTGAACATTTTTGTATGTTTTTAGGGGGTGAACCCAAACTTATGCACGGGAGTGTATATCATATGAAATTGAGATGTATCGATATTTTCAATCAATACATCGGTGGTATCGATACTTTGATTCGATAATCGTATCGACTCAAATATCAAAACTTCGCAATATCGGAACGTCCCTAGCTCCACCAATCTACAAATAACGCATATTATGTCTAAACACAACAAATAGCCATAATTTTTCCAAATCTCAATCGATTTTTATAATATATGGAGTGAAAGTCTCCTACTCTTGCAAAATTTAGAGCCCCATTTCACTCTTTCTAAATTTGTCATTATACTATGTTGATTCAAATTCTGGACACTTTGTTTTGTATGGAGAGGTTTCAATTGAAATGTTACAAAATTAGCTGTTCCAAAGTTCTTAATTTGGAGGCTCGTTATAATAAGCTTTTTCCATAGAAATCCTGGAAAATTTACAATTCAACTATTATTATTAAGTAGATGAAAAAACCGAATTTAGTACTATACCATTTAATTCCACTTGAGTTTGTATCCTTTGACAGATACGCGTATTTCGACCTCAACTGTGAGGCCGTCTTCAGTGTCGTGTACTAGACTCGACTTTAGTACACGACACTGGAGACGGCCTTACAGTTGAGGACGAAATACGCGTATCTGTCAAAGGATACAAACTCAAGTGGAATTAAATGGTATAGTACTAAATTCGGTTTATTCATCTACTTAAAGGTATTCTACTAAACAGCTCGAAGATTTATTATTATTGTTATTATCTTTATTATCGAGACTTTCAAAATAAATTGGCTGATTCGTCTCCAAAATTCTTAACTAGTTTTAACGTTTTTCGAACGTCAGTGTGTGTTCATCTAATGATTTTACTATTCCAACTTTGCTTTTCACGAACCTGTCTGGAATTTGAATCAAAGTGTCCGGAGTATGAAGCATAATGGAATACACGGGTAGAAATCTGAATCCAAAAACAAGATTATGACTCATGATATCATGATTCCAGTGTGTTTTCATCTTATGAAAATACACCATGATTTGGACTCATGATATCATGAGTCAGATCGCCGTAACGCAACACACGAGTAAGGTTTTTGTTGCTGATTGCTCGGAATTATGATTCAAATGCCAAAAATGCTGAGTCGCGCATCCGTTTATGATCGACAAAATAAAAAATAACATGCACTGAGATTCGAGCCAAGAACCTTCCGATTGATAGCCACGTACTCTACCACTCAACCACTTCGTAATCTTGAATTGAGAGTGATCGATACGAATGAGCTGAAGCAAAGCGCACCGCTTAGTGTTTTCACACTGAATGTTACGCTTATGATATTATGACCTAACCAATTTATGAATTCCATGATTTGTAAATCATGATTTGGGGATCAGATTTTTATCCGTGTATGAAGCATAGTGACCAGAATAGAAATCATGAAAGGGGCATACATTTCTATTTATTTAAGTTTATTTAAGTTGTGTAATTCAAATCTTCACCTACCAATTGAAAAGTAAGTGTTTTCATAGATTGATAATGATGCCATATAGAATGATTTAATTTATATGCTTTTGTCACCCTATATTTGGACATTCCGACCGTTTTAACAAATAATTAATATCTTAAAAAGTAATCAAAATAGAGTGTTATGATGTTCAGCAACACTGTTCAGTAGATTAATGGCTACCATGCGGTGGTCATTGAAATGCGGAATCCTACCACCAGGCGGCACTAGTGGACATCGAAATTTTGTTTTTCGGATATCTCAGGATGCTGACTACCTAAAGAGATAGCATCTTCGGCAAAGTTGTTCAGTAGCTCAAACGCTATCATTATAAAATCCACGAGTTTCAAAATTTAGCCACCAGACGACGCTAGTGAGCGTGAAACATTTGTTTTGTGGAACCCTTGACTTACTGAACACGTTTGCCAAAGGTATCATTTTTCTAAGTAGTATGGGATCTAAGATATTTGCAATATAAAAGTTTTATGCTCAATTGCGCCGCCTGGTTCAAAAATCTCGAGTCTCTTGACTAGAATAATGATAGCGCTTGAGCTACTGAACAACTTTGCCGAGAATGCCTATATCAGGAGAGCAATAATTGATCATCGATGTTACTACCAATTATACCGTCAATGCATTTCAAAAGATCGAAACACTTAACATCCTAACAGCACAGTATAAATGCTACGCATTAGCTTAAACCATTCCATAACGTCGATTATTGACGATGATTTGACCCAAATACCGCCAAAATTACAACACATCACCCTTGAAGCACGGCGTCCTTGATTTGGGAACTCTGCAAATCGTAGTACCCTAGAATACGAATACGAATCAATTAGTTCCGGTTTTGCGAATGATGTAAGAAATAAACAGAAAATCAAACCATTGAAACACGTGGCGCGTGAACCGGAACTGTTTTTTGGTCTTGTACTTTGACCAATTTGATTCAAACAGAAAGCAAACGGTTTTGTATTTTCTGCTTGCGATGAACGCCCTTATTAGATTATTTGTAGGATTTGGCCTCGCATGGACAGAGTAGTAATTTACTATCAGCTTAAAGTTTCATTCTCCCTGAACCGAATACCTATATAGACCTAGTTATTTTTACGAATGATTGACTCGTGCCACTACTTTTCACTTTGATATATCATACTGTTGTGACCCGCTCTCGCAAAGTATTCAACGTAGTTAACGAACCGATAAGTTGTAATATAGAAATTAATCAACTACGAAATCCTGTTTAAGGGCTTTCCCAAAACATTGACTAGTCGCCTTTGGATACACTCAAACTAACCGAACAGGTTACAGAGATTTACATCTTCCTTGGTCAAGGTCTCAACGTAGCATTTTTGCACGGCCGCAAAAATAACTCGTAATGCTAGTTTATCACTTCTCATTCTACATCGTTTTATGATCTCCTGCCTTTAGAAGGCAATGTTCGGTCAGTAGGTGTGTTTTGGTACTGCGCTTTAGAAAGCGTGATATGCATGTTCCGAGCATGCATGTACCGGCAAAAAACCAGTTACCACGTTCTGACTCAGTACTTCTATTCTGCAAGCACCTAGCGGTAAATTTAATGATTTGCCATCGATCATGGATAATTATCTTCAGTTCAGCGTTTTGGAATGGATTTAGAAGGCATGAGGAAAAACGAAGTGATCACCACGGGGCACAAATTGCAAATTTTAATTATGTCAATTTGTGACCCTTCGTAAATGCTAGGCTGCAGCGGCTATACTGTCATTCTAGGCAATTGTCCCATGTCTCATAGAAAAGGGGTAACTATGCATAGAAAGGCATTACCACATACCCTAGAAAAAAGTCTCATGTGACTAAAACAGGACTACAGTTTTTTTTTTTTGTTTATTTGTTTATTTATTTAATCCAACTGACTATCTTGAGTCTTATTGAATATCTTAACCTAATTGAAACAATGCATCAAATAACTCAAGCACATACAAACTTTAATAACATTATCAACATTATCTATCTACACAACAAAACAGAAACTTTACAGAATGAACCAGGAAACAATCAAAAACAGAAACTTATTTAACATTATATCACCTATCTTTTCATTTAAGCTGCGAATTAAGCTCATATCGATTTCCAGGTATTACTATTTTTCTTGATAAACTCTCTAAATCTAACATTGTTTGGCCATATAGAGGAATCCAATGCACGAGATTTCCACTTTTTGTCTAACATTACCTTAAATGACACATAATCCAACGCTCTATGAGTGTTCCAATTCGATCCTAATTTAATTACATCAATGCGCTCGGGTTCAGGAGTACCAAGAGAACGGACAACCAATGCATGAACGTCCCGCTCTGTGACACTCACGTCGATGTTAGATAAAAACAATGAGAAGTCATCATCCGTAGTATATCTCGGTGTTGTTCTCGTGTTTTAGGGGCAGATGGATTCAGCACTAAACGCGCAGATCAATACCGTACTTGCCACGCGATATAGAGTAAAGAGGGGCAAGTTTTTTTTTCTTGGCATTGCAATACTAAAGGAAAAAGCCTTATTTGTCCAAAAACCGGACTACATTAAGAGGAAAATAACCATCATCGTTTTACAAATTTTCAAAACCAGTTTTTTTGCTCAAAATTCAAGCAATGCTCAAGAAAATCTATCATTGCATTACACTTACTATCTGAAATGGGATGATAGATTTTCATAAGGATTGTTATAAATTTGAACGAAAAAACTGGTTTTTAATTTTTGATGATCGTTCATGACTGAATGATGGATTCTTGAGCCTTAAATGTCTGATGCAATTTTCCCAGTTTTTTAGTTAACTTAGGGGCCCGAACAGTAAACTCACAGCTATTCACCATGACCTTGCTGAGCGTAGTGATTTTCAGTTCCACTGGTCGTGGATCTTTTCGTAGATGAAATTTTCTAGAGCGTAGAGTATCATCGTACTTGCCACGCAATATAGAGTAAAGCAGGGCAAACATTTCAATCGGAGTAAAAATTCTTTCTATTCTTTCTAGTTTAATGCAAAACAAATGTTATGACCATGACCATGACATGGTGGTTCAAATGCCTATCAAGTATAAGACTTTCACTTCAAACATTCATGCATTTATTTAGGTAATATCTAGAAAGATAACACTGAATCAACAATTTCACGCCACAATACTCGGTTCCATTCTCGGTTCTGCCCCACGCTTGCCAAATCGATGCGCCTTGATAATTGAGCTCGCTGCGATTCACGCCTTCTTGTACCAACCGCATCCGACGCGAACACCATATTTGCAGGGCTTCTGTCCGGCATTCTTGCAACATGCCCTGCCCTTCGTATCCTTCCAGCTTTGGCTACCTTCTGGAAACTGGGTTCGCCGTAGAGTTGCGCGAACTCGTGGTTCATCCTTCGCCACCACGCACCGTTTTCCGGCACACCGCCGAAGATCGTCCTAAGCACCCGACGTTCGAAGACTCCAAGTGCTTGCAGGTCCTCATCGAGCATCGTCCACGTTTCATGCCCGTAGAGGACTACCGGCCTTATGAGCGTTTTGTACATGGTACATTTGGTGCGGGCATGAATCTTTTTTGACCGCAGCTTCTTCTGGAGGCCATAGTAGGCCCGACTTCCAATGATGATGCGCCTCCGTATTTCACGGCTAACGTTATTGTCAGCCGTCAGCAAGGATCCAAGGTAGACGAACTCGTCGACCACTTCGAACGTATCCCCGTCTATCGTAACACTGCTACTTAGGCGAGCCCTGTCGCGCTCGGCCCCACCAGCTAGCATGTACTTTGTCTTGGCCGCATTCACCAACAATCCAACCTTTGCAGCTTCGCGTTTCAAGCGGGTGTACAGGTCTGCCACATTTTCAAATGTTCGGCCGCAATACTCATATCATCCGCGAAGCAAACAAATTGACTGGTTCTCGTAAAAATCTCCGCATGACACCTTCTAGCGCAATATTGAACAACAGGCATGAAAGTCATCACCTTGTCGTAGTCCCCGGTGGGATCCAAACGAACTGGAGTGTTCGCCTGAAACCTTCACACAATTTTGCACACTTTTCATCGTTGTTCTTATCAGTCTCGTAAGCTTTCCGGGAAAGCTGTTCTCGTCCATAATTTTCCATAGCTCTACGCGGTCGATACTATCGTATGCCGCCTTGAAATCGATGAAAAGGTGATACGTTGGGACCTGGTGTTCACGACATTTTTGGAGGATACAGTACAGTAAAGATCTGGTCCGTTTTCGATCGGCCGTCAACGAAGCCGGCTTGATAACTTCCCACAAACTCGTTTACTACAGGTGACAGACGACGATGATCTGGGATAATACTTTGTACGCCACATTTAGAATGGTGATCGCTCGACAGTTCTCACAAACTAACTTGTCGCCTTTCTTGAAGATGGGGCATATTACCCCTTCCTTCCACTCCTCCAGTAACTGTTCTGTTTCCAAGATTGTGCCTATCAGCCGGTGCAGACAAATGGCCAGCTACTCCGGGCTCATTTTTATGAGTTCAGCTCCGATACCATCCTTACCAGCAGCTTTATTGTTCTTGAGCTGGTGAATGGCATCCTTAACTTCCCTCAAAGTGGGGGCTGGTTGGTTTCCATCCTCCGCAGTACTGACGAAGGCATTTCTTCCGTTGTCCCATCCTTCATTGCCTGTGCTCTCAGCACCATTCAGGTGTTCGTCGAAGTGCTGCTTCCACCTTTCGATCACCTCACGCTAGTCTGTCAAAATGCTCCCATCCTTATCTCTGCACATCTCGGCTCGCGGCACGAAGCCGTTGCGGGATGCGTTGAGCTTCTGATAGAACTGACGCGTTTTTTTAGATCGGCACAGCTGTTCCATCTCCTCGCACTTCGTCTCCTCCAGGCGGCGTTTTTTCTCCCGAAAGAGGCGGGTCTACTGTTGCCGTTTTCGTCTATAGCGTTCCACTTTCTGCCGGGTCCCTTGCATCAGCATGACCGCTCGCGCTGCATTCTTCTTCTCCAAAACCTCCTGGAAGTCCTCGTCGAACCAATCGTTCCGTCGACTCCGTCCCACGTACCCGACGTTGCTCTCCAGCAGTCCTCAAGAGGGGCTTCATTCAGCTCACCCTCTTCCGATAATGCAGCCTCAAGGTGCTGCGCGTATGTGGCTGCTGCATCCGGTTGCTTAAGCAGCTCTAGGTCATACCGGGGCGGCCGTCAGTTAACGACGGAGAGTTTTGGGTGCAGTTTGGCCATCACCAGATAATGGTTAGAGTCGATGTTAGTGCCACCATAGGTCCTGACGCTAATAATGTCGGAGAAGTGCCGTTTATCAATCAGAACGTGGTCGATTTGAGATTCTGTCTGCTGTGGTGATCTCCAGGTGTATCGATATGGAAGGCTGTGCTGGAAGTAGGTGCTACGAATGGCCATATTCTTGGAAGTGGCGAAATCAATTAGTCGTAGGCCATTTTCGTTCGTCAGCCAGTGGGCGCTGAACTTTCCAATAGTCGGCCTGAACTCCTCCTGGCCAACCTGAACGTTTAGATCTCCTATGATGATTTTGACGTCGTGGCTTGGGTCAGGGTTGCGATGGATCTTCTTCGTGAACAATGATCGACGCATCTTCGCGATCCAACATTCGCCAAAATTCATTTTTCATTTTTGCGTCACGAAGAGCATCGCAAAAAGCGAACGGATGCAACGCCGAAGAAGCAAAATAAACACACCGATAAGTGGTTCGCGAAGCCTTTCCACTCGTAGGATTCATTTATCCACGCGCTGTTCATTCTCGTGATTCATTGCTAGGTTGCTTCTTCTCGTAAAGTCAAGCAAACACTCCACGCTAAGCCACGCAGCGCATGTGTTAAAACTACACAGAATGAGGCAACCAATGCAGAACTGGCTGACTGAGTGAAAATTCTGAGTAGGTCGCACTCATTCTGTGAGTTGCCGACGTTTTGGCCTTCGTCTGTCCGGTATCGATGGAAACGGAACTGTCAATGATATCCCGCGTGGCAGCAAACAGTTGGCCGTTGGTAAGATGGGGAGTTTTCTGAGATGTTTTCTAGCGAAAAGCCGGAAGATGGTCGCAAATGCCAAAGTTTTTTCCTCATTTGCTTCCGCTTCGGCTATTCAAATGAAAAAATCTCTGAAAATCTTTAAAATTGGAATGTTTTTTTTTATGTTTTCAGAAGCAAAACAAAAATGGAAACGAATTCCGCATTCCAAGCATTCCTCCTCTGTGTGCAATTCACTCATTCAGTTTTGCTTACCACCGTTTGCACAAAGCTGTGTACAGCCCCTTTGCACGAAATCTGTGCTGCATGAAAAGAGGCCAATTCTGTGCGCTCGGCATTCATTTTTGAGCGGAGCAAGTTTAGCTTGATTGTTGCAAGCGCCCATGAAGGAAGATGATCGAAATGAATATTTTCCTGTTCTTCGCGAAGAGCAGTCAGCGTGGATCGTACCGTTCACATTATCGAGCGATGGAAAATCACTCGATGATAGCGTCGGGAAAAACAGCGATCCGAAAATGAAACACGAACGAATGAAGCGCCCGAACGGTTGTTTGTGTTTATTCGCAGATTCTGTTTTGATGCCTACGAAAATTCATCGTGCCTCGCGTTTCCGTTCGTTGTTCAGCAACATTGGCTTGGGTAGCTGTCGTACTCGCCTTTGAGCTGCGCTTAAAAAGCGTCTTTATCATCATCAGTGCTTCCGGAGTGAGCGTTTATTATGCTGAAGTTGAAGAACCGGCCTTTGAGCCTCAACTTGCTCATTCTCCCATTGATCGGCCACCACCCGATCACGCGCTTCTGCATATTATATGCCGAATCCGCGGTCCTTTACCACGTCGGCGAGTATGCGTGTGCTCCCGATGAAGTTGAGAGATTTACAGTTCCACGTACCGAGCTTCCAATCGCTAGTCCATTTACGTCGCTGTGGTCTTCGTCGATTGTCCCGGTTCGTATTCTCTCGTTGATTATTCGTTGCTTGATTTTTTTCAGCTGGCTTGCAGGGCCTGACACCAACCCCCTAAATGTTCGGAGGACCATAGTGCACAGTTTAGCTTAGAGCCCTTCTCTGGCACTCGGACAATGATCAGCCGCTCCTGACATGGGGAACAGACGCTGTTGTGAGCCGCTCCTAACATGGAGTACAGACGCTCAAGGTTTTCAGAAGGAAAAGCAAAAGCAAACCCCCCTTCCCTGTCAGCATACGACCAAAGTTCCCACCGGGGGTTGGTTACCCGATCTACCCTAAGGTTACTCGTACCCCGGCCAGTACCGCGAGAAGGTAGGAACAGGAGTTGCTGGGCAAGAGGCTAAGGACCGCACAGAGGGGTCTATTTTAACATGGGCTTGCTGAATAGTTCCGCGTTAATCGCTAATTTGGCCACAAGCAGTCACAGACCAAACAATTTAGTCGGAACCGCTGTTCTTTCCAAAAGATCTTCATACGAGTTGTTGTCACTCTGTTGACTCCCCTGTTAGGAAATTAATTAAATTTAATCTCGCGATTCGGTTGATACCTTTGCAGTTCACTTATAAAGTATAACCAAGTGTACCACCCTAATCGATCGCGCATCATTTCATGGCCTTCCTCACTTGCAATTATGGTGCTGAATATCGCCGCGGCACCGCATTATTACCGCAATAGACAATGTCACTGTCATACCGGCCCTGTTGATTGTGCCGGTTCATAGATCGTTGACCGCATTCTGCATTGAACCAGTGAGACTTGGTACTCTGCATTTGAGATACTGTATTCTAATTTTGGAATCAGGCACCTGGTAAGGTATAAGCACTAGACTGATGCAAATTTTAAAACTGTGTCTAGGTTCGATTCTCGGTGGAAATTTCCTTGACTTCCCTGGGCATAGAGTATCATCGTACCTACCACATGATATACGAATGCGAAAATGGCAACTTCGGCAAAGAAAGCTCTCAGTTAATAACTGTGGAAGTTCTCATAAGAACACTAAGCTGAGAACTAGGCTTTGTCCAAGTAAGGACGTTGATGCTAAGAAAAATAAGAAGAAGCCATGAAAAACTAATTATTATTGATTGAATTGTATTAATTCGATCTATTTCATCAAATAATTTGTTTCATAATATTGGTCTGGGTTAAAATACATGGAATGAAACAGAGACAGTTCGATTCGGATGATCAGTTCTCGCGCTTCATAGAGATATAAATGTATGACCAAAATGAATTTTGCAACTCACCACATCACTATTATCGCATGGCTTTGAAAGATCGACCGGAAGTTGTGTTATTGTTCTAATAACGCCAAATGGCAATTAAGACCATATGGGAAATCAATGTCGCTATCTTCAACATGATGCCCATTCGTCGCAGTTTATGTAGGACTACTCCGAGAGGTCAGTCTCATTAACTTCGCTTCCCACAGATGATGGATCTTCACACCGTCAATCAATCACCTGATTAGCAGGGGAGAATAAATTACAAGTGCTGACGCTATTTGCTGTGTCAGCACTATTCGTTTGCCGATGCCGACAATAATGGAGCATTTACTTCGCAATTGAAAATTGAATTGATAGAAATTACTTTGCTTCCTTTGCCACGGGCAAACAGTTTATCGGTAAGCTCTGGCAATCACTGTCGTCTGGGTCGTATTTTATCGGGAAACCGGTATGAAATGGTTTGCGTCTCAGAGTTCAGATTATATAAACACTTAGGCAGCATCCATTTATTACGTAACGCTAAAATTGGAAATTTTTGACCCCCCCCCCTCGTAACGCTTTTTGTATGAAAAATTTCAAATTTTTGTATGAGCCGTAACGCTTGAGCCTACTCCCCCCCTCCCTTTAGAGCGTTACGTAATTTATGGAGCTAAGCATTTGAGATTTAGAATTAGATTTGACTTCTTTCCCATAAGGGGGCAGGATCCGTCATTGATTTCGGAATATCCAAAAGCAGTTTTTTCGTTCGAAATCAACAAAATTTACATGAAAATGTGTTTACTACATTGTATTCTCCAATTGAAACGCAGTGAACACATTTTCATCGCAAATTTATTATAGTAATTTAGAAAACAAAAACTGCTTTTGAAGTTTTGATGATGACGATGATTACGATGACGGAGAGTTGAACGTTAAGGGTATCTTGTATCAGAAGACCGGCTCCAAAGGCATGCTCCCCACCAGTTGAAAGATTTGTGTCATTGCCATATTTGAGCCTATTTCATCATCTACCCGATGGGAAAAAAAGGAAAGGGAAAGATGGAAGGAAATAGGAGTGAGGTCCCTTGAAGATGGAAGATCGCATAAGCCAGGGTTTATCAACTGGTGGTCCGCGAACCCCTAGGGGGCCGTGAAAACATCACAGGGGGTCCGCGAAGCCGTTTTTTCATAAGTGTTTTATGAAAATTGATAAATGAATGAGAGGAACAACTCCGATTGTTTTGCAGCAGTTCATAGTTAGTGGAGTTGCAGTACCGTGCAGTGCAGTGCAGAGTTCAGAAGAAAAGAGGATGGACTGTGGTCTAAAACTCTTCGCTTCTTCATACGACGCACGTCCTGCTTCCGCAATAAACTCTACAGTAATATCACGCCAGGATCTGGGAATATACCCGGTAGCAAAACTGCACACTCAATCTGTTCGGTAAAAATAACTGGGTTTTTGAACTACCGAAAAAGTCAGTAAACTAAAACTAAATGTCAGAAATCGAAAAACAGAGACTTTTCACTGAAATTTTGCAGAGAGCTTTTTTTACATCATATATCGATAAAAAATAAAATATGGTTAAATCTGCTTTTCAATCACGCGTGACGACAGTTTTCATTTTACTGACTTTTCCGGTAGTTCCAAAACCCAGTAAAATTTTACCGACCCCAGTAATTTAATCTAAGTGTGTGCTTACAAGTAACTTTTTCGAAACATGTTTGGTGGAAGAGAAATCGCCAAGATGAGCAAGATGTTAACTCATGCAAATAAAAAACTGGCAGATGCTAAACGTCGTGCCAAATCTGCATACTACCAACAACTTTTTTCGACCAACAATCCCAAGCAGTTATGGAACCGGATTAACAATATGCTAGGAAATCAACTTGATTCAACTAAGCAACAAACGCTTATAGTTGATGATACTGAGATTACTAAGCCCGAAGATCTTGGAGATGCGTTCAACAACTTCTTTTCATCTATTGGAGATAGTACTGCTAGTTGCCTTAATTCAGACGGTAATATTAACAAATTCAATACTATGGACACTTGCGGTCAATCTATGTTCCTGCGACCTGCCTCACCAACCGAAGTATCCAACATCATACGAGTGTTAAACAGCTCTAAAGCAACTGGAGTTGATGGATTCCCAGTATCAGCGCTTAAGAAATACAGTGATGTCCTCTCCCCAATCATATGCACCAGCTTCAACGATAGCCTTACTTCTGGAATCTATCCCGACTGTTTGAAAAAGGCGCTCGTTTACCCTATTTTCAAAGGTGGTGACCCTAAAAATCCCAGCAACTATCGGCCTATATCTGTTCTTCCTGCTATCAACAAAGTATTCGAGAAGCTTCTGTCTGCGCGTCTCCAAAGCTTTTTGGATAGTACTGCTCTACTCAATCCCAAACAATTTGGATTCAGACATGGATCTTCAACAGAAGTAGCTGTTTTGGAGTTAGTCGACGATATTGCGAATTGTATGCATAAAACATCGGCAGCTGGGGTAGTGTTCTTAGATCTCTCAAAGGCCTTTGATACGATTAACCATTCGATTCTTCTAAAAAAACTAGACGCATATGGCATACGTGGCGTTGCTAATGATCTGTTGCGAAGTTATCTGCTGAATCGTCAACAAAAAGTAAGAGTCTCCGGGATTAGTAGTGAGTACCGTAGCAGTAACTGTGGAGTGCCTCAGGGCAGCAATCTTGGACCTCTGCTGTTTCTTATCTACATCAATGATATTGCAAAGCTCCAAACTAAAGGACACCCTAGACTGTTCGCCGATGATTCTGCAATCATGTATAAGAGCAACTCCATAACAGAACTATTTGCAGACATGTCAAACGATTTGCGTCTGGTAACGGCATATCTAGAGAACAATTTACTATCATTAAATCTGCACAAAACAAAATTAATGGTCTTTGGAGCTAGAGAGAACCACGCTGCACCTCATCCAACATTGACAGTAAGTGGCGTAACGATTGAAGAAGTTTCGTATTATAAACACTTGGGCATCTACATTGACAACAAGCTACGTTGGGATTGCCATATACGAAATACTGTTGATAACTGCGCATCGTTGTGTGGAATTCTAAGAAAGCTGTCGAAATATGTGCCACAACATGTCCTACTAAAAATATATTTCGCTTTTATCCATAGTCGGTATCAATATGGTATAACGACTTGGGGTACAACCTTCAACACATACCTTAAAGACATCCAAGTTCAGCAAAACAGATGTGTTAAAGCAATATTTAAATTGGATTACCTGCACCCAACAAATCAGCTTTATAGCACCACTGAACATAATATTTCTGTACATCATGCGAACAGCCACGATAATGTTTAAAATCCTAAACAATCTCAATCTGCATCATAACTGGAACTTTAATGCTGCTGCACATCACCATCAGACTCGATATGCTCATTTGCTGCAGAGAACTGGCTTTAGAACGGAAGTTGGAAGAAGATGATTTCAAAATTTAGGGCCGGCAACATACAATCGATTACCAGAAGAAATCAAGAGTGCTCAAACGATTCAACAATTCAGGCGTAACCTTATATTTTATATAAAATCTAATATTGTTCAATTCATTGTTCGATAGTATTTATGTAGAACTTTCTCTAAACTGAATTCAATGATGTAACTCGACTAATTTAAATAGCTATTTCAATAAGCTCTAACGTCCCTTTTAAGGAACACTAGTTCGATAGGGATTGTAAGTATTATTCTTATTGCTTTGTAGCATGATCATAAATAATAAATAAATAAAAACTCAAATCCTTACTGGAGTATAACAGGGTAAATCCCATCTGCTCCTGGAGATTTGAAAGGAGCTGAACTATTGAGTGCCCATTGAATCGATTTAGTAGTTATGATACTGCGAGCCGAAGCCTGAGACTCATAACTATATAAAAAGATATTTGGTTCATCCATAGATACTATGCCCACACATTCGGGGAAGTGTGTATTGAATAAACATTCTAAAACTTCTTTGTCAGAAGAAGTAAAGTCACCATTTGGTAAGGGAATTTGGTTCACTTGGAAATCCTTAGATTTTGCAAGGATTTTGTTCAGCCGACTAACTTCACTCTAACTGGAAACATTTGAACAAAGGTTTTGATCATTTTATTGAAATAATTGAATTTCGATGATAGGAAATTTCATTGGAAATTGCCTACATTTAGGAGTTTTCCGCGGTATTTTTCAAGTTTGAAATATGTCCATAAATATTGTTGTGTTAAGAATTTAGACAGCATAATCGGATTCAGGGACCCCAAATTAGTTGTGTAGAGTTGTTTTCAAGACTAACAATAATTGCATTGACAAGTGATCAATTTCACCCTGACATGGGATCTCACGATTTTTTTTGTTTTACATATGAATTTTAGCACTAAAATCACATTGGTTAGAAAGTTTCAGTACATGAGCCAATAAGGTTCACTGTCGTACTTGTTTTCCTGCATTCAGTTATTTGGCATTGACAAAATTCTAGCAAACACCCGATAAATCGATAAAAATGATCAATTTCACCCGAAATTACGGTACCTAAATAGAAGTTCCTCTTACGAAAGTAAGGTTCTTGAACTAGCGCCACTTGGATTGTACCATTTTGCATGAGTCTGCAAAGATTGATCGTTGCTGATCTTTTATGCTGAAGATTGACCTGAGCTATCCTAACCATATCCACTATTCATACTAGACAGGTTTAAGCTTTTTGCATTCTCAGCACGGAAAAGACCAGCAGCAAAAAAAACAGATCGGTATCTATTGAAAGTCGCCAAAAGCGAAAAAGCACATAATACACTGTGACTGTGTAAAACGCATAATGCGAAACCATACAGGTGAAAATTTAAATTAAATAGCAACATATTCATAATCCCACCACTATTTAGCCTCAGATTAGAGGCTTAAGAAAGGGCAGCCGATTATCTCGTAGAAACACAAGGTCACCTGCACCATTGCTCCGGGTAGCACAGAAAGGGCTCAATACTGTGGAGGGCGACCTGGTACCCAACAGGCTCCGTTTGCGGTTAGGTTTAATTTAGATCCCCCTAACCATTCATTCCTAGGCACGGTGCGCATCACACCATAAATTAGGGGACACCTGAGAGGACTGTTACCACTGGAATAGGCAGTCCGTAGTTTTAATTCTTAGCCAACTGAAACAACCGCTACCGACACTACACTCGGGAAAAGGAGGATAATTAACTCCTGACGTACCCAAGAAGCCAACAAAATAGGATGATAGTGTTGCCTAACACCTGAATGTACTGTTTGAAATTATACTAATAAATGAATAAAAAAAGAAAAGACATGCACGTTATGAGGTAAACTTAATACAGACGCCTTCCAGTCGTACCAGCTGTATTTGTTTTCTCCCTCATAACATTAAGCATCTCATTATAAGTACCTTCTCTGGGAATTCAAAGCTGACAGCATCGGGGACAGGTCTAGTCGGGTGTCTAGATTTATCGAACAATCTCACTAGTTCACTGGCACGACCGGTTTACAGGGAATTAGTTACAAGCTTTCGCGGCGTTGACTGTTTGTATAGGAACTGAAGGTAAAGAAAATAGTTCCCCAAATTAATTTCGACTTGTAAAATGTTACATTATTCTACCTTAAGTTTTATTTTGTGTTTGTGCAATATTACAGTTCAATTACTCGGAAACAAGTAACTCGATGTAGTACAATATTTGCATTTTCCCTAATTAGGATGCAATAGCTGACTGCCGGTCAACACTTGATATACCCTTAGAGTCTACTGATTTTTATGATGCTGAAGGCAACGTGCAATCTTTCAATTATGCATATAGCATCTAAAAGATTAAGCACGCGGAAATCTCGTTTATCCACTGTGTCAACATCTGTCACGACGCATATAGCAGCAAATCGTGTCATTAGAAATGCAAAAATTAAAACACTTTAGAGCGCAATAATGGCTCTTCGTCGGATGAAATTGTCCTCCGACTTAAAACGTACAGAAACGTTTTATGGAGAGTGCACAATTATCGGGCTTTATACAAAGCGCTGGCCAAAACTACCAAAAATTATTTTGAGATTGTAATATTTTTTTTAACACATGTCTTGTTTATTATATTCTTATGATCTTTGATTGAAATTGGGGCCTTCCTTAACCGAGTGGTTAGAGTCTTCGGCTACAAAGCAAAGCCATGCTGAAGGTGTCTGGGCATAAAGTATCATCCTACTTGTCACACGATATACGAATGCGAAAATGGCAACTTTGTCAAAGAAAGCTCTCAGGTCATAACTGTGAAAGAAGTGCTCATTGAACACTAAGCTGAGAAGCAGGCTCTGTCCCAGTGAGGAAATAATTCAAAGAAGAGGATACATTTTGATCAAAATCGATACAACACAAACGAAATTCAATCAAATTCAATTGCATTTTTAGATTCAGGCGAGTTTTGGCCGAACTTCATTTTTTACCGACCATAGTGAAGTATGGGATTCCCCGTTGCATTCGCGATGCCGCACTTACCGCACGTTTTGTCACGATAATTTTTCGCGCCTATTGAGAAAGGCACCACTCGTGCATGAATTGATTCATGCGACGTCAATGTTCAGTTCACCAAAACCGACAAACCTGTCCGCTGAGCATTCCTCACAATTTGACGGATGAATGCCATTTGTAGCTTGCGGCATGGCCTTCACAACAATTCAGCTTGCATCTTCTTGTTCGGCTGACTATCACTTTCAATGTACGACCACATGCTCTCAGTGATGATGATGATGCTGTTTGAACGTGATTTATTGCTGGTTTGATGAATTTTGTAGCTAATCGCGTACCGGACGGCAGTCGGTTCTAATAGGGCTAATGACGATTGTTATCTGGGTTGTTACATTCGGGCGGGCAAACGAGAAATAATAGTTTCTACTTCGAAAACAATGCATCATTGCTGATTAACGCATAAAAAGGCGTTTAATCAAACTTCTTTTGCTCGGGGCGTTTTCTGTCGATAGTGGTTTTCTAATTCAAATGCGTACTCGTGTATTCCATTGAGCGATGATGTTTACTAATCTTGTACATAGTCCAAGCTTGTTTCGTAATTACAACATTCGTAAATGGCATGTAAAATGTAATCAAAATAACCTCGAAATAACAAACTAATCATTTTGACTGTTTCCTTGAAACTGTTTTGATTTGATTAATGTTTTATGTACTTTGTCTGGTTGTCTTTGAATTCAAGTTCTAGGTGGATTTGCAAGTGCTTTCGCCAGTTCATTTCACTCACATAGTATAGTTTTTTCTTTCTGGCATTACATCCCAATTGAAACAGAGCCCACATCTTAGCTTAGTGTTCTTACAAGCACTTCCACAGCTATTATTCAATAATTCCAGTGTAACATATGGAGGAATTCTAAAAGTAAATATTCTAGGAAACCACAGGATTAGTTGTTGGATAAAACAATGCAAGATGTATTGGATGAACTTTGTTATAGGGGAAGACGGGGTAAGATGACGGACCACCTTCAGTTCGGCATGAAAATGACGGTTTCCTTAAAAGTTTACCAAGCACTTTCCATAAACACAAGATTTTTGACATTCATTCATTCATTCAACATTTACGATGATGTTTATTTTAAATTTTTCATAACAAACATCAAAAACAAAGTTTTTGTTCGTCGATATTGAATTTGATCTAATTTTAACAGATGCTCACTTAAGGATTTCGGAATGGATTTTCTTATAAAAACATAACAAATTACTCGTCCATGCTTTAACAGAAATGTAAAATATGGTTCATTAAAGTGAAATCTCAATTGTAAATATTTAGCCTTGAAATAGGGCCCTAGTTGTGAAAATTGCGCAAGCGGGGTAAAACCGACCACTGTTGATGGGGTAAGACCGCCACCCCTAATTTATACCAAATAAAATGTCTAAAACATTCAAATGTTGTAACTACATTGTACGTTACTATTCAATACAAGCCAAATCTGCAAATTTTTCCAAAATATGGGTGATAATAAGTATATATCTAAGTTTTTTTTTAAATAAAATAACCCTAAAAATGAATCAATATCCACGTTAATCAATGTAGAATTCATAAAACATTATACTTTTTAGAAGTGAACTGATATATTTTTTCGCAAAATTGTGTACGAAAATCGAGGTGGTCGCTTTTACCCCGTGGATGGGCGATTTTACCCCGTCGCTAAAAATAATCGTGATAAGACATCACTTTTTCAAGTCTCAAGAAATAAATATTTTTTTTACAAGTACAACACTTGTGATATTTTTTGATCATACCTAAGCCTTGAAAAAAACGACATGCTGCATCGAAAAAGTATTTATGGATTCTTGATTTTGACATATGAATTAAATTGCTTAGGCGGGCCTAAGGAAATCAAAACATAATAAAGAAAGTGTATCAGTTATGGCCATAGTGGTTCCCTATTTTGCCATATGTGAAATTTTGATAACATTAACATTTTTAACCCGATAACGCCCAAGGTATCTCACAATTGGAATTCAACCCCGTATTTGTTATTCAAAGTTCTATTCCCATAAATAAAACTTTATTTAGTCTATGGTGGGGATCCAAAAACAATCTTGAAATTGTGTCGTCCATATCTAGTTGTTCTATAAGATTATTTTCGAGATTTATCAAATGTATTTCCATGCTATTCAACCCATTACTATGTAAAGAATGTGAAAAACACTGCAATTGAGGGGTCATTCATAAATTACGTCACGTACACAGATGGGGGAGGAGGTTACAGGGAAACATGACTATCCATATAAAAATTTAAATCTATACAAAAAGTGTGATGTACAGGAAAAGGGAGGAGGATGAACAAGTAGGGTAAATGTTCCAATAGTGGAGGTACTAAGCACGATTCAACTTCATTTAAACGTTCAATAATCAAAAGAGTAAATATTTTACATCTTCTTCTGTCTGGCGTTACGTCCCAACTGGGACAAAGCCTGCTGCTCAGATTAGTGTTCGTATGAGCACTTCCACAGTTATTAACTGAGAGCTTTCTTGAAATCCTGTTTTTATTCATTAACACGAAAGAGCATGTTACTGCAAATACTTAAGCAATTTTTCCCGCTCAAATAACCGCTAAATCATATTTAAACTGTAATTTAAAAATGGGTCCATAAATGAACCTTGACACTTTTGATCACGTTCGCTTAGTCGACAAAGCACCTCAGGGGTTATGGTTTTGACACTGGGGTTGTTCCTGTCTGACATTTCGGAAGGTGCACGGAAAACAAAATACACACAAAATGGGAGTTCATGCCAAGGGGTGTAACAAAATCTTTAAAAAAAACTTAAAAAATGTTTTTTGGACTTAAACGAACGAAAAACCTTAAAAAATTGAGTAAACATGTGTTTTTGACCTAAACGTAAGTGTTTGGTACTAAAATTGGGACAGGAATTTAAAATAACGTAAGTTTTTCGCTTTTTCTGATAAATAAGCTATAGGTTGTTCAATATAATTTTGAATATGTATGCATATCGAGACCATTTGAAAAGCTAATTGTTACAAAATACAATGTTTTGAAAAAAAAAATTCAGTTTGCTCAGCATTTAGCCGAATTTTATGACCTCCAGAGAGCACATGAATTTCCGGAAAAGCAATTTTTAATGATAACAAATAACAATTCTTGGAAATATTAAAATAGCTAAGCTGAAAAATGCGTGACTAAGCTGAAAAATCACAAATTTTCATCTACAATCTGGAAATGCTTCGAAATCTGCAATTTTGATTTGTCTTCAACTACTAATGAAAATCGCAATGCTTTTTACTATGACTCGTGGTGAAAGATCATTTTGTTTGTTGAGAAACTTGAAAACGTATGTTTAACCATTCATATTCAAAAAGTAGAACTTAAGGCAATGATTATAACGAATGAAATATGCTTTGAAACCTGAAGATTTTCCATATTTCGGAAAACTTTTGGAAGCAGAATTTCACCACCAGGTACAATAGATTTACTTTGAGTAGCGTTGTAAATTTATATGAAAATTCATGACCAGGATGGACGACAAAAGCTTAAGTTTGCATATATTGTTACGTTTCTCAAAAACACAAGTACACAAAACCCCCCTAGAGCTAAATCCTGTTTGCGCTACTGCAGCGATCCAAATATATATTTGACAATATCAGAATTTCATTAGTGCTAATCAAAAGTTTGTCCTTCAGCGCGATGACAGTCAAATATTGGACACCAACTATTACACGCTTACAGATGTGGATAATGAAGTCAAAAAAATCGTCTATCACGTTGAAGTTACTGTATCACTGATGTATACGGTCTTATCCACCGATGACCCGAATTCACTCGGTCCAAGCTTTTTGACACAAGATCGGGTCCAGAACACCTGGGGAGCATACGGAAGCCTGTCTTAAGTGGCACAATTCTGGGACCAAGTGAAATCAGTTCATCGGTGCATAAGTCAATTTGTCGTTTTTCCCGTTCTTCTTCATTTAACGGCTAGAAACATGTGTTTTCTTTTTATAGCTTAAAAGATAATTCATGAATGGTGTCAAGGTTTTTTTTAATGTAAGGAGCTATGCAACAAAAATACTCTATTGTTGCTCGACTCGATATTTGTTGGCGAAAATGTCTCATGTTTGCCTACTAGCGCCATCTTAGTAGTGTTTTACAAACTACTATGTTTCTAGGCGAATAGATCTCATTTAGTTGAACACTTTTGTCGAAGATACCAATGAGAGTTTTCAGGACCAAAAAGGTTTTACCCAGACAACCAGAAGTCGCATGAAAGTTCACGTAATAATTCGTTAATTCATACATATTACATCAAACCCGCAAAACACGGTGGACAAAATCGTCAGATTGAAGAGTTTCCTCGCATAAAACCCTTTTTTTCTGAGTTCATTTGTACATTTTGTTTCGTCCCGTACATTTGTACAAAGTAAGTCGGATCAATCCGTAGCAGCTGTCAAATTAACATTTGTTATCATAAGTTAAGTCGCATAAGATCACAGGTAATTTCGGTAGAAAATTTATGCACTCGCATTGTATGCTATTCATCACATAATATATTCACGTATATCGCCTCCACTTTTATACGTAGAAAGCCTTTCCGCGACATCGAAATTTTGCACATAAAATGCCTCCAGATGATTTCGTTATACGTACAGTTTGGTTGTCTGGTTAGGCCTATATGTCTCATTTAGTCGTTCAATAATAATTTAATGAAATGAAAAATTTTTATGTATATTTAAAATACCTGAAAAGCTAGAAGTTCGTGAAGTTATCTTATGTGGAGAGAAAAACTAGCATTTTTTTAGAATTTTAGTATTTTGTCAAATATTTCCTAGCAAAACCAAATACAATTTAAAACAAAAACTCTTATGAACCATCTTAGATACAATGTACTTGAACTCACTACATCTAAGGAATTTGATAAAAACATTTATTGCTAGTTAAGTTCCAACAAAACACAAAGGTAGGTTATGTGCTGGTTAGATAAGAATTGATTTTCTAAAAACAAAAATTTCAATGTCAAAGGTTATTTTATCAAACAAAATTTTCACTGGCAATTGTTAAAATGCCCCAAGGAAAAAAACAAAAATATAAAAATATTTATTTGTTTGAAAAAATATTGTAATTCTCGTTGTTAAAGTCGTGCCCATACTTTCTGGCACACTCTATATGCCCAACAAGAGGGAAACCCCCTTTGAGTGATCACTTAATGCGAACCCGAGCGAGTTATCAGGATCGATTTGTAGAAAAATATCTAGAGGGATTATTGAAGATATCTAACAAAACAAACCAAAAGAATTGTTTGCAAAAAAATAATAAACACAAAAAAAGTTTGAAGTAATTCTAACACATATAATTCTTAAAGCGTCATCATGGGTGTGATTTGCGATTGAGTTCGAAAAGAATTTCATGAAGAACTTTTGTTTAACAATGGAGTAGTGATCCTAAATTAATACTTCGAGGAATCCTTACAAACTTAGCACTATGTTCTTTGCAAGAATGACTGAAATTCATGATGTATCTTTGTGTTTTGAAAAAAAGTTAGGATTCCATCATGAATTCTTGAAAGTGTCTTGTTTGTTGAAATATGTGTATAGTTTTTATAGAATTCTTGAATGAAATTGAAGAATCTACTAGAATTTAAATTAACAAGTAGAAACATATTTTGAAGACTATGAAGAAATTCGAGCTACGCCCAAGAACGAATTATGAAATTAATTTTTGGAATGATTATTGAAAAAATCTTTGTATAATCTGAAAAAAAATATCTAGAGGAAATCCCACAAAAAATTCCTGGCGAATATGTGGATTTATCTCTTATCGAATTCCTTAGCAAATTATTCGAGGAATTATTGGATGAATTTTAAATTCATTTTAAAATAACTTAACAAATGTTTAAAAACGGGGACGGACCTGGTGTAGTGGTTAGAACACACGCCTCTCACGCCGAGGACCTGGGATCGAATCCCATCCCCGAGATAGTCACTAAAAAAATCAGTGACGACTTCCTTCGGAAGGGAAGTAAAGCCGTTGGTCCCGAGATGAACTAGCCCAGGGCTAAAAATCTCGTTAATAAAGATAGGAAAAAAAATGTTTGAAATAAAGTCGATAAATTATGTTTGGTAAGATCTTCGACAGAAATTTGATTTTTAATAAAATTCTTAAAGGTATTAAAAAATATCATGACGTAATATAACAAATTAACATAAACTCAGAAGATCGTCTTCTGAAAATTAAAAAAATATATTCATCTATACAGCAAGCCAGTCGTTTTTGACTTTTGTTTTTCCAATAAGCCGAAGGGTTGCAAAGGAACCTCCCCGCTCCCTTCTGGCTACGTCCATAACCGTAAACATACAATTACTTAGATTGAGTAGGGTAACGGTTGTATTTTCGACACTCTAAGAAAGTGATTTTAGTTTTTTTTTCCAATTAATCAATTGCACAGCGTAACCAAGTCAAAGAACATGCCAAAATGTAGAGAAAAATTTCCTCTACGAGATAAAAATGCCCATGCGGTCATCACACTGGTTGCATAATATGTTTGCCTATAGTCTAATCAATCGATTGACAATGGAAAACCGAAGAAATTCTTTGATTTAAACTGGGAAATTTGCAGGAAAATGGTACAGGGGGTCCAAAATATATTGATTACCCTAGTAAGCCCCAAAACTTATTTGATGGAACATAAACTCAAGATAATTAATAACACGCCTTAAAGCTGCCAACTTCTGTAAATGCTTTAATTAACACAAAGATATTTTAACAACTGACCTCTAGATAAAAATAAAATAAAGGCAAAATCTTCAATATCTACCCGAAACATTAAAAAGTTTACCGGTCTCCAGTAAGCCAAACGAGTAAAGACATGGAATTTCCAGCTCGAAAATGACAAATTCATGTCCCATCTGGCGGGGAAACTTTTCAAGTGGGAAATCCCTGGACATATCTTGCAACTTGTTGAACAGCAGACAAAGAAAGCTCTTTACTGTGAATACATTCATTAAACACTATGTTGAAGAGGTAGGCTGCAGTTTCAATGGTAACGTAGATTCATAAGAACGAAAAAAAAAACGAACTACGATAGGACGGGAATCGATTACTTATAATTACTTTATGTTTGTAACGCAATGTGCGAACTAGGCAAGAGTGAGACTCATAAATTGTCAAACAGAAACGCCTTATGGTCTACTATTGCTATCAGCAGACAGTCCCTAACGGACATGTGATACGCATGGTGCCCCATCGATCAACCACGGAAACCTGTTTAATTTCTTCTCACCTATGCAAACCGGCGAGAAAGGTAGTAAATTGTTGCCGTCACCTGCCCACGTTTCGCTATGAAGTACATACAGCGACTTGCCTAGCTGTTTGGGAAAGAGTTTATTGGAACCTTTAAATCCGCAGATTAAATTACGGTACATCTACGTACCATGATGTTGTAAACTGCACCTTTCGTTTAGGAGATCCATGAATTATAAATATAAAACAACTGAAGGATGCTTCATTCGATCGTCAAGGCATGATCATTAGAGTCATTTATATTTTATTCTTAGGGCAATGAAATCCCCTCAACTAGTTTCAAATACGTCAGGTTTCAATGTGAGTAACCTATCATGTGACTTAGCGATTGCAATTTATTGTTTCCTAACATCTGACATCTTGAAAGAAGATGATCTCACTAGACGATAGCTTCTTATATTCTAGAGATGATCGAAGCACCAAAACACTGCGCAAAAATTCACGTACCTTCGCAATGACTCTCAATGTTTCTCGAACTCGCCACTCCACTAGACAAAAACAACGAAAAAATCACTTTTCAAGTTTCGCACTTCCACCACTATTCACGTTTCATAGAAGCACTGGAGCGCAAACGACGAGATATACAAAACACATGACATAACCAAATCTCAACTGTTTCGCTCAAATTGCACTGCTGTTTTCAGTAGTTCAGGTAGTTTATATTGGTTCACTCTTCAAGTAATTCTCTTCTGTCGTTGAGTTGAGGATTCCTCCAGATCATTTCACTATGGCAATTCTTGTTCGAAAGATTAACACGTTGCACTATCAGTCTCTGCATCCATATCTCACAGCATAGTTTCCATTCTTGACTCACTTTTCAAATAGACAAACAGATGCTTCTGAGAGCAACCGATAGCTACTGCTGGAAACTGCTACCGGAGATGCCCGTTTTAAGGGTCTCAAAACGTGTTCTCAATGCACAGCCGTTCGTCTTGCGCATAAGCATCTAAAAGCACTTTAGTGCTAGTTCAAATTCAAAGCGTGCCGTTTGCGGTTGTCACACGATCGAGTACAAGTTGCGACTGAACACGACGCCGGGTGGAGCGAATGTTTTTACGCGACGGACGAGGCTCGAAAGCTTTGCAGAAAAAAGCTCATGAATCGGTGTCTGGTTTGTAGCAACAGCTGATCAGTATAGCAGCCCGTGGCAAGCAAGACCTCTCGCGCAGCATGTGCGCCTTCAGCCGGCCGATCGAATAAGAGAGTAAATTGAGAGTGATTTGCTTATTGAAGCTAGATTTCGCGACCCAAGACGAAGTAAGGTTGTGTCGCTAGTTTCGGTCTATGGACTCGTATGCGATAATATCGCAAAAAATGTTTAAAATTTCTTACGCACAATAAAATTTGTTTGCGATTTGCAAACAAAATATTCTCTTTTGTCAGAGTTGGGTTAAAAATACTGAAAAACTGTTTTTTTTTGTAATCAATGGATAGCCCCTTAAGGTGAAACAGCTTGGAATCCAAATTCAACAATGTTCCAAAACTGAAGGTGAAACAGTTTGGAATCAACTTCTAAGATTGCACTAAAACTTCAAAGGCACAAATCTCGCGAAGAAAGCATCCAACAACTTTTTATTTTGGCTTTGTGCACTAGCAGAAAGCTTAAAATAAGAAATTGCACTAGCAGAAAGTTTGAAATATGAAGATCGACTTCGTACGTTGTTATTTTTGTTTGTTTTTTTTTCAGATTTATGCCTTTGAAATCGTTGGATTCTAACAAGTTTCACCTTAATATATGCAAAATATCTCATTTTAAGCTGATTGGATCATTCCTCAAGCCATGGGACCACACAGCAAAAAGTAAATTGAGTAGTTCTCGCTAAAATCAGGCCATCAACGATACATGTGTATTGTTAGAGTTCAATTCTTTTCTCGCTGTTCGCTAAAACTAGAGGAGATTTTCCCTGCAGATAAATAATTTCAACTTTCAAGTCAACAATCTAATATTTGAAGAGGTTTTATTATTTTCATATTTCATATTTGAATCTCGCAGTATGGTTCGGTCAATTATCATCCTTTAATATATTTAAAAAAATCATGAATGTAAGACATATCTTCACAATGCTTCTAAAGTTAGTTTTCAAACATTATTGAAAATTGAAATGTGCATAACGTTTTCGCAGATCTAAAAAAATATGGCTGAGATTGTAAAGTATTGCTCAATTCATAGAGTTTATTGGTTTCCTATCAGAACTCATCAAACACATCTGCATTCATTTTTTTACATTTATTCAGTTGACATCTAAACAGATAACACTGAATCAACAATTTCACGCCACAATACTCGGTTCGTGGCCGCATCTCTCCATCCTTGGTTTTGGGTTCGCCGTAAAGTTGGGCGAGCTCATGGTTCATCTTTCGCCACCACACACCGTTTTCCTGCACACCACCAAAGATTGCCCTAAGCACCCAACGTTTGAACACTTCAAGTGCCAGTCCTCCTCGAGCATCGTCCACGTTCCATGCCCGTAGAGGATTACCGGCCATTTGGCGCGGTGTGAATCTTTTTCGACCGCAGTTTCTTGTGGATGCCATAGTAGGCCCGAATTCCACTGATGATGCGCCTCCGTATTTCACGGCTAACGTTATTGTCAGCCGTTAGCAAGGATCCAAGGTAGACGAACTCGTCAACCACCTCGAAAGTATCACCTTCTATCATAACACTGCTACCTAGGAGTAAGCCCTGTCTAGGCTTACCAGATGGTATCCTTTGGGAGGACATGTCCTCCTTTTTGATTTTATATTACATTACTTGAGAAAAGAAGGACATTTTCAGCTCGTGGGAGGACATATTCCCACGGGCTGAAAATGTCCTTCTTTTCTCAAGTAATGTAATATTGAATTTCATATCCACTTTTTGTTAGAATATCTTAGATGAGGATAGAGGAGAAATAAAATAAAATATAAAGTTTAGTGAATTTACATGTTTGTAATATTTTTGAAAAACGTTCAAATTGTATATGGATCAGTATTATTAGTTACTTTTCTAGATAATATTTGATTGCAGAAAAAAGGATAGTTTTGTTTCCTCGGTGAAATCATCTTTCTTAGCATTTTCAGTCAAGTGACCTTCTGCATGCTGTCTCGGGATCATTGGAGTGCTGTAATGCTTTTGAGTTTTCCAAAATACATTTTCACAAGATGGGATGGACCTGGTGTAGTGGTTAGAACACACGTCTCTCACGCCGAGGACCTGGAATCGAATCCCATCCCCGAGATAGTCACTAAAAAAAATTCAGTGGCGTCTTCCTTCGGAAGGGAAGTAAATCCGTTGGTCCCGAGATGAACTAGCTCAGGGCTAAAAATCTCGTTAATAAAGATAGATAGAACATTTTCACACTTATGTTTTATCTAAATGTTGACAAATTCATCAAACAAGCCCATACCCTTAATTTAACTTAAAAAAATATACATTAGAAATTAATTAAAAAGTACGAATCTATTTATTCAAGCAAAACAAAATATCCACTTTTCAGAATGTCTGAAAAAGGCCTAATTCTGTTCGTTCAAAACACCACACTTTTTTTTCATTTTTTTGACTTCTCAGAGCTTTTATGTTCTTACTATAAATACAAAAATGATCTGCTAGACAGGAATCTGTTGAATCTGTTATGTCAGGTTTGGAACAACATGATTTTGGCTTTCTTTTCAGCGACTACAATCATCCTGAAATGCTGTGGTCTCCTTCTGAGGATGGAGGCTTTAAAATTGACTCCGGACGCACAAGACTCAGTGCGCTGTATGATGGTTTCTGCTTCCATGGCCTAACACAAGTCAATTCGATAAAAAACGCGAACGACAGGATCCTAGATTTAGTTCTGGTGAATGAAAGAACGCTACCTGTATGTCGTCTCTCTCAGGCAGTTTGGCTCTCAGGCAATCGCTCGTGGTACCCGACACAGCTGACCCAGCCTTAGAAATCGGCATTAGGATAACTATGCCGGTGAAATTTGAGCACGTTCTCGAATGTAGAAGATTTGATTTTCATCTAGTAGATCATGATGTGCTCTCCAATGAGCTTGCATCAATCGATTGGCAATTCCTCGACTCTGTTCGCAGCCTAAATGACATGGTCGACACATTTAGCAATGAAGTTCTGCGAATCATCGAACAACATGTTCCGGTTCAGCGTCCTCCTTTAAAACCACCTTGGACAAATCCTTACCTTCGTAAACCGAAAAGACGTGGGGGATCAGCACTGCGGAAATACAGACGCAATCGCTTATTGCTTCGTGCTGGCCAGAAACAAGTATGTTAGCTACAATCGTCTCTCATATGTTCGATGTGTTGATCGAACTCAACGGAATATTCGTCTATATCCAAAACGTTTTTGGTCTTTTGTGAAGTCTAGGCGAAAGGAAGATGGACTACTGTCTGTAATGCACTACGAAGAATCTACTGTGGAGACCGCTGCTGAAAAGTGCAACCTTTTTACACAGCATTTCAAGGCTGCTTTTTCTGACGTAGATGTCTCGTCATCTCAAGTAGCCGAGGCCTTACGCAATACTCCGTCGAAGAGCATCGATTTCGGTATCTTTGAAATAACTGAAGATCACGTTCTTGCAGCTTTACGACAGCTTAAGTACTCAACATCACCCGGACCAAATGGAATCCCGTCATTCATTTATTTAGTTAACATCTACACAGATAACACTGAATCAACAATTTTACGCCACAATACTCGGTTCGTGGCCGCATCTCTCCATCCACGGTTCTGCCCCACGCTCGCCAAATCGATACGCACTTGATCCGCCCACCTAGCTCGCTGCGCTCCACGCCTTCTTGTACCAACCGGATCCGAAGCGAATACCATCTTTGCAGGGTTGCTGTCCGGCATTCTTGCAACATGCCCTGCCCATCGTATCCTTCCAGCTTTGGCCACCTTCTGGATACTGGGTTCGCCGTAGAGTTGGGCGAGCTCGTGGTTCATTCTTCGCCGCCACACACCGTTCTCCTGCACACCGCCGAAGATCGTCCTAAGCACCCGACGTTCGAAGACTCCAAGTGCTTGCAGGTCCTCCTCGAGCATCGTCCACGTTTCATGCCCGTAGAGGACTACCGGCCTTATGAGCGTTTTGTACATGGTACATTTGGTGCGGGCGTGAATCTTTTTTGACCGCAGCTTCTTCTGGAGGCCATAGTAGGCCCGACTTCCACTGATGATGCGCCTCCGTATTTCACGGCTAACTTTATTGTCAGCCGTCATCAAGGATCCAAGGTAGACGAACTCGTCGACCACCTCGAACGTATCCCCGTCTATCGTAACACTGCTACCTAGGCGAGCCCTGTCGCGCTCGGCCCCACCAGCTAGCATGTACTTTGTCTTGGCTGCATTCACCACCAGTCCAACTTTTGCTGCCTCGCGTTTCAGGCGGGTGTACAGGTCTGCCACCTTTTCAAATGTTCGGCCGACGATGTCCATATCATCCGCGAAGCAAACAAATTGACTGGATCTCGTAAAAATCGTACCCTGGCTGTTAAGCCCGGCTCTCCGCATAACACCTTCTAGCGCAATGTTGAACAACAGGCACGAAAGTCCATCACCTTGTCGTAGTCCCCGGTGGGATCTAAACGAACTGGAGTGTTCGCCTGAAACCTTCACACAATTTTGCACACCTTCCATCGTCGCTCTAATCAGTCTTGTGAGCTTCCCGGGAATCCCGTCATGTTTGCTGAAAAGGTGGCACTAAAAGCTGCCCTTTTAGTGCCATTGATGAAATTGTTCAATTGCTCGTTACAACTAGGAATCTTGCTTCTGCAAACCTTGAGCGTCTGTACTCCATGTTAGGAGCGGCTCACAACAGCGTCTGTTCCCCATGTCAGGGGCGGCTGATCATCGTCCGAGTGCCAGAGAAGGACTCTAAGCTAAACTGCGCACTATGGCCCTCCGAACATATAGGGGGAATGGTCCTCCGGAAATCTAGGGGGTTGGTGTCAGGCCCTGCAAGCTAGCCGTAAAAATACACCAGCACAGGAACGTCAACGAGAGAATACGGACCGGAACAATCGGCAAATACCACAGCGACGAAAATGGACATGCGATTGGAAACTCGGTACGTGGAACTGCAAATCTCTCAACTTCATCGGAAGCACACGCATACTCTCCGATGTACTGAAGATCCGCGGTTTCGACATCGTAGCGCTGCAGGAGGTGTGCTGGACAGGTTCGATGGTGCGAACGTTTAGAGGTAATCATACCATCTACCAGAGCTGCGGCAACACACGTGAGCTGGGAGCTTTTATAGTGATGGGTGATATGCAGAGGCGCGTGATCGGGTGGTGGCCGATCAACGAAAGAATGTGCAAGTTGAGGCTCAAAGGCCGGTTCTTCAACTTCAGCATCATAAACGTGCATAGCCCTCACTCCGGAAGCACTGATGATGACAAGGACGCATTTTACGCGCAGCTCGAACGCGAGTACGACCGCTGCCCAAGCCACGACGTCAAGATCATCATAGGAGAATTAAACGCTCAGGTTGGCCAGGAGGAGGAGTTCAGACCGACGATTGGAAAGTTCAGCGCCCACCGGCTGACGAACGAGAACGGCCTACGACTGATAGATTTTGCCGCCTCCAAGAACATGGCCATTCGCAGCACCTACTTCCAGCACAGCCTCCCGTATCGATACACCTGGAGATCACCACTGCAGACGGAATCACAAATCGACCACGTTTGGATCGATGGACGGCACTTCTCCGATATTCCCGACGTCAGAACCTATCGTGGCGCTAACATTGACTCCGACCACTACCTGGTGATGGTGAAACTGCGCCAAAAACTATCCGTCATTAACAATGTACGGTATCGACGCCCGCCTCGGTATAACCTAGCGCGACTGGCCCAACCGAACGTCGCTGCCGCATACGCGCAGCATCTCGAGGTAGCGTTGCCGGAAGAGGGCGAGCTTGACGAAGCCCCTCTTGAGGACTGCTGGAGCAACATAAAAGCAGCCATCAACAACGCAGCCGAGAGCATCGTCGGGTACGTGGAAAGGAGGACATGTGACGATTGGTTCGACGATGAATGCAGGCAGGTTTTGGAGGAGAAGGATGCAGCGCGGGCTGCAATGCTGCAGCAAGGAACGCGACAAAACGTGGAGCGATGTAAAAGAAAACGAAAGCAGCAAACCCGCCTATTCCGGGACAAAAAGCGCCGCCTGGAAGAAGCGGAATGTGAAGAAATGGAACAGCTGCATCGTTCACAAGAAACGCGAAAGTTCTACGAGAAGCTTAACGCATCCCGAAAAGGCTTCTTGCCGCGAGCCGAAATGTGTAGGGATAAGGACGGAAGCATCTTGACGGACGGACGTGAGGTGATTGAAAGGTGGAGGCAGCACTACGATGAACACCTGAATGGCACGGAGAACACAGGCGACGAGGGTCACGACAGCGGAGGAAGTGGCTACGTCAGCACGGCGGATGAAGGAAACCAACCTGCCCCCACATTGAGGGAAGTTAAAGATGCCATCAACCAGCTCAAGAATAACAAGGCCGCTGGTAAGGATGGTATTGGAGCTGAACTCATCAAAATGGGCCCGGAGAGGTTGGCAGCTTGTCTGCACCGGCTGATTGTCAGAATCTGGGAAACGGAACAGCTGCCGGAGGAGTGGAAGCAAGGGGTCATATGCCCCATCTACAAGAAGGGTGACAAACTGGAATGTGAAAACTATCGTGCGATCACTATCTTGAATGCCGCCTACAAAGTGCTATCCCAGATTATCTTCCGTCGTCTATCACCAATAACAAATGAGTTTGTGGGAAGTTATCAAGCTGGTTTCATCAACGGCCGCTCGACAACGGACCAAATCTTCACTGTACGGCAAATCCTCCAGAAATGCCGTGAATACCAAGTCCCAACGCATCACTTGTTCATCGATTTCAAAGCGGCTTATGATTGCATCGACCGCGAAGAGCTATGGAAAATCATGGACGAGTACAGCTTTCCCGGGAAGCTCACAAGACTAATAAGCGCAACGATGGACGGTGTGCAGAATAGCGTGAAGATTTCGGGCGAACACTCCAGTTCGTTCGAATCCCGCCGGGGACTTCGACAGGGTGATGGACTTTCGTGTCTGTTGTTCAACATCGCGCTAGAAGGTGTCATGCGGAGAGCCGGGTTCAATAACCGAGGTACGATTTTCACAAGATCCAGCCAATTTGTTTGCTTCGCGGATGATATGGATATTGTCGGCAGAACATTTGGAACGGTGGCAGACCTCTACACCCGCCTGAAACGCGAAGCGACAAAAGTCGGCCTGATGGTGAATGCGTCAAAAACGAAGTACATGCTGATAGGCGGAACCGAGCGCGACAGAGCCCGTCTTGGAAGCAGTGTTTCGATAGACGGGGATACTTTTGAGGTGGTTGATGAGTTCGTCTACCTCGGATCCTTGTTAACGGCTGATAACAACGTTAGTCGTGAAATACGGAGACGCATCATCAGTGGAAGTCGCGCCTACTATGGGCTCTAGAAGAAGCTGCGGTCGAGAAAGATTCACCCTCGCACCAAATGTACCATGTACAAAACGCTCATAAGACCGGTGGTCCTCTATGGACATGAAGCATGAACCATGCTGGAAGAGGACCTGCAAGCACTTGGAGTGTTCGAACGAAGGGTGCTTAGGACGATCTTTGGCGGAGTACAGGAAAACGGTGTGTGGCGGCGGAGAATGAACCACGAGCTCGCTAGGCTCTTTGGCGAACCCAGTATCCAGAAGGTTGCGAAAGCCGGAATGGTGCGCTGGGCAGGGCATGTTGCAAGACTACCGGACAACAATCCTGCAAAGATGGTGTTCGCGTCGAATCCGGTTGGCACAAGAAGGCGAGGAGCACAGCGAGCGAGGTGGCTTGATCAGGTGCTACAAGATCTGGAGAACGTGGGCCAAAATCGAAGTTGGAGAGACACAGCCATGGATCGAGTAAATTGGCGTAACATCGTTAGCGAGGTTTTATCAAATTAATTGATGTAATACCAACTAAATAAATAAATAATAGCTAGGAATCTTTCCCGCTGCATGGAAGACTTCTTTGCTTTCTCCGATTTTTAAGAAAGGCGACAAATGTGACATTGCAAACTACAGAGGAATTACATCTTTAACAGCATGTTCAAAAATTTTTGAAATAATAGTGAATAAAGCTCTTTTCCAATCATGCAAGAACTACATCTCTACTGCTCAACACGGATTCTTTCCAAAACGGTCAGTGACCACTAACCTTGTCGAGTTTACCTCGCTGTGCATTCTGTCAATGGATACAGGAAAGCAGGTCGATGTCATCTATACGGATTTCAAATCAGCATTTGATCGTGTGAATCATGCTATTCTCCTCCGAAAACTTGAGAAGTTGAGGATATCGCCAGGCCTCGTTAGATGGTTTGAATCGTATCTTTCCGGCCGATCTATGAAAGTACGGACTGGGGCAGCCCATTCGGATTATTTTGCTATTCCTTCAGGAGTGTCTCAAGGAAGCAATCTAGGATCTGTTTTGTTCTCTCTGTTTATCAACGATGTTGCCTTCATTGTGCCTCGCGGAGAACGAGTCACGCTATGTCTGAACCAAACAATTATCAAAGTCGAATGTACATCGGATTTTCTCTTGCTAGAGATCAGTATTTGGTCTATATTTTCATAATCGGAAGGTTTTAAAATATTCTATCGGTGAAATTTTTTCCATACATTTTGTATGGGCGGAAATGCGTCGAAAATTTGATTTTCATGGAATTTAGTATGAAAAATGGCTAAAAAGTGCAAAAAATCAAAATTTCACCGATGGAATATTTTAAAACTTTCCGATTATGAAAATATAACCCAAATACTAAACTCTAGCGAGAAAAAATCCGATGTACATTCGATTTTTATAATCGTCTGGTTCAGACATAGCGTGCGAGTCCTTTATCCAGATGACGTGAGGATTTTCATGGTGGTCAATAGCGTTGAAGATTGTTGGCATTACAGGCGACCCTAAATTCTTTCGAATGCTGGAGCAGGCGTAATAAACTTGAGCTCTGCATAAGGAAATGCTACTCAATCACTTTTAGCAGAAAACATAATCCAATCCTTTTCGATTATTCGTTATCTGGTCAAACATTGGAATGTGAAAACGAAGTTAAGGATCTTCGAGTGACACTGGATAAAGAGCTGACATTCTTGCCGCACTATGAGGACGTTCTTTCTAGAGCAAACAAGCAGCTTGATTTTATATTTAAGATTGCAGAAGGTTTCTCGGATCCTTTGTGCTTCAAATCATTATACTGTGCCTTAGTTCGCTCTATTTCGGAAGCTGCTGTAGTAGTTTGGTGCCCGTACAATATAGTTTTAATCGATCGTTTCGAGGCTGTGCAACGGAAGTTCGTGCGACTGGCTCTCAGGAATCTTCCGTGGCGTGATAGAATTCATCTTCCTCCGTATGAGCACCGATGTATGCTGCTTAGGTTGGATACTTTGGAAAGTAGGAGATTTTCAATGCAATCTAGTTTTGTAGGCAAGATCTTCAAAGGCGAAATTGATGCTCCAGCTATACTCCACGAGTTGCGTATCTATGTCCCAGAACGCCCATTGAGACGATGCAACTTTCTCAGTATGGATGCGCGCAATATCCGATACGGGCAACATGATCCTATTAGACACATGGTTGCTCGTTTCAATGAAGTTTTCGAACAGTTTGATTTTATTTAATGTATTTATCTTGTAATATTAGGTTTTTAACACTTTGTTAGTTTTAGATTTTAAGTGTCCTTTCTTGTAATTTGTTATGTTACTTGTTTCAAAAAGATGCGGGTTTTATGGCTATTTCAGGCTTTTCCAGCCATACTTCATTAAGACCTATGTCAGATGAAGAAATACATATAAATAAATAAAAAAAACAAATAAATAAATAAATAAATAAATATATGACATTAGACGCTTTTTTGCTCTTATATTAAATTTGGTGTTAAAGAAAGTAAGAAATTTATTTTGTTATCTCTTTTCAGCGAGTTTAAGCTGCCCAACGTACGGACTTTATTTTGTACGGCCCGCGAAGAGTTTAAAGATTCGTCTCATATCTGGCCCGTTGAAAGTTATATAAACTTGAAGAACAATTACACCAAGCCCAATTATTTCCTTTTCCTTTTATTTTATTTTCAATCTGAACATTCAATGAAATTTCAAAAGCTGGATTATATGCATTTATGGATTTTAATATTCGTTTTAACTGTTCTTCTTAAAATTAGGCTTGAAGTTCACAATGAGAAAGCCTGTTTTTCACTTCATGGTATATGTATAAAAGGAATTTCCATCGAATTTTAACAAAAGTTCTAGGTTAAATGGGTCAAACAAAATCGCACTAGACGATGCAAAATCCTGATATTTTCTCAAAATTCTTGGAAGATTTCAAGCAAAACCCTGGGTAAAATTATCTAAAATATTAGAATGATTCTATGACAAATTTTGGGCATGATTCTTACAAAACCATTGACATGAATTTTGTGAAAAGCTTTTGCAGGATTTTGAGAAGTGCTGGGCAGGATTCTTGCAGATTTTTAGCAGTATTCTCGATAAAGTAAACACTGAATTCTCACAAAATCATAGACAGGGCATTTACAAAATTCTAAATGGGGTTCTAATAGAATTCTTAGCGTTTTCCTGTTCAAAATTCTATAAGCACCCCACTTAGACAGCGATTGCACAGATTAAAGACATGGACACCGTCTTCAGCCATTTAGCTGCACAGACTGTAACTTAACACTAGACAACGGACAAGCATGCTCCAATAGTACAGCCGAGAAACATTCCTGACGAAAAGTTTCAATGGCTGCAGCGGGAGTCGAACCCACATCCCATGACACGATACGCTCATTGCCTGACGACACTAACCGCACGGCCACGAAGCCCACAAGAATTACAAAACAAATCTTAACCTTTCGGTCGTCGCGCGTTGTACTTTGTACAACACCCTTGGTTTTGCGAATATCCCAGGAGTCTGACCACTTAGAAAGATGACGTCTTCGACAAAGTTGTTCAGTAGCTCAAGGACTATCATTATTTTAGCCAAAAAATTCGGGATTTTGCCACTAGGCGGCGCTAGTGAGCTAAAACTTTTGTATCGTAGATCTCAGGATCCTGACCACTTAGAAAGATAGCATCTTCGGCAAAGTTGCTCGGTAACTTATGGACTATCATTGTTAGAGCTAGTTGATTCCAAATTTTGCCACCAGGCGACACTAGTGAGCATAAAACATTTGTTTCGCAAATATCTCAGGAGCCTGATCACTTAGAAAGATGGCGCCTTCGGCAGAGTTGTTCAGTAGTTCAAATTATTTCTTTGTTTAATCCTTAAAGTTCGAGATTTTGTAAAATAATGGTAGTTCCTGAGCTTCTGAACAACTTTGCTGAAGGTACCTGTCTAAAAAGTCAAGATCCTGCAGTATCCGCAAAACAAAAATTTTATGCTCACTACCGCCGCCTGGTGGCAAAATACCCTATTTCTTACCTCAAATAATGATAGTCCTTGAGCTACTGAACTACTTTGTCGAAGACACTATCTCTCTAAGTGGTCAGGCTCCTGAGATATCTGCAAACAAAAGTTCCATGCACACTAGCGCCGCCTTGTGGCCAAATTTTGAATCAACTAGCTCGAAAAATGATAGTCCTTAATTTACTAAACAAAAGTAAAATTTCCATGCCCACTAGTGCCACCTAGCGGTCAAATTCCGAATTAAATGCGGTACCATCAGATAGCGCTTCACCTCCAGAACAACTTTACTAAAGACCCCAAGTTTCTATATTATCTGGATTTTGAGATATACCGATTTAAAACTGTGGTTTACTCGAACCGTATATAGTGCGTTCATTATTATGCGACTTTTATGTATATTTGTTGGTTTTACCGGATTACCAAGGGTCATACTGTAAATAAAAACCGTCGAATATTGTTCCTAAGATGATTCTTGAGGAATACATTTTGGTTTGGTGTCGATAGATATCTTTGTTGCAAAATGATAGCATATAAATCACAACTGTTGTACAAAGTACAACAGCGCGACAGCCCGAAGGTTAAGCAAGATTCTGAGATAATGCTATGCAAAATTTCCACAAAATCCTGCGCATAATTTTCATTTAAACCTAGGCAAATTCCTTTGAAAGTCTTGGACAGATTTCTCAATCATTTCTCTTTTAGAATCCTGAATAGCACTTTGAGGGACAAGTTAGATTCTGAAAGAATTCTTTGTTGTTTTCTTATTAAAACTTGGACTCCATTCTCATAACACTCAGTGTAAAATATACTGCTTCGCGACTAAAAATGGGTAAACCAACGTGCGAAGTTCGATTTTTGGCCAACTTCGCCGCGTCGCGAGTCATTTCGCTATAGTGCGCATCTATGCTCTACGCCGTGTACATTATGCGCACTATTGAGAATCGAGTTGCGACGCGGCGAAGTTGGTTAAAAATCAAACTTCGCACGTTGGTTAACCCATATTCTAACGCGAAGCAGTATACACAAAACACTCTGGAAAGATGCTAAGAAGCTGTGAGAAACCAAGGCGCAGTAGACACGATACAAATCGTTCGACCAGACAATAATTGGGTCCTAAAATGTTTAATGACTTCTCGTTTTTATTCAATAATACAAAAGAGCATGTTCTTGCAACTACTTTAGCAAGTTTTCCCGCTCAAAGAACGGCTATATAATTTTTTAACTTCAATTTTAAAAATGGTTCCAATTATCAACCTTGACACTTCTTCTTCTTCTTTCTGGCGTTACGTCCCCACTGGGACAGAGCCTGCTTCTCAGATTAGTGTTCTTATGAGCACTTCCACAGTTATTAACTGAGAGCTTTCTTTGCCGATTAACCATTTTTGCATGTGTATATCGTGTGGCAGGTACGAAGATACTCTATGCCCTGGGAATCGAGAAAATTTCCTTTACGAAAAGATCCTCGACCAGCGGGATTCGAACCCACGACCCTCAGCATGGTCTTGCTGAATAGCTGCGCGTTTACCGCTACGGCTATCTGGGCCCCTTGACACTTGTGATCTTGTTTGACATTCACTTTTTCGACAAAAATGCCACAGGGCATATAGTTTTAACACTGGGGTTGTTCCTATCTGACATTTCGGAAGGGACACGGAAAACAAAATATACCCAAAATTCGAGTTTAAACCAAGGGGTGTGACAAAATCTCAAAAATCATAAGAAAAATGTTTTTTGTACTTAAACCAATGAAAATCATTTAAAAATTGAGTAAACATGTGTTTCTGCTCTAAACTTAAGCGTTTGGTAATAAAATTGAGACAGGGCTTTAGGACCCTATTATATGGGCTGGGATCCCAGCCGAGCACGTGGATTTTTTTTCATAATTTCACCCATAGTTTGTCCATCTTTACCACGCGTAATGAGTTAATTAATTTAAATTAAATTCAAGTTTTAACAAGTTAAAACTTGTTATGAAACTTGAATAATCATTTCAGACTGCTTCTACTTTGTGAATAAACTTAATTTTTGACCAGCATTGACATAGATTTTCTTACTGTGCGCTATAAATAGCCGACTTAATTCAGCTTGCATCAGTACTGAACAGCAGCAGAAGTGATGCGCTTGTTCAGTTGTTGATCAGCATATCACGTGTTGATTAGACATTGATGAATAGAAGCTCAAGCATGATCAATGTTCAGCTACAAAAGGCTTATATTGAGCACTGGAATGCTGATATATGAATTCAAGGATGGTATATCACTGACGATGAGAAGGTCTCGAGTTTGAATCCAGTATCCAGGTAATTATTAAAAGTGGTTATTAATTCATGGTAAAAGTATAGGGTAACTGGGGGTTAAACGCGCCCTCTAAGGAAGGAAGCGTTTTTAGCTATGAAGAACAGAATTTTAAGCCTTTTTTTATTCATTATCTCATAGACAAACATGTTATACATCAAATAGTAGAAACAGCCATCCATATTCTTTTTTCTGGGATTAATAAATCAATTTTTAAGTCCTTCAATGCACTTTTTAAGGATAAATTCAACACTTTTTTCGCATGGAATACGAACTATGGGAGTGCACAAGTCGACTCTTGGTGATAGTTTCAAAAGTTTTGTTGTTTATCGGCCTGAAAAATGGCCTAGAAAATAACACAAAATTACAACGAAAACAGCAAAAAACGTTTTTTCGAGTTTTTTTTACGATTTTTGCCAGGAAAACACCTTAAAAATATACATAGATATAGATCTATTCTCGGGTGAAAAACAGCGTCCCAAAGCACGTAGTTCGTTCAAAACAAGGATGGCACGTTTTACCCCAACAGCGCATTTTACACCCAATTCCCCTACACTGCATTTGAAGTACAGCTAAGCGATTTTTGGTCATTTATTTGTTTTCAATTAATTTTGTGGCAGTTGAAAAAAAGCTGAGATAAATGCTTATAAAGCGATTTTGAAGTTAACTTAATTAATTCTAATTCTACAATTGTAGAATAATTCTAATTCTACAATTGTAGAATAAAGTCAATAATATTATTATATATTATATTTTTCTCTTTTTTTATTTTCGACTTTTGCAGTCAGCTATTTTTACTTTTAGGGTAAAGGTATTCAATATCGGCAGATAGAGATGTGTTTGCCAAATTAAGTGTAATTGTGGTAACATTGTGCTAAAAGATTATGTAGCCGGCGGGACTTGAACCCACAATTTCCATTCTGTACACGGACGCATTACCAATTATATTACAGCTACGCTACGGTAAACTGAAGTATTTGGCTAATGACCTTTGTAGCATCCCCAAGCCCCACAATCCTACTAGTCCAATATACCACACTTATCCCTCACCATATCTCTATCTGCCGGCATTGAATACAGTCGGTGTGAGAAAACGCAACACTATTGTACCTACATCCCCATATGATCGCACGGGTTGTCGATTCGGCTGAAGAATAGGTGCGTGGCTGCTGCCGTACGCACTGACCAACGACGGCTATGATACATCCGTATCAAAGGGGTTTACTCTTCTCTTTTTTTATTTTCGACTTTTGCAGTCAGCTAGTTTTACAAACATATCTCTATCTGCCGATATTGAATACCTTTACCCTAAATATTGGGCACGAAAAGAGTGATAATGGCAAAGTCGGTTTTATGCACATAATTCATATGATAGAGCCTTCGAAAAATGGCTCGCATTCTAATCAGAATTTTAAAAGTGATATCAATGAAGACATCAACCTCGGCGGAGTTTTAGCAGTTAAAAATAATTAATTTGTCAATTTCTTATGGTATTTGCCATCGGATATAGAGCGCTGCATATGACGAGCCTAACCTCACTTATTTGACAGCTGCTGGTCCTGTTGTTTACGTTTCGGACTTAGTCGTTTTTTCCATCATTTTTCATCTTCGCATTTCTATCACCAGCATGCTGATGGTGACGATTTTCCGCGGTAGGAAG